>NW_027491174.1:0-2400000 GCF_021521415.1 Bidens hawaiensis
TATCCATTGCCACAGATCGATGATTTTTTTGATCAACTACAAGGTTCGAGTTGGTTCTCACAAATATACCTTAGATCAGGGTATTATCATCCGAAAGTGAAGGAGGCAGATATCCCTAAGACACTATGAGTTCCTCGTAATGTCGTTCGTTTTAACGAATGCTCCTGCAGCATTTATGGGTATGATGAATAGGGTATGTCGACCGATGTTAGGCAAGTTAGTCATCGTTTTTATTGACGACATATTGATCTTTTCAAAAAGCAAATCTGACCATGTTGAACATCTAAGAGAACTATTAGAGAAATTGAATGAAGCGAAGCTGTATGCTAAGGTTTCGAAGTGCGCATTTTGGTTGTGTGAAGTGCAGTTTTTTAGGTCAATTAATCAATCCTGAAGGGATTGTTGTGGACCCATCTAATATTGAGGCTATAAAAATGTAACAATTCCGGCAAATTCAGGTATACCCTAGCCGGAATATACTATCTACGTGTTATTTAATATTGAATATATGAATTATAATGTGATTATACGAGTATATAAGATTCTCAGTACGAATTATACTCAAATGTACAACTAGTCGTATCAGAATTACGATTAATCGATGAACGGTTATTGAAAACCGAACGAATCGGGAATTACATTGTAGACGAAATATATAATGTTTAGTGATGTTTACGAAGTATTAAAGCTTCGGGATAAGTGAATTATAGTACAGAAAAAGGATTTCGATTTATTAGTACGTCGGTACGATAAACGAAACCTTTAACATCAAACCAAGCAAGAGACGATCGATCAAGCCGAAAAAGATGCACAATTACCGACAACACGATGTGTTAAGTCATTAAATGTCATGGTTTAAGTTTTTAAAGTTTTTAAATCAGTTTTATATAAATTTCATTTTTAAGCCGAAAAAACGACCGTTTTGGCCTCGTTTTAAACCGAATTAAGTGTTTAACCGAAAAACGAACTGAACCAGATTATCCACAACATTATCCGGATTACACAATCCAAGTTTGTGGCCAAGAATGAAGATGTGGGTCCCACCCCACACCCTAACTTGGACCGATCGGTCCTATGCACACACTTACACATTTCATTTTTCTTTTTTCTAACTCTCCAACTCCAAAACCCTCTCAACACACTTCAACCTTCATCCAAATCATTGATTTTTAACAAGAATCATAAGGTAAAAACATGGTTTTAATGGTTGATTCTTAGTTTTGATTCTATAATCTTGAGAAAATGAGGTTTCAAATGAAAAATGGGTGAAAACCCGAGATGAAACTGATTCTAGCATGATCAAGTGATGTATACAAGTTATACAAGGGATCTTGGTCCAAGAAAGGAGTTAAAAGAGTCAAAACGAATTTTTACGGTCAAAATCTTTGTTTTGATGTTTTAATCGAAACCATGAAAGAAATGGCTTGATTGTGGGTATAACTTGCTTGGTGTGGTGTTTTTGTGCTTGTAGGTGTTGTATCTAGTGGCTAGCAAAGGCTAGAAACCAAGATCTTTGCGATCTAACGCTAGAAAACACAAGGTAGTTCGGTTTCCGTATGATTTAGATAATTTGGACAGATTGTGATAGACCTAGAGTTGGGTCACGAAATTTCACAGAGATGATCTACACATGTAAATATGAGATCTGTGAATTTTTGGTAATTTTTGGATAAAGGATGAATATTTGGTGAATTTAATGCTCGGTTTTGGCCATAAATGGTGAAAAATAGCTAAACATCATGAAAAATTCTGGAAAATTTAAGATAAGCTTTTTATAACATATAAACGTCACACACAAAAGTTCAGGTTCATTGGAGAAGTCTAAGTAGGCTTTTCGGTAAAACGAGTTCTAGGGATTTCTAGCTCGGTTTTGGTAAAAATGGCATGAAAAATGAATTTTTGGTTCTGGAAAAATTACAGGGAACATGTGGGTGACAGGGGTCATCCCAGAAAAATTTGGGATTTTTCGAAGGTCGTTTGGTATTTTCGACATATTTGGTGTTTAAATGACGTTTAAAAATGGTTAAATAAATTTTAGATATAAAAATTAATTCTGGAAAAATTTTATAAAATTCCTTACTGTCAAAATATGGTTTGTACAAAATTTCAAGGTCCGAGACTAAACGGATATTTATTTGTGCTAAATGGAACTTAAAAACAAACTTTTAAAGCTTAAAACGAGTAAACCGGCAAGGTTCGCCTAAGCGAGCTGACTGGTGTTTGAAAACCTTAAAAATGGATGATTTTTATGAAACTAAGTTAATCAAGTAAAAATAAATCATCCGAAAATAATTCGGATGATATGGGTAATTTTACCCGACTTAACCGTTTCCGGTGTATTAAAGGCGGAAACGGGCCCCGCGGCCAAACGGGGTGTCTAACCGAGCTCTAATTTCACCACTTTAATGAAAATATCAATAATGACTATTTTCGGGACGTATGTGGTCAAACTCATTTTTTGAAAACATAAAGATGAATAACCGTGCTAGGCACGCAAAACGAGAAAACAAACTATCGGTAGTTTTGACTAAAGAACTCTAAGTGATATCACAATCTAAGTCCTGAGAAGTGTATCGGGGTTAACATGGTCCCCGGATCGTGTACGGTACTGGGTTAACAGTGTCCCCGGACGTACCGGTTAACAAGAATTTAAGTTATATTGATAGAAATTGTGTAGTAACGATTTGGGGATCGTATTACAGATCTGTACCAGTAGCCGTGCACCGTAGTACGTCTTTGCTCACAAGAAGGTGAGTTTTCACGAGCCCCTTTTAATGAACTGTTTTAAATATTTTCCCGGGGCGGAAAGCATGTTTTTTATCAAAGTGTTTAAGTACATGCTGATCGCATGGAAATGAACGTATTTATATAATGTTTATTGTACGGGAATCGTACGGTAATGAATTAAGATGGTAATTGTCTGAGTTGCTAACAGTGTAAGGCCCGAAACAGTGTTCTGGGGTAACCGAGTTCCCAGAGGTTATTAAATGTGTTTCTGGGGTAACAGAGTTCCCAGAGGTTATTAAATGTGTTTCTGGGGTAACAGAGTTCCCAGAGGTTATTGGAAGTATTCTGGGGTAACAGAGTTCCCGGAGGTTAATCGATATGTTTTGGGATTAACAGAGTTCTCACTTGTGGGCTCAGCATAATTACATCGCTTATTTATGATATTATAATGATTTGTTATGGTTTATTTAAATTAGTGAAACTCACCAACTATTCGTAGTTGACACGTTTTCTTTACATGTTTTCTAGGTACACTCAAATCGGAATGAGTGATATGTGTTCGATGTTGTGTGCTATTTTGTGGAAGTCTAGAGATCTATATTTTGCATTAAATATGTTAATGTACTATCGGTAACACTTATGTGATAACGCTTAGATGGTTATGAAACTCAGAACAATGTAATACGTTTAAATTAATGTAGTGGTGTTTTCCTTATAAACAATGTTGTTGATATCAGATGTGTCTGTTGCATCCCGTGTACGTTTCCGCTGCGGTTACGGGGTGTTACAGAACTTGGTATCAGAGCCATTGGTTATAAAGAATTAGGATGTCTTTAAAAGATACCTAAAATATAACCAGTAGCTCAAGTATTATAGGATCTGAATATCAACTAATAATATATTGTGACGAGATCGGGATGAACTTGGATGGAGAAGTGGGTTATTATGGTCCGGAACATAATAACAGACTTGTCTGCACGAGGGAATTCAGGGAAAGTCACGGGGGACTTTAATAGGTAAAATTGGCAACATACGTGCAAATATGTGATAATATTGTTATGTGGTCAAGTTGTATAAGTAAGTGTATATTAATTTGATTATGATTTACACTATGGAAAGAACTATATGTTTGTTAACTTGTGTGCAGGTAAAATGTCAAGAACTCCCAGTTTGTCGATTGAGGAGGACCCGGAGGAGGTCAGCTCCGGGGACTCTGGGAGCCCACTCGTAGCATCTAGCACAGAGCCTAGCGAGGCTAGCCTTAGAAGTTCCGGCCAGTCCTCCCCAGCTAGGATTGCCAGATCCCCGACCCCACCCGCAACACAGGCCGCCCCTGCACCCCCCGGATTCGGACCCCGCCTCACGGCGCGGATCAGTATCCCATATGTCCGACCTACCTCGCCCCCACCCAGACCAGCTACCCGCAGGGGCGAGTCCTCCCGCTCTCAGCCCGAGCCTGCGACTCCACCTGTGTGGGGTCTTCCTAGACAGGAACGGGACGCGGCGGCCTGGCTCCGAGTGCTCACCGAACAGGTGAATGAGCACTCCGCCGCCCTGACGGTGGGAGTCCAGAGGAGGATGTACTTGGGGGATTGCATACTGGACCATCAGTATGCGATTGCCCAGCTGAAGAGGGAGTGCTCATACTCCCAATGGATGCTCGGCCGGATGGAGATGCGGGTCCGGGTTATGATGGCTGTGTTGGTGGTGTTGGTGGCGATATTGGTGGGGTTGGTTTACCACCGTGTTTAGTTGTGTTGGGTTGGGGATAGACAGGGACCATTTTTTTTGATACTCTGTGTAAGCAGTTAGTGGTGATGCTAACATGGAGTGAATCTTGTTTAGTTATAATACAACCACTGGCCCTTAGGGGGGGTCTCTTTTGGGGCATATCAGTATAGATACTTTTGGGTATCATTCAAGCACTGACCCGTTGCGGGTTATGCCGAGATGATGCCGACATAGGCCCTACGTATGAAAACTTAACTAATGTAATAGTGACAGGAAAGTAATATGAACGGATGTTTGTGTAATATGTACTAACGTTTATTAATGAATGGAATGTTTGTTGTGTTTTATGATTGGAACTTGTATTGATTATATATATTTTCTTGATGTTGTGTAGAATGGCACCAAAACGTTCAGCCCAATTGTCGGAAGTGGACGTGAGCCGTTTGATTGCTCGACAGTTGGAGGCGGCGATACCGGATATAGTATCGCGCATCGCCGCCAGTATTAACAATTCGACCAATCCAACCCCTCCGAGCAATCAAACGACCACCAATAATGACAGGAAACGAAATACTGCTCCTCCGCAGAATGATAACACGATTCCGAGTAATGACGCACCGCGTAGGGTGGTCGTTACAGACAGTAATGGCCCTATACCTACGGTAGAGACGAACCGTACTGAACCGATTCGTGCATCCAGCGGATGTTCGATCAAGGACTTTATGTTGTGCAAACCTCTAGAGTTTAGCGGGTCTGAAGGACCAAATGGATTAGTTAAATGGATCGAGAAAATAGAATCCGTGGTGAATATCAGCAACTGCCCCGAGGATTGTGTTGTTAAGTATGCTGCCTGCACATTCACGGACCATGCCTTGACATGGTGGAACACGATAGTGCAGACCCGGGGCCAGGCGGCGACAAACCGCATGACCTGGACGGAGCTCAAGGCTCTTGTACTGGAACATTTCTGCCCGAAAAACGAATTGCAAAAATTAGAAAATGAATTGTGGAACCTGGAAATGCAGGGGGCAGACCATTTGGGTTATACTAACCGGTTTAATGAGTTGTCGCGATTGGTACCATGGTTGGTCACCCCAGAGTCAAAGAGGGTGGAGCGTTATATTTGGGGGCTAACTCCAGTTGTAAGGAGTATAGTCAATTCAGGGGGACACCAGACGTATGAGGGTGCGGTGACGCAAGCTGGTATCGTCACGTATGATTTCGTAAGAAGCGGGTCACTGAAGGTGGCAGGAGAGTCCGCTGGGGGGAAGCGGAGTTCACATGACCATAGGACCCAGGAAAAGCAGCAAGGTAAACGTGCTAGACCCACTGCCCAGAACTACGCCATGACTAGTTCAGGCAGAAGGCAAGAACCGCAGAAGGGAACGTTTCCTAAGTGTGGGAAATGTGGTTACCACCATGGTGGTGTGTGCAAAGAGGTGGTGTGCCACCGGTGTGGCAGGATTGGACACTACGCACCCAATTGTAAGACAAATCTGAACAACCTGAACCGTCAACCACAACCTATCCGTGCGCAGCCATTTAAGACCCAACCAGCCCGACAGCAGAACCCGCAAGGAAACCAAATGGTGACCACCAGCCGTGCTTGCTATGAATGCGGCAGCACGGGTCACTTCAAAAGACACTGCCCGAAACTGAACCAGGGAGGAAACGGGAGGCAACCCTCGGGTCAGGCATCGTCGTCCAATCCGGCGCGAGGCCGAGCATTCGTGATGGGGGCGAACGAGGCACGCCAGGACCCCAGCGTAGTGACAGGTACATTCCTCGTCTCTGATCATTACGCTTCTGTATTATTTGATACAGGCGCCGATAGAAGTTTAGTCTCCGTTAGATTCCTGTCGATAGCAAACCTTCCTATTGGTGAAACCATAGAACCTTACACCGTAGAAGTCGCTAACGGTAAAACCATGATAGTTAATCAGATAGTTCGGAATTGCCCTTTCCGATTGACTTGTTACCGGTAGAATTGGGTAGTTTTGACGTAATAGTGGGAATGGATTGGTTAGCACGTAACAAAGTAGAAATAAACTGTGAAAAGAAAATCGTCAAGATCCGGGTGTCGGATGACGAGGAGGTATTAGTGCAAGGAGAAAAATCCGGCACCATGATACCATTTATATCCCACCTCAAGGTGTTAAAATATATACGTCAGGGATGTGTGGCGTATCTAGCGAGCCTGACGGCCACTGATTCTGAGGAAAAACGGGTGGACGATATTCCCGTGGTACGCGAATTTCCACAAGTTTTCCCAGAGGAACTTCCTGGATTACCGCCAACCCGACAGGTCGAATTCAGAATCGACTTATTACCTCAAGCTGGCCCTGTTGCTAAGGCGCCCTACCGACTTGCACCATCCGAGATGCAAGAGTTATCCAACCAGTTGCAAGAATTGTTGGATAAAGGATTTATACGTCCTAGTTATTCCCCGTGGGGTGCACCGGTACTATTCGTGAAAAAGAAGGACGGGAGCCTTAGAATGTGCATTGATTACAGGGAGTTGAACAAGTTGACAATCAAAAATAGGTATCCTCTCCCCCGAATCGATGATCTGTTCGACCAACTACAAGGTGCGAGCTACTTCTCAAAAATAGATCTTAGATCGGGATACCATCAGGTTAAAATTCAGGAGGAGGATATCCCAAAAACCGCATTCCGGACTCGCTACGGCCATTACGAATTCTTAGTTATGCCTTTCGGGCTAACAAATGCGCCAGCAGTGTTCATGGATCTCATGAATCGAGTCTGTAAACCCTATCTCGACAAATTCGTCATCGTGTTTATTAACGATATTTTGATATACTCGAAGAGTAAAGAAGAGCACGAGCAACACTTAAGATTAATTTTAGAGCTTCTTAATCAGGAGAAGTTGTATGCAAAATTCTCCAAGTGTAACTTCTGGTTACAAGAAGTGCAATTCCTTGGTCACGTTATAAACCATCAAGGAATACACGTTGACCCAAGTAAGGTTGAAGCAGTTAAGAATTGGCAAGCGCCTAAATCGCCAAAGGAAATCCGCCAATTCTTAGGCTTAGCTGGATACTATCGTCGATTTATAGAGAACTTTTCCAGCATCGCCCAACCTTTAACCCTCCTGACTCAAAAGGATCGAAAGTATGATTGGGGAGAAGAACAGGAAACGGCATTTCAAACGCTAAAACAAAGATTGTGCCAAGCGCCGATCTTAAGTCTCCCCGACGGAGATGATGGTTTTGTCGTGTATTGTGACGCATCCCGTAGAGGATTGGGATGTGTGTTGATGCAGAATAATAAAGTCATAGCCTATGCTTCCCGACAGTTAAAAGTACACGAGAAAAATTACACTACTCATGACTTAGAACTGGGAGCAGTTATCTTCGCACTTAAAATCTGGAGACATTATCTCTACGGTACAAAGTGCACCATCTTCACCGATCATAAAAGTTTGCAACACATATTCGATCAGAAAGAACTGAATATGAGACAACGAAGATGGGTCGAATTATTAAGCGACTATGACTGTGACATCCGTTATCACCCCGGCAAGGCTAACGTCGTAGCCGATGCCTTGAGTAGGAAGGATCGGGTTAAACCATTGCGAGTGCGAGCGCTGGGGATGATAGTCCAGTCGAACCTTTCGGATTTGATTCGAGTCGCTCAACGCGAGGCGTTGGAAGAGGAACACTTGGAAAAAGAGGGACTTTTCGGTAACGAGAAGAACTTCGAACAGCACAAGGACGAAATTCTCTACTTCAAAAATCGGATTTGGATCCCGACCCTCCATGATCTTCGTGAATTGATCATGAACGAAGCGCATAAATCGAAATATTCCATACATCCGGGTTCAGATAAGAGGTACAAGGATGTGAAGGAGTTCTACTGGTGGTCGGGTATGAAAAAGGATATAGCCACATACGTCGGCAAGTGTACGACGTGTACGAGGGTTAAGGCGGAGCACCAGAAACCTTCGGGAATGTTACAACAACCGGAAATTCCCGAATGGAAGTGGGAGCAGATCACGATGGATTTTGTGACACATCTCCCCAAGACGTCCCGAGGACATGATGCAATTTGGGTAGTCGTGGATCGATTAACCAAATCGGCACATTTTATCCCGATTAGAAATAATTATAACACTGAGAGACTTGCGCAGATTTATATAAATGAAATTGTGTCTCGTCATGGGATACCCATCTCAATCATCTCTGATCGGGATAGCCATTTCACCTCCAAGCTTTGGCAAGCTGTGCAAGAAGCGCTGGGAACGCGTATTAATTTAAGCACAGCCTACCACCCTCAGACCGACGGTCAGTCTGAGAGGACCATTCAAACCCTGGAGGATTTGCTTCGTGCATGCGTACTGGATTTTAAGGGAAATTGGGATCAACATCTCCCGCTCGTTGAATTTTCCTATAATAACAGTTACCATAGCAGTATAAAAGCAGCACCGTATGAAGCATTGTATGGACGAAAGTGCCGATCACCACTCTGCTGGACTGAAGTGGGCGACACACAGGTTATTAGATCAGATCTGGTCCAGGAAACGACCAGCAAAATTCTTGAAATTAAGAACAATCTGAAGGCCGCACGGGATCGGCAGAAGAGTTATGCCGATACCCGTAGAAAACCGTTATCATTCGAGAAAGGTGATAAAGTGTATTTGAAAGTATCACCGTGGAAGGGTGTGGTTAGATTTGGAAAGGCGGGGAAGTTAGCCCCTAGATACATTGGACCATTCGACATTACTGCAAAAATCGGTCCAGTAGCATACCGATTAGAACTGCCTGATGAACTGAGTGCAGTTCACAATGTGTTTCACGTGTCGAACTTGAAAAGGTGTCTGTCGAATGAGACATCGGCGTTACCCTTAGAGGGTGTCCAAATAAGTGATAAACTCAACATTGTAGAGGAACCTATAGAAATAGTGGATGGGAAAATCAAGCAACTTAGACACAATAAGATCTCGTTGGTCAAGGTTAGATGGAACTCGCAACGAGGCCCATAATATACATGGGAACGAAATGACGAATTCCGGAAGAAATACCCCCACCTATTTCCGCAAAAGGAAATAGTTGATGCGTAAAATTTCGAGGACGAAATTTTTGTAACGGGGGGAGAATGTAACAATTCCGGCAAATTCAGGTATACCCTAGCCGGAATATACTATCTACGTGTTATTTAATATTGAATATATGAATTATAATGTGATTATACGAGTATATAAGATTCTCAGTACGAATTATACTCAAATGTACAACTAGTCGTATCGGAATTACGATTAATCGATGAACGGTTATTGAAAACCGAACGAATCGGGAATTACATTGTAGACGAAATATATAATGTTTAGTGATGTTTACGAAGTATTAAAGCTTCGGGATAAGTGAATTATAGTACAGAAAAAGGATTTCGATTTATTAGTACGTCGGTACGATAAACGAAACCTTTAACATCAAACCAAGCAAGAGACGATCGATCAAGCCGAAAAAGATGCACAATTACCGACAATACGATGTGTTAAGTCATTAAATGTCATGGTTTAAGTTTTTAAAGTTTTTAAATCAGTTTTATATAAATTTCATTTTTAAGCCGAAAAACGACCGTTTTGGCCTCGTTTTAAACCGAATTAAGTGTTTAACCGAAAAATGAACTGAACCAGATTATCCACAACATTATCCGGATTACACAATCCAAGTTTGTGGCCAAGAATGAAGATGTGGGTCCCACCCCACACCCTAACTTGGACCGATCGGTCCTATGCACACACTTACACATTTCATTTTTCTTTTTTCTAACTCTCCAACTCCAAAACCCTCTCAACACACTTCAACCTTCATCCAAATCATTGATTTTTAACAAGAATCATAAGGTAAAAACATGGTTTTAATGGTTGATTCTTAGTTTTGATTCTATAATCTTGAGAAAATGAGGTTTCAAATGAAAAATGGGTGAAAACCCGAGATGAAAACGATTCTAGCATGATCAAGTGATGTATACAAGTTATACAAGGGATCTTGGTCCAAGAAAGGAGTTAAAAGAGTCAAAAACGAATTTTTACGGTAAAAATCTTTGTTTTGATGTTTTAATCGAAACCATGAAAGAAATGGCTTGATTGTGGGTATAACTTGCTTGGTGTGGTGTTGTTGTGCTTGTAGGTGTTGTATCTAGTGGCTAGCAAAGGCTAGAAACCAAGATCTTTGCGATCTAACGCAAGAAAACACAAGGTAGTTCGGTTTCCGTATGATTTAGATAATTTGGACAGATTGTGATAGACCTAGAGTTGGGTCACGAAATTTCACAGAGATGATCTACACATGAAAATATGAGATCTGTGAATTTTTGGTAATTTTTGGATAAAGGATGAATATTTGGTGAATTTAATGCTCGGTTTTGGCCATAAATGGTGAAAAATAGCTAAACATCATGAAAAATTCTGGAAAATTTAAGATAAGCTTTTTATAACATATAAAAGTAACACACAAAAGTTCAGGTTCATTGGAGAAGTCTAAGTAGGCTTTTCGGTAAAACGAGTTCTAGGGATTTCTAGCTCGGTTTTGGTAAAAATGGCATGAAAAATGAGTTTTTGGTTCTGGAAAAATTACAGGGAACTATGTGGGTGACAGGGGTCATCCCAGAAAAATTTGGGATTTTTCGAAGGTCGTTTGGTATTTTCGACATATTTGGTGTTTAAATGACGTTTAAAAATGATTAAATAAATTTTAGGTATAAAAATTAATTCTGGAAAAATTTTATAAAATTCCTTACTGTCAAAATATGGTTTGTACAAAATTTCAAGGTCCGAGACTAAACGGATATTTATTTGTGCTAAATGGAACTTAAAAACAAACTTTTAAAGCTTAAAACGAGTAAACCGGCAAGGTTCGCTTAAGCGAGCTGACTGGTGTTTGAAAACCTTAAAAATGGATGATTTTTATGAAACTAAGTTAATCAAGTAAAAATAAATCATCCGAAAATAATTCGGATGATTTGGGTAATTTTACCCGACTTAACCGTTTCCGGTGTATTAAAGGCGGAAACGGGCCCCGCGGCCAAACGGGGTGTCTAACCGAGCTCTAATTTCACCACTTTAATGAAAATATCAATAATGACTATTTTCGGGACGTATGTGGTCAAACTCATTTTTTGAAAACATAAAGATGAATAACCGTGCTAGGCACGCAAAACGAGAAAACAAACTATCGGTAGTTTTGACTAAAGAACTCTAAGTGATATCACAATCTAAGTCCTGAGAAGTGTATCGGGGTTAACATGGTCCCCGGATCGTGTACGGTACTGGGTTAACAGTGTCCCCGGACGTACCGGTTAACACGAATTTAAGTTATATTGATAGAAATTGTGTAGTAACGATTTGGGGATCGTATTACAGATCTGTACCAGTAGCCGTGCACCGTAGTACGTCTTTGCTCACAAGAAGGTGAGTTTTCACGAGCTCCTTTTAATGAACTGTTTTAAATATTTTCCCGGGGCGGAAAGCATGTTTTTTATCAAAGTGTTTAAGTACATGCTGATCGCATGGAAATGAACGTATTTATTTAATGTTTATTGTACGGGAATCGTACGGTAATGAATTAAGATGGTAATTGTCTGAGTTGCTAACAGTGTAAGGCCCGAAACAGTGTTCTGGGGTAACCGAGTTCCCAGAGGTTATTAAATGTGTTTCTGGGGTAACAGAGTTCCCAGAGGTTATTAAATGTGTTTCTGGGGTAACAGAGTTCCCAGAGGTTATTGGAAGTATTCTGGGGTAACAGAGTTCCCGAAGGTTAATCGATATGTTTTGGGATTAACAGAGTTCTCACTTGTGGGCTCATCATAATTACATCGCTTATTTATGATATTATAATGATTTGTTATGGTTTATTTAAATTAGTGAAACTCACCAACTATTCGTAGTTGACACGTTTTCTTTACATGCTTTCTAGGTACACTCAAATCGGAATGAGTGATATGTGTTCGATGCTGTGTGCTATTTTGTGGAAGTCTAGAGATCTATATTTTGCATTAAATATGTTAATGTACTATCGGTAACACTTATGTGATAACGCTTAGATGGTTATGAAACTCAGAACAATGTAATACGTTTAAATTAATGTAGTGGTGTTTTCCTTATAAACAATGCTGTTGATATCAGATGTGTCTGTTGCATCCCGTGTACGTTTCCGCTGTGGTTACGGGGTGTTACAAAAAAATTGGAAGACTCCGTAAAACCCGACTGATATACGAAGATTCATAGGGTTGGTTGGCTATTATAGGAGATTCATCGAAGGCTTCTCCAAGATAGCTGTAACGTTGACCGGTATGACCCGAAAGTCTGTAGTATTCAGTTGGGGTAAGTTTCAGGAAGAAGCTTTTGAGGAGTTGAAGAAAAGGCTCACACAAGCTCCAATCCTTACTCTACCCGATGGTGATGAGGATTTGGTTGTTTGTACCGATGCTTCCCATTGTGGGTTAGGTTGTGAATTGATGCAACGCGGGAAAGTGATAGCTTATACGTCCAGACAGCTGAAAGTTCACGAGAGTACTTATCCAACGCCTGACTTAGAGCTAGCGACAGTAGTGCATGCTCTAAAGATATGGAAACATTATTTGTATGGTACTATGTGTACTACTATCTGCACAGATCCTAAAAGCTTAAAGTATTACTTCAAACAGAAAGAATTGAACATGAGACAAAGAAGATGGTTAGAATTGATTAAGGACTATGACTATGATATCAAATACCATCCTGGTAAGGAAAATGTGGTCGCTGATGCGCTAAGCCGTAAGAATGAAGAATTCATTGCAACAGTGAAGTCGTATAAGTTAATTGTTAACTCAGACCTCTTTGGAGAAATAATCAAGGCGTAGTATGAGGTGCTTGCAGATGAAAGGCTAATGAAAAAGAAAAGATTTGTCGGACAGCGAGATCAGGTGATGGAAAACACTCATGGTGCAAAGACTAGGTTTGACCGTATGTGGATTCCACGCCATTGAAATCTTAGTGGTCGAATCTTAGAAGAAGCTCACAAGTCCAAATATTCGATTCAACCGGGATCCACCAAGATGTATCAAGACCAAAAGAGAGACTATTGGTGTCCGGGGATGAAGAATAATGTAATAGACTATGTTAGTAAATGCTTAACTTGTTTACAAGTCAAAGCTGAACACCATAAACCTTATGGAAAGATGTAGCCATTAGAGATACCTAAATGAAAATGGGAACACATCACCATGGATTTCATAACTAAGCTACCCCGTACAGTTAAGCATCATGATACCATTTGGGTGGTTGTGGACCATCTAACGAAAAGTGCTCACTTTCTGCCTATACGAGAGGCCATCTCGTCAGAAACGTTAGCAAATGTGTTCATAAAATAAGTTGTGGCTAAGCATGGAGTACCATTATCAATCATGTCTGATAGAGATACTCGTTTTTCTTTGAGGTTTTGGAAGAAGTTCCATGAATCTATGGGAACAAGACTGAACATCAGTACATCGTATCATCCTCAAATAGATTGGCAGTCTGAACGGACTATCCAAACCCTTTAGGATATGCTATGTGCTTGTGTTTTAGACTTTGGAGGAAGTTGGGATGACCATCTACATCCGCCAGAGTTCTCTTATAACAACAGCTACCATTCATGTATTGGTATGCCACCGTTTGAGATGTTGTATTGTAGAACTCCTACATGTTGGGGAGAGATTGGTCAGAAAGAGATTGGAAGCCTAGAAGTTGTGCAAGAAAACTCTTCAAGGTTTGATCAGATCAAGGCAAGAATGAAAGCTGCTCAAGACCGTCAAAAGTCTTATTCGTTTTAGAAAGAGGCTTACATTGGACTGTTTAAGATTGTTGATCGTGTGGGTGAAGTGGCTTACACCCGAGGAGTTAGAAGGAATTCATTCTACCTACCATGTTTCTCATTTGAGAAGGTGTCTAGCTGATGACACGTCACATATGCCATTAGTAGAAATCGAGGTTGATGAACAGTTAAACTATATCGAGCAACCTGTAGGGATCGTTGACCGCAAGGAAGCAGCTTCGTCATAAAGTTATCTCTTTGGTGAAAGTGATATGGAAGTATCGTAAGGGATCAGACGCCACTTGGGAAATTGAAGAAGATAAGCGCACGTTTTACCCGAGATTGTTTAAGTAATAGTTATGGTTCGGGGACGAAACCTCTTTAAGGAGGGAAGGCTTGTGTTGGATTAAATAAATATGGCTAATGGACTTGGATTATCAAGGAAGGATGAAAGACCATGGGCTTAAGCCCATGACCCATAATTTATAAACGGTAATTATCCATTAATCCATCCATTTCCACTCATTCCATAAACCACCTAAAACACACACTTAAACTCTCTCTCTCTCACTCACTCTCTCTCTCTCTCTTTCTCTTTTACTCTAACCGAAACCAAGAAGAAGAACCGATCCTGACCTGAGGTAATGATAGTATGATCTTATATGGATCCTAACACACTATATCTAGTTGCGAAATGACTAACCGACACCCTCGAATGACGAGCTTAGGGGTCACCCTAGCTCGGATCCGGGACGATCGGGATGAAAAACGGTGTAGAAGCACGTTTTCCCGGCCACCGCCCGTCTTTCCGGCATGGCGGTGCCGGAAAGGCGGCGTACGAGGTAAGAATGTCTGGAAATGTGCTAAAATTGCGTGCCCTAACCCTACGCGCTTGTATGCTCATTCGTTAAGGAAGAATAACGTAGGAACCCCAATTCGTTAAGCAATTTGTTACAAAGAACTAACGATTGAGCCCTCATTTGCTAGACCGTTCGTTATGAAGAGACCCATTCGTTATGAAATAACGAATGAGTACCCGTTCGTTATAGAGCCCTCGCTCGTTAGACCAGACTAACGAATCAGCTCACATTCGTTAGATGCTCATTCGTTAGTCCAGTCAACGAATGAGCCCCCATTCGTTAAGGGTCAAAGAACGAATAAGACTTTGAAAGAATGACAAAAAGGTCCCTGAACTTAGAATAAAATGATTGAAATACATAGAAGCCCTTGGACTTTATTCATTAATGAAAGATACCTTAAAGGGGCAATGGGTAACGATTAACTAACCTGTTAAAGATCAATGAAGTAAAACCGACTTAGAAGCTTAAGACTAATTAAGCTGATAGTATGAATGGTTAGAGCGGTACTTGATATTGTGTTTATTAAACAGTTAGTCGCGCACAGCTAAAGAAAGGAATAACCATTGACGGTGAACGTAACAAGACTCAAGTGAGTTTGTAGCCCCATTTCCTTGTTATGTTTTCGGGGCTGTGTGCATACTCGATGTGATTAGTTATTACACTTTCCCTAAGTGGTAAGTGTATGCATTATATGATTTGTGTGATAATGATTGATGTTATGAATGAACGCTTGTCGGTACGTGAACGATCTTCGGATATTGCACGTATCTCCAGGAAAGGTCAGGTTTCATAAGATGCGTGAATGATATATGAATGATTAAGAATATTTATGAATGTATATAATAGAATGTACGTGTAAAAAAGCGTATGTATGGTTGTATAGAAAGAAGGGACCAGACCCTAGTAATATATGAGATAGAAAGGACCAGAACCTAATAATATCTGAGATAGAGAAGGATGGGACCAGACCCTAATAATATCTGAGATAGAGAAGAAATGGACCAGACCCTAATAATATCTAAGATAGAGAAGAAAGGGACCAGACCCTAATAATATCTGAGATGGTAAAAATAGGTATGTATGTATTATGATAGTATGAAAGTGTGATGATATGAAAGAACATATGAATGAATGTATGAAAGAAAGAAAGTATATATGTACGAATGAAAAGTAACAGGCTAAGTATGTAATATGTTTCTTTGGATACGTATATATGTAAGTATGTGAATGTATTGTGTGTTGCCTGATTAACTAGAACTCACTCAGCGTAGCTAACTTTTAATTTGTACGCAGGTGAATGGATTAGAGCAGTTGGCTTGAGAGAAGGACACATGGATGGATTGAAGGGACTGGCATCCAGAAAGGTTTTGTCATGATGTTCTAAATAAGCAAGTTATGTTTTATTTTTAAGACAAGTATCGAATGTTTGTAATGAATGATTGAAGTTTTATTTATTCCGCGAAAGTTTTGATTAACTCTGATATTCCGAAATGTGTTTACAAGTTGGTATCAGAGCCAGGTTCGAGAGAAATAAGAATCCTACATGCTTAGACTCGAAAATAGAATTGGACATAAGTAAGAAAAGAAAGGAGATGCTAGTTCAAGAAAGCCATGTGTCGCTCAAGAAAGCTAAGTAAAGGCAAGGTATGTGATTAATTTCACATGTAATGTAAGAATGTGTGAGGAAGTTATCTTAAATGCTAGGGATAGGGGTATATTATTATATGAACTGTTTGAATGTCTAACTATTAAGAGTAGAACTAGAACAAGTGTACTCACAAAGGGAAGTGTATAGGATACGGAGAGTAACGTGATCAGCTAATCACAGCTGGCCACTGTTATTACCTGTTAGCCTTTCTATCCTTGTACTAAATAGTTTCTTGAATGTTGATGTTTGTGATTCCTTATTGAATACGAATGGCAGGAGCAAGAAAGTTCGTCGTTCAAGGATGTCGTACGGGACATTGTGGTAGGCCGCGTAATGTCTGAGAACCTTCTGTAGAAACAACTACTAACACAAGGGAAAAAGGTAGTGTAGCTGGACGGAATCCGAGAAACAATGAAGGGTATCAACTTAACCGTTCTGTTCAGGCAGCCATTGCTCAAGCTGTAGCTGCTGCAGTGAAGAACATGCAACTTGAAAAGTTTTCTGGAAGCCACGAGAGGACCGCTGAGAGGACAGGGGATGATGGTAAGAAGACTGGTGATGGGGAAGGTGAATCGAGTGAAGTTCGGTCTGTGAAAGTTGATGACAGAAGGAGAGGCCGAGGCGGGTGTAAATACAAGTCATTTAAAGGTTGTGACCCGCCGAAGCTGACTGGTTTAGGAGATGCAATCGCTACTCTCCAATGGATAACCGCCATGGACAAGGTTATCCGAATTAGCGAGTGTCGTCCTGACCAAGCAGTGTGTTATCCCACCTAATTGTTTGGAGATGAAGCTATGTACTGGTGGGAGTCAGTGGAGTAGAGAAAGACACAATAAGAAGTTAAGGCTATGAGATGGGATGACCTGAAGGAGTTAGTAATGAGGAGGTTCTTTGCTGATGCTGAGGTTGAGAGACTTGAGATGAAGTTTCTAAATTTAAAGGCTGGCAAGATGACACACCACGAGTACACTACCGAATTCAACCGCATGTCTAGGTTGGTGCCTGACATGGTGAATACTGAAGCCAAAAGGATCAAGTGTTATATAAGAGGACTACCATAGAACGTCCGCACCTTGGTCAAGACAAGTAAACCTGCTACTTTCGACTATGTTGTTCAACTCGCAGAGATGGTTTACGAGGATCTGGATATGTATGAGATGGAGGTGGAAGAGAAAAAAAGGGAATAAATGGGTTGTTCCAACTAAACGACTCGGTACTCAGTTGTGGAACCCAATAGATAAGAAGCAGAGGGTGTGGGGGAAGAGGCCATGTAAGACGTGTGGGAAGATGCACCGTGGTGAGTGAAAATGGGGTAAGGGTACTGATGTTCGTCATAAGTATGGTAAAGTTGCCGGTGAAGAGTGCATGCTTGGGTCGAATGCATGTTACAAGTGTGGGAAGGTGGGGAATTATGCTCCATATTGCACTACAAAGACCGCATGTTACAAGTGTGGTAAGACGGGTCATATGGCTAGGGAGTGCGCTGTTGAAGCTGGAGGAAATGGAAGGAAAGATGCTGAGAAAGCTAGGCCAAGGACTAGAGGCTACATGTTGACTCAGGAACAAGCTAAGCAGATCCCTGATGTTGTGACGGGTACGTTTCTAGTAAATGGTACTTCTGCTTCCGTATTGTTTGATTCATATGCGAATAGAAGTTTTTTAGCTTCGACATTTAGTAAGTTAGCAAAAGATGAAATGTTGCCGTGTGCCTAAAACTTTTAAAGTATAAACCGCGAGTGAGACTTCGGTTAGAATATTGAGAATGGTTAAGGATTGTAAGATAGAATTAGAGGGACATGAGTTCCCTGTTACTTTGTATGTTATGACCTTAGGAGGGTTTGATGTAGGGCACTGGGATCAGGGCCTTACAAGATTCCTGATAGCAAAAGCTACAGCTTGAGCAATGGCGGCTTGAACAACAGTTGCAAGTTGACGCCCTTCATTGTTACTCTGGGCCTACCTCGACGTCCAATATAACCTCCTTGACCAACAACCTTTCTTACTCCAGCCATTTGTATTCCATAAGGAAACACAAACGTCATCACTTAAGGAACTATTTAGTACAAGGATAGTAAGGCTAACAGGTAATAATAGTGGCCAGCTGTGATTAGATGATCACGTTACTCTCCATTTCCTATACACTTCCCGTTGTGAGTCCACTTGTGCTAGGTTCTCCTTTTAACGGTTGATCAAGCATTCATAAAATAACAAACAATCAAATACCTATCCCTAGCAATAGAGCTAACTTTCTTACATTATGAAATTAATACTGTACCTAACCTTTACTTAGCTTGCTTGAGTGACACAAGACTTTCTTGAACTGGCATCTTCTTTCTTTTCTTACTTAAGTCTCATTCTCTGTTTGAGACTAAGCATATGGGATGCTTATTTCTCTTGAACTTATGCTCTGATACCAACTTGTAAGGCGCCGGTCCCGATGCCTTACATTAGCGTCGGATTTACTCATAAACACAATTCTAAATATTAGAGTTAATTAAAAACTTTTCATGGAATAATAAAAGTCAACCATTCAATACGAAACATTCAAGTGTTGTCTTTAAACAAAACATAAAACATAGTATTAAAACATCAAGAAAATTCTTCTTCAGATGCAACCTCTTCAGATCATGTCATGTGTCTCCCTCAAGCCAGTTGCTTTAATCTATTTACTTGGGTGCATACTAAAAGTTAGCAGTTACATTGAGCGAGTTCTTGTTAATCAGGTAACATACTTTACATTCATATACTTACATATATACGTATCCGAAAATACATATAACGTACTTTACATTCATATATGTGTGCCCGAAAGTACGTATTACGTACCTAACATAATTATCATTCTTTGATATATACATATTTTCATTCTTTCATACTTTCTTTGTTTAACATACTCAGTACATTCATAATTATTCTCACATTAATAAGAGCATTTCACCCTATGTACCTCGGATATTGTTAGGGTCTGGTGCCCTCCATCTTCAGATATTATTAGGGTCAGTGTCCGCCATCCTCGGATATTATTATGGTGCGGTACCCTCCATCCTCGAATATTATAAGGGTATGGTACCCTCCATCCTTAGATATTATAAGGGTCCGATGCCCTTCTTTCCATGCAACCATTCCGTTATTCATTCTTGTCATTACTTTCATATTTATACATACTCTTAACATTTCCTAAGTCATTCATTGATAATTCATAACACATTCATCTATCATTTATACATCAATCATAAACATTCACATATCACACACTTACCATTTAAGGTAAGTGTATTAACTAATCACATCGAGTATGCACACAACCCCGAAAACATAACAAAGAAATGGGGCTAGAAACTCACGTGTAAATGATTCCTTTCTGAATTTATGGTAGTGCCCTTCTTGTGCTGTGCACGGCTAACCGTGTATCAATTAACAAGCATCACTTAACTACTCCTAATTATATCATATTTCTAAGTCATTTCCCGTTTTAAACGTTACCTTTCCTTATTAATTGGTTCCTTAGCGTATACACCGTACAAGTCCGTATTCCTTACTCACATACGTATACGTCATACATACATATATGTTATGTAGAGCAAGGTTAAAATAAGAAGTAAAACTATCCTAAGAAGTGGTTTTTATCCTTAAAAAAATAAAACACACCAAACAAAAAACACACCGAACTAAAAAAACAAAACACAACGAACAAAAAACACACTAACAATATCCACCATCAGATGATCAAATCCAACGCCGATATTACTTCTCACACTTCTTACAAATAACTCACTTCTTATTCTAACCTCACCCTATATATATATATATATATATATATATATATATATATATATATATATATATACACATATATATACTTGGAGGAACCTGCGCGATGCCACAGAGTCAACAATTTACCATACGGTATCAGTCCTTTCGTGATATATTGCGTAATAATTATGTTTTTTTCTTAATCGTAACATTGGCGTGTGTATATAAAAGACGTAAAATGAGGCAACACATTGGTGGGCAATGCAACATATTATATAAGAAGGTAGATTACATAGAAACAACCAAATACACTCTTGCAGTTTAAATGCCAATATTTACAAAATTTGAACACTAACTAAGAATAAAGAATATGACATTTAACTGGAGTTATACTGCAATTCACCAATGGTTGTGTCATAACTCACTCACCGTCTGATATAGCCAGTTCAATCTAAACCCATGAACCTTCCACAACCACTCCTTCCATGACCCCAGCCTACAATTCGCTTCTCTAGCATTGCACCAACAAACATTGTCAAAACCTGTGGAGAGAAATTAAAAAATACATCATTAATTCAGTGTCAAATAGCACATGAAATTGTATATGTTCAATATTTAAAAGGCATCTAGTTCAAAATACAATTGATTTTACTAAATGAAAAAATCAATGCAGATTGCAATTTTCATCTTCATCAACAAATTAAGTTCAAGTGCAAAACATATGCAAATTTGTTGAGCAAATATATTAATTGCAAGCATCACAACAGCAAAGCGGATCATAAATTTCAAACATTCTATGTATGTGAAATAAAGTCATTGATAAGAACAATATTGGATCGATGATCATATATTCATATCAGAATACAATGTTGGTCAATAAAGACAGTCAAACTTGCTGGACACTTCAGATCGAAGTTTAATGCATAATGAGACATTTCTAACATCAATTTTAGTAGGCTCATGTAGGGGTGTAAACAAAACTTGACGCTCGTGAGAAACTTGAAATCAGCTCCCAAAAATCTCAAATCGAGTCAGGCTTAAACGAACTCGACTCTAAAAATTTGTTTAATAAACCACCCCGAGGTGCACTTATCTAGCTCAAACTGGCTCGCGAGCCGAAACGAGCATATTACTTAATACAATTTTTTATTTAATAATTAATAGTAAATAAAAATATGACAACAATAACTAATTTATTTATAATTATTAATATATATATATATATATATGTGTGTGTGTGTGTATGTAATAATTATTACTGTTTATAAAAATATGATAAAAATAACTAATTTATTTAATAACTATTAATAAACGAGTCGAACTTGAGCTGACCTCGAGCCATTAAAATAAAGCTCGATCCGAGCCGACCTCGAGCCTAGTAGAACCTCATGTTAAAGAAGCGTAGAGCTATTTGGGCATAATTTCATAACACCTATGATTAAAGAAACTTACATCAATTGTGCAGTAGTCAAAGCCCTAAAAACATCTGAAGTTCCTAATTGACCATCTGACCAACATTAGCCACTTTATTCTCCTCATACCAGTTGCAAAAACAAACCGTTAAAACATATACATTCAATTGTAACCATTTTTCATGTTAAAATAACTTTCAATTGAAATATTTAAAAAAAGGAAATACTTCATTCAATTGTAATCATATAACAAAATGTGAATCCAGAAAACAATCAAATGAAAGATGTTCAGAAGTGAAAGAAATAGTGACTCGGGTGGGTTAGTCAACTTTTAATGTTTAAGTCATTTAAGATTCACGACCAAAATCGACTCGTTAAGTAACCAAATGGGTAAAAGTATTAGTTATATTATTTCACTTATCAAGCTCACAACTTGTTAACAAGTATTTGCATATTGTTTCAATACAAGATTCATTTATATTAGTTTGGGTCAAATAAACATGTCAAATGACGAAAATACCCTTTATTTTATGAAAACACAGGAAAATACATCCGATTTATATATAGTCGATGCATTAAAGTTATGAAATTGACCAAACAAAGCATTTTAGCTAACCATCCCGATTAAAATTTGTAGGATCAAGTTGACCCCTAGCTCGTTTAACTTACAAAAGGTTGAATTCGGCCCGTTATCATCTAGTAATTTTTATCATAATTTATATAAATATAGTTATTATTCCGTAAACATATACTTAAAGTATTGAATATTAATTACAAAAGTTGACTCGTATATTAGAAAAGCTTATTGTTAGGCTCGAGTTGACCTTAAGCTCGTTTAACTTTCAAAAGCTCGAATCTGGCTCATTTATCATTTACTTAATTTTTTCATGATTTATATATTATAATTAAAATTTTTTCATGATTTATATATTATAATTATTACTATTATTCTGATATGAACTGATACAAATAACAATTTTAAACCTCACAACTTTGTACCTTGATATGAATCGAAAAACCTTGTTGACTTGACTTAACTTTGTAAGCTCACTCAGCCTTGACAAAAAAGGGAACTCGCTCTGCATAAATCAAATAACAATAATCATAAATCTCACAAGCAAAACAGAAAAACTTTACAGCAAATAAAAAATTATTACTTCTATATGTAATGCTATGTTGCCATTCCGGTTAGCAAGTCATCAGATCACAACCTGCAACAATATAGACTGTCCGGTTGGGGTTTGATTGTAAATGAAGAACAAACTATCAACATAGAAGCTCAAACCATAATGTAAAAGAATATTTAATTCTTTTACCAGCAGTAGTACCCTGTTCACTCTATCTAATAACTTTTAATCAAATATATTACAGATCTATACCTAAATATGATTATAGCGATAATATTAGAGGTCCTGCCGAAGCGTCTGAGTGATTATATAAAAAAACACCCCTAACTAAAAATCAAGATTAGGGCTTCAACAAGCAAAAGAAAACTAAAAACTTACCCTTGAATCTCCTTTTGTTATTAGAAAATTGTGACGTCTCAGCCTTTTGTTCGTACAACTGTACCACCTAAAACGAATTTTGATCATTGGACTGATTTTGCAACTTAGGATGAAAGAATCATGAGGGAGCACAGGACAAATGAATACCTAAAATCAAGTTACTAGAAGTAGCGATGTACCTGTGGAATTTCAAACGTAGATGATATGAACTTGAGAGACAAGAGACAAGAGAAAGAGAAATAGGGTGTTGGTTGGTTTTGAGAGCAAAAAAGCGACATGAATAGGCTCCAGGTTTAAATTAGTTGAAAAATAATCAATCTCTGGTTATGAGTTTCAACTTCCTATGCAACATGGAATGGTAACATATGCAAAAACACATACAATTCTTATTTTTCAACATTGTAAATTTCTCTCTTATATGCATTATATATAGTAATTAATATATATATATATGTACATAAATGACATTCATACATATACGTTATATGCATACATATACATTATATACACATACACAGCATACGTACATAGTGCATATGCATATACGACATACATTCATACATATACGGCATTCACGGCATGCTTATATACATATAAATCATAAACACACACACACACGTTACATACAAACGTATAAGTTATATACATATACGTTACATAGATACATATAAGTGGTATACACATACATATTATACACTTATACGGCCTACATACTTATACGGTCTACATACTTAAACACTACACATAACGGCGTATAGGCCATCTCTGACATCCTGGCATTCCCTTTTTAGAAACCCTAAAGATTAATAAAATCATTTCAAACGTATTACAAAAAATGCTAAGTGTAAACAGGTCTTCGGGCAAGCTTTGCAGCATTTGTCTTTATCGAGCAGTAATGGTAACCATTAAGTTTGCTGGGGAACAAATCTCCGAGCAAGCTTTACTTAGAATATTTTCCTAGGGAACAAATCTCCGAGCAAGCTTTACTTAGAATATTTTCCTAAGAAAATATTCACCTAGCAGACTTCAATCCTCTTGACTATATCAAACTTTGCCCGATAATATTCCTACGAGCAAACTTGTTCTTCAGAAATCCCTTCAACCATTTGTTAACTTAACTTATTAAGCTAACCCAAGTGTGCTGGTAACATTTTAGCTTGCTCTGAGTTGAACCATGCTCAATAGAAGTCCTTAAGTAATTTCTTGATCAACTTCCTTCGAGCTTGCTGGGACCACTGTTTATTATAAATAAACCTTGCAAGATTTACCAAAAGACTTGGTTTTAGCTTGGCTTAGTCAAGAGTTTGCTAAGAAACAAACCTTTCTTGACTTAGAAGAACAACCTCGCTAGACAAATTGAACCTTGCTCGGTTTATCACGTAAGAGGAATTCTAGAAGATAACCTTGCTGGGAAAGCAACATACCTTGTTAGGCTAAGTAAAAGCTTGATAGGAGGCCTATGCTTTCTCGGTTTCCATACTTAGCCGTTTTCAGAGAGGTTGAGAAGATTCCAATCTTCCTTTAGTCTTTTCTCATCCCAACAATCTCTCTCTAGATTGGAACAATCTCAGCTGTACCAAAACACCTCTTAGGTTACATACACTTATCCAAAATACACATCAAAATTCAAAAGAGAAAATTACATAACATAATGAAAAGATAACAAGTTGGAATTATATCTTAAGGACATTACAAAGTAAAATTTAAACAGAAAGTAAATGTCTTCATTTCTTTGAGCTTCCATTTTGCCAAATCTTACAACAGCAACCTTTTCTTTAAAAAATGTGATCTCCCTGTGGTGGGAATGTTGAGAAGGCAGATTCCATCTGATTATCTCCTCAAGATCCTTCACATGATGAAGCTTTAAATAATTGTTATTTGAGATTATACGGCTTAACATCCCTACGTTGTTTATCAACATGAACCTTCTATTTCTGTCATCATATAGAATGTTTGCAATTTGTTAATCTTTTTTGATTTTTGGGATTTGGACATTCATTTCTTTGATAACAGTGCAGTGTTTGCTTGATGAACATGCAATAATTTGTTTCACAGTTTCTGTCATTGTTTCATCTAATCTTTTCCTTTTGTTCAGAAAAGGAAATCCCAACTTTGCTTGATCCCTCAGATATCTCAGCATTTCAGATTGTTGCGCACTGATAAACCGTGCCTTTCCTGATAATCAGAGAAATGCAGTGTTGCAATCACAGTCAATTGCTCTAGGTTGAACTTTCTGAACTCATTTTTGGAGGAGATTTTCTCAATTTCTCCATTTTTAATCAGAACACTCCGATATTCAATCCTAGAATCATAAAATAGTCCATCTGGTATGATATCACAATTGACTGGAATACTTTTGGCTTCAGCTGCTGCTTCAAATGTAAGTTCAGGCACCTGAAGGCATGTTTGTTTTGGTTTCTTTGAGGTATACCCTGTCCTTTTCATCTTCTTTGCGTTGTTCAGTTTGGAGACTGAAAACGTTGACTTGTCGCAAAGTACCTTGACTTCAGATTCCTCAATCTTTGATGGATGGGTCATTCTTTTGGGCATTCCCTAATTCTTAACATTAAGATGTTCAGCACTTTCTTTTTCTTGTTTCAATATTTTTTCTTTTATCACCTTACTCACGATCTCTTTCTTTGTCATAATTTTCATAGATTCAAAGGGAATCCTATTTTTTACAAGAAATTTTGGTTTCCAACCATATTTGCACAAAACTTTTTCAATTTCCTTCTTTTTTTTCCTTTTCACCTTGTTTCCTCAAGTTTTCATTTGCTAAGTCATTATTTTTTACAGTCTTTTCAACATCTAAGACTTCTGAAATGCTGTTAATCACAATGTCCGGTTTTTCTTTTGTAGATTTTTCTGGTCCTTCCTTTGGGAGATATTTCGCCAAAGATCCTGAGAGTATTACCGTTGGTAAGAGGAATTCGGATAAAACTGTTGTATTAAACAACTTCGGCACGATTCAAAGCTAACCAATCCATGCATACTATGATGTCGAAGTTTCCCATTTGCAGTGAAATTAGGTCAATCGAGAGTTTATGATTTCAAAGAATGAGGATGCAATCGCGGATGAATGAATCGATGGTCATGGAGCTACCAATGGTGAATTCGACGAAAAAACGCCGAGAAAGTTTAGCACGGGGATAGTAAGGGTAGACTCAAATTTAAAAGAAATAAAAATCCTATGAGCTCCTGTATCAAATAAAATTGAAGCTAAATGCTCATTAACTAAAAACGTAATGTTCACTACGTCGTTGGAACTTAGGCTTGGTTGCCATTCATCATAAAATCATGCAATTAGTTATCGTGGGTGACTTGCGGAGCTCGCGGAGGCCGAGGAAGAGCTTGAATTGTTTGGAGTGGTTGAACTAGAGGAGCCATGAGTTGCGGCACTTGAGGTTGGTAAGATTGTAACTGGTAGGCTTGAGTTGTGTAGTATGGTGCGGGCATTATTTAGGTATCCAAAATTGAAACAAGATCTCAGTTAAAAAAGATTTTTAGATTAAGGAATGAGGATTATGGGGAAGGAACCTTGGTAGAGCGGTTTTCCCACTGACGCTTCACGACACACATTGCTAAGGTGACCGAAGCGATTGCAATTCGAGCATTGGCGACAAGCAGAGTAAGATGGGTGTTGGCGTTGAAAATATTTGCACAAAGGATAATAATCGGTATAAGGTTTTCGGTTTTGAGGAGCTTGGGATTAAGTTTGGCGTTGAGCTGGGTTGGTGACAAAAAACTTTCGGTGATACGGTTTATGTTTCTTTTTGGATTGGTGAGATGAGTTGGAGTAACTTATGAATTGAGGTGGAGGTTCAACTTTGGTGTGGGAGGATTGTTAGGGTGTGGTCTTTTAATTAGGCTTCTTGGAACCTTTGATCATGAGAGTACCGGCTTTGACATGATTTTAAGAGAGATTTGCGGCTAGGATGATCGGGTCATGGAGTGTTTGCGAGTTGATACTCATCACCGAGTCTTGGTTTTGCAAAGGTAAACCCCAACATATTTGTCAATTTCCAGTTCAAGGGGAGTGGCAAGGTGAGGAACTAAGAGACCAAGCTTGTGAACTCGGTTGGAGTAGGTGGAGTTGTCACCACTCTCTTTCTTAAGTTCCCAGAACTCAACTTCGAGTTTCTTGATTTCATGTCTTGGGAAAAACTTCTTCATCATGATTTCCTTAATTTCAGTCCATAAGTAGACCATGGCGACTTCTGCCCCTTTGGTGTTCATTACGGTGTTCCACCATGTGAGGGCGGTTAGCTCAAACACGCTTGAAGCAAAGATGGTTCTTTTGGGTTTGGGGTGTTGGAATTGATCTGCCCAAGACACATATTTGAGTTTATGTGGCTAGTATGTTATGATCCAAGTCGGGTCATACCCAATAACAAGCTAGACAAACTCCACGATAATTTTATTAGATTTGATCTAAGTAATAATAATCAACACTTGTATATTTGGAAAATGTGTTTTCTAAATAATTGCTTATCTGTGTTAAATAAGTTATATAGATAATTTATGAGAGATGTTATTTATTTTATAAATAACAAAACATGTTTTAAAAGAAAATAAACAAAATAGAATTTGGTTTTGGGGGGAAAAGCCCCATGGGGGGCCGGCTCCCTCTCTCTCCTCTTGTTTCTTTAAAAACATTGCATGTTGATCTATTGGGGGATCACTTTTGATACACATTTTTTCTCTCTCACACACTTATCCTCTCTAGCTTTTCTCTCTATCCAGCCGAGAACAAGAAGAGGAAGAACAAAGGGATTTTGTTTTTGCAAGTTTTAAGGACCCTAGCAACCTTGGTGTTTTATTGGAGCTCATTGGGTATACAAGCTTGAGGTTTCCTCCATTGGATGCTCGCCATTCAACTCATTCATCCCTTTCATTTTCGGACTTGAAGGTATGTATGTTAACACCCTATGGTTGTTGTTTGATATCATTTACAATCGTATATGGATCTTGGAATGGGTTTAACATAAACGGGTTTATGTGTAATGGTTAACAAGATTTAAAACTTAACTCTTCCGCTGCGTTTCTCAATAAATGGTTTTTTTTGGACTTTAATAATCTTCCTAAAACCCAACAATGGCATCAAGAGCCTCTTATACGATTACATGCTTCAAATGGGATCTAAAATGTTCAAGTTAGATGGTATTTTTTTACCATATTGGCCGAAAACTTTAGGCATTTTGGTTGCCCCTTGATTTTTCAAGATTATTCCATACATGAATGTGGTAAATCTGGAAAAATTGGTTATTTGGTTGCCAAATTTGGTTTGGGCTGAAACTGTGTTCTTTAGTTCTGGCCGAGAACTCAATGGTTTAAAACCATGGTTCTCGGTCTGGCTGAAGACACCCGAAACCCTGTTCTCGGTTGGTCGAGAACTCATGGTTGGGAACCATGAGATTTCGGTTGACCGAAAACATGTTCTCGGTTGGACTGAGTACTCATGGTTGGACTGAGTATTCTTGGTTGACCGAAAACTAGTTCTCGATGTTGACCGAGAACACTAGGTTCTCTGTGAACCAATGTTTTCGGGCCGAAAACTCTGAAACTTTGGTTTTGGCCGAGAACTATGTGTTCTCTGTTTTAGGCCAAGAACTAAGGGTCCAAAGGGGAACGACTCTGGTCAAAGGTTGACCTGATTGGTCAAAGGTTGACCTGTTTGTGTGGATGTTCAAAACCTAGCCAATGATCTTGTGTATATTGAAGAGACTTGTTGTGATTTATTAATTTGTTTGTATTTTTCTTTATTCGGGTTTGTAATCTATTTATTCTATCAAATGATTTGTAATAATAAGTAGAATAGTTGTATTTCTTTTACTAGACAAAATGTATTAGGATATATTTTGTAAAAGAAGATGCAACTACAACACCATTTTGGTTGGAGCCCAAGTGGAAGCCCAAGTAAAGAAGAAGGGCCACAACAAGAAGTGAACGCTTGAAGCATAAGGATGCAGAGTCAAGTGGGAGTTCACCATATCATACCTTGTGTCATGCTCGTCCCTTGGGAGAGACCTTATGACACACTTGTTTCGGTCAACAAGTGTTGTCAAATTATAGGTGGCCAAGGTTATGAACATGTTATTGTATTTTATGCTTGTGTGGTTGATTTATGTTTATTGTTTTATCATGTTTCGATGATAACTATTAAAATCGACAACTAGCATAAAAGTGATTCCTTTGAAATTATTGAGTTACAAAATTGGTTTTATTAACTATTAATGATTTTGGTAATAAAATGGGTTTTATTAAAAGGAATTTGAAAATTGGTTTTCAAAAGTTACCTTACATTTGAATGCATGCAAATGGAAGGTACATTAATTAGTTTTCCAATCTAGGATTTTGGAAACTTAAATCCCTTTTAAAAACAAGTTAAACACCATCCTTTTGTACGACACTCGAGTCACTTGGAGACTTAATGTGGGATAAAGGTTACCTAACCACATTTAAGAAAACTTGTGATGTTGAGGTGGATTTGCAATACTTATGGGATAAAGGTCACCTAACCACTTGTATGTGTAAACTCACACGTGTGTGTAAGTAGGACGACTTGATTTGGAAACCATGTGAATAGGGTCACCGAAGCATGGCGTACAAAGGTGTTGATGGGATTTAACATGCCAACTAAACATATGATGTTTAACCGATCCCATAAAACTAGAAGTTGCAAAGGGTTTCAATCGTCAAACGTTGACTACCTTGTTAATTTGAACAGTGGGATAAAGGTCACCTAACTACTATTTGAATGACACGTTGGGTTCTAGATTTTAATCATTAATTGTCTTGGAGACATTAAAGGGTATTAACGATTAAAATTTTATTGATATCAAAAATACTAAATTGAACTTTGTTAAGTTCTTTATAGATGGCCGCAAACAATCCTCAGAACGCTATTATCCCACCTATGCATAACCTATCACTGAGATCCATTCTGGATAACGATTGTCTGAACTATAACAACTTTATGAATTGGTATCGAAACTTGAGAATTGTTCTCACGCAAGAGAAGAAATCCTACATTCTAGACGATCCTATTCCCGATGAACCTGATGTCAACGACTTGGATGCCTATGCGGATTGGTTAAAGTACACTGCGGATTCAGTGCAAGTTTCTTGCCTCATGTTGGGAACAATGATTCCCGAGATCCAAAAGGATGTCGAGAATCATGGGGCATATGATATGATCACCCAGCTTAAGTAAATGTTCCTTACTCAAGCAAGGGTGGAACGATTCGAAACGGTTCAAGTGTTTCATGCATGTCGTATGGAAGAAATCCAATCTGTTTCATCTTATGTACTTAAGATGAAAAGCCACATTGATCAGCTTGAACGGCTGAATTGTCCCATCTCAAGGGAGTTAGCCAAGGATTTGATCCTCAATGGCTTAACTAAAAGGTTTGAGACATTCATAATGAATTACAACATGAACGGATGGGACAAGAGCATTGGTGAGCTTCATGCAATGCTCAAAACAGCCGAAGCCGAAATGGATAAAAAGGTTTTACCCGTTCTTGCGATCAATGAGGGTGGCTTGAAGAAGAGGCATCATCCAGAACCCAAGGCAAATGTTGTTGTTGGTAAGGGGCAAGTCAAGAAAGGGTTCAAGGGAAAGGAAAAGACGGAACCCAAACCAAAGAAGCTAAAGGTTAGCTCCGAGGATCCATGCTTTGGTTGTGGGGAGATAGGTCACTGGATGAGAAACTGTCCGACCTATCTCAAAGAGTTGAAAGCTAAGAGGGATGCGGGGCAAATCTCTGGTACAACTTTAATGATCCATATTGATCTTAATATTGTTTCTTCAAACACATGGGTATTGGATTCCAGATGTGTAACTCATATATGCAATTCATTGCAGGAGTTCAAAAGAAGAAATGATTTCAAGAAAGGAGATATAAGTCTCTTCATGGTCAATGGAGCAAAGGTTGATGTCCAAGCCCAAGGAGATTATGTCTTGAAGCCTCCGAATAGTTTGGAAGTTCTTTTGAAAAACATTTTGTATTATCCTAGTTTGACTAGGAATATTATCTCCGTTTCTTTATTAAGACAATTTGGTTATGATTTTAAGTTTGTAAACAATGAATTTGTGATTTCATGAATGATGTATATTATTATAAAGCAATGCCGTCTAATGGCATTTATGAATTAGTTCATGATAATACATCCATTGATAACTCGTTGTACCAAGCTAACATCAAAAGACTCAAATTGGATTTGAGTGAAACTTTTCTTTGGCATTGTCGCATTGGCCACATAAACATGGATCACATTCATACACTCTAAAAGAATGGTCTTTTGGAATCAAATGATGATTCATTTGATAAGTGTGAATCTTGTTTATCAGGAAAGATGACCAAGGAGCCCTTTAGTAGAACTAATGAAAGGGAAAAAGACTTATTAGGTATCATAGATTCGGATGTATGTTGTTTTTATAAGACAATGACAAGGAATGGTGAAAGATAATTCATTACCTTTACCGACGATTTTAGTCGCTATGGGTATGTGTTCTTGTTAAGACACAAAGATTAAGCCTTTGAAATGTTCAAAGTCTTACAAAATGAAGTACAAAATCAACTCAACAAAACTTCCAAAATGAAGTACAAAATCAACTCAACAAAACAATCGAAGTACTACGTTCCGATAGAGGAGGTAAATACCTCAATGATGCGTTTCTAGATCATCTTAGGAGTTGTGGGATTTTTTCACAACTAACTCCACCTGGAACACCGCAACATAATGGTGTGTCCGAAAGAAGGAATCGGACTCTATTGGATATGGTTCTATCTATGATGGCAAGAAGCACATTACCTCTATCATTTGGGGTTTCACGTTGATCTCCGTAGCCCGTAATCTAAATATGGCACCAACCAAGAATGTGGATAGGACACCTTTTGAAATATGACATGGAAGGGTTCCATCGTTATCATATTTAAAGGTATGGGGTTGTTAGGCTTATGTCAAAAACAACACCCAAAACAAACTTTAAAGCCGATCCACTAAGTGTATTTTTGTAGGATATACCAAAGATTTAATGGGATATTATTTCTACAATCCAACCGAGCATAAAGTGTTTATTGCTCGAAAGGCTGAGTTCTTGGAAAGAAGGTTCCATATGGAAGGAACTGATAGAACTGTGGAACTCGAGGAGGATCGAGAACCACAAGCCGATACACGTCTGGTTGACACTAGCAATCAACAACAGGTTGTTGAAAATATCAAATAGTTGATCAAAATACACAAAACGTTCGCAAATCTGGTAGAATTAGCACCCCACCTGAAAGATATGGATTTTTCATGGATTGATGCTACGTGGTAGATTCTGATGAACCCACCACATACCGAGATGCAATGTCTCAATCTGATTGTGATAAATGGCTGGAAGCCATGAACGTTGAGACGCAATCCATGCATGATAACCAAGTATGGGACTTGGTTATACCACCTCTTAATTCCAAACTGGTTGGAAGTAAGTGGGTTTTCAAGAAGAAAACTGATATGCATGGAAACTTGGATACTTAAAAAGCTAGACATGTAGCAAAGGGTTTCACTCAAACTCAAGGGGTTGATTATGGTGAAACGTTCTCGCCTGTGGCAATGCTAAGTCTATAAGGATATTGTTTGCCATAGCAGCATATTATGACTATGAGATATGGCAAATGGATGTCAAAACTGCTTTTCTAAATGGACACCTTGAGGAAGATGTCTATATGGTTTAGCCTGAAGGTTTTTTGTCGATCCACGACATCCTAATAAAGTGTGCAAGTTGAAGAAATCAATCTATAGTTTGAAGCAAGCATCTAGAAGTTGGAATCACCGTTTTAATGATGAAGTCAAGAAATTTCGATTGATCAAAAACACTGATGAAACTTGTGTGTATAAGAAAGCTAGTGGGAGAATCATTACCTTTCTGGTATTATATGTCGATGACATACTACTGTTTGGAAATGACATTCCAACCTTGAAAGGTGTAAAAGCCTGGCTTGGAAGTTGTTTTTCCATCAAGGATCTTGGTGAAGCCACCTATATTCTGGGAATAAGGATATATAGGGATAGACCAAGGCGGTTGATAGGTTTGAATCAAAGTGCATACATTGACAAAATCTTGAAAAAGGTTCAAGATGGAAAACATAAGAAAGATTTGGTACCCATTCAAAGAGGAACAATATTGAGTGCATCTCATTGTCCAAGCTCAAAGGTTGAGCAAGAAAAAATGAATGGAATTCCATATGCATATGCTATAGGATTCATCATGTACGCTATGATATGCACCAGACCGGATGTGTCATGCGCTTTGAGCATGACAAGTAGATACCAACAAAATCCGGGAACTAGCCATTGGATGGCGGTTAAGAGCATATTGAAATACCTTAGGAGGACTAAGGATATGTTTCTAATATATGGCTTTGGTGAGGAGGAACTCGTTGTAAAGGGTTACACGGATGCGAGTTTCCAAACTGATCGAGATGATTATCAATCACAATCAGGATATGTTTTGGTTTTAAATGGTGGAGCTGTCTCTTGGAAGAGCGCAAAACAAGACGTGGTAGCCTTGTCCACCACTGAATCAGAATACATCACCGCCTCTTTGGCCGCTCAAGAAGCTGCATGGATCAGAAAGTTCATTGCCGACCTAGGGGTAGTCCGTACCATTTAGAACCCTCTAGAAGTATTTTGTGACAACGAGGGGTGTGATTGCTCAAATCAAGGAACCCTGTACACATCAAAAGTCTAGGCACATTGAGCGGATATTCAACTACATAAGGGATGAAGTTGAAAAAGGAAAGATATGTATTCGAAAAGTTCACACCGATCAAAACATTGCGGATCCACTCACGAAGCTCCTTGAAAGGCCTAAGCATGACGGTCATACTTGTGCCTTAGGACTTCGATATTCTGGTGATTGGATTTGATCAAAATTTTGTATTTGGATATCGGAACAATTTTATTTTAACTCAATTATATGGTTTTGGTTATGGTCATGTTCTTGAGTTATGTTCCATTTTAGCATGTTTAAATCCATGAATAATTTGATTATTCTAAATATCTGTAGTCGATCATAGTTGTGGGAACAAATATGAAAGTAAGACTATTATGAACTTGGATTGGTAGATATTCATGAGGTATGAATATAGCAAAAGGTTTGCTACCAAGGTTCATAGATATTTATGGGATAAATATTGGACTGACCTGCCCTCAATTTTACTGCATGGAATCCTTGTGATTTATGGTCATAAGTAAATTTCAGTAAAGGCGAACATCATAGTATCCTCTGACCTAAGATACATATTGGGTCTTGATATTCACCGACTATTATACTTTGACTTAGTTCTTCGTTGCACTGAATATGTCAAATATAATACAAGGTGATAGTGAGAGACGTATGTAGTCAATATGGGATTTATCCCTCTTATTCGTTGAGAGTTAAATATCTAACGTCTGATTAGCTAAATCAACAGAGAATGATCACTCTGTGTCTCTAGATTTAACATGACATTTGTGGCAAAAGGATAAATGGTAGTTTCACCTAAATCATTTTCAAGTAAGGGACTTGAAGGGGATGATGTTATTGAATGGCACTTCGTCATGCGTACCAGGGATAGTAAACCATTGTTAGGCGGTATTTGCTATTTACATCAATCTTCTATGAATCTTTTGAAAGTGGGAGATTGTTAGAATCGATCTGCCCAAGACACATATTTGTGTTGATGTGGCTAGTACGTTATGATCCAAGTCGGGTCATACCAAATAACAAGCTAGACAAACGCCACGATAATTATTATTAGATTTGATCTAAGTAATAATAATCAACACTTGTATATTTGGAAAATGGGTTTTCTAAATAATTGCTTATGTGTGTTAAATAAATTATATGGATAATTTATGAGAGATGTTATTTATTTGATAAATAAGAAAACATATTTTAAAAGAAAATAAACAAAATGGAATTTGGTTTTGGGGGGAAAAGCCCCATGGGGGTGGGGGGGCTCCCTCTCTCTCCTCTTGTTTATTTCAAAACATTGCATGTTGATCTATTGGGGGATCACTTTTGATACACATTTTTTCTCTCTCACACACATATCCTCTCTAGCTTTTCTCTTTATCCAACTGAGAACAAGAAGAGGAAGAACAAAGGGATTTTGTTCTTGCAAGTGTTAAGGACCCTAGTAACCTTGGTGTTTTGTTGGAGCTCATTGGGTATACAAGCTTGAGGTTTCCTCCATTGGAAGCTAGCCATTCAACTCATTCATCCCTTTCATTTTCGGACTTGAAGGTATGTATGTTAACACCCTATGGTTGTTGTTTGAGAGCATGTACAATCGTATATGGATCCTGGATTGGGTTTAACATAAACGGGTTTATGTGTAATGGTTAACAAGATTTAAAACTTAATTCTTCCGTTGCGTTTCTCAATAAATGGTTTATTTTGGACTTTGATAATCTTGCTAAATCCCAACACGGGGCATTCACAGTGACAGAAAACACTCTTCATCCTTTCGAAGCTTTGTAACAAGGTAATCATAGTTCGAGCCAATAAATATGGGTGGGTTGGCACCGGTAAATTGTTTGAAAGAGCATGGTGCGGGGTTAGGAATAGATTGGATAATAGTGGGTTAACGGTTTGATTTGCTTGAAATTGGGCTATCAGTCTGGGAATCACAGTGGTTATTTCTTGAGCGACCAATGTGGTCATCTTGCGGTTGGAGATCTTGGTTTTGCGGGCTTGACGACGAAGAGTAGGCATTCTAAAAATAATAAAAGTGAATTTGAGATTTCGGGTAATTAGTAGAAATATAAGGGTGATTAATGTAAATATAGGGCTACAATAAAAAAATTTGGGAATTCTATAATCATGAGGATGAGAATAACTAAAATAAAATTTTTATAAATAAATCAAATGACATAAGTAAATAGAGAGATAAATAACTTAAACCTTTGAAATTTGAAAATAAAATATTAAGATTAAAGGCGGGAAAACATGCATGAACCATTATGACTCGTCACCCGGTCAATAGACTTACAAAGTCATGAGGTAAAAATGGGGAGTCGGAACATTGAGCGTATCACCGCGTCTTCCATCTTTCAACCAAAAATCAAAATATAAAAAAAGAGAATTGAGGTGTAACGAGAAGTCAAAAACACTAGTCTACGTATCATCGTGGCTTTCATGTTTCAATCTAAAAACATTATATAGATGCAACCAGAACGGTTAAAACGACTACTTAAAGTTGTTGACTCGTATAACATGGGTTTGTTTAAAGTACACACTTTGATTTAATCCTCCCATGTAAGTCACAACACATTTGATTCACAGAATCTTTTTGTCAAAAGATCGAATCTTAGTGTGTTACCCCTTCGACTTACTATAAACCCGTTATATGAACAGTATTTTAGGATATTACAAACAACGAAATATCAGAATCCAAAATTAAATTTGTGTGGTAAGGTAAGGATATCTTAGCTTACTATGAGTGAGCGTGTGTGTGTTTATGAGGGAAAATGAAATAAATAAATAAGTAAACAAGTGCAATCAACAAGCAAGTATGGCAACTACGTATAAGGATCCTAAAGCATAAACTATACTAGAACATTAAACGAGTGAATAACACGTTGATTCTTTTATTTAAAATGATTTTATATTTTAAGAAATTATGACCATGTATAAAAACATGTTTGGAGGGTTCTAGAATAATTATAGGTTGAATCTTAGTTGGTTTGGATAGTTAAAACACGAGTTAGAACATTAAACGAGTGAATAACAAACAAATAATCGAAACTGTTGTTGCATGTAGTTGGTGGTGTCACACGAATAGGTAAGGATACCCTTGCTGCGCGACGAGGTAAATTTTCTAGAAAGATTGTTTTAACGATTTTTACCCATGGACTTGTTTAAAACTGATTTTTAACGTAAATTAAGCGAGTTAAGGGCCGAAAAGGTAATATAACAACACGGCAAGTATGAAACAAGATTATAACATAAAATTCATCATTTTTTTAATATCCAAATATCCAAAACTCAAAATGAGTCGGGTTTACAATACAAAAACAAATACAAATGGAACTGAAAATGACAAATGTAAAACTTACCTTGAAAATATGCTCCAAAATGTCTTATTTTTTGTTAATTGGAAGTTTAAATACTCGAATTGAAGAACCGTTTCATCGTTCGGAGCTCTTTTTCGAGGTAAATTTTACATCAATTAATTGTACCTTCAATACGATCAAAAGCCCTAAAATACCAATTTGAAATGTGAAAAAAAACATAACGGCGTTCGTTGTTTTTTAACCGAGTTCCAATGAAAACAATTACTGTTAAAGGTAGGACCGGTGACAACTATTTTCTAAGCTGAGATTATTATCGGCCAACTGAAAAAATGTGATATTATTAAATATCGATTATGTCTTTTGTTATTTAAGGTGTGTTTGGGATTCCTTATTTAAGGTGAAAAGAAGTTTTTGTTATAAGTTGAAAAGGTCTTGAGACTATTTGATAAGGATTTTTAAAAAAAAGTGTTTGGATTAACATAAGTCAATAAGTTATTTTTTAAAAAGGGTGGAAAGGGTATTTTAAACTGATAAGGAGAAAAGTTATGATATCCCAACTTATTCAAAACCCATCTTTTAGCCTTATCAATAAGGAGAAACTTATAAGAACTTATTAGTTCCCAAACGCTAAAATGGAGAAAAAAAGGATTTATCATCTTCATAAGTTATATGGAGAGGAAAATAAGGAATCCCAAACATGCCCTTAGTGAAATTATTTAAATTATCTAGGGAGTGCCAACTAATAACACGAAGCTATCGCAAAATTTGTTGCTTTTGGTTTAGCGCAATCAAGGGTCATCAGGTTGAATCAATGATTACGTTTAGCTATGCAGGTCGTGTTAGGACTTACTTGGTGGGTTCACGACTTCTCGGATTAACACCTTAAATTTTATACTTTTTGCTAGTAATGTTTTTATGTATTAATATAAGGCGAATGGGTGGTTTATGATAAAGTTTAAAACATAAAAGAAAATGAGCATCAAGTTTTATAGTTTCAACATAATAATATTAATTTGTGGTTGAAAACTTTTAATTTTAAAGTCAGGTTAAACGGATTGTGTTCATATTAACTTGCGAAAACTCGTTCGGGTTTGCATATCTGACATGATTTTCGAGTGTGCGTCGTATTGGAGTTCATGCCAAAATTTTTGGTTCTTGTTAAATTAATTAATTTTTTTTTGGGGGGGTGGGGGGGTGGGAGTTATTAGACACTGTGGTACGGTTATGAGTAAAGGTGAGAAAAATGTTATATGAGAAACTTAAATTTGGGTTTACATTTTTCGCACAGTATAATTTTTTAATATTTGTTGAAAGTGATTGTTTTATAATATGGATATGGAAAGAGAATGGTTTGGGAATGCTCTTATAAGAAAGATAACACATGATATAAGTACCTTATCAACGTGTGTAATAACTTATAAAGGAGTTAAATTGGTTGAACCTTCTGAGATACGTTTTTAATCATGTTAGTAACATATAGAACTAATTATGACCGTAACCAACTTACACCAAACACTTGTTTGTTTTTGTATTGAGACATGTCATATTAATGGGCCAAGTCATAAAACGCCAGCTAAATGATATGTGTCATACTGTCATCTCCTCCCCATGTCACGTAACCACACTCATGTTACCATGCACCATGTTTGCTACCAGTGAAGGATCTAGAATCAAATGTCAGAGGTAACGTTTTAAAAAAATAAAATTTAACTGTATTTCATACAATATAAGCTAAACAAAAATAGAAACACGATGATAAATAAAGTTAAACACATGGGCTGCATATTTTCTCAATCGTTTTTTAAAACCTTGAAATCGAGCCATTACATCATCTTTTTTTACTTTATCAAGCTTTTTTCTTTCGACCGCACAAATTAAAGAATTGTTCATATAATCATCCCATTTGATTGCGCAAATCTGTCTTGATAAGCTTCATTTTAGAAAAACATTTCAACAGTTCCGGGTGCAACCGGTAAAACCAACGTTAGCTTCAATATACGATACACCAAAGGAATAGTGACGTGTTATCCGGTTTTCACCATACACAAGCAAGGTCACACATTGTGACATCCGTCAATTTTTGGCTAACTTGTTTGTATGATTGAACTATAGACCAACCCGATTTGTAAGCCGGAATTTTTGATAATATAAAATATTGGGTTTTTATGTTACATAATCACCTCACACTTGTCGAATTTCGATAACACCTTTTACCGCTTTTAAAATGCTTTTAAAACGCTTAAAACGCATTGAAAACGAACTTCAGGGACCCGAAACGACTCGCGAAACAAACCGGACCAGACCACCCCACCCCCTTACCAAGCCCATGCCGCGCAGCCAAGGGTGGTGACCTGGTCGCTTGGCGCCCCCTCCCACCTGCCGCCATAAGTTCATTTTTGGTTTGTTGTTTTGTGCATTGTTGACCATTTTAACCCATCACATGCAATTTTACCCCATTTGAATGAACCATACTTCTACCATTATAAAAAGAAATGTTCCATGCACCACTTTGGTGGTTCTTCTTCTTCTCCAAAGTCTCTCTCAAATCCAAGTGTTCATTTTCAGCCTCTTGTTAGTTTGATTACTTAAGGTCAAACTAATGCTAACCTTGTTTCTAACTAATTCTTATTACTTAAAGCATGATGTTGTAACATATATATAATACACACCCCTTGTTTCCTTTGGCTTTCACTTCTCCGGTCACAGTCAGTTGAAGTGTTATGCTATAAGGTAAGGCTACATGGAGGAGTATTATAGTCCTTGATTTATGCTTTAATTCAAACTTTAGTTTATGCTTAAATTTTGTTAATGCTTATCAATATTGTTTAGTCCTTACTTACTCTTAGTTTTCAAGTCATTTTTAATTGTTCAATGGTATTGGGTATGTGGCCACCATTTTCGGTTTCATCTCGAGTCAAGAGCCGAACCAAAACCGAACTTTTGTTTAATACTCTATTGTTAACATGTTGTATGAAAGATTTATGTATTATTATTTTGAAGTTGATTTTAATGAATTCTATGGTATTAGTTATGTGGAAACCATCCTTGGTTTCATTCTGAGTCATGAACCGAACAGATACCGAACTCTTGTTTAAACACTTTATTTTTAGATGTTGTATTTAAACTTGATTATTATCATTTCTAAGTTAATTTAATAAAGTTCCATGGTATTGGGTATGTGGTAACCATCCTCAGTCTTATTCCAGGTCAAGGACCTAACTAACCCGAGTTCACTTGCTTAAGACACACTAGAGTGTTTTGAGCCACCGAATCTCATATTTTCTCTAAAAACTATTTTATAAAGTAATTTTAAATTGTTTTCTCAAAACACTTGGTTTGTTGGATCTAACTTGATCTTATAACAAGTTTGGACCGACAAAACCAAACACTTGCTTAAAGGACGTCGAGGTTCTTCTTAATATAACTACACACTTGGTTAAGCTTATTTTGATTTCACTGAGTTATCTCATAACATTTTGGAATCTCGGCTTCGAGCTTGACCAATTATTAAGACTCGAACCGACTAATCCGAACACTCATAAAATCTCATTTTGGTATCTATTTAACTTTGCAATATTGCAATTATATCCAAATATTTACTTAACAAAGGTTAAGTGAAAACTAATAAATTGAATACCGAGACCCGATTTCGAGTAAACTTACTTTTCAAAATAACTACTTTAATTCCTTATGTGTTTACATTTTAGCCTTCAAACTTTAATTATTTATGTTACTTGTCAAGTTGTTTTACTTTAAAGCCTTTAAAAACCATCTACTAACTCAAGACCCTTTTCAATCTAGGTCTTGCCCGTTGAACTTACCCTTTCCCCATTTTATCGCAAACTATCCTTCAAGTTACTTATTTCATGTGAGTAAATTTCATCCCCCGTTTTCACTTTTATACTTTGGGGGTAACATGAATACTTATCCAAAACAAGAACGATTTATAATACTCTATCTTCAAACCACAAAATCTAGGGCGTATGATACTTAGAATACTTGCTCTATTGTGTGTTATATGTTTCATATGCTTTACGTGCACGAGTGTTTATTTTATGTTGTTGTGGAACGCAATAAGTATGATCATACGCACCGCTAACTACTTAGCCTTGTGCAACTAGCATAGGGCATCATTATCCGAGTATGTTGGTTGCTACTGATTAGAAAGGATCCTCATTTACATATGTTTTATATACCACGATTGATGCTTTTATTTATAGTCTCATATTCGTTTGTGGATTTTGCCTCATATTATATATACTCAAAACTATGAAATTTCCACCAACATACGTGTTGACAAATATTATTTTATGCATTGTTACATGTTTGATTATTGGTTGATTGGAGTTCGAGGATGCTATTTTATTTTGAGACCGTTTAAGTTATTAGAAGAATGAAAAATTTATTTCTAATGCTTGATGTTATTTGTATGAACAAGTTGTGTTATTTGGTTGATTGATCGAAATGAATGAGTTGTTTAAATATTGTCACTTTAATAGTTTCTTGTGTTCTTGGGCAATCCCTTGCACCCTGGAATGCTCCGCCGCCTTTGGTCATTGTGTGACAGATTGGTATCAGAGCCACGACTATAGGATAAGCTGTTAGACGTAACGGCCTAGTATGGTTATGCTTTAGGGTCCTTATACGTGATGCTTATATGTGTTACCCTACGTGATTATTCATTACACTTATATATTTATTTGCTTATTTATATCATTTAATCCCAAAAATATACACATGCACACACTCTCATAGTATTCCAAGGTATCCTTACATTATCGCAAAAAGTAGATTTTTATGTTGTTTTATGGATCACAAACTTAATTTGGATCCCGTTATTTAAGATCCCTTAAAGGTTGAATTTATATCGGGTTTGTAACCATCATAGAGGGCGAAACAATATGAAACGATCATTTGACAAAAAGATTCCAAGAATCGAAGGTGATTTAAGATGGTTGAATTGTAATGTTCGTCTTCTAGGCCAACGAACCGTGTTATATATGTCAATACTTTAAGTTGTCGAATGAAAGCGTTCCGGTTGCCACCTTATATTTTTGTTGGAAGCATAATAGTCAAGGTGATACGTGGACTAATGTTTTGAACAACCCGATTAACTCATCGTTTACTTTTAATTGTTATTATTACGATATTTGGGACTAAACGTGTAAAACACGGTGATTTCGTGAACATGTTCAACTCTCAACTTTACCACAATTTTTAAGATTAAATGTTGGGACAACTAGTCATGGTGATTCATGCAAGTTTTCCCACTTTTAAATCCTAACACACTATTTCAAATTTCAAAGATTTAATATATTTAACATTTTATTTTTTTTACTTGATTTACTAACAATAGAATTTTTTTATTTTAACATCCTCATCCTCATAACTTTAGGACTCACAATCATTAAAACCTCATATTTACTCATTTCCCTCATACTTATATCAATTACCTCAAACTTATATCATTAGTTTTTTACTATTTTAGAATGCCTCCAATTCTTCGCCAAACTCGCAAGCAGAGCTCCGGTCATCGGATGGCCTCTATGGTTACTAAATAAATCGCCGCTGTGATTCCCGGAACCTTCGCCTTGAAAATTTTCACCGATGCCAACCCATCTCAAATTCATGGCAAGAATTGTGCCACTACCTTATTACAATGGTTCGAAAATATGGAAAGCGTTTTTACTCTTTGTGAATGCCCCGAACCTAAAAAAAACCACACACGCCTCAAGCATGTTCGAAGTAACCGCCTGCTCTTGGTGGAATGGCAAAATGTTCGCCAATGGGGCAGAAGTAGCTATGGCCTACTCATGGACCAAGATCAAGGAAGTCATGATGAAGACATTTTGCCCAAAACATGAACTCCAAAAACTCGAATCCGAATTTTGGGAACTTAAGCAAGAGAGTGATGACTACTCCGCCTACTCCAACCACTTTCATGAGCTTAGTCTCTTGGTTCCCCACTTGGTCACTCCCCTCGAATGGGCAATTGACAAGTATGTCGGTGGTTTGCCTATGCGAATCTGCGACTCGGTGATGAGTAGTAAACCGCAAACCCCTCATGATGCAATTACGATTGCCGGTGCTCTTTCCGAAAACCATGTTAAAGCCGGTACCTTCACCATCAAAAATTCCAAGAAACCATCAACCCTCACCAAAGTTGACCCTCAACCAAAATCCTTAAACTACTCCAACTCATCCCACCATACCAAAAAGAAAAGCAAACCCAATTATCGAAACTATGCTGTCACCCACCCACAACAACCTCAAACACAATCCCAAGCACCCCAAAACCAATCATCCCATCATCCCGCTTACTCCGCTTGCCGCCAATGCACTAAATGTAACCGCTATGGTCATCTTAGGAACGTGTGTCGGGAGCCTCTCGTGGACAACCCGCTCCACCAAGGTTTGCCCCGTCTAACCAAAATCGTCCCATGCCTTTTGCTCAAAATCCTCCCCTCAACCTAGAGTTTGTTTCAATTGTAGAGATCCAAACCATTTCCGCAATGCTTGTCCACGACTTGTGTTTGTTAACCAAGCCCAAATCATGCCCACACCCTACTACCAAACCCAAGCCTATCAAGTTCAAACCTATCAACCTCAGATCCCGCAACTCTTGGCTCCTCCGGCTCAACCTGTCCAAGCCATGCAAGCCCTTCCTCCTCCGCCACACCCGCAAGTAATGCAAGCGCTCCCTCCTCATCCAGCTCAAAAAGTCAACCACGACAACCAAGGGTGTGACTTTATGATAAACGCCAACCAAGCTCAAGTTGCCAACGATGTGGTGAATGATACTTTTTAAGTAAATGAGCATTTAGCTTAAATTTTATTTGATACCGGGCCTGATAGGATTTTTGTTTCTTTTAAATTCGAATCTATTCTTGTCGTACCCCGCACTAAACTTTCTCGCCCTTTTTCTATCGAAGTTCACCAATGGTAGTTCCATCACCATCGATTCGGTCATTCGCGATTGTATCCTCACTCTTTGCAAGCACGAATTCTCGATCGACCTCATCCTGATGAAAATGGGAAGCTTCGACATCATACTAGGTATGGATTGGCTAGCTTTGCACCGTGCCGAAGTTGTTTGTTCTGACAAATTCATTCGAATTCCGCTCGTCAATGGCAAAATTCTCAAAGTCTTTGGCAAAACGATTCCCAAGAGACTCAATCTTATGTCTTGCTCTCGATCTTGTAAATACTTGCGCCAAAGGTATGTTCCATTCCTAACCTAAGCGGTGGTGAAATATCCCAAAGAAAAGAAAATTCAAGACATTCCCGTTGTTTGTGAATTTCCCGGCGTTTTTCCTGAAGACGTCTCTGGTCTTCTGCCCATTCTCCCTGCTGAATTTCAAATCGTCCTTGTGCCCGACGCGACTCCGTAGCCAAAGCTCCTTACCGTTTAACTCCTCCGGAATTGCAAGAGTTATCGAACCACCTTCAAGAACCCTCCGATAAGGGCTTTATCCGTCCAAGTTCTTCCCCTTAGGGCGCTCCCGTCCTCTTCGTGAAAAGGAAATATGGCTCGTTTCGTATGTGTATCGATTACCGTGAACTCAATAAACACAGCATAAAAAATCGTTACCCCTTACCTCGAATTGACGACCTCTTCGATCAACTCCAAGGCGCAACATGTTTTTCCAAAATCGATCTTCGATCGGGTTATCACCAACTGCGCGTTCATGAAGACGACATTCCTAAAACCGATTTTCGTACTCAGTATGGACATTACGTATTCTTGGTTATGCCTTTCGGATTAACCAATGCACCCGCGGTATTCATAGACCTCATGAACCGCGTTTGCAAACCATTCTTGGACAAATTCGTAATTGTTTTTATCGATGACATCCTCATCTTCTCCAAGACCCAAGCTGAACATGATCATCATTTACGTTCCATTCTCGACCTCCTAAGGAAAGAACAACTTTATTCCAAGTTCTCCAAATGTGAATTTTGGTTAAAAGAAGTTCAATTTTTGGGTCACGTCGCCAACGATAAACGTATTCATGTTGATCCCGCCAAAATCGAGGCCGTAAAAGATTGGAAAACTCCATCCACACCCACGAAAATCCGATCTTTCCTTGGATTGGTGGGGTATTATCGGCGATGCATTCTAAACTTATCTAAAATCGCGTTACCCCTCACCGCACTAACTCATAAAGGAAAACCTTAAGAATGGGGACCGAAACAAGAAGATTTCCAAACACTAAAGCATATGCTTTGCAACGCTCCCATTTTAACCCTTCTCGATGGAAACGACGACTTTGTGGTATTTTGCAATGCATCCAACCTAGGACTCGGTTGAGTTCTCATGCAATGGGGTCAAGTTATCGCATATACCTCAAGGCAACTCAAGGTTCATGAAAAGAATTACACGACTCATGATCTCGAATTTGGTGCCGTCGTTTTAGCTCTCAAAATATGGAGACATTATTTTTATGGCATAAAGTGTGTTGTATTCACCGATCATAAAAGTCTTCAACACATTTTTGATCAAAAAGATCTCAACATGAGACAACGTCGATGGGCCGAATTACTTAGTGATTACGATTGCGAAATTCGCTACCACCCCGGTAAAGCGAATGTTGTAGCTGATGCCCTCAGTCGTAAAGTTAATGTCAAATCCATTATGCTTCATAGTATCATCATCCAAACCGATCTCCAATACCGCACCTATCGAGCCCAATGAACCTCCATTGATGAAGGCAATATGTACGATGAAATGTCACGTGGAGCCGAACTTTAACTCAAAACCAAACCCGATGGCTTGCTTTATTTTCTTAATCGTTTGTGGGTTCACGATCGTGATGAACTTCGTACTTTCATTCTCGATGAAGCTCATATGTCGCGATATTTCATACATCTCGGTGTGGATAAGATGTACATCACGAAATAGTTGAAGTTAACCACGAAAGTAATAACAAAAAATGAAATAAATAGATAGAGGAAAATTTTGAAATTATATAAGTAACTTATATATACAATGTAGAAAAATACTTGAGGTGACGAAAAAGTTCACGCAATAATAAATAGGTTCACACGGCAAACAAATCACATGACTTATGAATATAATAATAGACGAGGCTTGAAATCATGATTATAAAATCGATAAGATGAGGTAAGAGTACCGTGAGAATGTGGTGAGTTTGGAGGGTTTGGGTAGCCATGTATTAAAATATCGAAATAAAATTTGTACATGTGACTCCTATTAGATAACTGTACAACACATGTTCATAATCCCAATTTCCAAAATGTTGTAGGAAATCAGTCGTAGGTAGTTTATGATACAAATACGGTACTATTAGATAACTATGCACATAGTCCCGGCAAATAACCGGTCATAGACCACTTAAATCATGATAGTACATTGTGTAACAATAAACAGTGCAATAAACGACAAGATAGGAATAAATGAGAGATTGAATGCCATTATAAATAACCATAATTCTCATTCATAACCAAACTGGAGATTTAATGAAGTTAATACATTAGATTTAAATGAAAAGAACTTAATAAAAGGAGCGTCTTTTGCGTAGCATGTCTTCATAAAGGGTTAGGCTTAGACTTGGGAACCGTTGATGTAACACACATGTCCTTGAGCACTTTAAGTGGCTTTGTTAACTTAAGGTTGGCTGACTGGTTGGTTTGCTTGAATTGGTTGATGGGTTGGGCTTAAATTGCTTGTATGGGTTGAGCTTGGATTGGTTGAAGTTGATTTACACGGGCTTGTTAAGCTTGATATTGAGTGATTTGGGTTGGGTAGGATTGAATTTGATTCATGTGTGCGAGTCTTGGGCATGCATTAAGAAAATTGCTAGGACCTCCACAATTGTAACAAGCTCTAATGGTTGAGGGTGCTTGAGTAAAAGGTTGAGGATAAAATAAAGTTTGGGATTCGGGCTTAGAAGACTCGGGTTTGGAAGGTTCGGGCTGGGGTTCTCTGGTGGGCTCTGATGTGGGCTTCTTTGAACTCTTCCGCGTCAAGGTCCCGGCCTTGACGTGGTTCTCGGTGAGGGTACCGGCTAAGGTGATGGCATCATGGAGGGTTTGAGGTTCATGACTTAGGACGGAATCTTGGATTTGCATAGGCAAACCCGAGATGTACTTGTCGATTGAACGTTTAAGAGAGTGACCATGTGGGGAATGAGAAGGCTCAGTTCATGGAAACGATCATTGTAGATGGTGTCATTACCATTTTCTTGTTTCAAATTCCAAAATTCCTCTTCCAACATCCGAAGCTCATGTTTCGGGCAAAACTTCTTGAGCATGAGTTTCTTGAGGTCATCCCATGGCAAGGCCATGACAACCTCGTCTCCAGCGGCGTGTTTCTCGCCATTCCACCATGTGAGGGCGCTTTTCTTGAAAACGCTTGACGCATGGGTGCTCTTCTTGTTCTCCGGGCACGCACAATGGAGAAACATACTCTCCATCTCTTCAAACCATTGGAGGAGGGCGGTAGCACCCTCGAGCCCAAAGTACTCGGTTTGGTTAGCACTTTTAATTGTTTGAGAGAGAACGTAGTTGCGTTTGGATTCACGGATGTGGCAGTGGCATTCACGGTTTGGAGTTGAGAGATGATTGTTGGGAGGGCGTCCACGATTCCCTTAGCAATGCGGGATGACATGCTACGACCAGAGTTGCCGGTGCGACGGTTACAGTTGATTAAGCAAGAATTAGACATGCTACAATGACGACACGTGAAAAAAGTTTATTATGTTTGGAGAAGAAAATTTTTTTTGTATAACTATGTGAAATTTCGAATTTCATGAAAATTCATGAGAATACCAAATAAAATTTTGATAACCATAACTTAGAGTATTGATGAAATTGATAATTTGAGAAAATAGTCCTTCTTAACAAAATAAAAAAAAATAAACAAAAATATTGTCGTTGATTTAAGAGTGTGGTCGTCAGATGACCACGTTTGATACAATGAGGGTAGTAGATTCGGGTACGTTTGGTGTGATATGCTTTGGCCTAATAAGTTCCACACCCTTACAGAACACTCCAGGAAGGCAACCCTGGCGGTTGATTAAAATTTATGCGCATTGCACTTCCTTAGGCTCGCAAGCCTTGGTGTCAAGGGTTCGGTAAACAAATGCGTCCCTCTTACAGTTACTACATATCCGTCCCATGAATTATCCTCAAGGAGAGGGGAGTAAAAAGGTGGGATTGCTTTAGGAATTTCACATTCTTTTTTCTTTTAAAAAAACTGGCCTAACGTTTTGAAAACAATTTTGAGAGTGATGCATAGCCTCGAATTAAGTGTGTGCTTTTGTGTACAAGAATAATATTAAATCATTAAATAGCATTTAAGCTAGTGCAATCAATAATATAATTCAGGGTGCAAACACGTAAAGGCATATCACGTATAGGGACCCTAAGCATGCTACTAGGCCGTTACATCTAACCATCTATCTTATAGTCTTCGGCTTTTATACCAATCTGTCACACCCCGACCAAAGGCGGAACATGTCAGGGCGTAACGTATTGACTGGACGGTAGCTTAGAAGACACTAATTAAAGCGACAATAATTATTTAATTTCATTAATATTAAACAAGTACACAAATTCAATAATAAACAACAATTACATCATGTTTTATATTTTGAATAATATTCTAAGGTATAACTAATTTCTTCGATCTTGAACAATGTAAATTACTTGTACCTGTAGCATGTATAAAAATAAAGTTTGTCAACACGAATGTTGGTGAGAGTACATAAGTTTTAGTTGAGATATATATATAGAATAAAACCACAATTCATATGTTAATGTTGAGCATTACAATTGCTATGAAATATAAACAACTAAATAGATGCAGACTCATTCCTATTGAAACAAAATCATTGTACTTGGGTAAATGTATGATCATAATAGATGAGAATAGATGAGGATAAGATACCAACCACCAAACATAGAATAAACAATTAAACACATAGAGCATTATCATAGAGTATGCAATAATCGTACATAAACATATATTGAATTGTGTTATGAATAGAATAAATAAAAATGATTAATTTAAATAGGGTATACACGCCACCCCAAAAAATATGAAAGATTAAAAAGAGGGATATGTAAACTCACATGGAAATGGAGGTGAAAATGACTTGGGCGAAAATGAAATACGGAAGGCGGAGAAACCTGTCAGTTTATCCTCTACAATTAAGTAACCGAGCTAATATAAATAACCATCCTAAACGAAATAAAGAAGGTTGGTTTGGGATTTATAGGATTCGATTAGCGATTTAGGGGTTTTGATAATAAGGTGTAGATTTAGTATAAACATTTTAGAATGATTTTTAAATGACTAGTTAGTAAGTTATAGGAATTTTAATAATAACAAAATTTTAATAATAAAAATTTATAGGAAATTTTATTAACTATGACTTAAAAGTTTAATAATAATAATAATAATAATAATAATAATAATAATAATAAAACTTATAAACCAAATGTCAAATAATGCTGACGTTTTGATTCGTTTTCAAAAATACAATTGTTTAGGGATATATTTTTTTATTATAGATTTAGTTATTTTAGAATAATAATAATAATAATAATAATAATAATAATAATAATAATAAAAATAAAAGCTTGAGGTTTGTTTTTGGTTACCAGTCCACAACTCCATCAACTTATATTTAAAATAACAGTATAATACATAGAACAAGCCTCACGTTATCATTTCCAAAATAAATTTTATCTCAATAACAAGAATCTGAAACGTTCGGACTTTTAATCGAAAATCTAAAACGAGTTGTACGATATAATAAGTATTACCTCTACTTGGTGTTCAAATCAGTTACGGCCACTTGGTCGGAGAACGTGACGGCGGAGCCGGCAAGGTTCAAGATAAAAGACCAAAATTTCAAGTGGGGAAGGGATAACTAGTGTGGTGAGGTGCTTTAAAAACGATTATGAAGGTCGGTTTATATAACGCGTAATCCATATATAGGAACTCCGCGATTTCCATTCGGTGATTTGGGACTAAAATAGGAATGTTTGACAGTAGGAAAACGTGTACTAATAATCGCATGATACTCGGGAAAAGATTTCGAATCCAACGGTATAATCAATTGAACGTTTCTGTCACTAGATGGCGGTTAAGGATGTCGCCGGAAAAAAATGGTGGTGGCCGAAAGTCGACGCCGGCAATACGTAATGTGCTGCAGACACTAATAGTTAAGTTTCATGATTTGACATGAATAGTCCTCCGACTTTTTAAAACTCCAAAACATCCCCCCTGTACCTTTTGTTTTACTCCATTTTCATTTAACACAATTACATTTCCTTCTTATTTAACAAAAAACTATCAATTGCTAATTAATTCAACAACTAAATGATAAATATATTTTCTCTTAACGCATTCATAACTCGAAAATAACATTTAAATTTCATGGTTTTGAAAGATCGAAGTATAACTAAAGTATTATATATATATATATTTGTGCATAACGGATAAATAAATAAAATATGTATAAATATTTGATATAAAACATTAATTACTTTAACGATTCCAAAATTAATTGATTTACAACAAAAGTTTCAAAATGGATCTGGTTTCGGGTATGAAAAATTGACGAATGTCACACTAATTACTTTTATTACGTAATTTCATACATGCATTCATACTTTATTACTTTCATGCTATATAATTACTGTCTATTATATCTCAGATATTATTAGGGTTTGATCCCTCTTTCCTTGTCTATCTCAGATATTATTAGGATCTGATCCCTTTCTTGTCTATCTCAAATATTATTAGGGTCTGATCCCTATTTTCTTCTCTATCTCAGATATTATTAGGGTCTGATCCCTTTCTTCTCTGTCTCAGATATTATTAGGGTCTGATCCCTTACTTCTTCTTTTTCGTACATACTGTCTTTCCATGCCCATAACATACATATACTTTCTTTAATCATTTATTCATACTCATATGTTATACATATATCTATCATACACATTCAATTATATTATACATACCTCCCGTGCAATATCCGAAGATCGTTCACGTACCGACAAGCTTTCATTCACATTTAAGATACATAAACAACGTACAAATCATACATGATATACACTTAACATTTAAGGTAAGTGTATTAACTATCACATCAAGTATGCACACAGCCCCGAAAACATAACAAGGAAATGGGGCTAGAAACTCACATGGATACTGTTTCGTTCTCCGTTGATCGTTATCCCTTTCTTTAATTGAGCTCTGCTCACTGTATATGAGTTACACGTATCAATACTTGTCTTAATTGTATTGCTCGTATTTCAGCCACAATGGCTAACTCTGGTCTAATCTAATGGTCTTGTTTTAGATTACAATTACTTAGAATATTTCATCCTTAAGTCCTAGTGTATTTGAATACATTGTATTCTAATGATCAAATTCTAAGAAAATGATCACATTGTAAGCTAATGATCACATTGTAAGCTAATGATAGATTGTAATCCAATGATACATTGTAATCTAATGATAGATTGTAATCCAATGATAACATTATTAGCTAATGATCACATTGTAATCTAATTTCACCAAGTAATCGACTTTCACAAAGTCTTATATTGAATAAAAGTAAGCGAATTTATAAATTAATCGATATACACCATTGTAAGCGAATTGGAAATCGTAATTGAGTCCATTAATGTAAACGAGTCATCTGGTTTCTTGTTTGTAATCGATTTGTCACGAGTAAGCGAGTTTAGATTTGTAATCAATTGTATAAAAGTAACCGAATACCACAAAGTAAGCTAATCCCATAAAGGTAATCGATTTGGCATTGTAATCGATTTGCCTAAAAGTATTCAAAATCCAAAGTAAGCTAACTGATTGTAACCGAGTTACAAAGTAAGCGAGTTTATAATTGTGAGCGAATTTTGAAAATTGATCGATTTATAAGATTGTAATCTAGTTCCTTTTGTAATCGAGTTCATAAAAGTAATCGAGTTCCAATGTAATAGAGTTCATAAAAGTAAGCGATTTCCAAAGTAATCGATTTGCACAAAGTAAGTGAATTCCAAAAGTAATCGATCCCATAAAAGTAATCGAACTAGTTTCTATTCCCGGTTCGTTTTATCATCCTTAACAAGCATCTAGTGACTTAATACACTTTTTATGGTTCGATATTACTCATTAACGTTTCCTAACCATTCTCGCCCATATCTTGACTCGTATATACCATAAAGTTTGGACCTTTATGGTAAAAAACGCTCAAAACTAGACTTAAGGTTTCTTTATGAACCGTATTTATCCAATAGTTCGTTTTATCCATTTTAACATCAAGTTTATAACTTTAAGGTTCGTTTATACCCGATCTACTCTAGGGTCAAGTTTTATTGCAAATCGTTCATAAAAATATGACCTTAGAGGTAAAGAACGTACCTTTACGCGTTCGTTAGGTCACAGTTATCTTGGTTATGAACAACAAATCTTGTATCTTGATTATATATTCAAGATCTATCAAGAATCTTTGTTCGTTTGGCCTTGGATCTTCTTCTTCTTCTTCACGGCCCCAAGAGAGAGTTTATGTGTGTTTTTTTGGAGTGTGTAAAGAATAAGATGGATAAGAATGAGGGATTAGGGTTTTAGGGAGGTTTAAGAGAGTATTTATACTCTCTTAAGCCCATGGACCTAAGGCCCATCCCATCCCTTATTCCATCTTTCCCCACACAAGTCCATGCTCCCTATTATATATAATCATACTTAATATTAACACACGTTTCTCAACATAATTTTCCTTTATTTATTATTATGAAAATTAGGATGTTACTGAGCAAAACTGTTATCTGTGAGTATATACAATCAATCCGTAGCAAGTAACATTGTAAACAAATAATGATGAACGGGCTAAACCGTTGCCATGAGAATTGGGCATTGGTTACCATGAGTGAATAATTGAGTTGTCAGTGAATCCATTGTCATGCGATCGGACGCCGGCCACTACGACATGATGTGAATATAATGATGGACCTCTCCGAATGCGGTAAATAAACACAAAAAAAAAATAACAAATAGCAAGTAGTCATTCAATTGTTACACTAAACAAATATTAAGAGTTTGCATTTGAGAATATAATACAATGTGTAAAAAATGAAGTTTGATAAAAGTACGCATAAATCTCCAAAACATTGAAAACAAGTAAAATAAGGGAGTGACTACTCACCTGATTGGATGAATAAAAGACCAATAGATGATATGAGAAAGTTATACCAATCGGGATTCACCAACAAGGATTCCTAGTATGAGTTATTTGTAAGTGATCTAACACGTATACTGAATTTAGGATTTCTATGACTTGAGTTATGTTTTGTGATTAGAATATTTATTGATCGAACAATCAAATCTATTGTTAGAATTATTAGTCTTATTAATTATAAAATCACTTTAATTATTCTTGATAAAATATATAATTAAATACTTAAATAATTTAAACAATTTAGATACAAGATATGCTTATAATAACAATATCTAAATAATTAAATATACAAATTAAATAAAGTATTTTGATTAAATATAAACTAAGATATACTTATAATTATTCGACTAAATAAAATGCGAATATATAAATAAATAAATAAACATAATAATAATGTGTAATTATTTAAATATAATATGTAGTAAGATATAAATAAATATTTTGTTTGAATCGAAAATCTTTTTATACGTTTATTATATTTATCATACTTGTCATTCTAAAACAAATATATGTATAACATACGAGAAACTTGTAACAAGATTAATTGCCAAGACACAACAAGATGCGTTAATAGTGTCGGTTTAATATATTCATATTTGTTTTGGTATTTAAAATTAATTATAATCAGTTAATAAATATTTAACCATTAAAAACAAGAAAGAAAGAAAAAAGAAAACAAACCGTGTCTAGGGGCTCGAACCCGCCGCGCCCCTGGCCGGTTCACTGGATTAGAACACACACACACCACCAGCTAAGCTGGGGGTTATTACAAGTCCTAATAGGTGTAACCAGAATTGTTATGAGACGGTTCGTTAATATTGTCAAGCTATATAGAATTGATCATATTTTCTTAATTACATGGTTGGTGTGAGACGACATAGCCGTATAAACGATTTAGGAGAATCAATTTCCATTTTACAACGAATATTATGGTGCAGGAAAATAAACGGTGTAGAAACACAGTTCTATTAAGCTTCAATATATTAATTGATCATACATAGTGATCTATGTATGTCTATAATAGATTATAGAATGAAGTGTGCGAGTAAGAAATTCGGCAGAGTAAAAGATTATAAGAATATAAGTTAAACACACTTAAATTATGAAGGCTAGAACAACCTTTATATAGAAGGCGAATGCCATTCTTTACGCATGCCGTAACGAATGACCTTCATTCGTCTTCATTACAATAAATAACATAATGGTATAGCGAATGACTCATTCGCTATACCCCATTCGTCAACATTCCATGACGAATGGGAACGTATCAATAACGATTAAGGTCCATTCATTGAACATCCTTAACGAATTGACACGTATAACAACTTAACTGTCATTCGTTAAACAGACTTAACGCATGAGCACATATAACTTAAAGAATGGGCTTTTAATTACCAAAGTACCCATACATTAAAATAATAATAAATACAAAATATTACAAAGACTCTAGACGACCAAAGTCGTGCACTAACAAACACCCCTTCGTATGGTGCTCTTTGTCTTTAAAATACTTTAACCACTTTGACTTCCAATCAGCACAACTATGAACCCCAAACGCATGACAAACACGTACAACGTGTTGGAATTGCATAGCGCGGTCATAGTCTTCTCTTCTTGCAAACAAAATCTTTTTATGGAATAGCACCTCATTGTCTGTATCAGATAATTAACGAGCCATATAGGGTCTATAACTCGTATAAAGTTAGTCTTCAGCCCTTTGCCCAAAACAATGATTGCCTCGCCCGTTTTTTTGTTGTAGTACCACTGATTGAATGAAAGATGAAGATCTTGTGGGAAGGTCTTCACCGGTACTCGCTTCATAGTCTTTGGTGGATTTAACTTCAACACGAGCATTCTTTGACCAGTTTGAGGATCGGTTTCATTAATGTATTTCCTGGTTGGCACATGCGGCTTAAAAAATTTAAACCCGTGGTTGACCTGAAATAGCAGATATTGGTTAAACCATCCTACTAATTGATTTCCACCATGGTTTATTAAAGGCCAACTAGCGAGTGTCCACACATCCCACCTCAGTAGCGAGAGAACGTCAGTAATATATTGAAAGTACTGAACGCCGTTCTCCCACTTGATAATACATACTCGCATCTCCGAATCATATAACCAAGAGATAATGTCACCTTTGATGGTTTGCATGGCCTTGAACGTAGTCTTCTTATTTGCTTTGACTCATGCACTAACATCCGACTTGTGCTCTTGATCAACATACTGATAAGCTTCAATGATCTTCAAAGTCTGGGAATTTTTGTGATCACCAAGACAACCCTCAGCATCAGGATCCAACGAATTTGACCCCTTTGCTGATAGTGAAAGACAGGTTACCGGATCATAAGATATCATCGTATACACGCATGTGCAATACGATACAGACATTTGTGTCACTATACTAAGTTATAAGGCGGAAATAAATAGCAAAGGAATCAAACACATATGAACTCAAAGTAATAATCACTTCTTAATATAACAATGTCAGAGAGTGAAAATGATTCCAAAAGTATTTTCAAAGAATACAAAATATGACAAAGTTTCACCTATTTATACATCTTGGCCTATGGGCGTATAAGTGTACAGCGTATAAGACTTATACATGCGTATAAGTCTCATAGATTGGGTACAGTGACTTATACTCCCATAATAATCTATTATGACCAAAATCTACTCGTTTAATCCTACAAGACCTAGCATTAGACATTTTGCATTAACAAACCCCCCATTGGATAGTGCTAGGTACTTGCTTATTTAATCCATGCCAAAATGCTTCTTTCAATACGCCTTCGTTGACTCCTCAAATGACGGCTTCTTTGTTTTTGATGTTGGACGAGGTACCCGGCTTGGCATATATTGAAAACGATTCCATGAAGCCCGAGTAATCCTCTCATGACGTTCTGTCTCAAATTATGTCTCAATACGATCTTGTTCTTCACGTACCGCTCTCCAATTGGTTTCCCAAGCATGTCCAAAGTGTATATTCTTCTCGAAACTTAAATCAACTACCTTCTGGAACAGATTTGCTTGGGTTTTAACTTTATCTTTCGAAAGCTGTATCCTTCTTGAATGTAACACTTCAATGTCTTTCTGTGAGCAACTCACCAGCCACATCGGATCATAAACCTGTATTACATTATATCACTTATCTCCTCGATCCAGATAGATACTAGCTTCACCTGTTAACGACAAGTACGACCAACAAAGGAAGTAAGGATGGAGATCCTGTTCCATCGGGTATAAAGGTATGACTCGTAAAGAATCTGGTCGAGTGTATCGCAATGTGCGAATCATCTTTCCTTCAGGATCCCTTCTAGATTTTGGTATTGAAACTCGAGGAAACTGAGGTACCCACTTCTTAAAACTTCTCTTAGACTCATTCACCACGAACTCCCAAATTTCTTTAACAGGACCTTTCTTCGGTTTGTATAGTAGGTTGTAATGTGTGCAAATGTCATACACACGAACCATGGTAATGATTTGAGCTCCATAAAACTATTGAAGTACTGAACCCCAAATAATCTTCGTATAGCTATTTTCAGGATTTTACTCAAGTATGCTATACATATACATTTTCCCAATGCTACGTCTTTCTGTGTTTTCTTGTAATATCTCACCGGGTTTAAGTATACTTTCTTTGGTTCAACAATATGGTCAGAATACCAATCATTCATTTCCTCCTTCGTAAATTTCTTTGATTGTTTAGAAGGATCCGGATACATTTCCAACTCTTCATCAAACACCTCATCAAAGGCATCAAATTCCTCCGATTCTCCAACATACTTAGCCAATCTCGTCTTTCATCAAATACAATATCACAATTCAACCAGTCTTCATTAATACTTGCCTCGGATATGTCTTTTTCAAAATCAATTGTTAGATCATCAACTGATACGTCTAACATTTTTGTATGCTCAGATCTTTCAATCGGTATATCTCCTTCTTCTAATTTGTCCTCCATATTTGATACTCTAAATCTCGAAGGATATGAAAATATGTTAAGATATTCCAATTCCTCCAATGGTGTTTCCTTGGAAGCATCTTTAGATTCAGACTCCTGTGGTGGTTCATCAGTTTGAACATTGATACCAACATGGTAAAACTTCTTATCGGCTTTCCCCGACAAGGCACCAGCGCTGCCTTGAGAGTTGTCATCGTCATCATGATTAGAAAAATCATCGGACGAATCACCAAAATCTATCTTTTCCTCATCCTCATCTTCTTTTTCTCTTTACGTCTTTCTTTTCCTATATTTCTTTGGATTCTTCAACGGTAGATTCAACAGGTGCTACTACTATTTTTGCAATATCAATCATAGGATCATCCACCAGTATTACCTTCTGACTAGACCCCCCGGCCTGCACAGAGGCATCCCCTTGAATTGGTTCTTCAACAATGATTGGTTCTTCAACTGTTGATTTTCCATTATTAGCACTCTTCTCACTATCATAATCAACCCAGAATAAACCTTTAGAAACACCTATATCTCCACCATAACGCGTTCAAACATTGTGTCACTTGCTTCAGCACGATCCATCTCAGAGTTGAATCTAATTACAAGTTTCTTCTCGATAATCACAAAGTATTTCATATATTCGTATAACAGATTATCCTGGAGCCTTCTTTTCTTTGCATTTTCTTCAAGTCTCTTCTTGGTTTCGACATTTTCAGCCCTCAATCTCTTATTCTCCTCCGTCAAACTTGTAATTCTAACATCTTGATTTTTAACTTTTTTCTTCAACACATTGTATTCAACCTTGATGGTCCATCCAAAAATAAACTTGTCTCCAAATCAGGAAAACTCCCAAATGATTGTTGTGAGACATTTGGAATAGCTTTCAAAGTTTCATTGGGAACTGTTTCTTCAAAAATTGATGTAGTTCGAGGAATGGTCTTTTGAACTGGTGGAGTTTTCAAAAGTCTATCAATAGTGTCATCCAAGTTAACTTCGAACTTAGGAATCTTTTCTACGTCAACACCTTTATCAACTTTAGATGGTTCAGGAGTCTTTTTAACATTCATCTCCTGATCTTTAACCATCCCAACATTATGTTGCTCGACAATAATATCCTCAATCACCTGATCCACTGGATCCTCTGGTTCAGCTACTAACCTCATTCCAGGTTTTACCCTTTTAGCCATGTGTTTTTGATGTTTAATCTTTGGGTGGCTTGATTCAGGCTGATAGGTAACATACTTTTTGAATTTCTTCTTCATACACCACTCCTTTTGCCTCAATTCAAACATTGCATGAGGATCCCCCAATATACTCCTTCGAATCTCAGAATCAGATTCAGTTTCCTCACCAGTTGAATCTACATTTGATTCCACATTCTGTTCAACAACAGGTGGTTGGTGTACAACAGGAGCTGGAGGTGTCACTTGTTCCGTCTTAATCACCCGCATTCGCTTCCATTTAGGTTTCTGACATCCTTCAGCTTCCTCCGTGAGTTCGGCCTCAGTTTCAATAAACCATCGGCTCCGTCCTATCGGCATAAATTTCTGCATACGAGTATTCTAATTTTCACAGTCTGAATCACTGTCATCTTTTCTCCATTTGTTATCCGAAGGTGTAACATAACCTGGATATCATAAATGCCCAAATATATCACGAAATACTAGAATTTCTTTATCTGTCTTGTTTCTGTAAGATTTTAACTTGGCCCATCCGTTTTCTGACATATGAGCTAATTTCATCTCTCCAACAGTGTTTACAACCTCTGGAAATTGATGTTCAACTATCAACTATATGAAGCGTGTGTTGGGTTTTAACAAGATTATCGAAGTCATATAATCACTTTTATATGAAAAACGCAGAGGATAATTAATTTTTAAATTTTGTTAATTAGATTAATATAAAACCGATGTTTATATGCAAAACCCAAGCCCCGAATCCTTATACGAATTTGCATGCTTACCAATATAAAAAACCATAGCGTGTTTATGTAATATGCCTTCAAGAGTCCAAGAAAATGAAGGAGATGAAGGTATGAATGGCTAGTATTCAAGATATAAGAAGCTCAAGCTTGTATACCCTTCAAGCTTCCAACACACACTTTTGTTATGCTAAGATTTACACTCAATAACACCCTCTTATACTTTCTTTCCTTGGCCGAAATTAGAGAGAGGAAGAAGAGAGACTATTTTGCTTCTTGTGTGTGTGAGAGAGAAAGAAGAATGCAACCAATGCACCTCTTAAGTTAGCCAATGGATTCTAATGCATGCCTTGGAATTATAAAGTAGTAAAGAGATGAGAGGGGGGGGGAGAGGGGCGGCCCACATGCGTTTCCCACCAAATATTTAAAAATAAAATTCATCTTTTATTACTTATGTTATATCATAACATAACATGCAAAATCCAATATGCATTGCATGCTGTTATTTAGCCAAATAACATAGTACATGCAAAATGCAGTAAGTCTTGCATATTGTTATTTAACCAACTTAAATAACATGGTATATGTAAAATGAAAAATCTCTCATAACATAAATTATCCATATAATTTATTTATTTCACAAGTGCAAATATTTAGAAACCTAATTTCCAAATATTCAATGTGTTGATATTTATTTGTTAAATCATATCTCATATAAATATCGTGGTGTTTGTCTAGCTTATTATTGGGTATGACATGACTTGGATCATAACATACTAGCCAAATCAATTATAATATGTGTCTTTGGCAGACCGACTCCAACAACGTGGGTACATCAACCACTAACTTTCGAAATACATCTTCATATGTTCGAATATAACCATAGAAAAGTTATATCTCAAGTTCAAGCATAGTGCGGTCATCATGCACATATGATAATCCAAGATTTCCTTGTAACCTCCTTTCCGATGACCTAAGCAGTGAACGATCACGTGAACCAAGAACTTAAATATCCTCGAAAGTCCAGTCTTCAAATAAGATACCTTGTTCAAGTCGTTTTGGTAACCCATACGTACCAAGCAACCCTTCACCCTTCGTTCCTCTAACGTTGTCAGGTCCGTCGATTCATTTGTAATCTCCAACATGTCACGTAAGATTTTATTTGACATAATGATTTCCTTGCCTTGCACAACAGACTTTATATATTCCTCCTCTAACTTCGCGTTTTTCCAAAATTCCTTCACAATCTCCTTTATAATAGTTGTGTTTGTCGTAACTGTCTTTAATATTCATGATCTCTGAAATAACAATAATATTGGTCTGAAAGGCTCGATATTCTTACTCGTTCGATCCATGAGTGCCCATATATTATGATTCAAATCAAAATATTTTCCAGCCTTTAACATCTACACACACAAACAAACAGTTAACATTTTAGTAATTTTTAGACAAATGTTAATTGTTTAGCATATAAGTCCAGACTGTCCGTATAAGTTTTTCAATATCCGTATATGTCATATAATGTGTAAGTTCTTAACAACGTATATGATCTGTAAACGTATAAGTTTTTAGAATTTATACACCGTATAAGTCCATAGGACTTATACGCCGTATAAGTTTCTAGAAACTTATGTATTTGAACAATGTTAGGTCAAAATCAACTGGACAAAAACAGACACCATCTGGATATCAAACATGGACTACAAGTTTCTTTTAATCATCAATAAGGTTTTTAGACCAAAACTCCTATGATTTACATCCAAACACAGGTCCAATTTTAAATCCTTGGTCTGTCACTGTTCATCGGTCATATAAACATCAGATCTAACATATTAGAATCATGCTCTGATAAATGTATAAGATTTGAAAATGAACAAACAACATATAAGTCAAGATATATATACTAATGACTTATATGTCCGTATAAGTTATAAAACTTATACTTCTGTATAAGTTGAAGACTTATATGTGGTTAGCTTCAAACAATGTTTAAACCGACAAATTTCACACTTTCGAATTCGATGACCTTGATTAAATTCATCTGACGTTTAATCCCATTTTGAAAATTTTTATCAAAAACAACAACTTGATTCAGGTTTTAGGATATCCAAACTCAATTAATCATTGACCAAAGTCAAAAAGAATATAGAAATGTAAAATCTTTTTGGTTTTTTTAAACGAAAGCTGTAATAAAAAAAAATTTACAAAACACTATTTACAAACATTAAGACATGAGTAGTAAGAAACATATTTTTGTAAGTTGAGAAATGAATCATATTGATCAATCTGTCCTTCCATCACGATTTTATATTTCAGCTTTATTATGTCTGATGTTAAGTCAGTCATTGGTATTGTTGTCCACTTAAACTTTTAAACAAAAGATTCAAAGAAATCAGTGATACGATTAAGGTTCAACTAAGCTCACAATATCAGATAGTGATCAGATTCTAATCTTGATCCATGCTTAATTTGATTTTTACCATATCACCAACTTGACTTAAACCTTAGAATCAATAGATAAAAGCATTTTAAAATTTTGATTTTGCAACAATGTTCCATAACAAGGCATACCCCAGTTATCAAGCAATACCCTAAGATTGTTTAACTATGGTCATGTATGCACGATTTAATCTGTTGACTTGCAGACATTATACCCCTTGTGGTCCGTTTCTTAATGGTAATAAGACACGAGCAAGGGGATAACATATGACTAACAATGTGTTTGATCAAGTCAGTAGTGTAGGTTGTACAAAGTACAAAGTTATCAAGTTTAATGACTTTTCAGGGTTCGCTCTTAGAGCACATTTTTTATATATTCACCAAAATGAATACCCAGATGATAAACCGCATAAAGACCCGATGGTTCCAGAAACCTAAATCATCCCATCAATACTGGATTTAAGGTTTTAAAACCATACACTGTTGAAGTGTAGATTATATACTAGATGCTTAAAACACTTTTATGAATTCTTTATTTTTGGTGATCTACGGAAACGTAAGGCTTGAGTACGACATGCTATTACATTTCTGCCTTCATTACCAAGACTTTATGTGAGATTTCTATCCCATCTTTTAATATGGCTAGTTAGGTTTATATCACTTATTCTCTTAGTTGTTTGTTTTAAAGCCTACCAATGCACTGAACATTAAGCAATAGACTTTTATACCTAATTTTACCGGTACTTGAAACAAGATGATCGATGTACTATCATCTTCCTTTTACGCTTCAAAACTCGTTTTGAGGAGCATTTTCTATTGTTTTTGTATTTTTATACTTTTTCAATGTTTTTGAATTTTAAGATTTTTGAAAGTTTTTGTATTTTCCCAAACCGTTTGTCCCCATAAAACCAAAGACTATTTACCAAAATTTGATAGAATTTTTACAAAGAAACGTGACCTTGATGAATGGTTACATAAGGACGGAATTCATAACCTCGGGATCACTCACTTTCCCACCTCCCAATTTCTTAATACCATTAAGCCCCAACAAATACAAATATCTGTTTTTATCGTAAGCTTTAGCAAAAAGGTCAGCCTTTTGTTCATCGGTGTGAATTTTGTCTACGGTTATCCACTTTTTTTCATAGCAATCATGAATAAAGTGATACCTTACATCTATATGTTTAGTTTTAGAGAGATTTACCGGGCTTTTTGTTATAGAGATTGCAGCAGTGTTGTCTACATATATGGGAGTAGTAAGAAATTCTAAACCATAATCGCGCATCTACTATTGAATCCATAGAACCTAAGAACAACAACTAGATGCAGCCACAAACTCAGCTTCACAGGTAGAGAGCGATACAATGATCTGCTTCTTACACTGCCATGTCACCAACCTGCTTCCAAAAACTTTACAATCGTCTGTGGTAGACTTAGAATTTAGCTCTTAGCTCAACAAATCTTCTTTTGGATACCAAAGAGCGACCCCTGGACATCCCTTTAGATACCAAACTATCCGCTTCACCAATGTCATGTGAGATACTTTTGGATTGGATTGATATCGGGCACGTAAACAGTTAGGATACATGATGTCGGGCCTGGATGCAGTGAGATACATGAGAGAGCTAATCATGGAACAGTAAAGTGTCTCGTCAACCTTCTCCCCAGTGGGATAAGGATCGATTCCATGGTTAAGAGGGTTAGGAGTGTTGATGGGCGTTGAGTCAGCCATAGTGAACTTCTCTAGGATATCATTGACATACTTCGTTTGATGTATAAAGATACCATTAGAAAGCTGATTGACTTGCAATCCCAAGAAAAACCGCAATTCTCCAATTGCGCTCATCTCAAACTTCGATTTCATCACCTCCTCGAATTCCTTGCACAGAAAATCGTTTGTCGACCAAAAGATTATATCGTCAACGTAGACCTGGACATTCAGTAAATGTCCATCTACTTCCTTCGTGAAGAGAGTACAATCGACGGTGCCACGAACAAAGCTATTGTCTAACAGGTGTTAGGACAATGTTTCATACCAAGCTCTCAGAGCTTGATGTAATCCGTAAAGAGCTTTTTCGAGCTTGTCTTTGTGGATCGGATCAACAAATCCCTGTGGTTATCCCCCATAGACTTCTTCACCCAATATTCCATTAAGGAAGGCAGACTTCACATCGAGCTGATAAACCTTGAATCCTTTCCAAGATGAAAAAGCCAAGAATATTTTGATTGTTTCAAGTCTAGCCACGGGTGCATAGACTTCATTGTTGTCGATTCCTTCACGTTGGTTAAATCCAAGAACCACTAGTCGAGCTTTGTTTCTTACAATGATTCAATTTTCATCCAATTTACACTAGAAGACCCATTTGGTATTTATACACCTTTTGTCGTCAGGTAGGTCAACAAGTTTCCACACTCCAGTTTTTCAAACTGTAATAACTCCTCCTGCATAGAATTGACCCATATTTCTTTTGTCAATGCTTGATTATAACTTGTGTATTGTAACAACGAAGGCTCTGGTCGATTTGACTTCGAGTTTGTACCTCTGTTTTAAGATCACAAATAATGTTCTCCTCTGGGTGATATGACAGGACTAACATCAGTAGGTACCACCACATCAGTTGGAAGAATATTGATATTTTCTTCTCCAAACACTTCATCATATTCAGATGTTGGATGAAACAAAGATTCAATCACATCATCATGATTCTCACCATCATCCTCAAAGGATGGTGTAGCGGGTGTATCTTCTGAAGAGTCATCAACATCTGGTGCCGGGTCATCAGTGAAGAGTGGAACTTCTTGAGATGTGATTTCTTCACTAATTCCTTCATCCAAATGTTCTTGAAATAACAGTGTGGAAGCTTCATCAGAGATTTCCTCTTCAGGAAATGAGAAACAACTCCACAAGCTGTCATATTCAAACATCCACGAATCTCCCATCATTGAGTTGGAGTAGCATAACGTTTACAGTCAATGTGTTGCACTTGCACAATCCGATTAATGCTATATAAAAATACTCGTCGTAATGGACTAGCATAACCATCAATTAATACCACCACAGACTTAGCACCAAATTTACCATCTGGATCAAGAACAGTACATTGCGATCCAAACGATTCAAGCCTCATCAATTCGGTTTTCGCTGATTAAGCAGCTCGAAACAAGTTTTGCCGTACTTCTTTACCGTTAGAACGCGGTTGAGTGTATAACAAGCTGTGGTAACCCTTTCTGATCAAAAACTAACTAGTAGTTTTGTAATCCAACATAGCCCTTGCCATCTCAACCAATGTCCTATTCTTTTTTTCAGCGAACCCATTCTGTTGTGGAGTATAAGGTGCACTGAATTCATAAAGAATTCCACGCTCATCACAGTACTGAAGCATTCGGTTGATCCTGAATTTGGTACCATTGTCACTTCTGATTCTTTTGATTGGCAGATTATATAACGCCTTGAGCTTCTTGAATAGGATCATTAAGTTAACAAAGGTTTCATCTTTCGACTCAAGAAACATCACCCACGAGAAGCGTAAGTAATCATCAATAACCACCAAACAATAGAGATGGAGTTCATCGGTGATACTTTTTACATTCACGGGTCTGAATAAACCATGTGGATCCTCTCGAAAGGTAAGCTGATTGAGTTAAGAGACTTTTTCACGTAAGACTTTTTTTGTTTGCCCTTCTTACAACTCAAACAATCGGGGTTCAAGTGAAACCCTTTGACATTCACTCCTTCAACAAGTTGGTTATGAACTAGTTAGTTTATCTTACGAAAATTGATGTGACCCATCCGTCGATGCCATAACACAGATTCTTTTTCTGATGCCTTGGTGACAAAGCACTGAATGAAGCCCTGAGTAATTGATGCCACACCCATATTTAGAACATATAGATCGTTCTCCCTTGGTGCCTTCATCAGTACCCATTCGTCTGGTATTTTGAATCCTGGCTTTAGAATCAAACATTCGTGACTGGTAAAGTGAGTGGAAAATCCTTTGTCACAGATTTGTGAAATACTCAACAAGTTGTTCTCCAACTCAGTGATGTAGTTCACCTTGTCAAACATCACCTTCCCATTTGACAAAGTGCCCTCACCTACTATATGACCACCTTGATTTCTCGCAAACCCCACATAACCTCCCTGAATTGATTTGACATCTTTCAGTAAACGTTGAGTTCCCGTCATGTGATGAGAGGCTCCGCTATCCATAATCCAACGTGAGTCATTGGACCTTGGAAGATTGGGTTTTAACAAGATTATCAAAGTCATATAAACCCATTTATATGAAAAACGCAGTGGATAAATAAGTTATAAATCTTGTTAATAAGATGAATATAAACCCGATTTTATATGCAAAACCCAAGCCCCGGATCCATATAAGAATTTTCAGGCTTACAAATATAAACAACCATAGGATGTTCATTGCATACTACCTTGAAGAGTCCAAGATAATGAAGGAGATGATGATATGAATGACGAGTCTTTAAGATAGAAGAACCTCAAGCTTGTATATCCTTCAAGCTTCCAACAAACACCTTGATTATGCTAGGATTTACACTTGAAAAACCTTCTTGTTGTTCTTTCCCTTAGCCGAAATTCAAGAGAAGAAGAAGAGAGTTTTCTTGCAACTTGTGTGTGTGTGTGTGTGTGTGTGAGAGAGAGAGAGAGAGAGAGGTGTGAGTAACTAATGCACCACACAAATCTACCAACCAACTCTTGTGCATGTCTTGGAATAAATAAAACAATTAAGTGAGGAGAGAGAGGACGGAAAAAGTGTGCAGCCAAAAGATTCCCACTCAAATTCAAACTCAAGTAATCTATTTTATCTACTTATGTTATAACATAACATAACATAACATAACATAACATAACATAACATAACATAACATAACATAACATAACATAACATAACATAACATAACATAACATAACTGTAACACCACGTAACCGCAGCGGAAACGTACACGGGATGCAACAGACACATCTGATATCAACAGCATTGCTTATAAAGAAAACACCACTACAATAATTTAAACGTATTACATTGTTCAGAGTTTCGTTACCGACTAGGTGTTATCACATAATTTTTACCAATAGTACGTTAACATGTTTAAAACAAAATATAGATTCTTAAGCTTCCACAAAATAGCACACATCAGCAAGCACGTATCACTCATTCCAATTTGGGTGTACCTAGAAAGCATGTAAAGAAAACGGGTCAACTACGAATAGTTGGTGAGTTTCACTAATTTAAGTAAACCATGACAAATCATTTTAATAATCATAATTTAATGATGTAATTATGCTGAGCCTACAAGTGAAAACTCCGTTAACCCAGAAACACATTTAATAACCTCTGGGGACACTGTTAACCCAGAAATACATTTTATAACCTCTGGGGACACTGTTAACCCAGAAACACATTTAATAGCCTCTGGGGACACTGTTAACCCAGAAAATACATTTAATAACCTCTGGGGACACTGTTAACCCAGAACACTGTTTCGGGCCTTACAATATTAGTAACTCAGACAATTACCATCCTAATACACTACCGTACGATTCCCGTACAATAGACATTATATAAATACATTCATTTCCATGCGATCGGCATGTACTTAAACACTTTGATAACAACATGCTTTCCGCCCCGGGAAAATATTTAAAACAGTTCAATAAAAAGGGGCTCGTGAAAACTCACCCTTTTGGTGAGCAGATGTAATACTGTGATCAGCTACCGGTCTGGATCTGTAATACGATCCCTAAGTCGTTACTACACAATTTCTATTAATATAACTTAAATTCGTGTTAACCGGTACGTCTGGGGACACTGTTGACCCAGTACCTTACACGATCCGGGGACAATGTTAACCCCGAAACACTTCTCAGGACTTAGATTGTGATATTACTTAGAGTTCTTTAGTCAAAACTACCATTAGTTTGTTTTCTCGTTTTGCGTGCCTAGTACGGTTATTCGTCTTTATGTTTTCAAAAATGAGTTTGGCCACATACGACCCAAAAATAGTTGTTATTGATATTTTAATTAAAGTGGCGAAATTAGAGCTCGGTTTAGACACCCCGTTTGGCCGCGGGGCCCGTTTCCGTCTTTAATATACCGGAAACGACTAAATCGGGTAAAATTACCCAAATCATCCGAATTATTTTAGGATGATTTATTTTTACTTAACTAATTTAGTTTCATGAAAATAGTCCATTTTTAAGGTTTTTATACACCAGTCAGTTCGCTTAGACGAACTTTGCCGGTTTACGCGTTTTAAGCTTTAAAAGTTTGTTTTTATGTTCTATTTAGCACAAATAATTATCCGTTTAGTCTCGGATCTTGAAATTTTGTATAAATCAGTTTTTGACAGTAAGGAATTTTATAAAAATATTTCCAGAATTAATTTTTATATTTAACATTTATTTATCTATTTTTAAACGTCATTTAAACACCAAATATGTCGAAAATACCAAACGACCTTAGAAAAATCCCAAATTTGTCTGGGATTTCTCCTGCCATCCACATAGTTCCCAGTAATTTTTACAGAACCAAAAACTCATTTTTCATGCCATTTTCACCAAAACCGAGCTAGAAAACCCTAGAACTCGTTTTACCGAATAGCCTACTTAGACTTCTCCAATGGACCTGAAATTTTGTGTGTGACTTTTATATGTTATAAAAAGCGTATCTAAATTTTTCCAGAATTTTGCATGATGTTTAGCTATTTTTCACCATTTTTTGCCAAAACCGAGCATTAAATTCACCAAATATTCATCCTTTATCCAAAAATTACCAAAATTTCACAGATCTCATATTTTCATGTGTAGATCATCTCTGTGAAATTTCATGACTCAACTCTAAGTCTACCACAATCTGTCCAAATCTTACAAATCATACGAAAAAACCGAACTACCTTGTGTTTCTAGTTTTAGATCACAAAGATCTTGCTTTCTAGCCTTTGCTAGTAACTAGATACAACACCTACAAGCACAACAACACCACACCAAGCAAGTTATACCCACAATCAAGCCATTTCTTTCATGGTTTCGGTTAAGACACCAAAACAAAGATTTTAACCGTAAAAATTCGTTTTTGACTCTTTTAAATCCTTTCTTGGACCAAGATCCCTTGTATAACTCGTATACATCACTTGATCACGCAAGAATCGGTTTCATCTCGGGTTTTCACCCATTTTTCACTTGAAACTTCATTCTCTTGCAAACAACTTAAGATCATGGAATCAAAACTATGAATCAACCATTAAAACCATGTTTTTACCTTATGATTCTTGTTAAAAATCAAGGGTTTGGATGAAGGTTGAAGAGTGTTGAGAGGATTTTGGAGTTGGGAGTTTAAAAAAAAAGAAAATGTGATGTGTGTGTGCACCACATGGACCGATCGGTCCATGTATGGTGTGGGGGGGCCCACATCTCCAACCATGGCCACACATTTGGATTGTGTAATCCGGATAACGTTGCGGATAATCTGGTTCAATTCGTTTTTCGGTTAAACACTTAATTCAGCTTAAAACGAGGCTAAAACGGTCGTTTTTCGTCTTAAAAATAAAATTTATATAAAACTGATTTAAAATCTTTAAAAACTTAAACCGTGACATTTATTGACTCAACACATCATATTGTCGGTCATTGTGCATCTTTTTCGGCTTGATCGATCGTCTCTTGCTTGGTTTGATGTTAAAGGTTTCGTTTAACGTACCGATGTACTAATAAATCGAAATCCTTTTTCTGTGCTATAATTCACTTATCCCGAAGCCTTAATACTTCGTACACATCACTAAACATTATATATTTCGTCTATAACGTAATCCCCGATTCGTTCGGGTTTCAATAACCGTTCATCGATTAATCGTAATTTCAATATGACTAGCTGTACATTCGAGTATAATTTGTACTGTGAATCTTATATACTCATATAAACACATTATAATTCATATATTCGGTATTAAATAACACGTAAATAGTATATTCCGGCTAGGGTATACCTGAATTTGCCGGAATCGTTACATTCTCCCCCCGTTATAAAAATTTCGTCCTCGAAATTTTACGCGTCAACTACTTCCTTTTGAGGAAATAGGTGGGGGTATTTCTTCCGAAATTCGTCCTTTCGTTCCCATGTATATTCTGGGCCTCGTTGCGAGTTCCATCTAACTTTGACCAACAAGATCTTATTGTGTCTAAGTTGATTGATTTTCCCATCTACTATTTCTATGGGCTCCTCTACAATGTTGAGCTTATCATTTATTTGGACACCCTCTATTGGTAACACCGATGTCTCATCGACAGACACCTTTTCAAGTTCGACACGTGAAACACGTTGTGAACTGCACTCAGTTCATCAGGCAGTTCTAATCGGTATGCTACAGGACCGATTTTTGCAGTAATGTCGAATGGTCCAATGTATCTAGTGGCTAACTTCCCCGCCTTTCCAAATCTGACTACTCCTTTCCAAGGTGATACTTTCAAATACACTTTATCACCTTTCTCAAATGATAATGGTTTTCTACGGGTATCGGCATAACTCTTCTGCCGATCCCGTGCGGCCTTCAGATTGTTCTTAATTTCAAGTATTTTGCTGGTCGTTTCCTGGACCAGGTCTGATCTAATAACCTGTGTGTCGCCCACTTCAGTCCAGCAGAGTGGTGATCGGCACTTCCGTCCATACAATGCTTCGTAAGGTGCTGCCTTTATACTGCTATGGTAACTGTTATTATAGGAAAATTCAACGAGTGGGAGATGTTGATCCCAATTTCCCTTAAAATCCAGTACGCATGCACGAAGCAAATCCTTCAGGGTTTGGATGGTCCTTTCAGACTGGCCATCGGTCTGAGGGTGGTAAGCTGTGCTTAGATCAATACGCGTTCCCAGCGCTTCTTGCACAGCTTGCCAAAGTTTGGAGGTGAAATGGCTATCCCGATCGGAGATGATCGAGATGGGTATACCATGACGAGACACAATTTCATTTATATAAATCTGCGCAAGTCTCTCAGTGTTATAATTATTTCTAATCAGAATAAAATGTGCCGATTTGGTTAATCGATCCACGACTACCCAAATTGCATCATGTCCTCGGGACGTCTTGGGGAGATGTGTCACAAAATCCATCGTGATCTGCTCCCACTTCCATTCAGGAATTTCCGGTTGTTGTAACATTCCCGAAGGTTTCTGGTGCTCCGCCTTAACCCTCGCACACGTCGTACACTTGCCGACGTATATGGCTATATCCTTTTTCATACCCGGCCACCAGTAAAACTCCTTCACATCCTTGTACATCTTATCCGATCCCGGATGTATGGATATTTTGATTTATGCGCTTCGTCCATGATTAATTCACGAAGGTCATGGAGGGTCGGGATCCAAATCCGATTTTTGAAATAGAGAATTTCGTCCACGCGCTGTTCGAAATTCTTCTCGTTACCGTAAAGTCCTTTTTCCATTTGTTCCTCTTTCAACGCCTCGCGTTGAGCGACTGGAATCAAATCCGAAAGGTTCGACTGGACTATCATCCCCAACGCTCGCACTCGCAATGGTTTAACCCGATCCTTCCTACTCAAGGCATCGGCTACGACGTTAGCTTTGCCGGGGTGATAACGGATGTCACAGTCATAGTCGCTTAATAACTCGACCCATCTTCGTTGCCTCATATTCAGTTCTTTCTGATCGAATATGTGTTGCAAACTTTTATGATCGGTGAAGATGGAGCACTTTGTACCGTAGAGGTAATGTCTCCAATTTTTAAGTGTGAAGATAACTGCTCCCAGTTCTAAGTCATGAGTAGTGTAATTTTTCTCGTGTAATTTTAACTGACGAGAAGCATAGGCTATAACCTTATTATTTTGCATCAACACGCATCCTAACCCTCTCCGGGATGCGTCACAATACACGACAAAACCATCGTCTCCGTCGGGGAGACTTAAGATCGGCGCTTGGCACAATCTTTGTTTTAGCGTTTGAAACGCCGTTTCCTGCTCTTCACCCCATTCATACTTTCGATCTTTTTGGGCCAAAAGGGTTAAATGTAACAATTCCGGTAAATCCAGGTATACCCTAGCCGGTATATACTATTTACGTGTCATTTAATATTGATTATATGAGTTATAGTACGTATATACGAGTATATATGATTCATAGTACGAATCATACTCGATTATATAGTGAATCGTATTGGAATTACAATTAACCAATGAACGATTATTGAAACCCGAACGAATCGGGAATTACATTATAGACGAAGTATATAATGTTTAGTGATATTTACGAAGTATTAATGCTTCGGGATAAGTAAATTATAGCACAGAAAAAGGATTTCGATTTATTAGTACTTCGGTACGATAAACGAAACCTTTAACATCAAACCAAGCAAGAGACGATCGATCAAACCGAAAAAGATGCACAAATACCGACAATATGATGTTTTAATGTTATGGTTTGAGTTTTTAAAGTTTTTAATCAGTTTTATGTAAATTTTATTTTAACCCGAAAAACGACCATTTTAGGCTCGTTTTAAGCCGAATTACGAGTTTAAACGAGAAACGAACTGAACCAGACTATCCACAACATTATCCGGATTGTGTAATCCAAATGTGTGGCCATGGTTTGAGATGTGGGCCCCCCCACACCACCACTTAGGCCGGCCCCTTTATCGCCATTATCAATTCACTTTCTTTTTTTTTACACATCAAATTCTCTCAAACTCTCCAAACCCTTCAAGTATCCATCCAAAATCCATCATTTCTAACCAAGATTTGAAGGTATAAACATGTTTTTAATGCTTGATTCTTGTTTCTAATTCTATAATCTTGAGAAAATGAGTTTCCATGTGAAAGACGGGTGAAAACCCGAGATGAAACCGACTCTTGCATGATCAAGAGATGTATACATGTTATACAAGGGATCTTGGTCCAAGAAATGAGTAAAAAGAGTCGAGAACGGATTTTTACGGTTAAAACCTTTGTTTTTATGTCAAAACCGACACTATGAAAGAAATGGTTTGATTGTTGGTGTAACTTGCTTGGTATAGTGTTATTGTGCTTGTAAGTGTTGTATCTAGTGGCTAGCAAAGGCTAGAAACCAAGATCTTTGCGATCTAACGCTAGAAAACACAAGATAGTTCGGTTTTCGTGTGATTTAGTGAATTTGGACAGATTGTAGAGTGCTTAGAGTCGGGTCATGAAATTTCACAGAGATGATCTATACATGAAAATATGAGATCTGTGAATTTTTGGTAATTTTTGGATAAAAGATGAATATTTGGTGAATTTAATGCTCGGTTTTGGCCAAAAATGGTGAAAAATAGCTAAACTTGATGAAAAATTCTGGAAAATTTAGGATAAGCTTTTTATAACATATAAAACTCACAAACAAAATTTGAGCTCAGTTGGGAAAGTCTAAAGGGGCTTTTTGGTAAAACGAGTTCTAGAGCTTTCTAACTCGGTTTTTGTGAAAATGGCTTGAAAAATGAGTTTAGAGTTCTGGAAAAATTCCAGGGAGTTATGAGGATGGCAGGGATCATCCCAGAAAAATTTGGGATTTTTCTAAAGTCTTTTGGTATTTTTGACATATTTAGTGTTTTAATAATGTTTAAAAATAGATAAATAAATGAAAATATAAAAAAATAAATCTGGAAAATTTTTGTAAAATTTATTACTGTCAAAATAAGTTTTGTGCAAAATTTCAAGACCCGAGACTAAACGGGTAATTATTTGTGCTAAAAAGAACATAAAAACAAATTTTTAAAGCTTAAAACGTGGTAAACCGGCAAAACTCGCATAAGCGAGCTGACTGGTATATAAAAACCTAAAAATAGACCATTTTCATAATACTAAGTAAATTAAATAAAAGAAAATCATCCGAAAATAATTCGGATGATTTGGGTAATTTTACCCGATTTTACTGTTTCCGACACCTAAATGACGGAAACGGGCCCCGCGGCCAAACGGGGTGTCCAAACCGAGCTCTAATTTCATCACTCTAACTAAAATAACGGTCAAACACCATTTTTGGGTTAAGTGTGAATAAACTCATTTTTGAAACTAAAAACGGATGACCGTGCTAGGCACGCAAATCAAGGAAAACATAAAAATGATAATTTTGACCGTCCGACTCTAAGTAATGGCACAATCTGAGTCCTTAGGAGTGTCACGGGGTTAACATTGTCCCCGGATCGAGTACAGTACTGGGTTAACAATGTCCCCAGATGTGCCGATTAACACGGATTTAATTTATGGGAATTATATAGTAACGACTAGATATTATATTACAGATCCAGGCACGTAGCTGTTCATTGTATTACCCACCGACTCACAAAAAGGTGAGTTTTCACGAGCCCCTTTTACTGAACTGTTTTAAATATTTTCCCGGGGCGGAAAACATGTCTTTGTTAAAATATTTAAGTACATACCGATCGTATGGAAACACTTGTATATTCATATATATATGGTTTGATGCATAGAATATATAAATTGTTTATCGTGTGGAATTGTTCTGGGGTAACATAGTTCCCAGGGGTTATTATTGTTCTGGGGTAACGTAGTTCCCAGAGGTTATTATTGTTCTGGGGTAACATAGTTCCCAGGGGTTATTATTGTTCTGGGGTAACGTAGTTCCCAGAGGTTATTATTGTTCTGGGGTAACATAGTTCCCAGAGGTTATTATTGTTCTGGGGTAACATAGTTCCCAGAGGTTATTATTGTTCTGGGGTAACATAGTTCCCAGGGGTTATTATTGTTCTGGGGTAACGTAGTTCCCAGAGGTTATTATTGTTCTGGGGTAACATAGTTCCCAGCATAATTTCATTACTAATAAATGGTTATTAAAATGATCTGTCAGTGTTTATTTAAATTAGCGAAACTCACCAACTATTCGTAGTTGACCCGTTTTCTTTACATGTTTTCTAGGTATGCCAAAGTTGGAATGATTGATATGTGCTTAATGATCTGTGCTACTTGTTGGAGGCTTGCTGCTCTATATTTTGTAATGAATATAAATTAATGTCTTATCGGTAAAATATGTGTGTAACACCTAGACAGTAACGAAACTCGCAACAATGTAATATGTTAAAAGTTAATGTAGTGGTATTTTCTTTATAAGCAATGCTGTTGATATCAGATGTGTCTGTTGCATCCCGTGTACGTTTCCGCTGCGGTTACGGGGTGTTACAGAACTTGGTATCAGAGCCATTGGTTATAAAGAATTAGGATGTCTGAAAGAGATACCTAAAATATAACCAGTAGCTCAAGTATTATAGGATCTGAATATCAACTAATAATTTATTGTGACGGGATCTGGATGAACTTGGATGGACAAGTGAGTTATTATGATCCGGAACATAATAACAGACTTGTCTGAACGGGAGAATTCAGGGGAAGTCACGAGGAACTTTAAATAGGTAAAATTGGCAACATATGTGTAAATATATGATAATATTATTATGTGGTAAAGTTGTATAAATAAGTATGTATTAATTTGATTATGAATTACACTATGGAAAGAACTATATGCTTGTTAACTTGTGTGCAGGTAAAAATGTCAAGCCCGCATAGCTTATCAGTAGAGGAGGATCCGGAGGAGGTTAGCACCGGAAACTCCGGGAGCTTACACGTGTCATCCGACTCCGAGCCTAGCGAGGCGAGTCACAGGAGCTCGAGCCAGTCCTCCCCGGCCCGGATCGTCAGATCCCCTACTCCACTCGCACCGCAGGCCACCTCTGTCCCTCCGGGATTTGGTCCCCGCCTTACGGCGCGGATCAGCATTCCGCGTATCCCACCGACCTCTCCCCCACCCCGACCTGCTACTCGTCGGGGAGAGTCCTCATCTCAGCCCGAGCAGATGGCTCTACCTGTCTGGGGCCTTCCGAGACAGGAGCGGGATGCGGCAGCCTGGCTACGAGTGCTCACAGAGCAAGTAAATGAGCACTCAGCCGCCCTGACCGTGGGGGTACAGAGACGGGTGTACCTTGGTGACCGCATACTGGATTGCCAGTATGCAATCGACCGGTTGACAAGGGAGTGCTCGTACTCCCTATTGATGGTTCAGCGGTTGGAGGCGTGGCTCCGGGGGGTGATGGCAGTAGTGGTGGCGTTGTTGGCAGTGATGATGTGGTGGGCATACCACCGTGTTTAGTAGTTATGTTTGGATGGGGATAGTCAGGGACCTTTTTTTTGATACTCTGTGTAAGTAGTTAGTGGTGATACTAACACGGAGTGAATCTTGTTTAGTTATGATACAACCACTGGCCCCTAGGGTGGGTCTCTTTTGGGGCATATCTTTAAAGATACTTTTGGGTATCATTCAAGCACTGACCCTTTTACGGGTTATGTCGAGATGATACCGACATAGGGCCCTTGTAATAAAACTTAGTTATGTAATGTTGACTGGAAAGTATGTAAACTGATGTTTGTGTAATATGTATCCATGTTTACTAATGAATGAAATATGTATTGTGTTTTATGATTTGAGATGGTATTGATTATATGTATTTCTTTGATGATTGTGTAGAATGGCACCGAAACGATCAACGAAAATATCAGAAGTAGATGTGAGCCGTTTGATTGCTCAACAGTTGGAGGCGGCGATACCGGATATAGTATCGCGCATCGCCGCCAGTATTAATAACTCGACCAATCCAACCCCTCCGAGCAATCAAACGCCCATAAATAATGACGGGGAACAAAATGCTAATCCTCCAAGGAATGATAACACTATACTGAGTAATGACGCACCGCCTAGGGTGGTCGTTACTGACAGCAATAGCCCTATACCTACGGTAGAGACAAACCGTACTGAACCAATTCGTGCATCCAGGGGATGTTCGATCAAGGATTTTATGTTGTGCAAGCCATTAGAGTTTAGCGGGTCTGAAGGACCGAATGGGTTAGTTAAATGGATAGAGAAAATAGAATCAGTGGTGAATATTAGCAACTGTCCCGAGGATTGTGTCGTTAAGTACGCCACCTGTACATTCACCGACCATGCCTTGACATGGTGGAACACCATAGTACAGACTCGAGGTCAGGCGGCGACAAACCACATGACCTGGACGGAGCTTAAGGCTCTTGTGTTGGAACATTTCTGCCCAAAGAATGAATTGGAGAAATTGGAAAATGAGTTGTGGAATCTGGAGATGAAGGGGGCGGACCACTTGGGTTATACCAATCGGTTTAATGAACTGTCACGATTAGTACCGTGGTTGGTCACCACGGAGACGAAGAGGGTGGAACGTTATATTTGGGGACTTACTCCAGTAGTGAGGAGTATAGTCAACGCGGGGGGACACCGGACGTATGAAAGTGCAGTGACACAAGCTGGCATTGTCATGTATGATTTCTTGCGGAGCGGATCACTAAAGGTGACAGGAGAATCCGCTGGGGGAAAACGGGGTACGCATGATCATAGAATCCAGGAAAAGCAGCAAAGCAAACGAGCTAGGCCAGCTGCCCAGAGTTATGCCATGACTAGTTCAGGCGGAAGGCAAGAACCGCAGAAGGGAACGTTTCCTAAGTGCGGGAAATGTGGTTACCACCATAGTGGCGTGTGCAAAGAGGTGGTGTGCCACCGGTGTGGCAGGATTGGACACTACGCACCAAATTGTAAGACAAATCTGAACAACCTGAACCGACAACCGCAACCGATTCGTGCACAACCATTTAGGACTCAACCAGCCCGACAGCAGAACCCGCAAGGAAACCAGATGGTGACCACTAGCCGTGCTTGCTACGAATGCGGCAGCACGGATCACTTCAAAAGGAACTGCCCGAAACTGAACCAGGGAGGAAACGGGAGACAACTCACGGGTCAGGTATCGTCGTCCAATCCGGCGCGAGGCCGAGCATTCGTGATGGGAGCGAACGAGGCGCGCCAGGACCCCAGCGTAGTGACAGGTACCTTCCTCGTCTCTGATCATTACGCTTCTGTATTATTTGATACAGGCGCCGATAGAAGTTTTGTCTCCGTTAGATTCCTTTCGATAGCAAACCTTCCTATTGGTGAAACCATAGAACCTTACACCGTAGAAGTCGCTAACGGTAAAACCATGATAGTTAATCGGATAGTTCGGAATTGCCCTTTTATTCTGAGCGAACAATCCTTCCTGATTGACTTGTTACCGGTAGAATTGGGTAGTTTTGACGTAATAGTGGGAATGGATTGGTTGGCACGTAACAGGGTAGAAATAAACTGTGAAAAGAAAACCGTCAAGATCCGGGTGTCGGATGACGAGGAGGTATTAGTGCAGGGAGAAAAATCCGGCACCATGATACCATTTATATCCCACCAAAAGGTGTTGAAATATATACGTCAGGGATGTGTGGCGTATCTAGCGAGCCTGACGGCCGCTGATTCTGAGGAAAAACGGGTGGACGATATTCCCGTGGTACGCGAATTTCCACATGTTTTTCCAGAGGAACTTCCTGGATTACCGCCAACCCGACAGGTCGAATTCAGAATCGATCTGTTACCACAAGCTGGCCCTGTTGCTAAGGCCCCTTACAGACTTGCACCGTCCGAGATGCAAGAATTATCCAACCAGTTGCAGGAATTGTTGGATAAGGGATTTATTCGTCCCAGCTATTCCCCGTGGGGTGCACTTGTACTATTTGTGAAAAAGAAGGACGGAAGCCTTCGAATGTGCATTGACTACAGGGAATTGAACAAGTTAACCATCAAAAATAGGTATCCTCTTCCCCGAATCGATGATTTGTTCGACCAACTACAAGGTGCGAGCTATTTCTCAAAGATTGATCTTAGATCGGGATACCACCAAGTTAAAATTCAGGAGGGGGATATCCCCAAAACCGCGTTTCGGACTCGCTACGGCCACTATGAATTTTTAGTTATGCCTTTTGGACTAACAAATGCGCCAGCGGTGTTCATGGATCTCATGAACCGAGTCTGTAAACCCTATCTTGACAAATTCGTCATCGTGTTTATTGACGATATTTTGATATACTCGAAGAGTAAAGAAGAACACGAGCGACATTTGAGGTTAATTTTGGAACTTTTGGATCAGGAGAAGTTGTATGCAAAATTCTCCAAATGTAACTTCTGGTTACAAGAAGTGCAATTCCTTGGTCACATTATAAATCATCAAGGAATACACGTCGATCCAAGTAAGATTGAAGCAATTAAGAATTGGCAAGCACCTAAATCTCCAAAGGAAATCCGCCAATTCTTAGGCTTAGCTGGGTACTATCGTCGATTTATTGAGAATTTTTCCAGCATTGCCCAACCTTTAACCCTGCTGACCCAAAAGGATCGAAGGTATGATTGGGGTGAAGAGCAGGAAGCGGCGTTTCAAACGCTAAAGCAAAGATTGTGCCAAGCGCCAATCTTAAGTCTCCCCGACGGAGACGATGGATTTGTTGTATATTGTGACGCATCCCGTAAAGGGTTAGGATGCGTGTTGATGCAAAATAAAAAGGTCATAGCCTATGCGTCTCGACAGTTAAAAGTTTATGAGAAAAACTACACTACTCATGACTTGGAACTGGGAGCAGTCATCTTTGCACTTAAAATCTGGAGACACTATCTCTACGGTACAAAGTGCACCTTCTTCACTGATCATAAAACTTTGCAACACATATTCGATCAGAAAGAACTGAATATGAGACAACGAAGGTGGGTCGAGTTACTAAGTGACTATGACTGTGACATCCGATATCACCCCGGCAAGGCTAACGTTGTAGCCGATGCCTTGAGTAGGAAAGATCGAGTTAAGCCACTACGCGTGCGAGCGTTGGGAATGATAGTCCAATCGAGCCTTTCGGATTTGATTCGAGTCGCTCAACGCGAGGCGTTGAAAGAGGACCAATTGGATAAAGAAGGACTTTACGGGAATGAGAAGAATTTCGAACAGCGTGTGGACGAAATTCTCTATTTCAAAAATCGGATTTGGATCCCGACCCTCCATGACCTTCGTGATTTGATCATGGATGAAGCGCATAAATCGAAATATTCCATACATCCGGGATCAGGTAAAATGTACAAGGATGTGAAAGAATTTTACTGGTGGCCAGGTATGAAAAAGAATATAGCCACATACGTCGGCAAGTGTACGACGTGTGCGAGAGTTAAAGCGGAGCACCAGAAACCCTCGGGAATGCTACAACAGCCGGAAATTCCCGAATGGAAGTGGGAGCAGATCACAATGGATTTTGTGACACATCTCCCCAAGACACCCCGAGGTCATGATGCGATTTGGGTAATCGTGGATCGATTAACCAAATCGGCACATTTTATTCCGATTAGGAATACTTTTAACACTGAGAGACTTGCGCAGATTTATATAAATGAAATAGTGTCTCGTCATGGCATCCCCATCTCGATCATCTCCGATAGGGATAGCCATTTCACCTCCAAACTTTGGCAAGCTGTTCAAGAAGCATTGGGAACACGTATTGACCTAAGCACGGCTTACCACCCTGAGACCGATGGACAGTCTGAGAGGACCATTCAAACTTTGGAGGATTTGCTTCGTGCTTGCGTACTGGACTTTAAGGGAAATTGGGATCAACATCTCCCACTCGTTGAGTTTTCCTATAATAACAGTTATCACAGCAGTATAAAGGCAGCACCTTATGAAGCATTGTATGGGCGGAAGTGCCGATCACCACTTTGCTGGTCTGAAGTGGGTGACCCGCAGGTCATTAGATCGGATCTGGTCCAGGAGACGACCAGCAAGGTTCTTGAAATTAAGAACAACCTAAAAGCCGCGCGGGACCGGCAGAAGAGTTATGCCGATACCCGTCGAAAACCGTTGTCATTTGAGAAGGGTGAAAAAGTATATTTGAAAGTATCCCCTTGGAAAGGAGTGGTCAGATTTGGCACGGCGGGGAAGTTAGCCCCCAGATACATTGGACCATTCGAAGGGTGAAAAAGTATATTTGAAAGTATCCCTTTGGAAAGGAGTGGTCAGATTTGGCAAGGCGGGGAAGTTAGCCCCCAGATACATTGGACCATTCGACATCACTGCAAAAATCGGTCCGGTAGCTTACCGATTAGAACTGCCTGAGGAACTAAGTGCAGTTCATAACGTGTTTCATGTATCAAATTTGAAAAGATGTCTGGCGGATGAGACACCGGTGTTACCCTTAGAGGGTGTTCAAATAAATGATAAGCTCAACTTCGTAGAGGAGCCCATTGAAATAGTGGACGGTAAGATCAAGCAACTTAGACACAATAAGATCTCGTTGGTCAAAGTTAGATGGAATTCGCAACGAGGCCCAGAATTTACTTGGGAACGAAAGGATGAATTTCGGAAGAAATACCCCCACCTATTTCCTCAAAAGGAAGTAGTTGACATGTAAAATTTCGAGGACGAAATTTTTATAACGGGGGGAGAATGTAACGATTCCGGCAAATCCAGGTATACCCTAGCCGGTATATACTATTTACGTGTCATTTAATATTGATTATATGAGTTATAGTACGTATATACGAGTATATATGATTCATAGTACGAATCATACTCGATTATATAGTGAATCGTATTTGAATTACAATTAACCAATGAACGATTATTGAAACCCGAACGAATCGGGAATTACATTATAGACGAAGTATATAATGTTTAGTGATATTTACGAAGTATTAATGCTTCGGGATAAGTAAATTATAGCACAGAAAAAGGATTTCGATTTATTAGTACGTCGGTACGATAAACGAAACCTTTAACATCAAACCAAGCAAGAGACGATCGATCAAACCGAAAAAGATGCACAAATACCGACAATATGATGTTTTAATGTTATGGTTTGAGTTTTTAAAGTTTTTAAATCAGTTTTATGTAAATTTTATTTTAACCCGAAAAACGACCATTTTAGGCTCGTTTTAAGCCGAATTACGAGTTTAAACGAGAAACGAACTGAACCAGACTATCCACAACATTATCCGGATTGTGTAATCCAAATGTGTGGCCATGGTTTGAGATGTGGGCCCCCCCCACACCACCACTTAGGCCGGCCCCTTTATCACCATTATCAATTCACTTTCTTTTTTTTTACACATCAAATTCTCTCAAACTCTCCAAACCCTTCAAGTATCCATCCAAAATCCATCATTTCTAACCAAGATTTGAAGGTATAAACATGTTTTTAATGCTTGATTCTTGTTTCTAATTCTATAATCTTGAGAAAAGGAGGTTTCATGTGAAAAATGGGTGAAAACCCGAGATGAAACCGATTCTCGTGTGATCAAGGGATGTATACAAACTATACAAAGGATCTTGATCCAAGTAATTAGTTAAAAGAGTTTAGAATGAAATTTTACGGTTGAAATCTTGTAAAAATGAGTTTCCATGTGAAAGACGGGTGAAAACCCGAGATGAAACCGACTCTTGCATGATCAAGAGATGTATACATGTTATACAAGGGATCTTGGTCCAAGAAATGAGTAAAAAGAGTCGAGAACGGATTTTTACGGTTAAAACCTTTGTTTTTATGTCAAAACCGACACTATGAAAGAAATGGTTTGATTGTTGGTGTAACTTGCTTGGTATAGTTTTATTGTGCCTGTAAGTGTTGTATCTAGTGGCTAGCAAAGGCTAGAAACCAAGATCTTTGACATCTAACGCTAGAAAACACAAGATAGTTCGGTTTTCGTGTGATTTAGTGAATTTGGACAGATTGTAGAGTGCTTAGAGTCGGGTCATGAAATTTCACAGAGATGATCTATACATGAAAATATGAGATCTGTGAATTTTTGGTAATTTTTGGATAAAAGATGAATATTTGATGAATTTAATGCTCGGTTTTGGCCAAAAATGGTGAAAAATAGCTAAACTTGATGAAAAATTCTGGAAAATTTAGGATAAGCTTTTTATAACATATAAAAGTCACACACAAAATTTGAGCTCAGTTGGGAAAGTCTAAAGGGGCTTTTCGGTAAAACGAGTTCTAGAGCTTTCTAGCTCGGTTTTTGTGAAAATGGCTTGAAAAATGAGTTTTCAGTTCTGGAAAAATTCCAGGGAGTTATGAGGATGGCAGGGATCATCCCAGAAAAATTTGGGATTTTTCTAAAGTCTTTTGGTATTTTTGACATATTTAGTGTTTTAATAATGTTTAAAAATAGATAAATAAATGAAAATATAAAAAAATAAATCTGGAAAATTTTTGTAAAATTTATTACTGTCAAAATAAGTTTTGTGCAAAATTTCAAGACCCGAGACTAAACGGGTAATTATTTGTGCTAAAAAGAACATAAAAACAAATTTTTAAAGCTTAAAACGTGGTAAACCGGCAAAACTCGCATAAGCGAGCTGACTGGTATATAAAAACCTAAAAATAGACCATTTTCATAATACTAAGTAAATTAAATAAAAGAAAATCATCCGAAAATAATTCGGATGATTTGGGTAATTTTACCCGATTTTACTGTTTCCGACACCTAAATGACGGAAACGGGCCCCGCGGCCAAACGGGGTGTCCAAACCGAGCTCTAATTTCATCACTCTAACTAAAATAACGGTCAAACACCATTTTTGGGTTAAGTGTGAATAAACTCATTTTTGAAACTAAAAACGGATGACCGTGCTAGGCACGCCAATCAAGGAAAACATAAAAATGATAATTTTGACCGTCCGACTCTAAGTAATGGCACAATCTGAGTCCTTAGGAGTGTCACGGGGTTAACATTGTCCCCGGATCGAGTACAGTACTGGGTTAACAATGTCCCCAGATGTGCCGATTAACACGGATTTAATTTATGGGAATTATATAGTAACGACTAGATATTATATTACAGATCCAGGCACGTAGCTGTTCATTGTATTACCCACCGACTCACAAAAAGGTGAGTTTTCACAAGCCCCTTTTACTGAACTGTTTTAAATATTTTCCCGGGGCGGAAAACATGACTTTGTTAAAATATTTAAGTACATACCGATCGTATGGAAACACTTGTATATTCATATATATATGGTTTGATGCATAGAATATATAAATTGTTTATCGTGTGGAATTGTTCTGGGGTAACATAGTTCCCAGGGGTTATTATTGTTCTGGGGTAACGTAGTTCCAGAGGTTATTATTGTTATGGGGTAACATAGTTCCCAGGGGTTATTATTGTTCTGGGGTAACATAGTTCCCAGGGGTTATTATTGTTCTGGGGTAACATAGTTCCCAGAGGTTATTATTGTTCTGAGGTAACATAGTTCCCAGAGGTTATTATTGTTTTGGGGTAACATAGTTCCCAGAGGTTATTATTGTTCTGGGTTAACATAGTTCCCAGAGGTTATTATTGTTCTGGGGTAACATAGTTCCCAGGGGTTATTATTGTTCTGGGGTAACGTAGTTCCCAGCATAATTTCATTACTAATAAATGGTTATTAAAATGATCTGTCAGTGTTTATTTAAATTAGTGAAACTCACCAACTATTCGTAGTTGACCCGTTTTCTTTACATGTTTTCTAGGTATGCCAAAGTTGGAATGATTGATAAGTGCTTAATGATCTGTGCTACTTGTTGGAGGCTTGCTGCTCTATATTTTGTAATGAATATAAATTAATGTCTTATCGGTAAAATATGTGTGTAACACCTAGACAGTAACGAAACTCGCAACAATGTAATATGTTAAAAGTTAATGTAGTGGTATTTTCTTTATAAGCAATGCTGTTGATATCAGATGTGTCTGTTGCATCCCGTGTACGTTTCCGCTGCGGTTACGGGGTGTTACATTAAAGGTTGGGCAATGCTGGAAAAGTTCTCTATAAATCGACGATAATATCCAGCTAAGCCTAAGAATTGGCGGATTTCCTTCGGCGATTTAGGCGCTTGCCAATTCTTAACTGCTTCAACCTTACTTGGATCAACGTGAATTCCTTGATGGTTTATAACGTGGACAAGGAATTGCACTTCTTGTAACCAAAAGTTACACTTGGAGAATTTTGCATACAACTTCTCCTGATTTAGAAGCTCTAAAATTAATATCAAAATATCGTCAATAAACACGATGACGAATTTATCGAGGTAGGGTTTACAGACTCGATTCATGAGATCCATGAATACTGCTGGCGCATTTGTTAGCCCGAAAGGCATAACTAAGAACTCGTAATGGCCGTAGCGAGTCCGGAATGCGGTTTTTGGGATATCCTCCTCCTCGATTCTAACCTGATGGTATCCCGATCTAAGATCTATTTTTGAGAAGTAGCTCGCACCTTGTAGCTGGTCGAACAGATCATCGATTCGGGGAAGAGGATACCTATTTTTGATTGTCAACTTGTTCAGCTCCCTGTAATCAATGCACATTCTAAGGCTTCCGTCCTTCTTTTTCACGAATAGTACCGGTGCACCCCACGGGGAATAACTAGGACGTATAAATCCTTTATCCAACAATTCTTGCAATTGGTTGGATAATTCTTGCATCTATGATGGTGCAAGTCGGTAGGGCGCCTTAGCAACAGGGCCAGCTTGAGGTAATAAGTCGATTCTGAATTCGACCTGTCGGGTTGGCGGTAATCCAGGAAGTTCCTCTGGGAAAACTTGTGGAAATTCACGTACCACTGGGATATCGTCCACCCGTTTTTTCTCAGGGTCCGTGGCCGTCAAGCTCGCTAGATACGCCACGCATCCCTGGCGTATATATTTTAACACCTTGAGGTGGGATATAAACGGTATCATATTGCCCGACTTCTCACCCTGCACTAATACCTCTTCGTCATCCGACACCCGGATCTTGACGATTTTCTTTTCACAGTTTATTTCTACCTTGTTACCTGCTAACCAATCCATTCCCACTATCACGTCAAAACTACCCAATTCTACCGGTAACAAGTCAATCAGAAAGGATTGATCGTTCAGAATAAAAGGGCAATTCCGAACTATCTGATTAACTATCATGGTTTTACCGTTAGCGACTTCTACGGTGTAAGGTTCTATGGTTTCACCAATTGGGAGGTTTGCTATTGACAGGAATCTAACGGAGACAAAACTTCTATCGGCGCCCGTATCAAATAATACAGAAGCGTAATGATCAGAGACGAGGAATGTACCTGTCACTACGCTGGGGTCCTGGCGTGCTTAGTTCGCCCCTATCACGAATGCTCGGCCTCGCGCCGGATTAGACGACGATGCCTGACCCGCGGTTTGCCGCCCATTTCCTCCCCGGTTCAGCTTCGGACAGTTTCTCTTGAAGTGATCTGTGCTGCCGCATTCATAGCAAGCACGGCTGGTGGTCACCATTTGGTTTCCTTGCGGGTTTTGTTGTCGGGCTGATTGGGTCCTAAATGGCTGCGCACGGATAGGTTGAGGTTGTCGGTTCATGTTGTTCAGGTTTGTCCTACAACTCGGTGCGTAGTGCCCAATCCTGCCACACCGATGGCACACCACTTCTTTGCACATGCCACCATGGTGGTAACCGCATTTCCCACACTTATGAAACGTTCCCCTCTGCGGTTCTTGCCTTCCGCCTGGACTAGTCATGGCGTAGTTCTGGGCAGTGGGCCTAGCACGTTTACCTTGCTGCTTTTCCTGGACCCTATGGTCGTGTGTACCCCGCTTTCCCCCAGCGGATTCTCCCGCCACCTTCAGTGACCCGCTCCTTACGAAATCATACGTGACGATACCAGCTTGCGTCACCGCACCCTCATACGTCTGGTGTCCCCCAGAATTGACTATACTCCTTACAACTGGAGTTAGCCCTCAAATATAACGCTCAACCCTCTTCGACTCTGGGGTGACCAACCATGGTACCAATCGCGACAACTCATTAAACCGGTTCGTATAACCCAAATGGTCTGCCCCCCTGCATCTCCAGGTTCCACAATTCCTTTTCTAATTTTTGCAATTCGTTTTTCGGGCAGAAATGCTCCAGTACAAGAGCCTTGAGCTCTGTCCAGGTCATGCGGTTTGTCGCCGCCTGACCCCGGGTCTGCACTATCGTGTTCCACCATGTCAAGGCATGGTCCGTGAATGTGCAGGTAGCATACTTAACAACACAATCCTCGGGGCAGTTGCTGATATTCACAACGGATTCTATTTTCTCCATCCACTTAACCAACCCATTTGGTCCTTCAGACCCGCTAAAATCTAGAGGTTTGCACAACATAAAGTCTTTGATCGAACATCCCCTGGATGCACGAATCGGTTCGGTACGGTTCGTCTCTACCGTAGGTATAGGGCCATTACTGTCTGTAACGACCACCCTAGGCGGTGCGTCATTACTTGGAATCGTGTTATCATTCTGTGGAGGATTAACATTTTGTTCCCCGTCATTATTGGTGGTCGTTTGATTGCTCGGAGGGGCTGGATTGGTCGAATTGTTAATACTGGCGGCGATGCGCGATACTATATCCGGTATCGCCGCCTCTAACTGTTGAGCAATCAAACGGCTCACGTCCACTTCCGACAATTGGGCCGAACGTTTTGGTGCCATTCTACACAACATCAAGAAAATATATATAATTAATACAAGTTCCAATCATAAAACACAACAAACATTCCATTCATTAACAAACATTAATACATATTACATTCCTGTCAGTTCACATACTTTTCCTGTCATCATTACATAAGTTAAGTTTTCCTACATAGGGCCTATGTCGGCATCATCTCGACATAACCCACAATGGGTCAGTGCTTGAATGATACCCAAAAGTATCTATAACGATATTCCCCAAAAGAGACCCCCTAAGGGCCAGTGGTTGTATTAAACTACCCAAGATTCACTCTATGTTAGCATCACCACTAACTGCTTACATAGAGTATAAAAAAAAAACGGCCCCTGTCTACTCCCATCCTAACACAACTAAACACGGTGGTATACCAAACCCACCAACACCGCCACCAACACCACCATCACAGCCAGCATAAACCGGATCCGCGTCTCCATCCGGCCGATCATCCACTGGGAGTATGAGCACTCCCTCTTCAGCTGCGAAATCGCATACTGGTGGTCCAGTATGCAATCCTCTAGGTACATCCGCCTCTGTACCCCCACCGTCAAGGCGGCGGAGTGCTCATTCACCTGTTCGGTGAGCACTCGTAGCCACGCCGCCGCGTCCCTCTCCTGCCTGGGGAGACCCCACACAGGTGGAGCCACAGGCTCGGGCTTGGAGCGTGAGGACCCGCGGAACACTGATCCGGACGTGAGGCGGGGTCCGAATCCGGGAGGGATAGGGACGGCCTGTGGTGCGGGTGGGGTAGGAGATCTAGCAATCCTGGCAGGGGAGGACTGGCTAGAGCTCCTAACACTAGCCTCGCTAGGCTCAGAGCTGGATGATACGGGGAGGCTCCCAGAGTTCCCGGAGCTGACTTCCTCCGGGTCCTCCTCCATCGATGCACTAGGTGTTCTTGACATTCTAACCTGCACAAAATTTAACAAACATATAGTTCCTTCCATAGTGTAAATAATAATCAAATTAATATACACTTAATTATACAACTTGACCACACACAATATTATCATATATTTGCACATATGTTGCCAATTTTACCTATTAAAGTCCCCCGTGACTTCCCCTGAATTCCCTCGTGCGGACAAGTCTGTTATTATGTTCCGGACCATAATAACTCACTTGTCCATCCAAGTTCATCCAGACCTCGTCACAATAAATTATTAGTTGATATTCAGATCCTATAATACTTGAGCTACTGGTTATATTTTAGGTATCTTTAAAAACATCCTAATTCTTTATAACCAATGGCTCTGATACCAAGTTCTGTAACACCCCGTAACCGCAGCGGAAAAGTACACGGGATGCAATAGACACATCTGATATCAACAGCATTGCTTATAAAGAAAACACCACTACAATAATTTAAACGTATTACATTGTTCCGAGTTTCGTTACCGACTAGGTGTTATCACATAATTTTTACCAATAGTACTTAACATGTTTAAAACAAAATATAGACTCTTAAGCTTCCACAAAATAGCACACATCAGCAAGCACGTATCACTCATTCCAATTTGGGTGTACCTAGAAAGCATGTAAAGAAAACGGGTCAACTACGAATAGTTGGTGAGTTTCACTAATTTAAGTAAACCATGACAAATCATTTTAATAATCATAATTTAATGATGTAATTATGCTGAGCCTACAAGTGAAAACTCCGTTAACCCAGAAACACATTTAATAACCTCTGGGGACACTGTTAACCCAGAAATACATTTTATAACCTCTGGGGACACTGTTAACCCAAAAACACATTTAATAGCCTCTGGGACACTGTTAACCCAGAAAATACATTTAATAACCTCTGGGGACACTGTTAACCCAGAACACTGTTTCGGGCCTTACAATATTAGTAACTCAGACAATTACCATCCTAATACACTACCGTACGATTCCCGTACAATAGACATTATATAAATACATTCATTTCCATGCGATCGGCATGTACTTAAACACTTTGATAACAACATGCTTTCCGCCCCGGGAAAATATTTAAAACAGTTCAATAAAAAGGGGCTCGTGAAAACTCACCTTTTTGGTGAGCAGATGTAATACTGTGATCAGCTACCGGTCTGGATCTGTAATACGATCCCTAAGTCGTTACTACACAATTTCTATTAATATAACTTAAATTCGTGTTAACCGGTACGTCTGGGGACACTGTTGACCCAGTACCTTACACGATCCGGGGACAATGTTAACCCGAAACACTTCTCAGGACTTAGATTGTGATATTACTTAGAGTTCTTTAGTCAAAACTACCATTAGTTTGTTTTCTCGTTTTGCGTGCCTAGCACGGTTATTCGTCTTTATGTTTTCAAAAATGAGTTTGGCCACATACGACCCAAAAATAGTTGTTATTGATATTTTAATTAATGTGGCGAAATTAGAGCTCGGTTTAGACACCCCGTTTGGCCGCGGGGCCCGTTTCCGTCTTTAATATACCGGAAACGACTAAATCGGGTAAAATTACCCAAATCATCCGAATTATTTTCGGATGATTTATTTTTACTTAACTAATTTAGTTTCATGAAAATAGTCCATTTTTAAGGTTTTTATACACCAGTCAGTTCGCTTAGGCGAACTTTGCCGGTTTACGCGTTTTAAGCTTTAAAAGTTTGTTTTTATGTTCTATTTAGCACAAATAATTATCCGTTTAGTCTCGGATCTTGAAATTTTGTACAAATCAGTTTTTGACAGTAAGGAATTTTATAAAAATATTTCCAGAATTAATTTTTATATTTAACATTTATTTATCTATTTTTAAACGTCATTTAAACACCAAATATGTCGAAAATACCAAACGACCTTAGAAAAATCCCAAATTTGTCTGGGATTTCTCCTGCCATCCACATAGTTCCCAGTAATTTTTACAGAACCAAAAACTCATTTTTCATGCCATTTTCACCAAAACCGAGCTAGAAAACCCTAGAACTCGTTTTACCGAATAGCCTACTTAGACTTCTCCAATGGACCTGAAATTTTGTGTGTGACTTTTATATGTTATAAAAAGCGTATCTAAATTTTTCCAGAATTTTGCATGATGTTTAGCTATTTTTCACCATTTTTTGCCAAAACCGAGCATTAAATTCACCAAATATTCATCCTTTATCCAAAAATTACCAAAATTTCACAGATCTCATATTTTCATGTGTAGATCATCTCTGTGAAATTTCATGACTCAACTCTAAGTCTACCACAATCTGTCCAAATCTTACAAATCATACGAAAAAACCGAACTACCTTGTGTTTCTAGTTTTAGATCACAAAGATCTTGCTTTCTAGCCTTTGCTAGTAACTAGATACAACACCTACAAGCACAACAACACCACACCAAGCAAGTTATACCCACAATCAAGCCATTTCTTTCATGGTTTCGGTTAAGACACCAAAACAAAGATTTTAACCGTAAAAATTCGTTTTTGACTCTTTTAAATCCTTTCTTGGACCAAGATCCCTTGTATAACTCGTATACATCACTTGATCACGCAAGAATCGGTTTCATCTCGGGTTTTCACCCATTTTTCACTTGAAACTTCATTCTCTTGCAAACAACTTAAGATCATGGAATCAAAACTATGAATCAACCATTAAAACCATGTTTTTACCTTATGATTCTTGTTATAAATCAAGGGTTTGGATGAAGGTTGAAGAGTGTTGAGAGGATTTTGGAGTTGGGAGTTTAAAAAAAAAGAAAATGTGATGTGTGTGTGCACCACATGGACCGATCGGTCCATGTATGGTGTGGGGGGGGGCCCCACATCTCCAACCATGGCCACACATTTGGATTGTGTAATCTGGTTAACGTTGTGGATAATCTGGTTCAGTTCGTTTTTCGGTTAAACACTTAATTCGGCTTAAAACGAGGCTAAAACGGTCGTTTTTCGTCTTAAAAATAAAATTTATATAAAACCGATTTAAAATCTTTAAAAACTTAAACCGTGACATTTATTGACTCAACACATCATATTGTCGGTAATTGTGCATCTTTTTCGGCTTGATCGATCGTCTCTTGCTTGGTTTGATGTTAAAGGTTTCGTTTAACGTACCGATGTACTAATAAATCGAAATCCTTTTTCTGTGCTATAATTCACTTATCCCGAAGCCTTAATACTTCGTACACATCACTAAACATTATATATTTCGTCTATAACGTAATCCCCGATTCGTTCGGGTTTCAATAACCGTTCATCGATTAATCGTAATTTCAATATGACTAGCTGTACATTCGAGTATAATTCGTACTGTGAATCTTATATACTCATATAAACACATTATAATTCATATATTCGATATTAAATAACACGTAAATAGTATATTCCGGCTAGGGTATACCTGAATTTGCCGGAATCGTTACAATAACATGCAAAATAACTTCGTATACGCAAAATGCAAAAATGCAGTAAGTTTTGCATATTGTTATTTAACCAATTTAAATAACTTCGTATATGCAAAATGTAGTAAGTTTTGCATATTGTTAGGTAACAAAATTAAATAACATAGTATATGCAAAAATGCAATAACTTTTGCATATTCCTATTTAACCAATTTAAATAACGTCGTATATGCAAAATGCAAAATCTCTCATAACATAAATTATCCATATAATTTATTTAATACACAAGTGAAAATATTTAGAAACCCATTTTATAAATAGTCTAAGTGTTGATATTTATTTGTTAGATCATATCTTAAACAAATATCGTGTTGTTTGTCTAGCTCGTTATTGGGTATGACCCGACTTGGATCATAACGTACTAGCCACATCAACTCTAATATGTGTCTTGGTCATACCAATTCCAACAATCTCCCACTTGCACAAGGTACATAGAAGATTAATGCAAATAACAAATACCACTTAACAACGGTTTATGACCCCTAATACATATGACGAAGTGCCATTAAATAACATCATCCCCTTCAAGTCACTGAATTTAAATGATTTGGGTAAATCTATCATTTATCCTTTTGTCTTAGATGTCATGTCAAATCCAGAGACACATAGTGATCATTCTCTGTTGATTTAACTTAATAGGCCTTAGACATCTTATTCTCAACGAATAATAGGGAAAAATCCCCTTTTGACTACATACGTGTCTCACAATCACCTCGTACCATACCTGATATTAGCCATATGTACCGTCATGTTTCAGAGTAACGAAGAACTATGTCAAAGCATAATATTTGGTGAATATCAAGACCCAATATGTATCTCAGGTCGGAGGATACTATGATATTCGCCTTTACTCAAATTTACTTATGACCACCAATCACAAGGATTCCATGCAGTAATATTTGAGAGTGGGTCAGTCCAATATTTATATCCCATAAATATCTATGAACCTTGGCAGCTAACCCTTGCTTTATATTCATCCCGTATGAATATCCACCAATCCAAATTCATACTAGTCTTACCTTCATATGTGTTCCCACAAATATGAACGACTACAGACAATTAGAATAATTAACTTATCCATGGATTTACGCATGCAAAAATGGAACATAACTCAAAATGCCATAATCATAAACCATAATAATATGAATGAGTCGTAATAACAATTATTCTAATATCTAAATACAAAATAGATCAAATCCAATAATTAGAATATCGAAGTCTTAAGGCGCAAGTATGACCCTCATGCATCGCCATTTCTAGGAGCTTCGTGAGTGGATCCGCAATGTTTTGATCGGTGTGAACTTTACGAATACATATCTTTCCTTTTTCAACTTCTTCCCTTATGTAGTTGAATCTCCGCTCAATGTGCCTCGTATTTTGATGTGCACGGGGTTCCTTGATTTGAGCAATCGCACCCTCGTTGTCACAAAAGATCTCTAGAGGGTCCTGAATGGTACGGACTATCCCTAGATCGGCAATGAACTTCCTTATCCATGCAGCTTCTTGAGCTGCCAATGAGACGGCGATGTATTCTGATTCAGTGGTGGGAAATGCTACCACATCGTGTTTTGCACTCTTCCAAGAGACTGCCCCACCATTCATAACGAAAACATATCTCGACTGTGATCAAGAATCATCTCGATCAGTTTGGATACTCGCATCCGTGTAACCTTTTACAACGAGCTTCTCCTTACCAGAGCCATATATTAGAAACATATCCTTAGCCTTTCTAAGGTATTTCAATATGCTCTTAACAACCATCCAATGGCTACTTCCCGGATTTTGTTGGAATCTACTTGTCATAATCAAGACGCATGACACATCCGGTCTTATGCATATCATTTCATACATGATGGATCCTATAGCAGATGCATATGGGATTCCTTTCGTTTTCTGTTGCTTATCCTTTGATCTTTGACATTGAGTCGCACTCAATACCGTTCCTCTTTGAATAAATACCAAACCTTTCTTAGAGTTTTCCATCTTGAACCTTTTCAAGATTTTATCGAGGTATGCACTTTGGTTTAAACCTATCAACCGCCTTGATCTATCCCTATAGATCTTTATTCCCAAAATATTGGTGGCTTCACCAAGATCCTTGATGGAAAAACAACTCCCAAGCCAGGATTTTACACTTTCCATGGTTGGAATGTCATTTCCAAATAGTAGTATGTCATCAACATACAATAATAAGAAAGTAATGATGCTCCCACTAGCTTAGTAATACATACAAGCCTCATCAGCGCTTGATGAATCCAAATTTCTTAACCTCTTCATCAAAATGGTGATTCCAACTTCTTGATGCTTGTTTCAATCCACATATTGATTTCTTTAACTTGCATACTTTGTTAGCATGTTGTGGATCGACAAAACCTTTGGGCTGAACCATATAGACATCTTCCTAGAGATGTCCATTTAGAAAAGCGGTTTTTAAATCCATTTGCTAAATCTCATAGTCAAAATATGCGGCTATGGCAAATAATACCCTAATAGACTTTAGCATTGCCACCGGCGAAAATGTCTCATCATAATCAACCCCTTGAGTTTGAGTAAAACCTTTTGCTACAAGTCTTGCTTTATAAGTATCCAAGTTTCCATGCATATCGGGTTTCATCTTGAAAACCCACTTACTTCCAACCGTCTTGGAGTTAAGAGGTGGTACAACAAAATCCTATACTTTGTTGTCATGCACGAATTGCATCTCAACGTTCATGGCTTCAAGCCATTTGTCACAATCGAATTGTGACATTGCATCATGGTATGTGGCCAGTTCATCCGAATCTACCACATAGCATCCATCCATGAAAAATCCATATCTTTCCGGTGGATTACTAATAATACCAGATTTACGAACGTTTTGTGTGTCTTGATTAACCATTGGATCATTATCAACAACCTCTTATTGAGTGCTAGTATAAACCAAACGTGTATCGGCTTATGGCTCTCGATCCTCCTCGAGTTCCAACGTTGTACTAGTTCATTCCATAAGGAACATAGTTTCCAAGAACTCGGCCTTTCGAGCAATAAACACCTTTTGCTCGGTTGGGTTGTAGATATAATATTCCATATAGTTTTTGGGATATCCTACAAAGATACACTTAGTGGATCGACTTTCGAGTTTGTTTTGGGTGTTGTGCTTAACAAAAGCCTCACAACCCCATACATTTAAATATGATAATGATGGAACCCTTTCATTCCATATTTCAAAAGGTGTCTTCTCCACTTTCTTGGTTGGTGCCATAATTAGAATACGGGCTGCGGAGAGCAATGTGAAACCCCAAAATGATAGAGGAAATGTGCTTCTAGCCATCATAGATTGAATCATATCCAATAGAGTTCTATTCCTCCTTTCGGACACACCATTATCTTGTGGTGTTCCGGGTGGAGTGAGTTGTGAGACAATCCCACAACTCCTAAGATGATCTTGAAAAGCATCACTAAGGTATTCACCTCCTCTATCTGATCTAAATACTTTGACGGTTTTATTGAGTTGATTTTCTACTTCAATTTGGAAGACTTTGAACCTTTCAAAGGCTTCATATTTTTGTCTTAACAAGTACACATACCCATAACGACTATAATCACCGATAAAGGTAATGTAGTATCTTTCACCATTCATTGTCATTTCCATAAAAGGACCACATACATCCGAATGTATGATACCTAATGAGTCTTTTTCACTTTCATTAGTTCCACTAAAGGGTTTGTTGGTCATCTCTCCTTGTAATCAAGATTCACACTTATCAAATGAATCATCATTCGATTCCAAAATACCATTCTTTTGAACTGTATGTATGTGATCTTTGTTTATGTGACCAAGGCGACAATGCCAAAGATAAGTCTTACTCAAATCCACTTTGAGTTTCTTGGTTTTATATTGGTAAAACTTGTTATCAAAGGATGTGTTATCATGAACTAATTCATAAATTCTATTAGAAGGCATTGCTTTAAAATAAAAGACATCTTTCATGAAAGCACAAAAACCATTATCCACAAATTTGGAATCATAAGCATATTGTTTTAACAGAGAAACGAAGATAATGTTCCTAGTCAAACTAGAAGCATACAAAATGTTTTTCAAAACAACTTCCAAACCATTTGGAAGCTTTAAAATGTAGTCTCCTTGGGCTTCGACAACAACTTTTGCTCTGTTGCCCATGAAGAGACTTGTATCTCCTTTCTTGAAATGTTTATTTCTTTTGAACTCCTGCAACAAATTGCAAATACGATTTCCACATCCGGTATCAATACCCATATGTTAGAAGAAATAACATTAAGATCAATATGGATCATGAAAGTTATACCCGAGGTTTGCCCCGCATTCCTCTTGTCTTTAACCTCTTTGAGATAGGTTGAACAATCCCTTTTCCAATATCCTATCCCACCACAACCAAAGTACAAATCATTTAGCTAACCTTTAGCTTCTTTTCCTTTGGTTTGGGTGGTTCCGCTTTTGCCTTCTTCTAACTTACCCTTGATGTGTCCCTTACCTTTAGCAACCTTTGCTTTTGGTTCCGGGTGATTCCTCTTCACCGATTGGGTTTCTTCCATATGACATGCATGAAGAGCTCGAACCCTTTTGTAGCCTTCCACCCTAGCTTGAGTAAGGAAGATTTTCTTTAGTTGGGTGATCATGTTATATGTCCCATGATTTTCAAAGACCTTTTGAATTTCGAGAATCATAGTTCCCAGCATGAGACAAGAAACTTGCACCGAATCCTCGGTGTATTTTAACCAATCGTTATAGGCATCTACATCGTTAATATTTTGTTCTTCGGGAATAGGACCGTCCAATATGTAGGATTTCTTATCTTGCTTGAGAACAATTCTCAAGTTTCGATACCAATACATAAAATTGTTGTGGTTAAGACGATCCTTATCGAGTATAGCTCTTAGTGACAGGTTATGCACGGGTGGGATAATTGCGTTAGGTGGATTGTAGATTGCGGCCATCTACATAATTTTACAAAGGTCAATTTTAGTATTTTCGATATCATTAATCAATTTTAATCGTTAATACCCTTTTATGTCTTCAAGACAATTAATGATTAAAATCTAGAACCCAACATTACATTCACATAGTAGTTAGGTGACCTTTATCCTACAATTGAGTTAACAAGGTAGTCAACGCTTGACGATTGCAACCCTTTGCAACTTCTAGTTTTATGGGATCGGTTAAACATCATAGGTCTAGTTGGCATGTTTAATCCCATCAACACCTTTGTATGCCATGCTTCGGTGACCCTATTCACATGGTTTCCAAATCAAGTCGTCCTACTTACACAAACGTGTGAATTTGTACATACAAGCGGTTAGGTAACCTTTATCCCACAAATATGGAAAACCCACCCACCTCAAACTCACAAGTTTCCCCCAATGTGGTTAGGTGACCTTTATCCCACTTCGAGTTCCCAAGTGATTCGAGTGTTGTATAAACGGATGGTGTGAGACTTGTATTTAAAAGGGATTTAAGTTTTCTAAATTCTAGATTGGAAAACTATTTATGTACCTTTCATTTGCATGCTTTCAAATGCATGGTACTTTGTTTGAAAACCAATTTTCAAAGTTCCTTTAATAAAACCATTTTATTGTGAAATCATCAACCTTTAATAAAACAAATTTTATTACCTAATGATTTCTAAGGAACCAATTTTATGCAAGTTGTTGATTTTAAGTTAACAATCCATATGCAAAACATAAAACAACCAAGCATGCAGAAATAAAACAACCACAAGTTCACAACCATAGCCTCCTAAAGTTGACCACACTTTTTGACCAAAACAAGTGTGCCAAAAGGTCACTCCTAAGGGCCGAGAATGTCAGAAGGCATGTGTCGATGCCCCGCATCCAAATGCTTCAAGTGTCCACCTTGTGTTGTGACTCTTCCACTTTATTTGGGCTCCCATCTTGGACTATGAGGTCCATTAAGGCCCAAAATCAAAATCGTGACTTTGTTGCATCTTCGTTTACAAAAAAAATATATCCTAGTACATTTTTTCTCTAGTAAAAGAAACACAACTAATCTACTTATTATTACAAACCAATATGAAATGAATAAATATATTACAACCACAAATAAAATATTATTACAACCATATTGAATAATTAAATAAATCACAACACAACACACATCTAAACACAAGGTCATGGCTAGGTTATGAACATGCAAATGAATATCCGAATATGCAAACTGTGTAATCCAAATGGTCCCCCTTATACCCATAAAGTTTTCGGCCATGGTTAATAAACCGAAAACTTTGGGTTTTTGTCCAAACAAAATAATAAAGTATCCAAATGACTTAATTCTTCAAGATTACCACATGCATGTAAAGTATAATCTTGAAAAACCATGCGGTAACCAAAAACCCCAAAACTTTCGGCCATATGGTGATCCACACCATAAAACCCGAAAATGTTTAAGATCTATTGAAGCATGTATTCGTATAAACTGCTCTTGATGCCATTGTTGGGTTTTAACAAGATTATCAAAGTCATATAAACCCATTTATATGAAAAACACAGCGGTAAATAAGTTTTAAATCTTTTTAATAGGATGAATATAAAACCGATTTTATATGCAAAACCCGAGACCCGAATCCATATACGGATTTGCATGCTTACCAATATAAACAACCATAGGATGTTCATAGCATACTACCTTTAAGAGTCCAAGAAAATGAAGGAGATGATGATGTGAATGACGAGTCTTCAAGATAGAAGAACCTCAAGCTTGTATACCCTTCAAGCTTCCGACAAACACCTTGATTATGCTATGATTTACACTTGAAAACCTTCTTATTGTTCCTTCCCTTAGCCGAAATTAGAGAGAGGAAGAAGAGAGTTTTCTTGCAACTTGTGTGAGAGAGAGAGAGAGAGAGAGAGAGAGAGAGTTGTGAGTAACTAATGCACCACACAAATCTACCAACCAACTCTTGTGCATGTATTGGAATAAATAAAATAATTAGGTGAGGAGAGAGAGCGGGGAAAAGTGTGAGCCAAATCTACCCACCCAAATTCAAACTCTAGTGATCTATTTTATTTACTTATGTTATAACATAACATAACATGCAAAATCCTATATGCATTGCATTATGTTATTTAACTAACTTAAATAACTTCCGTATATGAAAAATGAAAAATGCAGTAAGTTTTGCATATTGTTATTTAACCAATTTAAATAACTTCGTATATGCAAAATGCAAAACGTAGTAAGTTTTACATATTGTTATTTAACCAATTTAAATAACATCGTATATGCAAAAATGCAATAAGTTTTGCATATTGTTATTTAACCAGTTTAAATAACATCGTATATTCAAAATGCAAAATGAAAAATCTCTCATAACATAATTTATCCATATAATTTATTTATTTCACAAGTGAAAATATTTAGAAACCCAATTTCCAAATATTCTAAGTGTTGATATTTTTTGTTAGATCATATCTCAAATAAATATCGTGGTGTTTGTCTAGCTTGTTATTGGGTATGACCTGACTTGGATCATAACGTACTAGCCACATCAACTCTAATATGTGTCTTGGGATGACCGATTCCAACACGGAAGTCCCTACAAAAGTTATGCGTTTAGTGAAACAAGGAAACCCAAGCCTTCTTGGTCTTGGGTTGTTTCATTTTTCCATAAAAACAATCTTCATAATTATCATACTCAAGATTAGTCAACGACCCAAGTAATGAGCATGAACTAAATGAACAAGATTTGGAAGACTTAACATTTTGCTCAATAGGTGATTTAACAGTTTCAACTTTTGTTTTACCCTTTACCACCCAGTTCTGCCCAACATAACTTGATTCCTTATAAAATCTATCATTAATTTCTTCATCTCTGAATACTCACCAACCTCAAAATTGGTTTTGAATAGTTCTTTCTCCAGAACTCGTTCTAAGATCTTTTTGGGTGGAGATATGAGTCTCACAAATGAAGAACTTACATGTGGTTTCTTGTTTACCACATGCCTTTTCTCTTTCGAACAAGAGAATTGTTTTGGACATGAGTAAAACAAATATCCTTCCTCATTACAACAAAAACATTTTCTCCATTCAACAAACTTGTTAACCAGAAGGACCTAATTCTCTTACCGGTCTCTCTCAGCTTTAAGTCTATAAAACTCATCATTAGATTGTTTCCTAAAGATGACCTCTTTCTCTTCCTCAGAGGTCTCACTTTTAACGAAAACAATCTTTTGAAAACCATATTTTGGTTTTACAGACTCTTTATTAAATCCAGTGGATTTAACCTCTTTGTAACCAATACTTTGTCTTTTATGGTAAAAACTAGTTTTAGCAAATTAAAATTTTTTATATCCAGTTTTATCACTTGACTGAGTTTCTGATTTTGCTTCAGACAACACATGCTCTGCAGCTTGCTTACCCACCTCGCTCTCACACTCGGAGTTATGGAAGGACTTTACAGCTTGCCATTCACACAAAAGAGATGATGAAATATCATTATGTGGTGAACCGGTCACCACATTCATCGCCTTGAAGAACCCTTCCGGTTCTTCTGGAACATAAATGCTCCAGATAGAAGGCAGTATAGAAAGATATTTTGGATCATCCTTACGGTCCCTTAAAATATCGACATGGTTTTGGGACAATTTGATCAAGACATTTGATGAGGAGAAATAACTTTTTAGTTTAGTTTCAATCCTTTCAGTTTGAATTTTAATCAACTGTAGTTCTTTTTAAGTTCTGCTTCTCATCAATATGCCTATTAATAGGAATCTGTTAATCCTCAACCATGTGTTTATGCGTAGAAATTGTTTTCTCATCTTGTAGGATTTTCACCCACAAGTTTTTCTCACACGTTTGAAGCTTGTCATATGCTTCTTTAATACTCATATAATCATGAAACATATTATTGTAGTCAGTTTTTAATGAGTTAATAACAAAATCTTTTTCATTACATGACTCACAAATATGTTTAACCTCTTGAGTAGAAAATGTTACCTGCCCGGCCATATACGCATGATGAGTGGGCTCTTCTTCAACATCTTCATTTCTCACTTCACCAAATGCTGCTGGAACACCTTTAGTTGGTGCAGTTGCATCACTCATTTCCTAAATCTTTACTGTCGTTGGTATTTCATCAGCTGCCGCAGTCTCGTGTAACATCAACTCCAAAATCATTTTTTCCATGAGGCACTTCCTCTCCATAAAAATCAACATGCATAACTCTCAAAAATATTAGGAGGAAAAAATGATTGGAAATATTCATTTGAAATTGGTTCAAAACACTTAGGAGATTCAGTCTCCTCAAGATCACTTGACATTTCCTCAGTGATGGTCTCCACTTGACCATCACACATTCCATCACACTCAGTCTTTTCACCTTCTACATTATATTCTACATCTTCCACTTCTTCACCTGAATTCACAAAAATTACCTATTCTCCAGCTTGTTGATACTTACCAAATACCACAGCTATGTTTACCCTGTGAACGATAGAGTTCCAGTTGAACACTTCATCCAGTTGTGCGTTACAAGCTTTTGATGATGAGGTCTCGGGTTTATTTGAAGATTCAACTTGTGCAGGAGAGCTTTGATAATAAATGGCCTGTCTATCGTAGTCCCTACTAAAGGGATTATGACTATTGTCTCCAACCACTCAGTTAGTGCATTCCCTCTTGAAATTCCAATTCTCCCTACATTGAAAACATCGGACCTTTGACTTGTCAAACCCTAGTTTGGAAGTCGTCCCGTCAAGACAATTCTTTCCAGTTTGAGCTCTTCTGACAACACTAGCCATGCAAGAACAGATGTCCAACATCTTCATCTCTCCTGGATCGATTTGATCATAATCCTCCTTCTTCATATTATAGTTCCAAATGCGCCCCGCGATTAAGCATTCATATGACTCGAGGACGGATCCTAGAAAACCCATGTGTTCTTGAACATTCTCCGCAGTAAGTCAATTGATGTTTTGTGTTCTTGCATTGCATAACATTGGATGATGGATTCATGGGTTTTAATGATTGATCAGAAAAGGGTTGGTTCAAGTGTAGCTGCTTTTGTATTGTGGTGTGGTAGTCGGTTGAAATGGACTTGGTTGCGAACTACCACCACAACTACTATCAGTGACGAAAGCAGTTGGATTTTCAGGCTAGGAGCCACCACGGATTGTGATGAATTGAAGTATAGCCCTATATCTAGAGTTACCATGGTACTCTTTATTTGCTTCTTGTGGACTTGGAGCTTTCGGGATTTTAATTTCTCAATAAATCGAGCGAGAGTCAACCTGGAATATGCAATTGGGTTCGACTGTTGAATCAAGATAAATGTCTCCCAGTCGTCAGGAAGAGGATCAACAAGTTTATCAATATACTCGTAATCTTGCTTCTTAATACCCAATCTATTCATTTCATTAACCAGATGGCAATACCTCTTGATTAATTGTGTCATTGTTTCTCCTTTTACAATGGTGAAAATGTCAAATTCCTTCTTCAACAAAGCCATCTTAAAGTTCCTCATATCTGGATTCCCTCTGTCCTTGTTAAGTAGAGCAAATCAAGTATCACGAGCCATTATGCTGTAACACTTGGAAAATTTTGGTCTTAATAGACTGTTTAAAGAGGTACATAATTTTCTTTTCTCAAAGAAATCTAGCTCTATCTCCCTTTGGGATTTGGGATAAATAGTAGCTGGTACCGTTCTCGTTACGTGAAATGATGAACTCCACTTCGACTGTTTCCCATGCATCGTAATTTACAGCTTGCATGTATGTCTCAAATTTATCAGCCTAGCTCGGATAATCCCCATTCTCAAAAGCTTAGGTGGCTTTGTAAATGTGCCCATCTCATCCTCGAGATTAATGGTTTGAAGTAATGCTGAAGGTTGTGACACTAAAGAACTCATTTCCTCCATATTTGCAAGTAAACCAAGAAAAAAACAGTAGCTACAGCGTATAAGGTCGTTAACGTGTAAGTAATAGAGCGTGTATGTATTAATAGTGTGTAAGTTTTATACGTTGTATAAAATGTTATACGGCGTATAAGTAACTTATACACCATTAAGTGATTTGTACGTTTTAAGACATATACACTTTAACTTGACTTATACACAGGAACACACTTATATAGAGCCAATGACTTATACGCTGATCAAGAAACATATACGTGGATCAGCAGACTTATACGGTGAAATTCTTTGTAAACTTATCATGATCTGATTCTTGAATAATCTGATATAATATGAGGTTTTGACTTGGGCAGAAGTGATCACAAGGTGTTTACGAACATGTTGAAGAGATTGAATTTGATTCTGTTACACATTTGAGTGTTTAACTGAAGAAATAAGTTTTGGTGATAAATTTAACTTGCAAACTGTCAACTTGATACGAGCTGATTAGTTTAATTCTATAGTAAACTCGAGCCTAATACTCTTATACCACTTGAAATACCAGTTACCGGATCATAAGATACCATCGTATACATGCAAGTGCAATACAATACAGACTGAATAAGTTGTGTCACTATACTAAGCTATAGGGCAGAAACAAATAGCAAAGGAATCAAACACATATCAACTCAAAGTAATAATCACTTTTGAATATAACAATGTGAGAGAGTACAAGTGATTCCAAAAGTATTTTCCAAGATTTCAAAATATGACAAAGTTTCACCTATTTATACATCTTGGCCTATGGGCATATAAGTCTACATCGTATAAGACTTATACGGGCGTATAAGTCTTATACGTTGGGAACATTGACTATTACTCCCTTAAAAATCTATTATGACCAAACTCAGCTCGTTTAATCCTACAAGACCTAGAATTAGACATTTTGCACTAACATATATTTTATCTTTCTTCTTTGTCATTTTCTAAAGAAGATCTTCGGTAGCTTTAACGTATTCTTCTGTAAATAACGGAACACCCTGATCAACATTTGAGCGTGTATAAAGATCAGGGTACTCCTCTGCCGTCACATCCTCAATCTCAATCTCCTATTCTTAATAAATAAACGGCGTATTCCCATGTGGAATACTCGTAACGAGCATGACTTCCTCTTCGTTAATGTCTTCAACATCTTCCTCAGCCTCTAACACGTCCATTTCTTCATCATTCAACCCCAATAATAAAGAAATCTGATCACGAGACAAGGAATGATCAATGAACTCACCTCGTCGATCTCATCAACATTGGCAGTTTTCATCACCACACCTTTCTGGTAATCCATAAATAGTATGGTGTTGGCTTTAATCAACTCAATTGGCGTGACATTGATAGTATCTTGATATACCACCATTTGTCGATCATCACCCGCACCATTGCAGCTACTAGTCACTGCGACAGATGAATCGTGAGCTTATTTAGGCTCACTACCACTTTTACTAGCAGCATCAGGATCCTTATCTTCATCATTGTTCTTAAATTTCTTTAATGCATCGTCCTTAAAAGTTAGTTGAAGAATAAGGTCCTCCTGTTCTTTGATCCTCTCCCCATGACACGTAACAATCTCATGCAGCATTTTCGTCTCCGTTTGGAAGTATGATATATAACTCATCAGGCGACGTTGATTCATCAACATCTGATCATGTTGTTGACAGTCATCTACCATCTGATTCTCGTATAAATGATACAAGCTAAGGAGCATATCCATCTGCTGAGCATGCGGTAAGACATGAAAATTTGGTAGGACAGGCTGCATCGGGCCCTGCGGATGAATAACTCTCATAAATGATAAGGCCGAGGGTTGTATCGGTATCATTGTAGTTACAGGATACATTACTGTCGAAGCCACATGAGGTGTAGGTAAATGAGATAGCACCATTTGTGGAATCGAGCCAAATATCCGATCTAATGATGCTGTCGTCGTAAGAGTGATTGCGAGGGTGAAAACAGTAAGCGACACCACCAACCTTTGTTGCACAGACGACCTATGCATTTGTGGACCTATCTCCACACCCGAACCATGCCTAATCTGACGCTTAGGCGGTTGATATGTAGGCTTCGCCTTGCCTTCGCGTTTTCTATAAGTAGAATACGAGCTAGCTGCCTCAACCTCAGCCCGTCGTCCAACACCCCCATTCCCACCGTCTCCACCATCATCATCATTTCGAACATAATCACCACCAACGTTCCCACCAGGTCCCTCTTCACATTCAGAATCCGAGTCATCATGGATCCAACGATCATCAGAAGGGCGTTCATAATCATGATTCTGTTGGAATCGATCTGCCCAAGACACATATTTGAGTTGATGTGGCTAGTACGTTATGGTCCAAGTCGGGTCATACCAAATAAAAAGCTAGAAAAACACGGTCACATTTATTATTAGATATGATCTAAGTAATAATTATAAACACTTATAATATTTGGAAAAATGGTTTTCTGAATATTTGCACCTGTGTGATAAATAAATTGTGTGGATAATTTATAATATGAGAGATGTTATTTATTTGGATAAATAACATATATGTAAAAGGAAAATACAAAAGGAATGGTTTTTGGTTTTGGGGGTAAACCCCAAAAGGGGGCCGGGCCCTCCATCTATCTCTCCTCTTTTGGGTTTTTCAATACATGCAAGGGTTTGGATTGGGAGATCATATTTTTTGGGTATTCTCACCAAACACTTTCTCTAACACACACAATGTCCCTCTTTCTCTCTTTTCTACTGAAAAGAAGAACAAGAAGAAGAAAAAAGAAATTTGCAAGTGAAAAATCCTAGCAACTTGGTATTTGTTGATTAGCTTGAATGGGTATACAAGCTTGAGGTCTTCTCCTTTGAATATTCGTCATTCTCATACATCATCCCTTTCAATTTATGGAAATTTAAAGTTATGTAGTCTAACACCCTATGGTTGTATTTTGAAAACATGGTACATCGTATTTGGATCCTGGTTTGGGTTTAACATAAATCGGTTTTATGTGTATTGGTAAACAACATTTAAAACTAATAATTTTCGTTGCGTGTTCCTAATAAAATGGTTTATTTTTGTACTTTGGTAATCTTTTAAAAACCCAACAATGGCACAAGATCCGCTTATACGATTACATGCTTCAAAATGGGATCTAAAGTATTCGGGTTTTATGGTTTTTCTTACCATATTGGCCGAAAACTTTAAGCATATTTGTTGCCCCTTGGTTTTTCAAGATTGTACCATACATGCATGTGGTAAATCTAGGAAAATTGGCCATTCAGACAAAACTGGGTTGTTTCAGCTCTGGCCGAAAACTCTTGGTTGGAAACCAAGGTTTTCGGTCGGGCCGGAAACAGCTTGAACCCGAGTTCTCGGTTGACCGAAAACTCTTGGTTGGGAACCATGAGATTTCAGTTGACCGAAAACACGTTCTCGGTTGATCGAAAACAAAGTTCTCGGTGTTGACCGAGAACATTAGGTTCTCGGCTAACCAAAGTCTCCGGGCCGAAAACTCTAAAGCTTTGGTTTTGGCCAAGAACTCTATGTTCTCTATTTTTGGCCGAGAACTAAGGGTCAAAGGGGAATCATTCTGGTCAAAGTTGACCTAATTGGTCAAGGGTTTAGTAGATTGTTTGGATGTTCATAACCTAGCCATGACCTTGTGTATACTGAAGTGATATGTTGTGATTTATTCATTGGTTGTAATATTCTTTTTTCGGGTATGTAATCTATTTATTTGTTTCAAATTGGTTTGTAATAATAAACTGAATACTTGTATTTCTTTTACTAGAAAAATGTATTAGGATATATTTTGTAAAATAAGACGCAACTACAACACCACTTTGGTTGGAGCTCAAATGGAAGCCCAAATAAAGAGAAAGGATCACAACAAGGGGTGAACTCTTGAAGCATATGGATGCGGACTCAAGTGGGAGTTCACTATCTCATACCTTGTGTCATGCTCTTCCCTTAGGATAGACCTTTTGACACACTTGTTTCGGTCAACAAGTGTTGTCAATTTTAGGTGGCTATGGTTATGAACTTGTGATTATTTTTTTTATGCTTGTGTGGTTGATATAAGTTTATTGTTTTATCATATTTATATATGGATGTTAGAAATTAAAATCAACGACTTGCATAAAATTGATTCCTTTGAAATTTTTGAGTAATAAAATTGGTTTTATTAACTATTATTGATTTCATAACAAAACGGGTTTTATTGATAGGAATTTTGAAAATTGATTTTCAAAGGTACCATACATTTGAATGCATGCAAATGGAAGGTACATAAGATAGCTTTCCAATCTAGAATTTTGAAAACTTAAATACCTTTCAAAACAAGTTGAATACCATCCTTTTATACGACACTCGAGTCACTTGGGAACTTAATGTGGGATAAAGGTTACCTAATGTAACGATTCCGACGAAACCAGGTGTACCCTAACCGGTAGACGTTAGTTACGTCATATGTAATGTCGGGTACAAGAGTTACCTTGGTAATTATACGAGAATACATAGTTCATTGTATTGATTGTATGTGAATATATAATTCACTGTATTGAATATGCGATCAAACGATCGATAGTTATTGAAACCCGAACGAATCGAGGGTTCAATTATAGACGAGATATACGATATTTAGTGATGTTACGAAGTATTAAAGCTTCGGGATAAGTGGATTAAAGCACAGAAAAAGGATTTCGATTTAATAGTACGTCGGTACGTTAAACGAAACCTCTAACACCAAACCGAGCAAGAGACGATCGATCAAGCCGAAAAAGATGCACAATTATTAATAATATGACGTATTAAGTTAATGAAAGTCATGGTTTAAGTTTTTGAAGTTTTTAAATCGGTTTTATATAAATTTCATTCTTAAGCCGAAAAACTACCGTTTTAGCCTCGTTTTAAGCCGAATTAAACGTTTAACCGAGAAACGAACTGAACCAGATTATCCAAAACATTATCCAGATTACGGAAATCCAAATGAGTGGCCAAGAATGAACATGTGGGTCCTACCCCACCCCCTCTTCACCTCCGGTCGCAACCCTCCATCCCATTTCATTTCATTTTTTCTTTTTTACAAGCAATTCTATGTTCTCCCTTCCCTCTCCACAAGATCATGATCCAAAACCGAGCTTTTGTAGCAAGAAAACAAGGTAAAGAATCGAGTTAATCACGTTTCCATCTTCGTTTCTTGAGTTTGTTTGCAAGAAAATGAGGTTTCAAAGATGAAAACCGATTCTTGCATGATCAAGTGATGTATACGGGTTATACAAGGGATCTTGGTCCAAGAAATGAGTTAAACGAATAAAAAAAACGAATTTTTACGGTTAAATCTTTGTTTTTAGTATCATAACCGTAACCATGAAAGAAATGGCTTGATCGTGAGTGTAACTTGCTTGGTATTGTGGTATGTTGTTTGCAGGCTATGTGTTTAGTGGTAGATAAGGCGGAAAGACGAGTTTGTAGCTTGTAGTGGCGGAAAACGAAAGGTATATTCGGTTTATGTCGGTGTTTGTGTTTTTGGACAGATTGTTGGTCGTTTAGAGTTAGGTCATGAAATTTGACAGAGGTGTTAAACACATGAAAATATGAGTTCTGTGAATTTTTGGTAATTTTTGGATAAAGGATGAATATTTGGTGAATTTAATGCTCGGTTTTGGCCAAAAATGGTGAAAAATAGTTAAATATCATGAAAAATTCTGGAAAATTTTAGATAAGCTTTTCATATCATTTATAAGTCACACACAAAGTTTGAGGTCCGTTGGAGACGTCTAAGTAGGCTTTTCGGTCAAACGAGTTCTAGGGATTTCTAGCTCGGTTTTGGAAAAAGGGCATGTAAAAGAAGATTTTTGGTTCTGGAAAAATTATAGGGGACTATGTGGATGGCTGGGGACATCCATGAAAAATTTGGGATTTTTTTAAGGTCGTTTGGTATTTACGACATATTTAGTGTTTAAATGGTGTTTAAAAATAGATAAATAAATTTTAAATATAAGAATTAATTCTGGAAATATTTTTATAAAATTCCCCACTATTAAAAAGTGATTTGTGCAAAATTTCAAGATCCGAGAGTAAACGGATAATTAATCGTGCTGATTATCAAACTTTTAAAGTTAAAACGCGTAAACCGGTGAAGTTCGCTTAAGCGAGCTGACTGGTGTATAAAAACCTTAAAAATGGACTATTTTCATATAATTGAGTTAAACAAGTAAAAATGAATCATCCGAAAATAAGTCGGATGATTTGGGTATTTTTAACCAATTTTAACGGTTTCCGGTACGCCAAAGACGGAAACGAGTCCCGCGGCCAATCGGGACGTCTAAACCGAGCTATAATTTTACATTTTGGATTAAACTATCAGACAACCACTATATTCGGGTCGTGTGTGACCAAACTCATTTTTGAAACATAAAACGGATATTCGTGCTAGGCACGCAAAACGAGAAAACGACTAATAGAAATTGTGACCATGGAACTCTAAACGACATCACAATCTGAGTCTGGAGAAGTATTTCTGGGTTAACATTGCCCCCGGAACAGGTACAGTACTGGGTTAACAGTGTCCCCAAATGTACCGATTGATAAGGTTAAAGATTATATAAACAATAATTGTATAATAACGATCGTAGGGATCATATTACAGATTGGACGTGTTAATTGATAATGATTGTTGTTACCTGCTTGCATGTGCTAAGGTGAGTTTCACGAGCCCCTTTTTCTGAACTGTTTTCGAATATTTTCTCGGGGCGGAAGCATGTTTTTACTGAAATGTTTAAGTACATACTGAACGCATGGATTTGCGTGGATTTATATATATTTTATTGTACGGGAATCGTACGAAAATGTATTAAGATGGTAATTGTCTGAGTTGCTAACATTCTAAGGCCCCGGAACACGAGTGATTAACTGAAAGCCGGTAGAGTGTGAATAGTACTATTGGTCTGACAAACCCAACTGGTCCGGCATGGATTTGCTGATGTTTCCCAGCCAGTTGCACATGTCTATTTTGGGTGTTATATATATATTTTGCTATGTAATGTTAGACATAGCGGTTTGGGGCAGTTCCGTGGACGGGGGATATGTCACGGGTCCGTGGGCGGGGGATATGCCACAGGGATTGTGTGTGATAGTCAGAGGTTTCACTTGTGGGCTCAGCATAATTACATCGATATTATTATATTATGATATGGATTTATCATGGTTTACTAAAATTGTGAAACTCACCAACTATTCGTAGTTGACCTGTTTTCTCACATGCTTTTTAGGTACAACTAAGATAAAGTGATTGATTACGTGCTAAGTGCTTGATGTGTGTAAGGTTTGCGTGCTGGACGTTAGGATACATTAAAACAGATAGAATTATGAACCGTATTGTATGATTTGTGTATCATCTAGACGATAATGAAAGACGAGATATTGTAATTTTGAAGTATATTAATGCATTCAGTTTTCTTTATAAACAATGTGGTTGATATCAGAGGTGTCTGTTGCATCCCGTTTACGTTTCCGCTGCGGTTGCGGGGTGTTACAGAACTTGGTATCAGATCCAGGTTATAAAAGAATTTGGATGTCTTTAAAAGATACCTAAAATATAACCAGTAGCTCAAGTATTATAGGATCTGAATATCAACTAATAATTTATAGTGACGAGGTCTGGATGAACTTGGATGGACAAGTGAGTTGTTATGGTCCGGAACATAATAACAGACTTGTCCGCACGAGGGAATTCAGGGGAAGTCACGGGGTACATTAGTAGGTAAAAATGGCAACATATGTGTAAAGTATATAATATTATTTATGTGTGCTAATGTGTATATATATATATACGTGCATATCTTGTGGGTACATGTATTGAGAAATGGGACCCGGATAAGGAACCGGGGGATGAAATAATAAAAGTACCGAGGATGCTGAAATTTCTAAGAGCATCGGTTGATGATGAGTCTGACTTATCGGGTCATAATTATGATAGTACCAAGTTAGATCTCCCGTTTGACATTAACCAGAAATATCTAGTAACCGTCACTCCCAACCAAAATTGATGAATCCCTTACCTTACCAACACCGGTACCGTATATCCTAATAACCCCAGATGTTCACCCGAACCGTCGACCCTCACGTACGGACGGATCCGTACCTGAACCCATTCTTATTCCATTAAGGTAAATAAATAAATAAAATAATAGTAATAATAAATTTGATAATAAATCAGCAGATAAAAATAATATATAGAAATATATATATGTATTTCTCACTCTCAAACATATGAGTCATACCACCTCCAGATCGAGAATTACCGATTTCAACGAACCTAGAACGCCTGAGGACATTGACTGAGCAAGTGATAGAGATTTCCATAATAGTAATTAATAATATTTGAAGGCAACCCATGTTGCGCGATTACCTTGAACCTTGCAACTCCCTATGTTATCCTTATATCCGTTAGATGCCTACGCCCATGTATGCTCGAATAGAATGATTACCCATACACAAAGAGGTGTTGGAATCATTATAGCATAGTTGGCTGTTCGTTCGTAGATGGTATACCGTGTATGCCGGATATACAAATAGACACGGATATTATAACTCCGTGGTACGTAATCATTTGGTGCTCACGGTGAGCATGTATCGGTTATGCTGACATGCATAAGGATATTGAAATCATGAATATTAAACATTGATGTTTTTTGTTGAGAAAGATCTATATGTCAAATGGTGACAAGGTTTATGAACCATATTTAGACGTTAACCGACGTCAGGTTAAGTCTATATGTTATTATATTTGTGGGACATATATACTAGATGCCGGTATGTGTAATATATATGATAATATTTGGTGTGTATGTGTACCTGTTGTTATGATTGAGCTGGTAACGAATTATTTGGTGAGATTAGTATTGATTACTGCGTACGGGATGAGTACGGCAGAATGACATAAAAAGAGTAACTCCAATGATGGAGATTGATATGATTCAGTTGATTGCTCAAAGATAGCAGATGATGATACCGAATGTTGTATCACAGATCACTGCTAGTGTTGATGCAAATGTGATCGCAGACTTATAGATCGAGCAATCACATGATTATGAATATTTCAATTCTTAGTGTTATTACTAAGAGTGATAATGTCCCACCGGATACTATTGTGATTACAAGTATTAGTTATAAACTAAACATGAATAGTAGTCGTAATGAATTAGATCCGGTGTGAAGAATGTGTTGTTGTTTGTGGTAAGGAAATCATTAATAGTTACCGATGGTAAAGGGAGGAATAGATTAGCGAGTGGATAGAAAAGATCGAAATGGTCAAGGATATTGGTAAGAGTCTAAAACATTGTGTAGTGAAATATGCTACAGATATGTTGGTAGATTATGTTGTGTCGTGATGGAACACGATGGTACAAAATTATAGTTAGAAAATTGTTACTCAGATGATATGGTCAGAATTTAAATCCTTGTGCTAGAGCACTTTTATTCGAGTAATTGAGTTCAGAGTTGGAAACTGAGCTATGGAAGATAGAAATGTTGTGTGCTGATCACTTAGAACACGCTAATCGTTTGAAGGAATTGTCATGTCTGATGACATGGCTAATTACTCCTGAAACTAAGCGAAGTGAGCGCTATATCGGGGACTAACTCCATCGATAACGAGTATAGTCAATCCTGTAAAACATACAACCTTCGGAAGGGTTGTGTCACGAGCCAGCATTGATATATTTGACTCTATGGGAAGCGGACTGGAAGGACGTTAGGTGAGACGTAGAGTGTTGAAGAAGAGAGATGATAAAGGTATAGTGCAAGATGGGCTTTTGAATAAGTAAGTATGTCCTACAACCCAGAATTATACTAAGACTAGTTCTGGTGTGAAAACATGAACCGCATGAAAGGTCCTTCCCCAAATGTGGAAAAAAAAATGGTTATCGGCAGGAAGAAGAATGTCGAGTGATAGTAGGCCACCGGTGTGGTAAAGATGGACGTAATGCCCTGATTGTAGAACCAATTGAAGCCATGTGAACCGACAACCCCAACCCATTCGTGTACAACCACTCCGAACCCAACAACTTCAATAACAATCCATCCAAAGAAATCAAATTATGCCAAACAGTTGCACTTGCTATGAATGTGGCAGTACAGAGCGTTTCAAGAGAAATTGCCCAAAGTTGAACCAAGGTGTCGTTGGAAGATGAACCTCATGACAAGCATCAACCTCTGATCAAGCAAGGAGCCGTGCTTTTGTGAGTAATTCAAATAAAGCACGTCATGATCCAAAGGTGGTATTAAGTATGTTGTAGTTTTAAATCAATAGGCTTCAGTGATATTTTTACGGTCGTCGATAGAAGTTAGTTCCTGCTAACCTCCTACCCTATGGAAAGATACCAATTAGTGAAACTATAGAACCCTATACTGTAGAATCGCTAACGGTAAATCCCTAATGGTTAACTAAATTGTACGGAATTGTCCTGTTATTCTGAACGAGACCAGTAAAGCAAAGAAGTTTTGACGTAATAGTTAGCATGGATGGACTAACTCAACATGAAGCAGAAATCAAATATGAAAAAAAAAAGATGATTAGAAGCTCTCTTTCGGACGATGAAGCGATTAAATACAGAGAAAAGTGTACGGTATTATGTTGCCATTCAAATCTCATCTTGAGATGTTATAATATTTACGACAAGAAGACGTGGTGTATTTAACAAACGTGATTGCCAAAGTATTTAAAAGAAAACATATAGAAAATATCCTGGTGGTACGCAAATTTTCCACAAGTTTTCCCAGAAGAACTCCCTGGATTACCGCCAACCCGACAAGTCGAATTCAGAATCGATTCAATGTCTCAAGCTGGCCCTGTTGCTAAAGCACCCTACCGACTTGCACCGTCCGAGATGCAAGAATTATCCAATCAGTTACAAGAATTGTTGGATAAGATTTTATACGACCTGGTTAGTCACCATGGGGTGCACCAGTTTTAATTGGGAAATGAAGGACGGAAGTGTTAGGATATGAGTTGATTAGGGAGAATTGAATAAAGTGACGATCAAGAATAGGTATTCAATTCTTCGAAGTAAATGATCTGTTTAACCAACTGCAAAGGGCGATTTATCTTTAGAAAATTGATCTTATATATAGTTATCACCAAATGAAAAATCCAAGAGGAGGACGTTGCAACAACAGCGTTGCGGACTCGCTACGGCCGTTATGAATCCTTATTCATGCCATTCGGGTTAATAAATGCGCAGGCAGCATTCATGGAACTCATGAATCGAGTCTGTAAACCTTACTTTGACAAATTTGTCATAGCATTCATTGATGATATTTCGATATATTCGCTACGTAAAGAAGAGCACGAACGACCATTAAGGAAAATTGTGGAAGTGTTAAAACAAGAAGAGCTATACGCGAGGTTTTCAAAATGTGATTTTGAATAAAGAAGGCATAATCACTTGGTCATGTAGTAAAGCAACAAAGATTTCACAAAGATCAAAATAAGATAGAAACCATTAAAATTGTGCCAAGCACCGAATTTAAGTCTCCCCGATGGAGACGATGGTTTTGTCTCGTATTGTGACAAATCGCGTAAAGGGTTAGGATGCGTGTTGACGCAGTATATTAAGGTTATAGCCTATGCTTCCCGACAGTTAAAAGTACACGAGTAAAATTACACTACTCACGACTTAGAACTGGGAGCGGTTATCTACGCACTTAAAATGTGGAGACAATGTCTCTACGATACGAAGTGCACCATCTTCACCGATCATAAAAGTTTGCAGTACATATTTGATCAGAAGGAACTGAATATGAGGCAACGAAGATGGGTCGAGTTGTTAAGCGATTATGGTTGTGACACCCGTTATCACCCTGGCAAGGCTAACGTCGTAACCGATGCCTTGAGTAAGAAAGATCGGGTTAAGCCTTTGCGAGTGCAAGTGCTGGGGATGATAGTCCAGTCGAACCTTCGAACCTGATTCGAGTCGCTCAACGTGAGGCGTTGAAAGAGGAACAATTGGAAAAGAAGGACCCTTACGGCAATAAGGAGAATTTCGAACAGCGCGTGGACCTAAATTCTCTACTTCAAAAATCGGGTTTGGATCCCGACCCTCCATGACCTTCGTGAATTAATCATTGACGAAGTGCATAGATCGAAATAATCCATACATCCGGGGTCGGATTTGTCAATCAATGATACGGATATCTGAAAGGATTTTTATTAATGGCCGAGTTTGGAGAAAGATATGGTTACGTGTGTTGGTGAATATTGAGTTATGCCAGAGATAAGGCTGCACACCGAAAACCCTAGGGAATGCCACGACGACAAAAAAATTCGCCAATGATAGTGGGAATATATTACAATGAATTCTTGCCCAAATTCCTGATGGTGAAATGGTATCTCGTCGTGGAGTACCATTTTCAATGATCTCAGATCAAAATAGTCATCCAACTTCCATTATTGGAAGGCGGGGAAGGAAGCATCGAGAGCTTGAAGCTTTCTATGGGTGAAGTAATTATCACCAATTTGTAAATTGAAAATGGCCGTCAATCAAGCCATAAGATTTGAATTGATTCGAGAAACAACCAATCGGATTTATAATATTTAAGATGAGTTGAAAGCATCGCGTGATTGGCAAAGGATTTATGCCAACATTCATAGGAAACCATTGTCATTGGAAAGAGGTGACAAGGCATTTTTAAAGGCATCACCTTAGAAAGGTGATATGGGGTTTGCCAAAACCGAAAATAGCTCCTTAATATATTGGGCCTCATGAGATTATCTCCATGATTGGTCACTTAGTTTATTGATTAAAGTATTCCAGGGGCTAAGTACTATACATGATATTTTGCCATGTATACGGATTGAAAAGTGCCTAAGCAATGAGGCAACAAAAGTACTAGTAATAGAGGTACTCATAGAAGACATGTTTGATATCATAACTAATTCCGTAGAGATAGTAGACGGGAAAACTAAACAGTTTGGACATATCAAGCGTTATTAATTAAGATTAAGTGGAGATTCACAGCGAGGACCAGATTATACTTGGTAACGCGAGGGTGAATTCTGAAAAAAAAAAAAAAAAAAAAAAACCCCCACCTTTTTCTCGAAAGGAGTTAGTGGGCGTGTAAAATTTCGAGGACGAAATTTCTTAACGGGGGGAGAATGTAACGATTCCGACGAAACCAGGTGTACCCTAACCGGTAGACGTTAGTTACGTCATATGTAATGTCGGGTACAAGAGTTACCATGGTAATTATACGAGAATACATAGTTCATTGTATTGATTGTATGTGAATATATAATTCACCCTATTGAATATGCGATCAAACGATCGATAGTTATTGAAACCCGAACGAATCGAGGGTTCAATTATAGACGAGATATATGATATTTAGTGATGTTACGAAGTATTAAAGCTTCGGGATAAGTGGATTAAAGCACAGAAAAAGGATTTCGATTTAATAGTACGTCGGTACGTTAAACGAAATCTTTAATACCAAACCGAGCAAGAGACGATCGATCAAGCCGAAAAATATGCACAATTATTAATAATATGACGTATTAAGTTAATGAAAGTCAAGGTTTAAGTTTTTGAAGTTTTTAAATCGGTTTTATATAAATTTCATTCTTAAGCCGAAAAACTACCGTTTTAGCCTCGTTTTAAGCCGAATTAAACGTTTAACCGAGAAACGAACTGAACCAGATTATCCAAAACATTATCCAGATTACGGAAATCCAAATGAGTGGCCAAGAATGAACATGTGGGTCCCACCCCACCCCCTCTTCACCTCCGGTCGCAACCCTCCATCCCATTTCATTTCATTTTTTCTTTTTTACAAGCAATTCCATGTTCTCCCTTCCCTCTCCACAAGATCATGATCCAAAACCGAGCTTTTGTAGCAAGAAAACAAGGTAAAGAATCGAGTTAATCACGTTTCCATCTTCGTTTCTTGAGTTTGTTTGCAAGAAAATGAGGTTTCAAAGATGAAAACCGATTCTTGCATGATCAAGTGATGTATACGGGTTATACAAGGGATCTTGGTCCAAGAAATGAGTTAAACGAATAAAAAAAACGAATTTTTACGGTTAAATCTTTGTTTTTAGTATCATAACCGTAACCATGAAAGAAATGGCTTGATCGTGAGTGTAACTTGCTTGGTATTGTGGTATGTTGTTTGCAGGCTATGTGTTTAGTGGTAGATAAGGCGGAAAGACGAGTTTGTAGCTTGTAGTGGCGGAAAACGAAAGGTATATTCGGTTTATGTCGGTGTATGTGTTTTTGGACAGATTGTTGGTCGTTTAGAGTTAGGTCATGAAATTTGACAGAGGTGTTAAACACATGAAAATATGAGTTCTGTGAATTTTTGGTAATTTTTGGATAAAGGATGAATATTTGGTGAATTTAATGCTCGGTTTTGGCCAAAAATGGTGAAAAATAGTTAAATATCATGAAAAATTCTGGAAAATTTTAGATAAGCTTTTCATATCATGTATAAGTCACACACAAAATTTGAGGTCCGTTGGAGATGTCTATGTAGGCTTTTCGGTCAAACGAGTTCTAGGGATTTCTAGCTCGGTTTTGGAAAAAGGGCATGTAAAAGAAGATTTTTGTGACATTCATGATAAAACGAGGTACACTATATTCATTACGTAACAAGTAAACGATAAATCGGTTAATTCGTAGTGCTTAAACGAGTAACCGACCGATACTAATTATGACCCGTAAACATACTGAGGGGTCATATACGAGTTATATATATGTTATAGAGGCTAACATATTGATATTTAGGCCCCAGTACGTTTAAAACTCTTTAAACGAAAAAGGTTTCGTTTATCGATACGCTATAAGCTTAAACGCAATCGTTAATATCAAAACAAGCATTGTAGCATCCGTTAAGCCGAAAAAGATTTATAAAACACTTATATGACATGTTCTAAGCAATCCGTGAAAATATTTTGGAATTTTACAACGAGTCAGTACGTTTTTCTTATTTTACAAAAATAAGCTGAAAAACACGCGTTTTTGCGCTATTTCTCACACCCGAATTAATTTTCTTGCGAAAAACCGAACCCGAACTAAATTTGAAGTGGGCTTTTCATGTTTGGGCTTGTATAATTAGCTTAATGGGCCAAAACAGCCCATTAGGGGGTCCTATAGAGTTCCGATCGGCCAGCCCCACCCAAACATCACATTATTGTTTAAATACATAACTTCAACCTTAAGCTTTTGTTATTCATTCCAACATACTGAATTTTGAAGTCCAAGCAGCTCTAACCCCTGTTCTCTCAACTCCCTTTCAAAACCCTAAGGTAAGATCAAATTTTGTGAAGATTTAACCAAGTTTGATTCAAATAATTAACATATAAACATGTTTTAGTTAGTTTTAAACATGTTTAACCATCCAAAAACCCTAAAAATCAAGAAAAACCATGTTTTGATGTAAAACATGTTTACAAACCAGGAACATATACTTTTTTGGTCAAAAACACGGATTAGAACATGAATACAACGTTTTTACGGTTAGAAAGTTCGGTTTGAACCCAAAACCGAAACCCTAATTATCAAGGCTGTTACATGGATGATTTATGCTTGGTTTGATGTTATATGATATGTAGATATACTGAGTTTGCAACCCGAGACCCGAAAAGTCGTTTAAACTAGCAAAATTCATCGAAAACCGACAAGGTAAACCCGTAATACTCGTTTAGGGGCTGTTTAGTATTAGGTTATGACGTGCTTGTTGTTAGCTTGTGAAAACTTGCAGGGACATTAGGGATCATATAAATGAGTCCCTGTTCAAATTTGGTAATGTTTCGATAAACGGAGAATATTTGGTGAATTTATTCCCGTTTATGAGCATTTATTTGGGAAAAATAGCTAAACATATTGAAAAATTATGAAACATGGTTTTGGAGTTTAATATGTGATGATAAGATCACTGGTAAAGTTTGGGAATAATTGGAAATGTCTAAGTATGGTTTGTGCAATCATGGCTTAACCGAATTTTAACAGCCGAAAAACGCACAAAAAGGCATTTTGTCAAAAGAGTTAGGTTCTGAAAATTTTGCAGGGACTATGTAATAACATTGAGGCTATTTGAAAAAATTATCGGATTTTTCGGATGTCGTTTGATATAAACGGGCCATTTATTACACGATTATAACCTATTAAATGAATTTTTATAAATAAATAATTAATCATAAAATTTCTGAAAATATTTTTATAAAATTCTCCATGTCTTAATGTATTTTTACAAAAATTTACATAATTTATATATAAGTACATATTTAGTTATGATTAATCAAAGATTTAAATTATAATTGTTTTAACGAAACCGGCAGTTTTGTGTTTAACGGACTGACTGGTATGTCAAAATGTCAAAAGTGGTCAAATATCATATTTTTGAATGATATTAATAAAAACGAATTTTTTACGAAAATTCCGGACAATTCGGGTGGATTGTGCGCGTTTTGTATAATCAAACCCGTGTAAAAACGGAAACGAACCCTGCAATCAAACCAGACACCGAAACCTTAAAATTCTTTCATAAATAAAATTATTTTATCAATCAATATATTTACTTAAGTTTTATGTGATCTTACCTAATCCCGAAACGTATAAACGATCAACTGAGCTAGGCTCGGAAAACGGTGAAACTGAGCCAAATCCAGTTTTAAACATTTCATAGTATACAACGTCACAATCTAAGACTATGGTCATGTTCTGGGCCTAACAGCTATACCCAGATTATCTATACAGCCCGACTTAGCTTGAACACTGTACTAGTAGTAACGATACGATACCGTTTATAGGAATCAGGCTATAAACGAGACATCTGACTTATTGATACGTGATTTCTGTGCGAACTACGATAAGGTGAGTTTCACGACCCCCGCTTTCTAAACTGTTTTACGAACTTTTGGGGTGACAAGCATGTTTACATAAACTGTTATACTTGAAAACGTGTGATGATGTGGATTATCTAAGTACTAACACTTGACAAGTCCCCACAAACACAAGTGATTAACTTCGTGCCGGTGACGTGTGGATAGTACTATCGGTTTGACAAACCCAACTGTGACAGAGCCGGTGGGGTAAGCCGGAACATATGTAAAACCAGTTGCACATTGTCATTATATATTTATATACTGCTATGTGGTGTTAGACATAGTACATACTTGGGGCAAAATGGCTGTTAAATGCCAACGGGAGCGCATGGGCAGGAGAGGCCATGCAGTATAGCTCGTTTCGGTTTCACTTGTGGCTTAGTATAATACATCATACACATACATATACACAGACATATATACATACACACTGTAAACTTTACGAACTCGTGAACTGATTTCATTGATACTCGTGAAACTTGAAACTCACCAACTAGACGTAGTTGACCCGTTTTAACATGCTTTTCAGGTAAAGCAAAAGTGGAATGATTTGCTTACATGCTTGGTGTTAGGAAGAAAGTTGAATAGCTGTGAATAGACGCTGATATAATACTGTATAAGAAGCTCGTAAACCGGTTATGTGTTTTTCTCATCTAGTTTGTAAACTTAGTACCAACCCATGTATTATGATGTAAATTAGTTTATGAATTTCTTTATAAACAATGTTGTTGATACCAGTATTATCTGTTACATTCCCGTATTACGCTTCCGCAACTACCTAGTCGGGGTGTGACAGAAGTTGGTATCAGAGCCATTGGTTATAAAGAATTAGGATGTCCCTTAGGATACCCTAAGATAACCGTAGGCTCGATTAACTCTGGGAATAAAATAATATTAAATAATATACACGAATGATTCTCGTGATGAACGCGAATGGACAAGTGGGTTATTATGGTCCGGAACGTAATAACAGACTTGTTTGTACGAGGAAATTCGAGAAGAAGTCGATAAACAATCGAATAGGTAAAAACAGCAACATATGTGTATAAAATATAATAATAGATAAATATTTGTGTATATAAACGATTATTTGTGCTTATGTGTATAAATACTTACATGTATTTTACTATGATTAATATAGAAGGATATTATTCTTATCACTAACCATTGTGCAGGAATATGTCAAGAACTACTGATCGTTTACCTAATACCCTACCAACAAGGCCTGAGGAGGAGGAGGAGGATCCGGAAGAAGAAACGGAGGAGGAACCAGAGGAAATAGAAGAAGGTGCAGATGCGGTAATTCCACGCGAGGTACCCGCAGATCAACCCGACTTATCGGGTTACCGTTGTGACACCTATCCCCCTAGGGAATCCCCTAGGAATGTTACAGGACAGGGAGCTACTAGTGCTTATCGTTCACCTGTTAGAGCACCCAGATCCCCTACTCCACCTGTACAGCATACACCAGTACCCTCACCCACCATTAGACACCGTCAGACCGCTCGCATTTCAGTGCGTCCACCTGAGCACACTTCTCTCCCACCTCGATCTACGTACCATAGGGGAGAAACATCACGGGTCCAGGTCACTAAGATACCTATTCCTACTTGGGGGTTACCCGCCCCGGTACCCGAGCCACCTCGTTATTCTGATTCAGCATGGTTTGGTTTAGCGACTGATCAGCTTTTAGACCACTCACATTCTATAAATAACTTAAACCTGCATAGATATGATATACAAGATCACATGCGGTACATGCAGCAAGAAATCAGAATTGTGCAAAGATCCAGTGCTCACAGCCACGGGCGTCAGGATCGAGCGATGATACTACTGGGGGTATGCTTAGCAGTTAATGCGGCCCTAGTGGCTGCTGTTGTTTGGTTGTGGCTCCATGTTGCAAAGAATGGATAGGACATAATAGTCTAGTCTTATGTATATAGTCTTTTGATATCCCAGACAACATTTTGTTACAGCGTGTTGGGCTGACTTGGGAGTTGTTTGTGGTTTAGTACTATTTCAAGCACTGGCCCTTATCGGGTTAAGTCTACATGTCACTTAGTGACAAATTTTGATACGCATATACAAGCGCTGGCCTATACCAGGTTAAGCCTATGCGCTAATTTTGGATGCATATGTACAGTAATGATTATAATTAATACAAACGTGTTTTCTTTGGCATAGTTATGTGTTGTGAAGGTGTAATATCGTAAAGTTGTGTTGATCATTGTGAAACGATATTGATTATTATATAATTGATTATTCTATAGAATGGCCCCGAGGAAAACAAACCCTTTGTCTGAGGCGGAAGTGGCCGCAATGATTGCTCGTCAACTACAAGCAGTGATACCAACAATTGTAACACAAGTCACTGCAGGCATACGTGCTAACAATACTGTTAATCAACCAACGAGCACCACCACGGCCACTGTTAATACACCTCCGCCGGACACTAATGTAGCCCCGGGTGATACTACCCCGGTGAATACTGATAATGTCATAAATAATAATAACACTCTCCCAACTATGAATGTCACTGGGAACCCAGAACCTGTTGTGCACCCTGATAATATCCCGAACCCAAACCCTGTACCGGTTGTTAACACAACTAATAATGATAATACTCGGACCAATACCGATAATAATAATAATAATAACCGAGAACCCCCGCGTCAGGAGTACTCATACAAACAATTTACATCATGTAAACCGATTGAGTTTAAGGGTATTAAAGGACCTAGCGGACTGGTCAAATGGATAGAAAAGACCGAATCAGTAATTAATATCAGTGAGTGTCCACCGAACCGCGTGGTCAGATTTGCTACCAGTATGTTTCTAGACCAAGCGCTGATGTGGTGGAACACGGTAGTCCAAATAAGGGGACAAGATGTTATTAATCGTATGTCATGGACTGAATTAAAAACCCTCATGTTAGAGCATTTTTGTCCTAAAAGTGAGATTCAGAGGTTGGAACACGAGTTATGGAATTTGGAAATGAAAGGAGCAGACCATGTGGGATACACGAATCATTTTAACGAACTGTCCCGCTTAGTTCCGTGGTTAGTTACACCGGAAGCGAAGCGAATTGAACGTTATATCTGGGGACTGACCCCTGCTGTGAGAAGTATAGTGAATTCAGTTGCCCACCCGACATTAGAAAGTGCTGTATCTCAAACGGGTGTCGTTACTTTTGATCTGATGAGAAGTGGAGTGATAAGGATGCCAGGTGAAACAACAAGTTTAAAACGAACTGATTATGGGACAAGAATGCAAGGAAACCCTCAAAACAAGCGGACTCGTCCGAATACCCGAAGTTATGCCATGACCAGTTCTAATGTAAAACAAGAGACCTATAAAGGGACGTTACTGAAGTGCAAAAGATGTAACTTCCATCATGTGGGTGATTGCAAACCGATCATTTGTCAAAAGTGTGGAAGAACGGGACACTATGCCCCCAACTGTAGAACCCCCACCAACACTGTTAACCGTCCACTGCAATCAACTCAACTCCCTCGACATCAACCAACCCGCCCACAACTCAACCAACAAACCCCACCTACCACGAACCTCCGTGCCTGCTATGAATGTGGCAGTACGGAACATTTTCGGAGATACTGCCCTAATTTGAACCCGAGTACAGTGAGAAGACAGAATCAAGCACAAGCATCAACTTCCAACACAGCTAAGGGACGCGCGTTTGTATTAGGACCGGGTGAAGCGCGTCATGATCCAAATGTGGTGACAGGTACATTCTTAGTTTCGGGTCAGTATGCTTCAGTTTTGTTTGATACGGGCGCCGATAGAAGTTTCATATCTGTTAACTTCTTACCTTTAGAAAATATGCCGGTTAGTGAACTAACAAAACCATATACTATAGAACTCGCTAACGGTAAGTCTATACTTGTTAACCGAATAGTCCGAGACTGTTCCCTTATCCTAAACGACCACCCATTCCTTATTGATTTACTTCCAGTGGAATTGGGAAGTTTCGATGTTATAGTCGGTATGGACTGGCTATCTAAGTATAAAGCTGAAATTGGCTGTAAGGATAAGACCGTTAGAATACCTCTTTCGAATGATGAAGCTATGATTGTTCAAGGTGAGAAATCTGGTACAGTACTGCCTCTCATATCTCAACTTAAAGCATTGAAGTATTTGCGCCAAGGCTGTACATTATACTTGGCGAGCGTAACAGTTAAGGAACCCGAGGAAAAACGAATGGAAGACATCCCAGTGGTACACGAGTATTCAGATGTATTCCCTGATGAGTTGCCTGGTTTACCACCGACCCGACAAGTAGAATTCCGTATTGACTTGATACCGGGAGCAGCACCCATTGCTAAGGCACCTTATAGACTTGCGCCTTCTGAAATGCAAGAACTGTCCAACCAGTTACAAGAATTACTGGACAGGGGTTTTATTCGCCCTAGTTACTCACCGTGGGGAGCACCAGTGTTGTTTGTAAAGAAGAAAGATGGGAGTTTTCGAATGTGTATTGATTATCGGGAATTGAATAAAGTGACTATAAAGAATAGATACCCCTTACCTCGAATTGATGACTTGTTTGATCAGCTCCAAGGTGCGAAGTATTTTTCAAAAATTGATCTTAGATCTGGTTATCATCAAGTAAGAATTCAGGAAGAAGACGTACCAAAAACAGCTTTCCGAACACGGTATGGTCACTATGAATTTTTGGTTATGCCGTTTGGGTTGACAAATGCACCTGCAGTGTTTATGGACCTCATGAACCGAGTTTGCAAACCTTACCTTGACAAGTTTGTGATAGTGTTTATCGATGACATTTTGATATATTCGAGAAGTAAGGAGGAACACGAACAACATTTGCGGGAAATCTTAAAATTATTGAGGCAAGAGAAGTTATACGCAAAGTTGTCCAAATGTGAGTTTTGGCTACAAGAAGTACAGTTTTTGGGACACATTGTGAACCATCAAGGAATCCAAGTAGACCCAAGTAAAATTGAGGCCATTAAGAATTGGCAAGTGCCTAAATCACCAAGAGAAATTCGTCAATTCTTAGGACTAGCCGGGTATTATAGAAGATTCATTGAAAACTTTTCAAGTATTGCACAACCTCTAACCCTCCTAACTCAAAAAGATCAAGCATATGAATGGGGAGGAGAACAAGAAATGGCCTTCCAAATGTTAAAACAAAAGTTATGTGAGGCTCCAATACTAAGCCTTCCAGATGGAACCGATGAATTGGTGGTATATTGTGACGCATCTCGTAAAGGTTTAGGATGCGTACTGATGCAAAGAAAGAAAGTAATAGCATATGCTTCCCGACAATTAAAAGTACATGAAAAGAATTATACGACCCATGATTTGGAATTGGGAGCGGTTATCTTTGCATTGAAGATTTGGAGACATAACTTGTATGGCACTAAATGTACCATCTATACTGATCACAAAAGCCTACAACACATATTCGATCAGAAAGAGCTAAACATGAGACAAAGGAGATGGGTAGAACTGTTAAATGATTATGACTGTGAGATTAAATACCATCCGGGTAAAGCCAACGTAGTAGCCGATGCTTTAAGCCGAAAAGACAGAATCAAACCATTAAGGGTACGAGCACTCGGAATGATTGTTCAAAGTAGCCTAACCGAACAAGTTCGCGTTGCACAAGATGAGGCCTTGAAGGCAGATCAACTAAAAAAAGAAGAACTACATGGAAATGAAAAGAATTTTGAGAAGAAAATTGATGAAGTATATTATTACAAAAACCGGGTCTGGATTCCAACATTTCATAAACTCCGAAAGCTGATTCTTGATGAAGCACACAAATCCAAATATTCTATTCATCCAGGTACTGATAAGATGTATAAGGATGTTAAATAATTTTACTGGTGGCCTGGTATGAAAAAGGATATAGCCGTGTATGTAAGTAAATGTGCAACATGTGCAAGGGTAAAGGCGGAATATCAAAAACCTTCGGGAATGTTACAACAACCCGAAATCCCACAATGGAAATGGGAACAAATTACCATGGACTTTGTGACACACCTTCCTAAAACTTCTCGAGGACACAACGCAATTTGGGTAATTGTGGACCGATTAACCAAATCCGCACACTTTATTCCCATCCGTAACAACTACACCACCGAAAAACTCGCTCAAATTTACATCGATGAAATAGTATCTCGACACTGAGTACCTCTTTCGATTATTTCCGATCGAGACAGTCACTTTACTTCACATTTCTGGCAAGCAGTACAAGAAGCCTTGGGAACCCGAATCGACCTAAGTACAGCTTATCATCCCCAAACCGATGGTCAATCCGAACGAACCATCCAAACCTTAGAAGATTTACTTCGTGCTTGTGTACTGGACTTCAAAGGGAATTGGGATCAACACCTCCCGCTCATTGAATTCTCTTACAATAACAGTTATCACAGTAGTATACAAGCAGCACCTTATTAAGCTCTATACGGGCGAAAATGTAGATCACCACTATGTTGGACAGAAGTGGGTGATACTCAAATTTCAAGATCCGATTTAATTCAGGAAACCACCGATAAGATTCACCAAGTTAAACAAAAATTGAAAGCTGCCCGTGACCGACAAAAGAATTATGCCGATGTTCGCAGAAAACCGTTATCTTTTGAAATAGGTGATAATGTATTTTTAAAAGTATCGCCATGGAAGGGTGTTATAAGATTTGGAAAGACTGGTAAACTAACCCCGAGATACATCGGACCTTTTGAGATTGTCGCAAAAATTGGTCCCGTAGCTTACCGATTAAAACTACCCTTAGAACTGATCACTATTCACGACGTGTTTCATGTATCGAATCTGAAAAAGTGTTTGACTGATGAAACGACAATAGTACCACTGGAAGATGTTCAGATCAACGAAAAAATCAACTTCGTAGAGGAACCGGTAGAAATTGTAGACGGGAAAACCAAACAGTTACGACACAACAAAATTTCATGGGTAAAAGTTCGGTGGAATTCAAAACAAGGACCCGAATATACTTGGGAACGAAAGGACGAATTCCGAAAGAAATACCCACACCTGTTCCCTAGAAAACCGATGACACATTAAATTTCGGGGACGAAATTTCTTAACGGGGGGAGAATGTGACATTCATGATAAAACGAGGTACACTATATTCATTACGTAACAAGTAAACGATAAATCAGTTAATTCGTAGTGCTTAAATGAGTAACCGACCGATACTAATTATGACCCGTATATATACTGAGGGGTCATATACGAGTTATATATATGTTATAGAGGCTAACATATTGATATTTAGGCCCCAGTACGTTTAAAACTCTTTAAACGAAAAAGGTTTCGTTTATCGATACGCTATAAGCTTAAACGCAATCGTTAATATCAAAACAAGCATTGTAGCATCCGTTAAGCCGAAAAAGATTTATAAAACACTTATATGACATGTTCTAAGCAATCCGTGAAAATATTTTGGAATTTTACAACGAGTCAGTACGTTTTTCTTATTTTACAAAAATAAGCTGAAAAACACGCGTTTTTGCGCTATTTCTCACACCCGAATTAATTTTCTTGCGAAAAACCGAACCCGAACTAAATTTGAAGTGGGCTTTTCATGTTTGGGCTTGTATAATTAGCTTAATGGGCCAAAACAGCCCATTAGGGGGTCCTATAGAGTTCCGATCGGCCAGCCCCACCCAAACATCACATTATTGTTTAAATACATAACTTCAACCTTAAGCTTTTGTTATTCATTCCAACATACTGAATTTTGAAGTCCAAGCAGCTCTAACCCCTGTTCTCTCAACTCCCTTTCAAAACCCTAAGGTAAGATCAAATTTTGTGATGATTTAACCAAGTTTGATTCAAATAATTAACATATAAACATGTTTTAGTTAGTTTTAAACATGTTTAACCATCCAAAAACCCTAAAAATCAAGAAAAACCATGTTTTGATGTAAAACATGTTTACAAACCAGGAACATATACTTTTTTGGTCAAAAACACGGATTAGAACATGAATACAACGTTTTTACGGTTAGAAAGTTCGGTTTGAACCCAAAACCGAAACCCTAATTATCAAGGCTGTTACATGGATGATTTATGCTTGGTTTGATGTTATATGATATGTAGATATACTGAGTTTGCAACCCGAGACCCGAAAAGTCGTTTAAACTAGCAAAATTCATCGAAAACCGACAAGGTAAACCCGTAATACTCGTTTAGGGGCTGCTTAGTATTAGGTTGTGACGTGCTTGTTGTTAGCTTGTGAAAACTTGCAGGGACATTAGGGATCATATAAATGAGTCCCTGTTCAAATTTGGTAATGTTTCGATAAACGGAGAATATTTGGTGAATTTATTCCCGTTTATGAGCATTTATTTGGGAAAAATAGCTAAACATATTGAAAAATTATGAAACTTGGTTTTGGAGTTTAATATGTGATGATAAGATCACTGGTAAAGTTTGGGAATCATTGGAAATGTCTAAGTATGGTTTATGCAATCATGGCTTAACCGAATTTTAACAGCCGAAAAACGCACAAAAAGGCATTTTGTCAAAAGAGTTAGGTTCTGAAAATTTTGCAGGGACTATGTAATAACATTGAGGCCATTTGTAAAAATTATCGGATTTTTCGGATGTCGTTTGATATAAACGGGCCATTTATTACACGATTATAACCTATTAAATGAATTTTTATAAATAAATAATTAATCATAAAATTTCTGAAAATATTTTTATAAAATTCTCCATGTCTTAATGTATTTTTACAAAAATTTTCATAATTTATATATAAGTACATATTTAGTTATGATTAATCAAAGATTTAAATTATAATTGTTTTAACGAAACCGGCAGTTTTGTGTTTAACGGACTGACTGGTATGTCAAAATGTCAAAAGTGGTCAAATATCATATTTTTGAATGATATTAATAAAAACGAATTTTTTACGAAAATTCCGGACAATTCGGGTGGATTGTGCGCGTTTTGTATAATCAAACCCGTGTAAAAACGGAAACGAACCCTGCAATCAAACCAGACACCGAAACCTTAAAATTCTTTCATAAATAAAATTATTTTATCAATCAATATATTTACTTAAGTTTTATGTGATCTTACCTAATCCCGAAACGTATAAACGATCAACTGAGCTAGGCTCGGAAAACGGTGAAACTGAGCCAAATCCAGTTTTAAACATTTAATAGTATACAACGTCACAATCTAAGACTATGGTCATGTTCTGGGCCTAACAGCTATACCCAGATTATCTATACAGCCCGACTTAGCTTGAACACTGTACTAGTAGTAACGATACGATACCGTTTATAGGAATCAGGCTATAAACGAGACATCTGACTTATTGATACGTGATTTCTGTGCGAACTACGATAAGGTGAGTTTCACGACCCCCGCTTTCTAAACTGTTTTACGAACTTTTGGGGTGACAAGCATGTTTACATAAACTGTTATACTTGAAAACGTGTGATGATGTGGATTATCTAAGTACTAACACTTGACAAGTCCCCACAAACACAAGTGATTAACTTCGTGCCGGTGACGTGTGGATAGTACTATCGGTTTGACAAACCCAACTGTGACAGAGCCGGTGGGGTAAGCCGGAACATATGTAAAACCAGTTGCACATTGTCATTATATATTTACATACTGCTATGTGGTGTTAGACATAGTACATACTTGGGGCAAAATGGCTGTTAAATGCCAACGGGAGCGCATGGGCAGGAGAGGCCATGCAGTATAGCTCGTTTCGGTTTCACTTGTGGCTTAGTATAATACATCATACACATACATATACACAGACATATATACATACACACTGTAAACTTTACGAACTCGTGAACTGATTTCATTGATACTCGTGAAACTTTGAAACTCACCAACTAGACGTAGTTGACCCGTTTTAACATGCTTTTCAGGTAAAGCAAAAGTGGAATGATTTGCTTACATGCTTGGTGTTAGGAAGAAAGTTGAATAGCTGTGAATAGACGCTGATATAATACTGTATAAGAAGCTCGTAAACCGGTTATGTGTTTTTCTCATCTAGTTTGTAAACTTAGTACCAACCCATGTATTATGATGTAAATTAGTTTATGAATTTCTTTATAAACAATGTTGTTGATACCAGTATTATCTGTTACATTCCCGTATTACGCTTCCGCAACTACCTAGTCGGGGTGTGACAATTTTTGGTTCTGGAAAAATTATAGGGGACTATGTGGATGGCAGGGGACATCCAGGAAAAATTTGGGATTTTTCTAAGGTTGTTTGGTATTTACGACATATTTAGTGTTTAAATGGTGTTTAAAAATAGATAAATAAATTTTAAATATAAGAATTAATTCTGGAAATATTTTTATAAAATTCCCCACTATTAAAAAGTGATTTGTACAAAATTTCAAGATCCGAGAGTAAACGGATAATTAATCGTGCTGATTATCAAACTCTTAAAGTTAAAACGCGTAAACCGGTGAAGTTCGCTTAAGCGAGCTGACTGGTGTATAAAAACCTTAAAAATGGACTATTTTCATATAATTGAGTTAAACAAGTAAAAATAAATCATCCGAAAATAAGTCGGATGATTTGGGTATTTTTAACCGATTTTAACGGTTTCCGGTACGCCAAAGACGGAAACGAGTCCCGCGGCCAATCGGGACGTCTAAACCGAGCTATAATTTTACATTTTGGATTAAATTATCAGACAACCACTATATTCGGGTCGTGTGTGACCAAACTCATTTTTGAAACATAAAACGGATATTCGTGCTAGGCACGCAAAACGAGAAAACGACTAATAGAAATTGTGACCATGGAACTCTAAACGACATCACAATCTGAGTCCGGAGAAGTATTTCTGGGTTAACATTGCCCCCGGAACAGGTACAGTACTGGGTTAACAGTGTTCCCAGATGTACCGATTGATAAGGTTAAAGATTATATAAACAATAATTGTATAATAACGATCGTAGGGATCATATTACAGATTGGACGTGTTAATTGATAATGATTGTTGTTACCTGCTTGCATGTGCTAAGGTGAGTTTCACGAGCCCCTTTTTCTGAACTGTTTTCGAATATTTTCTCGGGGCGGAAGCATGTTTTTACTGAAATGTTTAAGTACATACTGAACGCATGGATTTGCGTGGATTTATATATATTTTATTGTACGGGAATCGTACGGAAATGTATTAAGATGGTAATTGTCTGAGTTGCTAACATTCTAAGGCCCCGGAACACGAGTGATTAACTGAAAGCCGGTAGAGTGTGAATAGTACTATTGGTCTGACAAACCCAACTGGTCCGGCATGGATTTGCTGATGTTTCCCAGCCAGTTGCACATGTCTATTTTGGTTGTTATATATATATTTTGCTATGTAATGTTAGACATAGCGGTTTGGGGCAGTTCCGTGGACGGGGGATATGTCACGGGTCCGTGGGCGGGGGATATGCCACGGGGATTGTCTGTGATAGTCAGAGGTTTCACTTGTGGGCTCAGCATAATTACATCGATATTATTATATTATGATATGGATTTATCATGGTTTACTAAAATTGTGAAACTCACCAACTATTCGTAGTTGACCTGTTTTCTCACATGCTTTTCAGGTACAACTAAGATAAAGTGATTGATTACGTGCTAAGTGCTTGATGTGTGTAAGGTTTGCGTGCTGGACCTTAGGATACATTATAACAGATAGAATTATGAACCGTATTGTATGATTTGTGTATCACCTAGACGATAATGAAAGACGAGATATTGTAATTTTGAAGTATATTAATGCATTCAGTTTTCTTTATAAACAATGTGGTTGATATCAGAGGTGTCTGTTGCATCCCGTTTACGTTTCCGCTGCGGTTGCGGGGTGTTACACCTAACCACATTTAAGAAAACTTGTGATCTTGAGGTGGATTTACAATACTTGTGGGATAAAGGTCACCTAACTACTTGTATGTGTAAACTCACGCGTGTGCGTAAGTAGGACGACTTGATTTGGAAACCATGTGAATAGGGTCACTGAAGCATGGCGTACAAAGTTGTTGATGGGATTAAACATGCCAACCAAACATATGATGTTTAACCGATTCCACAAAACTAGAAATTGCAAAGGGTTGCAATCGTCAAACGTTGACTACCTTGTTAATTTGAATAGTAGGATAAAGTTCACCTAACTACTATTTGAATAAAACGTTGGATTCTAGATTTTAATCATTAATTGTCTTGGAGACATTAAAGGGTATTAACGATTAAATTAATTAGAGATATCGAAAATACTAAAATTGAGCTTTGTTAAAATTATAGATGGCCGCAAACAACAACGCACCGAACACAATTATTCCACCTGCATAAGGATCATTTAAATTACAATACTTTTATGGATTGGTATCGAAACTTGAGAATTGTTCTCAAGCAAGAAAAGAAAGCCTATTTTTTGGACGATCCCATTCCTGATTAACCTGATATTAATGACTTGGATGCCTACAATGATTGGTTGAAATACACCGAGGACTCGGTGTAAGTTTCTTGCGTCATGTTGGGAACAATGATTCCCGAGATCCAAAAGGAATTCGAGAATCATGGGAAATATGACATGATCACCCAGCTTAAGAAATGTTCCCTACTCAAGCTAGGGTGGAACGCTTCGAAACTGTCACACCCTCAAAATCCACTAACGGAGTTTTACCATCAGAGGGTGTGAACTAACAGGATCGGAATCATTAGTTATATCAAACACCACAATTAAAGTTTTAAAAATAACCAAGACATCAAGTATTAAGTAAAGTTACGGAAGCATAAACTGTAAAGTAAATAGTTGCGCCACACAGGACGACTTAAAGCAACAGTTATCATGAAAAAATTTAAAAGGGTTTTAAAAACACAAGAGTTTAGTGAATGCATGTTCTACACCGCTCGATCGCCTCGGCTACCTGAGATAAACATACTAAAAGTGTTAACACAGGGTTGGTGAGTTCACAGGTTTAAGTAAATTTAAGCGTTGTGTTTTAGCGTTACCAAAAGGTGTTATGTCTATATATATCAATAGGTAGCTAACCTATCAAGCATGTATTACTAAGTGTTCGACACCGAAGCTAACTGTTTATACGATTACCTAACCACCATGTCAATCACGACCATGGTAATGTGTTAGCCAAATTTAAACCCACTTGACCTACAGTCGAGTTTAGAGTTGGGTGGGGTTTGTCAAACCCAGTAGTACTACTCAAAGGTGACTCGCTATTATTCAATATTAACCGGTTCGATAGTTTAGAAGGACTTAGTTGGTTTGTTGCCACTTACCCTTACAAATGATATATAAAGTATATACAAAATCTAAAGAGTTGGAGTATGTTATCTCCTACTAATAAAAATGTTAAAGAGTAAAAGGGGCCGTGAAACTCACTGTTTGCGAAGTTATCAAAAATCCGAGAAAAGCGTGCGTCAAAGAAATCCTCACTAGTGCTCTAAAAACAAAAAAATGATATTTCTAAGTGTTTGAACTACGAGTGAGTCTCTAGACTCGACACATAAAAGTTATGCATGAGATGTGTTCGTGTTACGTTTGTGAAACAAGTGCGACTTGACAAACACGTTGGTGATAAGTTACATGTGTGAATAAGTATAGTGTGAAGTGTTACTATGGTACATCATCATTAAAATATCTACCAAAAAGGCAAATATGTCAAACATATTGCAAACATCTGTCAAATAGTCACTTTTCATGTTTAATTAAAGAATTCAGCAGCTAAGTTACCGAGACAGATTTTAACAAGTCAAGATTACTCAATTTCACTAATCATAACATGTAGATAAAATCACCAAAATTCATCACAGAAGAACACGTGAGTTAAGTTCTAAAAATATTTGTATTATATTTTTATGACATACGGTTTTATCACAAGAATCAAAAAACACAGTAAGCATACAACATTCATTATCATGCGCAACAAAACGTTGTTTACTATTCCCGTTACATGGTTAATCCAACTAATGCAAGGCCAATTGGGTTAGATTCCAAACTCAAATTACAATCTTCCAAAAGTGTAATCAACTCAATTGGTCTTGTCTTTTGTGAGATACACTATTTAAAAAGCAGCCTATAAGAAGGCTTCCCGAATCAGACTTGCGTAACAGATTTGTAAATTAATAAAAACTAACTTCCACATGTCCAGAAATTACAAACTCAGATTCTTTAGAAACTAGCCTCGACCTACAACATAATAGAATAAATAATAACTTAAAAACATATCATTAACATTGACTTACAGCCGTTTTAACATGCAATTATCATTCTGTCCAGCGTCAGTTTTCACCAAAAATTCAACAAACTACTAATCTATGAACAAATAACCATGCATATAACCCTAACTCATCAATAATCATTATATTTAACATTTAGGGTTTATGATCATCATGTGTAATCATGTAAAATAATCAATGGAATAGTTTAAGAGAGTGTACCTAGTTAATACCTTAAAGCTTCAAACAAGCTTGTAGGAGAATTGTGTGTGTGTCTGTGTGTGTGTGTGAGTTCCGGCTGATCCAAGGGGAGGGGGACTGCCGTTCGCAAGAGGGAGGGAGAGGAGAGAGAGGGTTAGGGTTCATTGATTAAGATGTTTATATATTAATCAATTATATTACAAGTTACACATCACACCCTAAATTTTTAGTTTAGTTTAATTCTAGCATAAACTAGTCAATTACATCCATAATATGTTATACATACAAGCACGGATTTACACATATTAAAGTAACATTTAATTATACCAAGTACTTGTTTATAATTTTTATTTTTTGTTCACCAACGGTTTGAGTCGACTCGTGTGTGATTCGGTGAAACTCTGAAAGACTATTTGTCTACTGATTGTAATGTGTCATTTAAACTCTAATTAAATGCAATGAGAAATGCGTTAACTGGAATGACATAGTTCATGTGATCTTGAGTTTGAATTAACGGAGTTCGGATTAACGGAGTTCAACTGAAATTGACGAATGTCACAGAAACAGTTCGAGCGTTTCGTGCATGTCGTATGGAAGAAACCCAATCTTTCTCATCTTATGTGCTTATAATGAAAAGCGACGTTGATCGACTTGAACGGCTTAACTGTCCCGTCTCAAAAGAGTTAGCCACGGATATGATCCTTAATGGCTTAACTAAAAGGTTTGAGACATTTGTTATGAATTATAACATGAACGGATGGGACAAGAGCATTGGTGAGCTTCATGCAATCCTCAAAACAGAAGAAGCCGGAATGGGTAAAAAGGTTTTACCCGTTCTTGTGATCCATGAGGGTGGCTTGAAGAAGAGACATCATCCAGAACCCAAAGCAAAGGTTGCTAGTGGTAAGGGGAAAGTCAAAGGGAGGTTCAAGGGAATGGCAAATGCGGAACAAAAACCGAAGAAGCTAAAGGTTAGCGCTAAGGATCCGTGCTTTGGTTGTGGAGAGATAGGACATTGGATGAGAAATTGTTCAACCTATCTCAAGGAGTTGAAAGCTAAGAGGGATGCGGGGCAAATCTTAGGAACAACTTTCATGATCCATATTGATCTTAATATTATTTCTTCTAACACATGTGTATTGGATACCGGATGTGGAACTCATATATGCAATTCATTACAGGAGTTCAAAAGAAGAAATGATTACAAGAAAGGAAATATAAGTCTCTTCATGGGCAATGGAGCAAAGGTTGACGTCCAAGCCCAAGGAGATTATGTTTTAAATCTTCCAAATGGTTTGGAAGTTATTTTGAAAGACATTTTGTATTCCCCTAGTTTGGCTAGGAATATTATCTCTGTTTCTTTGTTAAGACAATTTGGTTATGATTTAAAGTTTGTAAACGATGGTGTTTATGTTATCATGAATGATGTCTTTTATTTTAAAGCGATGCCGTCTAATGGCATTTATAAATTAGTTCACGATAACACATCCATTGATAACTCGTTGTACCAATCTAGCACCAAAAGACTCAAATTGGATTTCAGTAAGACTTTTCTTTGGCATTGTCGCCTTGGTCACATAAACAAGGATTGTATTCATGCACTTCAAAAAAATGGTCTTTTGGAATCAAATGATGATTCATTTGATAAGTGTGAATCTTGTTTATTAGGAAAGATGACCAAGGAGCCCTTTAGTGGAACTAATGAAAGGGCAAAAGACTTATTAGGTATCATACATTTGGATGTATGCGGTCCTTTTAAGACAATGACATGGAATGGTGAAAGATACTTCATTACCTTTACCGATGATTATAGTCGCTATGGGTATGTGTTCTTGTTAAGACACAAAGATGAAGCCTTTGAAATGTTCAAAGCCTTCCAAAATGAAGTACAAAATCAACTCAACAAAACAATAAAGTACTTCGTTCCGATAGAGGAGGTGAATACCTCAATGATGTGTTTCTAGATCATCTTAGGAGTTGTGGGATTGTCTAACAGCTCACTCCACCCATAACACCGCAACATAATGGTGTGTCCGAAAGGAGAAATCGAACTCTATTGGATATGGTTCAGTCTATGATGGCTAGAAGCAGATTACCTCTATCATTTTTGGGTTTCTCATTGATTTCCGCAACCCGTGTTCTAAATATGGCACCAACCAAGAAAGTGGAAAGAACACCTTTTTAAATATGGTATGGAAGGGTTCCATCATTATCATATTTAAAGGTATGGGGTTGTGAGGCTTATGTCAAGAACAACACCTAAAACAAACTTGAAAGCCGATCCACTAAGTGTATCTTCGTAGGATATCCCAAAGATTCGATGGGATATTATTTCTACAATCCAAACGAGCATAAAGTGTTTATTGCTCGAAAGGTTGAGTTCTTGTTAAGAAAGTTCCTTATGGAAAGAACTGAAAGAACAATGGAACTTGAGGAGAATCGAGAACCACAAGCTGATATACGTTTGGTTGGCACTAGCGATCAACAAGAGATTGTTGAGAATGATCAAATGGTTGATCAAAACACACAAAACGTTCGCAAATCTGGTAGAATTAGCACCCCACCTAAAAGATATGGATTTTTCATGGATGGATGCTATGTGGTAGTTTCGGATGAACCCACCACATACCGAGATGCAATGTCACAATTTGATTGTGATAAATGGCTTGAAGCCATGAACGTTGAGATGCAATCATTGCATGACAACCAAGTATGGGACTTGGTTATACCACCTCTTAATTCCAAACTGGTCGGAAGTAACTGGGTTTTCAAGAAGAAAACTGATATGCATGAAAACATGGATACTTATAAAGCTAGACTTGTAGCAAAAGGTTTCACTCAAACTCAAGGGGTTAATTATGATGAAACTTTCTCAACGGTGGCGATGCTAAAGTCTATTAGGATATTGTTTGCCATAGCCGCATATTATGACTATGAGATATGGAAAATGGATGTCAAAACCGCTTTCCTAAATGGATAGCTTGAGGAAGCTGTCTATGGTTCAGCCTGAAGGTTTTGTCGATCCACAACATCCTATTAAAGTATGCAAGTTGAAGAAGTTATTCTATGGACTGAAACAAGCATCTAGAAGTTGGAATCACCGTTTTGATGATGAAGTTAAGAAATTTGGATTCATCAAGTACGCTGATGAATCTTGTGTGTATAAGAAACCTAGTGGGAGCATCATTACCTTTCTAGTATTATATAACGATGACATACTGCTGCTTGGAAATGACATCAAACCTTAGAAGGTGTAAAAGCCTGGCTTGGAAGTTGTTTTTCCATCAAGGATCTTGGTGAAGCCGCCTATATTCTGGGAATAAGAATCTATAGGTATAGATCAAGGCGGTTGATAGGTTTAAATCAAAGTGCAAACATTAACAAAATCTTGAAATGGTTCAAGATGAACAACTTTAAGAAAGGTTTGGTACCTATTCAAAGAGGAACGATATTGAGTGTATCTCAATGTCCAAGCTCAAAGGAAGAACAAGATAAAATGAATGGAATCCCATATGCATCTGCTATAGGATCCATCATGTATTCCATGATATGCACAAGACCGGATGTGTCATGCGCTTTGAGCATGACATGTAGATACCAACAAAATCCGGGAACTAGCCATTGGATGGCGGTTAAGAGCATATTGAAATACCTTAGGAGGACTAAGGACATGTTTCTAATATATGGCTCTGGTGAGGAGGAACTCGTTGTAAAGGGTTACACGGATGCGAGTTTCCAAACTGATCGAGATGATTATCAATCACAATCAGGATATGTTTTGGTTTTAAATGGTGGAGCTGTCTCTTGGAAGAGCACAAAAAAAGATTTGGTAGCGTTGTCCACCACTGAATCTGAATACATCGCCGCCTCATTGGCAGCTCAAGAAGCTGCATGGATTAGAAAGTTCATGGCCGATCTAGGGGTAGTCGGTACCATTCAGGACCCTCTAGAAATCTTATGTGACAACGAGGGTGCGATTGCTCAAATCAAGGAACCCCATGCACATCAAAGGATGAGGAAAATCGAGCGGAGATTCAACTACATAAGGGATGGAGTTGAAAAAGGAAAGATATGTATTCGCAAAGTTCACACCGATAAAAACATTGTGGATCCACTCACGAAGCACCTAGAAAGGCCAAAGCATGGAGGTCATACTTGTGCCTTAGGACTTTGATATTCTTGTGATTGGATTTGATCAAATTTTGTATTTGAATATCGGAACAATTATTATTTTAACTCAATCATATGGTTTTGGTTATGATTATGTTTTTGAGTTATGTTCCATTTTAGCATGTTTAAATCCATGAATATGTTAATTATTCTAAATGTCCGTAGTCAATCACATTTATGGGAACAAATGTGAAGGTAAGACTATTATAAACATGGATTGGTAGATATTCATAAGGTATGAATATAGCAAGGGTTTGCTGCAAAGGTTCACATATATTTATGGGATAAATATTAGACTGACCCGCCCTCAGTTTTACGGCATGAAATCCTTGTGATTTGTGATCATAAGTAAATTTGAGTAAAGGCGAACATCATCGTATCCTCTAACCTGAGATACATATTGGGTCTTGATATTCGTCAAATATTATACTTTGAATTAGTTCTTCCCTGCTCTGAAATATGTCAGTATATAAGGCTAAGGTCAAGTGTAGTACGAGGTGATAGTGAGTGACGTATGTAATCAATAGGGGATTTGTCCATCTTATTCGTTGAGAGTTACATTTCTAAGGCCTGATAAGTTAAATCAACAGAGAATGATCACTCCGTGTCTCTGGATTTAACATCACATTTGTGGCAATAGGATAAATGATGGTCTTACCTAAATCATTTCAAGTAAGGGACTTGAAGGGGATGATGTTATTGAATGGCACTTCGTCATGCGTATTAGGGATAGTAATCCCTTGTTAGGTGGTATTTAATATTTGCATCAATCTTCTATGTATCTTGTCCAAGTGAGAGATTGTTGGAATCGATCTTCCCAAGACACATATTTGAGTTGATGTGGCTACTACGTTATGATCCAAGTCGGGTCATACCCAATAACAAGCTAGACAAACACCGTGACATTTATTAATAGATATGATCTAAGTAATAATTATCAACACTTATAATATTTGGAAAAACGGTTTTCTTAATATTTGCACGCGTGTGACAAATAAAATATGTGGATAATTTATAATATGAGAGATGTTATTTATTTGGATAAATAACATATATGTAAAAGGAAAATACGAAAGGAATGGTTTTTGGTTTTGGGAGGAAAACCCCCAAAGGGGGCCGCCCCTCCATCTCTCTCTCTCTCTCTCTCTCTCCTTTTTTGGGTTTTCCAATACATGCAGGGTTTGGATTGGGAGATCATAATTTTTGGGTATTCTCACCAAACACTTTCTCTCACACACACAATTTCCCTCTTTATCTCTTTTCGGCCGAATGGAAGAACAAGAAGAAGAACAAGGAAATTTGCAAGTGAAAAATCCTAGCAACTTGGTGTTTGTTGATTAGCTTGAACGGGTATACAAGCTTGAGGTCTTCTCCTTTGAAGATTCGTCATTCTCATACATCATCCCCTTCAATTTCTGGAAATTTAAAGGTATGTAATCTTACACCCTATGGTTGTATTTTGATAGCTTGGTACATCGTATTTGGTCCTGGTTTGGGTTCAACATAAATTGGTCATATGTGTATCGGTAAAAAAGATTTAAAACTAATAATTTCCGCTGCGTTTTCCTAATAAAAGGGTTTATTTGGACTTTGATAATCTTGTAAAAACCCAACAGATTCGCTAATTGACCAATTAAACGTTTGGTCCTTGGACAATCCTCAGGCGTCTGTTGTCGATAAGTCTTCATCATTTTCAATGTATCGGCCGTCATGTGATCCAGCTTCAACACATCATCCTTCAATGTCGGATCAGTTACAAGATTAGGAATCAGATCTTGTATAATTTGCTGCACGAATCGCGGATACATCAAAAACTTGCTTTGGCGATTCTTAACCAAACATATCTCCTTTAAATGAAAGCAGATGTGCTCAGAGAAATTTAATGGTTTGTTCAATATAATAGCAAAAAATGCATATTGAAGAATTATCTGACAGTCGTCATAACCACCCTTTCGTCCCCCAAGGCAATGGATCAAAACATGTAATAAGTACTTGTATGGGGCACACAAGTAAGCCTTGTTGTATTGGTATCAAGGCCTCTGGTATAAAATAATCTCCGAAATAATCCACGTATCAGTGCCTTATCAAAGTCAGATGGAAGATCCATGTTATCAGTAAACCTCATCACCCAACATATCACACCAGGAGTGAATTGTGATAGTCCTCTTGTTAATCTTGGCAATGATGTGGTTCTCTAACTCCACATACTTAGTCGAATCCCAGAAAGGACGAATCACACTAAAATGTATATGAACAATAGCAGTTATAGCATGGTAGATCCGGGATCGGCGTAAGAATGTAATAATGTCTCGAAAGACATCTTGATCAGCAAATTATTATGCACAAACGCACAAATATTATGCTTCTTGTCATATGCTAACTCAGGAGCAGCTTGAGCTTTTTGTAGATGTGCAGGAGGTTGTTCTTGTTGAGCAGCGGTTTGCGGATTAACAGCTGGAGCATCTTGAATCATCTCATCAGCCATTTCTATAAATATATAAAACCGTATATTAGTAAACCCAAACTTAATTATAATTTTAAATCAATATTCAATGTATACTTAATGAAAATTGAATTTTGTTTAAAATTTAAAAGTCTCGTATGCCATTACATTCGCTATAACGGATGGTGTCATTCGGTATGACGAATGAACTGATTCGTTATACTTACAATAACAAATGAATCAATAGAAGGATGTATGAACGAATGAGTCCATTCGTGAAATATATAGAGCGAATGAAGGTCCATTCGTTATATAATCACACAAATGTGTTAATTCATTATGCTCCAACAAATGGGTGCATTTGTCAACTGTTGACACGAATGAGCATAGATACGTTGTCCAAAACGAAATACATCAATAATTATAAACTTTGACCCTAGTAGTCAAGTCATAATTGGTTGAAACTCAATTAGTCAACATGCATACTGATAATCAATTAAACCCAATCCCATGATGACTCGATACAAAATTTGCATCATAGAAATCGTTATAACATCGCTTATTAATCCCAAGACAATCGATAACACATACACCATGTTTTACGGGTGCATTTGATTAATACATAAACCCGGTGAATAGATCATCTAATTAACCTTTCAAAAGTCCATTAATTTTGACGAAAATCAATACGATTGAATCATCTATACCTTATGATTGTTACTAGATCAACGAAACAAGGTTTAATGAAGATTGGGAAATCTGGAAAAAAATTGCCCACAGGTTTTCTAGAGAGGGTGATAATTCATATGAACGAATGGGTCGATTCGTTCACTCACTGTTTAATATATAAGACATATTTGCATGCAAACCTAGACATACGAATGAACCCATTCATTAATTCAAAATAAACGAATGGTCCACATACGTTGTCTTATTCGTTAACCCGGTTTAAAATAAATCATAAGTTAGAACCAGTATCGAATCAACAAAGATTCGTTCTTCATTCGTTATCAATATCAATAACGAATGAGGTCATACGTTATCATTGTCAGCGGAAGCGAATAAGTGTAACGAATGTGTACATTCGTTATTCTTTAATCTTACGAATGACATTCATTCGTTATAAATAATGAGAGCGAATGAGTTCCATTCGTTATTCTCACAATAACGAATGATTATCTTTCAAATTTCCAAGAATTAAATAACGCATCGAAACCCGTGTCCCGATGAACTTTACCTTAAGCACTTACCACTTGGAGTAAGATGCAATACCTTAATGTGCTTTGCGTTCAAAAAACTTAAGTTAAATGAATTAATTTAAATGCCTATTAACTTAAAAGAATTAAATAAAAGACTTAAATAAAAACGTGGAAATATCTTTTTGGTATTTTCTTTTTCAAAATATTGCCCTTTAGCTCTAAAATCTAAAATAACATAGAAAACAAAATAAAAACAAAATACTTTTGAATTCTTTGTATTTTCAAATAAAAAAATTTAAACTAAGACAATGAATAAATCTATTGTATGAAAGCAACACATATTTTTGTGAGTTGAGCAGAGAATAATATTGACCAAATCTTCCATCCACCTCAGTTTTATATTGCAGCGTTATTATGACTTGCGTTAAGTCGGTCATTGATATTGTTGTCCACTTAAATCTTAGAACAAACTTTCAAGCATTTTTTTTATATGATTTAGGTTCTATTAAACCACAGATTATCAGAACAATCAGCCTCTAATATCGATTCATGCTTAATTTGATTTTAACATGTCACGTTAACTTGACTTAAACAATTTTACCCGAAAATCAAAAATTTATGATTTATTATTTGACTAAGCAATCTAAGCTCATAATCCCCACTACAAGGTATACCCATGTTATCAAGCAATACACCAAACTTCCTTTACTGAGAGTGAGTATGCACGAGTCCATCTGTAGGCTTACAGACACTGTATCCCCTGGGGTCGGTTTCTTACTGGTATTAAGATGCACATAAGGGAGGAACAATGTATGACTCCCAGCGGATTTTGATCAAGTTAATAACGAATTTATACAAAGTACATCATTGATCAAGTTTATTGACTTTGGGTTTCCTCTAAAAGATTTTGAAATATTTAGATTATGAATATCCAGACAATAAACCGCATAAAGACTCACAGTGTCCAGAAACCGGATGCATCCCATCAAAACCAGATTTGAGGACAAAAGACCATACACCGTTGAAGCGTTAACCATAAACTAGATGTATTATATTTAGACTAAGAACTTTTAATTTTGGCGATCAATCAGACATAAGGTTTGAGTATGACAGACTATTACATTTCTGCCTTCATTACCGAGACTTTTTGAAGAGACTTAACACCTCTTTCAAATTGGCAATTCTTATATTTATATCACATACTTTACTATTAACAGTTTGTTTAAGACCTATCAATACACCAATACATCTAAGCACACAGTCTTTTAATCTTATTTCTTTCTGGATATGGGACTAGATGATCAATGTACTATCATATTCTCTTTTTGCTTCAAAACTCATTTTTGACGAACATTTTTTAATGTTTTTGTATTTTTGCAATAGTTGAATGTTTTTGATTTTTTCTCTATACAAACTAAAATCACAATATTTTTGTATTTCCCCTTTTTTCATCCCCCAAAAACCAAAATATTAAAATAACCAAAATAAAATAAAAAATTGTACAAACGAAAAATTGATTATCCGAGCTTAAGGATATCAACAAGAGTTTTCAATCCATTTAAATAAAGCAAAAACTTAAAACGAGTTTTATCAAAGGCTTTGGCAAACAGATCAGCTTTCTGAAAATCCGTGTGCACCTTCTCCAGATCGATTAATTTCTTTTCAAAACAATAACGGATAAAATGATATCGAATTTTGATATGATTCGTCTTAGAGTGGTGCACAGGATTCTTCATGATACAAATAGCAGCTGAGTTATCAATAAATATGGGAGTAGTAAGAAACATCAAACCGCAATCTCATAAGTTTTGGATCCAAAGAACCAGTGAACAGCAAGTCGAGGCTGCCGCATACTCTACTTCTGTGATTGAAGTGGAGATCGTTGTCTGCTACTTACACTGTCAGGAAACAAGTCTGCTTCGTAGAAATTTACTTGAAGTTGATTTTGCAACCCCCATAGTCCGAATCGGAAAACGCAGTGAGATCAAAACTATCATCTGTGGGATACCATAACCTGGTGTCAGGATTACCATCAGATAGTGAAGTATATGTTTAAATGCCGCCTGGTGAGTCACTAGGGGACTCGATTGGTACCTGGAACATAAACAAACATCAAACATAATATCAGGATGAGAAGCAGTTAAATACATTAAAGAACCTATCATAGCTCAGTATAGGGTAGGATCAACAGTATCCGCCAATTCATCTGGTGACAAATTGTGACCCACGGGTAGAGGTGTCGAAGGGACTATTTTGGCAGTTATCTTGAGTCGGTTCAAGACATCGTTCACATACTTCGTCTGATTAATTAAAATTCCAACGTAAGACTGATGAACCTTTAACCCTAAGAAAAAAAATTATCTCGCCCATTCAGCTCATTTCCAATTTCGTTTTCTTTGACTTCTCAAAATCTTTACACAGCTTGTCGTTTATAGAACCAAATATGGTGTCATCGACATATATCTGTATGAGGAGAAAATATTCTCTGACAGTATTGTAAAAGAGAGTACAATCCACAGTTCCTCGTTTGAAGCCACTATTCGTCAGATGGTCAGCAAGCGTGTCGTACCAAGCTCTCAAGGCTCGGTGTAGCCCATAAAGAGCCTTCTTTAAACGTTAAAACTATCAGGATAGTCCGTATCATCAAAACTATGACACTGTTTCACGAACACCTCTTCATGAAGTTCCCTACTGAGAAACGCACTCTTGACGCCCATTTGATAAACTTTAATGTTTTTGAAAGCTTCATAAGCCAAAAGTTTTTGTATAGCTTCCAATATTGCAACAAGAGCATATACATCCGTGTAGTCTACCCCTTCTTGCTGATGAAACCCTTGCATAACCAAACGTGATTTATTTATGACGATGACCCCACGGTCATCCTTTTTTACATTTAAGGCCCATTTGGTCGGAATAGGCTTCTTAACTCTATCAGGCTTATCAACAAGATCCAAAACACCCAGTCGATTAAACTGTTGCAACTCTTCTTGCATTGCTTCTACCTAAGATGAATCTTCAAGTGCCATACGAACACTCGTAAGTTCCATTTGAGAAATAAAGCAAGTGTATTTAGTGAGATTTATGATTCCTGATGAATGTATATCGACATATGCACATAAGACATTAGAATCGTTGGAGGTAGAAATTTGATGACGTGTCTGAACACCAGCATCAAGATCACCAATGATGTTGGTTTGAGGATGATATGTGTGAATCCGAAGGGTCCGATTCTCAGGCACAACAATACATAGTCTGATGATTCACCAACCTCATGAGTTTCTGAAACAACACTAAAGATGAATCAACAAAATGACCATCGTCCGATGACATAGAAATAACATCAGATGATTCATGATAATCATCTTGTGGGATGTTATCATAATTAGAAGCCGAAGTTCTTGGTGTGAAAACAATTGATCTTCCATATACGCACGCACTAAGTCTTCATCGGGAAGGCCAACTATGGGAGGGAACGAGTTAAATAAACTCTCATAGTTAAACATCCAATTAGGACCCTTGCCGGTAAGAGGTGTTGTGTATCGTTGACAATCAACATGATACCAATTTTCAACACAACCCGAAGTGAAGTTGAAGACACGTTTCATAGGCGATGCATAGCCTAAGAAGTAATCTTCGATAGCCTTTTCTTTGAATTTTCCAGCATCTCTTTTCAACATTGTGCAAGGACACCCGAAAGGTTCCGAAAAAATTAAATTAGGCTTATGTTTATTCAGAAGATCGTAAATCGTCTTAACCAGCTTCTTGACTGTCAGAACACGATTTAGCGTATAGCAAGCAGTATTCACCACCTCATTCCAAAATTGGACAAGAAGATTTGAATATGCAAGCATTGTTCTAGCTGTTTCAATCAGTGTTCGGTTCTTCCGTTCAGCCACACCATTCTGTTGTGGTACATAAGGAGCACTATATTCTCGACAGATTGTTTTTTGAATACAAAAGAAGTCCAATACAGTATTTTTGATCTCCGTACTAATATCACTTCGAATACGTCCCACCTTATGTTTGTAAAGTGATTCGATCTTTGTGTTTAGAATTTGAAAAAGAACAGGTGTCTGATCTTTAGAACTTATAAATAACACCCATGAGTTCCTAGAATAGTCATAAGTAACAACTACACAGTACCAATCTCCAACAATACTCGCACAATTCACAGGACCCAACAAATCCTTATGAAGTGGTTCCAGAGGAGTATCAATGGAATTAATTAACTTAGATGGGTGTTACTTCTTTTTCCAGCTTGCCCTTCTTGCATGCAACACAGTGATCTGTCAACTTGAAGTGCTTCAGGGAAACCACATCCGCCAAATCCTTTGTTGTCAGATACTTCATCTTTCTGACATGAATGTGATGCATACGTCTATGCCACATAATCGAGTCTTTCTCAGTTTCTTTTGAGACAAAACAGGTTTCAACATAAGTACATAAATATCATTTAACCGAGGAGACCGCATAACAACCATGTATTCTGGAATGACATATCTTGGTATGTGTATTATGCACTCCTTGTCAGTAAATATAGTGGTATACTTCTTATCACAAATTTGAGACACGCTTAGCAAATTGTGATCCACTTTAACATAATAATTTACTTTCTAGAATGTAATACAACCATTCGACACATCACCTTCTTTCGTAATGATTCCTCCCAGAATTACCTGCAAAAGCTACATAACCCCCTGAATATTCTTGATACTACTTAGTATGTCTATGTTGCCGGTTAATATGACAAGAGCATCCACTATCCATAATCTTTTTTTCACCAGATATAGTCTTGGATAAACTCTGCACATGAAGGTAAAATGATTAGTTCAAAAAGGCAGCCCATGCCGTAGTCTTGGGCACCTATTGAATTTCATTTGAATAGTTAATTTAGAAGGAATTCAAATTCGGTTTAGCTGCTTGTGAATAATTCACAGACCTTTTTGACTTTCGTCTCAAGTATGTAGCTTGAACTACATTTGTGTTCACATTTGTACAAATCAGTTCCGTAAGAACAAATTTGGGTTTTAAATTAACCTTGAGTTCATCAACATGAATCACTTTGCATGGATTAACATTCGAAAACATGATACGAGTCTCATCATCACTAGACATTGGTCTTTTCAGAATTTCTTTAATCATAAGACCTGGTTTAGATTGTTCCTTGATAAACGAATGAATATTCTGTGATTTCTTCATTCCACAGTTTCTTACAAGTAACCATGTTCACTATATACAAAGCGTGTTCTCATATCAACAAACGTATGTTGTGGTTTAACAGAGACTAATGCAACAGAAGGTTGATGAGGAACTCCAGAAACATGCACTTTATTTAAGTCATCAAATGTAACATATTTATTTTACATATAAAAGTCAAGGTTTGAACAATTAGAGAAACTCTGTAATGTGTCAGTCCCAGTTGAGTTAACAAATTGGACTTTCTTAATAGATTTTAACAATTTGTTGGCTTTAACCAATGGATCTATTGTCTTTGATACTTTAGATTATCAAATGCATGCTCAATATCTTATATCTTTGAATTTCATTGATATAGAAACTTTCGACCAACTCAAGCTTGATAAAATTAAGTGGAATATCTTTTTCAGTGAACAATTTTCTAAGACCTTTTAACTTAAACACTCGACCAATGTTTACATTAGAAGAAGCTATATTGATTAAGCGCATCAAATCTGGATCAGAAATTTTTGGTTTTGCTGATTTCTTAGCTTTAACCTTAGATGGCTTTGTCTCTTTTATTTTAGACATACTTGAACCGTACACAGCTTTCTCAAATTCATGAGGTTCTCACAAAATGTGATTCGAATGTGGAATATTCGATTCCTTGTTTACAATTTCTGGTTCAACTACATCCTCAATAATGACTTTCTCAATAAAGACTTTGATATTTTGAATATGTGGTTCTTGAGTTGAAGATTTAATAGGAAATTTCTCTTTGTCACCTTGTTTCGTGGTCTCCACATGAATGACCAGTTCAATTACAACTTCTTCCTTTCCCACAAATGGATTTTGGGAATAGTCATCATGAAATGGTAGAGGAATCTCAACAAATCCTAAACCATTTTTAGAACCCTTTTGTTTACCAGATACTTCAATGATTTCATTCAACAAAAAAGATGAATTTATAAATTTGTCTAGTTTGCTTTTCAACTCTAGAACCTCATTTTCAAGCGCGGTTATCTTAGTTCTTTGTTTGAGAACTTCTTGAAATTGTTTTTCATTAATGGTCATTTTCACTGAAAGTTCTACTCTCAGATCATGATTACATACAGACAATCCCTCAATTTTATCCTTAGATTTCTTTTATGACTCTAATGATTGCCTATACGCATCCTTGACGAAGCATGTTCTTTCATTAGTGAATCATTTTGAGCGTTAATTAATTCAATTTTAGACTTAAATGTTTCACAATTAAAGCAAGACAAATTTTCTGATAATTTAACAGAAACAGATGAAGAACTGACCTCATCGATTTTTTCCATGCAAGCAAAAGTAGTCGGTTTCATGTTGCAAGAAACATCTGAATTTGATTCCATTTCAACTTCACTTTCAGAAGAATCCCACTCCACTAGCATTTTGAAAATTTTCAACTTAATCAAACATTGCATGATAAGCTTCTTTGCCATTGCCCGACAGTCGTTGATTCCAATCAATTCCTTCAACTGTGAGTAGATCTTGTGATCCCACAGCCTTTGAAGAATCTAACCCAGAAGATTTATCTTTTACTTCAGTAAAAGTCTTTCCTGAACGTCTGTCTTGAGAACGGGGTCCGTTGTATTCTTTCTTCGGCTTATAACATTCCTTAGCAAATTGACCAAACTCTTGGCAATTAAAACATTTGACCTTCAATTTGTCAAAGCCAACCCGCTTGTTCAATGATGGTAAATCATTACCAGTTCATTGCATAAACTTCTTCATTTTTCGTACTGTTTTGGTCAAAAATTAACAAACTAACTTTTGATTAAATTAGTGCGTGAGGCGAGGTGCTTGATGGTAAAAAGATTGAACACGAGTATATGATTATGAGGGAAAAAACCCTTGATTATGATAATCTTCGTTTCAGTCAAGAGTTTACAACGTAATCTTTAGTCGAATCTCTTCGGTTAATGATTATGAACATAACTTTTGGTCGAATTACGCTTGATTATTATGATCTCCGGCACAAAAAACCCCCGGACGGTGAAAACTATCACCGTCGATATTATTAATAACAAAATCGTTGATTACAAAGGTTGGAGCTGATTAGTAAACGTGAGCTAAGTGATACAATGAGTACTAACAGCTAAACAAGTGAATTGTGTGTGACCTATTGATACTATCAGCTCAAATTTATAATAATAAGATTACAACTATTATTCCGATTATTCCGGAAACCCTAGACTAAATCTTTAACAAGCCGTTTCTTCCCACGTAGTTTGTTGACGAAGTTCAAGCAGTATTCCGTTGCAATCCACGTTCTTATAAACATATTTAACACGTGCTCTTATCTGTAAAACAATCAGATAATATAGGACAATTGAAATAGTCAACGTACCTTTCTCAGAACAACAGCTTAAGTCAACATCCTCAAGTTTTGCTCAATTCCGAGGATAATAAAATCTATACCCAACAATTGCCCCCAATTTTTACAGATAAGGCGCGCGACAGGTGTAAAAAATTCAAAATTTGAAAAGTAAAAATATCTTCTGTCAACTGAAAGGACGTGCACGCGTATTGAGGAAAGCCTATAACCGCCCTTCCAGGTTATAATTAAACCATTTCCCAATCTTAAATCAATACTTCTCCCATCGATTCAATGCCAGGTCAGTCGTTCTTCTTTGTCTTCTTTATTTTCTTGAAATTTTCCTTCCGACCAAACGATAATGAGAACGAGAACCCCTCGAGCGCCCAATCCTTTCTGTTTTGCAACCTCAGATGATTTCGTTGACCAAGCTCTCATTCCGGTGACTGACGAAGACCAGTGTCTTTTCAAGGATCTCGACATCAGATTCTTGAAAAATTGAGGCTTGCTGCCTTCGGAAGCCATTATTAGACCTTACGACCCCAAAACCAAAGCCGACTTTTCTTCTAAAACCTGGGTATGTTTCTTTTATTACCCCTTTTCTATCGGCCTCTCATATCCATTTTCACCGCTCATACAAGAATTATTTGACGTGACCGGATTCTCGTATTCACAAGTCATGCGAATGGTGTGGAGGGTTTTGGAAACAGTAGATCGTCTGAATAAAACCCGTGAGCTGTCCATAGGTGTGCCTGAGATTGACGCAAATTATAACCTCCGAACTCACGGATCCTTTCGTTATTGTCTTCAATCCAAGTCCAACCGTCTTTACATGGTTCCCAAGGTGTCCGGTAGCGACCCTGATTGGAAAAGACATTTCTTTTTCGTTCGTCGGGATTCTATTCTTGATGGGATGAACATGCCTACTAAATGGGTTCACAAGGGTAGGAAATCTTTAGGACAGAATTTCTCTTTGCAAATGATTCATCTTAATATGGTTTCTTTTTTGACAGTTGTGTTTGAGGATTTAGTAAAGCTTAGGAAGAACACGAAGAAAAGGCTCAAGGCGTTGTTCAAGATTCCAGCAGAGGAAAGGGAGTTTTGCTTAGAGGAAGAAACAGGAGAAACGAGTGTGATTGCTGCAAAACCTGCTGAAAGCATGAATTCTGGTAAGTGTTTTGGGGATATTAGGTTTTCTAGGGATTTTTTATCTTGAAAATAACTCGATAAATCATTGTGTAGGGATGCCGAAGCCAAAGTCTTTTAGCTTAGTAGATTTGGACGATCTTATTGAGGATAGGACTGTGGTGAAGCAAGAACATTCCAAGACACTTTTTCCGTCGGTGAGAGTCCTAACAACTCGCCAAAAAAGTGCCGCACAGAAGAAGAGGAAAGCCACCACTTCGGCCGAGACCAAGCCTTTTGCTGACATGACCATTTCTGATGCTGTGGAGAAGCTTCAAACTCTTGCTAACTCTCTTGGAGCAGTAAGTATTTTTTGCTTATCCTGAAAAATAGTAATCTGCAGAAAAACTAATATTAATTTGGGAATAACAGAAAACCGAAAGTTACCGACAGATATCCCAAGATGCTAAATTGTCCAAGAGAGAGGCTGAAGCCAGGCTTACCGATCTTCTACAAGCTGTTGACACCAAGGACAAGCTACTCAAAAAGAAGGATAAAGAGATTTTGGATCTCAAAGCCTCATTTGAGTTGGAGAAGACCGAGTTCTTAGAGGAAGCCAAGAAGTGTGCAGCCGCCAGCATTCTAGAGTCGATGATCAAGATGTCAGAGGAAGCACAAGCAAAAGTTCGTGATGGACTCGTGGAATTCAGTGGCTTGGAAGAAGAATCTCAAGATGCTAAGGGGGGGGGGGGGAGCTTGAAGAGGATGAGACGGCTGGAACTTCTGAGGTGATCAAAGATGCTGGAGCTGGTGAGGACGCGAAGGAGACTAAGGCAGGGGAGGCGACAGTTTTGGAGAAGAGGAAGGTGATGATGCTGAAGGTGGAAAAGTTTGAACCTAGTTTACAGGTTGTTTTTATGTGTTTTTAATGGTTGTTTTGAACAATTTCTATTTTGGTTATGTAAGGACAACGTAGTAAGCTCAGGATAATGGTTTGGGTGGAGGGATCCTAGTTCCGGACGAAACCCAAACCGTCTTTTACTTTCTGCATTTAGAACAAATATGATAGTTCGGGTGGATGGGCTCCGTTTTGAGTGAAACCCGGATTATCTTTTCCTGCATCATAATATTAGCAAAACCTTTTATGACTTATATTGGCATCTTTTTACTTCTTCCATTCTTAGAAAAGATCTAAGTTTTATGAACAATCTTTAAGTAATAGTTTAAGTTTTACCAATAAACCAATATCAAGTCATAAACTTTAAATAATATGAAAGATAAAATACTTGCAAATAGTAACTCATACCAGAACCATGTATCAATTAACCTGGAAGTTGTCTGGACCGTCTTATCCTTGCAATAAGATCACTGTGTAGAGTATACTTCTAATCCTGGGGATATAAAAATAGAATTGTGACATTAGCATTATCCTTAAAATATTTTTAGAAATTCGGGCGACAAGGCCTAAATAAACTGGCGACAAGGCCCTTTATAAGAGATGAAAAATCTCTTGAACCATTAGAAACGAATTTGCGACAAGGCCTTTTAGAAGAGATGTAAATCTCTTAAACCTTAAGAATGAATTGGCGACGAAGCCCTTTAGAAGAAATGTAAATCTCTTTAACCTTTGATTATGGTACGTCTACCATAAACTTGTGATTCAAACAAATAGTCGAGGATAACGAGGTAACAAGTCACTATATTCCATGTGCTGGCCCCGCCTCTCAAACTAAGGCCGAATAAATCATGCGCTACAGGCGTCTTAAGAAGAGATGAAGATCCCTTAAACCTCAAGATCCAAACCAATAGCTGAGGATAACGAGGTAACAAGTCACTAGATTTCATGTGCTGGCCCCGCCTCTCAAACTAAGGCCGAATAAATCATGCGCTACAGGCGTCTTAAGAAGAGATGAAGATCCCTTAAACCTTAGAAGAAGTGAAAACCCCTTATACCTTAAGGATAAGCTGGCGACGAAACCTTAGATACTGGCGACGAAGGCCCAAGTTAACTTCATTCTCTCATGTCTACAAAACAGTCAACTCTAAATGAGGGGTGGGTGTTAGCCTTGCTAACACCCCTCCGATGCTTAAGTCAGTACCACGTTTGAAGAATAATAATAATAAAAAATAAATAAAAGTATAAGTTTGAGTACATACCTTGACTGTTTAGTATAACAGTTGTCCTCGGGATAGAAGTCTTACATGAAATATTTTTTTAGATGTATAGCATTCCAAGCCCTTGGTAGTAAGTCACCATCTAAAGTAGATAATTTTTATGCCCCCTGTCCTGCTTCCGAATCGATCAGGTAAGGACCTTCCCACTTTGGTGCGAGCTTGCCATCCGTAGGATTGGTAGTATTTTGAAAGACTTTTCGGAGAACCAAATCCCCTTCTAGGAACCTTCGAACCCTGATATTCTTGTTGTAGGACTTTGCTATCTTCTGTTGTTAAGAAGCCATTCTGATCTTTGCCAAATCCCGGAGTTCTTCTACCGCATCTAGATCTTCAAGTAGTCTTCGCGTGTTATCTTCGGGATTTTGATGAGTGACTCTGGCCGTCGGGATAACCATTTATGTGGGGATAACTGCTTCAGCTCCAAACACTAATGAGAAAGGAGTCTGACCAGTAGCATTCTTCGAAGTGGTTCTATCTGCCCAAAGAACGAAAGGAGTTCCTCAGCCCATTTTCCTTTCTTAGACCCCAACTTTTTCTTCAGGTTATTGATGATGATTTTGTTGCTTGATTCGACCTGTCCATTGGCCTGTGGGTGGACAGGTGTTGATGTGATCATCTTGATTCCCCAACTGGCAGAGAAGTTAGTTGTTCTCTTGCCGATGAATTGCAAGCCATTCTCACATACTATCTCTGCCGGGATCCCAAACCTTGTCAGGATATTGCACTTGATGAATGAGATAACTTCTTTTTCTCTGACTTGAACAAAGGCTTCCGCTTCGATCCACTTCGAGAAATAATCTGTCATAGTCAACATAAAGACTTACCCTCCTAGAGCTCTTGGTAGTTTCCCTACGATATCCATTCCCCACTTCATGAAAGGCCAAGGGGATATAATAGGATATAATGGTTCTGCTGGCTGGTGCAAAATGTTGCTATGTCTCTGGCATGAATAACATTTCTGAGAATAATTCATAGCATCCCTCTACATCGTTGGCCAGAAATACCCCGTCCTCAGGATTTTGGAGAATAGTGCTCTGCCCCCAGTGTGATTCCCACAATCTCCATCATGGATATCTTGAAGAACTTCTTGAGCTTCTGCCTTCTCCAAGTACCTAATATATGGTCCTGCAAGGGATTTTCTGTATAATATATCATTCATTATAGTATATGTTATTACCTTTGCGCGAAAAGCTCTTGGGTTTTCATCCTTGGGGATAACCCCATCCTGAATATATTCCTTGATTGGGATAATCTAAGAATTTTTATTATCCTCAGAATTTTTGGCTCCCACATCTTCGTCATCTTTTGATATTTCATTGACACCTTGCTCTTCTATTGCTGGGCTCAGGATATTCACGATAGGGATCTTGACACCTTCTGGTATCCTGAAGGATGAAGCTAAATATGCTAGGGCGTCTGCTTCAACATTCTCTTCCCCAGGTACCTGCGAAATATTAAACATTTCGAAACACTTTGCTAGTTTTTTAACTAGCTCTAGATATTTCATTAGTTTTTCTCCTCTAACAGTGTAAGAACCATTAAAATGATTAGTTAATAATAATGAATCGACATGTACTTGAATAAACCTGATTTTCATGTCGATTGCTAGTTGTAATCCTGCTATCAAACCTTCGTATTCTGCCTCATTATTTTTGGCTTAAAATCCGCAGGATATGGATTGAGGTATAATGTCCCCCTGTGGTGATTTCAGCAGAATCCCGAGACTTGTTCCTCTAACATTTGAAGCACCATCAGTGTATAGGGTCCACTTATCTTTGGTTTCTTCAAGTTGTTGGACTTCCAAGTCTGCTTTTTCTTTAAGTTCGCTGGTGAAATCAGCCACAAAGTCTGCTAATGCCTGGGATTTGATAGCAGTCCTAGGTTGATATGTTATATCATATGCACTTAGCTTTACTGCCCATTTTGTCATTCTACCCGACATTTCTAGTTTTCTCAAAACAGACTCAATAGGATAATTAGTTCTAACACATATAGGGTGAGTTTCAAAATAATGTCTAAGTTTAGTAGATTCCATAATATGTGCTAAAATTAATTTCTCAAGATAAGAGTACCTGGTCTCAGCATCCAAAAGACTTTTACTTACGTAATATATGGGATGTTGTTGAGCTTCGAGATCCTTGGCCAAAACTGCACTTATAGCATTATTTGATACAGCAAGATATAGAGATAGGGACTCACCTTCTTCGAGTTTTACCAGCAGAGGAGCAGAAGAAAGATAAGCTTTTAAGGATGCCAAAGCCTCCTAATGCTTACTGGTCCACTCGAACCTTTTGTTTTTCCTCAGGATATCATAAAATTCTTTACATTTTTCTAAGGATTTGGATATGAATCTGTTGAGCGCCGTTATCCTGCCGGTTAGCCTTTGAACATCCTTGACTGATTCTGGGGATTTCAAATTCAGGATAGCTTGTATTTTCTCCGGACTTGCCTCTATGCCCCTTTTGGTGACAATGTATCCCAAGAATTTGCCAGCCTTTAATCCGAAATGGCATTTTGAAGGATTAGCTTCATGTTGTATTTGTCGAGGATATCAAATGCGGTCTTGAGATCTTGAAGGTGATCTTCAGCTCTCTTGGACTTCACCACCATATCATCAATATAGACCTCCATTGTGTCCCCCAATTGCTCTTTGAACATCATGTTAACTAACCTCTGATAGGTTGCACCCGCATTTCTAAGTCCAAAGGGCATAGCAATATAACAATAAATACCCATGGGAGTCATGAAGGCCGTATCTTCTTGATCCGAGGGCTCCATCTGGATTTGCTGAAATCCTGAGGATGCGTCCATAAATGTCAGCATCTCGTGGCCGACTGTAGCATCTACCATCGAATCGATGTGTGGTAGAGGGAATGGATCTTTAGGACAAGCTTTATTTAAGTCTGTGAAATCTACACAAACTCTCCATTTTCCATTCTTTTTTTGTACAACCACCACATTTGCTAACCATCGGGGGTATTGAACTTCCCTAATCATATATGCCTTCAAGAGTCTTTCCACTTCCTCTTGAATGATTATGTTTCTTTTCAGGTGCAAACTTTCTTCTATTTTGATGGATTGGCCTGAAAGAGTTATCAATTCCAAGTTTATGTGTTACAATGTCTTTGGAAATACCTGTCATATCTTCATGTTTCTATGCAAATGTTGACAGCCTTGACTTGAGGAAATCGACCAATTTTGACTCAATATCCTCAGGAATGCTAGTTCCTATCAGCACTCTGACTTCAGGATCCTCAGGATAAAAAGATACTTCTTTAATTTCTTTCTCCCTGGCCTCCATGACGCCTCGTGCTGGCTTCTATAATTGCTACGCCTGCTGGGGTATGGCGGTACTCTTCATGAAAGAGGTGTAGCAATTCTTGGTGTCTTGTTGGTCACTGATGATTTTGATAACTCCCCACGGACTTGGGAGTTTCACACATTGGTGATAAGTAGATGGGACTACTTTCATCTCGTGTATCCAGGGCCTGCCTAATATAATATTGCAACAAGATAAACAGTCAATAACACAAAATTTTTTGCATTTTATTTACCCCTTCAACATATATTGGGAGCTTAATCTCCCAAATAGTGTTCTTAGTTTCTCCACTGAATCCAACCAATACTGAGGAACTGGGGACGATCTCATCCTCAGGAATATTCATCGTTTTCAGCACGTCTAATTGAATAATGTTGACAGAGTTTCCGCCATCTATGAGGATCATGCGAACTTAATGGTTAGCCACATATAAAGTTATTACCAAACTATCATGATGAGGATCTTGAACATCGACTCTATCGCTTTCATCAAAGGATATAATCCTCTCTTGAGTGAGAATTGATGTCTTTGTTGGCCTGTCAGCCACTTCTAACTTTCTTTGGTCAGCATTTCTCTTTGCAGCAGAATAAGAGGTTCCACAGATGTCGGATCCTCCGGATATGAACATGATTGTTCTTGCATCCGTTGGTGGAGGAGTCGGCTTTTCAGGAATTTTCTCGGGATCCTGTTCTATTCCCTTCTTCTTGCCAAGTAGCTCTTTCAAGTGGCCCTTGCTGAGAAGATAACTGATCTCCCTTCTGTGTGCAATGCAATCATCAGTCAAGTGCCCAAAGTCTTCGTGGAAGGCACGCCATTTTGATTTGTCTTTCCAGGATCCTGGTCTCTCCACTTTCCTTGGCCACCTAGCTTTCTCACCTAAATCCTGCATGGCACACATTAATCCACCAATATCAACAGAAAAACAATATTCAGAGATCTTAGGATATTCTTCATAATTTTCATCATCTACTGCATTAATCTTGGGGTTATCAGGCTAGTTGTAAGGCTTTGCTCGATATGATTTTCCCGGGGATTCGAATTTCCTGTTCGTCTGATCATACTTCGGGATATCGACTTTAGAGTTTTTCTTGTCGTCTTCTAGCCTGATAAACCTCAGAGCTCTGCTTCTTGCTTCGTCTAATGACCTGCATGGAGTCATAACGAAATCATCATAGAAAGAGGAGCCTTTTTCTAACCACAACTTGAGAGCTTCCACTGCTGAAGCTGGGTTTAGGTTCGGAATTTCCAGCGACTCCTTACTAAACCTGGTAATAAAATCTCTCAAGGATTCCCCAGGATTCTGGGTAACCCTATAAAGATCACCTGTCATTTTTCTCAAAAGTTCTACTACAAGAAAACTGGTTATTAAACATGTTAACTAAATGAGAAAAATAATTGATAGTGTTAGGAGGAATACTCAGTAGCCATTTCATGGCTGCTCCGGTTAAGGTAGACCCAAACCCTTTGCAAAGACATTCTTCTTTGATTTCCATAGGGATTGGATTGATCTCCATACGTTCTCTATATTGTGCGACGTGTTCCTCAGGATCCGTTGAGCCATCATACAGTTTCATATTTGGGGTTTGAAACCATTTTGAGATCTGCATGTCGCTAATTGATGGCACGAACCGGGATATACTTTTACTATCAGTAGGAACTTCAGGTATGGGACAGATTACACCGGGGGCATTCGATATCATGTCCTTAAGTTTTTGTAATTCTCGGGCTAAACTCGAACTTATGCCCGCATCCTGCAAAAATCATTGATTAGCATTAAATGGAATCGTATTGAAAGAGTTACCCTGATTAACATTCTGAGGAGCGGTTTGGGCGTTGTAGCTCGTATTCCCAAACATATTATTTCCAGGGTTGGTAAGCGGAGCAGTTGGAGTATTGGCCTGCATCGGGATAAAGTCTCCCTGATGCACATCAGAGGATCCTGAGGGCTGCTGAGCTTGAGCTAATCCTGAAGATACCGCCTGTTGATAAGGACCAGCCTGATGGAACAATCCTGAGGATCCAGACTGCTGAAACAATCCTGAGGATCCAGATTGCTGGAACAATCCTGAGGATCCAGACTGTTGGAACAATCCTGAGGATCTAAACTGTTGGAATAATCCGGAGGATCGTCCCGGTTGCGACAATCCTGAGGATCCTGCATGTTGATTAGGCCCAGCAGATGACGCATACGGGTATCCTTGGGATCCAGGTAAGTGCAATCCTGCAGACCCCAAATGTTGGAAATATGGGGTCCAGGGTTGTACGCCGTGGTCAGCTCTGGATGCACCAATCCTGAGGATCCTAGAGGAGTGAAACCCAGAGATCTTGGGATTAGTGGTGTGAGTTCTTCCGCTGGCTTCTTGGCTTTCTTGAAATCTTCCAGTTCCCTCACGGGCATCTGGTTGGTCTTGTTCTGGCGATCCATCTCTTCCAGTAGCCGTCTGTACAGAGAAAGAAGGTCGTTGTTGGACACCATGACGGGATCCTGGGGAGATGGCCTCGAACCTGAGAAGACGGGAGTAACATGTTGTGGATATTGAGAGTAGGGTTTCGTTTGAGAATGAATAACGATCAAAGCACCGTTTGCCCCACGGTGGGCGCCAAATTGTTTCGGTCAAAAATTAACAAACTAACTTTTGATCAAATTAATGCGTGAGGCGAGGTGCTTGATGGTAAAAAGATTGAACACGAGGATATGATTATGAGGGAAAAACCCCTTGATTATGATAATCTTCGTTTCGGTCAAGAGTTTACAACGTAATCTTTAGTCGAATCTCTTTGGTTAAAGATTATGAACTTAACTAATGGTCGAAATACGCTTGATTATTATGATCTCCAGCACAAAAAAACCCCAGACGGTGAAACCTATCACCGTTGATATTATTAATAACAATATCGGTGATTACAAAGGTTGGAGCTGATTAGTAAACGTGAGCTAAGTGATACAATGACTAATAGCAGCTAAACAAGTGAATTACGTGTGACCTATTGATACTATCACCTCAAATTTATAATAAGAAGATTACAACTGTTATTCCGATTATTCCGGAAACCCTAGACTAAGTCTTTAACAAGCCGTTGTTGCCCACGTTGTTTGTTGACGAAGTTCAAACAGTATTTCGTTGCAATCCACGTTCTTATAAACATATTTAACACGTGCTCTTATCTGCAAAACAATAAGATAATATAGGACAATTGAATTAGTAAACGTACCTTCCTCAGAATAACAGCTTAAATCAACATCCTCAAGTTATGCTCAATTCCGAGGATAATAAAATCTATACCCAACACGTACAATCATAGACGTGTTCCATATGAGGTCTATTAACTCTAGATCATCAAGATCTATTTGATCATAATCTTCATCAGTCAATTCACTTGTAGCAAATTTGCTACCCACTAAGTTTTCATAAGATGTCATAAATGCATAGAGAAAAGCAAAATTCTGTTAAGCCTCTTTCGTATTTACATTCGGTGATGCAGTAAAAACATTAGCAGTTGATTCACTAGAATTATCATTAGAACCAGATGCCATGACACATACATTTGGATCACCGTAGGAAGATGATCCTTCTTGTGAAGTTTGAGTATGAAATGCATTAATCATAGCGGCAGAATTACTCAAAAGTAAGCAACCTCCATATAAAGTCGGATCTTGAGTTTCTTTTGATGACTTTTGGCATTTCTCATCATATTCTCTATCTTCAGTTTTCTGCATGAATTCCATTGTAGTAAGATCTTCATTCTTAAAGAAACTATTCTCTTTAAGTACCATCAGAAACGTCGAGTAAGAACTTGGAAGAGCATTTTTCACAGTATCAATCTTATCAACTTCACTAGGTTCCATCTTCAGCTTATTCATCTCAGCTATAAGATGATTGAACCTTGTAAGCATCTCTTCAACAATCTCTCATTTCAATAAATTAATATTTCAAAACTGAAACTCCAGCATTGCCTTCTTACTTTCCTTGGTATTTCCCATACTTCTCATTTTAATGTGCTGAAACAAAGATGCATAAATTTTAATGCTCCCAACTTGATGGGAAATATTGTCAGCTAATGCCATAGTCATTGTAGAAAATGCCTTTGTTTCAATCTTTAAAGTTTTATTTTCTTCTTGAGAATATTGAGTAAAAGCCTTTGGAGTAAACCAGTTTTTCCACTAACAACCATAGGTACCGTATAAACATCGTCAAGACATCTTTAACAGTCTGGGTGTACAGACCCTAAATGTGCTCTGAATCGTTGTTCCCATTTTGCAAAATCACTAAACTTCATTAAACGAGGACATTTTGAATGTGATTCGATCTCATCATCGAGATTTAACATTTGTTGCATCAACATGTTTTGACATGCTTGTGAGTAGAAACCAGCCATCTCAAAAATATATTAAAATAAAAGTTTAAGGGGAAAAAGTATTCAAGTTTGAAACTTAATAGTATGAAAGGTAAATATTTTAATGAATGGTGGTAATGAATGGAAAATTTTAACATCCCGAAATTTCTAAGAATAATATTTAATATATTATTTATTTAGGATAAAAAAGTTTACTTGGGTTAGTAAAGAAATAATAATTAATAAAGATGAAAGGTTAAGTAGGTTTTAAAGATTGAATTAAATATGGACTAAAAAGGAAATATGAGCTTATCGTCCATGGGCTTAAGGGAGTATAAATACACCTTAAACCCTAATCAATTCCATTTCCATAGATCTCTACACCATAGCCTACACCTTCAAAAAGACACACTTCTCCAATTCCCGTTTTTGAGAAAATAGCCCACAAAGACACAAAGATTCCCAAAGATCTAACCATTAAACCGGTCTCAAATGCTAACTGAGTTTTCATGGCATATAATTGAAGATTTCCACCGATCAGATCTTAGATAAGAGGTATGGAAGTCTGGTTTTTATCAGCAAATACGTAACAACAAAAAAAACAGAGTTTTTCTGGCAACTGTTTCAGTTTTCTGGCAACTATAGAGGCGTTTTTCGGCAAAGGCGAGCTGATGGATTTGTATATAGAGGTGAGACGATTCCATGGCCGGTTGAATCACTTAATTCCGAGTTCGTTTGATATGGTTTTGGTCCATTCGAGTGATTTCAAACATAAACCTTAAAGGTATGTTTTCGTTAAAAAGGTTTACTTTTCGTGTACTGATTTGCATGGAAATTGGTATGATGATAGAATGGGCCATGATTATTAATAAAGTAATGAACTTGAGAGTAAATGGGTTAGTTAATTTGTTTCGGGTGAAACGAGTAGTGTTCCGTTGGTGAAAAGGACGGGTAAATGAAGTCGGTTTACATGAAACTTGGTGGGTTAGTAAATCGGACCTTAGTGTGTGAGAAAAATGTAAAATTGAACATATACAAGTTGTTTGGAACGAAACGGGTTATACGGGCGCATATGCTTGGACGCATATGATGTTAGCGTATAAGTGTGTGTATCCTTATAAGTATGTATGCGTATAGGTATGTACGCCGTATAAGTCTAAGTAACACATAAGTAGAAGAGACCATATAAGATGTATATAACATATATGTATGTAACGTGTATGTATGCAGTGTATACCGCATTTATGTATGTAACATGTATGTATATAAACGTATATGTATGCATGCACCGTGTATGTATATAAACGTATATGATATATGTAGCGTGTATGTATATAAATGTACATGTACGTATGGACGTATATGTATGTGGGCGTATATGTATGTATGCCCGTATATGTATATATAAACGTATATGTAAGACTTACGCGCTAGACGACTTATACGCTGGATGACTTACTCGACAATAAGGACTTACACGTTAAAATGATTTTCCAAATAAACGAACGATAATCAGCGTATACGTACGTAAACAATAGATATGGACTTATATGATATATGAATAAAAATAATTAACTAATAAGGAAAGGTAACATTTATAAAAAGGGAAGCATAATATAAATAGGAGTAGTTAGTTGATGCTTGTTAATTGATACATAGTCAGCTATGCACAACTCAAGAAAGGCATAACCGTAAATTCAGAAAGGAATCGCTTGCAAGTGAGTTTCAAGCCCCATTTCCTTGATATGTTTTCGGGGACGTATGCATACTCGATGCGATTTGTTAATACACTTACCTTAAGTGGTAAGTGTATGCCTTATATGATTTATGTATGAATGAATGTTTGACGGTGTGTGAACGATCTTCGGATATTGCATGTACCGCCAGGTGATAGTTTGATGATTTGATTGTTTATATATGATGTATGAATGATGTATGTATGCTATAGAAAGATCAAGAGTATGTATGAAAGTTATATTTATGAATAATAGAAAGGGATGGTATGGTTGTATGGAAGAAAGAGAACCGGGCCCTAATAATACTCGAGGAAGACGGGAACGGAGCCCTAATAATACTCGAGGAAGAAGGGAACCGAGCCCTAATAATACTCAAGGAAGAAGGGAACCGGACCCCAATAATATACGCGGTAGAAAAGAGAACCGGGCCCTAATAATACTTGACGAAGTAGGGCGTAATGCTCTTTAAAATGTGTAAGTAAAATAAGTATTAAAATATAAAAAGAACGAGAGAAGTAAAGAATGAAAGAAAGAAAGAAGGTATATACTTATGTATGTACAACAGAATGATAAACAGGTAAGTAACATGTATGTTTGGGTACAAATTAGTAAGTATGTGAATGTATTGTATATTGCCTGATTAACTAGAACTCACTCAGCGTAGCTGACTTTTAGTATATACGTAGGTAAACTGAAAGAAGCAGCTACCATGAAGGAGACACATGGAAGGAACTGAGTAAGCTGGCATCTGAAGATTTGTCATGATGTTTTATATTTTATGTTATGTTTAAAAGCCAAGTTATAAATGTATGTAACGAATGGTCGACTTTTGTTATTATTGCGTGAAAGTTTTAATTAACTGTGATAAATAGAACTGTGTTAATAAGTAAATCCAACGCCAAAGTAGGGTACCGGGACCGGGGCCTTACAAAATATTTATAACGAGTGGGGAACAGTAGTCAGTCAAAAGATGAACAATATCACGAATCTGAATGAGTCAACGAATGAAATGACGAATAAGATGACGAATGAAAGTCAGTCAACCCGAATGGTGATAACAAATAACTCTAACGAATAAAGATCCAAGTGTAACGAATCAACACCCGAATAGCTTGACGAATGGTTGATGAATGTGGTAGAGAATGGTATAGTGTTTTGATAACGAATGAACATGGCACGAACAGGTATTAGTGACGAATTGGTTGACGAATAATTGACGAATGAGTACTGATCACGAATGATTGATGAAGAATCAACTACAATAGCGAATGAAGCTATTATCTTGTTATAACAACTTTGACACGCGTCCCAATTCAGTTACACTGACAATAGTGAATGGCTATCCAATGCGTGACGAACGAGTTATGTTAACATAATGAATGAATGTTCATCTTCAAATCTTCAAACCTTCAAGTTTTAATTTCCAGATCTAGAAATTTTCAATATCCAAACCTTGATTCAAACTATCACAAACATCTAGATTATACACTCAATTCGTAACCAAAACTAACAAATAACCACTTAAACTGTTCGTATCACTCTCGCGAACATTCCCAAACCCATCCGAACAAGCAAACCCAACCTAACACTCGTCCGAAATCCAAAATCCACCAATACGGAATCCCCTATTTCTAAACACCACAAATTCAATCCATTTCCATCACAAACATTCACAATACCTCAATTCAATAATCACGAAGAACACAAACTCAATTCTGAATACAATTCCAATCAATTCATCATCTAATTAACATCTCATCATGCTAAATTAGATAAAATTGACAAACACAAAACTGGATCAAAACTTAACAAACAATCAATGAACTATCCAATAAATTCAAGACGAAATACCTTAACAAACACACAATCTAACCCTGGAATCTCTGATACCACTTGTAGAAACACCAATATGTTGATCTATAATATATTAATTAATCAATAAAATGTGATCTAATCAAACGGATCTAGTTATCTTATATATGTATGTATATAATAGATTATAGAAAGAAGTGTGCGAGTGAGCAACTCGGCATAGTAACAGCTTATAAGAATATATGTTAAACACAATTAAATTATGATGGCTTGAACAGCCTTTATAGAGAAGACGAATGTCATCCGTTACACATGCCGTAACGAATGGCCTTCATTCGTCTTCATTACCATTAATAACATAATGGTATAACGAATGACTTATTCGCTATACCCCATTCGTCAACATTCCATGACGAATGGGAACGTTTCAATAACGATTAAGGTCTTAAACATCCTTAACGAATGGACACGTTAACAACTTAACTATCATTCGTTAAACAGACTTAACGAATGAGCACATATAAGTTAACGAATGGACTTGTAATTACCAAAGCACCCTTACATTAAAATAATAATAAATACAAACGATTACAAATACTCGATACGACCAAAACCGTACATTAACAAACGGGTATGGGATTGGATCTTAAACATGTTTGGATACAGGTTGGTTTTGGATCCTAAATCAGAACATAATACTTAAATCAAACTTTGCAGATTGGTCCCTATAATTTAGTTGTGGATACAAAGAGGGTTAAACTAAACTTTATGGGTGTATATTGAATATAATGCTAAGTTAAAAAAATATGTCAATAGAATATGTATTAAAATAATATAAAAAAGAATAGAAAATACATATTATAATATTTCAGATACCTTATTGATTAAAATTATCCGGAAACGAAAACGGGTCGGGTAACATGAATGTCACACCCCAACCTACAGCGAAAATGCCGGGGCGTGAACTGATTGTCACAGCTCTCAAGGTTACTATCATGCAACATTATGATTTAATAATTTCAAATAATACATTTACAGTTAAGTACATCAAGTATAACGAAATTACAACAACGATTAACTAAGTTTGTATTCTAAAAAGCATTTCTACGTGATCTCCATCTTGCTAAACAACCAAGCTAATAACCTGCAAATGCGTATAAAATATATATTTGTCAACAACACATGTTGAGTGAGTAAAAAAAAAGTTTAAGACACAGCAGTAATAGTATATATAATATATAAAGAAAGATGCAAACTGATCCTGTGAGATATACAGTTAAGCCATAGCACATACAAAAACAATCAAACATAAAGAAAGGGCTAAACCGTAGCATGCGAATGGGCATTGGTTACCAAAAATGAGGTGTCGGTGAAACCATTGTCAATGCGTCGGACGCCGGCCACTACGACGGTCGTATGATCATACTAGACTGAGAATATGTTGGACCTCTCCGAATGCGGTTCAAATAAAACAAGTAAGCAAATAGCAAGTTAGACATAAAATGATATACAGACAAGGATTAAACAATTGCGATTTTGAATACTAGATAATAGATAAATATGATACGATACGCATATGTCCCCAAAACGGTTAAAAATAAGTAAAAGGGGGAGTGATTACTCACCTGATCGGATAAAAGAATTATAAATGATGATGTGAGAATGATGAACCCTTCGGGATACACCGACAAGGATTCCTAGTTAAATGATAATAGTAAGAATTAATTGTAAGAGATATAACATGATTAAATAAATTAAGATTTTGATGGAGATTGAGTTATGATTGATATTAGAATGTTTATTGAACGGTTGATTGATTTTTATTATTAATATTATTGCCAACCATTATTATTGTTATAATTTTAAAGAATTGTTACTTTTATTATATTATAGAATCACCATTACGTATACTTGATAATAATCATATAATTAGACTTATAAATACATAATTTAAATATATGATTTTAATATAAAACATACTTATAATTATTTGAGTAAATAAAATGCTAATGTATAAATAAGTAGATGATCATAGTAATAATGTGTTATTAATTAATTATAATATATGGTAGTATATAATTAAATATTTCGTTTAAAATCTTTTATATAAAATCTATTTAATACGTTTAGAATATATATATATATATATATATATATATATATATATATATATATCAAAGATATAACTTTATAAATATGTTCATTACGAAGCGTGAATCAAAGTGTCTGGTTTTAATAAGATTTATTTAAAACAATTTATATTTATAATGCTTATAAATATAAATTACATATATATCTATATATACACCAAAAATCGACAAAGAAATTATTTGACAAGAACGTAAAATTTAATTGTGCCGGTTAAATAAAAAAATGTTGTTTATTTGATATTTAATGATTAATTAATCACTTTAACCATTAAAACAAACTAAAAAAATAAAAGATCAAAAAAACGCAATGGCTGAGGCTCGAACCTTCGCCTCAGCCGGCTCCACGTAATAACACACACACCAAAATCAACTGTTCTAGGCTTTTAATTGTGTCATAAACGAAAACAAATTATTATATACAATTATGCCCAAAGCCCCAAAACCTTTGAACCCTAATTTATGTACTTGATTTATCCCGTTTGTGATTTATCACGTAACCATAGGGTTAATACAGATCTAAAGACAATGAACACATCTGTGTAGTTTAATTACCTCAGCGATTGAAGAATGAAGACCAATTAAACGATAACCCGACGGCATAGAGTGAATCAAGAACATGTATAAGGGGTAAGCTATAATGAAATTGATTATGAGGAACGGTAGGCGATGATCCAACGATGGTGTAGACGAGAATAGTTGAATTATAAATATCTCTATAGTTTTTAATAAAATACGGGTTAGGACGGCGGAGTATTTTTGTTAATACGTATAATAATTGATGAATCAATTGGGTTAGTTAGGCCGATTATGGTAAGGAGATTAATATAAACAGATCAATTCTATCTATAGGGCGAAGATTATGGTGCAAGACATCGAGCGGGTTGCGGATTGCGAGTTTGGATACGGGTTAACGGGTTATGGATCTTGGATACTGGTTGGGTGGAATAATATATGCAAATTTCACTTTAGCTCCTGGATAATGAAGATGGAAACACATTTAGGCAAAAGTTTAGTTTAGGGTAGTTTTTGCAATATTTTGAAAGAGATATATGTTAAATAAGTGAATAAAAATAATATTATAATAATTAGTTTACTCGATAAGCGCGATAATTTTATTTATAAAATTTCCCGAACATATAAACAGGTCGGGTAACGATTACTAAAATAATGATATAAAAATACGAGTTGTTACAGTCTCCCATACTATAGGGAATTTTGTCCCGAAATTAAATGATAATATAACAAAACCATTACATTTTGAGAAAAGGAAAATTTTAAATATAACTATTAAAATTTATCATAACACAGAAGTTCGAATAGTTAAAACAACGCTGCAAATGAAAATCAGATAAAGACACTTATATATAGGATGTACCAGCGGCGTATCCACCATGTCCTTATCATCTCTACATGTGTACTGTCATCCCAGCTACTTTCAATTCTATATTATGGCACACAATTGCACGCATTATGATTTCCATGCGAGGACTTCGATAATTATGTAGGCCTCAATAATTATTTAGATCGTCGGATGGTCCACATAACTCGTCCCATCGTGTTGGTTACAAAGAATTTGGATAACATGTGTTTTAGTGAAAACAAGAACTTTAATATATTTTAATTATAAATAGGAGATAGTCATTGTGTAAAACGCTGCTAAAAACAAATTGAATCCTTGAGTTGATTTAATAAAATATTAAAGTTTTAAAACGTCTTTTGATATAAATTTTGGAAGTTTGGAAAGGAAAGGATTACTTAGGGTTGAAAGTGAGACAAATCGGGATGAATGAGTTTAAGATATAAACCAACTATATAATATTATAAAAAGTTGTCTTTTGAAAAGGTAGATTTTATGGTATGAGCATAATCACTTGAAATTGAAATTGTTTAAATCCAAAAATCGAATAAAGGTTTGTTATGATGTATGATTGAGAAAAAAATAAAATATGTTTAGATAAAAATGACAAAAATATCTTCTTTGATAAACTTAGTCATGATTTATTTGAAATAACTTGATTAATTGGATCTATAAAAATTTTGATAATTGTAGTTTATTGAATTAAAGTGTTTTGATTAGGTCGCAAAGCATAGTATAACTTAATAAATTTGGAAATTTGAGTTTGATGCACATGATTGAATCGAGAATACACGTGGCGTAGGTGATTAGGCTTTCCATAGCTGTAGCAATTCCAGGTAGCAGGGTATAAAATTTGAACAAACGTCGTAGCATGTGTTTTAGAATTAGACGAAATAGACCATTGTGGAACGTCTTGTGGTACGTGACAAATATTAACAGGATAGTCGAACGATTACATGGGGTACAAAATGATATAAGGATTGAATTGAATAGTTATAGTGGCGAGTGAGTTTTGACGTAAAGTTTCTTATTGAGACGCTATGATTTTGTTGTGATTGATTGTTTATTTGCTTAACAACATATAGTTGGTGTTTTAGAATCGCTTTTGTTACTGTTGTTGCTATGAGAATGGGTAGGGGTAGATGATTTGAATTTAATAGAGAAGAAGTTAATGAACAAGATTGAATTGATTGCATTTATGTTTTGGAAATTGAGTTTATATTTTAGAGATCGCAGGAGCTATCTTCTCGTGTAAACATGTCGCTATGAAGCGGTTATAGGAAATAATTGATTGATGTTGTTTGATGTCGAGATAACATTCTATGATTAATAAAGATGTGATTTAATGAGAAAATTGGATAATAATGTAGATTTCATATGTGTTATTGCGTAAAATGAAACAAAAATGTGTTATGGTGATGTTTATTCATAACTCAAGGATAAGCTAGAATTCAAATTGAAAATCAGTGAGCTAATTTGATGAGTGAATGAGTTTTTATCAAAGTTTAATATGTTTTAACAAATTAAAATTTGAGGTTGAATACTTGAAATATCCTTAATAAGTTATATATATGATACCATGAGTATTAAGAAAGCCATTTGATTATTAAATTGTGCGATAATATTTAAATTAATTGAGGTATTGATATTATAATAATGTGATAAGATGAATAGGTGAAAACCGATCTCAATGAGTGTAAATTGTTTTGATTGGCTCGTGATAACCGAATCTAGATAAACGAAGAATTTGTATCCGATCAGGATAATAAAAATGTTTCGAGAGAATGAATAGATCGAATCAATAATTTTTTATTCAAAAATGATTTAGTAAGTAACTAACTATATAATACAATAGCAGAATAATTAAATTTAAATCATATCATAAATCCTTTCGTATAAAATCAAATAAACAAACAAATAGACAAGTAACGAATGTTCTTCGATGTGTTGGGTTTTCCATGAGCTTTCCATGGCATTTTGTTTCCCCAAATTATTAGCATACCAAAACCAAAACAAATGTGTTAGTTGGCCTCCCATGAGCAGTACATGGCAATTTGAATGACCCAACTTAATTAACGAATCAACAAGCCAATTAAGTTTGTCGGCCCATGAGCGTTACATGACGATTTGACCGACAAAACTAAATAACGAATAAACGAACTCAAACATAAGTAGTTGAAACATCTCGTGTATCATTTACGGATGATAATGTTCCAACAATATATAGCAAATATAACAAATTGTGCAAATGTACAGTTGGCGTGTCCATGGCGTCCCATGGGTTTTACACCCGACTATACATTTTAAAAATGATAAAACGCAATAAAGGGTGTAACCGTTTGGCCGATTACGTTAAACGCTTAAAGTGTGTGTCGCAGGACAATTTCCACTATGGCGGGGAATCTTGTCACACTCCCTAACTTTAAATGAAAAAGAACAAAAACAAAGCTAGGAAATTCGCTAGGAAATTTCAGACAATAATAGGCAATCTTATAAAATTCAATAGGAATATTTTAAGATCGAGGCATAGCCTCGAAGTTATAAAAATATTTTGAGAATGAGACATAGTCTCGGAGTAATAAAATATTTTGAGAGTGAAGCATAGCTTCGGAGTTATGTGTGTGCATGACAATAAAATAAACAATTAGCTAAGCAGTTATATAAGTATTTAATCTAGCAAGGGAAAAAGTAAGTTGTAAACAATAAAACAGAACACATCAGGTAAACAAATAAGCACGTATGGGGCTCCTAAGCATGTTACTAAGGCACCGCTAACTACCTATCTTAAACCTTCGGATCTGATACCAATCTCTTACATCCCAACCTACGGCGGAAATGCCGGAGCGTGAACTGATTGTCACAGCTCTCACGGTTACTATCATGCAACATTATGATTTAATAATTTCAAATAATACAATTACAGTTAAGTACATCATGTATAACGAAATTACGACAATGATTAATTAAGTTTGTATTCTAAAAAGCATTTCTACGTGATCTCCATCTTGCTAAACAACCAAGCTGATAACCTGTAAATGCGTATAAAATATATATTTGTCAACAACACATGTTGAGTAAGTAAAACAATAGTTTAAGACACAGTAGTAATAGTATATATAATATATAAAGAAAGATGCAAACTGATCCTGTGAGATAAACAGTTAAGCCATAGCACATACACAAACAATCAAACATAAAAAAAGGGCTAAACCGTTACATGAGAATGGGCATTGGTTACCAAAAATAAGGTGTCGGTGAAACCATTGTCAATGGGTCGGACGCCGGCCACTACGACGGTCGTATGATCATACTAGACTGAGAATATGTTGGACCTCTCCGAATGCAGTTCAAATAAAGCAAGTAAACAAATAGCAAGTTAGGCATAAAATGATATACACAAAAGGATTAAACAGTTGCGATTTTGAATACTAGATAATAGATAAATATGATACGATACACATATGTCTCCAAAAAGGTTAAAAATGAGTAAAAAGGGGAGTGATTACTCACCTGATTGGATGAAAGAATTATAAATGACTATGTGAGAATGATGAACCCTTCGGGATACACCGACAAGGATTCCTAGTTAAATGATAATAAAAAGAATTAATTATAAGAGATATAACATGATTAAATAAATTATGATTTTGATGGAGATTGAGTTATGATTGATATTTGAATGTTTATTGAACGGTTGATTGATTTTTATTATTAATATTATTGCCAATCATTATTATTTTTATAATTTTAAAGAATTGTTATTTTTATTATATTATAGAATCACCATTACGTATACTTGATAACAATCATATAATTAGACTTATAAATACATAATTTAAATAAATGATTTTAATATAAAACATACTTATAATTATTTGAGTAAATAAAATACTAATGTATAAATAAGTAGATGATCATAGTAATAATGTGTTATTAATTATTTACAATATATGGTAGTATATAAATAAATATTTCGTTTAAAATCTATTATATAAAATCTATTTAATACGTTTAAAATCTATTTGATATTTAATGATTAATTAATCACTTTAACCATTAAAACAAACTAAAAAAATAAAAGATAAAAAAAACGTAATGGCTGAGGCTCAAACCCTCGCCTCAGCCGGCTCCATGTAATAACACACACACCAAAACCAACTGTTCTAGGCTGTCAATTGTGTCATAAACGAAAACAAATTATTATATACAATTATGGCCAAAACCCCGAAAACCTGTAAACCCTAATTTTTGTAATTTATTTATCCCTTTTGTGATTAATCACGTAACCATTGTTGGAATCGATCTACCCAAGACACATAATAGAGTTGATGTGGCTAGTACATATTGATCCAAGTCGGGTCATACCCAATAACAAGCTAGAAAAACACCACTATAATTATTGTTAGATGTGATCTAAGTAATGATTATCAACACTTATAATATTTGGAAAATAGTTTTCTAAATATTTTCATTTGTGTGTTAAATAAATTTTATGGATAATTTATATTTTGAGAGATGTTATTTAAATTGGTTAAATAAGATATTGCATGTTACTTATGATATGTTTTATAACATAAATATTATGAGTAAATAATTGTAAGTAATTAAAAGGGGATTTGGAATTTGGGTTGGAAACTCCCTCCCTCTTCTCTCTCCTCCTTTTGTTCCTTCCAAGACATGCAAATATATTGATTGGGAGATCATATTTCTTGGTAATATAATCTCTACACTCTCTCTCACACACACTTCTCTTCTCTCTTTCTCTCCTCCGTGGAGCCGTGAACAAGAAGAAGAAGGAGCACAAACGGGATTTTGTTCTTGCATCAAGTGTTAGGACCCTAGCAACCAAGGTGTTTGTTGGAGCTCGTTGGGTATACAAGCTTGAGGGTTCCTCCATTGGAAGCTAGCCGTTCATATCTTTCATCCTCTTTATCTTTCGTACTTGAAGGTATGATTCATGCAACACCCTATGGTTGTTTTGATAGCATGCATATTCGTATAAGGATCCTGGCATTGGGTTTAACATAAACGGGTTTATGTGTAATGGTTAACAAGATTTAAAACTTTATTTCCGCTGCGTTTTCCTTAATAAATGGTTATTTTGGACTTTGATAATCTTGCTAAATCCAACAATGGCATCAAGAGCCGCTTATACGGATTTATGCTTCATAGATCTAAAATTTTTGGATTTATGGTGTGTTTCACCATATGGCCGAAACTTTTTGGCTTTTGGTTGCCCCTTGGTTCCTCTGGATTATACTTTACATGCATGTGATAATCTTGATGAATTAAGTCATGTGGATGATTAATTATTTTCTTTGGACAATACCCGAAACTTTCGATTTTGTTCCTCTTGGCCAAAAGTTTTATGGGTAAGAGGGGAACCATTTTGGTCTTCTAAGACATTGCATACTTGGATGTGCATTTGGATGTTCATAACCTAGCCATGACCTTTGGATGTGTGTTTGTGTTGTGATTTATTCGGTTTATTCAATATGGTTGTAATATTCATTTATTTGGGTTTGTAATCTATTTATTTATTTCCTATTGGTTTGTAATAATAAGTAGATTAGTTGTATTTCTTTAACTAGAGAAAAATGTATTAGGATATATTTTTTGTAAAAGAAGAAGCAACAAAGTTACGGTTTTGGTTTTGGGCCTTAATGGACTTCATAGTCCAAGATGGGATTTTAGCCCAATGGCCAAAGCCCAAACTTGGAGGCCCATGGAAGCTAGGAGCTGAAGTTGGAGCCCAAATGGAAGCCCAAATAAAGTGGAAGAGTCACAAGACACACTTGAAGCATATGGACGCGGGATCAAGTGGGAGTTCACCGACACATGCCTTGTGCCATTCTCGTACCTTAGGAGAGACCTTTTGGCATACTTGTTTCGGTCAACAAGTGTTGTCATTCTAGGTGGTTATGGTTATGGACTTGTGTTTGTACCTTATGCTTGTGTGGTTGATTTATGTTTATTGTTTTATCATGTTTGGATGTTAACAATTAAAATCGACAACTAGCATAAAAGTGATTCCTTTGAAATTATTAAGTTATAGAATTGGTTTTGTTAACTATTAATGATTTCATAATAAAATGATTTTATTTAAAGGAATTTGAAAATTGGTTTTCAAAGATACCATACATTTAAATGCATGCAAATGGAAGGTACATTAAATAGTTTTCCAATCTAGAATTTTTGAAAAGCTAAAATCCCTTTTAAAACAAGTTGAACACCATCCTTTTATACCACACTTAAGTCACTTGTAGACTTGAATCGTGGAATAGGGTCACCTAACCACATTTAAGAAAACTTATGATCTTAAGGTGATTTTACAATACTTGTGGATTGAGGGTCACCTAACCACTTGTATGTGTAAACTCACACGTGTGTGTAAGTAGGACGACTTGATTTGGAAACCATGTGAATAGGGTCACCGACACATGGCATTCAAAGGTGTTGATGGGATTAAACATGCCAAAAAAACATAATATGTTTAACCGATCCCATAAAACTAGAAGTTGCAAAGGGTTGCAATTGTCAAACGTTGACTACCTTGTTAATTTGAATAGTAGGATAAAGGTCACCTAACTACTATTTGAATGAAACGTTGGATTCTAGATTTTAATCATTAATTGTCTTGGAGACATTAAAGGGTATTAAAGATTAAAATTTATTGATATCGAAAATACTAAATTGAACTTTGTTAATTTCTTTAATAGATGGCCGCAAACAATCCACAGAACGCTATTATCCCTCATGTGCATAATCTATCACTTAGATCCATTCTGGACAAGGATCGCCTAAACTTTAACAACTTTATGGACTGGTATCAAAACTTGAGAATTGTTCTCAAGCAAGCAAAGGAGTCCTATATATTAGACGATCCTATTCCCGGTGAACCCGACGTCAATAACTTGGATGCCTATATGGATTGGCTAAAATACACCAAAGATTCGGTGCAAGTTTCTTGCCTCATGTTGGGAACAATGATTCCCGAGATCCAAAAGGATTTCGAGAATCATGGGGCGTATGACATGATAACCCAGCTTAAGGAAATGTTCCTTACTCAAGCAAGGGTGGAGCGCTTCGAAACGGTTCGAGCACTTCATGCATGTCATATGGAAGAAACCCAATCGGTATCATCTTATGTGCTTAAGATGAAAAGCCACATTGATCGGCTTGAATGGCTTAACTGTCCCGTCTCAAAAGAGTTAGCCACGGATTTGATCCTGAATAGCCTAACTAAAAGGTTTGAGACATTCGTCAAGAACTACAACATGAACTGATGGGACAAAAGCATTGGTGAGCTTCACGCAATGCTTATGACAGCCGAAGCCGGAATTGGTAAAAAAGTTTTACCCGTTCTCACGATCAATGAGGGTGGCTTGAAGAAGAGGCATCACCCAGAACCAAAGGCAAAGGTTTCCGTGGGTAAGGGAAAGTCAAGAAGGGGTTCAAGGGAAAGGCAAAGGCGGAACCCAAACCCAAGAAGCTAAAGGTTAGCGCTGAGGATCCGTGATTTGGTTCTGGGTAGATAGGTCACTGGATGAGAAATTGTCCGACCTATCTCAAAGAGTTGAAAGCTAAGAGGGATGCGGGGCAAACCTCAGGTACAAATTTCATGATCCATATTGATCTTAATATTATTTCTTCTAACACATGGGTATTGGATACCGGATGTGGAACTCATATATGCAATTCATTGCTGGGGTTCAAAAGAAGAAATGATTTCGAGAAAGGAGATATAAGTCTCTTCATGGGCAATGGAGCAAAAGTTGACGTCCAAGCCCGAGGAGATTATGTTTTGAAGCTTCCAAATGGTTTGGAAGTTCTTTTGAAAAACATTCTGTATTCTTCTAGTTTGACTAGGAATATTATCTCTGTTTCTGTATTAAGACAATTTGGTTATGATTTCAAGTTTGTAAACAATGGTTTTTATGTATTCATGAAAGATGTCTTTTATTTTAAAGCAATGCCGTTTATTGGCATTTATGAATTGGTTCATGATAATACATCCATTGATAACTCGTTGTACCAAGCTAGCACCAAAAGACTCAAATTGGATTTGAGTAAAACTTTTCTTTGGCATTGTCGCCTCGGTCACATAAACAAGGATCGCATTCATACACTTCAAAAGAATGGCCTTTTGAAATCAAATGATGATTCATTTGATGAGTGCGAATCTTGTTTATTGGGAAAGATGACCAAGGAGCCCTTTAGTGGAACTAATGAAAGGGCGAAAGACTTATTAGGTATCATACATTCGGATGTATGTGGTCCTTTTAGAACAATGACAAGGAATGGTGAAAGATACTTCATTACCTTTACCGACGATTATAGTCGCTATGGGTATGTGTTCTTGTTAAGACACAAAAATGAAGCCTTTGAACTGTTCAAAGTCTTCCAAAATGAAGTACAAAATCAACTCAACAAAACAATCAAAGTACTACGTTCCGATAAAGGAGGTGAATACCTCAATGATGCGTTTCTGGAACATCTTAGGAGTTGTGGGATTGTCTCACAACTTACTCCACCTGGAACACCACAACATAACGGTGTGTCTGAAAGGAGAAATCGAAATCTATTGGATATGGTTCGATCCATGATGGCTAGAAGCACATTACCTCTATCATTTTGGGGTTTCGCACTGATCTCTGTTGCCCGTATTTTAAATATGGCACCAACCAAGAAAGTGGAAATGACACATTTTGAAATATGGCATGGAAAGGTTCCATCATTATAATATTTTAGGGTATGGGGCTGTGAGGCTTATGTTAAGATCTACACCCCAGACAAACTAGAAAGCCGATCCACTAAGTGTATCTTTGTAGGATATCCTGAAGATTCGATGGGATATTATTTCTACAATCCAAATGAGCATAAAGTGTTTAAAGCTCGCAAGGCTAAGTTCTTGGAAAGAAGGTTCCTTATGGAAGGAACTGATAGAACTATGGAACTCGAGGAGGATCGAGAACAACAAGCCGATACACGTTTGGTTGATACTAGCGATCAACAAGAGGTTGTTGATAATGATCAATTGGTTGATCAACCCACACAAAACGTTCGCAAATCTGGTAGAATTAGCACCCCACCTAAAAGATATGGATTTTTCAAGGATGGATGCTATGTGGTGGATTCCAACGAACCAACCACATACCGATATGCAATGTCACAATCTGATTGTGATAAATGGCTGGAAGCCATGAATGTTGAGATGCAATCCATGCATGACAACCAAGTATGGGACCTGGTTGCTCCACCACTTAATTCCAAACAGGTTGGAAGTAAGTGAGTTTTCAAGAAGAAAACTGATAAGCATGGAAACTTGGATACTTATAAAGTAGACTTGTAGCAAAGGGTTTCACTCAAACTCAAGGGGTTGATTATGATGAAACTTTCTCGCCCGTTGCAATGCTAAAGTCTATAAGGATATTATTTGCCATAGCCGCATATTATGACTATGAGATTTGGCAAATGGATGTCAAAACCACTTTTCTTAATGGACATCTTGAATAAGATGTCTATATGGTTCAGCCTGAAGGTCTTGTCGATCCACAACATTCCAATAAAGTATGCAAGTTGAAGAAATCAATCTATGGATTGAAACAAGCATCTAGAAGTTAGAATCACTGTTTTTATGATGAAGTGAAGAAATTTGGATTCATCAAAAACGCTGACGAAGCTTGTGTGTATAAGAAAGCTAGTGGGAGCATCATTACCTTTCTGGTATTATATGTCGATGACATACTGCTGTTTGGAAATAACATTCCAACCTTGGAAGGTGTAAAAGCCTGGCTTGGAAGTTTTTTTTCCATCAAGGATCTTGTTGAAGCCGCCTATATTCTGGGAATAAAGATCTATAGGGATAGGTCAAGGCGGTTGATAGGTTTGAATCAAAGTGCATACATTGACAAAATCTTGAAAAGGTTCAAGATGGACAACTACATTGAGTGCTTCTCAAATGTCCAAGCTCAAAGGATGAGCAAGACAAAATGAATGGAATCCCATATGCATCTGTTATTGGATCCATTATGTATGCCATGATTTGCACCAGGCCGGATGTGTCATGCGCTTTGAGCATGACAAGTAGATACCAGCAAAATCCGGGAACCAGCCATTGGATGGCGGTTAAGAGCATATTGAAATACCTTAGGAGGACTATGGATATGTTCTAATATATGGCTCTGGTGAGGAGGAACTCGTTGTAAAGGGTTACACGGATGCGAGTTTCCAAACTGATCGAGATGATTCTCGATCACAATCGGGATATGTCTTCGTTCTAAATGGTGGTGCTGTCTCTTGGAAGAGCATAAAACAAGACGTGGTAGCCTTGTCCACCACAAAATCAGAATACATCGCCGCCTCCTTGGCAGCTCAAGAAGCTGCGTGTATTAGAAAGTTCATTGCCAATCTAGGGGTAGTCCATAGCATTCAGGACCCTTTAGAAATCTTTTGTGACAACGAGGGTGCGATTGCTCAAATCAAGGAACCTCGTGCACATCAAAAGACTAGGCACATTGAGCGGAGATTCAACTACATAAGGGATGAAGTTGAAAAGGGAAAGATATGTATTCGCAAAGTTCACACTGATCAAAACATTGCGGACCCACTCACGAATCTTCTTGAAAGGCCAAAGGATGAGGGTCATACTTGTGCCTTAGTGTAACACCCCGCAACCGCAGCGGAAACGTAAACGGGATGCAACAGACACCTCTGATATCAACCACATTGTTTATAAAGAAAACTGAATGCATTAATATACTTCAAATTACATTATCTTGTATTTCATTACCGTCTAGGTGATACACACATCTTATAATACGATACGTAATTCTATCTGTTATAATGTATCCTAACATCCCGCACCCAAATCTTACACACATCAAGCACTTAGCACGTAAGCAATCACTTCATCTAAATTGTACCTGAAAAGCATGTGAGAAAACGGGTCAACTACGAATAGTTGGTGAGTTTCACAATTTTAGTAAACCATTATAAATCCATATTATAATATAATATTATCTGGGGACACTGTTAACCCAGTACTGTACTCACTCCGGGGACACTGTTAACCCAGAAACACATCCAATAACCTCTGGGGACACTGTTAACCCAGAAACACATTTAATAACCTCTGGGGACACTGTTAACCCAGAGACACATTTAATACCCTCTGGGGACACTGTTAACCCAGAAATACATTTAATAACCTCTGGGGACACTGTTAACCCAGAACACTGTTTCGGGCCTTACAATATTAGCAACTCAGACAATTACCATCTTAATACATTACCGTACGATTCCCGTACAATAAACATTATATAAATACATTCATTTCCATGCGATCGGCATGTACTTAAACACTTTGATAAAAACATGCTTTCCGCCCCGGGAAAATATTTAAACCAGTTCAATAAAAAGGGGCTCGTGAAACTCACCTTAGCACATGCAATCAGGTAACAACAATCATTATCAATTAACACGTCCAATCTGTAATATGATCCCTACGATCGTTATTATACAATTATTGTTTATATAATCTTTAACCTTATCAATCGGTACATCTGGGGACATTGTTAACCCAGTACTGTACCTGTTCCGGGGGCAATGTTAACCCAGAAATACTTCTCCGGACTCAGATTGTGATGTCGTTTAGAGTTCCATGGTCACAATTTCTATTAGTCGTTTTCTCGTTTTGCGTGCCTAGTACGAATATCCGTTTTATGTTTCAAAAATGAGTTTGGTCACACACGACCCAAAAATAGTGGTTGTCTGATAAGTTAATTTAAAATGTGAAATTATAGCTCGGTTTAGACGTCCCGATTGGCCGCGGGACTCGTTTTCGTCTTTGGCGTACCGGAAACCGTTAAAATCGGTTAAAAATACCCAAATCATCCGACTTATTTTCGGATGATTCATTTTTACTTGTTTAACTCAATTATATGAAAATAGTCCATTTTTAAGGTTTTTATACACCAGTCAGCTCGCTTAAGCGAACTTCACCGGTTTACGCGTTTTAACTTTAAAAGTTTGATAATCAGCACGATTAATTATCCGTTTACTCTCGGATCTTGAAATTTTGCACAAATCACTTTTTAATAGTGGGGAATTTTATAAAAATATTTCCAGAATTAATTCTTATATTTAAAATTTATTTATCTATTTTTAAACACCATTTAAACACTAAATATGTCGTAAATACCAAACGACCTTAGAAAAATCCCAAATTTTTCCTGGATGTCCCCTGCCATCCACATAGTCCCCTGTAATTTTTCCAGAACCAAAATCTTCTTTTACATGCCCTTTTTCCAAAACCGAGCTAGAAATCCCTAGAACTCGTTTAACCGAAAAGCCTACTTAGACTTCTCCAACGGACCTAAAATTTTTTGTGTGACTTATACATGATATGAAAAGCTTATCTTAAATTTTCCAGAATTTTTCATGATATTTAACTATTTTTCACCATTTTTGGCCAAAACCGAGCATTAAATTCACCAAATATTCATCCTTTATCCAAAAATTACCAAAAATTCACAGAACTCATCTTTTCATGTGTTTAACACCTCTTTAAAATTTCATGACCTAACTCTAAACGACCAACAATCTGTCCAAAAACACATACACCGACATAAACCGAATATACCTTTCGTTTTCCGCCACTACAAGCTACAAACTCGTCTTTCCGCCTTATCTACCACTAAACACAGATCCTACAAACAACATACCACAATACCAAGCAAGTCACACTCACGATCAAGCCATTTCTTTCATGGTTACGGTTATGATACAAAAACAAAGATTTAAACCGTAAAAATTTGTTTTTGATTCGTTTAACTCCTTTCTTGGACCAAGATACCTTGTATAACCCGTATACATCACTTGATCATGCAAGAATCGGTTTTCAACTTTGAAACCTCATTTTCTTGTAAATAAACTCAAGAAACGAAGATGGAAACGTGATTAACTCGATTCTTTACCTTGTTTTCTTGCTACAAAAGCTCGGTTTTGGATCATGATCTCGTGGAGAGGAAAGGGAGAACATGGAATTGCTTGCAAAAAGAAAAATAAAATGAAATGGGGTGAGGAGGGTTGCGACCGGAGGTAGTGAGGGGGTGGGGTGGGACCCACCTCTTCATTCTTGGCCACTCATTTGGATATCGGATATCCGGATAATGTTTTGGATAATCTGGTTCAGTTCGTTTTTCGGTTAAATGTTAATTTTGGCTTAAAACGAGGCTAAAACGGTCGTTTTTGGTCTAAAAATTGAAATTTATATAAAACCGATTTAAAAACTTAATCCATGACATTTATTAACTTAAAACGTCATATTATTAGTTATTACGCATCTTTTTCGGCTTGATCGATCGTCTCTTGCTCGGTTTGGTATTAAAGGTTTCGTTTAACGTACCGACGTACTATTAAATCGAAATCCTTTTTCTGTGCTTTAATCCACTTATCCCGAAGCTTTAATACTTCGTAACATCACTAAATATCATATATCTCGTCTATAATTGAACCCTCGATTCATTCGGGTTTCAATAACTATCGATCGTTTGATCGCATATTCAATACGGTGAATTATATATTCACGTACAATCAATACAATGAACAATGTATTTTCGTATAATTACCATGGTAACTCTTGTACCCGACATTACATATGACGTAACTAACGTTTACCGGTTAGGGTATACCTGGTTTCGTCGGAATCGTTACACTTAGGGCTTCGATATTCTAGTGATTCGATTTGATCTATTTTGTATTTGCATATCGGAACAATTGTTATTTTGGCTCATTCATATGATTATGGTTTATAATTACGCTTTTGAGTTATGTTCCATTTTAGCATGTTTAAATCCGTGAATAATTAGATTACTCTAAATGTCCGTAGTCGATCATACTTGTGGGAAGAAATATGAAAGTAAACTATTATGAACATGGATTGGTAGATATTCATAAGGTATGAATATAGCAAAGGGTTTGCTGCCAAGGTTTATAGATATTTATGGGATAAATATTGGATTGACCCGCCCTCAATTTTACTGCATGGAATCATTGTGATTTGTGATCATAAGTAAATTTGAGTAAAGGCGAACATCATAGTATCCTCCGACCTGAGATACATATTGGGTCTTGATATTCATCGACTATTATACTTTGACTTAGTTCTTCGCTGCTCTGAAACATGTCAGTACATAGCTAAGCTCAAGTGTAGTACAAGGTGATTGTGAGAGACGTATGTAGTTAATAGGGGATTTGTCCCTCTTATTTGTTGAGAGTTAAATGTCTAAGGCCTGATAAGTTAAATCAACAGAGAATGATCACTCTGTGTCTCTGGATTTAACATGACATTTGTGGCAAAAGGATAAATGATAGTTTCACTTAAATCATTTTCAAGTATGGGACTTGAAGGGGATGATGTTATTGAATGGCACTTCGTCATGCGTATTAGGGATAGTAAACCATTGTTAGGCGGTATTTGCTATTTGCATCAATCTTCTATGCATCTTGTGCAAGTGGGAGATTGTTGGAATTGATCTGCCCAAGACACATATTAGAGTTGATGTGGCTAGTACGTATTGATCCAAGTCGGGTCATACCCAATAACAAGCTAGACAAACACCACGATAATTATTATTAGATGTGATCGAAGTAATGATTATCAACAGTTATAATATTTGGAAAATGGTTTTTTAAATATTTGCATTTGTGTGTTAAATAAATTATATGGATAATTTATATTTTTAGAGATGTTATTTAAATTGGTTAAATAACATATTGCATGTTACTTATGATATGTTTTATAATATAAATATTATGAGTAAATAATTGTAAGTAATTAAAAAGGGATTTTAAATTTGGGTGGGAAAATCTCTCCCTCTTCTCTCTCCTCCTTTTGTTCCTTCCAAGACATGCAAATATATTGATTGGGAGATCATATTTCTTGAGAATATAACCTCTACACTCTCTCTCACACACACTTCTCTTCTCTCTTTCTCTCCTCCATGGAGCCGTGAACAAGAAGAAGAAGGAGCACAAACGGGATTTTGTTCTCGCATCAAGGGTATACAAGGTATTTGTTGGAGCTCGTTGGGTATACAAGCTTGAGGTTTCCTCCATTGGAAGCTAGCCGTTCATATCTTTCATCCTCTTTATCTTTCGGACTTGAAGGTATGATTCATGCAACACCCTATGGTTGTTTTGATAGCATGCATATTCGTATATGGATCCGGGCATTGGGTTTAACATAAACGGGTTTATGTGTAATGGTTAACAAGATTTAAAACTTTATTTCCGCGGCGTTTTCCATAATAAATGGTTATTTAGGACTTTGATAATCTTGCTAAAACCCAAAAACCATAGGGTTAATACAGATCAAAAGACGACGAACATATCTGTGTAGTTTAATTAGCTCATCGATTAAAGAATGAAGACCAATTAAACGATAACCCGATGGCAGAGAGTGATTCAAGAACATGTATAAGGGGTAAGCTATAATGAAATTGATTATGGGGAACGGTAGGCGATGATCCAAGGATGGTGCAGACGAGAATAATTGAATTATAAACATCTCTATAGTGTTTAATGAAATACGGGTTAGGACGGCGAGTATTTTTGTTAATACGTATAATAATTGATGAATCAATTGGGTCAGTTAGGCCGATTATGGTAAGGAGATTAATATAAATAGATCAATTCTATCTATAGGGCGAAGATTATGGTGCAAGACATCGAGCGGGTTGCGGATTGCGAGTTTGGATACGGGTTAGCGGGTTATGGATCTTGGATACTGGTTGGGAGGAATAATATATGCAAATTTCACTTTAGCCCCTGGATAATGAAGATGGAAACACATTTAGGCAAAAGTTTAGTTTAGGGTAGTTTTTGTAATATTTTGAAAGAGATATATGTTAAATAAGTGAATAAAAAAATATTATAATAACTAGTTTACTCGATAAGCGTGATAATTTTATTTATAATATTTTTCGAACATATAAATAGGTCGGGTAACGATTACTAAAATAATGATATAAAAATCCGAGTTGTTACAATGAATACATATTATAAACTAGAAAACCTGAGTTGTTACACAATACAAATGAGTGATTTGGGGTTCCATGAGCGGTACATGGCATTTTAAATTGCCCAACTAATTAACGAATTAATAATACAATTGAGTTTGTCGGCCCATGAGCATTACATGGCGTTTTAACTGACCAGATAAAATAACGAATAAACAAATGTAAACATGAATAGTTGAAGCATCTCGTGTATCACCGCGGATTATAGATCTTTAACAAAATATCGCAAATATAACGAGTTGTGAAAATGAATAGTTGGCGTATCCATGGCTTACCATGGGTTTTTCACTCAACTAGACATTTTAAAAGTAATAAAACACAATGAGGAATGTAACCATTTAGCTGATTATGTTTGACCACTTAAAGTGTCAGTTGTATGACAGTTTTTCCACTTTGACGGGGAATCTTTTCACACTCCTAGCTTTAAGGGGAAAGAGAAAAAACAAAAACTAGAGAATTTTTAACGAATTTCCCAACAATTAAAACAAACTATTAAAATTAAATGAAAACATTTTGAGAATGAGGCATTGCCTCAGAGTTATAAAAAATATTTTGAGAATGAGACATAGTCTCGTAGTTGTGTGTGTGCATGACAATATAAATAAACAATTAATTTAGCAAGTAAATATTTAAGCTGTAAACACACAAATAGAACACATAAGGAAATAGATAAGCACGTATGAGGTCCTAAGCTTGTTACTAGGGCACCACTAACGACCTATCTTAAACCTTCTACTCTGATACTAATATGTGACACCCCAACCTAAGGCAGAAATGCCTAAACGCGAGCTTTGGTTTACAGCTCATGAGTTACTATCATGCAATTTAACATGTGACAATATCTAATTATTTGATATAATAACTAATTATATTTATATACATCAAGTATAATGAAATAACAAAACAAGATCAAATAATTCTTGAAGGTTTTAATCCTAAAAGTCATCTCTACATGATGTTCAACTTGATAAACAATCCAACACGACAACCTGTAAACGCATACAAAATAATATAAATTTGTCAACACGAGGTTGAGAGAGAAATCACCAGTTTTAACACTAACAATAATATATATAAGAAAACGGCAAAACTGTTATTTGTGACTCTAAACAATCAAACCATAAGATGCAAATATTGCAAACAAATAATGATGTTCAGGGTAAACCGTTGCCATGCGAATCAGGCATTGGTTATCATGATAGAATAATTGAGTTGTCGGTGAAACCGTTGTCATGTGATTGGACGCCGGCCACTACGACATGATGTGATTATAATGATGGACCTCTCCGAATGAAATAAAAACACAAATAAACATATTAATAAATAGCAAATAGTCATTCAACTGATACACAACACAAATATTAACATTTTGCATTTTAAAAGAGGTAAAATAGGGGAGTGACTACTAACTTGATTAGATGAACAAAAGTCAAAGTGATGATGTGAGAAAGTGAACTGTTAAACCCCTTCGGGATTCACCGGCAATGACTCCTAGTTAATAATGATAATATGTCAGGTCCCTGATTGTAGGTAGATCGTTAACAAATTAAGTCATAACTCACACGATTATGTGTTGACAAGAGAGTTAATGACGGGTTGCTATATTTAGAAAGAAACCCTTTGATAAAGGCGGAATCAATAACAAACGATTTGGTTGCTGAGGAATCAAACAAAGTTAACTAACACACAAGATTTACTCAAAAGATTTCCATTTATATAAAGTTAATCATAAAAATGATAATCAATCTAGGGTTTCTTGATGAGAAAGTTTGTCCGTACATACCTAATAACGGCCGTCACTTGACAAATATTCTTTCTATTATCGTATTCAGCCGCTCTCCTTAGGTGTGCCGTAAACATTCTTTTTATAGGCCTGACACCCAAGGAAAGCTGTCATTCCTTCTAGAAACCCTAAATATATCGTACATATTCAAATTACATATTCAAAATAATCCTAAGTGTAGAACAAGTCTTCCGGGTAGGCTTTGTAGAAGTAAACTTCTCCGAGTAGACTTTGTGCTCTGCCTGCCTTGTTAGACTTGGTAACTTTGAAGTGTGCCTGGGAACAGTTTTCCGGGTATGCTTTACTTAGAGTATTTTCCAAGAAAAAATACTCACCGGGTATACTTCAATCTTCCTGATAGTATCAGACTTTGCCTGACATAACCTTACTAGCAACCTTGTTCTTCAATGATCCCTTCAACTCTTGGCTTGGAAATAGCTTATTGGCAAAGTGTGCTTGGTAGCACTGTACCCTGCTTGAGTTGAACCTTGCCTGATGATACTTAAGATAATTCATAATACATCAAAGCATACTTGGACCACTGTATTATTAATGAATACCTTGCACGGTATTCCAATCACTTTGCTTCATGAGCTTGGTTAGCCAAGAGTTTACTCTGAAGTAAACCTTACTCGGCTATGAAGAACAAACCTGCTTGATATAGTTAACCTTGCCCGGCTATACCCAACAGAGTGAACTCTGCCCGGATATCCACTAAAGAAGACTTCTAGAAGATAACCTTGCCCGAAAGGCAAGATATCATGCCCGACTAAGTAAAAGCTTGCTCGGAAGTCTAAGGTGTGCCCGGTTCCATACTTAGTCATTTCTGAGTAGGTTGAGAAGATTCCAATCTTCAATCTGATCAGCTTTGGGTCAAATCTTGACTCAACAATCTCCCCTAGATTGGAACACCTCAGCTGTCCTAAAACACCTACGGTTACTTTAAACAGGATTAAAAATACACATCAAATTCAAAGTCAAATTACGTAAACAAAAACATAATCAAATTACATAATCAATTGCTGTCAGAAGACATTACAAAGTAAATCCTAAGCTAAATAATCTTCATTTTAGCCAGAGGTGCTTGTTTAGGCATGGAAAGTCCAACTTTTCTTGCTCTCTCAAGAATCTCAACAATTCTGATTGCTTAGCACTTGTAGGCCTTTGCCTCTCTTTATAATCAGAAAGATGTAGTGCTGCAATCACAGTTATTTGACATAGATTGAATTTTCTGAAGTCATTTTTAGAGAGGATCTTCAAAATTTCTCCATTCTCCATCATAACATTCAGATGTTCAGTTCTGGAGTCATAGAATACTCCATTTGGCATAACACTGTAATTGACTGAAGGATTTTTGGCCATTACTTCAGCCTTGATGAAAGGTTTATCCATCTTCAATTGTATCTGCTTTGTTTTCTCTTGAGAAATTATTGACATTTTCCTTTTCTTTGTTAAGTTCTGTTTCGAAACAAAGGATGTTGTCATGTTGCAGATTGGCTTTACTTTGGATTTCCCTTTCATTGTCATTTTAGAATGTTCCATCATCTTTCTGGATAATTCCTTGTTCTTTGCTTCTAGAGACTGAGCAGTTCCTTTCTTCTCGTTCAACTGTAGTTCATTCATTTTCTTGAAGTTGCTCAAAATCTCTTTTCTTGTCATGACTTTTACTCATTCAAAGGGAATTCCATTTTTCACCAGAGTTTTTGGTTTCCCACCATACTTGCACAAGAACTTTTGAATCTTCATTTCTTCTACTAATTCATATTTCATTTTTAATCCTTTCAATTCAATGTCTTGAACAGTCTTTTCTTCGCTCAAAGCTTTTGAAATTTTGTCAATTACAGTGTCTAGTTTCTTTTTAACCTCTGTCTTTGGTTCTTCTTGCTTAATAAGCTTGAGCAGAGAAACTAGCACTTCATTTGGAATTTCTTTATCATTTAAGCAATTGTCAGTTACTTCTTGTGAGACTTCCTTCTGATTTTCATTCTTCACTTCAACCCTTAGCTTTTTCTCATCTTCAAACAACTTCATCAAACTTTCTTGTTCTTCAAAATCTTTATCAGTCATCATTTGATTTAGAAATTCTCTGTCATGAATTTCTGTCATTCTTTGCACATAGATCCTTTTGGCTTCTACTTCAGATTCATCAATTTCTAAGATTGTTAACTTTTCTTTTGGCGAGTGAACAATCTGATTTTTATCACCATCTAGAGCAATTTCTTCTTCATAGATTGAAAGAAGCTTTAACAAATTCTCCCCCTGATTCAGTGATTTATCCCCCTGTTTTGGGGTAGCTGAGGTCTTCTCAACCTCAGACATTAGGTTTTGAACTATTTGTAACGCCTTCTTTAGTTATTCAGAAAGATGATGTTTGTAGGAATTGGGATTGCTTAGAGTTGGGAGTTGGATCCATTTCTGATTTGTTGTTAAAAGATAAACACACCATTGTCAGTAAGATGTATAACAGTGTGTATGTGAGAAGAATCAAGATTAAGGTATAAAGGATATTTCAATTCAAACCGTGGCCTTGAATTATATTGAAACCTACACACAAAATAAATGTGAGTAATATGAAGTTTCAAAACTGAACAATATATGCAAAAATTTTCTTAATGGGAGTTAAGACAAATTTAAGGTACATATCTGCAATTTTGGCAGAAAAAGCTATAGATAAAGTTCTTTTGATACTGCATTTCTTTTATATGCCAGGTAAAAAAAGAATCTCAAAAAGTATTTTGTTGTTTAGCTCATAAATTCCTTATCTATTTAAGGAATGGTTGCTTTGGAGTATGTCCAGAATGGTAAAGTATGTAAAGATAAAGTAACACCCATATGCATTTCTCAATTTAAATTAAAATGTTTAATCTAACATAAACCCTATCAGAATCAGAAACACATTCAATCAAGAATACTTTGATGCACAGTGTGCCCGAGCAACCCTCCTAGTGTGCCCGGACAGTCTTCTTAAGCAAAGTATACCCGAATAACCTTTCAAGAGTTTAAAGTGTGCCCGAAAAGATATCAAGCAGACGGTGTACCCGGAAAATCAAATTTTGAAATTACCAAGTATATTGGGGAAACAAAAGTGTACCAGAAATATAAAGTGTGACTGGAAGACAAGGTCTGTCTGGAAACACTTGTAATTTCAAAGAAATCATACTCACAAATAACACATAGCATGCTTGGAATTAAACATAAAACGCCTAAGTGTGCTATAGTCTAAAATGTAAAAGCTTGCCCTGAAATCCTATGTTTGCACAAAGCTTGCTAGGATAATTATATTCAAACATCAGGTATGCCCGGGAACTAAACTAAACAGTTTAGTCTACCCGAAAAACTTCAAATCATCAAATCATACCTGAAAATGACAAACTTAGATAAAAACATCTAAGTGTGCCCGGATAGGTTAAAAAGCATAAAACCTTACCCGAAAAACATATTAAATCATAAACAGTCAGGCATGTCCGGAAAGTGACTAATCATAGTAAACTCTACCCGAAAAGTATCAAATACTTAAAAGCATGCCCGAAAATAGTAAACTTAGATAAAAGTATCTAAGTGTACTCGGAAAGGTTATAAAACATTAAACCTTACCCGAAAATACATATTCAACCTATTTTAGGCAAAATGCAACACTTTTTTACTTAAACCACTTGTCAAAGACATTTGTCAGATATGTATCATTACAGATCATAGTTTAAGAGCAAATGGTGCATTTAGAGATCAAATTTCAGTCTTTTTCTTTTCAAAACATTTTCCTTCTTTAACTAAAAAGATCTCAAAAATGGGATCATATTGACTAAGTAGCTTTTTCTATACTTCATCCTCAGCATTATTACGACTACAAAGACAGGTCAACAGCAGGTCTAGACTTAACATGATTTTCATCTCTTTGGTGATATTATTAAGTTTCAATTAAGTTTGCAGGAAATTTAATGGATAACACATGTTGTGTTCTGATGCTCCTTATCTATCCTCAAGGCTTATTTGGCTTTCTCCAGATCACCCCAATTTGACTTTGACCCCCTGGTTTTGGTTAAAAACTTTTTATGACAGAACATATTTTTGAAAATTTATAAGATATTTCTTTTCAAATTAACAAACATTTGTTAGGTTGAACATTGGACTTACACGCCACGCAATTCGGACTTACAGTCCTTTCATTCAGGATGTTTAAAGGACTTATATGATTGCCCCCACCCTTGTAGTTCTGGAAATAACCCTCATGTTTGTATTTTCTCAATAAAAATTTGTGAACATGTTTAAAGGACTTATTATTATTATTATTATTATTATTATTATTATTATTATTATTATTATAATAATGTTTAAAGGACTTATTATTATTATTATTATAATAATAATAATAATAATAATAATAATAATAATAATAATAATAATATATAGATAGATCGATATGACCCGCTTGCTTATTATTTCCTTTTGTTTGATTGACACCACAAGCTACTGTCAAATCCCTGTTCACTTTTCGTTTCTTTCTTTTTCTTTTTAGTTCAGTACCAAGTGGGGGGGGGGGGGGGACCCCTCCTTGCGTGACCTCCTCGCTGCGACAGTAGGGTTTCTAAACCCCCTCTTTTTCTTTTATTTCCCATCTCCCTCTTATATAATTCCGTAAAAACTTAGATAAAAGTATCTAAGTGTACTCGGAAAGGTTATAAAACATTAAACCTTACCCGAAAATACATATTCAACCTATTTTAGGCAAAATGCAACACTTTTTGACTTAAACCACTTGTCAAAGACACTGATCATAGTTTAAGAGAAAATGGTGAATTTAGAGATCAAATTTCAGTATTTTTCTTTTCAAAACATTTTCCTTCTATAACTGAAAAGATCTCAAGAATGGGATCATATTGACTAAGTAGCTTTTTCTATACTTCATCCTCAGCATTATTACGACTACAAAGACAGGTCTACAGCAGGTCTAGACTTAACATGATTTTCATCTCGTTGGTGATATTATTAAGTTTCAATTAAGTTTGCAGAAAATTTAATGGATAACACATGTTGTGTTCTGATGCTCCTTATCTATCCTCAAGGCTTATTTGGATTTCTCCAGATCACCCCAATTTGACTTTAACCCCCCTGGTTTTGGTTAAAAACTTTGAATGACAGAACATATTTTTGATAATTTATAATTTATTTCTTTTCAAATTTACATACATTTGTGAGGTTGAACATTGGACTTACATGCCACGCAATTCGGACTTACAGGCCCTGCATTCAGGATGTTTAAAGGACTTATATGACTGCTTCCACCCTTGTAGTTCTGCATGTTTGTATTTTCCCAATAAAAATTTGTGAACACGTATCAACTTTTGGTTGACAAAATATTTGAAATTAAAGTAGTTCACAGCTGTTCTTTGTCATTCTTTAAAAGATGTTTCATTTTGGGTAACCAAAGACCAACAGGCTTGTGTATGACAACAATGTAACTCCACATAAATCTTAGCATTTTCTTTATTTTTATATCACCTCAGATTTACATATCATGAGAAAGTAACCATACATGTATATAATAATAATAATAATAATAATAATAATAATAATAATAATAATAATATAGATAGATATTACCCGCTTGCTTATTATTTCCTTTTGTTTGATTGACACCACAAGCTACTGTCAAATCCCTGTTCACTTTTCGTTTCTTTCTTTTTCTTTTTAGTTCAGTACCAATTGGGGGGGGACCCCTCCTTGCGTGACCTCCTCGCTGCGACAGTAGGGTTTCAAAACCCCCTCTTTTTCTTTTATTTCCCATCTCCCTCTTATATAATTCCGTAAAAACTTAGATAAAAGTATCTAAGTGTACTCGGAAAGGTTATAAAACATTAAACCTTACCCGAAAATACATATTCAACTTATTTTAGGCAAAATGCAACACTTTTTGACTTAAACCACTTGTCAAAGACACTGATCATAGTTTAAGAGAAAATGGTGAATTTAGAGATCAAATTTCAGTATTTTTCTTTTCAAAACATTTTCCTTCTATAACTGAAAAGATCTCAAGAATGGGATCATATTGACTAAGTAGCTTTTTCTATACTTCATCCTCAGCATTATTACGACTACAAAGACAGGTCAACAGCAGGTCTAGACTTAACATGATTTTCATCTCGTTGGTGATATTATAAAGTTTCAATTAAGTTTGCAGAAAATTTAATGGATAACACATGTTGTGTTCTGATGCTCCTTATCTATCCTCAAGGCTTATTTGGCTTTCTCCAGATCACCCCAATTTGACTTTAACCCCCCTGGTTTTGGTTAAAAACTTTGAATGACAGAACATATTTTTGATAATTTATAAGATATTTCTTTTCAAATTTACATACATTTGTGAGGTTGAACATTGGACTTATATGCCACGCAATTCGGACTTACAGGCCCTGCATTCAGGATGTTTAAAGGACTTATATGACTGCTTCCACCCTTGTAGTTCTGCATGTTTGTATTTTCCCAATAAAAATTTGTGAACACGTATCAACTTTTGGTTGACAAAATATTTGAAATTAAAGTAGTTCACAGCTGTTCTTTGTCATTCTTTAAAAGATGTTTCATTTTGGGTAACCAAAGACCAACAGGCTTGTGTATGACAACAATGTAACTCCACATAAATCTTAGCATTTTCTTTATTTTTATATCACCTCAGATTTACATATCATGAGAAAGTAACCATACATGTATATAATAATAATAATAATAATAATAATAATAATAATAATAATAATAATAATAGTAATAATAATATATAGATAGATGGATATGACCCGCTTGCTTATTATTTCCTTTTGTTTGATTGACACCACAAGCTACTGTCAAATCCCTGTTCACTTTTCGTTTCTTTCTTTTTCTTTTTAGTTCAGTACCAAGTGGGGGGGACCCCTCCTTGCGTGACCTCCTCGCTGCGACAGTAGGGTTTCAAAACCCCCTCTTTTTCTTTTATTTCCCATCTCCCTCTTATATAATTCCGTAAAAACTTAGATAAAAGTATCTAAGTGTACTCGGAAAGGTTATAAAACATTAAACCTTACCCGAAAATACATATTCAACCTATTTTAGGCAAAATGCAACACTTTTTGACTTAAACCACTTGTCAAAGACATTTGTCAGATATGTATCATTACTGATCATAGTTTAAGAGAAAATGGTGAATTTAGAGATAAAATTTCAGTATTTTTCTTTTCAAAACATTTTCCTTCTTTAACTGAAAAGATCTCAAGAATGGGATCATATTGACTAAGTAGCTTTTTCTATACTTCATCCTCAGCATTATTACGACTACAAAGACAGGTCAACAGCAGGTCTAGACTTAACATGATTTTCATCTCTTTGGTGATATTATTAAGTTTCAATTAAGTTTGCAGAAAATTTAATGGATAACACATGTTGTGTTCTGATGCTCCTTATCTATCATCAAGGCTTATTTGGCTTTCTCCAGATCACCCTAATTTGACTTTGAACCCCCTGGTTTTGATTAAAAACTTTTAATGACAGAACATATTTTTGAAAATTTATAAGATATTTCTTTTCAAATTTACAAACATTTGTGAGGTTGAACATTGAACTTACATGCCACGCAATTCGGACTTACAGGCCCTTCATTCAGGATGTTTAAAGGACTTATATTATTGCTTCCACCCTTGTAGTTCTGCATGTTTGTATATTTTCCCAATAAAAATTTGTGAACACGTATCAACTTTTGGTTGACAAAATATTTGAAATTAAAGTAGTTCACAGCTGTTCTTTGTCATTCTTTAAAAGATGTTTCATTTTGGGTAACCATAGACCAACAGGCTTGTGTATGACAACAATGTAACTCCACATAAATCTTAGCATTTTCTTTATGTTTATATCACCTCAGATTTACATATCATGAGAAAGCAACCATATATGTTATATCACCTCAGATTTACATATCATGAGAAAGTCCTTTTAGCCTAAAAAATCCATATGATTGGCTAAGTTGTCAATGTACAATCATTTCCCGTTAATATTCAGTTTAATATTCAATCACCCCAATGTCTCTTAATTGTCAGGTAAATGGCTATCCTGTTTGACCACATGTAGTCAACAGGATCAAACATACATGAGAATATATGTCCTTTCAAAGTCAGAGCTATTGACATAGTTTTAAGTGAATGAATAGAAAACAAGTTATAATTGCCCCAAATGCTTTCAGTTTTCTGGTTGATGGCTATCCTTTTAATCTTTGCAGATTACAGGACCAGACAAACACAAGTGTATGTCCTTCCAACTGGGCAAATGACATAATTTTCAGCAAAGATAACTGCTTGAAACTTTTCTTTGAAAAAAATCCCTTTTTTTAAGCTTCTATAAAGCTTGAACTGAATAGTATTATCATGTCTCAACACCATTAACAACTTGCTCATGTTTTGACCAAAATTGAGTGATTTTGCAAAATTCATTAGAAAATTCATTTTATCATTTAATTTTCACATAAAACTCATTTTGACACAAATATTTGTAACATCTTCAAATCTTAATCATTCTTAACATCATCAGAACAAGCAGACATCTCTAACATTCATAGTCTATCCTATCCTAATAACATCAAGATGATCAGATAACATACATATTCAAGCAATTATTGACACATAATTACTCATGACATCAGATAAGCATTTAATCAGTTTAATCAATCCAAACTACTTATCATAATATCAAAAACAATTAACTGTTAAGCAATCAAAAGTATCAAATGACATCTAAATTGTACTGATAATCAATTGAATACATATCAGTTAATATCAAACAAGTAACATATTCATAACATATTTAAACAACATTCAGTGTGTGTGACTTTATTCAAGAATAATCAATTAGCACATAGAGACGCACACTAAGCACACATCCTCAATCAGACCACATCTGAGTTGATCATTCCCAGGGATTTCAAGAGAAAGTTGAATCTGCTTCTGTCAAGTGGCTTGGTGAATAGATCAGCCAAGTTGTCACTTGTATCAACTCTTTGTATTTCAATCAAACCTTTTTCACTACAATATCTTATAAAGTGATGTCTGATTTCAATGTGCTTAGTCTTAGAATGTTGCACTGGATTTTTAACAGTAAAATATGCAGCAGTATTATCAATGAAAATAGGAGTGTTCAGAAAATTCAAACCATAATCCAGCATTTGATTCTGAATCCAGAGAAATTGGGCACAGCAGGCGGATGCAGCAACATATTCAGCTTCTGCAGTTGAGATTGAGACAGTTGTTTGCTTCTTGCATTGCCATGACACTAGCCTTTCTCCCAAAAATTGACATCCACCTGAAGTTGACTTCCTGCTCATGTTGCAGCCATCATAATCACAGTATGTGTAGGCAATAAGGTTAAAAGATTGATTCTTTGGATACCAGATTCCTAAGTATGGTCTTCCCTTCAAGTATCTAAAAATTCTTTTGATAGCATTCATGTGGGAGACTTTTGGACATGCTTGGACTCTTGCACAGACACACACAACATACATAATGTCAGGTCTTGTAGCAGTTAGGTACAGCAGGGATCCAATTTTCGCTCTATATTCATGTTCATCCACAGGCTCCCCCTTTTCATCAGCAATCATCTTTTCTTTGGTGTCCATTGGAGTTGAAGTTGTCTTGTATTCATGACATTTGAACATGTTCAAAATGTCCTGCACATATTTAGTTTGGTGAATGAAGATTCCCTCAGCTTTCTGTTGAACATGCAGTCATAAAAAGAAGTTCATTTCTCCATAGAACTCATGCTGTATTTGGACTTCAGTACCCCTTCAAACTCCATGCACATTTGTTCATTTGTTGAACCAAAGATAATATCATCCACATAAAATTGCAATAGCAGCAAATCTTATCCCTTTCTTTTGTAGAAGAGAGTCTTGTCAATGGCTCCCCTTTGGAAACCATTTTCAAAAAGATGATTTGACAGCTCATCATACCATGCTCTAGGAGCCTGATGCAATCCATAAAGGGCTTTATTTAACTTATAAACCCTGTTTGGATACATTGGATCCTCAAAACCTGGAGGTTGAGCAACATACACCTCTTCATCAATCTTTCCATTTAGAAATGCAGACTTTACATCAAGCTTGGACACCTTAATGTTCTTTGAGGCAGCATATGCAAGTAAAATCCTGATGGCCTCAAGTCTTGCAACAGGTGCAAAGACTTACTCAAAGTCTATTCCTTCTTCCTGAAGGCATCCCAGAGCCACAAGCCTAGCTTTATTCTTAATCACCAAACCCCTCTCATCTTTTTTATTTCTGAAAATCCATTTTGTGCCTATTGATGACCTGTTTTTTGGCCTATCAACAAGATCCCAAACATGTAGATCTCGGAATTGTGCCAGTTCCTCCTACATTGCCTCCACCCAACTGTTCTCCATTAGTGCTTGAACAATGTTCTTTGTTTCTATTTGGGATAGAAAGCATGAGTATAAACAGATGTTTGCAATTTCAGAGTGGCTTCTTCTAACTCTTTCATTTATATCTCCAATGATGTTTTCAGAGGGATGATTCTTTTCTACATAGGGAGTTTGAACTATCATATCAACAGAAACAGTTGTGTCAAGATTTGATTCATTGAGCTCTGGTTCTTCAATGATCAAATCAGCTGTTTCACTATTATTACTTGATGCTTCTTCATTTTTCTGTCTTGAAGTAGATGCACCAATGTTGTCTAAATTCATTCTCTCAAACAAATTTTGAAATCTTGCAGTAGTCACAGCATCTTCATTTGGTTGGTTTCTTGGGTTCTCCTTAGTCTGAACTTGATCATTCTCTACTTCTTGATTGTCTTGATTGAGATCTGCATGATCTTGTTCTGGACTTTGATTGTCCTCACTATCTTGTTCTTGATCAACAATGTCACTTGAGGTACCCTTAACAAATGTGTACTCCTTTTCTTTGCTAGCAACCTTCTTCCTTAACTCTTCTAAGTCCAATGTTTTCTTATTTTTCTCTTCAAATACACTGGTCTTGTAGAATGAGTCATCAAAGTCTTCAGGATAAATCTTGAAAGACCTTATCAACTATTCATGATCAAATAGCCATGCTGCACCATCAACTGTGTTGAATTGATTCTCATTAAAGATGATGTCAGATGATTCAATAATAATCAAATGGTCCTTCACATACACTCTGTAGGCTTTTGAGTGTGTTGAATATCCAACAAAGAAGCAATCTAAGGATTTAGTTTGAAACTTGTTCAAGTAATCCCTGGTGTTCAGAAGAAAACATTTGCATCCAAAGGGCTTGAAAAACTTGATATAAGGCTTTCTATTGTTGAAAATTTCATATGGTGTCTTGTTATCCCTTTTATTAACCAGTACCCTGTTCTGAACATAGCAGGCAGTATTGATGGCTTCAGCCCAAAATGTAACTAGTAGATTTTCATATGCTAATATGGTTCTTGCAGCTTTAATAAGTGTTCTGTTTCATCTTTCTGCAACACCATTTTGTTCAGGAGTTCTAGGAGTTGAGAATTGCTAGAATATTCCCTTTTCTGTGCAAAATTCTTCCATGACTCCATTTTTGAACTCTGTACCATTGTCACTCCTTATTGTTTTTGTTTTAACTTTCTTATTCAGTTTGTTTTCAATCATTGTTACACATCCCTTAATCAATTCTCCAGTCTCATCCTTTGTACTCAGAAAATAAACCCAAGTATATCTTGAATAATCATCAATGATCACAAAACAATATCTTTTCTTCCCTATACTTGGTACACTTACAGGACCAAAGAGATCCATGTGAAGTAATTCAAGTACTTGATCAATTGAGTTGATGAGTTTTGTCTTATGAGCAGATTTGTGATGCTTGCTCTTTTGGCATGAATTGCAATGATCTTCCAACTTGAACTCTCTTGTAGGTAAGCCAATGACATGCTCACCCTTAACAAGTCTGTTCATATTCTTCAGATTCACATGACATAGTTTCCTGTGCCACAATCTTGACTCATTTTCAGTGGCTTTGGAAACAAAGCATGCACCACCTCTTGAAACAGCTTCCTTCATGTTGAGCTCATATTGGTTGCCATTTCTAGGGCCATCATCATAATCATTTCAGGCGGGATTACAAATTCAGGTTTTAAGATGAAACAGTGTGAGTCATCAAAATCAACTTTGTAACCTTTATCACAAATTTGTGATATGCTGAGCAGATTGTACTGAAGTCCTTCAACATAAAACACATTGTCAAATGAAACCTTTCCATTTGTCAAAATTCCTTTCCCAACAATCTTTCCACCATTCTCATCACTTCCAAATGCCACAGGACCTTCAAACTTTTCTTCATATTAACAAGTGACTTCCTGTCACAAGTCATGTGCCTAGAACATCCACTATCCATGTACCATATGTCATTCAGTGGAGTGGATTGTTCCTGCACAAAAGAAAACGTTTGATTAGTTAGGTGATGAAGTGCAAGTCATTTCAACTTATAACTCATCAGTTTCATTTTCAATGGCTGCACTAGAAATGAGTTTTGTTGGTTCAGGATCTTCATGAGTCAACTCAAGGTTGTCTGAGTTATCTGTTTCATATCCACACTCTCTTGGAGTTTTTACAAATGAGTTTGTGACTTGTGATTCTTTTGATGCATTGTCATCCTCTTGAACTACATAATCCTTCTCTTCTGAGTAATCTCTTACAACAGTAGTTCTTTCCACTTTTGTCTCAACCTTAGATTTCCAAAGAAATCCTTCTGGTTCATATCCATGTTTTAACAAGAACTTCTCATCACCTGTTAGCTCTGTTGATTTCTTTCTTGAAAAGACACCTTTGTTTCTTGTCTTTCTACTGCTAGGTGAGCCTTGAGAGCTATCAGACTTGATTGATTGTGTATCTTGTTTGGGGCTGATTGTCAAAGGCTGAAAGTTCTTCTTGACAGCTTTCTCATGCTTCTTAGGAGACACACTTCTTCTTACTGGTTTAGTCACTTGTTTCTTTGCTGTGACTTCTGTTTTCTTCTCACTTCTTGTCTCTTCAGCTGATTTCAACTCATCTTTCTTTGTGGTTTCATTTCCACACACATTTCCTCCTCCCAGGTATGCATCATACTTTTTCTTATACAGAACAAAGTTTTAGCCATACTTTGTTTCATCTGGGACGTGAAAGGGTTTGAATTTGAATCTTTCATTACATGAGTCTGTGTGATGACCATACTCATCACATTTTTTGCACCATACCTTTCCCTTGAATATTTCATGTTCTTTTAGTTTCTTGAACCATTCACTTGGTTTAGGTGACTTGACTCCAAGAGTCTTCTGAGTCTTCAAACCATCATAATTAATTGAAAAATGAACAAATTCCTCAATCTTGATGTCTTGTCTTTCAAGTTTGCTTTTGACAAAGACAATTTTCTCCATAAACATAGGTTCCTCATCACTGCTCTCTCTAGTCTTGACTTTCTTTTCTCATATTCTTCCATGGTTTCCACTTCTCCAACATCAAGCACTTCATGACTGGAAAAGATTGGATAAACAGGGATAAAATTTTATGAATCAACTTCTTCAGTTACTTTCTTCGTTTTGTTTTGTTTTATCCTTTCCAACACAGCCTTGTGGTGGCCTGACTGCATTGTAGCTTACCTTCTTCCTTTCACAAATGTCAAAAGAAACATGTTGTCTTTTCATTTTATCATTTTGTTTCTTCATTCTTGGTGTGAAAGGTGGATACTTTGGAAGTTTATCAACTGACTTTGGTTACTTGTATCTTCTTCCTCTTTCAGCAGCTTTGATTTCCTCATCAGTGACTTGATCACTCAAATCACTTAAATCATCTTGAACCAACTCAACAGAATCAAAGTCATCCTCAGAGACTTGAACTCCAATTGACTTATCTTCTTTTACATCTTCTTAATCACAAACTTTCCTTCTTCATTCACTTTTACCTTCTTGTACAGATCAACAAACTCCTCTATGTCTTGAAAGACATCTCTTAATTGCTGTAGGTATGCATCTCTTTTCTTTTTGTCAACTTTTGGCATGAAGTTGTTGTTGAATGGAGGTGGAACAGCTTTGTATTTGTCTTGTTCATTTACTAAGTTTAGAATACCACATATGTTGCCTGTGGAGACCAAGTTCTTCAAAAATTCAATTTCAACCTGCAGTTTTGTGTTTTGCACCTTTTCTTCAACTAACATCTTTTATAATCCATCTATCTCAGTGATGTATCTGGTTTGAGCTCTGTAACTGATCATGCAATCATCTTCCAAGCTTTTAATCTTTTCTTGTTAGACTCATACCCACTTATGATACTTTGTTTCCTAAAACACTCACTTTCCTACTTTCGTTTTCAATTCATTGATAATTTCATTTAAATCAATAGTAGGAGCAAGGTGTACCTGAGATGATGATCCAACTTCTTTTTCACTCAATGCCATGAATGCCACATTTGCCCTCTTGATATCATCAGCAATGTCTTCTTCATGATTGCTCCAATCAAAATTACCCTCATGTTGTGTAGTTACAACCACATTTCCTTGATTTTTTGGTTGATTTTGGTTGGTTGGGACAGAGTTTTGAACAGTTTGAAGATTTTGACTGTTATTTCGTTGAAAACCTTGATGCTGTTGCATACCTTGATGTTAATTTTTCATTTGAGGCTGAAAGTTGTTGAAGTTGGGATTGTAGTTATTGAGATTGTTGTTGTTGAATCTTGACTGATTTTGTTGGTATTGCTGCTGACCTCTTGGCTGTTGATTCTGGAACTGATTCATCTGAAAGTTCCTTGGTTGATTGCATTCTCTTGCAAAATGTCCAGGCTGTTGACAATTGTAGCAAATTGCTTTTGACTTGTCAAAACCAATCCTGTCATTAGGACCAGAAACCAGAGACCTACCAGTTCTGTTATACAACCTTTTACTTCTCAAAGCTAACATGGCAGCTTGCCATTTCAAATCCATGTCTTCCAAATCATCTGCATCAATTTGCTCCAAATCATCTTGAATAATGCTTGTATGAACCATGTTCTTTGCCACAAAAGAATTATAAGACTCAGTGAACATTGAGAGCAATCCATAATAATCAGATCCATTACTTCCATTGCCACCAACAAAAGGTGTATGTCCACTAGCCATTGAGGCTGAATCATTGTCTTCCAGGAGTTGGACATTGAACCTTGTTTGGTTTTGTGAGTTGCTTGAACTGCCACCAACAAAAGCCTTAGGTGTATCAACACCATGCTCATTTGGTTCTTCAATGATGGGAATCTGTTGTTGGTTTTTGGTTGACAAGTTCCCCATAGGTGCAATGAGAGCATTGGTTACTTGAAAACATGGCTTCTCTTCTTTGATCATTTCTATTTCTGCAGCCTGAAGGAAGCATACCACATCATCCACCTTCAAATCATTGAAATTAGGCTTTTGAATGATGAATTTGCAGGCAGTGTACCATTCCTTAGGCATTGAGTTGAGCAGCTTGGTATTCAAGTCAAAATCAGTCATGACATAATCAGTTGTTCTTAGCTCGTTCACAATTGCTAGGAATCTTTCAAGGATTGACTTCAATCTCTCTCTATCCTTGTGTTTGAACCTCTCCAACTGTTGCTTCAATATTTGTTTCTTTATGTTCTTTAACTCAGTATTCTCTTCATACATCTCAAGGATGGCATCAAACATTGCCTTAGCAGTTGTATGATGTGCCACCTTGGTTAAAATCTCCCAAGATAATCTTAGCTTAATCATAGCTAAGGCCCTGTCATCCACCTCTCTCAATCTTTCACGCACAGCAACAATTGCATTTGCATTAGCACCTTCATTGTTGTCCGGTGGGCCATTCTTGATTGAATTCCACATATCCACATCATTATACCAGACTGCTGCCTCAAATAAGACCTTCCATATTGTGAAATTTTCCTGTCCATAGAGTCTACTAATCTTATTAGTAGACACTTCTTGTTCTACGTAACCAGACATTTTTGAAGTTAAAAAAAGTTAATCAGTAAAAACGAGTTTTTGAAAATAATCAGATCTGAGAACCGGATCTTCAGATTTTATGAATCTGGTTAGAATAGAGCAAGATTAAGTAATAAAGATGTAAACTTTAACTAAAATAAGTGAAATAAAACACCGATAATATGCAGATCCGGACTTGAAATTGAAGAACAGAGCAGTTGACGTCACTCTTCAATGTAACAGTGCTTTGCTTACGTCATTGTTCCTCAAATCTTCAATCAGCAACAATTTCTTACTAAAATAGCAGTGACCTAGCTTTGATACCACTTGTCAGGTCCCCGATTGTAGGTAGATCGTTAACAAATTAAGTCATAACTCACACGATTATGTGTTGACAAGAGAGTTAATGATGGGTTGCTATATTTAGAAAGAAAACCGTTTGATAAAGGCGGAATCAATAACAAACAATTTGGTTGCTAAGGAATCAAACAAAGTTAACTAAGACACAAGATTTACTAAAAAGATTTCCATTTATATAAAGTTAATCATACAAATGATAATCAATCTAGGGTTTCTTGATGAGAAAGTTTGTCCGCACAATCCTAAGAACGGCCGTCACTTGACAAATATTCTTTCTATTATCGTATTCAGCCGCTCTCCTTAGGTGTGCCCTAAACATTCCTTTTATAGGCCTGACACCCAAGGACAGTTGTCATTCCTTCTAGAAACCCTAAATATATCGTACATATTCAAATTACATATTCAAAATAATCCTAAGTGTAAAACAAGTCTTCCGGGTAGGCTTTGTAGAAGTAAACTTCTCCGAGTAGACTTTGTGCTATGCTTGCCTTGTTAGACTTGGTAACTTTGAAGTGTGCCCGGGAATAGTTTTCCAGGTGTGCTTTACTTAGAGTATTTTCCAAGAGAAAATACTCACCGAGTAGACTTCAATCTTCCTGATTGTATCAGACTTTGCCTGACATAACCTTACTAGCAACCTTTTTCTTCAATGATCCCTTCAACTCTTTGCTTGGAAATAGCTTATTGGCAAAGTGTGCTTGGTAGCATTGTACCCTGCTTGAGTTGAACCTTGCCCGATGATACTTAAGATAATTTATTATACATCAAAGCATACTTGGACCACTGTATTATTAATGAATACATTGCCCGGTCTTCCAATCACTTGGCTTCATGAGCTTGGTTAGCCAAGAGTTTACTCTGAAGTAAACCTTACTCGGCTATGAAGAACAAACCTGCTTGATATAGTGAACCTTGCCCGGTTATACCCAAAAGAGTGAACTCTGCCCGGATTTCCACTAAAGAAGAATTCTAGAAGATAACCTTTCCCGGAAGGCAAGATATCATGCTCGGCTAAGTAAAACCTTGCTCAGAAGTATAAGGTGTGCCCGGTTCCATACTTAGTCATTTATGAGGAGGTTGAGAAGATTCCAATCTTCAATCTGATCAGTTTTGGGTCACATCTTGCAACATAATATAAGTTAATTATAAATTACATAACATATACAATGAATTTAGGGTTTCGTTGTGATTCGAATTACGTTTGTGATTAGTATGTTGTTGATTAACCAAATAATTTCTATCTTATTCATTGTTGCAAAATCAATATTATTGTTAGTCACTTATTTATAAATGATTATTTTTATTTGTATTTATGAAATCACCATTGTTTATACTTAATAAAATGTTTAATCAGATATATTAATAAATAATTTAAATAAATAAATATGATATGAGATATAACTGTAATAATATTAAATAAATAAATTCTTAAGTAATTAATTATATTATGTAATAATAATGTTATAAATAAATATAAATCAAATAAGTATTGTCACACCCTCAAAATCCACTAACGGAGTTTTACCGTCAGAGGGTGTGAACTAACATGATCGGAACCATTAGTTACATCAAACACTACAATTAAAGTTTTAAAAATAACCAAGACATCAAGTCTTAAGTAAAGTTGCAGAAGCGTAAACTGTAAATTAAATAGTTGCGCCACACAAGACGACTTAAAGCAACAGTTATCATAACAAAATTTAAAAGGGTTTTAAAAACATTAGAGTTCAGTGAATGCATGTCCTATACCGCTCGACCGCCTCGGCTACCTGAGATAAACATACTAAAAGTGTCAACACAGTGTTGGTGAGTTCACAGGTTTAAGTAAATTTAAGCGTTGCGTTTTAGCGTTACCAGATAGTTTTATGTCAATATATATCAATAGGAATCTAACCTATCAAACAAGTATTACTAAGTGTTCGACACTGAAGCTGACTGTTTATACAATTGCCTTGCCACCATGTCAACCACGACCACGGTAATGTGTTAGCCAAAATTACGCCCACTCAACCTACAGTCGAGTTTAGAGTTGGATGGGGTTTGTCAAACGCAGTAGTACTACTCAAAGGTGACTCGCTATTATCCGATATTCACTGGTTTGATTGTTCAGAAGGAGTTATTTGGTTTGTTGCCACTTAGCCTTACAAGTGATATATAAGGTATAAACAAAATCTAAAGCGTTGAAGTATGTTATCTCCCCCCTAATAAAAACGTTAAAGAGTAAAAGGGGCCGTGAAACTCACTGTTTGCGAAGTTATCAAAAATCCGAGAAAAGATTGCGTCCAAGAAATCCTCACTAGTTCTCTAAAAACAAAAATGAGATTTCTTAGTGTTTGAACTACGAGTGAGTCTCTGGACTCGACACATAAAAGTTATGCATGAGATGTGTTCGTGTTATGTTTGTGAAACAAGTGCGACTCGACAAACATGTTGGTGTTAAGTGTTACTACGGTACATAATCAGCAAAATATCTACCACAAGGGTAAATATGTCAAACACATTGCAAACATCGGTCAAATAGTCACTTTTCATGTTAAATTAAAGAATTTAGCTGCTAAGTTACCGAGACAGATTTTAACACGTCAAGATTACTCTGTTTTACTAATCATAACAGGTAGATAAAATCACCAAAATTTGTCACAGAAATACACGTGAGTTAGGTTTCTAAAAATATTTTTGTTATATTTTTATTACATACGGTTTTATCACAAGATCCAAAACAACACAGTAAGCACACAGAAGTCGTTATCATGCGCAACAAAACCTTCTTTACTATTCCTGTTACATGGATAATCCAATTAATTTGAGGCCAACTGGGTTAGATTCTACACTCAAATTATTAACTATAAGAAGTGGAATCAACTCAATTGCTCTTGTCATTTGTGAGATACACTATTTACAAAACAGCCTATAAGAAGGCTTCCAGATCATACTTGCGCAACAGAATTGTAAATTTATAAAATCTGACTTCAACACGTCTAAAAATTACAAACTCAGATTCCTTAAAACAAGACTCGAGCTACTACGTCATAGAATCAATAATCACTTCAAAACATATAATTAATATCAAGTTACAGCCATTTTAACATACAATTATGATTCTGTCCAGCATAAGTTTTCACCACAAATTCAACAAACTACTAATCTATGAACAAATAACCATGCATATAACCTTAACTCATCAATAATCAATATATTTAACATTTAGGGTGTATGATCATCATGTTTAATCATGCAAACTATTCAATGGAATAGGTTAAGATAGTGTTTAGTTACCTAGTTAATACCTTAAACCTTCAAACAAGCTTGTAGGAGTATTGTGTGTGTGTGTGTGTGTGTGTGTTTCGGCCGATCCAAGGGGAAAAAGGGGGGCTACCGTTCGCAAGAGGGAGGGAGAGGAGAGGGAGGGTTAGGTTTTTTGATTAAGTTGTTTATATATTAAACAATTATATTAAAAGTTACACATCACATCCTAACCTTCTAGTTTAGTTTAATTCTAGCATAAACTAGTCAATTACATCCATAATATGATGTTATACATACAAGCACAAATTTACACATATAAACGTAACACGTAATTATACCAAGTACATGTTTATAATATTTATTGTTTGTTCACCAACGGTTTGAGTCGACTCGTGTGTGATTCGGTGAAACTACGAAAGACTACTTGTGTAATGATTGTCATGTGTCATTTAAACTCTAATTAAATTCAATGAGAAACGTGTTAACTGGAATGACATAGTACGTGTGATCTTGAGTTTTAATTAACGGATTTCGGATTAACGGAGTTAACCTGAAATTGACGAGTGTCACATCATTCCCATGATGAAAGAATTTTCGTCCGGAAAATTTATGTCACGTCGCGAAGGCTGCCTGAAAAAGGCAAAAATTTTCAGTTTGTCACATCATCCCCCTGTAGAAAGAAATTTCATACCGAAATTTAATTCATACCTCCGGTGTTTTCTGACGGTTTGTCGGCTTTCGCGGTATTCGGTGCTTGGTCAACCCTTTGAAGAGGTGAGGATACTTTTTCATCATTTTATCCTCGCGTTCCCATGTGAACTCTAGTCCATGTCTCGAGTTCCAACAAACTTTAACGATGGGAATCTTGCTGTGTTTGAGTGTTTTAGTTTCCCAATCCAAGACTTTGACTGGCTCTTCGATTAAGCGTAACTTGTAGGTTCCCGGACGGATCTTACACGGGATATCGCTATCTACGCAGGTGCGGAATCCCTGCGTGGGTAGATACGAGCGTAGAATACGTAAAACAAACACACGCGATATAAACGAACTCGTTATAGAATATAACTTCAAACACGTCTGTTACAGACTCTTGACACGTTCACTGAACTACTTGATTACACGTGAATAACCAAAATGCTAACTGACTAACTCCTTTCTCGTAAACCCGTAGGTTTCTTAAATACACGACAACTTCGCCTCAGGCGAAGTTGTCAGTAACTTCGCTCGTTGAACAAGTTCGCCTAGGCGAACTTGTCAACAACTTCGCTTGTTCAACAAGTTCGCCTAAGCGAACTTGTTGATAACATCGCTTTCATACATAAACATAAACTTAAACATAATTACATTACAGACTCGATTACAAACGCTAGACTATGAACTACTGACATTTATGTACCAACAGACTCCCCCTTGGCAGTAGCTTCATATCTTGATCTTCAAAGCTTGTGTCTTGTAATCTCTCGTCTTCTCTCTTCATCTTTTCAAGCATGCACTCCCTGTCTAACACATACAGAAACCAACTTCTGGTACTTCTTAGCTTCCTATTTCCAAGCAGGAATGTAGAAAATCTTCTTAGCATGTAGTACCTGCAAGTCAGCTTGAGACAGATTGACCAAGTGCATAGGATCATACACTCTCATGATCTCTTGCTCATCTTCATTCTCCATGACCGCTTCAGCAGTTTCACAATCCACGTACCACCACTTCAAGTCTTTCAAGACGTTCTTGGGCATCACCTTCATCGGCACTTATTTTAAATGACGGACTGGTTTATACTTCATAACCATCCATGGTTTGCCGTCTGCCCGCATCCCTCTTTCTTTGTCTTCTACTAACTTCCCTTTCTGAGGCTTCAGAAGTTCAAACTTTTTATCTTTAATGGCCTCCTTCCAAACAATTTTCCCAATTACTCTTGCCATGTTATCATCGCTTCTGTTTATCAGCCCCAGTCTCGCTAAGTCTTTCACCTCACACTCCGGTAAGGTATTCAGGGATCTCAACATCTTCTTGAAGTACTGAATGCCGTCGTAACGTTTGATCACAAATAACTTCAACTCTTCATCGTACAACCAGCATATTATTCCCTTCTTTGATTCTGCATATCCCTTTATATTATACGACTTTTTGAACATCGTCGGTACTGCTGGCTTCTTCGTTGTTACAAACCACTGAGCGCAGCCTTCCTTCCAGTTTGGCTGATCTTCCCACTCAGTGTTGTCAACTGCAGCATCTTCACATATAGTCGACTGTTCAACCACAGGGATCTCATGCTCTACATTTTCTTCAACAATTTCTGCACCAATCTTTTCGATCTCATCGATTGGCAGAACATCATGTTCATTCATCAACTCATCATCCTCTAACATATCGTCTATTTCTTTCAACGCATCAATCATATCATCAACATCTTCAACATCATCACCGACAGCAACCACATCATCACCAGATGCAGACTCCCCCTCAGCTGTGGAAGCCCCAAGAGCTATAGAAGTTCTTGGCAACTCACCACCTGCACCTTCCGGTGCATTGGGATCATCGTCTTGATCATTTTGGCGCTTGGTACTCAACTCATCTCCTCTACAGCTCATCTCCCCCTGAGATGCCAAGAACCCCTTCAAGGCATCTATAATTTTCCCGTGCTCAGCCAGGAGGGATGCCTGCAGTTGATTTGCTTCCACTAGGCTTTGTATAGTCTTGGACTGCTCAGCTACAATCCGCTCTAGTGAATCTATTCGTTCCGAGTCTGAACTGGGCGTGTCCGCAGGTGGTACCGTACCCGATAACCCTGCAGTAGTGGTGACCGTCGACTCGACAAATCGTGCTACTACCACCGATGGAGTATGCGTTTGAGGTGGTAGAGACACAATTGATGGAGTTGACGTCTGGATGGCCGTGATCGATGGAATGACAGCCGACGATGTAGCCACTACGGGAACAACCGTAGCGCTTGTACTCGATACCTGCACAGAGGTAGGAACAAAGGACATACCAGACAGGGCAGGTGGAGCAAAACGTACCAACCGTGATGTCTCTCCAGCTCCTACACCCATACCTGTCATTTCCCTTCGTTAACGCTTTCTCACCAACTGCACAACTTCTTCTTCATCATCTTCCTCGTCGTCGTCGTCAACAATTCTCTTTTGTTTCCCAACTGTTCTCTCATGCGTAACCATCATCCGTCTAGCCTCTTCCATCACATCATCAATGTCAGCCTGTGGACCCGAGACTTGAATATTCTCATGTGGATCAACTCGGTCCATATCAAACAATCCTTGGCCTCCCAACATGGCATCAAGGTCAATCTCTGCAGCTGACACAGCAGCAGATACAGCAGGCGCAGCTGATACAGCCTGGGGTGCTGCCGCCTGTTGTGGTCTTGGGTCTCTGAACTCGTCCCCTGCCGCAGGCACATACTCCGGGTTTATAAGGTACCCAAAGAGCGGAGTATGCCTGGGACGCAGCTCAGGCTTGCTTCGTGCGCTGGAAGTGCGACACTGTGCAAAGATACGTTTTGTCACACTTTCAACGTATCGAATAGGGCGTCGTTGAGGCAGCGTCGGAGCCACATGATTGAAAATCATCTGTAGGAATCGAGGATACATAGTAAACCGCTCACGCGCCACAGCCCTTCGTTGCCGATCGATCTCGTAAAAGATCATCTGGCTGAAAGAATATCTTTTATTATATGTCAATGCAGTCATAGCAGATTGCATTGTCGCACCCATTCCATCAGTGCCTGCCTTCCGTCCTGACATACATACGATCATGACGTGCATAAGGAAGCGCCACTGATCTAAAAGAAATCCCTTCCTCCGTTGAGTGTCCCCTAAGAGACCAGAATACCCCATCCTGAGGAACGCCCCATCACGGAATGGCGCAACAAACTCCGTTGGGTCATCCCTCGTCTCTTCAGCAAACTGCAACGCCACCCGTATGTGTTCAGAGGAAAACTGAACAACTTGACCGTTTACGGTGGCTCGCATAACCGGGGGCTCAACCCGGCAATCGTACTCTACCGTCTGCCAAAAGTCTTCAATATTCGGTAGCGAAATAGGCAGGGTAGTTGTTATTGCGTGATAAATCCTTGAGCGCAGTAGAAAGGTAATTATCTCCCTGTAGTCTTCCACGCCCTTTGCATCTGGGTCAAGTGTAATGAACTGGTTATAAGCCGGGAAGAACTGTCTGTGATCATCACCGTTATCACCTGCACCTCCTGCACCTCCAACAGCAGCCATATCTGCACTAAACGAACCAAGTTAGACAAACGTTTAAGTTGTACACAAGTTCGCTTGATTACCAGCAGCGAAGTTGTGAACAAACCTGTATAGGCGAAGTTAAAGGTGAGGCGAAGTTGGGAACAACTTCGCTTCATCTTTAAGTTCGTCTAATTAATTTTAAGTAAAATGGTCTGGGCGAAGTTAGTGATAACTTCGCCTCATCACAACATCGCCTCAGGCGAAGATAAGGGTTAGGCGAAATTAAGCCTCAGGCGAAGTTGCGGATAACTTCGCCTCAGGCGAAATTAATCGTCAGGCGAAGTTGCGGATAACTTCGCCGAAACCCTAACTTCGCCTGAACTGAATCGGCGACTGTTAGGATTCTAACAGCCGTAATCCGATGATTCGGCTAAGTTTGACGATGAAGAACTCAATAACACTTGGTATTAAGGTTATGTGGACGAAAAGTTTGTCCATGAACACGTAATACAAGTTTGTAAATCTCGGTTTTGAAAGGTCACCGGACCGAGGTCACGAAACCGTTCAAAACGACCTATGAAAAGCACCACTGTCTTTGGATATTTTGGTTAATCGATAACACACACCTTGAATGTAAGAATGAAACTGAGAAAAAGGATCGAAACGGAAACGAATCAAGTTCGCCGGAAAAGATATAATTTCGCCGGAAATTTCGGATAACTTCGCTGTTATTTCAGATGAACAGTTTGAACCTTAAAATCCTTTATATAGAGGCTCTGTTATACAGGCGAAGTTACGGATAACTTCGCCTAGGCGAAGTTATTCACAACTTCGCCTGTTCAACAACATCGCCTAAAATTTCAAAAATTAACCCTTAAGATTTTAACAGTTGTCCTTTAAGAACTAAATGACATGATCAATTCTAAGTAACCAGATAAACAATCATAAAACTATCTAAGTACAAAAACTTAAAAATTTAAAGTATAAGGGATCAAATTTCAGTCTCGGTAGGGACTGCTATGTTTTAGAAAAGATCCGAACAGGAATCATACTAACTACGTGACTGTCACATAGATCCGTGTTTAGCCGTATTTTGACATATAGAGACAGGTTGTAAGCAGGTATAACTTAAAATGGTTTTCATCCTTTCTGTGATACGAGTTAGGTTCAATTAATCCTCAAAATTTAAGTGGGCAACAACTCAGAAATATTGATGCCTCCTATCTATCCTAAAAGCATATTTGGCTTTCCCCAAGTCACCCCGAATTGACTTCGACCCATAGTGTCTGATTAACTTGTAAGTATTGTTGATCTGTTTCCCGTTCTTCTTTCTTACTCAATGATTGAGAAGTCTCGATATCTTGAACTCTCGAATGTTACAATAACTCATAAGTACTAATTTTTTTTTTTTTTCAAACAAACTTATAGACTTCGGAGTAATAAACAACTGCAAGTCCCGAATCTGGATCACTGCAGTATCTTGAAATGCTTTCTTCACGGGAATCAGAACACACATGGGCTCGTGTATGACTGGGTAATCGCTTTTCTGCCTATCATTCGAAAAGATATATATGAAGACACGCAAAACTCTTAAGGAGTTTCCACGTAAAATCAAGTAAAATTTAATTTGTATCACATCTACTTTTACGCACCATAAAAAGTTACCATGACATACAATGATTGTCCTAAAGCCTTTTAAGCCTAATAACTTCACTAGTTAAGCACACAAAGTTAGTATATCTATCATTTTCCATGGTTGGATCAATTTTCCGTTTAATATAGCAAAGGTACTTCATACGAAGTAGTAGACATGAAAAGTAATTTCATTTCCCCAAAAAAATTTTGACTTCAATCGCCCCGATCACGTCAAAGTCTTCAGGTAAACGGCAATCCTGAAGATCCAATGGATCAACTGGACCGACCACATACAAGTATGTGTCCTTCTAACTAAGTATGACCGACTAATTTTCAGCGACAGAAAGAAAACACATCATAACCGCCCCGGTCACTTTCAGTCATCTGGTTAATGGCGACCCTCATTCTCTACAAGTAGAAACGAGGACCAAAACATATCCGAGGATATGTCCATCAAACTGGGTAACCGACTAATTTTAAGCAATAGTGACGTTTTTTTTTTTTTTTTTTTTTTTTTTTTAAAAACATGGTTACTCGGGATTGATCATCCCGTTCAGCTCAATTAGGTTTTGAAATCTGGATTTATCAAACGCTTTTGTAAATAAATCAGCGAAATTTTCTAGCGTATCAACCTTTTCGACCTTAATCAGTTTCTTCTCAGCACAATCCCGTATGAAATGATGACGAATGTCAATATGTTTAGTTTTACTATGTTTCACGGGATTGTTAATTACTGAGATGGCAGTAGTGTTATCAATTAAAATAGGAGTGAGTAAGAAATTCAGACCATAGTCGCGCAATTGTTGCTGAATCCACAAAACCTGAGAGCAGCAGTTGGATGCTGCCATATATTCAGCTTCGCATGTAGAGATTGCGACTGATGTCTGTTTCTTGCACTGCCAGGAAACTAATCTTCCACCGAGAAACTGGCATCCTCCTGTTGTCGACTTCCGACTCTGATTGCACCCTCCATAATCAGAATCCGTATAAGCAACCAGTTCCACGTCTCCTCCCTTTGGGTACCACAACCCTAGCTTCGGCTTGCCTTTGAGATACCGCAAAATCCTCTTCACACCCTTCATGTGAGATTCCTTTGGGTTTGCCCTGAAAACGAGCACAAAGACAAACAGCAAACATTATATCAGGCCTAGAAGCAGTCAAATACATCAAAGAACCTATTATAGCCCGATACTGAGTTGGGTCCGACGCAAATTGGAGTGTCAAATGGAGAAGAGTCCTCCATCTTGAAGCGCTTGAGGACGTCATGAACATATTTTGTTTGATGAATGAACATCCCATCCTTCTTTTGATCAACCTGCAAACCTAAAAAGAACGTTAGTTCACCCATGGTACTCATCTCAAATCTTTTCTTCATTACGGCCTCAAATTCCTGACACATGGAGACTCTTGATGCAGCAAATATGATGTCATCCACGTAGACTTGAACTAGCAGGAAGTCACTTTCATCTCTCTTCACAAACAGTGTGCTGTCAATCAAACCCCTTTCAAAACCATTCTCTAGCAAGTAGTCCGATAACGTTGAATACCAGGCACGAGGTGCCTGATGTAATCCATACAGCGCCTTGCTCAACTTGTATACATGATCAGGAAAGTCTGGGTCAGGAAAACCCGGAGGTTGCTCAACATACACAACCTCATCAATTTTCCCATTGAGGAACGCACTCTTCACGTCCAACTGAAACACTTTCATCTTCTTGAAAGCAGCAAACGCCAAAAACAATCTTATCGCTTCCAACCTGGCCACCGGAGCAAAGACTTCATTATAATCTATCCCCTCTTGCTGATTGAAACCTTTAACGACCAGTCTCGCCTTGTTTCTTATAATTATCCCTTTTTCATCTCTCTTGCACTTAAACACCCATTTTGTGCCTATCGCATGCACATTCCTTGGTTTTTCAACCAAAGTCCAAACTTCCATCTTCTTAAATTGAGCCAACTCTTCTTGCATGGCCTCGACCCACGAGCTGTCCTTAAGAGCCATTTGATAATTTTTCGGTTCAATCTGGCTAATAAAGCATGAGTACAAACATTCGTTCATTATACCCGTTTCCTTAATGCTTGTATAAACACAGGTGTGCTGATTCAAGCTACTTCTGGTTTGTACACCGGAGGACACATCACCTATAACATTCTCCAAAGGGTGATTTATGTGAATTCTCGTGGTCGGAACAGCACCGACATGCAAATTATCTTCTAAATTAGAAGAGAGCTCATCAATGGTTGTTTCTGGCTGAGAGTGAAATGGATTGATAAACTTTTCTTCAGGAGAGACAGCAGGGGAATCGATAGAATTTGATGAGGAAGGTTGACAATCATCAAATAGCTGTCTATGTGCCAAATTTTCCTCCTCATCTAGAATCATCTTCGTAGCAACACGTTCTTCTTCTCCTGTACAAAACAAATCAGGTATGTTAAAAGACTTGAAGAGCCTATCATAGTCGAAAATCCCAGGAGGTCCGATGCTCGGTCTTGGCGATCTGTAACTCGTAATGTCGGTGTTACATACCACCTCAACCTTGCCGTTCGTTGTATTAAAGACACGCCTGTTGGGAGTCCCAACTTCATAGCCGACCAAGATTCCTTCAGCGGCTGCTTCACCAAACTTTGAATGTGCCTTTAAAATCGAACACGGGGACCCAAAAGCTTCAAGTCCACACAAATTGGGCTTTCTCCCATGCATAAGCTCGTAGCATGTTTTATTAAGTCTTTTTACCGTTAAAACTCTATTCAGTACATAGCAAGCTGTAGAAACAGCTTCAGCCCAGAACACCACCGGAAGCTTCGAATCAGCCAGCATAGTTCTGGCTCCTTCAATTAAAGTTCTATTATTCCTTTCAGCCACTCCATTCTGTTGCGGAGTATACGGAGCGCTGAATTGGTGTTCAATCCCTCTTGACAGACAGAAGATCTCCATTTCAAAATTTTTAAACTCGGAACCATTGTCACTTCTGTTGAACTTCACTCATTTATCCATAATGTTCTCAACTTTGGTGATCAGATTCTTCACCATTTGAGCCGTTTCGTCCTTTGATTTCAGGAAGTATACCCACGAGTATCGTGAGTAGTCATCAGTGATCACCAAGCAATAAGTTGTACCACCTAGACTTCTTACATTCACAGGACCGAAGAGATCCATGTGAAGTAGCTCTAGTGTACTGGCAATTGAGTTTACTTTCTTGGTGAGATGGGACTTCTTGTGCTGCTTTCCCTTTTTGCACGCAAGACATTTGTCTTCAAAATTGAAACTTTTTAAGGGAACACCCAACACAAGCCCATGTCTGACAATATGGTTCATCTTCCGAAGATGAATGTGCCCCATTCTCCTGTGCCACAGTTCAGATTCCGTTTCGCTTGCTTTCGTCAAAAGGCACGATTCTTCCGTTGACATTTCAGTTGAACTTAAATCCATCATATACGTATTTCGATCACGTGGAGCCTTCATTACTATCCACTCCTCTGGTATTTGGAAACCAGGCTTCAACACAATCGCATCAGTCTTCGTGAAGTGTACGGAATAATCTTTATCACAAATCTGCGACACACTCAGCAGATTGTGCTTCAGTTCTTCAACAAAGTTCACATTTTCTAACGTCATCTTCCCATTAGTTACCGTACCTCTTCCAGTTATTTTGCCTCCACTCTCACCGGCAAAACTGACTCTTGCCCCTTGAACAGGTTTTAAATCTTGTAACAAATCCTTGTTACCAGTCATGTGCCGGGAACAGCCGCTGTCCACAACCCAAAGATTCTTGGACGCCCTGTTCAACTGTTCCTGCACAAACAAAAGAGATTATTAAAATTTGGGGACCCAAGACCTCTTGGTCTTGGGTCGATTAACCTTCTTAACAGGACTCACACACCTTGGCTGACCAAAGTTAGTATTAGAAAAATTTCCACAAGTCCTTACAGGATACCTCCTTGGAGACTGATAGTGAGGCCAACCAAACCCACGCACATTAAGAGAATCAAAAGAATTATAACATTTGGTTTGGTTATTAGTAGTGTAAAAACGAGATGTGTTTCTTTGAAAACCTGTATTAACTCTCAAATTTGAATGGTTTTCATTTTTAACATTTAAACGATTACCAAAAACCTTAGTCTCAGTTTTCGAGGGCCTCACCTTTCTGAAACGCTGCATCAGAGGGCAATCAGCAACAAGGTGCCCTGTTTGATTACATCTAAAACAACACCTATGTTCAGCTTTCTTTTCAGCAGATGTTTTAGATGTGGAGGCAGTATTACCAACCGTACGTCTCACATAAGGTGGGACATATGGGTTGAGTGGAGTACTCCTTTTAGTTGATTTAACTTTTTCTCCACTAGTGGGTAATACCTCCTTCTCTTTTGTCTTACCCGACTCGGATGACTTATCCGAATCAGATGAGACTGGGCTCGAAATAGAAATTTTAACTTTTGAGGCAGGCGAACTTGTTTCGCCTTTACTAACTTCCGGTACTTTACCAGTTTCCTTAGCAGGACCTGTCTGATCAGCTACAAAATTAACAGATTCATGAACACTAGGATTGAAAGTATAATTATGGTTATAAGGTGGTGGAACCTCATGATAACCAATTCCTCCCCTCTTAGGTGAGGAACCTTGATCACTAACGAGGTGATCAAGAATAGCAGAGGAATTCCGGAATTGCTCCAGTTTCCTATTTAGTTCCACCACTTTTACCTGGTGATCAGCAATCTGTTTTTCTTTCTCAGCGATTAACTTGGTTTTCTCTTCTAAAACCTCGTAGCTTAGATCGATCACATCAATTTTTTCAGCTAATTTTGTTTTTAAACTTTTAACGTCTTTTTCACAGGCTTTAATTTTTATTTTATAATTATTTTCTCTTGTCTTTGTGAAGTGATGATCTTCTTTCAAGGTTTTAAATTCGGCATCCAACTTAACATACTGATCAGTAATTGTAGCAAGCTGTTCAGACAAGTTCTCACATTTAGTACAGATTGGTTTAGTACATACCTCGGAGTTCTGGTCATTAGCCATGAAAGCTTTTTCATTTTCAGCAGCTTTCAAACATTCTTCAGCTACAACCTTCGCCATGTGTGCCTGCTCAAAGAGTTCTCCAGAGAACATGTTCCAGTTGTATTCACCAGCATCAGACATCATAGCATTATTCCCATTGTTATTTCCACTTGGCTGTGTAGTCCTCCCCTGACTACGTTCTACACGTGCATTAGTGCACTCCTTTGCAAAGTGTCCGTTTTGTTGACAATTGTTACACCTCACCCTTGACTTATCAAATCCTGGCTTTCCACCTACGAACTTTCTGCCAGTCTTCTTCATGAAACGCTTCACTCTTCTGACTATCATCGCCATCTGCCACTGCAGATCCATCTCCTCCAGATCATCAGGATCGATCTGGTCATAGTCTTCTTCCAAAGCAGCAGGGTCCACAATCTTCCCTTGTATGTAGTTCTCGTAAGAAGCAATAAAAGATGCATAGAGTGCAAACTGCTCTTCAGCAGATTTGACACTCATTGGCATCTTAGTGTAGTTATTGCTGAAGCACTGGGAGATAAACTACTCTTGGATGCTTGAGGTTTCGAAGCACTTGATCCTCCAGCAACAAAGCAAACATCACCGTTCATGTTTACTGACACATTTCCTTCAAGAGAAGAGTTAGAACCTGATTCTCCTTTGGAGTAGTAAGCAGCAGATTCAGACTTCGAACTTGAGCCTGAGTTAACTTTGGCACCATACATACCAGGGTCTTGAACCTGATCCGTTGGTGTCTCTTTACGAACCCTATTAAGCTCAAAGGTTCTGAGCTTGTTTACTGCTGTCTCCAAGTCAAAATTAGGAAAGTCTTTGTCTTCCCTCATTAGAACAGTGTACATTTCCCACTTCGGTGGGAGAGCATCGAGAAGCTTCTCAACTATTTCCTCCTCTCTGTAAGCAATAGAATAGTTGTTCAGCTCTGTCATTAGATGATAATATCGGGTGATAATATCATCGAGCGATTCGTTCTTCAAATACTTGAAAACAGAGAACTGGGTCTTTAACAGCTTAATCTTCGAGGCACGAATACCCACGTTCCCTTCGAATCTATTTTCAAGAGCATCCCAAAGCTCTCGTGCAGAAGTGTACTTCCGGAATGTATGGAGAATCTTTTGAGGAAGAGCCATAGTAATTGCAGCATGGGCCTTGCTCTCGGCCTCATACATCTTCTTCTCTTCTTCCTCCATCTTGCTGTACTTCTTTATCACATCCCGACCTTCGTATTCCATTGTCGGTGGAATATATCCATCCTGGATGCACACCCACATCTTTGCATCCTGGTACTTAATATACTGAATGAATCTATCTTTCCACGCTACAAAGTCTGTTCCTTTCATCAACCTTGGGGCCTTAGTGGCCGACCCCGCTTCAACTTCCATTTTGACTAACTCTGAGATGTTAATCGGCGACATCTTCTCGAAAACACGAAAAACCCGAAAAAAAAACAAAAATTCTTCCAAACAGTACTATAGGCGAAGTTAAGGATAACTTCGCTCAAGTGTTAACTTCGCAGGAAAATTCTTAAATTCGCGTGACTTGGCGAAGTTGAGAATAACTTCTCTTAAGATAAGCGAACTTAGGAGGTAAGCGAAGTCGAGAATAACTTCGCTTAGGCGAACTTATGAGGTAGGCGAAGTTGTGGATAACTTCGCTCAACCTTATATCTTCGCCGAAACCCTACTTCCAGTGACGGCAACTTCGCCTGAAGAACAACAACTTCGCCCGAAGAACACTGAAAATATTCAGATCTGTTTTCGACGATTTAGCAGTTTCCGGTCGGTGTAACGGCTTGAATATGACTGTAAAATGTGAGTATAACACAATATCAACGAAAACGCGTCCCGCGAATAGGTCAAACGAGACGTTTTCTACACCCGCGTGAAATCCCGAACCACACAATCGAGCCGAAGCTCTGATACCAATTGTAGGTTCCCGGACGGATCTTACACGGGATATCGCTATCTACGCAGGTGCGGAATCCCTGCGTGGGTAGATACGAGCGTAGAATACGTAAAACAAACAAACGCGATATAAACGAACACGTTATAGAATATAACTTCAAACACGTCTGTTACAGACTCTCGACACGTTCACTGAACTACTGGATTACACGTGAATAACCAAAATGCTAACTGACTAACTCCTTTCTCGTAAACCCGTAGGTTTCTTAAATACACGACAACTTCGCCTCAGGCGAAGTTGTCAGTAACTTCGCTCGTTGAACAAGTTCGCCTAGGCGAACTTGTCAACAACTTCGCTTGTTCAACAAGTTCGCCTAAGCGAACTTGTTTATAACATCGCTTTCATACATAAACATAAACTTAAACATAATTACATTACAGACTCGATTACAAACGCTAGACTATGAACTACTGACATTTATGTACCAACATAACTGTTCATCAACTTGCAACTCGCCCAAAGGGACAGCTAGTGTTTTGTCAGAAAGGCATTTCTTCAAGTTGGATACATGAAAAAAATTATGTACGCCACTTAGTTCTGCTGGTAAATCCAATCGGTACGCTACCGGGCCGATACGTTTAGTTTTCCGAAATGGGCCAACGTATAGTGGATTGAGTTTGTTTCATTTCCCAAAACGAAATACCCCTTTCCAAGGTGAGACTTTCAGTAAAACCTTGTCATCCACTTGGAATTCCAGAGGTTTTCGGCGCTTGTCGGCATAACTCTTTTGGCGATCCTGTGCTGCTGCCATGCGATTCTGAATTTGGTCAATATTTTCTGAGGTTTCAAGTACTAATTCGGGACCAGTGATTTGGCTATCACCCACTTCTGCCCAGCAAAGAGGCGATCGACACCTTCGTCCGTAGAACGATTCAAACGACGCTGCTTTAATGCTGACGTGGTAGCTGTTATTATACGAAAACTCTACCAGGGGCAAGTGGGGTTCCTAACTCTTTCCGAAATCCAATACGCATGAATGCAACATGTCTTCCAAAGTTTGAATGGTGCGTTCACTTTACCCATCCGTTTGAGGATGGTATGATGTGCTCATATCAAGGCGGGTTCGTAGCGCGCTCTGTAGTGACTTCCAAAAGAAGTGAAACGGGGATCTCGATCGGGTATGATTGAGACAGGCACTCTGTGTCTAGCCAGTACTTCTTTCATGTAGATTCGAGTCAGTCTTTCCATTTTGTCTGATTCCTTGATCGCTGGGAAATTCGTAGACTTAGTCAACCGGTCAATGATCACCCAGATGGTATCGCATCCCGTCGGTGTTTTGGGTAAGCCTGTGATGAAGTCCATGGAAATGTGTTCCATTTCCACGTTGGGATTTCCGGTTGTTGTAACAGACCAGACGGTTTCAGATATTCCACCTTGACACTTGCACAGGCTAAACATTTGCTCACGTATTAAGGTGGCAATGTCGGCTTTCATGTTCGGCCACCAGTAAAGTACTTTCAAGTCATGGTACGTTTTGTCTGAACCAGGGTGAATGAAATATCGGGATTTGTGTGCCTCATCCATCGATTTCTCAAGTCTCCGTATCGAGGGACCCAAATCCGGTTTTCGAAATATCGGACCCCGTCTGACTTGGTTTCAAATTGCTTATCCATGCCCCGCGGAGTTCTGTTGGGAGGTTTTCCTCTTTCAAAGCTTCGAGTTGAGCATCACGAATCTGATCAGGTAAGTTGGCATGAATCGTGAGTTGTAATGCTCGCACCCGTCTAGGCTTAAGAGTATCCTTTCTACTAAGGGCATTGGCCACCACATTGGCCTTGCCCGGGTGGTATTTGATGGCACAAACATAATCCTTAAGTAGTTCGACCCAACGACATTGTCGCATGTTCAACTCCTTCTGATCGTAGATATGTTGGTGACTCTTGTGGTCGGTGTAAATGGTAAACTTGGTACCGTACAAGTAATGCCTCCATATCTTAAGGTCAAGCACCACAACTCCGATTTCCAAGTCATGGGTCGTATAGTTCTTCTCGTGTACCCGTAGTTTTCGAGAGGCATAGGCTATAACCTTCTCAAGTTTCATTAGCACGCAGCCGAGACCCTGTATCGATGCATCTTAATGTACTGCAAAATTCTCTATTCCATCAGGGAGGGCTAGAATTGGCGCGCTACAGAGTTTGTTTTAAAATGTTGGAAGGCAGACTCCTGCGCGTCACCCCAATTGTACTTAGTACCCTTGTGTGTTAGTGCGGTGAGGGGTTTAGCAATCTTTGAAAATCCCTCGATGAAACGTCGGTAGTAGCCAGCCAGTCCTCGGAATTGCCGCACCTCAGTCGGAGTCTTAGGTGCTTCCCAGTTTTTGATGGCCTCTACCTTGCCTAGATCAACATGGATACCGCTGTCATTAATCACATGTCCTAAGAAGTGAACCTCGTGCAGCCAAAATTCACATTTAGATAACTTAGCGTACAATTGTTATTTCTTTAGTAATTCCAGGATTAGCCTTAGGTGTTCTTCATGATCGGTCTTGTTCTTGGAGTAGACGAGGATATCGTCAATAAAAATAATAACCAACTTGTCGAGATACGCCTTGCATACTCTATTCATGAGGTCCATGAATACGGCTGGTGCATTGGTTAATACAAAAGGCATAATCGAAAACTCGTAGTGCCCGTACCGAGTTCTGAATGTCGTCTTTGAAATGTCTTCTTCGCACACTCTTAATTGATGGTAACCAGATCTCAGATCGATCTTCGAGTAGTAACTCTATCCTTGAAGCTGGTCAAATAGATCATCAATTCGGGGTAGGGGATAACAGTTCTTGACCGTCACCTTGTTCAGCTCCCGATAGTCAGTGCACATGCAGAAAGTCCCGTCTTTCTTTAGAACAAATAGGACAGGGGCTTCCCATGGTGATGAGCTGGGTCGGATGAAACCTTTATCCAACAAGTCCTGTAATTGTGTGGACAATTCCTGAAGCTCTGCCAGTACGAGCCAATACGGGGCACGTGCTATGGGTGCAGCACCTGGGGCTAAGTCGATTTGGAAGTCGACTTGTCGAATGGGGGGGGGGAATCCTGGAAAATCTTCCGGGAAGACTTCGGGATAATCTCGCACAATTGGTATGTCTTTGATCTGCTTCTCCTCCGCGGGTTTCTCAATAACATGATCTAAAATCGCAGGATGACCCTTTCGTAAATATATCGGTGCCTTCATGAGGGATAAGATGCTAGTAGTCATGCCGCTCTTCTAGCCCTGTATTGAGATGATTTCGCCGGAAGGAGCAGTCATATGAACTATCTTGTTGTGGCATATAATCTCAACTCTATTTTCGGATAGCCAGTCCATGTCGAAAACAACGTCGAAACTACCAAGTGTAAAGGGTATGAGGTCGATATCGAAGGTATGACCCGGCAATTTCAATTTACATCCTGCTAGTACATGTGTTGTTTCTATAGACTTGCCATCAGCTAATTCAACAGGAAACTTAGCATCTAACGATGTCAGAATTTAGTCTAACAGTTTACTAAAGGCTTTCTACACAAAACTCCTATCAGCTCAAGTGTCAAACAAAATAGAAGCAAAACAGTCGTTTACGGGAAACTTACCGGTAAACACGTTCAGATCGTTGCAGGCCTGGCCCGATCCAATAACAAAGGCTCTACCCATACTACCACCTCATTTTGCCCTCATTTTGTTTCAGTATAGGACAGTGTTTCCTGAAATGACCCTCCTGACCACACTCAAACCACCCTTTCGTTGTTGTAGGCTGTTTAGGAGCGCCCTTTCCCGCGAATTCTCCTCTACAGTCCTTAGCCTGATGACCCAACTTACCACACCCCTGACATTTGATACGGTCACATGGGCCAGCATGGTGATAATTACACTTGTTACACTTTGGGTACTTTCCAGCATAGTTACTCGAACCCTGTCCACCACCGTTGTTGTTGTTGAAACTCTGATTATTGAAGTTCCGAGTGAGTTCAGGTTTATGGTGGTTTTGTTGTTGTGGAGGGTTCGATGATGAGGACCTCGTGTTGTCAAACTTCCTCTTTCCATTCCCCGAGTTTTTGTTGTTGTTGTTGTTGTTGTTGTTATCGTTGCTCGACTTGTCAAGGGTTTTAGAGGTGGAACCTCTATGTGGTAACGCACCTTGTGCCACTGCTTGATCCGTCAGCCTGTGGGCTATTTGGATCGCTTGGTGAATAGTGGTCATTTTGGAAGACGTCACCATACACTGAATCTGGGGCACCAAACCATCGATGTACATCTCAATTCTTTTACTTGTTGGATCTACCATCCACGGGCATATCACCGCCAGTTCGTGAGAACGGGTGGTGTAGGCTTCAATTTCAGAGCCCATCATCTTCAAAGCCTAAAATTCTGACTCCAGCTTTGAGATCTCTTCTATAGGACAATACACTTTGTTAGTGCACGGTTTTGCATCTGGAGTGTTTGTATTTATCGTTAATGTTTATTTATCAATTAATGTAATATTTAATGTTTATAATTAACTAGTTCGTTAAGGTTAAGTCTAGTTCGCTAGGAATGTTAGCGAACTAAGACTAGTTCGTTAAGGTAAGTCTAGTTCGCTAGGAATGTTAGCGAACTAAGACATTATAATGTATTCCCTCCTGATTCGTTAAGGGATGTTAACGAATCAGGGGGCGGTTCGTTATGTTAAATTATGTAACGAAGGGGAAGCTGGTTCGCTAGGGGATGTTAGTGAACCAGGTCGCCTTCTATATATAGTGAACTACTGTTCACTTTAATTTAAGTTTTTGAGAGAAAGTTTTGAAAGGCTTTGCTGTCCAGATCTCTCTCAAGCTTCACCTAATATTATGCAAACATTATTGATAACTTGTTGATAATATATACACATATATACAACACTGAATCGATGTTAATTATGAGCTAGATCCTTACTCGTATTAATCTTATATACACAGATCTGAGATCTGTTTATTGTTGTTGATTGGTGATACGGGAACCAACAAGTGGTATCAGAGCTGTTGGTGCTCGTTTTACACTTGATTTAGTGTTATAATTATTTCTTTTTTGTTAGTTTTCAGTTTTGTTTGGTTTTGAATCAATTTGTATTTGATTTGGATGAATTATGGACGAATTAGATTAAATTCGTGTTGATTAAGGTATTGTTGAAATTTGGTTAAGAGGAATTGAGGTTTGATTTGGATTTGGGTGATTTGATTTTGATTTCGGTTTAAGTCTGAAACAGAGGTTTGTTTTTGGCATATTTGATTTGGTTAAAGTGTTAATCGATTACGAGATAATGTGTATTGGGTTCGGAATTTGATTACGAGGATATTGATTGGTTATTTGTGCAATTTGGTTGAGTAACGAGGTTGTATTACAGATTTGGTATTGTTGGGTTTCTGGGTTGATCTTCAAAATTTCTGGAAAACTTGTTTGAAGATTTAAAGATTTGAAGATGAACGTAATTTGCTATCTTCTTCCTGGTGATTCGCTATATGTTTATATGTGATTCGTTATCAACAGTGTTACTTCGCTACCTTGTTCGTTAGCCAATTCGTGTAAGTTATTGATTCGTGTTATCTAGTTCGTTAACTAGATTAACTGATTCGTGTGACATGTGTTCTTCTTGGGATTTGTGTCATAACAACCTTTGCACGTGGCATAAGGTGTCAGAGTTTGTTACAAACGGTTGTAACAACCTGATTCGCTATAGTGTGATTCGTTAATCCACTGTAGCTGATTCGTTAAGCATTCCTTAGTGATTCGCTAAGTTTATGTTGGCGATTCGTTATTAATTATCACCTGATTCGCTAAACTAATCCTGTGCAATTCGTTTGGTCAATTCGTTAAGTTGACTTGGTCAATTCGTTTGATCAATTCGGTAAGTTGACTTGGTCAATTCGTTTGATCAATTCGTTAAGTTGACTTGGTCAATTCGTTTGGTCAATTCTTTAAGTTGACTTGGTCAATTCGTTTGGACAATTTGTTAAGTTGACTTGTGATTCGTTAAACCTTCATCACATTCGTTATCTGTTTCGCCATTTGGGTGATTCGTTAACCTTATTTGTGATTCGTTAAGTTGACTCGTTAAGTTGACTTTTGATTCGTTAAAACACTCATCTCATTCGTTAAGATACTTCGTTACTGATCAGTCTTAATTTTATTAAGGATTGATTCGCTACAACTGTTCACAGTTCGCTACAACTGTTCACAGTTCGCTTTAACTGTTCACTAATTTGTTAAGATATTTCATTATTTGATTCGATTTTCAAATATGGCTGGTATTTATGCATTATCGTCTCAAAACATGTTGATGCAACAGATGTTGCAACTTGATACCGAGATAGGTTCACATTCTAAATGTCCAAGATTGATGAAGTTCAGTGACTTTGCCAAGTGGGAACCTCGTTTTCGTGCACATTTGGGATCTGTTCATCCTGACTTCTCATATTGTCTTGATGAAATTTATGTTGCACCAATGATTGGTGACGATACTATTGGATATACTCCTAAAGCTGTTTCTCAATACTCACAAGAAGAGAAGAAAGCTTTAGAGATCGAGATAAAAGCATATTCTACTTTGACTATGGCATTACCAGAAAATATCTTTCATCTAGTTGGTAGTATCAAGAGATGTGCGTCTTTATTTCAACATATGCGTATGAGAAGCATGGGAAACACAGCAGAGAGTAAGAAAGTGATGCTCAAGTTTCAGTTTCGAAACTTTAATTTATTGAAAGGAGAAACAGTTGAAGAGATGACTACAAGATTTAGTCATTTAATTGCTGAAATGGACAAGATGAAAATGGAAATTTCTGAAAGAGATAAAATTGACACTATTAAAAGTGTGCTTCCAAGTTCCTACTCAACATTTCTAATGGTTTTGAAAGAGAATGATTATTTTCTGAATGAAGACTTGACGGCACTTGAATTTCTACAAAAGATCGAAGCTAGAGAATATGATCTTAAGTGTCAAAAATCCTCCAAAAAAAATCACGATCCAGCTTTCTATGGTGGTAGTATGCCTCTTAGTTCAACAATCTCTCCAATCATTGCTTTTCTTACTCATGTGGCAAGTGAAAAAGAATCAACAATGTTTAATGATCCAAAAGTTTGTTTCTACTCTGCTGATAATTCGGGTGGTTCTGGAAGTTCAACTAATACAAATCCATTTGCTACACCACCTAGTGTTAATATGAAGGAAGCTGAGCAAAACTTTGCTTTTCTGACAGCTTTTATGTCTTCATATGAAAACTTAGTGAGTAGTAAAATTGCCACAAGTGATTTAACAGATGAGGACTATGATCAGATAGATCCAGATGATCTAGAAATCATGGATTTGAAATGGAACATGGCTATGATCGTTCGTAAAGTTAAAAGATTCATGCAGAGAACTGGAAAAGATCTTCCAGCTTTAAACAAGAAGTTGGGCTTTGACAAATTAAAAGTAAAGTGTTATAATTGTCAAGAATTTAAGCATTTCGCGAAGGAATGTGACAAGCCAAGGAAAGAATACACTGGACCTCGTGGTCAAAGTCAAAATGCTTCTACACCACGAGGAAGTGATGCTGAAAAGAAACCATTTCTTCTACAACACAAGCAATGTTAGCAGATGCAACTGATTGGTCACAACGGTTACTATGCAATGATGTTCAAGCAAATTTGGCTATGTTACATAAAGATTGTCAAGATGCTACTGGTAGTGAGATGTCTTCCGATAATGATTCTGGATCTGATTCTGACGACTCTTGCGACAAGTCTTCTTAATCAAAGTTTGCTTGCATGGCTAAGATCAATGAGGTTAGTAATTCTATTTCTACTACTTCATTTGTTAAAGCATCATGTGTTGACTGTGAATCTAACAAATCGAAGTTAGAAGCATTGAAAAATCAAAATGATAATTTCACAAGAGAAATTGCTTCTCTTAAGGATACTTATCGACAATCTCTTGAATCTCTAAGGAGATCTCGAGAAAAGATTGAAGCATTGTCGACAAGTAATCACGATCTCAAAGCCGAGTTATCTGTGAAAATGACCATTAATGATCAAAAGTTTCAGGAAATCTTGAAACATCATTCTAAGATAACTAAGCTTGAGAATGAGGTTCTTGAATTGAAGAACAAATTGGGAAAATTTAGGAATTCATCTTTTCTGTTGAATGAAATTATTGAAGTATCTGGAAAACAAAAGGATTCTAAGAAAGGTATTGGTTTTGTTGAAATTCCACCACCTTTTCATAATGATTATAAAGTTAATCCTTTTGCAAGAAAAGAAGAGGATTTGATTCAAAAAGAATCTGTGATTTCTGAAAAATCTAAATTGGTTAAACCTGAAATTGTCAAATCCCAAGTTGCTCCTCAAAAACCTCATATGGAAAGTAAAAAGGTCTTTGTTGAAAATGTTGATAAAGTAATTATTGAAGATGTGTTTGAACCTGAGATAATACACAAGAATAAGAACATTCCTAGTTCTAATCATATTCTTTGCGAACCTCAAGAGTTTGAGGAAGCTGTGTACGGTTCATTCAAATCTCAAATGAACAAGGAAGAAACTGTGAAAACCAAACCAGTGAGGACAAAGAAGTCAGTTAAACCAAAGATTTCTAACAAGGACTTAATGCTTTTCATTAATCCTCCGAGTTCTAAGTCTTCTTCGGCTAGAGTTTTTAAGTTAAAGGGAATGGACACAATGTTCACTGAAAAAGACATTCCAATCAGTATCATTAAACCTGAACTAATTGAGAGTGTTTTTGTCAATAAAACTTCAAAAATTCAAGAACTTGAAAGTGTGTATGCTAAAACAAAAACTTCAGTTCAATCTGATCCATTGACTAAGGCAAACAATTTTTAAAACAAGCTAAGAAGATTAACTTTGTGAAGTCAACTGGAACAGATACACTAAAAAGCTTTTCGAACTGTTCTAATTTAGATTTTTATTTAAAGAAGAAATCTGACTTATCTGATGAGTTTGCTAAGAGAATGACTAAAAATGTGAGTCATCATCAATCATCGGCATCATTTATTCCAATTACTTCTAAACATCATCATGTAGACATGCGAACTTGTTTTTTATGCTGTCAACAAGGTCATGTTGTGAGGAATTATAGTCAACAGAACTATCAGAATCTTCATCCTTTTATCAAGGACAAATCTAAACCAATTCCAGTGGTCAAGGAGATTATGAAACGACCTGTGTCGTATGCTGATGATACTCATATTTTGTTCTCTGATGTGAATCCTCGGAAGGTTTTTCATATCAATGAGACACACGGCCAAGTGAAACAAAAATTCATTTCAACTGAACCTATAAGTCAAAACAAGAATTCAAACATTGTTCAGGCAGCTTACTTAAGACGAAAGTCTAGGAAGCCGGTAACTTATTCACAAGTGGCTGAACAACAGTTGAAATCTGTTAAGATTAATGATCAAAAAGAAAACCAAAAGGTGCCCAAGACCGAGGCCTGGGCTGCCTTTTTGAACTAATCACTTTTGTTTGTGTGTAGGGTTCATCCAAGACCATTTCTGGTGAAAACTGGATCATGGATAGCGGATGTTCTCGTCATATCACTGGGAATCTCAACCTATTAACCAACGTAAGAAATATTCAAGGGGGTTATGTAGCGTTTCCTGGGATTCTGAGGGCATGATCACACAAGAGGGTGAAGTTTCAAATGGTCACATTACGTTTGAGAAAGTGAATTATTGCGACAAGGTTGATCATAACTTATTGAGTGTATCGCAGATTTGTGATAAAAAGTACACTACGATATTTACTAACAAAGAGTGTTTTATCTTGAAACCGGGTAATGTTTTTCCCGAGGACATGGTTGTCATGCGATCACCACGATCAAATGATATTTATGTCTTAAATACGAATTCTAAGATATCAACATCGATCGAAACATGTTTTGTCTCTAAAGCAACTGAGAAAGACTCGATTCTATGGCATCGTCGAATGGGTCACATACATGTCAGAAAGATGAATTATTTAATGGCAAATGACTTAGTTGAGGGTGTCTCGTTAAAGAATTTTAAGTTATCTGATCACTGCGTTGCATGCAAAAAGGGCAAGAAGAAGAAGATGACACATCCCTCTAAGTTATTGAATTACATTGATACTCCTCTTGAACGACTTCATATGGATTTGTTTGGTCCAGTGAATCGTGCGAGTATTTCTGGAGACTGGTATTGTCTTGTAGTGACAGATGATTATTCAAGATATTCATGGGTGTTATTTATGAGTTCAAAAGATCAAACACCAGTTTTGGTACAAAACCTTATTACTAAGATCGAATCACTGTATAAACAAAAGGTGAGGAGAATCCGAAGTGATAATGGTACCGAATTCAAAAACACTATATTGGATTTCTCTTGTATTCAAAAGGGGATTCACCGAGACTATAGTGCACCTTATGTACCTCAACAAAATGGTGTTGCTGAAAGGAAAAATAGAACTCTGATTGAAGCTGCACGTACAATGCTCGCTGATTCAAAGCTTCCTGTTCAGTTTTGGAATGAGGCAGTGAATACAGCTTGTTATACGCTTAATCGAGTTCTAACAGTGAAAAGGCTCAAGAAAACAAGCTACGAGATCTTAAATAATAGAAACCTAATTTAAAGTACTTGGAACCATTTGGGTGTCCGTGTACATTGTTGAAGAAGGATTCGGGTAAATTTGAAGAAAAAGCTATCGAGGGGTATTTCTTGGGATATGCATCTCCAAAGAAAAGGGTTTTTAACTTCACATCTGGCTGTGTTGAAGAATGGTACCATGTGGACTGTCAAAAGTACACAACTCCTCTTCTAGGGAGAGGTCCAGACTGGATGTTTGACTACGATAGTTTATTTAATTCTTTTACGCCTTCGACTGAACACATCAATGAAGATCTGGTTCGAGCATACTTTGATGATCATTTGGCAATTCCAAGATTTTCAAGTTCTAATGAAGTTGAAGCTCAACCAGATGCTCCAACTGAAGAATCTCAAGTTGTTTCTCCAGTTGATATTGATAATGTTTCTACTTCTTCTGATGATGATCAAGCTGAAATTCAAGCTATTGATCTTGACAGTGATAATGTTTCATCTTCCGAGTTGGGTGAACATTACACTAACTTATTTGATAATGTTATTGTTCCTGAGAATCCCACTCTTCGGATTCATGGATATCATCCACAGGAAAATATCATTGGAGAACTTGATGTGGGTGTTCGTACACGTCATCAAGTTGCTTCGTCAAGTGATAATAACATATTGTGTGCTTACACTAACTTACATTCTTCGGGAATTGTGAATATTGCTAAATTCAATTGCTTTCTATCTCAAGTTGAGCCAACGACAGCTCGTAAGGCACTTGAAGATCCTTCTTGGGTAGAAGCTATGCAAGAAGAATTACAGCAGTTTGCACGATTGGGTGTTTGGGATTTAATAGGCAAAGCTGCTAGAGTGAAGAAAGCCATTATGACTAAGTGGGTATTTAAGTGTAAGAAGGACGATCGAGGGGTGATTGTCAGAAACAAGGCACGTCTAGTGGTGCAGGGTTTTCATCAGCAAGAGGGTATTGATTACACAGAAGTATATGCTCCAGTTGCAAGATTAGAGTCGATTCGAATCTTCCTGGCTTATGCAGCTCATAAGAATATAAAAGTCTATCAAATGGATGTTAAAAGTGCTTTTCTCAATGGTGAATTACACGAGGAAGTGTTTGTTCAACAACCACCTGGTTTTGAAGATCCTGATTATCCAGACCGTGTTTACCGATTAAACAAGTGTTGGTGCATGTTTGTCAGTAGTTCATAGTCTTGTAATTGTAATCGAGTCTGTATTGTAATTGTGTATTTGATTATGTTTTAGATTGTGTAACTAGCAAAGTTGTCAACAAGTTTGCTCAGGCGAACTTGTTGAACAAGCGAAGTTGTCAACAAGTTTGCTCAGGCGAACTTGTTGAATATGCGAAGTTACAGACAACTTCGCCTGTGGCAAAGTTGTCGTGTATATATTCACTGTTTCAGCCGAAACGTAAGAAGTTGTTCGTTTAGGGTTTCAGTCAAGTGTTCGAGTTTAAGCAGACGTGTTTGCTAGTTCCAGAGTCTGTATTAGTGACTACGAGTCACGTGTTTGGTTATTAATATAACGTGTTTGATTCATTGCTCGTGTTCTTCTATATCTACACTCGTAACCTACCTACGCAGGGATTCCGCACCTGCGTTGTTAGAGAATATCCCGTGTACGATCCGTCCAGGAACCTTCAATTGGTATCAGAGCCGATTGGCTCGATTGTGAGGTTCGGGATTTCACGCGAGTGTAGTTTCGTCTCGTTTGACCTATTCGCGAGACGTATTTTTGTTGGGATTGTGTTCTAATAGTGCTTGACAGTCATTTTCAAGCCTTAGCATTGATCGGGAGCTTCTGGTTTGAAGAAAACAGATCTGGAAAATCTTCCAGGTTCATCGGGCGAACTTGCTGATCTTCAGGCGAAGTTGTTAAATTCTGGCGAAGTTGCCGTCACTGGAGTTAGGGTTTTTGGCGAAGATATAAGGTTTGGCGAAGTTAACCACAACTTCGCTCAACTCATAAGTTCGCCTTAGCGAAGTTATCCGCAACTTCGCTTCACACTTAAGTTCGCAGATTTCATAAGTTCGCCTTAGCGAAGTTATCCACAACTTCGCTTACTACCCAAGTTCGCTCAACTCATAAGTTCGCCTGAGCGAAGCGAAGTTAAGACCTCAGCGAATTAAAGACCTCAGCGAAGTTCTCTATTCAGCGAAGTTGACCTTCAAGCGAAGTTATCCTTAACTTCGCCTACTGAGCTGTTTTAATATTTTCTTTTTTTTTTCAGGTTTTTCAGGTTTTTACAAGGATGTCGTCTATCAACATCTCCGATTTGGTCAAGATGGAAGTTGAGGCAGGGTCAGCCACTAAGGCTCCGAGGTTGATGAAGGGAACAGACTTCGTGGCATGGAAGGACAGATTCATCCAATACATCAAATATCAGGATGCCAAAATGTGGGTGTGCATCCAGGATGGATATATCCCTCCAACTGCGCAATACGAAGGACGTGACGTGGTGAAGAAGTACAGTAAAATGGAGGACGAAGAAAAGAAAATGTATGAGGCCGAGAGCAAGGCCCATGCAGCGATAACAATGGCACTTCCTCAAGAAGTTCTCCATACGTTCCGAAAGTACACTTCTGCAAGAGAGCTTTGGGATGCTCTGGAAAACAGATTCGAGGGGAACGTAGGTATCCGTGCCTCAAAGATTAAACTCTTGAAGACCCAGTTCTCCGTCTTCAAATATTTGAAGAATGAATCTTTGGATGATATTATCACCAGATACTATCATCTAATGACAGAGCTTAGCAATTATTCGATTGCCTACCGAGAAGAAGAGATCGTCGAAAAGCTTCTCGATGCTCTCCCACCGAAGTGGGAAATGTACACCGTCCTTATGAGGGAAGACAGAGACTTTCCTAACTGTGATTTGGAAACTGCAGTAAACAAGCTCAGAACTTATGAGCTCAATATGGTTCGAAAAGAAACACCAACAGACCAGATACAAGACCCTGGTATGTATGGTGCAAAGATTAACTCAGGCTCAAGCTCGAGACCTGAATCTGCAGCTTTTTACTCAAAAGGGGAGTCAGGTCCCGACTCTCCTCATGATGGAAACGTTTCTGTAAACACGAATGGTGATGTATGTTTCGTTGCTGGAGGATCTAGTACTTCAAAGCCTCAAGCATCCACAAGTAGTTTTTCTGTAAATGCATCAAGCAATAATTATACCAAGATGCCTATGAGTGTAAAATCTGCTGAAGAGCAGTTTGCAGTCTATGCTTCATTTATTGCTTCCTACGAAAACTACATCCAGGGGAAGATTGTGGACCCTGCTGTTCTGGATGAGGATTATGACCAGATCGATGCTGATGATCTGGAGGAGATGGACTTGCAATGGCAAATGGCCATGATAGTAAGGCGAGTCAAGCGTTTCATGAATAAAACAGGGAGAAAGTTCGTTGGTGGTCGGCCCGGGTTCGACAAGTCCAAGGTAAGGTGCTACAATTGTCAACAGTACGGGCACTTTGCCAAGGAATGCAGAAATGAGAGGGTTGAACGTGGACAAGGTCGACCTACACAACACTCAGGAGTTAACAGAGAGATAAATGCCATGTTGACCAGAGAGGCAGGAGAGTACAACTGGAATCAACGCCCAAGTGGTTCTGGTGAACAGGCTAACATGGCTGAGACTGAAGCTGAAGAATGTGAGAAGGTTGAAGAAACAGAGAAAGCGAATGAAGAAGAAACCGCCTTCATGGCAAATGACAAAGATAATCGCTCCGAGGTAAGTCCTAAAACTATTTGTACTAGTTGTGAGAATTTGTCTGAGCAACTTAAAACAATAACTGATCAGTATGTCCATTTAGATGCTGACTTTAAAACTGTTAAAGAAGATCACCATTTTACGAAAGCAAGAGAAACGAGTTATAAAATTAAAATAAAAGCATGTGAAAAAGACGTTCAAAGCTTAAAAATTAAACTTGCTGAGAAAATTGAAATAATTGATCTTAGTTATGAAGTTTTGGAGGAAAAAACTAAAGTGATTGCTGATCGGGATAAACAGATTGCTGACCACCAGGTAAAGGTGGTGGAACTGAACCGCAAACTTGAGCAGTTCAGGAATTCCTCAGCCATCCTTGATCACCTCGTGAGTGATCCAGGTACCTCTGCAAAGAGGGGAGGAATCGGATATAATGAAGTTCCACCACCCTTTAACCACAACTATACTTATAATCCGAGTGTTCAGAAATCTGTCGATTTCGAAGTTCCTCAGACAACTCCAATCAAGATTACAAAACCAAATGTTAGCTGTGGCGAAACAAGTACGCCTGTTTCTAGTGTGAATATTTCTGTATCAAGTCCAGTCTCATCAGATTCGGATATGTTGTCCGAATCTGGTCAGACAAAAGAGAAGGTAGGTTTACCCACCGATGGAGATAAAAATGAAGTTTCTAAAAAGAGTTCTCCACTCAATCCGTACGTCCCACCTTATGTGAGACGAACGGCTGGTAACACTGCCTCTACATCCAAACCAACATTTGACAAGAAAATGGAGGGTAGATGTTGCTTTAGATGTAACAAGTTAGGACATCTTGTTGCAGATTGTCCTTTGAAACCGAGATTTAGAGATGTGAAGCCAAATAAAAATGAGGATAAGCGTCATTTTGTTCCTGCTAAAAATGAAAACTTTAAAAAATGCCAAAATGTAACGAATTCAAGTTTTCATAAAAACCAACCTCATTTTTACAACCAAACCACAAGAAATAACACTTTCTATTCTCAAAGGTTTGGAAGGCATTACACTCAATCTGCAGGGAGATTCCCTAACAGGACGTACAGAAATTATCCTGATGCTAACTTGAGAAAGCCAGGATACGGGATGTATCGATCCAAGACCAATTGGTCTTGGGTCCCAAGATTCTAACTCATTGTTTTATTGTGCAGGAACAGTTGAACAGGGCTGCCAACAATCTGTGGATTGTAGATAGCGGCTGTTCCCGGCACATGACTGGCAACAAACACTTGTTGCAAGATTTAAAACCTGTTCAGGGAGCTAGAGTTAGTTTTGCTGGTGAAAGCGGAGGAAGAATAACTGGGAGAGGAACTGTGTCAAATGGGAGAATGACACTTGAAAATGTAAACTTTGTGGAGGAATTAAAGCACAATCTGCTGAGTGTGTCGCAGATCTGTGATAAAGAATACACTGTCCATTTCACTAAGAATGAAGCGATTGTATTGAAGCCTGGTTTTCATATACCAGAAGAATGGATAGTAATGAAAGCTCCACGTGAAACGAATACATACGTGATGGATATGAGGTCTACTGAAATGGCCACCAGAGAATCATGTTTAATGACAAAGGCAAGCGAATCAGAATCAGAGTTATGGCACAGGAGAATGGGACATATTCATCTTCGTAAGATGAACTTCATTGTCAAAAATGGGCTTGTAATGGGCGTTCCCTTAAAGAGTTTTAACTTTGAAGATAAATGCATAGCGTGCAAGAAGGGAAAACAACACAAGAAAAGCCATCTCACCAAGACGATCAACTCAATTGATGGTACTCTAGAACTACTTCATATGGATCTCTTCGGTCCGGTGAATGTACAAAGTTTAGGCGGTACTTCTTACTGCTTGGTGATAACTGATGATTACTCGTGATACTCGTGGGTATATTTTCTGAAAACGAAAGACGAGACGACTCAGATGGTAAAGAATCTCATTACAAAAGTCGAGAACGTCATGAGTAAATCAGTTAAATTCATCAGAAGCGACAATGGGACAGAGTTCAAGAACTTTGAGATGGAAATCTTTTGTCTTCAGAAGGGTATTGAGCATCAATATAGCGCTCCGTATACTCCACAACAGAACGGAGTAGCTGAAAGGAAGAACCGAACGTTGATTGAAGGAGCCAGAACTATGCTGGCCGACTCAAAGCTTCCTGTGATGTTCTGGGCTGAAGCAGTTGCTACAGCCTGCTATGTTCTGAATCGGGTGTTAACAGTTAAGAGACTTGGAAAAACTTGTTACGAGCTTATGCATGGAAGGAAGCCCAACTTGTGCGGTCTTGAACCTTTTGGGTCTCCTTGTTCGATTTTGAAGACTAACTCGAAATTTGGTGAAGTAGCCGATGAGGGAATCCTAGTCGGTTATGTTGTTGGGACTCCCAACAGACGGGTCTTCAATACGACAACTTGCAAGGTGGAGGTGGTTTGTAACACCGACATTACTAGTTATCAACCGCCAAAACCAAGCAATGGACCTGCTGAGCTTTTTGACTATGTTAAACTGTTTAAGTCGTTTAACGTACCTAATTTGGAAATTGCTGAAGAAGACGAAAGAGTTGTGACGAAGATGATATTTGATGAGGAAGAGGAGCTAGTGCAACATCAGATGATAGAAAAATCTCAACCTTCCACATCAAACCCTATCGATACCCCTGCGGCCTCAACTGAAGATGAGTTTATTAATCCTTTTCACTCTCAGCCTGAAACTACCATAGATGAGATCTCTTCAAACTTGGAAGACAATTTACATGTCGGTGCTGTTCCGACCACGAGAATTCACAAAGATCACCCTTTGGAGAATGTTATAGGTGATGTGTCCTCTAGTGTACAAACCAGAAGTAGTTTGAATGAGCACACCTGTGTTTATACAAGCATTAAAGATACAGGTATTATGAATGAATGTTTGTACTCTTGCTTCATAAGCCAAATTGAACCAAAGAATTATCAAATGGCTTTGAAGGACAGCTCGTGGGTCGAAGCTATGCAAGAAGAGTTGGCTCAGTTCGAGAAAATGGAAGTTTGGACTTTGGTCGAAAAACCAAAGAATGTGCATGCTATAGGCACGAAATGGGTGTTCAAGTGCAAGAGAGATGAAAAAGGGATTATTGTGAGAAATAAGGCGAGGCTGGTTGTTAAAGGTTTTAATCAGCAAGAGGGTATTGACTACAATGAGGTTTTCGCTCCTGTTGCCCGGTTAGAAGCGATTCGATTGTTTTTGGCGTTTGCTGCTTTCAAAAAGATGAAGGTGTTTCAGTTGGATGTAAAGAGTGCGTTTCTTAACGGGAAAGTTGACGAGGTTGTGTATGTTGAGCAACCACCGGGTTTTCCTGACCCAGACTTTCCTGATCATGTATACAGGTTGAGCAAGGCGTTATATGGTTTACATCAGGCACCTCGTGCCTGGTATTCAACGTTATCGGACTACTTGCTGGAAAATGGTTTTGAAAGGGGTTTGATCGACAGTACGCTGTTTGTGAAGAGAGATGGATGTGACTTCTTACTGGTTCAAGTCTACGTGGATGACATCATTTTTGCTGCATCAAGAGTATCCATGTGTCAAGATTTTGAGGCTGTCATGAAGAAACGTTTCGAGATGAGTGCTATGGGTGAACTAACTTTCTTTCTAGGATTGCAGGTTGATCAGAAGAAAGATGGGATGTTCATTCATCAAACAAAGTATGTTCATGATGTGCTGAAAAGATTCAAGATGGAGGACAGTTCTCCATATGACACTCCAATCTGCGTCAATCACAAATTGGGAGCTGAATCAGATGGTGACGCAGATGTGGACCCTACTCTGTATCGGGCGATAATAGGTTCTTTAATGTATTTAACTGCTTCTAGGCCTGATATAATGTTTTCTGTTTGTCTTTGTGCTCGCTTTCAGGCAAACCCAAAGGAATCTCACATGAAAGGTGTGAAGAGGATTTTGCGGTATCTCAAGGGCAAGCCGAAACTAGGATTGTGGTACCCAAAGGGAGGAGACGTTGAACTGGTGGCATATACTGATTCTGATTATGGAGGTTGTAATCAGAGTCGGAAGTCAACAACAGGAGGCTGTCAGTTTCTTGGAGGAAGATTAGTTTCCTGGCAGTGCAAGAAACAGACATCAGTTGCAATTTCAACTTGCGAAGCTGAATACATGGCAGCATCCAACTGCTGCTCTCAGGTTTTATGGATTCAGCAACAATTGCGCGACTATGGTCAGAATTTCTTACTCACTCCTATTTTAATTGATAACACTGCCGCCATCTCAGTAATTAACAATCCCGTGAAGCACAGTAAAACTAAGCATATTGACATTCGTCATCACTTCATACGGGATTGTGCTGAGAAGAAACTGATCAAGATCGAAAAAGTTGATACACTTGAAAATTTTGCTGACTTGTTTACAAAAGCGTTTGATAAATCCAGATTTCAAAACCTAATTGAGCTAAATGGGATGATCAATCCCGAGTAACCATGTCTTTGTTTTTGATTTAAAAAAAAAAAAAAAAAAAAAAAAAAAAAAAAAAAAAAAAAAAAAGAATGAGTCTTTATTGCTTAAAATTAGTCGGTTACCTCGGTTTGATGGACATCTCCTCGGATATGTTTTGGTCCTTGTTTTCGACTTAGGAAATGAGGATAGCCATTAACCGGAAGACTGAAAGTAACTGGGGCAGTGTTGACATGTTTTTCTTTCAGTTGCTGAAAATTAGTCGGTCATTCTTAGTAAGAAGGACACATACTTGCATGTGGTCGGTCCAGCTGATCCAATGGATCTTCAGGATAGCCGTTTACCTGATGACTTTGACATGATTGGGGCAATTGAATTCAAAACTTTATTTCGGGAAATGAAATTACTTTTCAAGTCTATTACTTCGTGAGAAGTTCTTTGCTGTGTTTAAAAGAAAATTGATCCAACCTTGGAAAATGATATATATACTGACTATGTGTGCCTAACTAGTGAAGTTATTAAGCTTAAAAGGCTTTAGAACAGTCATTGTATGTCATGGTAATTTTAATGGTGCGTAAAAGTAGATGTGATACTAACTTAAATTTACTCGAATTTACGTGGAAACTCCTTAAGAGTTTTGTATGTCTTCATACATATCTTTTCGAAGGATAGGCAGAAAAGCGACTACCCAGTCATACACGAGCCCGTGAGTGTTCTGATTCCCGTGAAGAAAGCATTTCAAGACACTGCAGTGATCCAGATTCGGGACTTGCAGTAGTTTAGTACTCCGATGAAAATTCTTATGTTTGATTCAAAAAAAAAAAAAAAAAAAAAAAAAAAAAAAAATGTATAATTTTTGTACTTATGAGAAATAGTGACAATAAACACGAGAACCAAAACGTCTCAAGATTTCTCAAGTTTGGAGTAAGAAGAAAACGGGAAGCAGACAACGAGTATCTACAAGTTAATCAGACACTATGGGTCGAAGTCAATTCGGGGTGACTTGGGTATAGCCAAATACGCTTTGAGAATAGATAGAAGGCATCATTACCTCTGAGTTGTTACCAACTTAAATTTTTGAGCTTAACTGAACCTTAATCCGTATCACAGAAACAATGAAAACCATTTAAGTTATTACATGCTTATAACCTGTTTCTCTATGTCATAATACAGCCAAACACGGATCCAAGTGACAGTCACATAGTTAGTATGATTCCTGTTCGGATCTTTTCTAAAACGTAGTGGTCCCTGGCTAGACTGAAATTTGATCCCTTATTTCGTTAAAATTTTATAAGTATTTTCTGTTTTTGTAGTTATATTTTTATTGTTGGTTACTGGGTCTTGATCATTTTTGTTTAACTTTTTTTGGTAACTTATAAGGATATATTCAAGATTTTTCAAACTGAAAGGGCTGTTTTTGTAAATATCGGGCGAAGTTGTTGAATCGGCGAAGTTGTACTTAACTTCGCTTAGGCGAAGTTAAGAATAACTTCGCCTGAACCAACTCAGCCCTATAAAAGGGGTTTTAAACAGTAAATTTTTTATTATTAACTTTTTCCGGCGAACTTAACCTTAATTCCGGTTAACATCTCTTATATACACTTTCGATTTCGATCTTTTGTTCTTTGTTACTACTATACTGAGTGGTATGTGTTGTCGATTTCATCCTTTCATTCTCTTTATAATTTTACCTCGGGTCGTCGAACACTCGAAGAATCCTCGAAACCAAGGTTTTCGACCTCACGTTACGTGTTCATGGACGACCTTTTCGTCCATACACCATTGAAATATGTTGTTCTTCATGTTTATATCGTCAAATCGGTCCGAAAACATCGGATTTCGACCTCTGAATCCGAACAGTCGCCGTTTCTGTTTCAGGCGAAGTTATGGTTTTGGCGAAGTTAATCTCAACTTCGCCAGACGCTTAAGTTCGCCTAGGGCGAAGTTATCCACAACTTCGCCTGGCGAAGTTAACCACAACTTCGCCGTGGCGAAGTTATCATCAACTTCGCCTTGGCGAAGTTATCCACAACTTCGCCTTGGCGAACTTAACTGTAACTTCGCCTTGGCGAAGTTATCCTTATCTTCGCATATATCCTTTTATTTTAACTGTTTTGTAGACGAATTTACTGATGAAGCGAAGTTGTTCCCAACTTCGCCTCAACTTTAATTTCGCCTGTGTATCTTATATCACAACTTCGCACTTGCTACACTGCGAACTTGTGAGTTACATAAAACGTCTCTAACTTGATTTGTTTTGTGCAGATATGGCTGCAGTTGGAGGAACTGGTGGTGATGATGGTGATGAGCAACGACAATTCTTTCCAGCTCATAACCAATACATTACTTTGGATCCTGACGCACGAGGCGTTGACGACTACAGGGAGATTATCACTTTTCTCCAGAGATCAAGGGTGTTTCACGCGATCACTAATACACTACCCATATCTCTGCCTAACATACAAGATTTCTGGCAAACGGTGTATTATGATTGCAGACCTGAGCCTCCGGTGATGCGGGCAACCGTCAATGGTCAAAACATACAGTTTTCTTCGGAAGACATTCGGTTGCCTCTGCAGTTCGGCAATGAGACACGAGACGACCCAACGGAGTTCGTAGCTCCTTTCCGTGACGGAGCATACTTGAGAATGGGTTATTCGGGTCCGCTGGGGGACTCGCAGAGGAGGAAAGGCTTTCTGCTGGACCAATGGCGTTTTCTGATGCACGTGTTAATTGTGTGCATGTCCGGCAGGAAAGCAGGAACAGACGGGATGGGTGCAACGATGCAATCTGCCATGACGGCCCTGACTTACAATCGTCGTTACTCTTTTAGTCAGATGATTTTCTATGAGATTGATCGTCAGAGACGGGCGACGGCGCGAGAACGATTTATCATGTATCCGCGATTTCTTCAAATGATTATTAATCATGTCGCTCCGTCTCTACCGCAACGGCGTCCTATTCGATATGTTGAGTGTGTTACAAAGCGTATTTTTGCTCAATGTAGGACGTCGAGCACTCGTAGCAACCCTGAACGCCGTCCAAGGCATACTCCACTTTTCGGGTATCTCATCAACCCGGAGTATGTTCCTGCAGGAGGGGACGAGTTCAGGGATCCCCAACCACATCAGGCGGCAGCACCTCATGCTGTATCAGCTGCGCCTGTTGTATCTTCTGCTGCTGTGCCAGCTACTATTGCACAGACTATGTCCACGGCTGAAAACGTTGATCTGGATGCTGCTTTCAGTGGACACGGTTTGTTTGATATGGATATCTCGGGTCCTCAAGTTATGGATGCTTCAACAGCAGCTACTTCGGTAGCTGAATCCGAGTTAGATGAAACGTTTGCTGAGGCCAGACGGCTAATGGTGACTCGTGAAAGGATTTCGGGTAAGAGGCCGAGAGTTGAGGAAGAGGAAGGAGATGAGGAAGAAGCGGTACAACTTGTGATGAGACGTTCGCGACGAGAACAACTAGGTATGGCTACTGGAGCGGGGGAGACTTCAAGGCATGTACGTTTTGCTCCGCCTGTCTTGTCAGGTATGTCACTGCTTCCTACTACTGCACAGGTTACGACTGTCGAAGCGTCAGCTCCAGCAGTGGTGTCTCTACCACCACAACCGTTTGATCCACCGGTGGTAGTCGCACGCTTCGTTGATTCGACTATCACAACAACTGCAGGGTTACCAAGTGTACCACCTGCGGTCACTTCTGCTACTGATGTTCCACCAACTCCATTGCCTACTTCAGATGCTGAACGGATTACATCACTAGAGCGTATTGTTGCCGAACAGACTAAGACTATTGAACGCCTAGTGGAATCCAATCGACTACAAGCTGCCCTCCTGGTAGAACATGGCCGAATAATTGATGCCTTCAAGGATTACTTGGCATCTCAGGGGGAGAAGACGTGTAGGGGCGATGAGTTGAGAACGAAAAGACGAGAAGATCATGACGATGATCCCAATGCACCTTCGGGTGCAGGTGGTGAGCTGCCAAGAACCTCTCAGGCTCTTGGGGCTTCCACAACTGAGGGGGAGTCTACAGATGTAGCTGGTGATGTTGTTGTTGGTATGGGTGATGATGCTGATGTTGAGGACGTTATCGATGCTTTAAAGGAGTTGGATGATGAGGAAGACGATGAGTTTATGGATGATGACGACATGTTGCCCGTGGATGAAATAGAGAGGATTGGGGAAAAGATTAATGTGGAAAATGTGTTAGAAGAAGGTGAGATAATGGATGATGATGTTGAGCATGACATTCCCGAAGTGGAAAAGTCGGGTGTTGGTGATGAAACGGTGTTGGATGAGACGATGTGGGAAGAGCAGCCTAGATGGAAGGAAGAATATGCTCATTGGTTTGTCAAGACCAAGAAGCCTGCTGTTCCAACCATGTTCAGAAAGAGCTACAATATTAAAGGGTATGCAGAGGCGAAAAAGGGGATTATTTGTTGGATCTATGATGCACAGCTCAAGTTGTTTGTGGTGAAGCGTTATGATGGCGTTCAATATTTCAAGAAGATGTTGAGATCGTTCAACACATTGCCTGAATGCGAAGTAAAAGATTTGGCAAGGTTGGGCCTGATAAACCGAAACAACGACAATATGGCTAGAATGATTGAGAAGATAATGTGGAAAGAAGGAGTAAAAGAAAAGAAGTTTGAGTTGCTAAAGCCACAAAAGGGAAAATTAGTGAAGGATACAGAGAGAGGTATGAGAGCAGATGGTAAACCGTGGATGGTAATGAAGTACAAACCAGTCCGATGTATCAAGGAGGTACCCATGAAAGCTATGCCTCGAGATGTGCTGAAAGATTTGAAATGGTGGTTTGTGGATTGTGAGACTGCAGAGGCAGTAATGGAGGACGAGGATGAACAAGAACTGCTTCGGGTTTACGACCCGATGCATCCTGTTAACCTGTCGCAAGCTGATCTGGAAGTACTCAACAACAAGAAGATCTTCTACATTCCTGCTTGGAAGGATCAAGCTAGGAGATATCAAAGTGTAGTGACAGTATGTGTGAGAGAAGGGGCGCACGCTTAGAGATGCAGATTACAAGATTCGAGATTTGAAGATCAAGATATGAAGCTACTGCCAAGGGGGAGTCTGTTGGTGCATGTTTGTCAGTAGTTCATAGTCTTGTAATTGTAATCGAGTCTGTATTGTAATTGTGTATTTGATTATGTTTTAGATTGTGTAACTAGCAAAGTTGTCAACAAGTTTGCTCAGGCGAACTTGTTGAACAAGCGAAGTTGTCAACAAGTTTGCTCAGGCGAACTTGTTGAATATGCGAAGTTACAGACAACTTCGCCTGTGGCAAAGTTGTCGTGTATATATTCACTGTTTCAGCCGAAACGTAAGAAGTTGTTCGTTTAGGGTTTCAGTCAAGTGTTCGAGTTTAAGCAGACGTGTTTGCTAGTTCCAGAGTCTGTATTAGTGACTACGAGTCACGTGTTTGGTTATTAATATAACGTGTTTGATTCATTGCTCGTGTTCTTCTATATCTACACTCGTAACCTACCTACGCAGGGATTCCGCACCTGCGTTGTTAGAGAATATCCCGTGTACGATCCGTCCAGGAACCTTCAACAAGGCCCTGTATGGTCTACATCAAGCCCCGAGAGCTTGGTATGGCACGCTCGCCGACCATCTGACAGATAATGGCTTCAAACGAGGAACTGTTGACTGCACTTTATTTCATAAAACTGTTGGTGACGATCTTCTTCTAGTCCAGATTTATGTTGACAATATTATTTTTCGGTCTACAAACGACACATTGTGTAAGGAGTTCGAGAAGTCCATGCAAACAAAGTTCGAGATGAGCTCGATGGGAGAGATGAATTTCTTTTTAGGGTTGCAGGTTCACCAGTCTACTCACGGAATTTTTATTCACCAGACTATGTATGTGAATGACGTCTTGAGCCGATTCAAGATTTCAGCCGGAAAAATCCCTTCTACTCCTCTTCCAGTAGGGCACAATTTATCACCGGATGTATTGGAGGATTCCGTTGATCGTACCCTATTTCGTGCCATGATCGGTTCCTTAATGTACTTAACGGCTTCTCGCCCTGATATTATGTTTGCTGTTTGTCTTTGTGCTAGGTACCAAGCTAGTCCACGAATGACTCACCTGGCAGCGGTCAAGCGTATTTTGCAATATCTATGGGGAAATCCAGACATCGGGTTGTGGTACCCCAAAGATAATACTTTCGATCTTACCGCCTATTCAGACTCAGACTATGGAGGATACAAGATCAATTTCAAATCTACGACTGCAGGATGTCAATTTTTAGGAAACCGGCTTGTTTCCTGGCAATGTAAGAAGCAGACAACGGTCTCCACTTCAACCGCCGACACTGAATATGTTGCAGCCTCGAGTTGCCGTTCCCAGGTTTTGTGGATACAACAACATCTTCGCGACTACGGTTTGAAGTTTCTTACTACTCCCATCTTTATTGATAATTCTGCTGCTATTAGTATCACCAAGAATCCCGTACAACATTCTAAAACAAAACATATCGAAATTCGATATCATTTTATACGGGATTGCTATGAAAAGAAATTAATTGATCTTGAGAAAGTGCACACAGATTTTCAAAAAGCCGATCTATTTACCAAAGCGTTTGATAAAACACGTTTTAACTTTTTGCTTGGTTTAAATGGATTGAAGACCCTCGCTGATATCCTTAAACAAGGATGACTATCTTTATTTTCTGTCATATATTTCTTTTAAAATTTATTTGGTTTTAGGGAGTGAAAATCAAGAAAATACAAAAGTGTGTGTTTTCGTTTGTATAGATAAAATCCAAAAACATTAAAAATTTCAAAATTCAAAAATATTGTGATTTCTGTTCTTTAATGTTTTTCCTTTAAATATTTAGAAAAACCAAAAAAAAATAAAAATAAAATAAAAACATTTTAAAAATTTTGAAAAACCAAAAAGAATGTGATTTTTGTTTTGTACAGAAAAATCCGAAAATCCAAAAAGATTGTGAAGTTTATTTTATTTATAAGAAAATTGAAAAAGATAAAAATATTGTGTTTCTAAAGTTTGTACAGAGAAAAACCAAAAAGATTTTTGCAGATATTTTTAGATTATTTTCTCGCTGAAAATTACGTCGGTTATTTAAGTTTGTGAAGCATGTTTGCATGTCTTGGTCCTATGATTCACTCGTGAATTGATGGTTAGCCATTTATTTATTAACTTAAGTTAACTGGGGCGATTAAATTTATCTTTTCTTTATTTTATGCTCCTCAAAATTTTGAGTTTTTGAAGCAAAAAGAGAACATGATAGTACATTGATTATCTTGACCCCAAATTCAGCAAAAAGTAAGCTTAAAAGACTGTGTGCTTAATTGCATTGGTGCATTGGTAGGTCTTAAAACAACCCAGTAGAGTAAAGTATGTGATATAAACATAAAGAAACGCCAAATTGAAAGGGGTGTTAGTCTCTAGCAAAAGTCTCGGTGAGGATGGCAGAAATGTAATAACCAGTCATACTCAAGCCTTATATTTGTTGATCACCAAAAAATCAAATAAAGCAAATAACAAGCGTTAAGATTCTGGACACTGTGAGTCTTTATGCGGCTTAACCATCTGGGTATTCATAAGCATGAATATTTCACTCGCCTTCTAGAACAAACCCAAAGTCATTAAACTTGATCACCGTTGTACTTCGTACATTTTAAATTACTGACTTGATCAAAATCCGCTGTTAGTCATACAATTGTTCCTCCCTTGCGTGCATCTTAATACCATTAAGAAACGGACCCCAGGGGATACAATGTATGTAAGCCGACAGATGGACTCGTGCATACTCACTCACAGTAAAGGAAACATGATGCATTGCTCAAAATTTCTACAATTGGTATCAAAATTTTGATCAACAATATAATGGTTTAAGTCAAGTTGGGGTGATTTGGCAAAAATCAAATAAGCTTGAACCGTGATTAGAGGCTGATAGTTTCTGATATTCTGTGCTTTAATTGAACTATTTAATCATATCACAAAAATACTTGAATGTGGGTTATTAGATTTATGTGGACAACAATACCAATGACCGACTTATCGCCAGTCATAATATCACTGAAATATAAAACTGTGATGGAAGGGAAAGTTGGTCAATATGATTCTCTACTCAAACTCATCAAAAATACAAAATATGTACTGTTTTTTATAAAATCATTGAAAAATACAAAAATATTGTCTATTTTATTTTGTAAATACATTCTTTAATTTCTTACAAATTGCCAAAAATATTTTTCGTCTTCGGTGTACAAAATACTTAAATAATTTTTAAGTTATGTTTCGGAAATCTGAAACATTCTTAACGTATTTGGTTGTCGGGATAAAAGGGTTTCTCGATAACCTAATTTATTTTTTTTTTAATTCTTTAATTAATTCATTAATTTATTCATTTAATTATTTGATTTAAAAACTCAAAAAAAAAAAATTATTTCGTTAAAATCCAATTTGTTATTTATGAATAACGAACTAGGTGATTCATAGCGAACTAGCTTCTGGTTCGCTAACCTAATTCGCTTCCGCACTCTGTAACGAATCATTTATACATATTTAGCGAATCATGACACGAATCATGTCTTGATTCGCTACCTTTAATTTAACGAATCATGACACGAATCATGTCTTGATTTGCTACCTATAATTTAACGAATCTCGTAGCGATTCGCCAACATAAGGTAACGAATGAGTTAGTGAATGGGCTAATTCGTTAACTTTAAATTACACGAATCTTCTGATTCGTACAAGTGTACCTAGGGTTATGTGCACTGTTATATAAGACAAGAAAACGAACAGTCTTCCACTGTTCGCCTTCTTTCTTCATTTTTAAGAAACCTGTCAAATTCTCTCTGAAATTTCGACTTTCTTGTTCGAATAATTCAAGGACATATTTGAGTTTCTAAGGTATAGCTGATTATGGCGATATCATTTTCGTCAAAAATGGCTATGTGTTGATAGTTAAATTCTGAAATTATAATAGTTTAAGGGTTTCTGGTATTTTAAAACCCATTTGTGTGTAATTTATGTTAATAATTGTATGTTTTTGATGTCATTGTGATCGGAATCATATTCCGATACCCTTGGTGGGCTTCAATCATGATTTGATTGTTGTTTGCGGGGTTAATTATTGTTTTATGACATTGGTTTTTACTGTGGGTTCGTCTAACCTATGTACTTAGAGATTTTGAGTCTTAATCTCATTCGTCTTCGATTACAAGTGTAATTCCGAGTACAACGAGCTCATTAGCGTGATGATTCGACGATAGTTATGGCCTAATTGTCTGGGTTCATCCTGTTGACTATCTGTATTCATCCTAATTTTGAACTTGACTTTGTGAAGTCAAAGAACAAGTCTTAATTATGACCATTCGTTAGTCTTAGCGAACTGGAACTGTTTCGTGTCCAATTCGTTAAGATTTTACACGAACTAGCTTAGCGAATAAGATGTTAAACGAATCAGATTTTGATTCGCTTAAAATATAACGAACTAGTGTGTAGTTCGTCAAAATTAAATAGTGATTCGCTATGTTCAGTTCGTTAAGGTATTTACTTGATAGGGAATCGCCTGATTCGTTATCTCATTGTAACGAATCAGTGTGATTCTTAACGAATGACATTTATTTAAAAAAAATAAGAAAAATAAATTAATTTTAATATTCATTTAATTTAATTAAAGGATTTAAATCGTTTAATACGCGTAACTAGATTAATTACACATATCTTTTGATTATATATTGTGATATCTATTCTCATATTCGTTTTTATTTATACAGTAAAACATGGCTGATCAAGAACAACAAAATCAACCGCCACAGGAACAACCTCCACAAGGAAAACCACAACAACAAGATCACCAGGCTGAAGTGATCTTATTGCCGTTCGATAAGAAGCACAACATTTGTGCTTATGTTGAGCAAGATGTGACTGATTTGAGAACGTTTGGAGCTATGTTGACTTTCTTACGACGTTCGAAGATACATTATGCAATTACTGCTAAACCTAAAGTGTATCTTAGTATAATCAGGCAGTTTTGGAACACGGCAGAATTTGTTGAAGAAAATAATTGGGTTCGAGCTACAATTAATCAGATCCCTATTACGATTGATGTTGAGGTCATTCGTCGGGTACTTCAATTTAACGATAATGATGATTACCCGAGTGAATTTGACAGGACATTGGTTAGGGGTTTATTCACACGCTTGAATTATGGGGGTGGTATTCGTAAGTCTATGTTGAACAAGAATGGGTTGTGTCCACCTTACAAGTATCTGCTGCACGTTTTACTTCATTGTATGAGTGGACGTCGCGGTGGTTTTGATGAGTGTAGACTAAGTTTGCAATCGGCATTTGTTGCTCTAATCCTGAACAAGCCCTTCAACTATTCCGAACTCATCTTTGATCATCTGAAAGACCAAGTTCAGCAAACTCTACCGTCAAAGAAGTTCTTAATGTATCCACGCTTTTTACAGCTAATTATTCAGGATCTGATACCGAATTTGGTGATTGATCGATCGTTGGTGAACGATGTTCTTGATATGGAACATATGAAAGCTGAAAAGGTGCATCGTATGTTAATCAATAGAAAAGACAAGCCACAGGATAAACGGATGATTGGTCATATAATCAATCCGGATTACGTATGTCCTCCTAATGAGCGCTGGATCCATGATGATTCGGATTCCGAGCGTGAAGGGGGAGAAGGTGGGAACGATGATGGTGACAATGATGATAATGATGGTGATGGTGGAGCTGGTGAACGAGCTCTTAAAGAACAACAAGATGCAATCGATGCTGCTCTAGCTGCCACCATGAAAGCGCAGCTAGAAAGAAAACGAAAGGGGAAAGCTGTAGCTACTGGTGTAACACCCCGTAACCGCAGCGGAAACGTAAACGGGATGCAACAGACACATCTGATATCAACAGCATTGCTTATAAAGAAAACACCACTACATCAATTTACATCACATTACATTGTTTCGAGTTTAGTTACCGTCTAGGCGATAGCACATAAGTTTTACCAACATTACATTAACATAATTAATACAAAATGATCACTAAGCTTCCACAAAAAAAGCACGCATCATCAAGCATGTAGCACTTATTCCATTTTGGGAGTACCTAGAAAGCATGGGAAGAAAACGGGTCAACTACGAATAGTTGGTGAGTTTCACTAATTTAAGTAAACAGTGATAAGTCATTATCATAATAATATATTAGCGATGTAATTATGCTGAGCCCACAAGTGAAACCTCTGACTATCACACACAAACCCCGTGGCATATCCCCCGCCCACGGACCTGCCCCAAACCACTATGTCTAACATTACATAGCAAAATATATATATCAACAACAAAATAGACATGTGCAACTGGCTGGGAAACATCAGCAAATCCATGCCGGACCAGTTGGGTTTGTCAGACCAATAGTACTATCCACACTCTACCGGCTTTCAGTTAATCACTCGTGTTCCGGGGCCTTAGAATGTTAGCAACTCAGACAATTACCATCTTAGTACATTTACGTACGATTCCCGTACAATAAAATATATATAAATCCACGCAAATCCATGCGTTCTGTATGTACTTAAACATTTTGATAACAACATGCTTTCCGCCCCGGGAAAATATTTAAAAACAATTCAGAAACAGGGGCTCGTGAAACTCACCTTATCGTAGGCAATTAGGTATCACAGTACACCAGCTACTAGTCCGGATCTGTAATACGATCCCTAAGTTTGTTACTAAACAATCACTATTAACATAACTTTAACCGTGTTAACCGGTACATCTGGGGACACTGTTAACCCAGTACTGTAAACGTTCCGGGGGCAATGTTAACCCAGAAACACTACTAAGGACTCAGATTGTGATATCGTTTAGAGTTCACTAGTCAAAATTACTATTAGTCGTTTTTCCCGTTTTGCGTGCCTAGCACGGTTATCCGTTTTTACGTTTCAAAAATGAGTTTGGTCACACACGACCCGAAAATAGTTTTTGACTGCTAATTTAGTTAAAGTTGTGAAATTAGAGCTCGGTTTAGACGCCCCGATTGGCCGCGGGACCCGTTTCCGTCTTTTGCGTACCGGAAACTGTTAATTCGGTTAAAATTACTCAAATCATCCGAATTATTTTCGGATGATTCTTTTTTTACTTACTTAACTCAATTATATGGAAATAGTTCATTTTTAGGGTTTTTATACACCAGTCAGCTCGCTTATGCGAACTTTACCGGTTTACGGTTTTTAAGCTTTAAAAGTTTGTTTTTATCTTCTTTTTAGCACAAATAAAAATCCGTTTAATCTCGGATCTTGAAATTTTGCACAAATCACCTTTTGTATTTAAATTTTTTATAAATACCATTTAAACACTAAATATGTCGTAAATACCAAACGATCTTAGAAAAATCCCAAATTTTTCCTGGATGACCCCTGCCATCCACATAGTCCCCTGTAATTTTTCCAGAACCAAAATCTCATTTTACTTACCATTTTCACTAAAACCGAGTTAGAAAAACCCTAGTACTCGTTTTACCGAAAAGCCAACTTAGACTTCTCCAACGGACCTAAAATTTTGTGTGTGACTTATACATGTTATAAAAAGCTTATCTGAAATTTTCCAGAATTTTTCATGATATTTAACTATTTTTCACCATTTTTGGCCAAAACCGAGCATTAAATTCACCAAATATTCATCCTTTGTCCAAAAATTACCAAAAATTCACAGAACTCATATTTTCATATATCTAACACCTTTGTAAAATTTCATGACCTAACTCTAAACGAGTCACAATCTGTCCAAAACTAAATCATCACACAAAAACCGAACTACCTTGTGTTTCTAGCTTCAAATCGCAAGGATCTCGCTTTCTAGCAATTGCTATCAACTAGATACAACACCTACAAGCACAATAACACCACACCAAGCAAGTTACACCCACAATCAAGCCATTTCTTTCACGGTTTCGGTTATGATATAAAAACAAAGATTTAACCGTAAAAATTCGTTTTTGGTTCGTTTAACTCCTTTCTTGGACCAAGATCCCTTGTATAACTCGTATACATCACTTGATCATGCAAGAATCGGTTCCATCTCGGGTTTTCACCCTTTTTCACTTGGAAACCTCATTTTCTTGCAAGAACACTCAAGAAACAAAGATAACACGTACATAACACGATCTTTACCTCGTTGTTCTTGCTAAAAATTCCCGGTTTTAGATCTTGGGGTTGAGAGGGAATGAAGATTGTTGAAGTTTTGTGAAAGAAAAAGAATGAAAGGATAAGGGGTTAAGACCCCCCATCCGATCGGAACACATGGTTGGGTGGGGTGGGACCCACAACTCTAATTCTATCCACATATTTGGATTCTCGTAATCCGGATAACGTTTTGGATAATCTGGTTCAGTTCGTTTTTCTGTTAAATGTTTAATTCGGCTTAAAACAAGGCTAAAACGGTCGTTTTTCGCCTTAAAAATGAAATTTGTATAAAACCGATTTAAAAACTTCAAAAACTTAAACCATGACTTTCATTATCTTAAAACATCATATTATTAATAATTACGCATCTTTTTCAGCTTGATCGATCGTCTCTTGCTCGGTTTGGTATTAAAGGTTTCGTTTAACGTACCGACGTACCATTAAATCGAAAATTCTTTTCTGTGCTTTAATTCACTTATCCCGAAGCTTTAATACTTCGTAAACATCACTAAATATTATATATCTCGTCTATAATGTATCCCCGATTCGTTCGGGCTTCAATAACCGTTAATCGGTTAATCGTATTTCAAATACGATTAATTGTATAATCGGGTATAATCCGTACTATGAATCATACATACTCGTATAAATGCATTATAATTCACATATTCATTATTAAATATCACATAAATAGTATATACCGGTTAGGGTATACCTGATTCTGCCGGAATCGTTACATTCTCCCCCCGTAACAAAAATTTCGTCCTCGAAATTTTACGCGTCGACTACTTCCTTTTGAGGAAATAGATAGGGGTATTTCTTCCGGAATTCGTCCTTTCGTTCCCATGTATATTCTGGGCCTCGTTGCGAATTCCATCTAACTTTGACCAACGAAATCTTATTGTGTCTAAGTTGCTTGATTTTCCCGTCTACTATTTCTATGGGTTCCTCTACGAAATTGAGCTTATCACTTATTTGGACACCCTCTAGAGGTAACACCGATGTCTCATCCGCCAGACATCTTTTCAAGTTAGATACGTGAAACACATTGTGAACTGCACTCAGTTCATCGAGTAGTTCTAATCGGTATGCTACGGGACCGATTTTTGCAGTAATATTGAATGGTCCAATATATCTCGGGGCTAACTTCCCTGCCTTTCCAAATCTGACTACACCCTTCCAAGGTGATACCTTCAAATACACTTTATCACCTTTCTCAAACGACAAAGGTTTTTTACGGGTATCGGCGTAACTCTTCTGCCAATCCCGCGCGGCCTTTAGATTGTTTCTAATTTCAAGGATTTTGCTGGTCGTTTCCTGGACCAGGTCTGATCTAATAACCTGAGTGTCGCCCACTTCAGTCCAGCAGAGTGGTGATCGGCACTTCCGACCATACAATGCCTCGTAAGGCGCTGCCTTTATACTGCTATGGTAACTGTTATTATAGGAAAATTCAACGAGTGGGAGATGTTGATCCCAATTTCCCTTAAAATCCAGTACGTATGCACGAAGCAAATCCTCCAGAGTTTGGATGGTCTGAGGGTGGTAAGCTGTGCTTAGATCAATGCGCATTCCCAGTGCTTCTTGCACAGCTTGCCAAAGATTAGAGGTGAAATGGCTATCCCGATCGGAGATGATTGAGATGGGTATCCCATGACGAGACACAATTTCATTTATATAAATTTGCACAAGTCTCTCAGTGTTATAATTATTCCTAATCGGGATAAAATGTGCCGATTTGGTTAATCGATCCACGATTACCCAAATTGCATCATGTCCTCGGGACGTCTTAGGGAGATGTGTCACAAAATCCATCGTGATTTGCTCCCACTTCCACTCGGGAATTTCCGGTTGTTGTAACATCCCCGAGGGTTTCTGGTGCTCCGCCTTAACTCTCGCACAAGTCGTACACTTACCGACATACGTTGCGATATCCTTTTTCATACCCGGCCACCAGTAGAACTCCATCACATCCTTGTACATCTTATCCGATCCCGGATGTATGGAATATTTCGATCTATGCGCTTCGTCCATGATTAATTTACGAAGATCATGGAGGGTCGGGATCCAAATCCGATTTTTGAAATAGAGAATTTCGTCCACGCGCTGCTCGAGATTCTTCTCATTGCCGTAAAGTCCCTCATTTTCCAATTGTTCCTCTTTCAACGCCTCACGTTGAGCAACTCGAATCAGGTCCGAAAGGTTCGACTGGGCTATCATACCCAGCGCTCGCACTCGCAATGGCTTAACCCGATCTTTCCTACTCAAGGCATCGGCTACAACGTTAGCCTTGCCGGGGTGATAACGGATGACACAGTCATAATCGCTCAACAACTCGACCCATCTTCGTTGCCTCATATTCAGTTCTTTCTGATCGAATATGTGTTGCAAACTTTTATGATCGGTGAAGATGGTGCACTTCGTACCGTAGAGATAATGTCTCCAGATTTTTAGTGCGAAGATAACCGCTCCCAGTTCTAAGTCATGAGTAGTGTAATTTTTCTCGTGTACTTTTAACTGTCGGGAAGCATAGGCTATAACCTTATTATTCTGCATCAACACGCATCCTAACCCTCTACGAGATGCGTCACAATACGCGACAAAACCATCGTCTCCATCGGGGAGACTTAAAATCGGCGCTTGGCACAATTTTTGCTTTAACGTTTGAAACGCCGTTTCCTGCTCTTCTTCCCATTCATACTTTCAATCCTTTTGAGTCAGGAGGGTTAAAGGTTGGGCGATGCTGGAAAAGTTCTCTATAAATCGACGATAATATCCAGCTAAGCCTAAGAATTGGCGGATTTCCTTTGGCGATTTAGGCGCTTGCCAATTCTTAATTGCTTTAACCTTGCTCGGATCAACTTGTATTCCTTGATGGTTTACAACGTGACCGAGGAATTGCACTTCTTGCAACCAGAAGTTACACTTGGAGAATTTTGCATACAACTTCTCCTGATTCAGAAGCTCTAAAATTATTCTTAAGTGTTGCTCGTGCTCTTCTTTACTTTTCGAGTAAATCAGAATATCGTCAATAAACACGATGACGAATTTGTCGAGATAAGGTTTACAGACTCGATTCATGAGGTCCATGAACACTGCCGGCGCATTTGTTAGCCCGAAAGGCATAACTAAGAACTCGTAATGGCCGTAGCGAGTCCGGAATGCGGTTTTTGGGATATCTTCTTCCTGAATTCTAACCTGATGGTAACCCGATCTAAGATCGATCTTTGAGAAATAGCTCGCACCTTGCAGCTGGTCAAACAGGTCATCAATTCGGTGAAGAGGGTACCTATTTTTGATTGTTAACTTGTTCAACTCCCTGTAATCAATGCACATCCTAAGGCTCCCGTCCTTCTTTTTCACGAATAATACAGGTGCACCCCATGGGGAATGACTAGGACGTATAAATCCTTTATCCAACAATTCTTGCAACTGATTGGATAATTCTTGCATCTCGGACGGTGCAAGTCGGTAGGGTGCTTTAGCAACAGGGCCAGCTTGAGGTAATAAATCGATTCTGAATTCGACCTGTCGGGTTGGCGGTAATCCAGGAAGTTCTTCTGGGAAAACTTGTGGAAATTCGCGTACCACCGGGATATCATCCACCCTTTTCTCATCAGAATCTGTGGCCGTCAAGCTTGCTAGATACGCCACGCATCCCTGGCGTATATATTTTAACACCTTGAGGTGGGATATAAATGGTATCATCGTGCCCGACTTCTCTCCTTGCACTAACACCTCTTCGTCATCCGACACCCGGATCTTAACGATTTTCTTTTCCCAGTTTATTTCCACTTTGTTACGTGCTAACCAATCCATTCCCACTATTACGTCAAAACTACCTAATTCTACCGGTAATAAGTCAATCAGGAAGGATTGATTATTCAGAATAAAATGGCAATTCCGAACTATCTGATTAACTATCATGGTTTTACCGTTAGCGACTTCTACGGTATAAGGTTCTATGGTTTCACTAATCGGAAGGTTTGCTATCGATAGGAATTTAACGGAGACAAAACTTCTATCGGCGCCCGTATCAAATAATACAGAATCGTAATGATCAGAGACGAGGAATGTACCTGTCACTACGCTGGGGTCCTGGCGTGCTTCGTTCGCCCCCATCACGAATGCTCGGCCTCTTGCCGGATTGGACGACGATGCCTGACCCGCAGTTTTCCTCCCATTTCCTCCCTGGTTCAGCTTCGGGCAGTTTCTCTTGAAGTGATCGGTGCTGCCGCATTCAAAGCAAGCACGGCTGGTGGTCATCATTTGGTTTCCTTGTGGGTTTTGTTGTCGGGCTGGTTGGGTCCTAAATGGCTGCGCACGGATAGGTTGCGGTTGTCGGTTCAGATTGTTCAGGTTTGTCCTACAACTCGGTGCGTAGTGCCAAATCCTGCCACACCGGTGGCACACTGCCCCCCTGCACTCGCCACCATGCTGGTAACCGCATTTCCCACACCTAGGAAACGTCCTTGTCTGCGGTTCATGCCTTCCGCCTGAACTAGTCATGGCGTAGTTCTGGGCAGCGGGCCGAGCACGTTTATTTTGTTGCTTCTCCTGGATCCTATTGTCATACGTACCCCGCTTTCCCCCAGCAGACTCTCCTGCCACCTTCAGTGACCCACTCCTCACGAAATCGTATGTGACAATACCAGCTTGCGTCACCGCACCCTCAAACGTCTGGTGTCCCCCAGCGTTGACTATACTCCTTACTACTGGGGTTAGTCCCCATATATAATGCTCAACCCTCTTTGACTCCGGGGTGACCAACCACGGCACCAATCGTGACAACTCATTAAATCGGTTCGTATAACCCAAGTGGTCTGCCCCCTACATCTCCAGGTTCCACAATTCGTTTTCTAATATCTGCAGTTCGTTTTTCGGGCAGAAATGTTCCAGCACAAGGGCCTTGAGTTCTGCCCAGGTTATGCGGTTTGTCGCTGCCTGACCGCGAGTCTGCACTATTGTGTTCCACCATGTCAAGGCATGGTCCGTGAACGTGCAGGTAGCATACTTAACAACATAATCCTCAGGGCAGTTACTAATGTTCACAACCGACTCTATTTTCTCGATCCACTTAACCAACCCATTTGGTCCCTCAGACCCGCTAAAATCTAGGGGCTTGCACAACATAAAATCTTTAATTGAACATCCCCTTGTTGCAGGAGTCGGTTCAGTGCGGTTCGTTTCTACACTGTGTATAGGGCCATTACTGTCTGTAACGACCACCCTAGGCGATGCGTCATAACTCGGAATCGGGTTACCGTTCGGTGGAGGATTAACATTTTGTTCCCCATCATTATTGGTGGTCGTTTGATTGCTCGCAGGGGCTGGATTGGTCGTATTATTAATACTAGCGGCGATGCGCGACACTATATCCGGTATCGCCGCCTCTAACTGCCGAGCAATCAGACGACTCACATCCACTTCTGACATTTGAGCTTACCGTTTTGGTGCCATTCTACACAACATTAAGAAAATACATATAATTAATACAATTTCAAATCTCAATACACAACACATATTCCATTCATTAATAAACATCAGTACATATTACATAAACATCAGCCCATAGATTAAGTTTTCATACATCGGTCCTACATCGGCATCATTTCGACATAACCCTCTATGGGTCAGTGCTTGAATGATACATCAAAAGTATCTACAATTTTATCCCCAACAAAAAAGAGACCCCCTATGGGCTAGTGGCTGTACTATAACTACCCAAGATTCACTCTATGTTAGCATCGCCACTAACTGCTTACACAGAGTATCAAAAAGCGGACCCTGACTACTACCACCCTAACAAACTAAACATGGTGGTATACCAACCACACCATCACTGCCACCATCACCACTAACACCGCCATCAAACCCCGGATCCGTGTCTCCATCCGGTCAATCATCCACTGGGAGTATGCACCCTCCCTCCTCAGCTGGCCAATCGCGTACTGGTTGTCCAGTACGCAGTCCGCCAAGTGATTCCTCCTCTGAATACCCACCGCCAAAGCGACGGTGTGATCAACCACCTGCTCATGGAGCACTCGAAGCCATGCAGCCTCGGAGGAGGGACGCTCGTCCCTCTCCAGCCGAGGGGTACCCCACACGGGTGGAGGCACAGGCTCAGGCTGGAGGCGGGAGGACTCGCCCCTGTGGTAAGTGGGTCTGGGTGGGGTAAAGGTAGGTGGGACATAAGGGACACTGATCCGCGCCGTGAGGCGGGGACCGGGTCTGGGAGGGGTAGGGGTGACCTGTGGTGCGGGTGGGGTGGGGGATCTGGCAACCCTAGCAGGGGAGGACAAGCTAGCACTCCTATGGCTAGTCTCAGTAGGCTCAGTGCTGGATGCTAAGCGTAAGCTCCTAGAGTTCCCGGAACTGGCCTATTCCGGGTCCTCGTCCCTGGACAAACTTCGAGACCTCTACATTTTTACCTGTACACAAGTTAGCAAACATGTAGTTCCTTCCATGATGTAAATCACAATTAATATACACATACTTATACAACTTTGCCACATAAAAATACTATCATATACTTACACATATGTTGCCGGTTTTACCTATTAGTGTTCCCCGTGACTTCCCCTGAATTCCCTCGTGTGGACCATAATAAATCACTTGTCCATCCAAGTTCATCCAGATCTCGTCACTATAAATTATTAGTTGATATTCAGATCCTATAATACTTGAGCTACTGGTTATATTTTAGGTATCTTTTAAAGATGTCCTAATTCTTTATAACCAATGGCTCTGATACCAAGTTCTGTAACACCCCGTAACCGCAGCGGAAACGTAAACGGGATGCAACAGACACATCTGATATCAACAGCATTGCTTATAAAGAAAACATCACTACATCAATTTACATCACATGACATTGTTTCGAGTTTAGTTACCGTCTAGGCGATAGCACATAAGTTTTACCAACATTACATTAACATAATTAATACAAAATGATCACTAAGCTTCCACAAAAAAAGCACGCATCATCAAGCATGTAGCACTTATTCCAGTTTGGAAGTACCTAGAAAGCATGGGAAGAAAACGGGTCAGCTACGAATAGTTGGTGAGTTTCACTAATTTAAGTAAACAGTGATAAGTCATTATCATAATAATATATTAGCGATGTAATTATGCTGAGCCCACAAGTGAAACCTCTGACTATCACACACAACCCCCGTGGCATATCCCCCGCCCACGGACCTGCCCCAAACCACTATGTCTAACATTACATAGTAAAATATATACCTACAACAAAATAGACATGTGCAACTGGCTGGGAAACATCAGCAAATCCATGCCGGACCAGTTGGGTTTGTCGGACCAATAGTACTATCCACACTCTACCGGCTTTCAGTTAATCACTCGTGTTCCGGGGCCTTAGAATGTTAGCAACTCAGACATTTACCATCTTAGTACATTTCCGTACGATTCCGTACAATAAAATATATATAAATCCACGCAAATCCATGCGTTCAGTATGTACTTAAACATTTTGATAACAACATGCTTTCTGCCCCGGGAAAATATTTAAAAACAATTCAGAAACAGGGGCTCGTGAAACTCACCTTATCGTAGGCAATTAGGTATCACAGTACACCAGCTACTAGTCCGGATCTGTAATACGATCCCTAAGTTTGTTACTATACAATCACTATTAACATAACTTTAACCGTGTTAACCGGTACATCTGGGGACACTGTTAACCCAGTACTGTAACCGTTCCGGGGGCAATGTTAACCCAGAAACACTACTAAGGACTCAGATTGTGATATCGTTTATAGTTCACTAGTCAAAATTACTATTAGTCGTTTTTCCCGTTTTGCGTGCCTAGCACGGTTATCAGTTTTTACGTTTCAAAATTGAGTTTGGTCACACACGACCCGAAAATAGTTATTGACTGCTAATTTAGTTAAAGTTATGAAATTAGAGCTCGGTTTAGACGCCCCGATTGGCCGCGGGACCCGTTTCCGTCTTTGGCGTACCGGAAACTGTTAAATCGGTTAAAATTACTCAAATCATCCGAATTATTTTCGGATGATTCTTTTTTTTACTTACTTAACTCAATTATATGGAAATAGTTCATTTTTAGGGTTTTTATACACCAGTCAACTCGCTTATACGAACTTTACCGGTTTACGCGTTTTAAGCTTTAAAAGTTTGTTTTTATCTTCTTTTTAGCACAAATAAATATCCGTTTAATCTCAGATCTTGAAATTTTGCATAAATCACCTTTTGACAGTGGGGATTTTAATAAAAATATTTCCAGAATTAATTTTTATATTTAAAATTTATTTATCTATTTTTAAACACCATTTAAACACTAAATGTGTCGTAAATACCAAACGATCTTAGAAAAATCCCAAATTTTTCCTGGATGACCCCTGCCATCCACATAGTCCCCTGTAATTTTTCCAGAACCAAAATCTCATTTTACTTACCATTTTCACTAAAACCGAACTAGAAAAACCCTAGTACTCGTTTAACCGAAAAGCCTACTTAGACTTCTCCAACGGACCTAAAGTTTTGTGTGTGACTTATACATGTTATAAAAAGCTTATCTGAAATTTTCCAGAGTTTTTCATGATACTTAACTATTTTTCACCATTTTTGGCCAAAACCAAGCATTAAATTCACCAAATATTCATCCTTTGTTCAAAAATTACCAAAAATTCACAGAACTCATATTTTCATATATCTAACACCTCTGTAAAATTTCATGACCTAATTCTAAACGAGTCACAATCTGTCCAAAACTAAATCATCACACAAAAACCGAACTACCTTGTGTTTCTAGCTTCAAATCGCAAGGATCTCGCTTTGTAGCCTTTGCTATCAACTAGATACAACACCTACAAGCACAATAACACCACACCAAGCAAGTTACACCCACAATCAAGCCATTTCTTTCACGATTTCGGTTATGATATAAAAACAAAGATTTAACCGTAAAAATTCGTTTTTGGTTCGTTTAACTCCTTTCTGGACCACGATCCCTTGTATAACTCATATACATCACTTGATCATGCAAGAATCGGTTCCATCTCGGGTTTTCACCCTTTTTCACTTGGAAAACTCATTTTCTTGCAAGAACACTCAAGAAACGAAGATAACACGTACATAACACGATCTTTACCTCGTTGTTCTTGCTAAAAATTCTCGGTTTTAGATCTTGGGGTTGAGAGGGAATGAAGATTGTTGAAGTTTTGTGAAAGAAAAAGAATGAAAGGATAAGGGGTTAAGACCCCCCATCCGATCGGAACACATGGTTGGGTGGGGTGGGACCCACAACTCTAATTCTATCCACATATTTGGATTCTCGTAATCCGGATAACGTTTTGGATAATCTGGTTCAGTTTGTTTTTCGGTTAAATGTTTAATTCGGCTTAAAACGAGGCTAAAACGGTCGATTTTCGGCTTAAAAATGAAATTTATATAAAACCGATTTAAAAACTTCAAAAACTTAAACCATGACTTTCATTATCTTAAAACATCATATTATTAATAATTACGCATCTTTTTCGGCTTGATCGATCGTCTCTTGCTCGGTTTGGTATTAAAGGTTTCGTTTAACGTACCGACGTACCATTAAATCGAAAATTCTTTTCTGTGCTTTAATTCACTTATCCCGAAGCTTTAATACTTCGTAAACATCACTAAATATTATATATCTCGTCTATAATGTATCCCCGATTCGTTCGGGCTTCAATAACCGTTAATCGGTTAATCGTATTTCAAATACGATTAATTGTATAATCGGGTATAATCCGTACTATGAATCATACATACTCTTATAAACGCATTATAATTCACATATTCATTATTAAATATCACATAAATAGTATATACCGGTTAGGGTATACCTGATTCTGCCGGAATCGTTACAACTGGTGAACCATCAAAGAATCCCCGTGTGTCTGCTGGGGCTGGGGTGATTATTGGAACTCCACCACCACGTCAATCAACTACTCAAAGCTCGGCGGTGCCGCTAACTACTAGCACTCCGATGCTTACCTTGACGACGACGATGGTGTCACATGAGAGGCTCGGTCTTATTCCTCAAATGGCGTTGACCGAGATACCGAGGCCTCCTGCTGTGTTCTTTACAGTATCTTCCACCACATCAATGAGACCTCCTCCTCTGCCAACAACTACTCTTCCTCCACCTCCGCCTAGTGATGTATCTTTTATGAGGATTACTCGACCTCAAGGACCTGTTCAACCTGTTCATCCATCTGTATACAATTTGCCACCGGGCCGTCAAACTGAAATGTTGCTAAATCTGCTACATCTATATGAAAATCAAATGGCAGCTGACCGTCAAACTCAAGAAAGACTCATGGAGAATCAACGACGAATGATGAGTTATATTTCTTTAAGAAGGAGACTAAATCGTTGCGTACGATTGTTGAGTCTCAGGGGGTGAAATTAAAAGAACACGAAGAGTTGATTTTACAATTAACTTGTAAAGAAGATGCCCTCAAGAAACTCAAAAATGACGATGATGATCCTGACGAATCTGATGCAGGAGGTGAGCCTAAACAATCGCATGGTTCATCCTCTGGTACAGGTGTTAGTGGCGATGATGATTCGAACAAGCAGATAATTATCTATCAAGATCCAACAGCTTCCAAGCCAATTGAAATGATTGAGGCTAACACGGTGATATTTATTGATGGATCAGGGGTGGTTAGAAGTGTGGTGAACTGAGATGAGATAGAGGTCAGTGAGTTTATTGTTAGATCTTTGACACGGGAGCAGATTTCGATTCTGCTTGGGCTGAATGACGATCAGTTGACTGCTTTAGAGACTGAGCCCGATGTCGAAGTGATCAATGAAGAAGAAATGGAAGTTGATCCGTTATTTATGAATACGGATTTTATTTATGAGAACGAGGATATTGAGATGGAGGATGTGATAGCTGAAGAGTACCCGGACTTGTATCAACACGCAAACGTTGATCAAGGTGCTCCGGTATTTAACGAAGATGTAATTAAAGAGACTGAGGATGAACTAGAGAAGGTTGTACAGCGAATAGTTCCTTCACTCAAAGAAGTTATTGATGATGACATAGAAAGATGGTTCAAACGTCAGAAAGTGGGTAAGATTATCAGTGCTTATCGGTATGTAGATCAAGAAAGAAAAGATACCGTTGCTGCTTGGATTGAGGCGAATCAGATGACTACCTTCAAGACTGTTTCTAAGGAACATGGTGATATTGTCTCCTGGCTCTATGATTCAGACCTTAAAGTATGTATAGTCAAGTGGAAAAAGGGTGTCCATTATTACGAGAGGATATTGGATGTTTTAACTCTACCGCGTTGGGATGTACGTACCCTCGCCAGACGTCCATTTATCAATCGTGGGGGTCACCGAACAGCTGAGTGGTTTCATCAACACTTACTGTTCGAGGTCAATCATGGCTTAAAATTCTTCAAGCCCCAGGTCCCAAGACGTAAGCGCATTGACGAGATTGATCCAAGGACCGGCTGGAAGAAACTTGTCTTGAAAGTGAAGCCGCCAAAGACAATGAAAAAGGTTCCTATGAAGACAATGCCTCAAGATATTTATCTGTCTTTCAACCGTTGGTACTATGACAATCGTACTGGCGAGGCCGTTATTGTTTGTGGTCGAGGACTGCAAACTGAGCTCATCAAGATAATCGACCTGATGTGGTTGGTTAATTTATCAGAGACAGACAACGACGTGCTATACAGGAAGCAGATTTTGTTTGAACGCCAAGAAGATTACGACCTGGCTATGCAATTCCAACGAGTCGTTCGTGTGTGTCACAAACATGGAATTCATAGTTGCAGATACTGGTAGTCCAAGCGCTTCAAATAAGTTAAACACAAAGAGCTCAAGGCGAGGGGGTGTCTGTTAGTGCACGGTTTTGCGTCTGGAGTCTTTGTATTTATCGTTAATGTTTATTTATCAATTAATGTAATATTTAATGTTTATATTTAACTAGTTCGTTAAGGTTAAGTCTAGTTCGCTATGAATGTTAGCGAACTAAGACTAGTTCATTAAGTCTAGTTCGCTAGGAATGTTAGCGCACTAAGACATTATAATGTATTCCCTCCTGATTCGTTAGGGGATGTTAACGAATCAGGGGGCGGATCGTTATGTTAAATTATGTAACGAAGGGGAAGATGGTTCGCTAGGGGATGTTAGCGAACCAGGTCGCCTTCTATATATAGTGAACTACTGTTCACTTTAATTTAAGTTTTTGAGAGAAAGTTTTGAAAGGCTTTGCTGTCCAGATCTCTCTCAAGCTTCACCTAATATTATGCAAACATTATTGATAACTTATTGATAATATATACACATATATACAACACTGAATCGATGTTAATTATGAGCTAGATCCTTACTCGTATTAATCTTATATACACAGATCTGAGATCTGTTTATTGTTATTGATTGGTGATACGGGAACCAACACACTTCCTTCATCATGTTCTTGAATTCTTCCCAATTCATAGAATTCGGCAACTCCAATCCGAGTATCTGCATATTGGAATTCCACCAGGTGAGGGCTGAATCTTACAGTGTTCCAGCAGCAAACTTGACCCTGCTAGCTGGTGGACAGTTGCACATCTCAAAGGCTAACTCTGCTTTCTCGGCCCAACGCAGGAAACCTATGGCTCCCTCAGTGCCCTTAAATGAATTGGGTTTACTGTCCAGGTAATTCTTGAAAGTACAGACTTCAGCTTGGCCTCCGGCTTGATTTCGAGTGTGCCTCCTCCTCAGCCGGCTCTTCATCTGGTTCTTCTTCAGGTTCCTCCTCAGGATCTTCTTCAGGATCCTCCTTCGGGGTTGATGCGTTCAGAGCAATTTGCGCCTCTAGTGTCTCACAACGAGCTAGAGTTACTGCTGCATGGCCTCTTGCATCCCTAACTTCTTTCTGCAAGTCTATCATCTCTGATTGCATCTTGATCACTGTCTCTATTAGCTGAACATGAGCATCCTGAACTTCCTTCATGGCTTCATTCAGGTAGGAAATCCTCTTCCTAGCCTCTGCCCATCCCCTATCAATCCAGTAACATTCGCTCTCGTTGAGTGCATAATGTCAATTTCACGATCAAAACAGGAGGCGAGAGCTGCGAGAGCTGCGAAAGCGTTCTCCATCAGGAGTGTTAGGGGTGGTAGTGTGATGTAAGACATAGGACAGCCCGGGATGGGTAGTGGGGGTACTTGCTCACAGTAAACAATCCGTTCAATCACACTTGGGTACCAATTCCAGTTACCATTGCACTCGTACGCGACTCCAGATGGGTAGTGTCTCTTCGTTGCATGGGCTGCTAGTGTTGGGACCGCTGAAGGTGGTAATAAGTTGGGAAGCTATGGTTCCATTCCGGGGACGTGGGACACCAGGTCGGATGATTATAATGGCGTTGACATCCCTACAGGATAAGTCGTGTATGGTTTACGTGCGTATGAGTGAATGAGGAAAAGAATTAAAGAAAGTGAACAGTCAAATATATATCATATATATATATACTTATATGTAGTACGTAAGATCATAACTAGTGGGTCGTTGCGGTTCTAGTCTAGTATGAATGCAATTCTAGTTCGCTATAACCTGGCTCTGAATCAATCTGTCACACCCTCAAAATCCACTAACGGAGTTTTACCGTCAGAGGGTGTGAACTAACAGGATCGCAATCATTAGTTATATCAAACACCATAGTTAATGTTTTTAAAATAACCAAGACATCAAGTCTTAAATAAAGTTGCGGAAGCATAAACTGTAAAGTAAATCGTTGCGCCACACAGGACGACTTAAAGCAACAATTATCATGACAAAATTTAAAAGGGTTTTAAAAACATAAGAATTCAGTGAATGCATGTCCTATGCCGCTCGCCCGCCTCGGCTACCTGAGATAAACATACTAAAAGTGTCAACACAGGGTTGGTGAGTTCACAGGTTTAAGTAAATTTAAGCGTTACATTTTAGCGTTACCAGATAGTGTTATGTCAATGTATATCAATAGGTAGCTAACCTATCAAACAAGTATTACTAAGTGTTCAACACCGAAGCTAATTGTTTATACGATTGCCTTGCCACCATGTCAACCACGACCATGGTAATGTGTTAGCTAAAATTACACCCACTCGACCTACAGTCGAGTTTAGAATTGGGTGGGGTTTGTCAAACCTAGTAGTACTACTCAAAGGTGACTCGTTATTATCCAATATTAACCGGTTTGATTGTTCAGAAGGACTTAGTTTGTTTGTTGCCACTTAGCCTTTCAAGTTATATATAAAGTAGAAACAAAATCTAAAGCGTTGGAGTATTTTATCTCCCCCTAATAAAAACGTTAAAGAGTAAAAGGGGCCGTGAAACTCACTGTTTGCGAAGTTATCAAAAATCTGAGAAAAGCGTACGTCAAAGAAATCCTCACTAGTGCTCTAAAAACAAAAATGATATTTCTAAGTGTTTGAACTACGAGTGAGTCTCTAGACTCGACACATAAAAGTTATGCATGAGAAGTGTTTGTGTTACGTTTGTGAAACAATTGTGACTCGACAAACACGTTGGTAGTAAGTTATAGGTGTGAACAAGTATAGTGTTAAGTTTTACTACGGTACATCATCATCAAAATATCTACCACAAGGGAAAATATGTCAAACACAGTTTAAACATTGGTCAAATAGTCACTTTTCACGTTTAATTAAAAAATTCAGCAGCTAAGTTACCGAGACAGATTTTAACACGTGGAGATTACTCTATTTCACTAATCATAACAGGTAGATAAAATTACGAAAATTCATCACAGAAGAAAAGGTGAGTTAGGTTTCTTAAAATATTTTTAATACATACGGTTTTATAATAAGAATCAAAACAACACAGTAAGCACACAGCAATCATTATCATGAGCAACAAAACGTTCTTTACTATTCCCGTTACATGGTTAATCCAATTAATGCAAGGCCAAATGGGTAAGATTCCACACTCAAATTATTAACTTACAGAAGGGGAATCAACTCAATTGGTCCTGTCGTTTGTGAGATACACTCTTTACAAAATAGCCTATAAGAAGGCTTCCCGAATCAGACTTGCGCAACAGATTTGTAAATTTATAAAAACTGACTTCCACATGTCCAAAAATTATAAACTCAGATTCCTTAGAAACTAGACTCGACCTACTACATCATAGAATCAATAATCATTACAAAACCTATCATTAACATTAAGTTACAACCATTTTAACATGCAATTATGATTCTGTCCAGCATCAGTTTTCACCACAAATTCAACAAATACTAATCTATGAACAAATAACCATGCATATAACCCTAACTCATCAATAATCAATATATTTAAAATTTAGGGTTCATTATCATCATGTGTAATCATGAAAACTAATCAATGTAATAGGTTAAGAGAGTGTTTAGTTTCCTAGTTAATACCTTAAACCTTCAAACAAGCTTGTAGGAGTATTGTATGTGTATGTGTGTGTGAGTTTCGGCCGATCGAAGGGGAGGGGGGCTGCCGTTCGTAAGAGGGAGGGAGAGGAGAGGGAGGGTTAGGGTTTCTTGGTTAAGTTGTTTATATATTAATCAATTATATTACAAGCTACACATCACACCCTAAACTTCTAGTTTAGTTTAATTCTAGCATAAACTAGTCAATTACATCCAGAATATGATGTTATACATACAAGCACAAATTTACACATATAAACGTAACACGTAATTATACCAAGTACTTGTTTATAATCTTTATTGTTTGTTCACCAACGGTTTGAGTCGACTCGTGTGTTATTCGGTGAAATTCCGAAAGACTACTTGTGTATTGATTGTCATCTGTCCTTTAAACTATAATTAAATGCAACGAGAAATGCATTAACTGGAATAACATAGTTCATGTGATCTTAATTTTGAACTAACGGAGTTCGGATTAACGGAGTTAACCTGAAATTGACGAGTGTCACAAGTATGTATTACGAATCTCTAACGAAATTGGTTTATTACATGTGAATATTATATTTTAACACATTTGATACATTTTTATCTTTTTGTTTAAAAATAATATATATATATACACATATATACATATATAGGGGTGTGTTATAATAAAAAGAAATAGTTTTCCAGTAAGAGTAAGAATAAATCTAGGCCCTTGGATCTATGATCTAGTGGTTAAGATTGGTAGTTTTTAAAATACCAAATAGTTTTCTAGGATCTAGGATTTAGGCTACATAGTTTCCTAACTCCAAATTTTATGTCATTCTTACTCTTCCTACAAAACTAATTCTTTTTATTTTAACCCTTTTCTATATATAAATATATATATATTTCCGAAAGCCTGTAACGAGATTAACTGACAAGAAAGTACAACTTAAAATTGTCGGTTTAAAGAAATAATGTTTATTTTATTTTTAATATTAATTATAAAATCATTTAAAACAATGTTTAATTGAGGATGCTCCATCAATGTTTAATTGAATTAAAACAACATGGTTAGGACAAGTCTTAAAGCAATAAGTTTTAGGGCATTAGTTCGTGGTTATATGAGGATGCTCCATCAATGTTTAATTGAATTATTATTATGTAATTATAGTAGTTTCCCTTACGTATAGTCACGGTGTTAATAAAGAATCAAACGAGTGAAATCTTGATTTTGTTTCCTAATTGTAATGACAGTGTAAGTCGAATATGGTATTCCAACGATTTGCAAAGATCAACTATGGTTATAGTTCTAAAATTAAGGCACAAGAAATCCCTATGGGTCACAGGTTTGGCTGATACGGTATCCGGTTTTGGGTTTCGGTCATAATATAATATATGAGAAGATTTTCAAAATAGTCCCTAGAGTTCAAGTGTAAATACAAATTGGGTTAAAACTTAAGTTTAGGGTGGTAATTTTCACACCCGACCAAAGGCGGCGGAACATGCCGGGGTGCAATAGATTGCCCAAATACACAAGACACTATTAAAGTGACAATATTTAATCAACTCTTTTATTTCATAAATAAATAAACAATCACGTAACTTGTTCATACATAACAAATTGAATACAAGTAAACAAATATATATTGTTCGTTTTGCTAATATCCTGTCTTGATAACGTTTTTCGGAAAGTTCTCGAGTCAACCAAAGTCAAACCTGTAACATTGCATAAAATAAAGTTTATCAACAAAAAGGATGGTGAGCAATTCATTGTTTTGAACAATATGTATATAATAAGAAATTTCACAACTTGTATACGAAACAATAAATAATAGCAACAATTTAGATAATGAAATCGTTAATAAGAATAAATTAACGAACCGTCTATAAGAGTATACCAAATAGATTCAGATTTTGTATGAGATCGTTAATAAGCATAGATTAACGACACCGTTTATAAGAGAATACCAAATAGATTCGGATTTTATATGAGATCGTTAATAAGAATGCATTAACAACACCGTCAATAAGTGAATACCAAATAGATTTGGATTTTGAATGAGATCGTTAATTTTATAAGAGAATACCAAATAGTTTCGGATTTTATGAATCAACCTACCAAAAGCTGTAAACACATTAGCATTTAAGCATGTAAGCATAGAACACCAAATCGAGCATTTATTTAAGTAAAGTATACAATAAAGTTTGTGGTTTAAGAATCAAGTATAAATCGTTTATTTTAAATAAGTATGCAATATCACAACAAAAACAAAAAGATGGAAAACGGGGTATGAAAAGTACTCACATTCAAGTAACAAACTTGATTTGGTAAAGGGACGAGTAACCCGAAGGATGAGGTTTAACGAGCAAAGTCTAGATGGAAGGAAATCTTGTATTAGATAGGTTGTCTAAGAAGTCTTTAAATAAAATAAATGATAGGAAATGTAAATAATTTAAAGTTTAAGGTTTAAAACGTAAATATTTAAGAAAAACATAATAATAGTCTTTTAAAAATATAAGTTTGCTCGAAACCGGGTTAAAGTATATAGCCCTTAATATTTATTCAACCTATGTTAAGTAATAAGGTGCGTAATAATGCAAGAATGCAGGACCTTTTATAATATAGATACTAAAATGGGTTTTAACGAGTGTTTCGGGCTGTTGGTTCAGTTCTTGATAATTGGTCAAACCCAAAGTAAACTTTCAAAAATAATGAATGTTATGAGATAACTCAATAAATTTTAATAAGACTTAACCAAGTATTTAGTTTTATTGTTTTAGAACTAACAACGCCCGTTAAGCGAGTGTTCGGTTCTGTCGGTCCAAACTTTGTTATAAGATCAAGTTGGATCCAACATTTCCAAGTACTTAAGAAAATTTAAAATCATTTTATAAAGTATTTTTAAATATTTATACAAGTCTTGATAGCTAAAAACACACTTGTGTGTCTTAAGCGAGTGCAAATCGATTTAGTTCGGTTCGGTTTCCATCTCACAATAAGTTCATGGATGGTTGCCACATGCTCAATATCAAGACTTGTATAAATCTTTAAAATTCCATCTCACAATAAGTTAAGTTTTACAACCAAAAAGTTAACAATAAATTCTTTAAAGGAAAGTTCGGTTTGCGGTTTGGATCTTGTTTTGGGTTAAGTCCAAGTTAAGATTCTACAAACCCATAACCATAGAACTTATAAAAATGATTTTAGAAACATAAATCTAACAATAAGCATGTTTAAACAATTATTTAACAATACTAGTAAACAAAGTTCGGTTTACGGTTTAGAGCTATTTATGGTTAAACCGAGGATAGTCTCTACAAACCCATAACCATGGAACTTCATAAATATAATAAACAAAATAAAATGAGTAGAAGTTAAGCATGGTTAGTAAGAAAAAAATAAAGTTAGATGGTTAGATATATAACAAGGACCACGAAAGTCCTCAATGAAGCCTTGCCTTACGAGGCCCGACACTTAACCGACCAAGACAAGAGAAATGACCACCAAAGGTAACAAGGGGTGTATATTATATATATGTTGTGCCATAAGCGTCAAGTATTAATTAAGACTAAGTAAACTAATTAAAATGCAAAACTTTCAGTTTGATTTTTGAAAGTCAAACCTTCAAGAACAAAGAAAAGCAACCTTAAAGACCCTTGAATTTGAGTGTGGAAATGAATTATGAGCAGGGATGGATGTAGGAGAGGATCTTATATTTATAGGATGAAATTTGGAGGGTTAAACAAGAGGTTTAGTGTGTAAAAACTGAATTTTGGCAAAAAGAATAAACAAGAAAACACACTTTGCAGTTGCTGGTCTGCTAGCCTTCGCACCATGCGATGGCAGAGGGTGTCCCCCATCACGCCACGCTATGAGGTGGATGGCTGAATACTTTCAAACTTTGAAAAATGACAAATTGGCCCCTGAAGTTCGTTTTAAGCGTTTTAAGGACCGAAAAGGATGTTTTTGAGACCCAACAAGTGTAAAACAATATTGTAACATAAAATACAACATTTTGAATATATCGAGGGTTTCGGTTTACAAAACGGGTCGGTTTAGATAATAAACAAATACGAAACGAAAATACGATTGACCCAAAATTGACGTATGTCACAGTATCCCCAACTTTTTTGAAATTTCGTCCCAAAATTAAAATAAACTTAAAGTAATTACTAACGAATATCATTTTTAGAAAGGCAATTGTATGAAAAATTTTAAGCAAAAGAATAGCGTCAAATCCTTGCATGACTCGAAAAATGTCACAAATGAGAAACATAATAAAGGCACTTACACATAGGATGTACCAGCGGCGTATCCACCATGCCCTTATCATAACTCGGATTTCTACAGTTTTTCCACTATCATTCTGGGTCTGAGTTATCGCACACAACCGCACTTACTATGGCCTCTATACGGGGATTTCGATAATTAAGTGTGCACCCATAATTATTTAGATCGCCGCATGGTCCACATGGTTCGTTCCACTGTGTGGTTTAAGAGACATATTTATTTTGAAATCTTTAAATAATAGATGCGTAAATAAAATCTTTTGAATTTTACCAATATTGGCAAACCAATACCAGTGGTTGAAAATTTTGGAATTGACTTTTAAATAAGAAAGAAAAATGGGGTAAATAATGTAGACAACTTAAAATCTTAAGAATTTAAACCAAGGTGAAAAATAACATTTTGGTTTAAAATAAATAAAGACGATCGAATAAAAAAAAATTCGGGAAACAATATGAAATAAGAATTGAAGTTAAAAGTCTTCAAGATAATTGTCAAAGTATATAAATCGAGGTACTAAAAAAATCGATAAATGAAACCCGATAATGAGAACTCTGATAAGTGTAAACGAGAATAATCCAATAAGTGTGTATACGAGGTTGGGAAAAACAACGATACCATTAACAATAATATCGTACGATGAGTGTCATACGTGAACAAACTTGAGGTTATAAGTATTTGAGGATATGAATTCGTGAAATGCGATAACATGTGAATTAGGTGAGTTCTATGGGGCGATGTATACATGTATCAAACTTAAAATAAATAGAATTTGGACTAATTGTAAGGCCCCGTTACCGGTAGCCTTACTTTGTACATTGGATTTACTCATAAACGCAGTTCTAAATATCATAGTTAATAAAAACTTTCGCGGAATAATAAAACTTCAACCATAACATTTTACATAACCATCAAATCATGTCTTATAAAACATTCGTAGTCAATCAAAACAAAACATAGTCTTTAAAACATCACAACATTTCTTCGAGATACCAGTATCTTTGATTCCATGCCATGTGTCTTCAGTCACGCGAGCTTCCTCAACCTATTTTCCTGCGTGCATACTAAAAGTCAGCTACACTGAGTGAGTTCTAGTTAATCACATAACTTACTTTTCATACACATATACGTGCCCGAAGGTACGCACTACATGCATATCATGTTCAGCATTCGTCCATACACATTCATATCTAACCATACATTATAAAGGGCGTTTCACCCTACATACCTCGGATATTATTAGGGTCCGGTACCCTCCATCCTCGGATATTATTAGGGTCCGGTCACCCTTCATCTTGGGACATTATTAGGGTCCGGTACCCTTCATCCTCGGATATTATTAGGGTCTGGTACCCTTCATCCTCGGATATTATTAGGGTCCGGTACCCTTTCTTCCATAGCTTCATACTATACTTGTTCTTAAATACTTTTCCTGACAATACGTGCAATCTCCGAAGAGTGTTCACGTACCATTAACATATCATACGTCCATTATGCATACATCATATATATTCATACATGCATCTTATCTTACATCATACATGGCAATCACATCTTTAGCTACCACCTGACGGTACATGCAATATCCGAAGATCGTTCACGCACCGTCAAGCAATCATCATACATAAATCATACAAGGCATACTCTTACCACTTAAGGTAAGTGTATTAACTATCACATCGAGTATGCACACAACCCCGAAAACATAACAAGGAAGTTGGGCTAGAAACTCACCTCAATGCGGTTGCGTTCATCGTTTACGGTTATTCCCTTCTTGAGCTGTGCACGACTAACTGTATAATAATTATACTTATCAATAAACTATCACTACACATATCGTCTTTCTAGTTTAATCATTACTCTTAACGAACGGGGGTCCGGGGGCAGCGCTTCTGGCAGCGGGGTTCTAGGGGCGGCAGCTCCTAGCGGGGTCCAAGGGGCAGAGCCCCTGGCTGGGGTCGAGCTGTCTTAACACATTTTCCATTAGGATTTTTAAATTATTATATAATTCACTAACTCAAGTTCAAGGGCTTACTTGTAATTAATTCATTCTTTTCTAAGTCAAGGGACTGTTCTGTCATTCTTTCAAAGTTCTAATTCGCTATTCAGTCCTTAACGAATGGGAGTTCATAGAGAATTAACCATTATAACGAATCTGGCTTTGTAACGAATCAAGCACTATAACGAACTGGTCCTTATGACGAATTGGACCCTTTCACGAACTGGTCCATATAGCGAACTGATCCTTATACGAACCAGACCTTAGAGAAATGGGATAGTTCATTGTTTTTTTCCTTTAACGAATCTGGACGCGAACTTAGGCTAGTTCGCTATGCTTTAATTAGCGAATCACTTGGCGAATTACACCTGGTTCGTTAACGAATCAGGGTTAGGGTTTGTCGGAGAATTTCAGAAACATTCTCTGACATCCTAAAAATACTCAGCTGCCTTTCCGGTGCCGTCTTTCCGGCGGCACCGGCGGAAAGCCTCCGGAAAACCGCGAACACGCCGTAAAAACGAGTTTTAACTCGTTTTTCACCGTTTTTCGTCCCGTTCGATCCAGATCTGAGCTAGGGTGACCCCTAAGCTCATCATAGGTTCGGTTTATACCCGATTCCACCCGGATCTCGTGATTTAAACGGTTTAACGGTGTCGGCTCGTCGTTTCATGACTATATCTAACGGTTTAAGCTCATACAATATAAAACTATCATTACCTCGGGTCGGTGCTAGGATTCTTTCTTGGTTTCGGTTTAGATAGGGAGAGAACTAGAGAGAAGGCTTAAGTGTGTGTTTTGGTGGTGTATGGAATATGTGTAAAATGAGGAATTAATGGTGATTATGGTTTATATATTTAGGGATCATGGGCTTAAGCCCATGGTCTCTCCTTCTTTCTTTTATAACCCAAGTCCATAACCCATATCCATTTAACCCAAAACTAGCCCAACTCATATTCTATTTATCTAAACCGATAACGACCGACTATAAAATAGACGAAGTTTATTTTATTATTATAACCGAAAGTAGGATGTTACACTAATAAACCAATCATTGAAATGTGATAAAAATTGAATACGGCTCCCGTCGTGAAACCATTTACATAATCATGATTATAGTAACAGTTTCCAATAGCGCCAAAACTTGTGGACAGCCACACATAGGCTGTTGATTGAGTGAATGAAATGATGTGGCAAAATGCATAGAATTGTGTTTTGCGTTAAAAGTATAATACCCAAACATGAACACATAGTCATGAAAATAACGTTTAAATGTAACGAAATTTTTAATGAAATGAGGCTTTGAAAGTAGTACACCAATTGTTATTGATTAACTTGAATTCGGTCATGAATAATCAAAACACAAAATGAAATCTCATGTACATAAAATTACCATCAAAACATCTCATAAATTGAAAAGGAAATCGTAATAACAGTGAGACTCGGAGAAATGACGAAATATGTAAATCGCGTATTATATGTTATTTTAAAATTATAAAAGTAACATCTAAAATGAAGTCTCAAGTAAACTCATTCTATCGTTTCCTAGAAAAATCATCGCGGTAACGCGTAGCTAGAGATACACTTAAATTGCTATCAAAAGAAATCTTGTAAATTAAATTATTAAAGTAATTTTTGCATACGTAAGTGTTTCGGACAAAAATCTGTTAAGGATAATGTATCCAAATCTGTTTTGTGAGGTTTAGTGCTAAAATGATTACAACAAATATATGAACGAAATCAAGATGAACACCGTGATTTGTTGCAAGGAAAAACCTCTTGATCTTGTTTAGATCAAAGGAAAAAAAAACCCCGGGTGACGACAATTGTTTATCACCACTTTATTAATAACGAAAAATAGGGTTACAATGGGTGGAGTTTATGATCAACGAGTACAATAATGCTAAATGAATGTGATTACAGAGAGCTATCAGCTAATGTGTGCGACATGTAATGGTGTGACCTAGAGTTGATCATAGACTCGGTTTTATAAGGAAAAGAAAAATTCAACAACTAACTAACTAGCCCTATAAATCCGCCATTTCTCCACTCTCTTCCTTCGTGCCTTTTGACCACGTGTCGTTGAAGTCCAGTAGCGAAATAGATGGTGGACTAAGTGTTAGAGCCGTTGCACTTGATAAATATTAGCCTACACACAAGAAACAATCGTTATTAATACCAACACCTGAGGATCCTCGATCCTATCACAGTTCCGGAGCCCTTCAACAGGATAATAGATCCAGATCTGTCAATAAGAATAACATATCCTCAGAGTCAAATTTACTTGGCTTAAGAATTTCCCCCAAAATGGCGGGTGTTATGTCACACCCCGAAAATCATAACTTAAACAGCGGAGACTTTGACCAAGTCATTTGGGTGGTGACAGACGCCGTTTCAACCAATCACATTCAATAATAGATTTAAAATGAAAGTTGAATTTTATTTAACCATCAGAGTTATTACACGTGTCATATTACACGATTTTTATTCGGATTACAAGTTCAACATAAAGTCAACATTTTTCATTCAAACACACGCCACTATTTTCCCGCGCTCTTCGCGAATCTTCAATACTTCATTTATTACCTCTCATATTAAAATATCGATCAACACAATGTGTTGATGAGTTTCCCTTTTATAACAAAATAGTCCATATATATATATATATATATATATATATATATATATATATATATGAGTCGAAAACACAATCCATTTAATAATCAAATCCGATATCACCGTGTGTAACCATCACTACACCCCGAATTATATCAAATATTCCGTGTATAATGGTCTACCGCCATTATATCACAAATCCGTGTGTAATGAATAACCGTCATTACATCACAAAACAGTTGACATTTTATTTCTTAAACAAATTGAGCTGTTGTAGACTAGCTAAGAATACAACATTACGTATGACTATCATAGTTGATAACCCGATACATACCATACTCAAAATATTCTAACTTTTAACCCAACGCTATTGGAAGTGGGGGGCGTCACCCCAATAGATCTACTAATATTTCTGTGCCCCTTTCTAGGGTTAACTGTTACTTATCCCAATTAGACTCATCCCGCATTGTACACCAATTTGTAAAATAAAATGCCTTTTAAAGAAAAAAATATTAACAAAAATAATATGTAATAAAAAATATGCTTTTCCCCAGAACACAATTAAATATCGTTTTAAAACATTTCCAGTTAAAAATCGAGGGGGTTCGATAGGGAAACTCACTGTCTTGTAGCTTTTCCAAAATTCCCGTGTCCTATATTAGAACACGTTTTGTTAATAAAAACTTGATTTTAGTTTTTATACAAAAATCCTTTTAAATTTATTAGTCCTATTCTAATGTACACAAAAGCACATAGCACATAGCACATACACATAGTTCGGTTTTCTGATAATTATTATTTAATTAATTTAATTAATTAATTAATTAAATAATATAATAAAATGTTTTTAAGTTTTAGTTGCTGGAATTTAAAAAAAAAATATAATCTTTTATTTTTCACAAAACTTGACGGTTTCGTCAGTTTTGTGATTAAAATGCGTTAATTTGGTTTTTCGTTTAAATGTAACTTATAAATTATGAAAAGTACTTGTTACATAAATATTAATCAAGTTTTACAAGTTTACTTATGAAAATATATTATTTTCATTTTTGTTAATATTTTCTTAAAATAGCAACTTTTTAACATTTTTGTGTCGGTTTTCGCGACACGAACCGTTTAGGACTAAGTTTTATCATCCTCATGTATTAACTTATGTTATACATGGGTATTTTAACACTTTAGGGGCTGTTCTAAAACAGTCCCTAATGGTGGTGTCGGTTTTGCTTAAAAAGCCGATTTTTCGACCGTTTAAGTTACCGACGAGTGAAATAAATTGAACAAGTCTATACTAATAATATTATGGACTAAACACACAAATATTGACATATAATTTACCATAAATTGCAGTTTTGATCAAACCATTTCACAAGACACGTTTAACCCAATTTTCATGTTTTTAGTTCATATTCTAAGTTTACTAATAACGTTACTAATCAAGTTTTGTTATTTTTTTATATGAACAAATATCATATTAATACCTAAATTTCCATGTTCAAATCATCATATCATTTATGTATAAGTTCAAGTAGTTCATTAACCAACCAAATTATGAATTTCCCAAGTGTTTAACTAACAAAGTTTCCTATTATAGTAACTTTAATTTTTGATAATACAATCTAATTCAATCGTCCCACTTCGATTAAGTACAATTCTAAGTTTAATTCATTCAATTAGTTTGATAGGGTTTCATGCATCCTAAGTGTTCTATCCAATTTTTTTCTTTCAATTTATCATTCAACAAAGTTTCCTTATCTAGTAAGTTGTTTGCTAATTCAATTATTGTGTTAGCTAATCAATCACTTAATCATGCATCCTATCTTACTTTCAAGTTGCCATTAATCATATATTGATTACATTCATCACAAGTATTCACATCAAAATCCAAATTTCAACTTTTCTTAAATTAAAGTTTCCTTATTTAGTAATTTTAACAATCCTTGTTAATCTTCAAGTTCTAACTATTAATTCTAGCATATAACCTCTCTTACTTTCAATTAAGTTATTCCATATCAATTTTGATTCATCAATCCATCCAAAATCCATAATTAATCCCAAACCCAAAAATCCCCAAATTTCAATTATGAACAAACTCTTGTTTTGTTTATCTCTAACAACAATTTCTCAATAATCCATGTCCGTATTATCAATCATTTTTATCAATAACTAACCAAAAATTCTTCCTAACATCAAACTCAAACATCAATTTCATCCATGATTACACTTAAATACCAAATATTCAACAATGTTTCTAATCAATCTTAACAATCAAAGTATGAACTTCAAGATGAATGCATGTATGTATAAGTGGGTTTAATCCATCCTCTTACACACAAACACATACATACATACATACATACGGCTCACATACACACACATCAATATCCATAATTTCAAACTTTCAAGTTCAATCTCAACCTCAAGAACACCTAATTTAATACTTTCAATCCTAAAAACCAACCTTAAATCAAAACTTACTTGGAGATTTGAAAGATGAGAATGGTGATGTTATAGGTGTGAGAGTGGTGTTTTCCCTTCCTAATCTCTTCCTATCTTTCTTGTTTCTTGATTACCTCTCCATGGATCTTTGATTATTGATTGAATATGTTTATAATAATTTGAATTTTGAGTGTGTGTATGTGTGTTTGCTTGAGCCGTAGATATAGAGAGAAAGAGAGATGAGTGTGGTGAGGTGTAAGGGATAGATACAAGTTGGTGATGATGATGAGGCCAACACATGAGAGTAATGATTAGGGTAATCATTATGGGGTTTTGTTGTTGGATGTTGATTGGATGAGAAAGGAGGTGAAGGGGTGAGGTGTTGGGGTGAGGTGTCATGGGGGTGGGAAAAATGTGGGTTTTTAAACAATAATCTTAAGTTTCCGTTTTAATGTCTATCAAATTTTAGCTAATCAAACGATACCCGTTTCTAATAATTTTTGTCAGACTTTGAACGAAATTGAATTCTAGATAATACAAGCCTAAGAAACTATATTTTGGAAATTGTTGACGTTGGGTCCTTACGGTGTCCTCTACCGGCTTTCAAACACTTATTTTCTAGTTTTTTTGTGATTCGAAACTTCTAAAATTAAGTTTATACATTGTCTCGACTACTTTAATATGTATTTTAATTTTTCGAGATCATTTAGCCTCTTTAAGTATTTATTTACTTTTTGACTCAATACCCGAGGTTATTCCACGTCAGGCTCGTTACGTGGCGATTTTTGCACTTTTGTTGACTTTGAAACGTATAGATCACTAATAAAGAATTGTCTCATAATGATGAAATTTTATCGCTAATCGAGATTATATTAGTCGCGATTTAGGATAATTTTTAGCCGAGTGTCACATTCTCCCCTCCGTTAAGAATTTTCGTCCCGAAAATTTAGGAGGTGATACTCGAGTCTGATCTTACCAGGGATAGATGAAGGTATATTATTTTCATTTGCTGTAGACATTCTTAAGTGAATTCAGGACCAAATCTTGAATTCCACATGACTTTGACTAACTTGATTCAATTTCGCCTAAGCTTATGAATGTTCTTATTCATAACTTGTGCATGTTCTTCTATGAATCGAATCATGATGTCCACAAGGACTCTTGTTAATAGGAATGATTAGCGATTTTTCAAATAAACATTTCCTTAAATTTAATACATGGAACGTGTCACTTATTCTATTAACTATTGGAGGTAATTCGAGCCTACACACAATTGGACCAGCTCGATTGGCGATTTCGTAAGAGACCAATATAATGAAGACTCAACTTACCTCTAGCTTAGCTTAGTAATGTGGTGGTTGACGAATTTTGTTTCCGTATAAGACTCCCAATTGAGAAATTATAACGCTGGAAAATAATTGCTTAAAGAAAATAAGCCAATGGTAGGGGAGTATTTCATAGATTCTTGGAGAGTTAACCCAATCCTTGACATAGAAAGCCATATTAGATTCAAATGCACCTGTAAATTCACAATTATGTTCAGGACCATAATCTTCAATTTACCTTACAATATTACTCTAGCATTCTTTCTGTTAGGATCAATTATTTTCTCCATCATATCTTTTTCCCAATGGTTAGAGAATGAACTAATCGTTTTTCTATAACCTAGAGAGTGTCGTGCTTACTTAGGTGTTTGTGGGACTTCATTTATGAAATCTATGATGAATTGAGCATTTAGACTTACGCGTTCGTCTAATACTAATTCACATAAATTTTCATATCTAGGCATCTAAACTTTATTCAATCAGTTTTAGATTTCTATTTCTTCAAGGCTTTGCCTTGTACTTTTCCAATCTGAGTTGTAAGACTTGTTTGTAACGTTAATCAAAACGTATATGTTAAGGCTTCTCATTTATACTCAATCGTCGGCTACAATATTCATATTACCAGCGTGGTAACAAATATCGCAATTGTAATTATTGAGTAGTTCTACTTCAATGGGCTGCCCCATTTTAAATTCCATTTGATCTACAACACATAGAAAACCCTTAGGGTTGGTGTAGTTCATACACTTTGTTCTATTAATAGGGTGTCTTCAGGTCTTTTATAGTAAAAACAATAACTCCTAGCTCTAAAGTGTGAGTTGTATAATGCACATTGAGTTATCATGACGCATAGATTATCATCTTTGGTCTTTCCGCATAAGCAGGCATACAAGACCTAAGCGCAAAACATCACGATTACTACAAATCTATGTGCTCCTTCTGGGAGGGGCAAGATAGTGAATTACAAAATTTTGGCTCAGTAATTGTGAAGCTTCATCTTATGTTATTGTCCCAGTTATATTTCTTACCCTTTGGGGTTAATGTCGTCAAAGGTCAAGCTAATCTGAACTACACATTTCCAATAATTCCCAGTAAGGCCTAAAAAAATGTTGCACTTCGGTAGGAGACCTTGGTGCCTCCAAATCCTTAATTGCTTCAATCTTTACATCTATACCTTTCTTACTGATTATGTGTCAAACACAATGAATTTCCCAAATCCATAAATCATACTCAGAGAATACAATTTTTCATTCTTTAGCTATCATCAATTCAGTTTAAAGTGTTGTTCCTGAATTTTCTTGGTTCATGAGTAAATATGCTTATATCATCCAGGTAGGATTTGCATATCTTATTCATGATATTCAAGAACATTACGACTTATTTCTCAATCTGAACGGTATGACTTACAAGCTTATAATGGTCCTATCGTGTTTCTAAAATTTCCTTTAAATGTCTTATTCTATTGATTTCTAGTTGGTAAGTCGATATTCGAGTTTGGATCAGGTACACCTTGAAACTAATCAAATAGATAATCAATTCTCGATAATGGGCATAGAATTTTAATGGTCAGTTTGTTCAGTTCAAGTTCCTGGAGTTGTTTGAATAGGTTTTGTTTTTCTAATGACGCCAATCTGTACGGAGATCCAGATATTGGTGCATCATCTTGTACAAGATCTAGTCTAAACTTGATGTGTCTTGACGGGAATTAACTAGGAAAATCTATGGGAAAACTTCTACATAAACTTGAATTGTAGGCATATCTCAAGGTGTAGGGTATTCTTTATGCAATAGCTTGTGTGTCATGTTAACAATCATCAATTTGGTATCATACTGATCACCATGGGTTGCTAGGGTTCACCACTGGCGAGTGGTAAACGTACTAGCCTTTCCGAACCCACGATCTTAGCATGATTTTCGGATAATTAGCTTATGCTTATATTGAGGTTGTCTAAATCGATGGATATAGCTCATTACCGAGGTTATGGGTTTCTATCGAAGGGTTAAAGTCACTAATATCTATAGCGATTTTCCATAAACTTAATAATACCTTTTATCTAAATTTATTGGTCTTTTGGCAAGAGATAATCCTAATCGTTTAGAAGTTAAACTTAACTTGGTTCTAGTATTGACAAGTAAAACATAATGGTTATTCAGTGATAACTAAGTGGATCCTCGGGTTTTCATGGATCTTCCTCTAGCATTCTAATTTTTTTTGAATTTGAGACAATCCTTTTTGGGTGTGTCGCTCATTTATCAAAACAATATTGGGGTTGCTTATTGTTAGCTACTGAATTCCTTGTTTAGCATTGGGTTGCTAATCGCTATCTATCGAATTTCTTGGTTACCTAATGTACACCTCAGTGTATACTATTGGGTTATAATAACTCTTGAATCATCATAGACACTTTCAATCTTACTCTTCCTACTGGATTTCAAATAGTAGCTCCATTGCTAGTGTCTTTATTTTCACCACGTCCTTGATTGTTGCTTCAATGTAGTGTTAATGTATTGTGTGATTTGTTGAGCTAATTTTTCAAAGAAGGTCGACAACTTAGATTTTCTAATGGCAGGTATTTGTCTTAATTTGGGTGGTTCATCGTCAGTTTTTATTATTTTTGAATAGCAGAAATAGACAAAGGTCATTATTAACTATTGAAGCCATGTGAATAAACATAGGAAATATTCACAACCACATAATAATCAATAAGTCAACCCAAAATATCATCGTGATAATGGAAAATTATTATACTTGTTTAGAGTTACTAAAATAACTACTAAATAGGTGTGAATACGTATCAGCACCAATCACAAGTTTTCAAATTTTCCTTACCAGATTATCTAAGTTATAGGATATATTACTAGAGTAATAAGAGGGAGTTACTAGAAGTCTAAGTATTCCCTAAATAGGTTCTAAGAATTAAATCAACAACAATATCAATAACGGAGTAACGCATCAAGAGAATCTGTAGAGGCAGGGTTGCATTGTCATCCTTCAACGATTTCAAACAGATCTAGCGTAGGACGATGAATTATGGCCTAAGGTTAGTGGGAACTAGGCTCTACGAGTGTGTGTGTAAATAACTGTAACGATTCCGACGAAACCAGGTATACCCTAACCGGTAGACGTTAGTTACGTCATATACAAGGTTGGGTACACGGGTTACCGTAGTAATTATACGAGAATGCATGGTTCATTGTATTGATTGTACGTGAATATATAATTCACCGTATTGAATATGCGATCAAACGATCGATAGTTATTGAAACCCGAATGAATCGAGGGTTCAATTATAGACGAGGTATATGATATTTAGTGATGTTACGAAGTATTAAAGCTTCGGGATAAGTGGATTAAAGCACAGAAAAAGGATTTCGATTTAATAGTACGTCGGTACGTTAAACGAAACCTTTAATACCAAACCGAGCAAGAGATGATCGATCAAGCCGAAAAAGATGCGCGATAATTAATAACATGGTATTTTAAGTTAATGGAAGTCATGGTTTAAGTTTTTAAAGTGGTTTTATATAAATTCCATTTTTAGCCGAAAAACAACCCTTTGGCCTCGTTTTAAGCCGAATTAGACGTTTAACCGAAAAACGAACTGAACCAGATTATCCAAAACATTATCCAGATTACGGAAATCGGAATGAGTGGCTAGAAATGAAGAAGTGGGTCCCACCCCACCTCCCCATTTGGACCGATCGGTCCTAATGCACACACATACACATTTCATTTTTCTTTTTCAACATCTTAACTCTCCAAATCCTCTCAACACCCTTCAACATCCATCCAAAACCCAAGTTTTTAAGCAAGAACACAAGGTAAAAACCGAGTTGTAATCGTGTTTATCTTCCTTTCTTAGGTTTTCTTTCAAGAAAATGAGGTTTCAAATGAAAAATGGGTGAAAACCCGAGATGAAACCGATTCTTGCATGATCAAGTGATGTATACGGGTTATACAAAGGATCTTGGTCCAAGAAATGAGTTAAACGAGTCAAAAACGAATTTTTACGGTTAAAATCTTTGTTTTTATATCATAACCGTAACCATGAAAGAAATGGCTTGATCGTGAGTATAACTTGCTTGGTATTGTGGTATGTTGTTTGTAGGCTCTGTATTTAGTGGTAGATAAGGCGGAAAGATGAGTTTGTAGCTTGTAGTGGCGGAAAACGAAAGGTATATTCGGTTTTTGTCGGTGTATGTGTTTTTGGACAGATTGTTGGTCGTTTAGAGTTAGGTCACGAAATTTTACAGAGGTGTTAAACACATGGAAATATGAGCTCTGTGAAATTTTGGTAATTTTTGGATGAAGGATGAATATTTGGTGAATTTAATGCTCGGTTTTGGCCAAAAATGGTGAAAAATAGTTAAATATCATGAAAAATTCTGGAATATTTTGGATAAGCTTTTCATATCATGTATAAGTCGCACACAAAATTTGAGGTCCGTTGGAGAAGTCTAACTAGGCTTTTCGGTTAAACGAGTTCTAGGAATTTCTAGCTCGGTTTTAGTGAAAATGGCATTTAAAAGAAGATTTTGGTTTTGGAAAAATTACAGGGGACTATGTGGATGGCAGGGGACATCCAGGAGAAATTTGGGATTTTTCTAAGATCGTTTGGTATTTACGACATATTTAGTGTTTAAATGGTGTTTAAAAATGGATAAGTAAATGTTAAATATAAGAATTAATTCTGGAAATATTTTTATAAAATTCCCCACTATTAAAAAGTGATTTGTGCAAAATTTCAAGATCCGAGAGTAAACGGATAATTATTTGTGCTAATTATCAAACTTTTAAAGTAAAACGCATAAACCGGTAAAGTTCGCTTAAGCGCGCTGACTGGTGTACAAAAACCCTAAAAATGAACTATTTTCATGTAAATGAGCTAAACAAGTAAAAATAAATCATCCGAAAATAATTCGGATGACTTGAGTAATTTTAATCTATTTTAACAGTTTCCGGTACGCCAAAGACGGAAACGGGTCCCGCGGCCAATCGGGACGTCTAAACCGAGCTATAATTTCACATTTTAAATTAAATTATCAGACAACCACTATTTTCAGGTCGTGTGTGACCAAACTCATTTTTGAAACATAAAACGGATATTCGTGCTAGGCACGCAAAACGAGAAAACGATTAATAGAAATTGTGACCATGGAACTCTAAACGACATCACAATCTGAGTCCGGAGAAGTATTTCTGGGTTAACATTGCCCCCGGAACAGGTACAGTACTGGGTTAACAGTGTCCCCAGATGTACCGATTGATAAGGTTAAAGTTTATATAAACAATAATTGTATAATAACGATCGTAGGGATCATATTACAGATTGGACGTGTTAATTGATAACGATTGTTGTTACCTGCTTGCATGTGCTAAGGTGAGTTTTCACGAGCCCCTTTTTACTGAACTGTTTTAAATATTTTCCAGGGGCGGAAAGCATGTTTCTATCAAAGTGTTTAAGTACATGCTAATCGCATGGAAACAAATGTATTTATATAATGTTTATTGTACGGAAATCGTACGGTAATGTATTAAGATGGTAATTAACTGAGTTGTTAATATTGTAAGGTCCCGCAACAGCTTCTGGGGTAACAGAGTTCCCAGAGGTTATTGGAAGTATGTTTCTGGGGTAACAGAGTTCCCAGAGGTTATTAAATGTGTTTCTGGGGTAACAGAGTTCCCAGAGGTTATTGGAAGTGTGTTTCTGAGGTAACAGAGTTCCCAGAGGTTATTGGAAGTATGTTTTCTGGGGTAACAGAGTTCCTTATAAAATGTGTTTCTGGGGTAACAGAGTTCCCAGAGGTTATTGGAAGTATGTTTCTGGGGTAACAAAGTTCCCAGAGGTTATTAAATGTATTTATGGGTTGACAGTGTCCCAGATAATATTATGTTATGATATGGATTTATCATGGTTTACTAAAATTATGAAACTCACCAACTATTCGTAGTTGACCCGTTTTCTCACATGCTTTTCAGGTACAACTAAGATAAAGTGATTGATTACGTGCTAAGTGCTTGATGTGTGTAAGATTTGTGTTCGGGATGTTAGGATACATTATAACAGATAGAATTATGTATCGTATTGTAAGATGTGTGTATCACCTAGACGGTAATGAATACAAGATAATGTAATTTGAAGTATATTAATGCATTCAGTTTTCTTTATAAAAATGTGGTTGATATCAGAGGTGTCTGTCGCATCCGGTTTACGTTTCCGCTGCGGTTACGGGGTGTTATAGAACTTGGTATCAGAGCCATTGGTTATAAAAGAATTAGGATGTCTTTAAAAGATACCTAAAATATAACCAGTAGCTCAAGTGTTATAGGATCTGAATATCAACTAATAATTTATAGTGACGAGGTCTGGATGAACTTGGATGGACAAGTGAGTTATTATGGTCCGGACCATAATAACTCCCTTGTCCATCCGGAACATAATAACAGACTTGTCCGCACGAGGGAATTCAGGGGAAGTCACGGGGTACATTAATAGGTAAAAATGGCAACATATGTGTAAAGTATATAATATTATTTATATGTGCTAATGTGTATATATATATATACGTGTGCATATTTTGGGGGTTCAAGTATTGGGAAATAAGACCCGGATAAGGAACCGGGGGATGTGATAATAAAAAGTACCGAGGATGCTGAAATTTCTAGAGCATCGGTTGGTGATAAGTCGGACTTATCGGGTTATAGTTATGATGGTACCAAATCAAATCTCCCGTTTGACATTAACCAGAAATGTCTAGTAACCGTCACTCCCAACCAAAAATTGATAAATCCCATACCTTACCAACACCGGTACCGCCTATTCTAATAACTTCCTATGTTATCCTTACATCCGTTAGATGTTTACACCCATGTATGCTCGAATAGAATGATTACCTATACACAAGGAAGTGTTGGAATCATTATGGCATAGTTGGTTGTTCGTTCGTAGGAGGTATACTGTGTATGCCGGATATACGAATAAACACGGATATTATAACTCCGTGGCATGTAATCGTTCGGTGCTCACGGTGAGCATGTATCGGTTATGCTGACATGCAAAAGGATATTGAAATCAAGCATATTGAACATTGATCTTTGTTGAGAAAGGTCTATATGTCAGTTGGTGACAAGGGTTATGAAACATATTTAAACGTTAACCAATGTCAGGTTAAGTCCATATGTTATTATATTTGTGGGACATATATACTAGATGCCGGTATGTGTAATATATGTGATATATTTGGTGTGTATGTGTACCTGTTGTTATGATTGAGCTGGTAACGAGTTATACGGTGAGATTAGTATTGATTACTGCGTACGGGATGAGTACGGCAGAATGACATAAAAAGAGAAACTCCAATGATGGAGATTGATATGATTCAGTTGATTGCTCAAGGATAGCAGATGATGATACCGAATGTAGTATCATAGATCACTACTAGTGTTGATGCAAATGTGAACGCAGAATTATAGATCGAGCAATCACATGATTATGAATATTTCAATTCATAGTGGTATTACTAAGAGCGATAATATCCTACCGAATGCTATTATGACTACAAGAATTAGTTATATGCTAAACATGAATAGTAGTCGTAATGAATTAGATCCGGTATGAAGGATATGTTTGTTGTTTGTGGTAAGGAAATTATTAATAGTTTACTGATGGTAAAGGGAGGAATAGATTAGTGAGTGGATGGAAAAGATCGAAATGGTTAAGGATATTGGCAAGAGTCTAGAATATTGTGTAGTGAAATATGCTACAGATATGTTGGTAGATTATGTTGTATCGTGATGGAACACGATGGTACAAAAATTATAGTTGGAAAATTATTACTCAGATGATATGGTCAGGATTTAAAATTCTAGTACCGGAGCACTCTTATTCGAGTAATTGAGTTCAGAGATTTGAAACTGAGCTATGAAAGATAGAAATGTTGTGTGCTGATCACTTAGAACGCGCTAATCGTTTAAAGGAATTGTCATGTCAGGTAACATGACTAATTACTCCTGAAACTAAGCGAAGTAAGTGCAATATTGGGGACTAACTCCATCGATAAGGAGTATAGTCAAACCTGTAAAATATACAACCTTTGGAAGGGTTGTGTCGCAAGCCAGCATTGATATATTTGATTCTATGGGAAGGGGAATGAAAGGACGTTAGGTGAAACGTCGAGTGTTAAAGAAGGGAAATGGTAAAGGTATAGTGCAAGATAGACTTGCGAATAAGTAGGTACGTCCTACAACCCAGAATTATACTAAGACTAGTTCTGTTGCGAAAACATGAACCGCATAAAGAGTCCTTCCTTAAATGTGGAAAATATGGTTATCGGCAGGATGAAGAATGTCGGGTGATAGTAGGCCACAGGTGTGGTAGAGATAGACGTAATGTCCCAATTGTAGAACCAATTGAAGCCATGTGAACCGGCAACCCAAACTCATTCGTGTACAACCACTCCGAATCCAACAACTTCAATAACAACCCACCCAAAGAAATCAAATTATGCCAAACAGTTGTACTTGCTATGAATGTGGCAGTACCGAACGATTCAAAAGAAATTGCCCAAAATTGAACCAAGGTGTCGTTGGAAGACGAACCTCATGACAAGCATCAACCTCTGATCAAGCAAGGAGCCGTGCTTTTGTGAGTAATTTGAATAAAGCACGTCATGATCCAAAGGTGGTGTTAAGTATGTGGTAGTTTTAAATCAATAGACTTCAGTGATAATTTTTACGGTCATCGATAGAAGTTAGTTCCTGCTAACCTCCTATCATTTGGAAAGATACCGATTAGTGAAACTATAGAACCCTATACTGTAGAAGCGCTAACGGTAAATCCCTAAGGGTTAACTAAATTGTTCGGAATTGTCCTATTATTCTGAACGATTAACCTTTCCTTATTGACCTACGACCAGTAAAGTTATGAAGTTTTGACGTAACAGTTAACATGGATTGGCTAATTCAACATGAAGCTGAAATCAAATATGAAAAGAAGATGATTAGAAGCTTTCTTTCGGGCGGTGAAGCAATTAGATACAGAGAAAAGTGTACGGTGTTATGTTACCACTCTAATCTCACCTTGAGATGTTATAATATTTACGACAGGAAGACGTGGTGTATTTAACAAACATGATTGCCAAAGTATTTAAAAGAAAACTTATAAAAGATATTCCGGTGGTGCTCAAATTTCCACAAGTTTTCCCAGAAGAACTCCCTGGATTACCGCCAACCCGACAGATCGAATTCAGAATCGATTTAATGTCTCAAGCTGGCCCTGTTGCTAAAGCATCCTGCCGACTTGCACCGTCTGAGATGCAAGAATTATCCAATCAGTTACAAGAATTGCTGGATAAGATTTTATACGACCTAGTTAGTCACCATGGGGTGCACCAGTTTTAATTGGGAAATGAAGGACGGAAGTGTTAGGATATGTGTTGATTAGGGAGAATTGAATAAAGTGACGATCAAGAGTAGGTGCTCACTTCTTCGAAGTGAATGATCTGTTTTAACCAACTGCAAGGGACGATTTATTTTTAGAAAAATCGATCGTAGATATAGTTATCACCAAATGAGAGATCCAAGAGGAAGACGTTGCAACAACAGTGTTTCGGACTCGCTACGGCCATTATGAATTCTTAGTTATGCCTTTCGGGCTAACAAATGCGCCGGCAGCATTCATGGAACTCATGAACCGAGTCTGTAACTTTATTTTGACAAATTTGTCATAACATTCATTGATGATATTTTAATATATTCGCAACGTAAAGAAGAGCACGATCGACGGTTAAGGAAAATTGTGGAAGTGTTAAAGCAAGATGAGCTATACACGAAGTTTTCGAAATGTGATTTTGAATAAAGAGGGCATAATCCCGTGGTCATGTTGTGAAGCAACAAGGATTTAACAAAGACCCAATTAAGATAGAAACCATTAAAATTGTGCCAAGCGCCGATTTTAAGTCTCCCCGATGGAGACGATGGTTTTGTCACGTATTGTGACGCATCGCGTAAAGGGTTAGAATGCGTGTTGACGCAGTATATTAAGGTCATAGCCTATACTTCCCGACAGTTAAAACTACACGAGTAAGATTACACTACTCACGACTTAGAACTGGGAGAGGTTATCTATGCACTTAAATGTGGAGACATTGTCTCTACGATACGAAGTGCACCATCGTCACCGATCATAAAAGTTGCATCACATATTCGATCAGAAAGAACTAAATATGAGGCGTTGAAAGAGGGACATTTGGAAAAGGAGGAACTTTACGGCAACGAAAGGAATTTCGGACAGCGCGTGGACGAAACTCTCTATTTCAAAGATCGGGTTTGGATCCCGACCCCCCATGACCTTCGTGAATTAATCATGGACGAAGCGCATAGATCGAAATAATCCATACATCCGGGATTGGATTTGATTATTGATGATACGGATATCTGAAAGGATTTTTTTTATTAATGGTCGAGTTTGGAGAAAGATATGGTTACGTGTGTTGGTGAATATTGAGTTATACAAGAGATAAGGCTGCATACCGAAAACCCTTGGGAACGCCACAATGACAGAATATTCGCCAATGATAGTGGGAATAAATTACATTGGATTTCGGGATGCAAATTCCCAAGATATATCAAAGGCATGAGGAAAATTGGGTAATCGCGGATCGATTAACCAATCCTCGCATTTCATTCCAATCTATGACGATTACCACAATGAATTCTCGCCCAAAGTCATGATGTTGAAATGGTAACTCGTCGTGGAGTACCATTTTCAATGATCTCAGATCGAAATAGTCATCCTACTTCCATTATTGGAAGGAGGGGAAGGAAGCATCGAGAGCTTGAAGCTTTCTATGGGTGAAGCAGTTATCTCCAATTTGTTAAATTGAAAATGGGCGTCGATCGAGCCATAAGATTTGAATTGACCCGAGAAACAATCAATCGGATTTATAATATTTAAGGTAAGTTGAAAGCAGCGCGAGATTGGCAAAGGATTTATGCCAGCATTCAAAGGAAACCATTGGCACTGGAAAGAGGTGACAAGGTATTTTTTTAAGGCATCACCTTAGAGAGGTGATATGAGGTTTGGCAAAACCGAAAATAACTCCGTAATATATTGGACCTCATGAAAGTATTTCCATGATTGGTCATTTAGTTTATCGATTAAAGTACTCCAGGGGATAAGTACTATACATGATGTTTTGCCATGTATACGGATTGAAAAGTGCCTAAGCAATGAGGCAACGAAAGTACTAGTAATAGAAGTACTCATCTAAGACATACTTGATATCGTAACTAATTCCGTAGAGATAGTAGACGGGAATAACTAAACAGTTTGGACATACCAAGCTTTATTAATTATGTTTAAGTGGAATTCACAGCGAGGACCAGATTATACTTGGTAACACAAGGGTGAATTCTGAAGGAAAAACCCCCCCACCTTTATCTCGAAAGGAGATAGTGGGCGTGTAAAATTTCGAGGACGAAATTTCTTAACGGGGGGAGAATGTAACGATTCCGACGAAACCAGGTATACCCTAACCGGTAGACGTTAGTTACGTCATATACAAGGTCGGGTACACGGGTTACCGTGGTAATTATACGAGAATGCATGGTTCATTGTATTGATTGTACGTGAATATATAATTCACCGTATTGAATATGCGATCAAACGATCGATAGTTATTGAAACCCGAATGAATCGAGGATTCAATTATAGACGAGGTATATGATATTTAGTGATGTTACGAAGTATTAAAGCTTCGGGATAAGTGGATTAAAGCACAGAAAAAGGATTTCAATTTAATAGTACGTCGGTACGTTAAACGAAACCTTTAATACCAAACCGAGCAAGAGATGATTGATCAAGCCGAAAAAGATGCGCGATAATTAATAACATGGTATTTTAAGTTAATGGAAGTCATGGTTTAATTTTTAAAGTGGTTTTATATAAATTCCATTTTTAGCCGAAAAACAACCATTTTGGCCTCGTTTTAAGCCGAATTAGACGTTTAACCGAAAAACGAACTGAACCAGATTATCCAAAACATTATCCAGATTACGGAAATCGGAATGAGTGGCTAGAAATGAAGAAGTGGGTCCCACCCCACCTCCCCATTTGGACCGATCGGTCCTAATGCACACACATACACATTTCATTTTTCTTTTTCTATATCTTAACTCTCCAAATCCACTCAACACCCTTCAACATCCATCCAAAACCCAAGTTTTTAAGCAAGAACACAAGGTAAAAACCGAGTTGTAATCGTGTTTATCTTCCTTTCTTAGGTTTTCTTTCAAGAAAATGAGGTTTCAAATGAAAAATGGGTGAAAACCCGAGATGAAACCGATTCTTGCATGATCAAGTGATGTATACGGGTTATACAAAGGATCTTGGTCCAAGAAATGAGTTAAACGAGTCAAAAACGAATTTTTACGGTTAAAATCTTTGTTTTTATATCATAACCGTAACCATGAAAGAAATGGCTTGATCGTGAGTATAACTTGCTTGGTATTGTGGTATGTTGTTTGTAGGCTCTGTATTTAGTGGTAGATAAGGCGGAAAGATGAGTTTGTAGCTTGTAGTGGCGGAAAACGAAAGGTATATTCGGTTTTTGTCGGTGTATGTGTTTTTGGATAGATTGTTGGTCGTTTAGAGTTAGGTCACGAAATTTTACAGAGGTGTTAAACACATGAAAATATGAGCTCTGTGAATTTTTGGTAATTTTTGGATGAAGGATGAATATTTGGTGAATTTAATGCTCGGTTTTGGCCAAAAATGGTGAAAAATAGTTAAATGTCATGAAATATTCTGGAAAATTGTGGATAAACTTTTCATATCATGTATAAGTCACACACATAATTTGAGGTCCGTTGGAGAAGTCTAAGTAGGCTTTTCGGTTAAACGAGTTCTAGGGATTTCTAGCTCGGTTTTAGTGAAAATGGCATTTAAAAGAAGATTTTGGTTTTGGAAAAATTATAGGGGACTATGTGGATGGCAGGGGACATCCAGGAGAAATTTGGGATTTTTCTAAGATCGATTGGTATTTACGACATATTTAGTGTTTAAATGGTGTTTAAAAATGGATAAGTAAATGTTAAATATAAGAATTAATTCTGGAAATATTTTTATAAAAAATTCCCCACTATTAAAAAGTGATTTGTGCAAAATTTCAAGATCCGAGAGTAAACGGATAATTATTTGTGCTAATTATCAAACTTTTAAAGTAAAACGCGTAAACCGGTAAAGTTCGCTTAAGCGCGCTGACTGGTGTACAAAAACCCTAAAAATGAACTATTTTTATGTAAATGAGCTAAACAAGTAAAAATAAATCATCCGAAAATAATTCGGATGACTTGAGTAATTTTAATCTATTTTAACAGTTTCTGGTACGCCAAAGACGGAAACGGGTCCCGCGGCCAATCGGGACGTCTAAACCGAGCTATAATTTCACATTTTAAATTAAATTATCAGACAACCACTATTTTCGGGTCGTGTTTGACCAAACTCATTTTTGAAACATAAAACGGATATTCGTGCTAGGCACGCAAAACGAGAAAACGATTAATAGAAATTGTGACCATGGAACTCTAAACGACATCACAATCTGAGTTCGGAGAAGTATTTCTGGGTTAACATTGCCCCCGGAACAGGTACAGTACTGGGTTAACAGTGTCCCCAGATGTACCGATTGATAAGGTTAAAGTTTATATAAACAATAATTGTATAATAACGATCGTAGGGATCATATTACAGATTGGACGTGTTAATTGATAACGATTGTTGTTACCTGCTTGCATGTGCTAAGGTGAGTTTTCACGAGCCCCTTTTTACTGAACTGTTTTAAATATTTTCCAGGGGCGGAAAGCATGTTTCTATCAAAGTGTCTAAGTACATGCTAATCGCATGGAAACAAATGTATTTATATAATGTTTATTGTACGGAAATCGTACGGTAATGTATTAAGATGGTAATTAACTGAGTTGTTAATATTGTAAGGTCCCGCAACAGTTTCTGGGGTAACAGAGTTCCCAGAGGTTATTGGAAGTATGTTTCTGGGGTAACAGAGTTCCCAGAGGTTATTAAATGTGTTTCTGGGGTAACAGAGTTCCCAGAGGTTATTGGAAGTGTGTTTCTGGGGTAACAGAGTTCCTAGAGGTTATTGGAAGTATGTTTTATGGGGTAACAGAGTTCCCAGAGGTTATAAAATGTGTTTCTGGGGTAACAGAGTTCCCAGAGGTTACTGGAAGTATGTTTCTGGGGTAACAGAGTTCCCAGAGGTTATTAAATGTATTTATGGGTTGACAGTGTCCCCAGATAATATTATGTTATGATATGGATTTATCATGGTTTACTAAAATTGTGAAACTCACCAACTATTCGTAGTTGACCCGTTTTCTCACATGCTTTTCAGGTACAACTAAGATAAAGTGATTGATTACGTGCTAAGTGCTTGATGTGTGTAAGATTTGTGTGCGGGATGTTAGGATACATTATAACAGATAGAATTATGTATCGTATTGTAAGATGTGTGTATCACCTAGACGGTAATGAAATACAAGATAATGTAATTTGAAGTATATTAATGCATTCAGTTTTCTTTATAAACAATGTGGTTGATATCAGAGGTGTCTGTCGCATCCCGTTTATGTTTCCGCTGCGGTTACGGGGTGTTACAATAACTTATCTAAAAGGAATATTAAGATTCACAGAAAAGGCACTGGCGCAGTGCACGATTGATGGTACAACAAAGTTTGTTGGGGGCGGTCCTTCGACCTACTGTCGATGTTGCGAATCTTGATAATAGTGTGTGAACTAAGCTTTTGTGACATGTAACATAATTTGTAATAAGTAATCGCTAGTAAATAAAATATATCTATATATTCATATAGATAAAACTTTAAACATTGAACTTTACAACTTTATTTATTTATATTTATTTATTTAATTTTATTTATCTATTTAAAAAATATATATATAATCATTTAATTGATTATACCTTTGCTTCGTGAGGAGGGAAAATCGGGTGTTTGAATATACGGATTATAGTTTAGAAATTTTTACCCAAAGTTTCTAATTCATTATAACCATTGACTCTGATACCAACTTATGTCACACCCCGAAAATCTTAACTTAAACAGCGGAGACTTTGACCAAGTCATTTGAGTGGTGACAGACGGCGTTTCAGCCAATCATATTCAATAATAGAATTAAAATGAAATTTGAACTTTATTTAACCATCAGAGTTATTACACGTGTCATATTGCACGATTTTTATTCGGATTACAAGTTCAACATAAAGTCAACATTTTTCATTCAAACACACGCCACTATTTTCCCGCGCTCTTCGCGAAACTTCAATACTTCATTTATTACCTAAAAAGCATATTAAAATATCGATCAACACAATGTGTTGGTGAGTTTTCCTTTTATAACAAAATAGTCCATATATATATATATATATATATATATATATATATATATATATATATATATATATATGAGTCGTAAACACAATCCATTTAATAATCAAATCCGATATCAATTCGTGTGTAATCGTCACTACACCCCGAATTATATCAAAATATTCCGTGTATAATGGTCTACCGCCATTATATCACAAATCCGTGTGTAATGATATACCGTCATTACATCACAAAACAATAGACATTTTATTTCTTAAACAATTTGAGCTGTTGTAGACTAGCTAAGAATACAACATTACGTATGACTATCATAGTTGATAACCCGATACATACCATACTCAAAATATTCTCACTTTTAACCCAACGCGATTGGAAGTGGGGGGCGTCACCCCAATAGATCTACTAATATTTCTATGCCCCTTTTTAGGGTTAACTGTTACTTTTCCCAAGTAGACTCATCCCACATTGTACACCAATTTGTGAATAAAATTCCTTTTAAAGAAAAAAATATTAACGAAAATAATATGTAATAAAGAATATGCTTTTCCCCCAAAACACAATTAAATATCATTTTAAAAACATTTCCAGTTAAAAATCGAGGGGGTTCGATAGAGAAATTCACTGTCTTGTAGCCTTTCCAAAATTCCCGTGTCCTGTATTAGAACACGTTTTGTAAATAAAAACTTGATTTTAGTTTTTATATAAAAATCCTTTTAAATTTATTAGTCCTATTCTAATGTACACATAAGCACATAGCACATAAGCGAATACACATAGTTCGGTTTTCTGTTAGGTATTATTTAATTAATTTAATTAATTAATTAATTAATATAATATAATATTTTTGAGTTTTAGTTGCTGGAATTTTTAAGAAAATATTAATATTTTATTTTTCACAAAACTTGACGGTTTCGTCGGTTTTGTCGGTTTTGTGATTAAAATGCGTTAATTCGGTTTTTCGTTTAAAATGTAACTTATAAATTATGAAAAATACTTGTTACATAAATATTAATCAAGTTTTACTAGTTTACTTGTGAAAATATATTATTTTCATTTTTGTTAATATTTTCTTAAAATAGCAACTTTTAACGTTTTTGTGTCGGTTTTCACGACACGAACCTTTAGGACTAAGTTTTATCATCTTGTCCTTTTCTCTTGTATTAAATTATGTTATACATGGGTATTCTTGGACCTTTTGGTCAAAAGTCAACAAAAGTCATACTTTGGTCAAAGTCAACGGAAAGTCAAACTTTGATCAAACTTTTAATAATCCGTGGGATTGTTTGGATATTATGGATTCTAGGAATCGCTTAGATAATACTTATAGTGCTTGTATGAATATATACTTTTTATAAGTCGTCAGTTAATATTAATTTTTATGCTTTTAATTCTAGTTTGTGACGTTCAATTGCTTCGATTTCATTTAAGTACTTTCGGTTTTATTTTAAGTTTGTCTTCAACATCAAGGTGAGTTTCTTACACCCCCTTTTTACTCTTTTACTACTTTTGGGGGTAGCGTATATATCCTATCCAAATTACAATTTTGTTTATTCATTATTTACAAACTATAATTCGCTACATGAACTTGTGTGTTTATTTTCTTACTTGCTCAAAGATTGGTTGCTCATGGTTTTCTCATTAAGTATGATCATACGCCCCCCTATGCACTCAGGACCTCGATGTTATGAGTGGAATAGGGACCCCCGATCCGAGTATGTTGGTTTTTACCAACAGAAAAGAAACTTACTTGCGCTATTATCCGAGTACGTTGGTGCACAATCCCAACTGGAAAGGACTTTATTTGCTTTTCACGAGTTTTCATGGAATTGTATATTTTTATATAGTTTTGTCCAAACTTGTGTGAACTAACCAACTATTCAATTAGTTGACTTTATTTGATATATATGCTACAGGTACTTTCATTAGAGGATGAAGTGACGAAGATACTAGAAGTTAGGTTATTTAATAATAAACAAGAAGATGTTTATTTTGTTCCTTCTTCTTTGTGTTTGTTCATTTGATAAAATTGTGTACTTGATGCTTTTGAATGAATTAATGATAATATTGTTGACGTGAAGTCGAAGACTCACTCAAAAATAAATCGATTACAACTATTAGATAGCGATAAGTGGGTATCGAACACATGGAGTTTGTGGAAAATATATTACTAAGTAGATTTATGATTAAACTATATTAAACTAAGTGCAAAAGTAAATTCAAAGAGTTGGTTGTTTGATTTTGATTAACAAAAATATCTAAAACAATAAACGAGTTTTAACAATATAAGGAAAAATGCTCTCTCCCGATTTCAGGTTTCCAATGTTGATAAAGTTAATGTTTACTTGTGAGATGGACTACACAATTATAGTTCGTGAAAATGCATTTGGATGTGATAAGAGAGGACCAAGTACTTGGATTACAAAAACGCAAGGTTGTCACTCAATAATCAGTTTAGTATTGTTAACCCTAATTCTCTTCTACTAAATCTCGATTGCCTATGGCACCAAGAACGGATAGTTAAGAAAACGAATTTATACCATACTAACAATTACAAAACAAACACACAATCACCATAGAAAAATAATCATATGATCAAAATACTATCTCACCAATAACATAAACGATTAACAAATATCCAATTGAAAACCTTACAATACGGGAGAGAGCATAAAGAGTACTAGCCACACATTGTTTGATTAATCATCACCTCAATTAAGATAATCGAACGAATCATAAACCCAAAAAAATGATTATAATCACCAAAATCTTGTTCTTGCTCTCAAAAATTCGTCTCTAGGATGTTTAGAATGAAGGATAGGTGAAAAGACAGCCCAAAAACGAGTATTAAACCAAAAGAATTCGGCAGTTACGACCTGAACCGTGGCCCACGGTCTACACCGTGGGTCATGGTGGACTTCAACAATGCTGTACCGTGGCCCACGTTGTCCCCCGTGGGCCACGGTGGTCTTCACGGTCACCGTACCAGCCACGGTACGGTGGCTTCTATTCTGCTGATTATTATGGACCGTGGCCCACGGTCCACACCGTGAGCCACGATGGACTTCCACCATGATTTCCCGTTTTCACTTCTTTTGACCATCTCTCGCGTACCCGGTTCCTTAGGTTTCTTCATGATACATCATAGTAGCCCCGGAACCTCCTTTGAACCTACAATTCACCAAAAGCACTGTAGTTATCCAATTCCACAAAATAAACCAATTCAATACATGATTACTAACGGCATTAGATCAATTAAGGGTTGTCCCATGGACCACCCGTCACATTCCCACACTTAATCATTGCTTGCCCCTAAGCAACATCTCAACACCAACTTTCTATTACATTCCACTTGTATCCACCAATCTTACCACAAATCCGGTTCAGTTAAGGTCCCAAGTCATACCCTATTCCCTTGTTTTTATCGGTTGCACTAGTTCACTTGACTTTCCATTTAAACCACAGATTTCTAACCAAACCTAACATGCTTTCGGTTTTTACCTATACATAACACATTTACACATTAACTTTTTCTTGGTGATCATCCATACATTTCATATTTAATCAATTCTCCTCACATACGCTTGTACAATCATCAAATCTCCACATATGTAAATGCATTTGACATGAAAACAAATCAAGCGGTCTTAAACGGGTTGTAATGGGGCCAAGTGTAAGTGTGTGGAAGGGAATATTGAAAGTAGCTCAAGCGATCCGCTCCGACTTATTACAAACAAACTAAGTAAACAAAGAATTAAACAACTATATACATCACTAACATCATCATCATTTTTTTTGAACTAATATAATACTTGAACATTGCATACTTAAACTTTGCATCTTTAATACAATTATTTTTTTGTAAGCATGATAAACATAATGCTTAACTTATCTAATTGACAAATACTAAAACAATTACATAGAAACCTATTAAGTCGGATCATTTCGCAATATAATACCGGGTTTGATTCAATAAAAGAATAGGCCCAATAAAGTTTTCTATGGGACCCAACCCCCGCCCCTCTCATATCCACACTCATAATATGTAATGTATGAGCCTCAACCTCCCAAAACCCACACTCTCCCTCATCCAGGCGAGGCTTAACCTAAGTGCCTCTATCACTTTTGCACTCATGCCAAGCTAAGATCTCAAAATGCACTAATTGTACAAGTTCTATCAGAGAATACCAACCATCTCACCAACCAATACTTTCTCAATTCTCAAGTGTAAACGAATATATTATGCAAGTTATTACACCGAAAGCAAGCAAACCTTGATTAGAAATCTATATAATCTCTTAAAAAAAACAACTAGGCACATGTTATTTAGGGAATTGTGACCATGAAAAGGGACCAAAACTTTACCCCGCCATCTTACCACTTTCCGGTTTCATTATACAAACAATTTTTTTTTTTAATTTTTTCTGATTTTTTAATTTTTTTTCTTTGATTTTTTTTACGAAATTTTTCAAAACAAACGAAAATTTCCTCATCTCCACACTTGGGATACATTGTCCCCAATGTACGGTTTTGAGAAAAAATGATGCAAACTACTTCAACAACACAACCTTCTATTCAACACCAACCATAATACTTAATCATAAGTATTACATCCACCACCCATCCACCCAAAATAACTAAAGACAAAATAATAATAGCTATACAAAAATATACAGAACATCATTCACCTGGAATCATTAAGCTCAATCAGTTGTAAGGCGGGTGGTCCGGCCCAAAGATAATGTCATGAACTCTGAGAACTAGCCAAATTTAAACGCCCCATTGCCGCCGCTGCTTCCTTCTTCTTGTGGTGGTGGTGGTGCCATTGATTGCATCGGGTTGATCCACATGGATTGATGAAGAGTTGGTTCGGGATAACATATCGAACCGTCATACGGAGATGAAGTCGTGTAATCTACAATTTACGGATCTGGTACAACCGGTTCACCTGCATGCCATTAATCATGCATCCTCCGATTCCGATCATCCAAGTATCTCATATTCATCACATGTTCTAGCCCATAAGCATTGGCACGGTTCCACATCTCCAACCTGTCGTGCCTTTCTTTTTCGGCCCGTTCAGCATAGGCCCTCATGATGGTCTGGTGGTCAAATAATGCACGCGACTCATCCGACCAATTTTCATACGTGGAAGGCCTGTGCCTCTCCACCACCTCATTCATGGACCCCACATGAGCCCAATTATTACCATAGGAGTTATAACCATCCGAATAATCCCAACCCCCGTGTTAGGAATCGCTGCCACCGCCCACATCCATGTAATCGGGCTCACCTACTTCTTCCACTTGTTCTATCACATCATCTTCCTCTGCCTCTACATCCTCTCTAATTGTTCTCCATCTCTCCTTATCACACACAAGCACGTGTTGCCTACTAGTTTTTGTGTACTCCCAATCCGGTAAATCCGACAACTTAAACTCTTTAAATACCTTGGTCATTCCCACCGACTCGTCAGTGATCACACCATGATTCTTTAGCAATGCTGTGATTAGTCGAGAATGCGGAATTAACTTCCGCTTATTGCTTTCCCGGCTGATCCAAATATTATGCATGACTAGATATCGATAAGAAATAAGGGGCGTCCCACACATCAACGCATACAACACGTGAATATCACAGTTTCGCACTATCAAAATATCTTCCCTTCGAGGCATCACATTATTCAAACAAATAGACATCAATAACTATGCCTCAATCTTCAAATCCTTTCTAATATTCTGATCACCCGAACCTCCACCTCTTATGAGAACTTTTTCAAACATGCGGTGCCATAGACGATGCTTGTCGGGACATTCAAATAAATATTTGACAGACGGATATACATATGAGTTGCTTGGTTTGGTGTCAAAAAGCGCGATCTGGTTAAATGTGTCAAATGACAATACCACTTCATGTCCACCCACCATCCCAATCAATTTCATGTCATTACCTTATTTGTACGGGGGACATCTTATGTAGACACCCACTCCTCAATTTCCCGATCATACAAAGTTCTGCTCTCATCATCATAACATTTCAAAGCTGCTTCCCATCCTAATTCCTTAAATCTATCAACTATCCCAAAAGCCTCAAAACCGGGATCGGTTACCTCCTTCTCACACATATATCCTTCAATTCGTTTATTCAACGTGGCCATTTTATCAATGAACAGCTCCGCTTGCCATTCCAATGCGTACTTTGACAATCCCCCACCTTTCCACGTGGGTTTTACCGTTTGTACTTGCACGTGTGCTTGCTCTTCCTGCATTCTTTGCCTCTTTAATTGGGCTGCTCGACCGCTAGAAGTTGATGCCTTTCCCTTACCCTTGTCAGAGGTTCGAACCATCTACACACAACAAACAACCCAAACAAACCAAGTTAATTCAACATGAACTTCCCCACACTTGCTTGTTATTATGGTTGTGGATAATCACTCATTAATCAATTTTACCAAAAATTTCAAGAATTTCACCAACACATGATTTCCACATTATCAATTAAACAACAATAAATTTGTAACCTTTATCCACTATTCACAACCATAATGTATAATCATTATACTAATCACTCAAAAAAGCAAGTGGGTATATAGAACAATTATGAATAAATTACAACATCATTGCAATATACCATCAATAATGAAATACCTTGGTGTTGTATGTGATGTGTATGAAGAAAGCTTCGAAGTAAACCAAAACCCATAATTTTCGGACTTAATTGTCCAAAATCGACCAACAAAACAAGAGATTCTTTCAAATGCAATGATATAATCGAAACCCTTGTGAAATCTTAGCCAATTTAGTCCCAAAAATCGGTTGATTTGGTGAAGATATGTGGAAGTTATGAATGTTTGAAATAGAGAGTTAGGGTTAGTAGAGAAAGGATTGTGAAGAAGAAGATGATGGATATTTAAGTAAATAATGAAAGTAGGTGATTTGTGTGGTGTATAATGGATCTAAAATTGAATTTTTATTGTCTTTTAAACCCAAAACCCGTCTCTCCTTTTCAATCATCGCCGGACCGTGGCCCACGGTCTAAACCGTGGGTCACGATTGCATCAGTTCTGTTCAGTTAATCGTGGCCCACAGTCCACACCGTAGGTCACGGTGGACTTATGTCAAATGGAACAGAGAGGACCGTATCGTGGTCCATGCCTCCACCATGCAACACGGTTAACCACCGTGGGCCAAGGTCTCAACTGTGGTCCACGGTTCATGTTTAAATTTTTTTTTTTAACAAAAACAAAAAGGACCAAGAATAACCAAAATGATTAAAAACTTATTTACACCAAATTAAAATTTAAAATTACCCTACCCCCCATGAAAAACCCGAGTTGCCCTCAACATGGTATAAAAATCATAAAGACTTCCCCACACTTGATTCGGACAACCCAAAGCGAGAAAGGTAATTTTGAAAACCAATTGGAATAAAAACTAAATTAACCTATACTAAAATATACAACATACCTTGGCCTCTTAATTTGTTTCATCATCCGGTGAGCTTAACGAGCATATTGATGTCATTTCCTTCCAAGTAAGGTTTAAGCCTTTAACAGTTCACCACTTGTTTCGTTTGTTCTTGAACATCTTCTATCTCCACATCGCCAAACTGGCCCAATTTTGTGATGATATATGGGCCCATCCACTTACTCTTTAGTTTAGCCGGAAACAACTTCAACCTTGAATTGTACAACCACACCTTTTGACCCACTTCAAAAGTCTTTTTTCTCAACTTTGCATCATGGACCTTTTTTAGCTTGTCTTTGTATGCGGAAGCACATTCATACGCTTCATCCCGGATTTCCTCAATCTCATTCAACTTCAACTTTCTCAATTCACCTGCTTCCTTATAATCCACATTCACATTCTTGATCGCCCAAAACGTCCTATGTGCCAACTCCATTGGTAAATGACACCCTTTCCCGTATAGTAACCGATAAGGAGTTGTACCGATAGGAGTTTAGTAGGCGGTCCGATATGCCCACAATGCATCATTTAACTTAGAAGACCAATCCTTTCTATCGACCCACACCGTCTTCATCAAAATTTCTTTAATTTGGCGATTGAACACTTCAACTTGTCCACTTGTTTATGGATGATAAGGAGTAGCAATTCGGTGATATACATTGTACCTTTTTAATAATTTCCCAAAGTTGAAATTATTAAAATGCGACCCACCATCACTAATAATAACCCGCGGGATACCAAACCGAGCAAAGATGTTTGATTGAACGAATTTGCAAACTACCGAATGGTCATTGGTTCTTGTTGCTACCGCTTCTACCCACTTGGACACATAATCAACCGCAACCAAGATATATAAAAATGCCCCATAAAGTCAATTCCCCATACATCGAAAATCTCTAACACCAAAATTGGTTGCAATGGCATTTCATCCCGTTTTGAGATACTACCTAACTTTTGACAATTCAAACAATGTCGGGCATACTCACTTGCATCTTTGAAAATGGTGGGCCAATAAAACCCACATTGAAGTACCCTGTAGCCCGTCTTTTGCCCACTAAAATGACCTCCGCACGCCGATGCATGTGCATGAGTCAGAATCTCCCATACCTCAGAATCGGGAATACACCTCCTTATCATTTGATCCGAACCAATCTTGAACAAGTCCGGTTCATCCCAAAAATATTGTTTCACTTGGGCCATGAACCGTTGTCTTCTTTTCTTCACCCAATGACTTGGAATAGACCCCATTGCTAAATAGTTCACAAAGTGGGCATACCACGGTGCGGTTGACACGGCTAACAATTGTTTGTCGGGAAACCGTTCGTTTATCTCCATCGGGTCATCGACACCCTCCAAAGGAATTCGGGATAGGTGATCCGCCATGACATTTTCACACCCCTTTTTATCCCAAACCTCTAAATCAAACTCTTGCAAAAGAAAATACCCATCGAATTAACCGTGATTTTACATCCTTCTTCTCCATCAAATATCAAACTGCACTATGGTCCGAATAAATGATCACATTACTCCCCCTAATATATGAGCGAAACTTATCCAAAGCATACACCACCGCAAGCAATTCTTTTTTGGTGGTTGTGTAATTAAGTTGTGCTTCGGATAACGTTTTACTCGCATAACAAATGACCACCGGTTTTTTATCAACTCGTTGACCCAACACCGCTCCGATAGTAGTATCACTAGCATCACACATGATCTCAAACGGCTTTGACCAATCCGGTGGTTGTAGAATAGGAGATTTCACCAATTGTTCCTTCAAAAGGAGCATCTTTTAACAACAAATTACATAAAGGTTTTGTGATCACACTAAATCCTTTAATAAATCTTCTATAAAAACCCGCATGCCCCAAAAATGACCTAACCCCTTTAATGTTTTTAGGTGGAGGTAAAGATGATATTACCCGGACTTTTGCCTTATCCACTTCCGTTCCCCTTTCTGAAATAACGTGACCCAACACGATACCCTCTTGCACCATGAAGTGACTTTTCTCCCAACTTAAAACTAAATTTGTCTCAACACATCTTTTTGAAACTTTTTCTAATTCTTTGAGACAAGTTTCATAAGTTGGACCAAAAGTGGAAAAGTCATCCATAAATACCTCAAGTGAATCCCCGACCATATCCGAAAAAATACTCATCATACAACGTTGGAATGTGGCTGGGGCATTACACAAACCGAATGGCATTCCCCGAAAAGCAAAAGTGTCATATGGACAGGTGAAGGTGGTCTTGTGTTGTTCATCCGGGTGAATTGCAATTTGCTTATAACCCGAATACCATCCAAAAAATAGTAATACTTTTGACCTGATAATTTTTCAATATTTTGGTCAATAAAAGGTAATGGAAAATGGTCAATACAAACTCGCCACCCGGTGACCTGTCGGGTGGCGACTTGTTCACCGCTTTCATCTTTAATTACCTGTATACCTGCTTTCTTCGGTACCACCTTTGTAGGACTTACCCATGCGCTATCTGAGATGGAATAGATAATCCCCGCATCCAACCAGTTTATTACCTCTTTCTTCATAACTTCTCTCAAATTGGGATTCAACCTTCTTTGAGTCTCTCGGGTTGGCTTTGCCTCCTCATTGGTGATGATTTTGTGCATAACTATAGATGGACTAATGCCTTTTAAATCAGCAATTGTCCAACCTATGGCCTCTTTATTCGCCTTCAACACCTTCAACAATTCTAGTTTTTTGGCCTCTTCCAAATTAGATGCAATAATGACCGGTATTGTGTCATTATCCCCCAAAAACGCATACTTCAAGTGGCTAGGCAAATCCTTCAATTCCAATTTCGGTGGGCTTTCCAATGAAGGTTTTGTACCCGAATCGATCACAGCTGGCAGAATTTCAATTTGATGAGTCCATGGTGGTCGTCCCTCTTTTACTGCTAACACATCTTGATTTTTATCTTCCATCCTCAATGCACAAAGATGTACATGTTCAGAAAAATCACCAACACATGCTTCCAAATCATCTTCCTCATAATCATGTGGTTCACACATGTCAACAATATCTGCCTTGAAACACTCATCACCACATAAAGAATTAGATCCGTTAGTGAACACATTTAATCTCATTTTCCGATTTCAAAAAGCCATATCAACCGTACCCGATCGACAGTCAATAATAGCATGAGTGGTGTTTAAAAACGGTCGACCCAATATAACATTTTGTTGTTGTGACAATCGTCAATTTCAGGTTAACTCCGTTAACTCAACTCCGTCAATTCAAACTTAAGATCACTGAATCTATAACGCACACCTCATTACATTTAAACTAGGGTTTAAATGACGCTTAACACTTACTACATGTGTAGTCTTTCGGGAATTGCACCGAAACGCAAACGAGTTGACGCAAACGATTGATGAATAAAAGAAAAACGTCAAAACAGTAATTATGTGATAATTATGTGTTAGACTTATGTGTTATGTGATAACATGGTTATAAACGTTAACTCAAGATGTAGACAAGTTAGTTAAGCTAGATAAGTAATACTTAGAAGTGGAGGGGCCAAAGTGTAACATGTAGTATTATAAATAATAATAATAATAATAAACCCTAACTTATTATTATTCTTCCCCACACCAAAACCGATCAGCCCACCCCCTCCATCCCTCTTGGCTGCCTTCACCTTCACACACACATACAACCATCAAATCAAGCCCTTGATTGAAGAATTAGGTGCTAGGAAGGTATAATTGATTATCCTATACATCCTTATTACTTGATTTTGATGTTTGTTGGGTTAACTACAAACCCTAGCTGCCGTTTTCATGTGTGCATGTAACCAATATGATTGTTGTTGATTGAGTAATGATATGATAACTAGTATTGATATTGTTACACGTTAAATTGTTGTGTCTTTGATTTGAGTTCGAACAAAAACCCTAATCATGTATGTAATGTGTAATTGATGTGCATGGATGGTGTTTATGGAGTCTAGAGTGTTATATGAATGCATGATAGTTCATAGATTGTTAATATGTTGAGTTTGGATGCAAACAGTTTCTGGACAGAATGTGTTATTGATGTTTAAGTGACTGTAACGAAGGGTAAATGTGAAAATTGGTTGAGATTTGTGATACTACAGTAAACTAGGTTGAGTCTAGTTTCTAATGAATATAAATTTGTAATTTTTGGACAAGTAAAGGTTAACTTTTATGATTTTACAAAAATGTTGTGCAAAGCTGAGCTGTTAGACCTGCTGTTAGGTTGTTTTGTAAATGTTATATCTCATGAACTACGAGACCAATTGGGTTGGTTCCACTTCTGCAAGTTGACTTATTGAGTTAGGAACCTAACCCAAGTGGTCTTGCATTTATTGGATTTTTCGTTTAACGGGAATTGCAAATAACATTCTGTTGCGCATGAATTTTACTGTTATGAGTTTGCTGTAATGATTTGATGATTTTGAGAAAACTATGTGGAATAAAAATATAATTAAATATGTTCTGGAAACCTAAGACATATGTGCTTCTGTGATGATTTTGGTAAATTAATTGAGATGTAATGATCGGTGAAATAGTACAATCTTTCTAGTAGGATTTCTGTCTCGGTGAAACTAGCTGCTGAGTTGTGTGAAAATGCATGAAACATGATACTTGCTATATAATTGTTATGTTTTGACCAAAATACCCTTGCGTGGAATAATTGCTAATTGATTGCCATGATTTGACCAAATTGCCCTCATGGGGAATAATGGCTAGTTAATTGTTATTTGTTGACCAAAATGCCCTTACGGGGAGTAATTGCTAGTGATGTACTTTATGAATACATGACACGTATATGATTGCTTGCACATGTAATGTATCACAAATACACTTGTTAGAGTCACACGATTCACAAACGAAACATGAAACATATTATATGCATAGGTATTATGTGCCGGGTCTAGAGACTCGATAATATTCCGACACTTAGAAAAAAAAATCTCTTTGTTGTTTTAGAACGCTAGAGAGAGTTTTTCTGTGACGCGCATCTTGGTGATTTAATTTGGGAAATTCTTCGCAAACAGTGAGTTTCACTTACCCCTTTTAAACTGTTTTAAACGCTTTTCACTTGGGGGAGATAACATACTCCGATAAACGCATTTAGGATTTTGTTAGTAAATTATATATCACTTGTAAAGGCTAAGTGGAAACGAAACAATTGAAGTCCTACACATCGAACCGGTTAATATTTAGAATAGCGAGTCACTGTTGAGTAGTACTACTGGGTTTGACAAACCCCACCCAACTCTAAACTCGACTGGAGGTCAAGCGGGTGTAATTTTGGCTAACACGTACCATGGTCTGGATGACCTGGTGACAAGGCACTTGATAAACAGTCAGCTTCGGTGTCGAACACTTAGTAATACTTGCTTTATAGGCTAGCTACCTATAGATATATAATTGACATAACACTATCTGTAACGCAAAACGCGGTAACGCAAAACACTGTAACGCAAAACGCTTAACGCAACACGCTGAACGCAAACGCTAATCGCTTTATTTTTATTTAAACTTGTGAACTCACCAACCTTGTGTTGACACTTTTAGTATGTTATTCTCAGGTAGCCGAGGCGGGCGCGCGGTTTAGGAACATGCATTGCTTGAAAAACTTTTAACTATGCAAACTTACTTTTAACTGTTATCATTGGTTTTAAATCGTCCTGCGTGACGTAACATTGTTTTCTATGGTTTTACGCTTCCGCACTTATTTTCATTTAAACGTTTTTATGGTTTAATTATAATTAATGATTCCGATCCTGTTAGTTCACACCCTCTGACGGTAAAACTCCGTTAGTGGATTTTGAGGGTGTGACAGATTGGTATCAGAGCCATTGGTTATAGCGAACTAGAAGCTGCATGCATACTAGACTATAACCGCGACGACCCATTAGTTATAATGATACGCACTGCATAGATTTGTGTAGTCCTTGTTATCCTATCTCTTTACCTCTTTCACTCATATGCGCGCGCATACACGGCTTACCTGTAGGAATGTCGACTCCACCCTCATCATCATCCGATTCGATGACGCATGCTCACGGAAAGGAACCGCAGTTAACCACCGCATCGCCACCCCGTGTAGTCCCGGAACTCGAAGCTCCCGCACCGAAGAGGTACCGCCTATCCGGAGGCATATACGAAAACGACGTTAGCTGGGATTGGTACCCTAACATGATCAGAGGTATGGTCTATCGCGAACAAGTTCCCCCGTTACCTCACCCGAACCATCCTGCTTATCCCAACACCCTACCACCCATAACCGAACCTGTAGAGCGAGTTCTCGCAGCTGTTGTTTCATGCTTGGAGCGTGACGTGGGTTACATGCGCTATACGAGAGCGAACGTTTCCGGACTGTTAAAAGACGGAACCGAGACTAAGGAGGAGATTGCCCGCATGGCAGCGGCAATGAAGGAAATGCAAGAGGCTAGTGATCAACAGATGAAGATTATGATGTAGATGCAAGCCGAGATGATAGACTTGCAAGAGCAACTCCAAGAAGCAAGGACCCGAACCGAGATAGCTCTAGAGCGTTGTGATGTCTTACAAATGCAAGTTGCTCAGAACGCAGCCGAACCTGAGGCAGAGCCTGAGGCCGAGCCTGAGGCGGGGCCTGAGGCCGAACCTGAAGAAGATCCCGAGGAAGATCCCGAGGAGGAACCCGAAGAAGAACCGGAGGAAGAACCGGCTGAGGAGGAGGCACACTCAGAGGTGTCCTCAGATGATGACATCTAGTGATGATGACACTTAGATGGAGGGGTTGTCTCCATCCGAACTATTATTTTATATGATTTTAAGGATTGATTGGAAATACTTTGTAGCGAATAAAATGGTTTTAATCATGAATTTTTATTTAGATTAATATATGGTTGTGATGTGATGTGATGTTGTTTCTTATTTCTTTCTTACCTATCTTTTTATTACATGTACGGTGTGTTGAATATGAAAGAAAAATTCATGTTTAACATTTTATACTGTGATTCTAGGAAATGGCTGGAAAAAACGCTGGACACGGGCGTGGTAACATCAACTTGACTGCAGCTGAACTCCAAACTCTGCTGAACGACCATGCGGCGGCCGCTTTAGCCGCACACGTTCAGAACCAAGCTGGAGGTCCAAGTGGAACGTGTACCTTCAAGAATTACCTTGACTGCAAGCCCAGTACGTTTAAGGGCACTGAGGGAGCTATAGGCTTCCTGGGTTGGGCCGAGAAGGCCGAGTCGGCATTTGAGATGTGCAATTGTCCCCCTGCCAGTAGGGTCAAATTTGCTGCTGGAACACTTGAGGATTCTGCCCTCACTTGGTGGAATTCAAACGTGCAGATCCTTGGATTGGAATTGGCTAATGCTATGAACTGGGAGGAGTTCAAAAACATGATGCGAGAGGAGTACTGTCCGAGAGAAGAGATTTCAAAGTTAGAGTCGGAATTTTGGTCACTGATGATGGTGGGCTCGGAAATTGAAGCCTACACCACCCGTTGTCACGAGTTGGCTGTGATGTGTCCGCGGATGGTGGATCCTCCGAGTAAGAGGATTGAGATGTATATCGATGGCTTAGCACCGCAGATTCAGGGCATGGTGACGTCTTCCAGACCAGCCACGATACAACAAGCGATCCGTTTAGCTCACAAACTGACGGATCAGGCTGTGACCAAGGTACGTTACCACCTAGGGGTTCAACCACTAAGGCCCGTGACAACCCGAGTAATGACAACAACAGCAACAGCAACCCGAGCAGTGGAAAGAGGAAGTTTGACAACACCAGATCCTCGTCCTCGAACCTCCCACCGCAACAACACTATGGTAAGCCCGAATTCACTCGGAGCTGTAACAATCAAAGTCACAACAACAATAACAACGGTAGCGGGCAGGGGTCGAGCGGATTTGCTGGGAAAAATCCGAAGTGCAATAGGTGCTACTATCATCATGTTGGCCCGTGTAACCGTGTCAAGTGTCAGAGATGCGGAAAGATGGGTCACCAGGCGAAGGAGTGTAGAGGAGACCTTGCGGCAACGGGTGCTCCTAAACCACCTATGACGACGAAGGGATGTTACGAATGTGGGCAGGAAGGTCATTTCAGGAAAGATTGTCCCAAGCTGAAACAGAACGACAACAATGGAGGTAATGGAAGTGGTAGTAATGGTGGAAGCAATGGCAAAGGAAGGGCTTTTGTGATTGGGTCGGGTCAAGCCCGCAATGATCCGTACGTGGTGACTGGTAAGTTCCCTGTGAACGATTGTTTTGCTTCTGTATTGTTTGACACTGGAGCTGATAGGAGTTTTGTGTCGAAAGCCTTTAGCCAACTATTAGACTTAACTCCAACTCCATTAGATGCTAAGTTTCCTGTTGAATTAGCTGACGGTAAGACTATAGTAACGACTCATGTACTTGCGGGATGCAAGTTAAAACTGTCAGGTCATGTCGTTAATATCGACCTTATTCCCTTTACGCTTAGTAGTTTCGATGTCGTTGTCGGCATGGACTGGTTATCTTAGAACCGAGCGGAGATTATATGTCACGACAAGATAGTTCACGTTACTACCCCTTCCGGCGAGATCATTTCGGTCCGAGGTGAGAGGAGCGGCATGACCACCAGCATCATTACCCTTATGAAGGCGCAGAAGTATCTACGAAAGGGTCATCCGGCAATTTTGGTGCAGATTGTTGAGAAACCCGCGGAGGATAAGCGAATTGAAGATATACCGGTTGTGCGAGACTTTCCGGAAGTTTTCCCGGAGGATTTGCCTGGACTCCCTCCTATTCGTCAAGTCGAATTCCAAATCGAGTTAACACCCGGTGCAGCACCCATAGCACTAGCCCCGTATCGGCTCGCACCGGCGGAGCTTCAGGAACTGTCCACTCAGTTGCAAGATTTGTTGGATAAGGGTTTTATCCGACCTAGCTCATCGCCGTGGAGAGCCCCTGTCTTGTTTGTCCGAAAGAAAGACGGGACTTTCCGCATGTGTATCGACTACCGGGAGTTGAACAAGGTGACGGTCAAGAACCGTTATCCTTTACCCCGAATCGATGATTTGTTTGACCAGCTTCAAGGATCGAGTTACTACTCGAAGATCGATCTGCGATCCGGTTACCACCAACTGAGAGTGCGCGAAGAAGATATCTCAAAGACGGCTTTCAGAACACGGTATGGTCACTACGAGTTTTCGGTTATGCCTTTTGGCCTAACCAACGCACCAGCCGTATTTATGGATCTCATGAGTCGAGTATGCAAGGCGTACCTCGACAAGTTTGTGATTGTTTTCATCGATGATATTCTCGTCTACTCCCAGAACTAGGCTGACCATGAAGAGCACTTGAGGTTAATTTTGGAGTTATTGAAGAAGGAACAACTGTATGCTAAACTCTCGAAATGTGAATTTTGGCTTCGCGAGGTTCACTTTTTAGGACACGTGATCAACGAGAATGGTATCCATGTCATCCCGGTAAGGAAGAGGCCATCAAAAATTGGGAAGCACCTAAGATCCGACTGAGGTGCGGCAATTCCTAGGACTGGCCGGCTACTACCGGCGTTTCATCGAGGGATTTTCAAAGATTGCTCAACCCCTCACCGCTTTGACTCACAAAGGCACTAAGTACAATTGGGGTGACGCGCAAGAATCCGCTTTTCAACTGTTGAAAACAAAACTTTGTAGCGCCCCTATTCTAGCCCTCCCCGAGGGGACGGAAAATTTTGAGGTACACTGTGACGCATCTATACAAGGTCTCGGTTGTGTGCTGATGCAACTCGAGAAGGTTATAGCCTACGCCTCTCGACAACTACGGGTTCACGAGAAGAACTACACGACCCATGATTTGGAACTCGGAGCTGTGGTGTTTGCTCTTAAGATATGGAGGCATTACTTGTACGGTACCAAGTTTACCATTTACACCGACCACAAGAGTCTCCAACATATCTACGATCAAAAGGAGCTGAACATGCGACAGCGTCGTTGGGTCGAGCTGCTTAAAGATTACGATTGTGCCATCAAGTACCACCCTGGCAAGGCCAATGTAGTGGCCGACGCCCTCAGCAGAAAAGAAACAGATAAACCCAGACGGGTGAGAGCATTGCAACTCACGATTCATGCCAACTTACCCGATCAGATTCGCGATGCGCAACACGAAGCTTTGAAAGATGACAATCTTCCATCGGAACTCATGCGGGGCATGAACAAGCAACTTGAAACCAGATCGGACGGGGTCCGATATTTTGAGAACCGGATTTGGGTTCCACGGTACGGAGAATTGAGAACTCCAGTGATGGACGAAGCTCACAAGTCCCGATATTCTATCCACCCAGGCTCAGATAAAATGTATCATGATTTAAAGGCACTTTACTGGTGGCCGAACATGAACGCCGACATTGCCACCTACGTGAGCAAATGCTTGACTTGTGCCAGAGTCAAGATAGAATACCAGAAACCATCTGGCCTACTGCAACAACCGGAACTCCCAATGTGGAAATGGGAACACATCTCAATGGATTTTATCACGGGTTTACCTAAGACACCGACGGGATGCGATACCATCTGGGTGATCGTTGACCGATTGACTAAGTCTGCACACTTCTTAACGATTAAGGAATCGGACAAAATGGAAAGACTAACTCTTGTTTACATGAAAGAAGTGGTGTCTAGACACGGAGTGCCTGTCTCGATCATTTCCGATCGAGATTCTCGTTTCACTTCGCACTTTTGGAAGTCGCTGCAAAGCGCACTAGGCACCCGTCTTGATATGAGCACAGCATACCATCCTCAGACGGATGGGCAAAGTGAACGAACTATTCAGACCCAGGAAGATATGTTGCGTGCATGCGTATTGAATTTCGGAAAAAGTTGGGAACCTCACTTACCTTTGGTAGAGTTTTCGTATAATAACAGCTACCACGCAAGTATTAAGGCAGCGCCGTTTGAAGCGCTGTACGGACGGAAGTGTCGATCACCACTCTGCTGGGCAGAGGTGGGTGACAGCCAAATCACTGGTCCAGAACTGGTACTCGAAACTTCGGAAAAGATTGTTCAAATCCGAAATCGCATGGCAGCAGCACGAGATCGCCAAAAGAGTTACGCCGACAAACGCCGAAAACCTCTCGAATTTCAAGTGAACGATCGAGTGTTACTCAAAGTCTCACCTTGGAAAGGTGTGGTTCACTTTGGTAAGCGAAACAAACTCAACCCACGATATGTTGGTCCTTACCGGATAACTGAGTGCGTTGGTCCGGTGGCGTACCGACTGGACCTACCAACGGAACTCAGTGGCGTACACAATGTATTCCACGTGTCCAATTTGAAGAAATGCCTATCTGATGAAACCCAAGTAGTCCCTTTGGAGGAACTGCAAGTTGATGAACAGTTACGTTTCATTGAGGAACCAGTCGAGGTTTTGGATTGGGAAACCAAAACTCTCAAGCACAGCAAAATTCCAATCATTAAGGTTCGTTGGAACTCGAGACGTGGACCGGAGTTCACGTGGGAACGCGAAGATCAAATGATGAAAAAGTATCCTCACCTTTTTGAAGGGCTAACCAAACTCAGAAAACCGCGAAACCCGGCAAACCGTCAGAAATCACCGGAGGTATGAATTAAATTTTGGGACGAAATTTCTTTCTACTAGGGGATGATATGGCAAACTGAAATTTTTTCTTACTTTTTAAGACACTCATCACGACTTGACTCAAATTTTCGGGACGAAAATTCTTTAACATGGGAATGATGTGACAATCGTCAATTTCAGGTTAACTCCGTTAACTCAACTCCGTCAATTCAAACTTAAGATCACTGACTCTATAACGCACACCTCATTATATTTAAACTAGGGTTTAAATGACGCTTAACACTTACTACATGTGTAGTCTTTCGGGAATTGCACCGAAACGCAAACGAGTTGACGCAAACGATTGATGAATAAACGAAAAACGTCAAAACAGTAATTATGTGATAATTATGTGTTAGACTTATGTGTTATGTGATAACATGGTTATAAACGTTAACTCAAGATGTAGACAAGTTAGTTAAGCTAGATAAGTAATACTTAGAAGTGGAGGGGCCAAAGTGTAACATGTAGTATTATAAATAATAATAATAATAATAAACCCTAACTTATTATTATTCTTCCCCACACCAAAACCGATCAGCCCACCCCCTCCATCCCTCTTGGCTGCCTTCACCTTCACACACACATACAACCATCAAATCAAGCCCTTGATTGAAGAATTAGGTGCTAGGAAGGTATAATTGATTATCCTATACATCCTTATTACTTGATTTTGATGTTTGTTGGGTTAACTACAAACCCTAGCTGCCATTTTCATGTGTGCATGTAACCAATATGATTGTTGTTGATTGAGTAATGATATGATAACTAGTATTGATATTGTTACACGTTAAATTGTTGTGTCTTTGATTTGAGTTCGAACAAAAACCCTAATCATGTATGTAATGTGTAATTGATGTGCATGGATGGTGTTTATGGAGTCTAGAGTGTTATATGAATGCATGATAGTTCATAGATTGTTAATATGTTGAGTTTGGATGCAAACAGTTTCTGGACAGAATGTGTTATTGATGTTTAAGTGACTGTAACGAAGGGTAAATGTGAAAATTGGTTGAGATTTGTGATACTACAGTAAACTAGGTTGAGTCTAGTTTCTAATGAATATAAATTTGTAATTTTTGGACAAGTAAAGGTTAACTTTTATGATTTTACAAAACACGTTGTGCAAAGCTGAGCTGTTAGACCTGCTGTTAGGTTGTTTTGTAAATGTTATATCTCATGAACTACGAGACCAATTGGGTTGGTTCTACTTCTGGAAGTTGACTTATTGAGTTAGGAACCTAACCCAAGTGGTATTGCATTTATTGGATTTTTCGTTTAACGGGAATTGCAAATAACATTCTGTTGCGCATGAATTTTACTGTTATGAGTTTGCTGTAATGATTTGATGATTTTGAGAAAACTATGTGGAATAAAAATATAATTAAATATGTTCTGGAAACCTAAGACATATGTGCTTCTGTGATGATTTTTGGTAAATTAATTGAGATGCTATGATCGGTGAAATAGTACAATCTTTCTAGTAGGATTTCTGTCTCGGTGAAACTAGCTGCTGAGTTGTGTGAAAATGCATGAAACATGATACTTGCTATATAATTGTTATGTTTTGACCAAAATACCCTTGCGTGGAATAATTTCTAATTGATTGCCATGATTTGACCAAATTGCCCTCATGGGGAATAACGGCTAGTTAATTGTTATTTGTTGACCAAAATGCCCTTACGGGGAGTAATTGCTAGTGATGTACTTTATGAATACATGACACGTATATGATTGCTTGCACATGTAATGTATCACAAATACACTTGTTAGAGTCACACGATTCACAAATGAAACATGAAACATGTTATATGCATAGGTATTATGTGCCGGGTCTAGAGACTCGATAATATTCCGACACTTAGAAAAAAAAATCTCTTTGTTGTTTTAGAACGCTAGAGAGAGTTTTGGGCCTTTCTCTTTGAAGTAACCGCCATTTGTTTCAAATATGCCCAATCATCTTGTTCATATTGGTACCAACTGTGCCATTGGTGATCGAACTCAAATCCCGTTCATCCTCCATACTCAAACCCTCATGAAACGCATTCAAGAATTCCCATAAAGCAATACCGTGATGAGGACAATTCTTGATCATCATATTGAACCTCTCGAATGCTTCATGAAACATTTCCCCCAATTATTGTTGGAAGGTTCTCAAACTTCTTCTCGCATCTTTGGTCTTTTGGGCCGTATAGAATTCTTCCAAAAATCGTTGTTGCATTTCGGCCCAAGTATAAATAGACTCAGAAGGCAAAGTGTAAAACCATCTCTTTGCCTTGTCTTCCAATGAAAACTAAAATAGAACCAACTTAACCTCATCCGATGTAAAACCTTGACCCCCAATTGTGTTGCAAATGGAGTCATATGCCTCCAAGTGGAAGTAAGGTTCCTCCATTGCTAGACCTTTATACTTCGAAAGACTTTGAAGGGAATTGGTTCTTACTTCAAATATCCTCCCTTGTTGATTATGGGGGATCCCACCGGAGACGGATTATTAGTAATTATGGGTCGGAAATGGGCTTCAATCCCCCCTTACCATCTCTCTTGCATGCCTTCTCGGTACCCCCATTGGTACTCTTGGTTGACACATTTGCCTATAAACGGGCCTTGGCTACACAAATTGTTGTTGAAAATGTGGTTGGGGCATCTGCGGTTGGAACTGTTGATCTTGAGGTTACCCTTGTGGTTGTTGAATAATTGGTGGCGGTTGAACTTGATTAACAACAACCGGTGGTGGTTGTTGAGCTTGTTGCTGAACTGGTGGTTGAGCTTGTTGTTGAACAACCGGCGGTGGTTGTTGTCGATTAAACTCTTGCAACGGTTTCGGTTGTTGCCATTGACCATAACCAAAATTTCCCAGATTTACCCTTTGACTTCCATCACCTCATGTGGTAACCTTCCACTTCATACCCTTAAACTCAATGTCAATCCCATACCCGTAGCTGTCACCTTGCGTTCTTGAATGTTGCATGAAAGGCGGGGGTTGGTATTAGTAACTTGATGGAGGTGGTTGAAATGTTGGTTTGTGGTTTTGTTGAGATGATGACGATGCACCAAAGGTAGGAAAAGGTTGGAAATAGATGGCAATGTGGATGACGTTCCATAAGTGTATTGAGCAGGGATGGGTTCGGTTGTGTGAGGTGGCAATTCACTTGATGCTGTAGGTATATTAGTAGTGATACGTGTAGGTGAAACTGGTGGAGGTGTGGATGGTAATGGTTGACTCGAAGTGGGAACTGGTGATTCCATGGTGTTGTTTGATGTAGTTGGAGAACCAAGAAGCTTGTTCTCCTTGAGTAAAAATCGGTTTCTTCGAAGTGTTTGGTCAATCTCGGGATCAATAACTAGCGGTGATGACCTGTTAGATCTTCTAGTATGCATACACGTGTAGGTACCTGCACACTAACACAACCAATGTAAACCCGAAAATAACAAATAAAAACTACTAAATCTAACACACGTTGCACACTACTCGCAGGCAACGGCGCCAAAATTTGACGTGAAGTCGAAGACTCACTCAAAAATAAACCGATTACAACTATTAGATAGTAATAAGCGGGTATCAAACACAGGGAATTTGTGGAAAATGTATTACTAAGTAGCTTTATGATTAAACTATATTAAACTAATTCTCTTCTACTAAATCTCGATTGCCTATGGCACCAACAACGGAGAGTCAAGAACACGAATTTATACCATACTAACAATTACAAAACATACACAAAATCACCATAGAAAAATAATCATATGATAAAAATACTACCTCACCAATAACATAAACGATTAACAAATATCCAATCGAAAACCTTTCAATTCGGGAAAGAACATAAAGAGTACTAGCCACACATTGTTTGATTAATCATCACCTCAACTAAGATAATCGAACGAATCATAAACCCAAACAAATGATTATAATCACCAAAATCTTGCTCTTGCTCTCAAAAATTCGTCTCTAGGTTGTTTAGAATGAAGGATAGGTTAAAAGACAGCCCAAAACGAGTATTAAATGAAAAGAATTCGGCAGTTACGACCTGAACCGTGGCCCACGGTCTACACCGTGGGTCATGGTGGACTTCAACAATGCTGGACCGTTGCCCACGGTCTCCATCGTGAGCCATGTTGGTCTTCACGGTCACCGTACCAGCCACGGTACGGTGGCTTTCGTTCTGCTGATTGTTCTGGACCTTGGCCCACGGTCCACAACGTGAGCCACGGTGGACTTCCACCATGATTTCCCATTTTCACTTCTTTTGACCACCTCTCGCGTACCCGGTTCCTTAGGTTTTTTCATGATACATCATAGTAGCCCCGAAACCTCCTTTGAACCTACAATTCACCAAAAGCACCGTAGTTATCCAATTCCACAAAATAAACCAATTCAATACATGATTACTAACGGCATTAGATCAATTAAGGGTTTTCCCATGGACCACCCGTCAATTGTCACTTAATAGTGTCACATGTGTTTTGAGCAATCTGTACGTCACACTCTGGCATTTCCACTTTAGCCGGGGTGTTATAGATTGGTATAAGAGCTGTGACTATAAGATAGGACATTAGACGTAGTGTTCTAGTTGGTTATAGTTTAATTGCTTAATTGTTTAGGTTGCATGATTAGAAATTATGTGATCCTAATTTGATTGTTCAATGCATATTATTTGGTTATTATTGATTTGTTTATGCCTCATGTACGCAAATACTATTATACTAACGATTCAATTACACAAGCAGACACAAGTCCAAGGCTTATGCCTAAAGTAAAGATTCTTGAGGATTTTCAACAATCAGATTTTTGATTTTCAGTTTTCGATGGTTTATGCGACGTTTGACGTCCGACTCTCTATGTTTACAATGTGTTTTAACTTAAAGTCTGTCAAGTCGTGGTGATCCGCGAATACTCAGCTTTCGGTTCGATTTAATTACGCATTTTTTATACGAGAAAAGTTAAGTTTAAAAATTTTGTTACACGTTTTCTTTATTTATACCGTCATTTACGGATTAAACTTTTAAAAGTTTGCAAAGTAATAACCGAATTCAAACGATTACCTTTTTAATTTACTATTATGTTTTAGAATTGAAAATTCAAAAAGTTATGGTTATACATAAATGGTTGAATTTTGATTTGATTACTATATTATTTTATCATTCATTTACTATTACGTTTTAGAATTGAAAATTCGAAAGGTCATGGTGATAAATGAATGATAGAATTTCAATTCGATTACCTTATTGCTATACTCATTTACTCTTATTTTCTTTGAATAGAAAATTAAAAGTCATAGTGGTTCATGAACACACGATTTTCAATCCGATTTCACTATTTATTGTTAAGTTTAATACTTTTTCCATATGGTTATTCAATAATTTATGAAATTTTCGTTTATTGAAATGTGAAAACTCATGACGTCTCATGGAAATTCCAATTTCTATATCAAATTTTGTTTCATACGATTTCTTTTACTTACTTGTTTTCATTGATGTATATATTAGTCGTTTTCATACTTACATCCCAAGTCACGCGAACTCTTCATGTTTCGTATCATGCCTCCTCGTTTTCCTGGCTGTTACACTCAAATCGCAAAATGGCAATCCAAGTTATCAAGCAAATGGCCTCCGCGATCCTGATCACCCCACGTTTAACCACACCCACCTTCATCGCTATAGTAAATTAAAATTCAAACCAACACCATTCTTGGAAACGCAAGCTAAACACAACCGAAAAGCCTCGCGCTGAAACACACCCTTTGTACAGTATGTGTAAATCCAACCACTTTACTTCCCTGAAACGTTGATATACTTCAATCTATGGTAGATTCAATTACCACTTATTGATAAAACCCACCCAAACTCAACGCCACACACCGATCTGCAAGACCTGTACCTAACCATTTGTCTCAATCACATGTTTGACCTCATGCTTCAAGCCTACTATCATTGTGGTGACCCTAGCAGACCCGCTATACTTTGGAAGGCCTAACTTGGTTCTGCCATGAAATATCCTAACCCCGCATCCTTTGTCGACCTTACACGATTTTCCGGTTTCAATACTTAAATCTTTAAAAACTCAGCAAACTCGTATATATTTTCTTTTGCATACTTTCCTATATTTTATCTCTTTTACTAACACCTCGCGCTTAAACCCAAATCCTTAGCTTTTTTTAACTTTCAATCAAATGGATTTTCTTTAAAAAAGATTTATTACCTCTATTATTATTATTATTTTTATTAAAGTTATTAACATCATTATTAATATTTCGACTACCATTATTATTAGTACCATTACCATCATCATTATTTTTATTACCATATTATTATTAATAAAATTTATTAATACTATTTATTATTATTTGTAATATTATTATTATTAGTATTATCGTCACCACTAATAATAATGTAATTATTTATTCAAACCATATTTAAAGTAAACTTTTTGTTCCAAACAAGTCTTAAGCCCTTTAAGGCTATTTTTCATTCAACAAGTCGGATACCTTGACAATCATTTCTTTCCTTTCAATCTAGGCCGCAGGCCAAAAGAAAACATTTGTTTTTATGTGAAAGTTTCATAAAATTTTCAAGTCTTTGTGATAGCCAAAAAATTTTTGTCTAAATAAATTTTATTTCGCCATTAGATTTAAAAGCATCACGATTTACAACCAATTTTCGTAAGATTAAAGTTCTCTTTTCATTCCCCTTCATTAACGCCAATGAGTTTCGGCTAGGAAATCATGGCACCACCTCCCACGTCAACCTCTCCTACCCCAAATAAACCGACATTCGAGAAGACAAGCGTCACAAGCAACATTTTCGTTTCTTTAACTTCTCCTTCACGTATTTTTTTTTCTCGGACATACCCGAAGTGATTTTACATCCACGTCTTTATAATATTGTTTACGAAGTTTATTTTGATTGTTCATTGATCTTTGATCCATATTCGTTTGTATTTTATGAAACATAAATTCGTACATTATTCTTATTCGCTTTATTAAATCGGTTTACGTTGGTTATTTCGAATTCTGTGATCTATGACCAATTTCCCATCAACGTAACCGTTAAGTGAAAATTGGGACTATGAACATGTATGTGTACATAGTTACCTAATAGAAATCGTATTTTCATTTTATTTCTACATTTTACTATCGGTGACCGGTTCTCTCCAAACGAATTCGTTTACTTAGAACCGGGACTATGTCCCATGTACATGTCGAGTTTATCTGATGTTATATTTTTACACAAATTGTTTTGTTTATTCTTGTACTTCTCTTCCACTCAATGTTTTATTTGAACTATTTAATTGTTCTTGATTTTATCAATCTAAGACAATTACTTTATTTTAATTTCGAAGTTCTAATTATATACTTGATAAGCACAAAGTTACTATTGAAAATTTTCTTTTCACAAACTTAATCGATTTCAATATGTTCATATTAAAATTTCCGTTTATCCATTTCATTTCAAGTTATTATCAATTTACATGTTTGTAAGACATAATTATCAAAGTCTTCGCATGGAAAATATAATAAGTCTAGTTGTGTGAAATAACTAGGAAATTGAAATGATTTTGGGGAACGGGACAAACACAATTTGATAAGAGCATGGTGGATACGCCACTGGTACATCCTATATATAAGTGTTCTTGTCATATTTTCTATTTGCAGCGTTCTCTTGGGTCATTAAAAGATCGGCGTTATTCTATTTTTTTATTATGTATGTATAAAATTGTTTAAAATTCTAGCAACTTCGTATATTAGTTGTTCTCTTTTAAAATTTTATTTTTATTTTAATTTCGGGACGAAATTTCCAAAAATTGTAAGTCCTGTAACATTCGTTAATTTTCAAACCCGAAAATCCGACCCATTTTAAATTTTTGTTTTGTATTTATAAATATATGTATAAAAACATATTATAATATCCAACTCCATAATAAAATATGCATTCAACATTTCTAATCCCCAATGTGATACCCGGCATATTCAGTTAAATCTTGTTGACTGTGTCAGTAAACCCAGTTAGTTCTGTTAACTAAGTTAATGAACTCCCATGCATATAGTGTCATGTATGCATACATGAGTCAGTGGTGTCGTTGGTGACCTAAGTGGGAGTAACTAGTTTTTTATAACTAGAATAATAAACTTGTCACACATTTTATTATATATTATAGGTTATAATAGATTTGTCACACATGATATGTATATGTATTATATGTGGTGGGTGAAATTTTGTTACATACTACATGATTAGTTGCTGTATATTTATATGTTATAGGAGAAGTGAATAATTAAAATAACATGACCGATGATATATTACATGACAAGTAACAAAAAGACTAGTACACAAAATATGGTTACTAGAAAATATTTATAATAGAACGTAACATGTCACATGTAATAAAAACTAACATAACCTAAAGTTTAATAAAATTAATTATGTCTTAATGATTGTGTTAATGATGAGTAAATAACAATTAAGGTTATAAATTTTCTTTTTCTTCCTTTTGGCCGTCCATATCACATAACACACACATACATTTTATTTTTCTAAAACACACTCAAAATATCATAATCAAGTTGGGTGATTCTTGAAACAAATAGTGACATAGCATTGATCAAGCAAGTAAGTAAGCATGGTTAATATATATTTTGTTTATGTTTCTTTGATTTTAGATTGTGGGATTGAGTATCCAAACACATGTAATCATAAGAAAAAAAAAGATGATCAAGTTGATGGTTTTATAAGAAATTATGTGTCTTGTCATAAAAGAAAATATGGAAACCTTTGGTACATAAATATTATTTTATAAATTAGTAAAATAATTAAATACATGATATTTGGTTATAGAAAATGGTTCCTCGATGATTAAAGATCATAAGGATATAAGAATCATGATTTTTTTGACTTTTGGTTTGAATCTTCTTGTTGACTTATTCTGTGTTTTAGATTGTATAACTTGTTGATACGTTGGTTTTTCTGATTAATTTGTGATACTATGATTAAGTACTTTGAATCTAGTTTTCAAAAAGTCAAGAATCATAATTTTTTAACTCTGTTTGATTAGTTTTTATGAATTTACAAAATCGGGTTGCAATTCTGATTGAAAAAGTAATTTTTGGATTCGTATTGTAAGTTGTGTAACTTGTAATTCAAAATGGATAATTGTATGATTTCACTTCTGGATTGTTATAAATTGATTATGAATCCAATCCAATTTTTCTTGCATCAATTGGACAAATATGAAAATTTAAGCAAATATTTACATTCTGTTGTGCTGATAAGGTAGCTGAAAATAGGTTGCTGTAGTGTATGAATTTTCATGATGTTTGTGAGTGTTGAAAAATTACAAGAAACTTTTATGTTGTTCCTAATACTTAAAAGTATCTGTGGTAATTATTTGGTAAATTATTTGCATGTTTTGACTGGTTAGAAAAATAGGTTTTGGTGACTAAAAACCTGCCCAAATTTGTCAAGCATGCTGTTTGGTAAAAATAGTTGTAGTTTGTACAAAGATTGTTGTGTTATTTTGGAATTTTAATTTACTGGTCAACTTGAAATTATTTGACTAAATGTTTGATCTTACTTATGAGAAATGAAATTGGTAAAAGTGTGACTTAGTCATAGGGTTGCATGAAAAATGATTAACTGCAAATTACATGATCGATTGTTAGGTTGCGACAATGAATATCTTATGAGTATTTAAGTCTAGATAATTGGTCAAAATTCACCAACTGGTCGTCGGTCAACATTTAGGGTCAACGGTCAATATTTTGGTCAACGGTCAATATTTTTTTAGTCAACGGTCAACAACTTGGACCTTTTGGTCAAAAGTCAACGAAAGTCATACTTTGGTCAAAGTCAACAGAAAGTCAAACTTTGGTCAAACTTTTAATAATCCGTGGGATTGTTTGGACACAAAGGATTCTAAGAATCGCATAGAAAATACTTATAGTGCTTGTATGAATATATACTTTTTATAAGTCGTCAGTTAATATTAATTTTTATGCTTTTAATTCTAGTTCGTGACGTTCAATTGTTTCGATTTCATTTACGTACCTTCGGTTTTATTTCACGTTTGTCTTCAACATCAAGTGAGTTTCTCACACCCCCTTTTTACTCTTTTACTACTTTTGGGGGTAGCATATATATCCTATCCAAATTACAATTTCGTTTATTCATTATTACAAACTACAATTGCTACATGGACTTGTGTGTTTATTTGCTTACTTTCTCAAAGATTGCTTGCTCATGGTTTCCTCATTAAGTATGATCATATGCCCCCCCCCATGCACTCAGGACCTTGATGTTATGAGTGAAATAGGGACCCCCGATCCGAGTATGTTGGTTTTTACCAACAGAAAAGACACTTACTTGCACTATTATCCGAGTACGTTGGTGCACAATCCCAACTGGAAAGGACTTTATTTACTTTTCACGAGTTTTCATGGAATTGTAGATTTTTATATAGTTATGTCCAAACTTGTGTGAACACACCAACTATTCAATTAGTTGACTTTATTATATATATGCTAAAGGTACTTTCATTAGAGGATGAAGTGATGAAGATACTAGAAGTTAGGTTATTTAAATAATAAACAAGAAGATGTTTGCTTTGTTCCTTCTTCTTTGTGTTTGTTCATTTTATAAACTTGTGTACTTGATGCTTTTGAATGAATTAATGATAATATTGTCACTTAATAGTGTCACATGTGTTTTGAGCCATCTGTACGTTACACTCCGGCGTTTCCGCTTTAGCCGGGCTGTTACACATAGCCTTTGCATGCTAGGATTAGGATTGTGCGAGAGAGAGTTTGGTTCTTGTTGGGTATGGGGTTTTGAGAGACTAGTTGATCTAATTTGTGTTAAATTGAATTGCTCCTCTATCATTGGTTGTGTAGTATTCATTTCCATTAGGGTTGAGTGTCAGTGAGTCCGAGAGGAGAGTCGACAATAGAACACCTTAGTAATCATTTTGTGGTTTGCTTTTCTAATCAATTAAGTGTAGTTAGGGTTTGTTAGTGAGACCGAGAGGTGATCTAGCTAGCTTGAGCGAACGTTAGTTGTGTCATCTTTCAATACCGGTGTTGTGAGATCATTAAATCCATTTATTTGTTGAGCCGTCAATTTGATTCTTACCTAGGTAAACGTTTTCTTCATCGTATCAGTTAAGGGTTGTTAAGTGTTCAAAGTTTGGTATGTTTTGTCAGTTAGTCCAGTTTAATTAATTAAGTTAGTTTAAAATAAATTAGGTCAAGTAGATTTTAATATTAAATTTAATCAAAATATTATTCTTAGGAAGGTATTGTCTATGGTTTAGTAATCTAAAGCGTTTTCATGTGTCATTTTGTTCGATACTCGGACTTCTTAGTTCTATACTACTTACGATCGGTACACTTGCCAGTTGTGTGTGGAATTATTAAAATAAGCCGTTTTAAAATTAATGCTTAGTTGTGAGTTTCATAGATATAGATTCGTGAATTAGGCACACATCACATATGATAACGTATTCAAATTAAAAATTCATAATATTTTCACATTCATACCAAAAATTGAGGCTTGAGTATGGCCCGATCTTTCCTTACTTATTTTCCATGGACAAAATGCTTTACCCACTAGAGTTTTCCGTTACCCATTTATCAAATTGTCCATTCTTTCTCAATGCTGAGCCTACCGACACATCCCAAGTTAAGTGTGTTTTTTTAATATTATCTCATATTATTAGTAGTTTGAAACCAATTCGATAATTATCATCATCTTCCATTTTAACGCAATGAAAAAACTATATTCAAAGGACATTTTCCAAAACTTTTTCAATTTTTTTTAAAGTTTTTTTAAGTTAGATTTAAACTACGACTCAAATATTATATCCCCACGCTTAAATTTTGCATTGTCCTCAATACAAGGATAAGGACGACTTAAAATAAATACAAAATTAAAATAAAGTCGGACTACAGAAAAAACTAAAAACCAAAATATAAAAATAAAATAAAAAGTAAAAGAACCTAGATAATTGAAAACACTTAGCTGCTAATATGCGAATGAAACATGATGCCAAAGTCTTCTTCCACAAATGCCCTCCAACTACGAACGTGCACAGCATATAGTACATCCTTCTCTAATATATCTTATCAAACTGATAGATATTATGCATTTAAAGTATTTCACCAAAATAACCAATATATAATACATGAATAAAGAATATATAAATCATGAGCAAATAAATAAAATAAAATATACGGCTCCACTGCTACTCCATCCCCACACTTATCTTTTTAAATATACTTTTCCTTGGGGATTGTCTCTCTAGCTCATTCATTTTTTCTTCAACCTAGCAAAACTTAAAAACACAAAAACAAAGAAGAACTACAAAAACTACCTTAGGAACTTAATGACTTATACAAGACTCGAACAACTAGACCTTGACTCAAAATACCAAACTAAGTACAAGAAAACACACCTGAATGATAACACAAGGAATACCAAAAGAAGAATAAAATAATATATATATATATATATATATATTTATATGGTTCCTGGGGGTAGGCCGCACCGCGCGACCAGGAGTAATGCCCTGGCCGCGCGACGTATTATATCTGATGTATCCCACAAGCTGGCCGCACATAGCCTCGTCGCGCGGCACGACAAGATATTTTTTCCATAAAGTTTCGAGTTTTGGAAGCCTTAATGCCTTAGAAAAATTTTCAAAAAATTACCAAGCCTTCCTAAACCCATTTTATATGATTTTTACGTGCAAAACTTACCTGGAACTCCGACTTCTCGTAGATTCCTCTGTCCATGGTGGTAATGATTCATTGAACCGACTCAACGAAACAAAACAAAACTATGAAAAACTATTGTTAGTGACTCAATGAAAAATAAAAGAAAATAGAAATGAAAATAAAATAAGATATACAAACTCTACACTTGAGTTTTCACACAAGAACGCATGCTATGTGAGTCATGTGGCTGTCCGATTGGAGCTTCCTCCACCTCGGTTAAACTCCATTGCCTTCAAAGATATTGAATCACGATCCGACCATTCATCAATCTTGCTCTTCTTCCTAACTCCACGAACCTTTTCAAACTTTCGCTTACCACCACCACTTTCCCTATTGCACTTCACCATCACTCGAGAACGCGAAACCTCTCGCTCCTCCACACTAACTCTGACCGAACGGAAATCATCAAGATATGTATCCGTGCCCGAGATAAATGATTTCTATCGAGTAAACGGGATGACATGGATCAATGAGACTGTCTTGACCGCTCGCATGTCTCATGGATTTATCCATATAAGTGGAACTATCATCGCCTGCACTAAAAGTGATTTTTCCTTCAAAAACTTCAATGACTGCCCTAGCAGTATGTAAGAACGGAAGACCCAAAATGATAGGAACTTTCTCGTCGGCCTCCATATCCAAAACAACAAAATATGCGGGAATACACAAATTATCGAACTTAACGAGAAGTTCTCCACGACACCCCTTGGATACTTAACTGAACGATCGGCTAAAGACAAAGTCATACGTGTAGGTGTGAGCTCTCCTTGGCCTAGTGTGTCATATAGAATACGGGATGGGATTTATGCTAGCTTCTAGATCTGCCAATGCTTGACACGTCGTGTCCCTTCCGAAAAAGGCATGGAATGGTGAAAACGCCGGGATCGGGTAACTTTTTCGGTAACTTATTAAGAAATACCACAGAACACTCTCCGTTCAGTGGAACAGTCGAAAGCTCCTCCAACTTATCCTTTTTTTAAAGAAGATCTTTCAAAAACTTGGCATATTTAGGCATATGTTGGAGGGCCTCGATGAACGGTAGGTTAATCTTCAACAGGCTGAACATATTCAGAAACAACTCGTATTCCCTCGTATACTTCTGATTCATTAGGCGATTGAGATATGGTACAAGAGCATGATCAATAAGCGGTGATGTCCAGATGTATCATCCTAAAATATTCTATAGTAAATAAAGAAAGTCGCGTTTAGTTTTTGGGCCTAAATAAATAATTAGTAAGGAAAAGATCATGGACATAGATGAAACAAGATGGGATTATGGATAAGATGGGCTTAGGGTCCATGGGCCTTAGGAGTATAAATACTCCCTTAAACCACCCTTAAACCCTAAACCCTCATTTCTTTCCATCTTATTCTCTACACACTCAAAAACACACACATCCTACACCACTAAATACGGCCGAGAGGGAGAAGCGATATCCGAGCCAAACGAAAGTCGATTCTTGATAGATCCTCGTAGTGCAAGATATATACAAGATCTAAAGTCCATAACTAAGCCAAACAAACATGAAAAGGTACGTTTTGATCTAAAGTTTACATTTTTAAAAACGTTTAGCCTTGGAACTTGAGTCTAGAATAGATCGAGCATGGACGAAACATAAAGTTGCAAACTTGGTAATAAACATGAGTGTAACGAACCCGGAAATGGAAACGGCTCGATCAAATGAACCCTTAAACCTAGCTAGAACGTTTTAGCTTAAAGGATCAAGCTTTGTGGTTCGATCGAGTCAAGTTCGGTCCGAAAATCAATCTAGGAAATGATTGGACTAAGGCCGAACCATAATAAGCGAGTCAGGGGCACGTAATGCGTGTTTTGATCGATAAAACGAACCACGGCTGAGGCAGCTAGCTGCAGCAAGCTAAGCTCGCCGGAAGCAAGGTTCGCCGGACTCTATGTTCGCTGAACATTAAGTTCTCCGGATCCTAAGTTCGCCGGACTCTATGTTCTCTGAACATTAAGTTCGTCGGACTCTAAGCTCACAAGATGTTAAGTTCGCGCGTATACAAGTTCGCCTGAAGCTAAGCTCGCTCAATGTTTACGTTCGCCCAAACCTAAGTAAAAGTAAACTAACACGAGTCTGTAAGGCTAGATTAATCGGGTATTCATACTTGTAACTCATTACAGTTAGCAGAGCACAGTTAAAGAAAGGAATTACGATAAACGGAGAAAGGAACATAATTCAGGTGAGTTTCTAGCCCCACTTCCTTGTTATGTTTTCGGGGCTGTGTGCATACTCGATGTGATAGTTAATACACTTACCTTAAGTGGTAAGTGTATGACCTGTATGAATTATGTATGATGATTGCTTGATGGTGCATGAACGATCTTCGGATATGGCATAGACCGTCTGGTGGTAGTTAACGATATGTTGATATATATATGATGTATGAATGTTGTATGTATGAATATATACGATGTATAAATGATGTAGAAAGGATTAAGTATGATGTAAGTATGATATGTTGTTGGTACGTGAACGCTCTTCGAAGATTGCACGTATTGTCAAGGAAAGTATGTAAAGGGCAGGTATGTTATAGTAGTACGAAAAAAAGGGACCAGACCCTAATAATATCTGTGATGGTAGGGACCAGTTGGGGACCAGACCCTTAATAATATCTGTGATGTTGGGGACTAGACCCTTTATAATATCTGTGATGTTAGGGACCAGACCCTTATAATATCTGTGAGGTTATAGGGCGTAAGGCTCTTTAAATAGGATGGATAGTTATGTACGAAGAATGAGTATGATTAAGGTACACCCCTTCGGGCACGTGTGCAAGTATGAGAACAGATTGTATGTTATATGTTTAACTAGAACTCACTCAGCGTAGCTGACTTTTAGTATGCACGCAGGTGAGTAGATTGAGGCAGCTTGCATAAGAGGAAGCACATGGCATGATCTTGAAAAAGATGGCATCTCAAGAAATGTTATGTTATTTTAAAGAAAATGTTTTATGTTTAAATAATCTGAATGCACCTTAAGACAAGAAAGGATGGTTATGTACTATATTGTTTTGAATGTTTTAATATTCCGCGAATGTTTTAATTTACTCTGATATTTAGAACTGCGTTTATGAGTAAATCCAACGTCAAAATGTGAGGCACTGGTAACGGGGCCTTACACCGGACTTCAACCGGATTCTTCTCGATGCTTCTATCTACTTGCGGCTCAATAATTGGTGTGGTACCTTGTATTTTTTCCGGAACCTCCATCTCTATCTCTTCATCCACTAACTCATCTTCCCCATCTTTCTCAACCTCTCTACTAACTCTCTCCAGACTAAAAACCCTACCACTACGAGTGGAGATGGCTTTCAATTGTGCAGCCAGATTAGTTTGAGGAATACCTTAAAAAATTACCCGGAGGCCTCTCTTCTTAACGACTAGCAATGTCACCAACGGACCTCTTAATATCAAGAATGGCAGACTATTGTTTCTTAAAATGTAGGTTGTGCTCTGCCAACTTCTTCTGTGTAGCTTGATCTCTATCCAGGATATGCTTCATCATATCTTCTAATCGTCCATTCAACCACTCGAATCATGTCCATTATTTTGAACATTAGTACCATTACTATTATTATTATTATTAAAATACTGACCTTGTCCTTGATTGTTGGTGCATAAATGTCAGTAGTTCATATGTCTAATGTCTGTAATCGAGTCTGTAATATTGTTTATGTATTTGTTTGTTTAAAGCGAAGTTGTTGACAAGTTCGCTTAGGCGAACTTGTTAACCAAGCGAAGTTGTTGACAAGTTCGCCTAGGCGAACTTGTTGAACAAGCGAAGTTATGGACAACTTCGCCTGAGGCGAAGTTGTCGTGTATTTATATATGTTACGGCTTATCGTTTTAGTAGTGAGTTCAAGTGGTTAGAGTTCGTGTAAGTCAAGTGACGTGAGGTCGAGAGTCTGTAACTGTGATTATATCACGTGTTGAGTTATTAATATAACGTGTGTTTGTTCGTATCGTATTCGTGTGTTCGTGTGTTTGTGTTCTACGTCCGTAACGATCTACACAGGGATTCCGCACCTGTGTATATCGGGATATCTCGTGTGATCCGTCCAGGGAACCTACAATTGGTATCAGAGCATTTGCTCGATTGTATGGTTCGGGATATTCACGCGGGTGTAGAATTCGTCCCGTTTCGACTATTCACGAGACGAGTTTTTGGTGTTTTTGCTCATTCTAGCCTCCTACCAGTGTGTTCAAGCCTTTAAACCGTCAAAAACCTCGTTAAAATCCGATTTTCAGATCTGCAGAAAGTTTGAGTTCGTCAGGCGAAGTTGCTGTTCATCAGGCAAAGTTGCCGTCAGGATACGTAGGGTTTCGGCGAAGATATAAGGAGAAGCGAAGTTATTTATAACTTCGCCTACCTCCTTAACTTCGCCTAACTCAGCGAAGTTCTCATCAAGTTCGCCTAGCTCAGCGAATTTTCTTCAAGTTCGCCTACTTTCTAAGTTCGCTTACCCTAAGCGAAGTTATTCTCAACTTCGCCCAGTCACGCGAATTTAAGAAAGAACCAGCGAAGTTATTACTTAAGCGAAGTTATCCTTAACTTCGCCTACAGTACTGTTCAGAGGAAATTTTTTTTTAACTTCGCCTACTCAGAATTTAACGGGTTTCTTAGTCTTCAAGAAGGATGTTGTCGATCAACATTTCGGAGCTTGTAAAGATGGAAGTTGAAGCGGGGTCAGCTACAAAGGCCCCAAGGTTGCTGAAGGGAACCGACTTTGTCGCGTGGAAGGATCGGTTCATACAATACGTCAAGTACCAGGATGCGAAAATGTGGGTATGCATCCAAGATGGATATATTCCATCAGTCATGGAGTATGAGGGTCGAGACCAAATCAAGAAATACAGTAAAATGGAAGAGGAGGAGAAAAAGATGTATGAAGCCGAAAGCAAGGCTCATGCTGCAATCACAATGGCTCTTCCACAGGAGATCCTCCATACGTTCAGAAAGTATACATCAGCTAGAGAGCTTTAGGAAGCTCTTGAGAACAGATTTGAAGGGAATGTAGGTATTCGGGCTTCAAAGATAAAGTTGCTCAAAACTCAATTTTCAGTTTTTAAGTACTTGAAGAACGAATCTCTTGATGATATTATCACTCGATATTATCATCTAATGACTGAATTGAGTAACTACTCCATTTCTTACCGAGAAGAAGAGAATGTGGAAAAGCTTCTCGATGCCCTCCCACCAAAATGGGAGATTTATACTGTAGTGATGAGGGAAGACAAGGACTTCCCTACTTATGATCTTGAAACCACTGTCAACAAGCTCAGAACTTTTGAGCTTAATATGGTAAGAAAAGAAACATCTATGGATCAGATTCAAGATCCAGGCATGTACGGTGCTAAAGTAAACTCCAATTCAAGTTCAAAGACTGATTCTGCCGCCTACTACTCGAAGGGCGAGTCGGGTGCCAAGTCTTCACAGGAGGGGCATGTGTCAGTAAACTCAAATGGGGATGTTTGCTTTGTAGCCGGTGGATCAAGTGGTACTCAATAGACAGCAAGCAAGATTAGTGGATCTTCAAGTTCCTCAAGCAATAATTACTCTAAGATGCCAATGAGCGTCAAATCTGCTGAAGAGCAGTTTGGCCTCTATGCTTCGTTTATTGCTTCAAATGAAAACTATATTCAAGGTAAGGTTGTTGATCCAGCGATGCTGGATGAAGACTATGACCAGATCGATGCTGATGATCTGGAGGAAATGGATTTACAATGGCAGATGGCCATGATAGTGAGGAGAGTGAAGAAGTTTATGAGAAAGACGGGGAGAAAGTTTGTTGGTGGCAGGCCAGGGTTCGACAAGTCTAAGGTGAGGTGCTATAACTGTCAACAAAACGGGCACTTTGCCAAAGAGTGCAGAAACGAGCGAGTTGAACGTGGTCTAGGCCGGTCTGCACAGTACACTGGGAGTAGTAAAGAAGTCAATGCCATGATGTCCAGAGAAGCAGGTGAATACAACTGGAACCTGCATTCGAATGAAACTAGTGAGCAGGCAAATATGGCTAAGGTTGAAAATGAAGAATGTGAGAAGATTACCGGAGAAGAGAAAGCTACTGGTAAGGAAAAAGCTTTCATGGCAGATAACAATGATCAACTCTCTGAGGTAAGTTCTAAACCTATTTGTACTAAATGTGAGAATTTGTCTGAGCAACTTGCTACCATAACTGATCAGTATGTTCGTTTAGATGCTGAATTTAAAACTATTAAAGAAGATCATCACTTTATGAAAGCAAGAGAAAACAGTTACAAAGTTAAAATAAAAGCGTGTGAAAAAGATGTTAAAAGCTTAAAAACAAAACTTGCTGAAAAAATTGAAGTAATTGATCTAAGTTATGAGGTTTTAGAAGGAAAGACTAAACTGATTGCTGAACGAGAAAAGCAGATTGCTGACCACCAGGTGAAAGTGGTGGAACTGAACCGAAAACTTGAGCAGTTCAGAAATTCCTCAGCTATTCTTGATCACCTTGTTGGTGGTCAAGATTCCTCTGCAAAGAGGGGAGGAATTGGTTATCACGAGGTTCCACCACCTTATTACCACAATTACACTTTTAACCCTAGTGTTCAGAAATCTGTTGATTTTGAAGTTCCTCAGACAGTTCCAATCAAGGTTACGAGTAAAGAACCAAGTGTTAGTAGTGGCGAAACGAGTTCGCCTGTTTCAAGTGTGAAAATTTCTGTTACGAGTCCAGTCTCATCAGATTCGGATAAGTTGTCCGAATCGGGTAAGACAAAAGAGAAGGTAGTGTTACCCACTAGTGGAGAAAAAGGTAAAACTTATAAAAAGAGTACTCCACTCAACCCGTACGTCCCACCTTATATGAGACGAACGGCCGGTAACACAGCCTCGACATCCAAAACAACCTTTGAAAAGAAAAAGGAGCATAGGTGTTGTTTTAGGTGTAATAAGTTAGGACATCTTGTTGCAGATTGCCCTCTGACGCCGAAATTCAGAGGTGTGAGGCCTATTAAAACTGAGCATAAACCTAATGGTAATTTTAATACTGCTAAAAATGAAAACCCTTCAAAGTTCCGAAATGTAACTAATTCAGGTTTTCACATAAACAAACCTAAGTTTAACAATGCTAATAACCAAACCTCAAGATATAATACTTTCAATACACATAAGTTTGGAAGGCCTCACACTCAATTTCCAAGGAGATTTCCTAATAGGACTGACAGGAATTATCCAGATGCTAACTTTGGAAAGCAGAAGTACGGGATATATAGATCCAAGACCAATTGGTCTTGGGTCCCTAGATTCTAATCCTTTGCTTTATTGTGCAGGAACAGTTGAACAGGGCTGCCCACAGTCTTTGGATTGTAGATAGCGGCTGTTCCCGGCACATGACGGGTAACAAATACTTGTTGCACGACTTAAAACCTGTTCAAGGAGCAAGAGTTAGCTTTGCCGGTGAAAGTGGAGGCAGAATTACTGGAAAAGGAACGGTGTCCAATGGAAAAATGACCTTGAGAATGTGAACTTTGTAGAAGAGTTGAAGCACAATCTGCTGAGTGTGTCGCAGATTTGTGATAAGGAGTACACTGTTCATTTCACGAAGAATGAGGCGATCGTGTTGAAGCCTGGTTTTCAGATACCAGACGAGTGGATAGTGATGAAAGCTTCACGTGATACAAATACTTATGTAATGGATATGAGGTCTACTGAAATGGCCACGGAAGAATCATGTTTAATGACGAAAGCAAGCGAATCGGAATCCGAACTGTGGCACAGGAGGATGGGGCACATTCATCTTCGGAAGATGAACCACATTGTCAGGAATGGACTTGTGATGGGCGTTCCCTTGAAAAGTTTTAACTTTGAAGACAAATGTATAGCATGCAAGAAGGGAAAACAACACAAGAAATCCCATCTCACCAAGAAGGTCAACTCTATTGCCAGTACTCTAGAACTGCTTCACATAGATCTCTTCGGTCCCGTGTATGCAAAAAGTCTAGGAGGTACTTCTTACTGCTTGGTGATCACTGATAACTACTCGCGATATTAGTGGGTATATTTTCTGAAATCGAAAGATTAGACGGCTCAAATGGTGAAGAATTTGGTTACCAAAGTTGAGAACGTCATGGGTAAAACAATTAAGTTCATCAGGAGTGACAATGGAACGGAGTTCAAGAATTTTGAGATGGAGATCTTCTGTCTTCAGAAAGGAATTGAACACCAATACAGCGCTCCGTATACTCCGCAACAGAATGGAGTGGCTGAAAGGAAGAACCGAACTTTAATTGAAGGAGCCAGAACTATGATGGCAGATTCGAAGCTTCCTGTGATGTTCTGGGCTGAAGCAGTTGCTACAGCCTGCTATGTTCTGAATAGAGTGTTAACTGTTAAGAGACTTGGTAAAACGTGTTACGAGCTTATGCATGGAAGGAAGCCCAACTTGAGTGGTCTTGAACCATTCGGGTCCCCTTGTTCGATCTTGAAGACAAATTCTAAATTTGGCGAAGTAGCCGATGAAGGAATATTAGTCGGTTATGTTGTTGGTACTCCCAACAGACGTGTCTTCAATACTTCGACTTGCAAGGTGGAGGTGGTGTGTAACACCGACATCACAAGTTACCAACCGCCAAAACCAAGCAATGGACCTGCTGAGCTTTTCGACTATGTTAAGCTTTTTAAGTCTTTTAACATACCGGAGTTGGAAATTTCTGAAGAAGAAGAAAGAGTTGCGACGAAGATGATACTTGATGAGGAAGGAAATCTGTTGCAAAGACAGCTGATTGATAAATGTCAACCTTCCTCATCAAACTCTACTGGTATCCCTGCTGCCTCGACTGAAGAAGAATTTATCAATCCATTTCACTCTCAGCCAGAAACAACCATTGACGAGATCTCTTCTAATTTGGAAGATAATTTGCATGTCGGTTCTGTTCCGACCACGAGAATTCATAAAGATCACCCTTTGGATAATATGATTGGTGATGTGTCCTCAGGTGTACAAACGAGAAGTAGCTTGAATGAACACACCTGTGTTTATACAAGCATTAAGGAGACTGGAATAATCAATGAATGCTTGTACACCTGCTTTATAAGCCAGATTGAACCGAAGAATTATCAAATGGCTTTAAAGGACAGCTCGTGGGTCGAAGCCATGCAAGAAGAGTTGGCTCAATTCGAGAAGATGGAAGTTTGGACTTTGGTTGAAAAACCAAAGAATGTGCATGCGATAGGCACAAAATGGGTGTTTAAGTGCAAGAGAGATGATAAGGGGATTATTATAAGAAACAAGGCGAGGCTAGTCGTTAAAGGTTTTAATCAACAAGAGGGGATTGATTATAACGAAGTGTTCGCTCCTGTCGCCAGGTTGGAAGCCATAAGATTGTTTTTAGCGTTTGCTGCTTATGAAAAGATGAAGGTGTTTCAGCTAGATGTGAAGAGTGCGTTTTTGAATGGGAAAGTTGATGAGGTTGTGTATGTTGAGCAACCTCCGGGTTTTCCTGACCCAGACTTTCCAGATCACGTGTACAGGTTGAGCAAGGCGTTGTATGGATTACATCAGGCACCTCGTGCCTGGTATTCAACTTTATCGGATTACTTGCTCGAGAATGGTTTTGAAAGAGGGAAAATTGATAGCACGTTGTTCTTCAAAATAGATGGAAGCGACTTCCTGCTGGTACAAGTCTACGTGGATGACATTATATTTGCTGCGTCAAAAGTCACCATGTGTCAGGAGTTTGAAGCCGTCATGGAGAAAAGGTTTGAAATGAGTGCTATGGGTGAACTAACTTTCTTTCTAGGATTGCAGGTTGATCAGAAGAAGGACGGGATGTTCATTCATCAGACGAAGTATGTTCATGATGTGCTCAAGCGCTTCAAGATGGAGGACAGTTCTCCATAAGATACTCCAATCTGCGTCAATCACAAATTGGGTGCTGAAGTAGACGGTGATGCAGATGTGGACCCAACTCAATATCGGGCAATAATAGGTTCTTTAATGTACTTAACTGCATCTAGGCCTGATATAATGTTTGTTGTTTGTCTTTGTGCACGTTTTCAGGCAAATCCAAAAGAATCTCATTTGAAAGGTGCAAAGAGGATACTGCGGTATCTCAAGGGCAAGCCAAAGCTGGGGTTGTGGTACCCGAAAGGAGGAGACTTGGAGATAGTCGCTTACACAGATTCTGATTATGGAGGGTGCAATCAGAGTCGGAAGTCAACAACTGGAGGATGTCAGTTTCTTGGTGGCAGATTGGTGTCGTGGCAATGCAAGAAGCAGACTTCAGTCGCAATTTCAACCTGTGAGGCAGAATACATGGCAGCATCCAACTGCTGCTCTCAGGTTCTTTGGATTCAACAACAGTTGCGAGACTATGGTCTGAATTTCTTACTTACTCATATTTGCATTGATAACACAGCTGCTATCTCAGTAACTAACAATCCCGTGAAACATAGTAAAACTAAACATATTGACATACGTCATCATTTCATACGGGATTGTGCTGAGAAGAAACTGATTGTTCTTGAAAAGGTGGATACGCTTGATAATTTCGGTGATTTATATACTAAAGCGTTTGACAAATCCAGATTTCAAAACCTTATTGAACTGAATGGGATGATCAATCCCGAGTAACCATGCTTTTCTTGTAGTTAAAAAAAAAAAAAAAAAAAAAAAAAAAAAAAACGTCACTAATCGCTTAAAAATATGTCGGTTACATCAGTTTGAAGGACTTGTCTTCGGATATGTTTTGGTCCTCATTTTCTACGTGTAGATTTTGAGGATAGCCATTAACCAGATTACTGATAGTGACCGGGGCGGTTTATGATGAGTTTTTCATTCTTTCGCTTAAAATTAGTCGATCATAATTAGTTAGAAGGACACATACTACTATGTGGTCGGTCCAGCTGATCCATTGGATCTTCGGGATAGCCGTTTACCTGAAGACTTTGTTTTGGTCGGGGCGATTAATGTTAAAATTTTGAAAGAAATGGGAAATGAAATTACTTTTCAAGTCTACTACTTCGTAAGAAGTTCATTTGCTATGTTTAACAGAAAATCGATCCAACCTTGGAAAATGATAGTTATACTGATTCTGTGTGCTTAACTAGTGAAGTTATTAGGCTTAAAAGGCTTTAGAACAGTCATTGTATGTCATGATAACTTTTTAATGGTGCGTAAAAGTAGATGTGATACAAACTAAATTTACTTGATTTTACGTGGAAACTCCTTAAGAGTTTTGCATGTCTTCATATATATCTTTCCGAATGATAGGCAGAAAAGCGATTACCCAGTCATACACGAGCCCATGTGTGTTCTGATTCCCGTGAAGATAGCGTTTCAAGAAACTGTAGTGATCCAGATTCGGGACTTGCAGTTGGTTTACTACTCTGAAGTCTATGTAAATTTGTGAATTATTAAAAAAAAAACAAAAAAAAAAAAAACAAACAATTTGAGTTATTGAAACATTCTATAGCTGAAGGTGTCAAGACTTCTCAATCTTAGAGTAAGAAGAAGAACGGGAAACAGATGAAGAGTACTTACAACTTAATCAGACACTATGGGTAGAGGTCAATTCGGGGTGACTTGGGGAAAGCCAAATACGCTTTGAGAATAGATAGGGGGCATCAAAATCTCTGAGTTGTTGCCCACTTAAATTTTGAGGCTTAATCGAACCTAACTCGTATCACAGAAACGATGAAAACCACTTTAAGTTATATCTGCTTACAACCTGTCTCTATATGTCATAATACAGCTACACACGGATCTATGTGACAGTCACGTACTTAGTATGATTCCTGTTCGGATCTTTTCTAAAAACGTGGTAGTCTCTAACTAGACTGAAATTTGATCCCTTACACTTTAAATTTTTTAAGTTTTTGTACTTAGATGGTTTTATGATTTTTTAACTGGTTACTTAGAATTGATCATGTCATTTATTTCTTAAAGGAAAGTTTTATAACTTAATTGGAAAAATGTTAAACTTATAAGGTTAAATTTTGTAAATATATAGGCGATGTTGTTGAACAGGCGAAGTTGTGGATAACTTCGCCTAGGCGAAGTTATCCGTAACTTCGCCTGTATAACAGATCCCCTATATAAAGAATACTTAGAGTCAAACTGTTCATTATTCAGCGAACTTATATCCACTGTTTTTCACAGCGAACTTGTCAACAGATCCATACTTGTTAACTTGTTCTTCGATTTCAAACCGATCTAAAGGTTGTTTGGGTTCTTTTATCTGATGTTATACTCGATGTTCGATGTCGTCATTCCTAGGTTGTTTCGACACCCGGTTAACGACCTCGGACGTTCGAAACCTATACCCGATTTCAAAACAAGCTTTTACGTGTTCATGTACAACCTGGTCGTTTGGTTATCATTAATATCATGTGTTTGAGCCTCCTCAATCGTCAAAGTTAATCGAAACACCGGTTTTCCGGATTTCGATTAACTTTACTGTCGCCGTTTCAGATTTAGGCGAAGTTAAGGTTTAGGCGAAGTTATCCGTAACTTCGCCTGGAGCTTAAGTTCGCCTGAGGCGAAGTTATCCGTTCAACTTCGCCTGAAACTTAAATTCGCCTGAGGCGATGTTGTGGTGAGGCGAACTTAAAGATGAAGCGAAGTTGTTCTCAACTTCGGCCCAACTTTAACTTTGCCTGGAACCTTTTTTAACTTAAAAATTTTTTAGTCGAACTTAAAGCTGAAGCGAAGTTGTTCCCAACTTCGCCCAAACTTTAACTTCGCCTATACAGTCTTTATCACAACTTTGCTCATGGTAATAAGCGAACTTGTGTTATGCTTTAATGTTTATCTAACTTGGTTCGCTTGTTGCAGAGATGGCTGCTGTTGCTGGTGCTGGAGGTGCAGGAGGAGACGACGGTGACAATCAGAGGCAATTTTTCCCGGGTCACAATATGTACATCACCCTTGACCCGGAAGCGAGCGGCGTTGAGGATTACCGCGAGATTATTACTTTCCTCATACGCTCGAGGATTTTTCATGCTATCACGAACACTCTGCCGATATCCTTACCAAATATCGAAGACTTTTGGCAGACGGTAGAATACGATTGTCGTGTTGAGCCCCCGGTCATGCGAGCGACTGTGAACAATCAACAGGTTCAGTTCAATTCTGAATAGATTCGGGTGGCGTTACGGTTTGGAGAAGAGACGAGGGACGACCCAACTGAGTTTGTGGCTCCGTTTCGTGATGGAGCGTTTCTCCGAATGGGCTATTCTGGTCCATTAGGCGATTCACAGAGACGGAAGGGTTTTCTACTTGGTCAGTGGCGCTTCCTTATGCATGTCATGATAGTTTGCATGTCAGGAAGGAAGGCGGGCACTGACGGTATGGGTGCGACCATGCAGTCCGCAATGACTGCACTGACTTACAATAAACGCTATAGTTTTAGTCAGATGGTTTTTTACGAGATCGATAGACAGCGAAGGGCGATGGCTCGGGAGCGGTTCGTTATGTATCCACGTTTCATCCAGAAGATATTGAACCATGTGGCTCCGAATCTACCTCAGAGACGACCGATCAGATACGTGGAATCTGTAAGCAAACGTATCTTTGCTCAATGCCGCACTTCGAGTGCGAGGAGCAACCCTGAACGTCGTCCAAGGCATACTCCACTGTTTGGGTTTTTAATCAACCCAGAGTATGTTCCTGCTGGTGGGGACGAGTTCAAAGATCCTCAACCGCGACAGGCAAGAGCAACTCAAGCTGCACCTGCTGTGCCTGTTGTGTCGGCTGCAGAGGATATAGATCTTGATGCTGTCTTTGGAGGTCAAGGTTATTTCGATATGGATCAAGTTGATACACATGTAGAGGTGCAAGTATCTGCTGCACAGGGTTCGGGTGTGAGTGTTACTAGAGCAGCAACGTCGATGGCTGACTCAGATTTGGATGAGATCATGAATGAGGGGAGACGGTTGATGGTGTCTCGAGAGAGAACTTTTGGGAAGAGAAAGAGAACGGAGGATGATGATGAGTCAGAAGAGGAAGAAGATATACATAAGCTGATAAGACGATCAAGACGGGAAAGGACAGGTGCAGGTATGGGAGCTGGAGAGACTTCAAGGATGGTACGTTTTGCTCCGGCTGCACTGTCTGGTATGTCTATCGTTCCATCTTCTGTACAGGTTACAAGTACAAGCGCTGCGGATGTTCCCGTGGTGGCTACATCATCTGCTGGCATTCCATCTACCACTACCATCCAGATGACGACTCCGGAGATCGTGTCTCTACCACCTCCAACGCTTACTCAGTCGGTGGTTGCTGCACGATTTGTAGAGTCAACGGTCGTCACTACTGCAGGGTTATCAGGTATGGTACCACCTGCGGTTACGCCTGCTTCTGATGTCTCGCCTACGCCTATGTCAGACTCAGAGAGAATAGCTTCACTAGAGCGGATCGTGGCAGAGCAATCGAAGACTATTCAACGCCTAGTAGAAGCAAATCAACTACAGTCATCCCACCTGGTTGAGCATGGGAAAATTATAGATGCCTTGAAGGAGTTCTTGGCATCTCAGGGGGAGATGAGCTGTAAAGGCGACGAGCTCAGGACGAAGAAGAGAAACGACAGAGACGATGATCCCAATGCATCGAAAGATGCAGGTGGTGAGCTGCCAAGAACTTCTCAAGCTCTTGGTACTTCCACAGCTGAGGGGGAGTCTGCCGACGCGGCTGGTGGTTCTGGTGGTGATGATGTGGTGTTGGTTGATGATGACGTGATTGATGCGTTGAGGGAACTTGACGATGATATGTTCAGTGACGATGTGTTATTTGATGAAGATGTGCTGCCGAGTGATGTGATTGAGAAGATCGGTGAGCAGATTGAGATTGAGAATGAGATTGAGGAAGGAGAGATAGTAGAGGAAAATGTCGAACATGACATTCCAGAGGTTGAGAAGGCCGATGTAGGTGATCAGACGTCAGTTGAAGATACTGAATGGGAAGAGCAGCCGAGGTGGAAGGAAGGATACGCTCAATGGTTCGTCAAAACGAAGAAACCGGCAGTCCCTACCATGTTCAAAAAGAGTTACAATATTAAGGGCTATGCTGAAGCAAAGAAAGGGATTATATGCTGGATTTATGATGAGCAGTTGCGGCTCTTCGTGATTAAACGATATGATGGAGTTCAGTACCTTAGAAGAATGTTGAGATCGTTAAACACACTGCCTGAATGTGAGGTTAAAGACTTAGCCAGATTGGGGTTGATCAATCGAAGTGATGATAATATGGCTAGAGTCATAGGGAAAATCGTATGGAAAGAGAGCATAAAGGAAAAGAAGTTTGAGCTGTTGAAACCACAGAAAGGGAAACTTGTTGAAGACAAGGATAGAGGTTTGAGAGCTGATGGAAAGCCTTGGATGGTTATGAAGTATAAACCAATCCGGTGCCTTAAAGAAGTACCGATGAAGCTTATGCCCAAGGATGTGCTCAAAGACCTAAAGTGGTGGTTCGTTGATTGTGAGACAGCGGAGGCAGTGATGGAAGATGAGGATGAACAAGAGATCCTAAGAGTTTACGATCCGATGCATCTTGTTAACTTATCACAAGCTGATCTGAAGGTGCTTAACGAAAAGAAAATCTTTTATATTTCAGCTTGGAAGGACGAAGCAAGAAAGTATCAACGAGTTGTGTCGGTGTGTGTTAGAGAAGGAGTGCACGCGTGAAGATACAGGATTACGAGACAAGAGCTGAAAGATCAAGATATGAAGCTACTGCCAAGGGGGAGTCTGTTGGTGCATAAATGTCAGTAGTTCATATGTCTAATGTCTGTAATCGAGTCTGTAATATTGTTTATGTATTTGTTTGTTTAAAGCGAAGTTGTTGACAAGTTCGCTTAGGCGAACTTGTTAACCAAGCAAAGTTGTTGACAAGTTCGCCTAGGCGAACTTGTTGAACAAGCGAAGTTATGGACAACTTCGCCTGAGGCGAAGTTGTCGTGTATTTATATAGGTTACGGCTTATCGTTTTAGAAGTTAGTTCAAGTGGTTAGAGTTCGTGTAAGTCAAGTGACGTGAGGTCGAGAGTCTGTAACTGTGATTATATCACGTGTTGAGTTATTAATATAACGTGTGTTTGTTCGTATCGTATTCGTGTGTTCGTGTGTTTGTGTTCTACGTCCGTAACGATCTACACAGGGATTCCGCACCTGTGTATATCGGGATATCTCGTGTGATCCGTCCAGGGAACCTACATTGATTATAAGCATTTTGAAAACCAGGAAGTGCACCGGACGGACACCAATTGGAATTATTCTAATTCGGGTTCTTATAGGTGTTCAAGTTCTGTTTGTTGTTGTCGTAAGTGTTAGGAAACCTGTTCTGAACAGCAATAAAATCTACCTCTTGATTTATCAACGGGCACTCCAAAGTACCATAACCACCCCTGCATAACTCACATTTGTCAACCTTGGCCTTGAGCTCCTTCACCTCTTTAGTTAAACTTTCCAAAGCAGCAGCCACACTCGTGTCCAGTTTAACCTGGTGCATACCTCGAGCAGATGGGGTGTACTAATAACGGGAATGGAATTCCCGTTTGTGGCCGTTTGGTGTATTCTGATTGAACTGAACTTTCAAACTTCTCATTACACTCGGTGACATTCTTTTTATCCATCAGATTACCTCTCGCGTTCGTGCCGAAACGAGTTTGGGTTTCGTTGTTCAGCCCATTGTAAAACTTTTCAACGAGAGCCCGTGGTGTGAGACCATTATGTGAACAACGAGACAATAGATTTTGAAAACACTCCCAAGCTTGATAATAAGGTTCATGCGCCTCCATGTGAAAGGAGTGGATCTGATCACGAAGGTGAGCTGTTGTCACACCCCAACCTACGGCGGAAATGCCGGGATGTAACCGATTGCTCACAGCTTTTCAAAGGTTACTATCAAGCAATAATATAAGTTTCAATATCTATTAATTAAATTTCATATAAAACAAAATCCATACAATATGCAAAACAAAGCAATAATGTATCAAACAAATATAAATCATGAATAATATTGTCTCGTTAATTTTCTTCTAGCATAATTCATTAAGTGATCTGGTACTTCACATCAAACGAATACCTGCATATGCGTTTAAAATAGAATGGTTTTGTCAACACAAGGTTGAGTGAGCAACACACCAGTTCAAAGTATAAATAAAAATATGTATTTGCAACAAGCCATATGAGAATAACAAAATAACCAAATGAGCAAGTATAACTGAGATGTCGAGAAGCACAAAGCTATAACGACTGGCTTATGATCATGCTAGACTGAGATTATGTTGGACCTCTCCGAATGTGGAAGCATACAAAGCAAATAAGCACATAAACAAGTAAGGTATAAGTTGTTAACACATAAGACAAAGTTGCAGTTTTGAGTATAAGTATATATAAGAAATATAATTTACACATATGTCCCCAAAACGTGAGAAAACGAGTAAAAAGAGGGGAATGTGGTACTCACCTTAGAAATAATCAAAAGATAAACGAATGCGGTAAGAACGGTAGTAAACAAGAGTCACGCTCTTCGGAAGTTCTCGACGAGAAATCCTATGTAACAATAGATGAGGAAATAAATATGGATAGAACAACGAAGCTAACACTAAATAAAGGTTCGGGATTCGATATTGAGTGAAATCTTACAAAGTCTATTTATTATAAATTTGATTACCTTGAAATACAACTTTTATTTATTAAGCTTTTAATTATATAAAATACTTAAAGGTACTTAAGTACATGTTTATAAATATTTCATAGTTTATATAAAATGATTCGTTTTAAATATTTATTTTAAACTAATAATACGTTTAATGTATTCATATACATTTTTATTAATAACAAATCTTTCTTTTATGTTAATATTGAAAATAATATATAACAAATAATAAATAATGATATTTATATAAAATAAGATCTTTCATAAAATATGCAATCTATATTTTTAATATGTGAATTTATCAATATTATGTATACTAACAAAAACCTTATTAAAATATTTATTAAAACCTTATAAAAATCATTACTAATACCTTTATAAATCATTTAATTATCTAATATATATATATATATATGTAAATAGTTATATACACATGTATATGGTTTCAGATCAAAGATCAGGAAAAACGACTTGGTTAATAAGCCGGTTTAATAAAAATATAAATTATTTATCAGTTACTAAGGTTTTAAACCATTAGAAATTGATTTACTAAACAAAATACCAAAACAAATAATGCAAAAACGAGCTGGGAGGGACTCGAACCCACGCCCCCTAGCATGTCTGAACATCAACGAGATATACCCTAACCACCTGGGCTAGAGTGATGATCTGAATAAAAACATAAACGAATAAACATAACGAGCAGACAGCGAATCCAGTAACCCTACAAACCCTTGATTTAACAATTCGCTTAATCAGTTAATGTTAGCCCGATTAGCGTTGGGGCTTTTGCATAGCAGAAGAAAACAAACATACAATGTATTTTATTACCTATGAGGCTGATTATACACTGGTTAATTAGAACCAGTTGCAGACGGCCCGAGGAGGTTCAAGAACACAATACTGCAGATCTTTATAACGTACTTATACAAAGGGTTAATGTTGGCGATGGCTTAAAGGGTGCACATGGAGGATTAATTGAATTATCATTGATGGTTTATGGTATAACCCTAAACGTGTTAGGAGGTTTAGTTATGATGAGAAATCCGTATCATATTGATCCCAATTTCCTAATTAGCTATATCGGTGATAACGTCTAAGGTAAGTATAACGATATGCATTAAACAACTTTCATGATTATGCCGAAAATTGAGGTTCAAGTTAGCCAATGGGTCTCGGTTCGTGAATCTGGTTTATGGATATGGGTTAAGGTAATAATATAATAAGAAGATTAAATGTTGCACTTTGGTCCATGTAGATTTCGGATGGAAGCATTAAGGGTTACAAGTTTAGTTTTGGGTTGAAGATGTATACCTTTGAAAATATATTAAATAATTGTAATAACAATATTAATAAAATATTATTAACTCGATAAACATGATATTTACTTTTCAAAATTTCCGAACATAAAGACGGGTCGGGTTACCATTATTAAAATTAAAACCCGAGTTGTTATAGTCTCCCCTACTTTAGGGAATTTCGTCCCGAAATTAAAGAATACTATAACAACATTATTACGTTTTTTAGGAAAGGAAGATTTGAAAATAAATTGTTTAAAAATTTTATCATAGCAAAGAACTTTGAATAGTTAAAATAACGCTCCAAATGCAAATCTGATAAGGGCACTTATATATAGGATGTACCAGCGGCGTATCCACCATGTCCTTATCATCCTTACATTTGTACCGTTATCCCAACTACTTTCGGTTCTATATTATGACACACAATCTTACGCATCATGATTTCCATGCGAGGACTTCGATAATTATGTTCCGGGCCATAATTATTTTTGTCGTCGGATGGTCCAATGATTCGTCACATCGTGTGAATTTACAAAACGTCTGATTAAAAAACATGACTTTGAGGAAACAAAGGTTTTATGGAGTTTTAATTTAGAACACTAGAAAGTCATCAATGTATAAAATAAATTCAAAAGTTGAAGTGAATTTTTAATAGAGCAAGAAATTTTAAGACGACTTTTAAACGTGAAAGTATAAGTATTTGAAGTTGAAAAGATGTTTCTTATTAATAGTTGAGGTCTATAAAATGGGTTTTGATGGATAAAGGTAAGGAAATAAGTATAAAGGTAGGCTTTAATAAACAATCCATTCAATCAAAAGAAACTTTATTTATTATAGAAGATATATAGTCCAAATACGGGAATAATTCAAGGCCATAAAGAGGCGTTACAATACGTAATTAAGAAAAAGACAAAATAAGGTAAGATAGAAAAAGGGAACGGAAAAGGTCTTCATTATCGTTGAGTAGCTTAATTGGCATAACTTGAGGCACCATGAGGAGTTGCAGGAGTTGGAGCAGCTGAGGTAGATCGATTTGGCATTGCTTGAAAAACCGGAGCTTGCACGGTTTGCAATAGATTTGTTTGGTGGAAATATGTCTGGTAAACTTGAGCTTGCGGTTGTGGGGTTTGGTAGTGTTGGGTTAAGTAAGGTTGACTCTGATTGATGGGAGGAGGTTGAGGAATATGAGGTTGATGGGTTTGAGCTTGATGAGCATTGATACGATGAGGACACGAATTACGGAGGTGATTTGGGTTTCCACAATGGTAGAAAGCACGGGTATTAGGAAAATCAGGTTGAGCATTAGGGGAAGGTTGTTGCGGGACCGCTCGTGTAGTAGGCGGGACACGACAGATATTAGCAAGATGGCCATAACGGTTGCACTGGGTGCAACGACGGCATAGGGATTTAACTGGGTGATGATGGTTACAGATGGAGCATAACGGAAAAGGACTGAGGTAAGGTTTCTTGTTTGAGGAGACTTGCGGGTGGGTAGGATTTGTTGCAGTAAGGTTCTTACGTTTCTTGTTATGAGGATGAGTGGAGGTAGATGGTTTGTAGTTACTAGCAGAGGAATTAGTAAGAAAAGTTAAATCGGTTGCATCGATGTTCCGAATTTGGGTTACTATCCTAGGGATCGCAACAGTTAACTCTTTGGAGATACAGGCAGCCATACGGTGGTTGTGAGAATCAAACGATTGATGTCTAGGATGACAGTGGTTTCTTGAATGGGACATTCTATAGGGACTAAAAATGAGGATTTATAAGATGAAGGATAAACTGAGGAATCATAAGAATAGTAAAATGTTTAATTATGCTGATAACTAATAACGTTACCTTGAGAAGTAAAGTGATTTGCATCATAAATGTTAAAAATAAAAGATTATAAGATGAGGAGGAGTACATAGCGCAAATAGTTATTAAATGATGTAGTCAATAAGATTAACGTGTGATGACTACACGAGGAGTTAAGTCAGTTTAAAATTTAGATTATTATTTGATTATGTTTACAGTAAACTAACAAAATATAAATTGTGGATGTTGGCCTCCCATGAGCTTTCCATGGCAATTTGAATGGCCCAACGAACTAACGAAAAACAACTGAGTTGGACAGCCCATGAGCGTTACATGGCAATTTGATTGTCCCAACTAATTAACGAATTAACAATGCGATGAAGTTTGTCGGCCCAATGAGCGTTACACGGCGTTTTAACCGACCAATCTAAATAACGAACTATCGAAATAAATATGGGTAGTCGGAGTATCTTGTGAACCACCATGTTTGATTACTCCAACAAAAACACGAAAACATGTTAAGAAATGGATAGTATGAGTGCCCATGGGTTCCACGGATTTTTCACCCAACCGCCCATTTAAATAACGGAACACAATAATCGGGAAAACCGAGTTTATCCACGTACCACCGTGAATTCGGTTTAAAAATATTATAGGGTGCAACCACTAATGTGGTCACGGTTGACAGCTTAGGTTGTCAGTCTTATGGAATTTTTGGTCTCGCTCGGGTCCATAGGGTTGAGTACTGTGGTCAGGTTATCACCCAGGTAAGGAATAGCGTCTTACCTTTGGTTCTTGGAACCGTTTTGTCAGTGCTCAACTCACAGTTTCTCTTCCCCTTTCATCTAACACATGGACATGCCACATAACCTAGCCCTAAGGTGTACTAGCGAAAACAAAAGGTGGGAATTATTAAGGAATTTCCCGAAAATAAAAGCAACATAATTTTTGAAAAGTATTCTTTGAATGTTGAGGCATAGCCTCGGAGTTTGTGTGTGTGTGGATAACAAAACAATAATTAACAAATAAATATCTAGAAAAGCTGTAAACAATTTAAAATTGAACACATAAAGGTGAACAGATAGGCAAGTATAGGGCTCCTAAACATGTGTCTAAGGCAATTTCTAACGACCTATCTTAAACCTTCGGCTCTGATACCAATCAGTCACACCCCAACCTACGGCGGAAATGCCGGGGTGTAATTGATTGCTCATAGCTTTTCAAAGGTTACTATCAAGCAATAATATAAGTTTCAATATCTATTAATTAAATTTCTTATAAAACAAAATCCATACAATATTCAAACAAAACAATAATGTATCAAACAAATATAAATCATGAATAATGTTGGAACTTATGTTTTAGACCGACGCATCGAATTAATTTATGGGTGAAAAATATATTATTTGGTCTCAACCAAGGGTAGATGGCTTGAAGACCAAGTCATGCTAGACTAGTATAAATAGATGTTTTTATTCATTTGTCTAGTATGAGTGAGTGTATTGTGTATGAGTGAGATCTAGGGTTTTATCCATTTGAGAGAGTCTCAGCCTCCAGGATGAGCTCTCCTGGTGGCGGCTGATATTACTTAATCGAATGTATGTATGTATGTATGTATGTATGTATGTATGTATGTATGTATGTATGTATGTATGTATGTATGTATGTATGTATGTATGTGATTCATCTTTATGAGAATCATTCGACTAATATTATCATACTACCATTTTTATATTGTTTGTGTTTTGATTATAATTTTTCATCCTATTATTGAATGTTAATCAAATTAGGCTCTCTCCCAATACACCTCATCCGTCCAAACATCATTCAAGAGTGAGTATGAGTGAAATTCGATCCTAATCCTAGATCTGAGCTCCACATCGTTGTTTAATATCGATTATTCACGCTTCCGCACCGTGGCTCGGTTCTGTCAATTGGTATCAGAGTGGGGTTACCGAATCGTTCAGACTAACCGCTGAACTGATTCATTTCGCTCTTGAATCCACTATGGATGTTAAACGATGAAGTTCGTTTAAATTATTTTTGGGGGTTTTGAAATTATTTGATGATTCGGAGAAAATTTTATGGATTGATGTTTGGGTTGATGATTAGTTCAGAGATCCAACATCAATTTCATGTTTATTTGGTCAGAACGGTCTAGATCTGATGTAACAGTGTTATTTGGCTCGTTTTGGGGCAACTCTGTTCATTTGATGATTTCGAGATCTGAAAAGGTTGTGGATAAAGATAGATTTCTTTTTTTTATTTTGAGATGACCTGGATACTGCTCATCGATTCTTTTCAGATTTTGGAACTACTTTTTCGATCTGAAAGAATTAGGTTTTGTTTGCTCGATATTGATTTTGATAAGTGTGCTGCACAAACAGGATATGGTATGTTGGAACACGTTGTCGTTGGTACAAACTGGTATGAACAAGGTACAAGTCAAGAACGAACAGGTACTGAAGGCAATATTATCATTGTTTGTTGTAGCAAATGCAAAGTGAATATTCAAGCAGGTTCTGCAAAGGCAAATCAGTGATTGATGATGCAGAAATGAATTTTTTTTATGTACGGGCACACAATGAACATATAAGATTGATCTCGAGTAATGATAATGGTTAAGTGTTGCTCCGGGCACAGTTTGTGTTTTGCCCAAGCACAACTTTTGGTTCGGGAACACTTTATCTCGGGCACATCTTATCTCGGGCACATCAAGTTTCAGTGTCGAGTAACCCCTTTGCATATCCTTGGTCTTCTCAAAGAAAACTATCTTTAAGTCCCAAGCACACTTTGTTCTAGGAAAGTGCTTCCGAGCACACTTTGTGATAGTGTAAAAATTGAAAAATCACAAGTGTTTTGCTTTCCGGGTACACTTTGTGCTAGGAAAGTGCTTCCGAGCACACTTTTTGATAGTGTAAAAATTGAAAAATCACAAGTGTTTTGCTTTCCGGGTACACTTTGTGCTAGAAAAGTGTTTCCGAGCACACTTTGTGCTAGTGCAAAAATTGAAAAATCACAAGTGTTTTGCTTTCCGGGCACACTTTGTTCTAGGAAAGTTCTTCCGAGCACACTTTGTGCTAGGAAAGTGCTCCCAAACAGACTTTGTGCTAGGAAAGTGATCCCAAGCACACCATGTGCTAGGAAATAGAGTTTGTGAAACATTTCAAAGTTTTAAAGAAACTTTTGAGATTTTTGGTACCGTTGACCATTTGACCAAGCTGTTCTCTACGGAAGATATATACCAGGGGTATTTTAGTAATTTTTCTCCAATCATCAACAAGCTTATGGAATTCAAACCTCATCCAATTTCACGACTTCATCAAAAGCTTTACAAGAACAAGTGTTGACACAAGCTTAAGGATTTAATAACTTTTAGTGTCAACCAACATATGAATATGTTTATTTTCAGATTCTTACAATCTTGATAAGGATGGTCAAGATTGTTTCACCCACACTTGGTTTGAAGACACGTTCTTTAAAGACAATTGCAACGAAATTGGGGGAGTAAAAATCTTTGAATTTTATTGCAAATGGCAAGCTTCAAATCAAGTAAAAGACTCAAATTAAGGAAAAGTTGATCAAGATCAATAATCGAAGATTTTACAAAGTTGTTTCATCGTTTGTAAGTTTTCAGATTTCCTAGTACGGATGAGAAGATAGAGTCATCTTGAGCAACAATGTTGAAAGGATGATTAGTAGAGTTTAACCTCCTATGAAATAGTCACTTGAAAAGTCAAGAACGGGTTATGGATGACATGAATGCTATCTTAATTCAGGGAATGGTTTGAAGATTATTTACAGGGGAAGACACAAATTTGAAGAATTGAAGATTATTTGATGATCACATTGAGTTCATTTCTTTTTGTGATGACCTTGTTACTTGAAGTTGATTTTTGAAGTACAAAGCCTCGTTCATACGCCCATACAACTATATCCAGAAGTGGTATAAGAGTGATAATTCTAAATGAACAATGGGAGAAGCTTAACATGAGGAAGAGAATTTCAACAAAAGACAACGAGTTATGAGGTGATCATGGAAGAAATTCGATGGCATCGGTCTAAGGGGGAGATTGTTGCAACTTATGTTTTAGACCGATGCATCGAATTAATTTGTGGGTGAAAAATATATTATTTGGTCTCAACCAAGGGTGGATGGCTTGAAGACCATGTCATGATAGACTAGTATAAATAGATGTTTTTATTCATTTGTCTAGTATGAGTGAGTGTATTGTGTATGAGTGAGATCTAGGGTTTTATCCCTTTGAGAGAGTCTCCGCCTCCAGGATGAGCTCTCCTGGTGGCGGCTGATATTTCTTAATCGAATGTATGTATGTATGTATGTATGTATGTATGTATGTATGTATGTATGTATGTATGTATGTATGTATGTATGTATGTATGTATGTATGTATGTATGAGTGATTCATCTTTATGAGAATCATTCGACTAATATTATCATACTACCATTTTTATCTTGTTTGTGTTTTGATTACAATTGTTCATCCTATTATTGATTGTTAATCAAATCAGGCTCTCTCCCAATACACCTCATCCGTCAAAACATCGTTCAAGAGTGAATATGAGTGAGATTCGATCCTAATCCTAGATCCAAGCTCCACCGTTGTTTAATATCGATTATTCATGCTTCCGCACCGGGGCTCGGTTCTGTCAAATAATATTGTCTCGTTAATTTTCTTATAGCATAAATCCTTAAGTGATCTTGTACTTCACATCAAACGAATACCTGCATATGCGTTTAAAATAGAATGGTTTTGTCAACACAAGGTTGAGTGAGCAACACACCAGTTCAAAGTATAAATAAAAATATGTATTTGCAACAAGCCATATGAGAATAACAAAATAACCAAATGAGCAAGTATAACTGAGATGTCGAGAAGCACAAAGCTATAACGACTGGCTTATGATCATGCTAGACTGAGATAATGTTGGACCTCTCCGAATGCGGAAGCATACAAAGCGAATAAGCACATAAATAAGTAAGGTATAAGTTGTTAACACATAAGACAAAGTTGCAGTTTTGAGTATAAGTATATATAAGAAATATAATTTACGCATATGTCCCCAAAACGTGAGAAAACGAGTAAAAAGAGGGGAATGTGGTACTCACCTTAGCAATAAGCAAAAGATAAACGAATGCGGTAAGAACGGTAGTAAACAAGAGTCACGCTCTTCGGAAGTTCTCGACGAGAAATCCTATGTAACAATAGATGAGGAAATAAATATGGATAGAACAACGAAGCTAACACTAAATAAAGGTTCGGGATTCGATATTGAGTGAAATCTTACAAAATCTATTTATTATAAATTTGATTACCTTGAAATACAACTCTTATTTATTAAGCTTTTAATTATATAAAATACTTAAAGGTACTTAATTACATGTTTATAAATATTTCATAGTTTATATAAAGTGATTCGTTTTAAATATTTATTTTAAACTAATAATACGTTTAATGTATTCATATACATTTTTATTAATAACAAATCTTTCGTTTATGTTAATATTGAAAATAATAGATAACAAATAATAAATAATGATATTTATATAAAATAAGATCTTTCATAAAATATGCAAGCTATATTTTTAATATGTGAATTTATCAAAATTGTATTATGTATACTAACTGTAACACCCCGTAACCGCAGCGGAAACGTACACGGGATGCAACAGACACATCTGATATCAACAGCATTGCTTATAAAGAAAATACCACTACATTAATTTATAACATATTACATTGTTGCGAGTTTCATTACTGTCTAGGTGTTACACACATATTTTACCGATAAGACATTAATAAATTCATTACAAAACATAGAGCAGCAAGCTTCCAACAGGTAGCACAGATAGTTAAGCACATATCAATCATTCCAACTTGGGCATACCTAGAAAACATGTAAAGAAAACGGGTCAACTACGAATAGTTGGTGAGTTTCACTAATTTAAATAAACACTGACAAATCATTTTAATAATCATTTATTAACAATATAATCATGCTGGGAACTATGTTACCCCAGAACATTTCCATTAACTTCCTGGGAACTATGTTACCCCAGAACAATAATAACCCCTGGGAACTATGTTACCCCAGAACAATAAATACCCCTGGGAACTATGTTACCCCAGAACAATAACAACCCCTGGGAACTATGTTACCCCAGAACAATAATAACCCCTGGGAACTATGTTACCCCAGAACAATAATAACCCCTGGGAACTATGTTACCCCAGAACAATAATAACCCCTGGGAACTATGTTACCCCAGAACAATAACACATGATAAACATTTTATATATTCTGTGCATCAGACCATATATATATAAATGTACAAGTATTTCCATACGATCGGTATGTACTTAAATACTTTAAATAAGACATGTTTTCCGCCCCGGGAAAATATAATTAAAATAATTCATTAAAAGGGGCTCGTGAAAACTCACCTTTTTGTGAGTCGGTGAGTAATATAAGGAACAGCTACGTGCCTGGATCTGTAATATAATATCTAGTCGTTACTATATAATTCCCATAACTTAAATACGTATCAATCGGTACATCTGGGAACATTGTTAACCCAGTACTGTACTCGATTCGGGGACAATGTTAACCCCGTGACACTTCTAAGGACCCAGATTGTGACATTGCTTAGAGTTTGACAGTCAATTTAGTTAAGGTGATGAAATTATAGCTCGGTTTGACACCCCGTTTGGCCGCGGGGCCCGTTTCCGGTATTTCGGTGCCGGAAACGGTAAAATCGGGTAAAATTACCCAAATCATCCGAATTATTTTCGGATGATTTATTTTTACTTAATTTACTTAGATTTATGAAAATAGTCCATTTTTAAAGTTTTCGTGTACCAGTCAGCTCGCTTATGCGAACTTTGCCTGTTTACACGTTTTAAGCTTTAAAAACTTGTTTTTATGTTCTTTTTAGCACAAATAATTACCCGATTAGTCTCGGGTCTTGAAATTTTGCAAAAAACTTATTTTGATAGAAAGAAAATTTTACAAAATTTTTCCAGATTTATTTTCTTATATTTACATTTATTTATCTATTTTTAAATCTTATTAAAACACTAAATATGTCAAAAATACCAAAACACTTTAGAAAAATCCCAAATTTTTCTGAGATGATCTCTGTCATCCTCATAACTTCCTGGAATTTTTCCAGATTTATTTTCCTATATTTACATTTATTTATCTATTTTTAAATCTTATTAAAACACTAAATATGTCAAAAATACCAAAACACTTTAGAAAAATCCCAAATTTTTCTGAGATGATCTCTGTCATCCTCATAACTTCCTGGAATTTTTCCAGATTTATTTTCCTATATTTACATTTATTTATCTATTTTTAAATCTTATTAAAACACTAAATATGTCAAAAATACCAAAACACTTTAGAAAAATCCCAAATTTTTCTGAGATGATCTCTGTCATCCTCATAACTTCCTGGAATTTTTCCAGAATTTAAAACATATTTCCAAGCCATTTTCACCCAAAACCGAGCTAGAAAGCCCTAGAACTCGTTTCACCGAAAAGCCTACTTAGACTTTTCCAACTGAGCTCAAATTTTGTGGGTGACTTTTATATGTTATAATTATCTTAAATTTTCCGGAATTTTTCATCATGTTTTGCTATTTTTCACTATTTTTGGCCAAAACCGAGCATTAAATTCACCAAATATTCATCTTTTATCCAAAAATTACCAAAAATTCACAGATCTCATATTTTCATGTTTAGATCATCTCTGTGAAATTTCGTGACCCGACTCTAAGCACACGAAAATCTGTCCAAATTTCATAAACACACGAAAACCGAACTATTTTGTGTTTTCTAGCTTTAGATCGCAAGGATCTCGGTTTCTAGCCTTTGCTAGCCGCTAGATACAACACTTACAAGCACATCAACACCACACCAAGCAAGTTATACCCACAATCAAGCCATTTCTTTCCTAGTGTCGGTTAAAACATCAAAACAACGATTTTGACCGTAAAAATCCGTTCTCGACTCTTTTTACTCACTTCTTGGACCAAGATCCCTTGTATAACTTGTATACATCTCTTGGTCATGCAAGAGTCGGTTTCATCTCGGATTTTCACCCGTTTTTCACATGGAAAATTCATTTGACAAGATTTCAACCGTAAAAATTCATTCTAAACACTTTTAACTAATTACTTGGATCAAGATCCTTTGTATAACTTGTATACATCCCTTGATCATACGAGAATCGGTTTCATCTCGGGTTTTCACCCATTTTTCACATGAAAACCTCCTTTTCTCAAGAATTATGAAATTAAAAACAAGATTCAAGCATCAATTCATGCATATACCTTGAGATCTTGGTGAAAAATGGATGAATCTTGGATGAAGGTTTGAAGATTGAGAGAGTTTGAGAGAGTTTGGATGAAAGAAAAAAAAATGGAATGTGTAAAAGGGGTGTGGGGGGGTGGCCGGCCATATGGTGGTGTGGGGGGTGGGTCCCACAACTTCAATATTAGCCACACATTTGGATTGTGTAATCCGGATAATGTTGTGGATAATCTGGTTCAGTTCGTTTCTCGTTTAAACTCGTAATTCGGCTTAAAACGAGCATAAAATGGTCGTTTTCCGGGTTAAAATAAAATTTACATAAAACTGATTTAAAAACTTTAAAAACTTAACCCATGACATTAAAACATCATATTATTAATAATTACGCATCTTTTTCGGCTTGATTGATCGTCTCTTGCTTGGTTTGGTGTTAAAGGTTTCGTTTAGCGTACCGACGTACCATTAAATCGAAATCCTTTTTCTGTGCTATAATTTACTTATCCCGAAGCATTAATACTTCGTAAATATCACTAAACATTATATACTTCGTCTATAATGTAATTCCCGATTCGTTCGGGTTTCAATAATCGTTCATTGGTTAATTGTAATTCCAATATGATTCACTATATAATTGAGTATGATTCATACTGTGAACCATATATATTCGTATAAACGTGCTATAACTCATATAATCAATATTAAATAACACGTAAATAGTATATTCCGGCTAGGGTATACCTGAATTTGCCGGAATCGTTACATTCTCCCCCCGTTATAAAAATTTCGTCCTCGAAATTTTACGCGTCAACTACTTCCTTTTGAGGAAATAGGTGGGGGTATTTCTTCCGAAATTCGTCCTTTCGTTCCCAAGTAAATTCTGGGCCTCGTTGCGAATTCCATCTAACTTTGACCAACGAGATCTTATTGTGTCTAAGTTGCTTGATTTTACCGTCCACTATTTCGATGGGCTCCTCTACGAAGTTGAGCCTATCACTTATTTGAACACCCTCTAAGGGTAACACCGATGTCTCATCCGCCAGACATCTTTTCAAATTTGACACATGAAACACGTTATGAACTGCACTTAGTTCCTCAGGCAGTTCTAGTCGGTAAGCTACCGGGCCGATCTTTGCAGTAATAATGAATGGTCCAATATATCTAGGGGCCAACTTCCCCGCCTTTCCAAATCTGACCACTCCTTTCCAGGGTGATACTTTCAGATATACTTTTTCACCCTTCTCAAATGACAATGGTTTTCGACGGGTATCGGCATAACTCTTCTGCCGGTCCCGCGCGGCTTTTAGGTTGTTCTTAATTTCAAGAATCATGCTGGTCGTCTCCTGGACCAGATCCGATCTAATGACCTGCGGGTCTCCCACTTCAGACCAGCAAAGTGGTGATCGGCACTTCCGCCCATACAATGCTTCATAAGGTGCTGCCTTTATACTGCTATGGTAACTGTTATTATAGGAAAATTCAACGAGTGGGAGATGTTGATCCCAATTTCCCTTAAAGTCCAGTACGCAGGCACGAAGCAGGTCCTCCAAAGTTTGAATGGTCCTCTCAGACTGGCCATCGGTCTGAGGGTGGTAAGCTGTGCTTAGGTCAATACGTGTTCCCAACGCTTCTTGGACAGCTTGCCAAAGTTTGGAGGTGAAATGGCTATCCCTATCGGAGATGATCGAGATGGGGATGCCATGACGAGACACTATTTCATTTATATAAATTTGCGCAAGTCTCTCAGTGTTATAATTATTCCTAATTGGAATGAAATGTGCTGATTTGGTTAATCGATCCACGATTACCCAAATTGCATCATGACCTCGGGGCGTCTTGGGGAGGTGTGTCACAAAATCCATTGTGATCTGCTCCCACTTCCATTCCGGAATTTCCGGTTGTTGCAACATTCCCGAAGGTTTCTGGTGCTCCGCCTTAACCCTCGCACACGTCGTACACTTGCCGACGTATGTGGCTATATCCTTTTTCATACCTGGCCACCAGTAAAATTCTTTCACATCCTGGTACATTTTATCCGATCCCGGATGTATGGAATATTTCGATTTATGCGCTTCGTCCATGATTAATTCACGAAGGTCATGGAGGGTCGGAATCCAAATCCGACTTTTGAAATAGAGAATTTCGTCCACACGCTGTTCGAAATTCTTCTCATTCCCGTAAAGTCCTTCTTTATCCAATTGGTCCTCTTTCAACGCCTCGCGTTGAGCGACTCGAATCAAATCCGAAAGGTTTGACTGGACTATCATCCCCAACGCCCGCACTCGCAATGGTTTAACCCGATCCTTCCTACTCAAGGCATCGGCTACGACGTTAGCCTTGCCGGGGTGATATCGAATGTCACAGTCATAGTCACTCAGCAACTCGACCCATCTTCGTTGCCTCATATTCAGTTCTTTCTGATCGAATATGTGTTGCAAACTTTTATGATCAGTGAATATGGTGCACTTTGTGCCGTAGAGGTAGTGTCTCCAGATTTTAAGTGCAAAGATGACTGCTCCCAGTTCTAAGTCATGAGTAGTGTAATTTTTCTCATGAACTTTTAGTTGTCGAGACGCATAGGCTATGACCTTTTTATTTTGCATTAACACGCATCCTAGCCCTTTACGGGATGCGTCACAATATACAACAAGTCCATCATCTCCGTCGGGGAGACTTAAGATTGGCGCTTGACACAACCTTTGCTTTAGCGTTTGAAACGCCGTTTCCTGCTCTTCACCCCATTCATATTTCCGATCCTTTTGAGTCAGGAGGGTTAAAGGTTGGGCGATGCTGGAAAAGTTCTCTATAAATCGACGATAGTATCCAGCTAAGCCTAAGAATTGGCGGATTTCCTTCGGAGATTTAGGCGCTTGCCAATCCTTAATTGCTTCAACTTTACTCGGATCAACGTGTATTCCTTGGTGGTTTATAACGTGACCGAGGAATTGCACCTCTTGTAACCAGAAGTTACACTTGGAGAATTTTGCATACAACTTCTCCTGATCCAAAAGCTCCAAAATTAACCTCAAATGTCGCTCATGTTCTTCATTACATTTTGAATATATCAAAATATCGTCAATAAATACAATGACGAATTTGTCGAGGCAGGGTTTACAGACTCGGTTCATGAGATCCATGAACACCGCTGGCGCATTTGTTAGCCCAAAAGGCATAACTAAAAATTAGTAGTGGCCGTAGCGAGTCCGAAACGCGGTTTTCGGGATATCCTCCTCTTGAATTCTAACTTGGTGGTATCCCGATCTAAGATCAATTTTTGAGAAATAGTTCGCACCTTGTAGTTGGTCGAACAAATCATCGATTCGGGGAAGAGGATACCTATTTTTGATGGTTAATTTGTTCAATTCCCTGTAGTCAATGCACATTCGAAGGCTTCCGTCCTTCTTTTTCACAAATAGTACAGGTGCACCCCACGGGGAATAACTGGGACGTATAAATCCCTTATCCAACAATTCCTGCAACTGGTTGGATAATTCTTGCATCTCGGACGGTGCAAGTCTGTAAGGGGCCTTAGCAACAGGGCCAGCTTGTGGTAACAGATCGATTCTGAATTCGACCTGTCGGGTTGGCGGTAATCCAGGAAGTTCCTCTGGAAAAACTTGTGGAAATTTGCGTACCACGGGAATATCGTCCACCCGTTTTTCCTCAGAATCAGCGGCCGTCAGGCTCGCTAGATACGCCACACATCCCTGACGTATATATTTCAACACCTTGAGGTGGGATATAAATGGTATCATGGTGCCGGATTTTTCTCCCTGCACTAATACCTCCTCGTCATCCGACACCCGGATCTTGACGGTTTTCTTTTCACAGTTTATTTCTACCCTGTTACGTGCCAACCAATCCATTCCCACTATCACGTCAAAACTACCCAATTCTACCGGTAACAAGTCAATCAGGAAGGATTGTTCGCTCAGAATAAAAGGGCAATTCCGAACAATCTGATTAACTATCATGGTTTTACCGTTAGCGACTTCTACGGTGTAAGGTTCTATGGTTTCACCAATAGGAAGGTTTGCTATCGAAAGGAATCTAACGGAGACAAAACTTCTATCGGCGCCTGTATCAAATAATACAGAAGCGTAATGATCAGAGACGAGGAAGGTACCTGTCACTACGCTGGGGTCCTGGCGCGCCTCGTTCGCTCCCATCACAAATGCTCGGCCTCGCGCCGGATTGGACGACGATGGCTGACCCGCGAGTTGTCTCCCGTTTCCTCCCTGATTCAGTTTCGGGCAGTTCCTTTTGAAGTGATCCGTGCTGCCGCATTCGTAGCAAGCACGGCTAGTGGTCACCATCTGGTTTCCTTGCGGGTTCTGCTGTCGGGCTGGTTGAGTTCTAAATGGTTGCGCCCGAATAGGTTGTGGTTGTCGGTTCAGGTTGTTCAGATTTGTCTTACAATTTGGTGCGTAGTGTCCAACCCTGCCACACCGGTGGCACACCACCTCCTTGCACACGCCACTATGGTGGTAACCACATTTCCCGCACCTAGGAAACGTTCCCTTCTGCGGTTCTTGCCTTCCGCCCGAACTAGTCATGGCATAGCTCTGGGCAGCGGGCCTAGCTCGTTTGTTTTGCTGCTTTTCTTGGATTCTATGATCATGCGCACCCCGTTTTCCCCCAGCGGATTCTCCTGTCACCTTTAGTGATCCGCTCCGTAAGAAATCATACGTGACTATGCCAGCCTGTGTCACTGCACTTTCATACGTCCGGTGTCCCCCCGCGTTGACTATACTCCTCACTACTGGAGTAAGTCCCCAAATATAACGTTCCACCCTCTTCGTCTCCGGGGTGACCAACCACGGTACTAATCATGACAGTTCATTGAACCGATTGGTATAACCCAAGTGGTCCGCCCCCTTCATCTCCAGATTCCACAACTCATTTTCCAGTTTCTGCAATTCATTCTTTGGACAGAAATGTTCCAGCACAAGAGCCTTAAGCTCCGTCCAGGTCATGTGGTTTGTCGCCACCTGACCTCGAGTCTGTACTATGGTGTTCCACCATGTCAAGGCATGGTCGGTGAATGTACAGGTGGCGTACTTAACGATACAATCCTCGGGACAGTTGCTAATATTCACCACTGATTCGATTTTCTCTATCCATTTAACTAACCCATTCGGTCCTTCAGACCCGCTAAACTCTAATGGCTTGCACAACATGAAATCCTTGATCGAACATCCCCTGGATGCACGAATTGGTTCCGTACGGTTTGTCTCTACCGTAGGTATAGGGCCATTGCTGTCAGTAACGACCACCCTAGGCGGTGCAGTGTTATCATTCCTTGGAGGATTAGCATTTTGTTCCCCGTCATTATTTATGGGCGTTTGATTGCTCGGAGGGGTTGGATTGGTCGAGTTATTAATACTGGCGGCGATGCGCGATACTATATCCGGTATCGCCGCCTCCAACTGTTGAGCAATCAAACGGCTCACATCTACTTCCGATATTTTCGTTGATCGTTTCGGTGCCATTCTACACAATCATCAAAGAAATACATATAATCAATACCATCTCAAATCATAAAACACAATACATATTTCATTCATTAGTAAACATGGATACATATTATACAAACATAAGTTTACATACTTTCCAGTCATCATTACATAACTAAGTTTTAATACAAAGGGCCTATGTTGGTATCATCCTCGACATAACCTGCAATGGGTCAGTGCTTGAATGATACCCAAAAGTATCGATAATGATATGCCCTACAAGAGGCCCCCTATGGGCCAGTGGTTGTACTATAACTAAACAAGATTCACTCCGTGTTAGTATCACCACTAACTACTTACACGGAGTATCAAAAAGCGGTTCAAGATTCTACCATCTAACACATCTACACATGGTGGTAAACCAACCCCACCAACACCGCCACCAGCACTACCAACACCGCCACCATAACCCGCATTCGGGTTTCCATCTGGCCGATCAACCAGTGGGAGTATGAGCACTCCCTTTTTAACTGGTTAATAGCATACTGGTGGTCCAGTATGCTGTCCCCGAGGTACGCCCGCCTCTGTACCCCCACGACCAGGGCGGCAGAGTGCTCGTTCACCTGTTCGGTGAGAACACGTAGCCAAGCCGCCAAGTCCCGTTCCTGCCTCGGAAGACCCCACACAGGTAGGGTCGCAGGCTCGGGCTGGGGGCGGGAGGACTCGCCCCTATGGTAAGTTGATCTGGGTGGGGTAACAGTGGGCGGAACATACGGGGCACTGATCCGCGCCGTGAGGCGGGGACCGTGTCTGGGGGGAATCGGGGCGGTCTGTGGTGCGGGCGGGGTAGGAGACCTGGTAACCCTAGCAGGGGAGGGTAAACTAGCACTCCTAGCTGGGGTGGTCTGTCTAGAAGTACTATGACTAGCCTCCGAAGGCTCGGAGCTGGGTGCTACACTTGGGCTTCCAGAGGCCCCGGAACTGACCTCTTCCGGGTCCTCTTCCGTCGACACACTAGGTGTTCTTGCCATTTTTACCTGCACACAAGTTAACAAACATATAGTCCCTTTCCATAGTGTAATTCATAATTAAATTAATCATGCACTTACTTATACAATTTTGCCACATAGTAATATTATTATACATTTACACATATGTTGCCAATTTTTACCTATTTAAGTCCCCCGTGACTTCCCCTGAATTCCCTCGTGCAGACAAGCCTGTTATTATGTTCCGGACCATAATAACCCACTTGTCCATCCAAGTTCATCCCGATCTCGTCACAATATATTATTAGTTGATATTCAGATCCTATAATACTTGAGCTACTGGTTATATTTTAGGTATCTTTTTCAGACATCCTAATTCTTTATAACCAATGGCTCTGATACCAAGTTCTGTAACACCCCGTAACCGCAGCGGAAACGTACACGGGATACAACAGACACATCTGATATCAACAGCATTGCTTATAAAGAAAATACCAGTACATTAATTTATAACATATTACATTGTTGCGAGTTTCATTACTGTCTAGGTGTTACACACATATTTTACCGATAAGACATTAATAAATTCATTACAAAACATAGAGCAGCAAGCTTCCAACAGGTAGCACAGATAGTTAAGCACATATCAATCATTCCAACTTGGGCATACCTAGAAAACATGTAAAGAAAACGGGTCAACTACGAATAGTTGGTGAGTTTCACTAATTTAAATAAACACTGACAAATCATTTTAATAATCATTTATTAACAATATAATCATGCTGGGAACTATGTTACCCCAGAACATTTCCATTAACTTCCTGGGAACTATGTTACCCCAGAACAATAATAACCCCTGGGAACTATGTTACCCCAGAACAATAAATACCCCTGGGAACTATGTTACCCCAGAACAATAACAACCCCTGGGAACTATGTTACCCCAGAACAATAATAACCCCTGGGAACTATGTTACCCCAGAACAATAATAACCCCTGGGAACTATGTTACCCCAGAACAATAATAACCCCTGGGAACTATGTTACCCCAGAACAATAACACATGATAAACATTTTATATATTCTGTGCATCAGACCATATATATATAAATGTACAAGTATTTCCATACGATCGGTATGTACTTAAATACTTTAAATAAGACATGTTTTCCGCCCCGGGAAAATATAATTAAAATAATTCATTAAAAGGGGCTCGTGAAAACTCACCTTTTTGTGAGTCGGTGAGTAATATAAGGAACAGCTACGTGCCTGGATCTGTAATATAATATCTAGTCGTTACTATATAATTCCCATAACTTAAATACGTATCAATCGGTACATCTGGGAACATTGTTAACCCAGTACTGTACTCGATTCGGGGACAATGTTAACCCCGTGACACTTCTAAGGACTCAGATTGTGACATTGCTTAGAGTTTGACAGTCAATTTAGTTAAGGTGATGAAATTATAGCTCGGTTTGACACCCCGTTTGGCCGCGGGGCCCGTTTCCGGTATTTCGGTGCCGGAAACGGTAAAATCGGGTAAAATTACCCAAATCATCCGAATTATTTTCGGATGATTTATTTTTACTTAATTTACTTAGATTTATGAAAATAGTCCATTTTTAAAGTTTTCGTGTACCAGTCAGCTCGCTTATGCGAACTTTGCCGGTTTACACGTTTTAAGCTTTAAAAACTTGTTTTTATGTTCTTTTTAGCACAAATAATTACCCGATTAGTCTCGGGTCTTGAAATTTTGCACAAAACTTATTTTGACAGAAAGAAAATTTTACAAAATTTTTCCAGATTTATTTTCTTATATTTACATTTATTTATCTATTTTTAAATCTTATTAAAACACTAAATATGTCAAAAATACCAAAACACTTTAGAAAAATCCCAAATTTTTCTGAGATGATCTCTGTCATCCTCATAACTTCCTGGAATTTTTCCAGATTTACTTTCCTATATTTACATTTATTTATCTATTTTTAAATCTTATTAAAACACTAAATATGTCAAAAATACCAAAACACTTTAGAAAAATCCCAAATTTTTCTGAGATGATCTCTGTCATCCTCATAACTTCCTGGAATTTTTCCAGATTTATTTTCCTATATTTACATTTATTTATCTATTTTTAAATCTTATTAAAACACTAAATATGTCAAAAATACCAAAACACTTTAGAAAAATCCCAAATTTTTCTGAGATGATCTCTGTCATCCTCATAACTTCCTGGAATTTTTCCAGAATTTAAAACTTATTTTTCAAGCCATTTTCACCCAAAACCGAGCTAGAAAGCCCTAGAACTCGTTTCACCGAAAAGCCTACTTAGACTTTTCCAACTGAGCTCAAATTTTGTGGGTGACTTTTATATGTTATAATTATCTTAAATTTTCCGGAATTTTTCATCATGTTTTGCTATTTTTCACTATTTTTGGCCAAAACCGAGCATTAAATTCACCAAATATTCATCTTTTATCCAAAAATTACCAAAAATTCACAGATCTCATATTTTCATGTTTAGATCATCTCTGTGAAATTTCGTGACCCGACTCTAAGCACACGAAAATCTGTCCAAATTTCATAAACACACGAAAACCGAACTATTTTGTGTTTTCTAGCTTTAGATCGCAAGGATCTCGGTTTCTAGCCTTTGCTAGCCGCTAGATACAACACTTACAAGCACATCAACACCACACCAAGCAAGTTATACCCACAATCAAGCCATTTCTTTCCTAGTGTCGGTTAAAACATCAAAACAACGATTTTGACCGTAAAAATCCGTTCTCGACTCTTTTTACTCACTTCTTGGACCAAGATCCCTTGTATAACTTGTATACATCTCTTGGTCATGCAAGAGTCGGTTTCATCTCGGATTTTCACCCGTTTTTCACATGGAAAATTCATTTGACAAGATTTCAACCGTAAAAATTCATTCTAAACACTTTTAACTAATTACTTGGATCAAGATCCTTTGTATAACTTGTATACATCCCTTGATCATACGAGAATCGGTTTCATCTCGGGTTTTCACCCATTTTTCACATGAAAACCTCCTTTTCTCAAGAATTATGAAATTAAAAACAAGATTCAAGCATCAATTCATGCATATACCTTGAGATCTTGGTGAAAAATGGATGAATCTTGGATGAAGGTTTGAAGATTGAGAGAGTTTGAGAGAGTTTGGATGAAAGAAAAAAAAATGGAATGTGTAAAAGGGGTGTGGGGGGGTGGCCGGCCATATGGTGGTGTGGGGGGTGGGTCCCACAACTTCAATATTAGCCACACATTTGGATTGTGTAATCCGGATAATGTTGTGGATAATCTGGTTCAGTTCGTTTCTCGTTTAAACTCGTAATTCGGCTTAAAACGAGCATAAAATGGTCGTTTTCCGGGTTAAAATAAAATTTACATAAAACTGATTTAAAAACTTTAAAAACTTAACCCATGACATTAAAACATCATATTATTAATAATTACGCATCTTTTTCGGCTTGATTGATCGTCTCTTGCTTGGTTTGGTGTTAAAGGTTTCGTTTAGCGTACCGACGTACCATTAAATCGAAATCCTTTTTCTGTGCTATAATTTACTTATCCCGAAGCATTAATACTTCGTAAATATCACTAAACATTATATACTTCGTCTATAATGTAATTCCCGATTCGTTCGGGTTTCAATAATCGTTCATTGGTTAATTGTAATTCCAATATGATTCACTATATAATTGAGTATGATTCATACTGTGAACCATATATATTCGTATAAACGTGCTATAACTCATATAATCAATATTAAATAACACGTAAATAGTATATTCCGGCTAGGGTATACCTGAATTTGCCGGAATCGTTACACTAACTAAAACCTTATTAAAATATTTATTAAAACATTATAAAAATCATTACTAATACCTTTATAAATCATTTAATTATCTAATATATATATATATATATATGTAAATAGTTATATACACATGTATATGGTTTCAGATCAAAGATCAGGAAAAGTGACTTGGTTAATAAGTCGGTTTAAGAAAAATATAAATCATTTATCATTTACTAAGGTTATAAACCATTAGAATTGATTAACTAAACAAAATACAAAAAAGAAATAATGCAAAAATGGGCTGGGAGGGACTCGAACCCGCGCCCCCTACCCTGTCTGAACATCAACGAGATATACCCTAACCACCTGGGCTAGAGTGATGATCTGAATAAAAACATAAACGAATAAACATAACGAGCAGACAACGAATCCAGTTACCCTACAAACCCTTGATTTAACAATTCGCTTAATCAGGTAATGTTAGCCCGATTAGCTTTGGGGCTTTTGCATAGCAGAAGAAAACGAACATAACAATGTATTTTATTACCTATGAGGCTGATTATACACTGGTTAATTAGAACCAGTTGCAGACGGCCCGAGGAGGTTAAAGAACACAATACTGCAGATCTTTATAACGTAATTATACAAAAGGTTAGTGTTGGCGATGGCTTAAAGGCTGCACATGGAGGATTAATTGAATTATCATTGATGTTTTATGGTATAACCCTAAACGAGTTTGGCGGTTTAGTTATGATGAGAAATCCGTATCATATTAATATAAATTTTCTAATTAGCTATGTCGGTGATAACGTATAAGGTAAGTATAACGATATGCATCAAACAACTTCCATGATTATGCCGAAAATTGAGGTCAAAGTTAGCCAATGAGTCTCGGTTCGTGAATCTGGTTTATGGATATGGGTTTATGGATACGGGTTAAGATTATAATATAATAAGAAGATTAAATGTTGCACTTTGGTCCCTGAAGATTTGGGATGGAAGCATTAAGGGTTACAAGTTTAGTTTTGGGTTGAAGATGTATACCTTTGAAAATATATTAAATAATTGTAATAACAATATTAATAAAATATTAGTAACTCGATAAACGCGATATTTTCTTTGCTAAATTTCCGAACATAAAGACGGGTCGGGTTGCCATTATTAAAATTAAAACCCGAGTTGTTACAGCTGTTTTAGTAAGTGGGAAGTATTTCTTGATGAATGTTGAACGTGGTACTTCCCAAGTAGTAAATGTGCCAGGTGGCTGAGTGTCAAGCCAAAGAGCTGCCCGTCATGCAAGTGAAAAAGGAAAAAGATGTAAGAAAAATACCATCTTTGGTAGCACCTTGTAAATTAAAATTCTTATGAACGCGGCTGAGCCAGTTAATGTGTGCTGGTGCATCTTCGTCATCACGCCCATGAAATTGGTTAGCTTGGGTGAGAGAATTCATGGCGTATGATGGAATTTGCAATGAATTCGGGTTGTCGTTCTGTTGTCAGCCATTTAAACTTCTGGTTATCTTCTCGAACTTGACTATGGTGAACTTTGCGGTGATGATTTCGATATAGAACCAGACTCTGACGGTTGTTTCTCTGCTGATGAACTAGCTTTGGACTTCAATGGAGAAAATACAAGATTATCCAGTGGTGGTCCTTGCGAACGAAGATGTGGCATAAACCTGAAAAAACACAAAAAGACCAACTGAGTAGACTTCAAAACTAAAAATTAAACACAAATAAACTAAAACTTAAATTAGACTCATACGACTCAAACAAAATAAATAAAGAAAATAGAATGTATGTAGCATGTAAGTCTAATTGAAGCTAATAACGAAATCACCAAGATCCCCGGCTTTGGCGCCGAAAACTTGATGTGCTAAAAGTAGTTAAATAAAAAACGTTAATCTAGACACTGAGTAATAAATTCTAGACTCTTAAACTTAACTAAAACTACTAACCGGCAAGTGTATCGATCGACTCTAGTATAGCTAAGTAAGTCCGGATATCGAACCCACAAGACTCTTTTAATTACGTAACTAGCTAATTAGACTCAACTAACTGACACGACTATTTGAATATTATTATTAAAGTGGGGATTTTTAAACAATATTATATTAAACTAATAAAATAAACTAAATTAATAAAAGACAATTAATGAAACACAAGACAAGTAAGTCTGACTGATTCAGATGATGATGAAAAACCACCTAGGCTAGAATCCTCTAAGTTATGTGTATCAATTAATTAGGAAAATTAAGTTATGGAACTGGGATCGCAAGATAAACTGAAAGAAAACCCGAACATGACCCTTGATCCTTCTCAAGAAGACACCTATGAGTTCCTAACAAGTTTTAAGACACGCCAGTTTTATATATTAAACTCCCCTACGGTTATTTAATTATGTATGTTTAAGTACCTTTATAGTGAAATCCTACCTTATAGTGCGGAAATCAAACATAGCTAAGAAAACTCAATTGACTTAATAGACTAAGTTGACAATTCAAACCTAGACGGACTCCTTAAAAAGAACTAAATCTGAAAATCCTAATCAACAAAGATCTATCAATAACATATCACCTTACAACTTTCTAGGTTAGCAGCTCACTTTTATTTATTTGATTAGTTTTACTGTTTCTATGACCTTATTCTAATTTAATCACAAACTAGTCAAGAACACACAGTAAATGACCTATCATGTTAAACAATCAACAAGGCTAATGTGAAACAATAAACCTAAGAAAATAAAAACAAGTAAGCATATGCATCAACTAAATAAATTTAACAATTTACTTAAAACATAAAACTCATAACGAAAAGAATCCCTATAAAAAATCAATCAAACAAAGGTTCATCATGACATAGATAGTTTAATAAGTTTAGCCTAGCATCATGTAATAAAAAGCAAACAAAGTAATAAAATAAGAAAACACGGTGAAAATAATGAAGAACGGAAATTCAAATGTGATAAAACCCGTAATCTTCACTCTTGAATGTATAGCTCTTCACCGAATGCTCTCTTGCCTTCAAAACCGCCAAGAATCTCGAATAATAGCTCCAATAATCTCCAAAGTCGTCTGGTGTCTGTAAGGTATTCTTCAGGTTAAGGTTAAGGGTGTATTTATAGTGAACTAGATCCAAAACCTGACCAAAATCAAAAACTTTCGGGAAAACTGATCTGGCCGCGCCGCGCGACGTAAAGAGGGAAGTTGGCCACGCGGTGCGGCGTGCTCCATATGGGGGCCGGTCCAACCGGTTCCCTTTCCAATTCATTTGATGATACGTTCCAGCTTCTCGTTTATGCTTATTTTTAACTCATTTTTCGCCCTTTTCAACTACGTCAACTTTCGGAACCTACAAAACACAATTATGTTAGTAGTATACAAATCTTAACTAAAAAAAACAAAAACTAATAAATTATTATATAAAATATACAAGGAATATATATATATATATCATTATATCACTCAACCAACATCTTAGAAAGTGCTAATTGAAGACTCAAACTGAACCTAAATTGTTCTATGTGATCGTCATATCAGAATTATATACACACGAACAACAGTTGTTCCCAAATTAGATGTGAATTGAAAATTATTTATGAATTTGAGCTGAAAGCTTTGATTAGTGTGATGTTTAAAATAGCATTTGAGAATTCATTGAACAATCACTATAAATTGAATTAAGAACTACAAACAATTAACAAAATCCAATACAACTCGAGACTTTAAAAGGTCTAATTGATAACCCGATCAGTGAATAACGTAACTGGTAAATATCTGCAACAAGAATATCTGAAAGGCTTAGATGTATCATACCTTTTGGAAAATCATAACTTGTAAATTTAGTGTAGTATACACTGCAAAATCGGGGTTCACAATTGATCAATTGAAGGAATAAACACTACAAAACCAAAGGGATAATGGATGCCAGCAACACAGTTGACAAGGGTAAAATCATCATAAATCATTTAGTTGTTACATATTGCAGAAGTCATCATTTAGTTTTATACAAAACCCACATATTGCACATCCATTTATATAAATTTGTACTTATTTAGTTGTTACATAAATCATCATACCAGTGCATACCTACAATTAAGGAAATGAACACGTGATGACTCAAACTCGATAAGAGTAAAATAGTATTTTTACTATCTTTTTGTAATAATTATGGCTAATGTACCTGGATCATTTATACAAACTAACAATTTGGTTATATGCGAACGAACATCAACAAAACCTTTTGTTCATTTAGTTACATGAACAAAAATGAACACACATTGTTTGTTAAGAAACCATAAATGATAAAATCTAATTTCATTACCATTTAGCCGTAGCTTTAATAATCCAATACAACATGTGATTTTCGATTATGAGTGCAAAAGCAAGATCAACCAAATTGAGAAACCACCAAGCCTGTCAAAAAAGAAATATGGTCCTTTGCCGGAAGAATCGCCGGTTCCACCTTGGGTCCTACAATAATTAGCAATGGCAATGTGGGTTTGTATACAAACCAAGAAACATAGTCAAAGTCTGGGTTTTGTATACAAATCAAGAAACATAGTCAAAGTCAAAGTCAAAAGATCAACATGATTACATACCATAAGAAATACATTAAAAGTTACAGTCAAATTCAAGCCAAATCCACCTACTTTTAAGGACATTATCAACACCTGTAAGAAACAATAACATAGATTTATAATTAAAAACTAACTAAAAATTTTAACCTTTACGCACCAAGACTCAAACTCGATAAAGATAAAATAGCATTTTCACTATCTTTTAATACATTACAAATTTTCTAAAGTCAAACAACTATGCATTATGGGTATTGTAAAAATATTGTTATTTATCAGTATGTGTATAAATATTAAAATTAACTTTTTTAAAAATAAGCGAGCTGGCTCGAGAGTTTTATGAGCCGGTTTGGAGCTCAAGTTTCAGCTTGTGAAGATAAACGAGACGATCATGCTAAGCTCATTTACATCCTAGTTAATATAAGCAAAAAGAGGCGTCTTGAACTGGGGGTAAAATTTTCACAAAAGTATAGAGAAATTAGGAACCTTTAAGTTTATCGAAACTAATTATTCGATTTCTAAGTAATAATCTGATAAGCATGATTGGTATAACCAAAAATCAAGAATCAACTATCGCATAGTCAAACCACTATAATCATTTCCAAAACACATATGCAAAGATCTCCTTAATCGAAGTACCTTATTTAAGCCATCTAAGAGTATATAATAGACACCATAACACTAAAATTATAAAATGTATAATAATACTAAAATTATAAGAATAAAAGTATAAAATGCCTGATATTGCACACACCTTGCTTCTCAAAGTTGCGATTAAATCACAAGCATCACATGCCAAGCTGGCAAGAAAACAATGATGACCCAAACTGGTACACCCATTGTAAACTGCTAATTAATTTGAATTGTGAGAAGAACTAAAACCATAAATTAGCTTCAAAATAAAAAGAAAGTAAGCTAGTAATTTGCACGAAACTATGAATTAAAAGAAAAGAAAGTTGTATGTTAAATGTTAATGAGTTGTTTGGATGAAAATCATACAGACCACCAAGAACGTGATTTAGGCAATAGCCTATTGGAAATGATGAAAGTCACAAATAGAGCATTCAACAATAAAGGTGAGTTTTACTGTAAATCACCTCTAAAATAAATTTTAGCTGAATATTCACATGATTCAATGGAGCTATAGAACATACATGGATAAATGTAGCCATCTAGAGATGAATTATCGTCCCTGCAACACCCAAAATTAGTTTAGAATTTAGGTTAAAAGCCAAAAGCAATTAAATAAACTTAGCACTGAGATAGCAGCGGTAGGTTGGAATCAAGCAACTTTCGATTACCAGGCTATAATCATTCATCGGTTGTGGCATTGAAGGAGGGTAGAGCCGTGATTATAGGGGGCGATGATTGATTGAAGATACACATCAGACAGAAGGGTGATAACCGACGAAGCATTCAAGGCCTTCATAATTGAACGGGTTTGTTGGGATGCTCCGGCGAGGTTTTGGGGGTTGGACGGGCGACAAAAAATGAATATCCTCATAAATTTTGAAGGAATATAGAGGATTAGAGTCATTAGACGAACATTGAACGGATATGGAAAATTGAAGGAGTGAACGTTGCTGTTAAAATTGAAGGACATAATTGAATGCGCTGAATTGAAGACTCGTAACGGACTAGTTGCAATGAATGGAGGCCGGAGTGTAGCCTGAAATGGGAGTGTTGAAATTTTCGGAAGTTGATGTGGCTTAAATTATGCATTTTATTAAATAAATATTTCTACACTTTTGAGTATATTTGGGGTTGTTACTCTTAAATTAAACTCGAATTTGGTTTATATATATCAAGTTTAAATATTTTAAAGCCGAAACAAAATAAAAGAAATGAGAATAAGAAATTTAGTGATCATATTAGTAATTGGTTAATTTATTGAGAAGTAAAAAAAACTAGCAGTTTAATTGCTTTATAGTGTTAATTCATAATAAAAAATGAGAAATATATAATATTCTTTTATATTACGTTTGTTTTGTGACAACATCCAATTGCGCATCCTCCCAACAAATTAATTATGAAGTGTGAGCCGAATATGTATAAGATTACATGGGCTTCACACTGGGCCGTTAATAAAATAAAAAACAAGTCCACGTTATTCTGTTCATTTTTTGGGTGGAAGCCAAGGGATTTAAATAAAAAGGTCAACAACTTAAAAGAAAAAAACCCCTACGGATTGAAGGAGGAGTTCGAGAAAGCAAGGAGACGGTAGAAGAGACAGGAGACGGAAGAAAAGAATAATATATTTTCTAGAGGCTGTCACTATTCTTGGAGTGACGGATTTATTACTTGGTTTGGTCTTCATCTTTATTTTAGTTTTACTCCATGAATATTGTGAACAATGGTTTTGTTACTAGAATTTATTTGTTTTCGTTTCTTATTATGAGTAGCTAAATATCTAAACTACTTAGGTTGAGATGATTATTGACATTGTTTAGCGGTTTATTTGGTTTTAATTAATTACATTACGTATTATTATTGAAAAGCTTTATATAATTCGATCTTTGGTGTTTTAAAATATTGTTTTTATATAATTATTGCTTGTGATTCCGCGTATGACTTTGATAGTTTGATTGTGTGTCATTCGGTTATGTAAGGCCCCGTTCCCGATGCCCTACATTGGACGTTGGATTTACTCATAAACGCAGTTCTAAATATCAGAGTTAATTAAAACTTTATGCGGAATATAAAACTTTCAAACCAATATATTACATAACCATCAATTCTTGTTTTAACGAGCATTTAAATCGTTTAAACATAAAACATTGTCTTTTAAATAACATAACATTTCCTTGAGATGCCAGTGTCTTCAATTCCATGCCATGTGTTTCCCCTCAAGCGAGCTGCCTCATTCTACTCACATAGGTGCATACTTAAAGTCAGCTACGCTGAGTGAGTTCTAGTTAATCATACAACATACAATCAGTTCACATACTTGCACACATGCCCGAAGGTGTGTACATCATTCATACTTTACTTTACATACTTAACTATCCATACTACATAAAGAGCCTTCGGCCCTGTAACCTCACAGATATTATAAGGGTCTGGTCCCAACATCACAGATATTATTAGGGTCTGGTCCCTACCCTCACAGATATTATAAGGGTCTGGTCCCTATCCTCACAGATATTATTAGGGTCTGGTCCCTATCCTCACAGATATTATTAGGGTCTGGTCCCTTTGTTTTCGTGCAACTGTAACATTCATGTCTTTACATACCTTCCTTAATAATACATGCAATATCCGAAGATCGTTCACGTACTATTAACATAACATACATAACATGCATTCATCATTCATACATCATATATATCAATCATATCTTTAACTACCTCCTGACGGTACATGCAATATCCGAATATCGTTCACGCACCGTCAAGCAATCATCAAACATAAATCATACCAAGCATACACTTACCGCTTAAGGTAAGTGTATTAACTATCACATCGAGTATGCACACAACCCCGAAAACATAACAAGGAAGTGGGGCTAGAAACTCATCTGAACTCTGTTACATTCACCGTTAATGGTTATCCATTTCTTTAGTTGTGCACGGCTAACTGTATAACAATTGCAGTATTAATTTCTATCACTGTCCATATCACATTCTAGTTCAATTATAACCCTCAATGAACGGGGGTTCAGGGGGCAGCGCCCCTGGCAGCAGGGTTCTAGGGCGGCAGCCCCTAGCGGGGTCCTAGGGGCAGAGCCCCTAGCTGGGGTCAGCTAGGAAAAAATTTATTTTCATTAACTGTGTTAACACATTTTCCATTAGGATTTCATGATAGTATTTTATTGTTAACCTCTCAATCCTTTAAGGTATCTTCTATAAATTAATAAGATTCAAGGGCTATTTTGTAATTATCTCATTCTTTATTAAGTCCAGGGACTGTTCTATCATTTTATTAAACTCCTAGTTCGTTACTTGGTTCTTAATGAATTGGGTTCTTAACGAATGATCCATTCGTTACTTTATAACAAATTGGACCTTATAACGAACCGGTCGTTTGACGAATTGAACTTCATAGCGAATGACCCCTCTGTAACGAATTGAACCTTCTAATTCGTTATCTCCTTTCAACGAATGACTATAACGAATTGAGGGTAATTGTTATCTTTTCCTTAACGAATTGGGATACGAACTAAGGCTAGTTCGTTAAGCTTCTGTTAACGAATCACTTGACGAATTACCTCTAGTTCGTTAACTCTCCGTTAACGAATTAGGGTTAGGTCAGAGAATGTCATAAACATTCTCTGACATGCTAACCTCGTACGCCGTTTTCCGGGGCCGCCTTTCCGGCGCCGTCGTCGCCGGAACACCGCGATTTTGCTAGAAAAACGAGATCTCACTCCTTTTTCACCGTTTTCACCGTTTTTCGTCCTGTTCGATCTAGATCTGAGCTAGGGTTACCCCTAAGCTCATCTTAGGTTCAGTTTATACCCGATTCCACCCGGATCTCGTGACTTTAACGGTTTAAAGGTGTCGGCTCGTTGTTTCCCGACTAGATCTAAGGGATTTGGATCTCTACAATATCATACTATCATTACCTCGGGTTGATGCTCGGTTTCTTGGTGATTTCGGCTAGAGAGAGAGCTTAAGTGTGTGTTTTGGGTGGTGTATGGAATATGTGTAAATGAATGGATTAAGGGTTAATTATTGTTTTTATATCATGGATCATGGGCTTAAGCCTATGGTCTTTTCTCTCTTTCTTTTAACCCAAGTCCATAACTCATATTTATTTAACCCAACACAAGCCCGACTCATAATAATTCATAATTTATTTTATTAACCGAAACGAGAAAATGGGATGTTACAGGTTAGGTTTCTATGTTTAGGTCATAGACCTGGTGTTTTTGATCTTGTCATGGGGAGTACTACCATAGGAATCTTGAGTACGATTAATTATTAAAATTCAACAGGTTCAACTTCCTTGCGACCGAGAGGTAATAGGAAGTCGGTTTGTCTCGTATCTTTATTTAGTTAGGTTAGAATTGCGTGAGAGCGAGTTTTAGTCTTGTTCGGTTTAGTTTTGCGTGCAAATATGTGTCCGGTTTAGATCAAGTTAGATATTGTTACCTCTTTATCCCTATAATTACTAGTACCAATTTTAAGCGAGTTTTGTGTCGTTGAGTCCGATAGGAGATGCGTCATTAGGGTACCTTAGTAATCTTTTTCAATGTGCATTTATTCAATCTTCTTAGATTTGTGAGGGTTAGTTGGTGAGACTGAGAGGTGATCTAGCAAACTTTAATGAACCTTAGTTGATTATTTTAAGATCACAGTGTCGTGTGATTAGTTAGTTCCATTAACCATTGAACAGTCAGTAGGATTCTTGCCCAGGTAGTCGTTTTTCCATATTTGTTAAAACCTCGTTAAGTTTTCTTGTTAGTTTCGTTAAGTTAAGTAAGTTAGTTAAATTACTTAAAATAAAAATTAAAATAAAATCAATTATATATTATTAGGTAGGACTTGGATTAGGGTTTATAATCTGAGCCGTTCTCACGTGTCTTCGAGTTCGATATCCGGACTTTCCTTATCTTTGTTATTCGCGATCGACACACTTGCCGTTTGTGTGAACTAGGATAGACTGTTTGGTTTTTAAAGCTTTGTTGCGATTCGTTATTATTATTTATATATATTTTCGCACATCAGCGGTGAACCTCATAAATGTTACGACGTCTGATGTAACACCCCGTAACCGCAGCGGAAACGTAACCGGGATGCAACAGACGCATCTGATATCAACAGCATTGCTTATAAAGAAAACACCACTACATTAATTTACATCTCAATACATTGTTCCGAGTTTCGTTATCATCTAGGCGTTAACACATAAGTTTTACCGATAGTACATTAGCATATTTAATACAAAATAAAGATCCTTAAGCTTCCACAAAATAGCACACATCATCAAGCACGTATCACTCATTCCAATTTGGGTGTACCTAGAAAGCATGTAAAGAAAACGGGTCAACTACGAGTAGTTGGTGAGTTTCACTAATTTAAGTAAACGATGACAAATCATTATAATAATCATATAATAAAGATGTAATTATGCTAAGCCTACAAGTGAAACCTCTGTTAATCCAGAGACACATCCAATAACCTCTGAGGACACTGTTAACCCAGAAACACATTTAATACCCTCTGGGGACACTGTTAACCCAGAAACCCATTTAATAACCTCTGGGGACACTGTTAACCCAGAACACTGTTTCGGGCCTTACATTGTTAGCAACTCAGACAATTACCATCTTAATACATTACCGTACGATTCCCGTACAATAAACATTATATAAATACATTCATTTCCATGCGATCAGCATGTACTTAAACATTTTGATAGAAACATGCTTTTAGCCCCGGGAAAATATTTAAAACAGTTCAGTAAAAAGGGGCTCGTGAAACTCACCTTCTCGTGAGACAGTATGTAGTACAGTGAACAGCTATGAGCCTGAATCTGTAATATGATACCTAAGTCGTTACGATACAATTTCCATAAATTAAATCCGTGTCAACCGGTACATCTGGGGACACTGTTAACCCAGTACTGTACTCGATCCGGGGACAATGTTAACCCAGGGACACTTCTCAGGACTCAGATTGTGATATCTCTTAGAGTTTATCCGTCAAAATTTATTATTATTATGTTTTCCCCGTTTTGCGTGCCTAGCACAGTTATCCGTTTTTTTATGTTTCAAAAATGAGTTTGGTCACACACGACCCGAAAATAGTGTTTGACTGATATTTTAGTTAAAACCGTGAATTTAGAGCTCGGTTTAGACGCCCCGTTTGGTCGCGGGACCCGTTTCCGTCTTTAGGGTGCCGGAAACTGTTATTTCGGATAAAAATACCCAAATCATCCGAATTATTTTCGGATGATTTATTTTTACTTGATTAACTTAGTTTCATGAAAATGGTTCATTTTTAAGGTTTTTATACACCAGTCAGCTCGCTAGACGAACTTTGCCGGTTTACGCGTTTTAAGCTTTAAAAGTTTGTTTTTATGTTCTTTTTAGCACAAATAATTATCCGTTTAGTCTCGGATCTTGAAATTTTGTACAAATCACTTTTTGACAGTTCCCTGTAATTTTTCCAGAATTAATTTTTATATTTAACATTTATTTATCTATTTTTAAACGTCATTTAAACACCAAATATATCGAAAATACCAAACGACCTTAGAAAAATCCCAAATTTTTCTTGGACCAAGATCCCTTGTATAACTTGTATACATCACTTGATCATGCAAGAATCGGTTTCATCTCTGGTTTTCACCCATTTCTTACTTGAAACCTCATTTTCTCAAGATTATGGAATTAAAAACCAAGATTCAACCCTTATATCATGTTTTTACCTTGTGACTTCGGGTTAAAGATCAAGGATTTAGGATGAATGTATGAAGGGTTGAGAGAATTGTGGAGTTGGGATGTTAGAAAAAGAAAAATGAATGGGATGAGGATGTTACCTCATCCGATCGGAAGCATAAAGGGTGTGGGGTGGGGCCCACACCTTCAATTTTGGCCACACATTCGGATTGTGTAATCCGGATAACGTTGTGGATAATCTGGTTCAGCTCGTTTTTCGGTTAAACGTTTAATTCGGCTTAAAACGAGGCTAAAACGGTCGTATTTCGGCCTAAAAATGAAATTTATATAAAACCGATTTAAAAACTTTAAAAACTTAAACCATGACATTTATTGACTTAAAACATCATATTATTAATAACTGCACATCTTTTTCGGCTTGATTGATCATCTCTTGCTTGGTTTGGTATTAAAGGTTTCGTTTAACGTAACGACGTACCATTAAATCGAAATTCTTTTTCCGTGCTATAATTCACTTATCCCGAAGCTTTAATGCTTCGTAAACATTACTAAACATCATATATTTCGTCTATAACGTAATCCCCGATTCGTTCGGGTTTCAATAACCGTTCATCGGTTAATCGTAATTCCAATACGATTAGCCGTATGATCGAGTATAATTCGTACTGTGAATCATTCATACTCGTATAAATTCATTATAATTCATATATTCCATATTAAATAACACATAAATAGTATATACCGGCTAGGGTATACCTGAATTTGCCGGAATCGTTACATTCTCCCCCCGTAACAAAAATTTCGTCCTCGAAATTTTACGCGTCGATTACTTCCTTTTGAGGAAACAGGTAGGGGTATTTCTTTCGAAATTCGTCTTTTCGTTCCCAAGTATATTCTGGGCCTCGTTGCGAATTCCATCTAACTTTGACCAACGAAATTTTATTGTGTCTAAGTTGTTTGATTTTCCCGTCTACAATTTCTATGGGTTCCTCTACGAAATTAAGCTTATCGTTTAATTGGACACCCTCTAGTGGTAACACCGATGTCTCATCCGACAGACACCTTTTCAAATTCGATACGTGAAACACGTTGTGAACTGCACTTAATTCATCGGGTAGTTCTAATCGGTAAGCTACGGGACCGATTTTTGCAGTAATATCGAATGGTCCAATATATCTCGGGGCTAACTTCCACGCCTTGCCAAATCTAACCACACACTTCCACGGTGATACTTTCAAATACACCTTATCACCTTTCTCAAATGACAACGGTTTTCTACGGGTATCGACATAACTCTTCTGCCGATCCCGCGCGGCCTTCAGATTGTTCCTAATTTCAAGGATTTTGCTGGTCGTTTCCTGGACCAGGTCTGATCTAATAACCTGTGTGTCACCCACTTCAGTCCTGCAGAGTGGTGATCGGCACTTCCGCCCATACAATGCTTCGTAAGGTGCTGCCTTTATGCTGCTATGGTAACTGTTATTATAGGAAAATTCAACGAGTGGGAGATGTTGATCCCAATTTCCCTTAAAATCCAGTACGCACGCACGAAGCAAATCCTCTAGGGTTTGAATGGTCCACTCAGACTGACCATCGGTCTGAGGGTGGTAAGCTGTTCTTAGATCAATACGCGTTCCCAGCGCTTCTTGTACAGCTTGCCAAAGATTGGAGGTGAAATGGCTATCTCGATCGGAGATGATTGAGATGAGTATCCCATGACGAGACACAATTTCATTTATATAAATCTGCGCAAGTCTCTCAGTGTTATAATTATTTCTAATCGGAATAAAATGTGCCGATTTGGTTAATCGATCCACGATTACCCAAATTGCATCATGTCCTCGGGACGTCTTGGGGAGATGTGTCACAAAATATCGTGATCTGCTCCCACTTCCATTCAGGAATTTCCGGTTGTTGTAACATTCCCGAGGGCTTCTGGTGCTCCGCCTTAACCCTCGCACAAGTCGTACATTTACCGACGCACGTGGCTATATCCTTTTTCATACCCGGCCACCAGTAGTATTCCTTCACATCCTTGTACATCTTATCCGATCCTGGATGTATGGAATATTTCGATCTATGCGCTTCATCCATGATTAATTCACGAAGGTCATGGAGGGTCGGGACCCAAACCCGGTTTTTGAAATAGAGAATTTCGTCCTCGCGCTGTTCGAAATTCTTCTCATTGCCGTAAAGTCCCTCTTTTTCCATTTGTTCCTCTTTCAACGCCTCACGTTGAGCGACTCGAATCAGATCCGAAAGGTTCGACTGGACTATCATCCCCAGCGCTCGCACACGCAATGGCTTAACTCGATCCTTCCTACTCAAGGCATCGGCTACGACGTTAGCCTTGCCGGGGTGATAACGGATGTCACAGTCATAGTCGCTTAACAACTCGACCCATCTTCGTTGTCTCATATTCAGTTCTTTCTGATCGAATATGTGTTGCAAACTTTTATGTTCGGTGAAGATGGTGCACTTTGTACCGTAGAGATAATGTCTCCAGATTTTAAGTGCGAAGATAACTGCTCCCAGTTCTAAGTCATGAGTAGTGTAGTTTTTCTCGTGTACTTTTAACTGTCGAGAAGCATAGGCTATAACCTTATTATTTTGCATCAACACGCATCCTAACCCTCTCCGGGATGCGTCACAATACACGACAAAACCATCGTCTCCGTCGGGGAGACTTAAGATTGGCGCTTGGCACAATCTTTGTTTTAGCGTTTGAAACGCCGTTTCCTGTTCTTCTCTCCATTCATACTTTCGATCCTTTTGAGTCAGGAGGGTTAAAGGTTGGGCGATGCTGGAAAAGTTCTCTATAAATCGACGATAATATCCAGCTAAGCCTAAGAATTGGCGGATTTCCTTTGGAGATTTAGGCGCTTGCCAATTCTTAATTGCTTCAACCTTACTCGGATCAACGTGTATTCCTTGATGGTTTATAACGTGACCGAGGAATTGCACCTCTTGTAACCAGAAGTTACACTTGGAGAATTTTGCATACAACTTCTCCTGATTTAGAAGCTCTAAGATTAATCTTAAGTGTTGCTCGTGCTCTTCTTTACTCTTCGAGTAGATCAAAATATCGTCAATGAACACGATGACGAATTTGTCGAGGTAGGGTTTACAGACTCGATTCATGAGATCCATGAACACTGCTGGCGCATTTGTTAGCCCAAAAGGCATAACTAAAAACTCATAATGGCCGTAGCGAGTCCGGAATGCGGTTTTTGGGATATCCTCCTCTTGAATTCTAACCTGATGGTATCCCGATCTAAGATCAATTTTTGAGAAGTAGCTCGCACCTTGTAGTTGGTCGAACAGGTCATCAATTCGTGGAAGAGGGTACCTATTTTTGATTGTTAACTTGTTCAATTCCCTGTAATCGATGTACATTCTAAGGCTCCAGTCCTTCTTTTTCACGAATAATACAGGTGCACCCCACGGGGAATAACTGGAACGTATAAATCCTTTATCCAACAATTCTTGCAACTGGTTGGATAATTCTTGCATCTCGGATGGTGCAAGTCGGTAGGGCGCCTTAGCAACAGGGCGAGCTTGAGGTAATAACTCGATTCTGAATTCGACCTGGCGGGTTGGCGGTAATCCAAAAATTTCTTCTGGGAAAACTTGTGGAAATTCGCGTACCACTGGAATATCATCCACCCGTTTCTCCTCAGAATCAGTGGCCGTCAAGCTTGCTAGATACGCCACGCATCCCTGGCGTATATATTTTAACACCTTGAGGTGGGATTTAAATGGTATCATGGTGCCTGACTTTTCTCCTTGCACTAATACCTCTTCGTCATCCGACACCCGGATCTTGACGATTTTCTTTTCACAGTTTATTTCTACTTTGTTACGTGCTAACCAATCCATTCCCACTATCACGTCAAAACTACCCAATTCTACCGGTAACAAGTCAATCGGAAGGGATTGATCGTTCAGAATAAAAGGGCAATTCCGAAATATTCGATTAACTATCATGGTTTTACCGTTAGCGACTTCTACGGTATAAGGTTCTATGGTTTCACCAATTGGAAGGTTTGCTATAGATAGGAACTTAACGGAGACAAAACTTCTATCGGCGCCCGTATCAAATAATACAGAAGCGTAATGATCAGAGACGAGGAAGGTACCTGTCACTACGCTGGGGTCTTGGCGTGCCTCGCTCGCCCCCATCACGAATGCTCGGCCTCTTGCCGGGTTGGACGATGATGCCTGACCCGCGGTTTGCCGCCCATTTCCTCCCTGGTTCAGTTTCGGACAGTTTCTCTTGAATTGATTTGTGCTGCCGCATTCAAAGCAAGCACGGCTGGTGGTCATCACTTGATTTCCTTGTGGGTTTTGTTGTCGGGCTGGTTGGGTTCTAACTGGTTGCGCACGGATAGGTTGAGGTTGTCGGTTTAGATTGTTCAGGTCTGTCCTACATCTCGGTGCGTAGTGCCCTTCCCTGCCACACCGATGGCACACTACCCCCCTGCACTCGCCACCATGCTGGTTACCGCATTTCCCGCACCTAGGAAACGTCCTTGTCTGCGGTCCCTGCCTTCCGCCTGAACTAGTCATGGCGTAGTTCTGGGCAGCGGGCCTAGCACGTTTACCTTGCTGCTTCTCCTGGATCCTATGGTCATACGTACCCCATTTTCCCCCAGCAGACTCTCCTACCATCTTCAGTGACCCACTCCTCACGAAATCGTAGGTTACGATACCAGCTTGCATCACCACACCCTCATACGTCTGGTGTCCCCCAGAATTGACTATACTCCTTACAACTAGAGTTAGCCCCCAAATATAACGCTCAACCCTCTTCGACTCTGGGGTGACCAACCATGGTACCAATCGCGACAACTCATTAAACCGGTTTGTATAACCCAAGTGGTCTGCCCCCTGCATCTCCAGGTTCCACAATTCGTTTTCTAATTTCTGCAATTCATTTTTCGGGTAGAAATGTCCCAGTACAAGAGCCTTGAGCTCTGTCCAGGTCATGCGGTTTGTCGCCGCCTGACCGCGAGTCTGCACTATCGTGTTCCACCATGTCAAGGCATGGTCCGTGAATGTGCAGGTAGCATACTTAACAACACAATCCTCGGGGCAGTTGCTGATATTCACAACGGATTCTATTTTCTCGATCCACTTAACCAACCCATTTGGTCCTCAAGACCCGCTAAACTCTAGGGGTTTGCACAACATAAAGTCTTTGATCGAACATCTCCTGGATGCAGGAATCGGTTCAGTACGGTTCGTTTCTACAGTAGGTATAGGGCCACTACTGTCTGTAACGACCACCCTAGGCGGTGCGTCATTTCCCGGAATCGGGTTATCATTCTGTGGAGGATTAGCATTTTGTTCCCCGTCATTATTGGTGGTCGTTTGATTGCTCGGAGGGGTTGGATTGGTCGAATTGTTAATACTGGCGGCGATGCGCGATACTATATCCGGTATCGCCGCCTCTAACTGTTGAGCAATCAAACGGCTCACATCTACTTCCGACAATTGAGCTGATCGTTTTGGTGCCATTCTACACAACATCAAGAAAATACATATAATTAATACAAGTTCCAATCATAACACACAACCCACATTCCATTCATTAATAAACATCAGTACATATTACATCAACGTCAGTTCACATACTTTCCTGTCATCATTACATAGGTTAAGTTTTCATACATAGGGCCTATGTCGGCATCATCTCGACATAACCCGCAATGGGTCAGTGCTTGAATGATACCCAAAAGTATCTATAATGATATACCCCAAAAGAGACCCCCTAAGGGCCAGTGGTTGTATTATAACTACCCAAGATTCACTCTATGTTAGCATCACCACTAACTGCTTACACAGAGTATCAAAAAGTGGTCCATGACTTCTACCATCCTAACATCACTAAACACGGTGGTATACCCACCACACCATCACTGCCACCAACACCACCATCACTGCCAACACACCCCGGACCCGCGCCTCTAACCGATCAATCATCAATTGGGAGTATGTGCACTCCCTCCTTAGCTGCGCAATCGCATACTGGTGGTCCAGTATGCAGTCCCCCAGATACATCCGCCTCTGCACTCCCACTATCAAGGCGGCGGAGTGCTCATTCACCTACTCGGTGAGCACTCGAAGCCATGCCGCCGCGTCCCTTTCCTGCCTAGGAAGACCCCACACAGGTGGAGTCCCAGGCTCGGGCTGGGAGCGGGAGGACTCGCCCCGACGGGTAGCAGGTCTGGGTGGGGGAGAGGTAGGTGGGACATGCGGGACACTGATCCGCGCCGTGAGGCGGGGTCCGAATCCGGGAGGGATAGGGGTGGCCTGTGGTGCGGGTGGGGTGGGGGATCTGACAATCCTGACTGGGGAGGAATGGCTAGAGCTCATACGACTAGCCTCGCTAGGCTCAGAGCTGGATGATATGCGTAGACTCCCAGGGTTCCCGGAGCTGACTTCCTCCGGGTCCTCCTCCACCGATAAACTATGAGTTCTCGACATTCTTACCTGCACACAAGTTAATCAAACATATAGTTCTTTCCATAGTGTAAACCATAATCAAATTAATATACACTTACTTATACAACTTTACCACATAACAATATTATCATATATTTACACATATGTTGCCAATTTTACCTATTAAAGTCCCCCGTGACTTCCCCTAAATTCCCTCGTGCAGACAAGTCTGTTATTATGTTCCGGACCATAATAACTCACTTGTCCATCCAAGTTCATCCAGATCTCGTCACTATAAATTATTAGTTGATATTCAGATCCTATAATACTTGAGCTACTGGTTATATTTTAGGTATCTTTTTAAAGACATCCTAATTCTTTATATCCAATGGCTCTGATACCAAGTTCTGTAACACCCCGTAACCGCAGCGGAAACGTAAACGGGATGCAACAGACGCATCTGATATCAACAACATTGCTTATAAAGAAAACACCACTACATTAATTTACATCTCAATACATTGTTCCGAGTTTCGTTATCATCTAGGCGTTAACACATAAGTTTTACCGATAGTACATTAGCATATTTAATACAAAATAAAGATCCTTAAGCTTCCACAAAATAGCACAAATCATCAAGCACGTATCACTCATTCCAATTTGGGTGTACCTAGAAAGCATGTAAAGAAAACGGGTCAACTACGAGTAGTTGGTGAGTTTCACTAATTTAAGTAAACGATGACAAATCATTATAATAATCATATAATAGCGATGTAATTATGCTAAGCCTACAAGTGAAACCTCTGTTAACCCAGAGACACATCTAATAACCTCTGGGGACACTGTTAACCCAGAAACACATTTAATACCCTCTGGGGACACTGTTAACCCAGAAACCCATTTAATAACCTCTGGGGACACTGTTAACCCAGAACACTGTTTCAGGCCTTACATTGTTAGCAACTCAGACAATTACCATCTTAATACATTACCGTACGATTCCCGTACAATAAACATTATATAAATACATTCATTTCCATGCGATCAGCATGTACTTAAACATTTTGATAGAAACATGCTTTCCGCCCCGGGAAAATATTTAAAATAGTTCAGTAAAAAGGGGCTCGTGAACTCACCTTCTCGTGAGTCAGTATGTAGTACAGTGAACAGCTATGAGCCTGAATCTGTAATATGATACCTAAGTCGTTACTATACAATTTCCATAAATTAAATCCGTGTCAACCGGTACATCTGGGGACACTGTTAACCCAGTACTGTACTTGATCCGGGGACAATGTTAACCCAGGGACACCTCTCAGGACTCAGATTGTGATATCTCTTAGAGTTTATCCGTCAAAATTTATTATTATTATGTTTTCCCCGTTTTGCGTGCCTAGCACGGTTATCCGTTTTTTTATGTTTCAAAAATGAGTTTGGTCACACACGACCCGAAAATAGTGTTTGACTGATATTTTAGTTAAAACCGTGAATTTAGAGCTCGGTTTAGACGCCCCGTTTGGCCGCGGGACCCGTTTCCGTCTTTAGGGTGCCGGAAACTGTTATTTCGGATAAAAATACCCAAATCATCCGAATTATTTTCGGATGATTTATTTTTACTTGATTAACTTAGTTTCATGAAAATGGTTCATTTTTAAGGTTTTTATACACCAGTCAGCTCGCTTAGGCGAACTTTGCCGGTTTACGCGTTTTAAGCTTTAAAAGTTTGTTTTATGTTCTTTTTAGCACAAATAATTATCCGTTTAGTCTCGGATCTTGAAATTTTGCAAAATCACTTTTTGACAGTAAGGAATTTTATAAAAATATTTCCAGAATTAATTTTTATATTTAACATTTATTTATCTATTTTTAAACGTCATTTAAACACCAAATATATCGAAAATACCAAACCACCTTAGAAAAATCCCAAATTTTTCTGGGATGACCCCTGCCATCCACATAGTTCCCTGTAATTTTTCCAGAACCAAAATCTTATTTTTCATGCCATTTTCACCAAAACCGAGCTAGAAAACCCTAGAACTCGTTTTACCGAAAAGCCTACTTAGGCTACTCCAACGGATCTGAAATTTTGTGTGTGACTTTTATATGTTATAAAAAGCTTATCTGGAATTTTCCAGAATTTTTCATGATGTTTAACTATTTTTAATCATTTTTAGCCAAAACAGAGCATTAAATTCACCAAATATTCATCCTTTATCCAAAAATTACCAAATTTTCACAGATATCATATTTTCATGTGTAGATCATCTCTGTGAAATTTCATGACCCAACTCTAAGTTTATCACAATCTGTCCAAATCATAAAAATCATATGAAAAACCGAACTACCTTGTGTTTCTAGCTTTAGATCGCAAAGATCTTGCTTTCTAGCCTTTGCTAGCAACTAGATACAACACCTACAAGCACAATAACACCACACCAAGCAAGTTACACCGCAATCAAGCCATTTCTTTCATGGTTTCGGTTAAGACATCAAAACCAAGATTTTAACCGTAAAAATTCGTTTTTGACTCTTTTAACTCCTTTCTTGGACCAAGATCCCTTGTATAACTTGTATACATCACTTGATCATGCAAGAATCGGTTTCATCTCGGGTTTTCACCCATTTCTTACTTGAAACCTCATTTTCTCAAGATTATGGAATTAAAAACCAAGATTCAACCCTTATATCATGTTTTTACCTTGTGACTTCGGGTTAAAGATCAAGGATTTAGGATGAATGTATGAAGGGTTGAGAGAATTGTGGAGTTGGGATGTTAGAAAAAGAAATATGAATGGGATGAGGATGTTACCTCATCCGATCGGAAGCATAAAGGGTGTTGGGTGGGGCCCACACCCTCAATTTTGGCCACACATTCGGATTGTGTAATCCGGATAACGTTGTGGATAATCTGGTTCAGCTCGTTTTTAGGTTAAACGTTTAATTCGGCTTAAAACGAGGCTAAAACGGTCGTATTTCGGCTTAAAAATGAAATTTATATAAAACCGATTTAAAAACTTTAAAAACTTAAACCATGACATTTATTGACTTAAAACATCATATTATTAATAACTGCACATCTTTTTCGGCTTGATTGATCATCTCTTGCTTGGTTTGGTATTAAAGGTTTCGTTTAACGTACCGACGTACCATTAAATCGAAATTCTTTTTCCGTGCTATAATTCACTTATCCCGAAGCTTTAATGCTTCGTAAACATTACTAAACATCATATATTTCGTCTATAACGTAATCCCCGATTCGTTCGGGTTTCAATAACCGTTCATCGGTTAATCGTAATTCCAATACGATTAGCCGTATGATCGAGTATAATTCGTACTGTGAATCATTCATACTCGTATAAATTCATTATAATTCATATATTCCATATTAAATAACACATAAATAGTATATACCGGCTAGGGTATACCTGAATTTGCCGGAATCGTTACATCTGAAGGAGAAAGTAAGGAAAGTGAAAGGTTGTTTATATATATTATAGTGTAATAATAATATAGATAATTAATTATGTAATTTTTCTATTATTTTCACTGATATTAAAAAACTATTTATTTAACGAAGATAAATCATGAGAAACAAACAAACAAAACGATATGATTTTTAAGTTTGAATTGAAGTCGGTTGGTAGGCCTCGCAACGTCAAAATCGCCGCATCAACAAACACAAATCCCATCCAACGGCCAATATTAAACCCTCTCACCAGAACCGTCCGATCACACTCCCTAATTTCGAGCGGCAAATTACCCGTACAACAAACATTCAAATTCCGTTTCATATTCAAAGTCAAAGCAAGCTGGATTCAATCACAAATTCAAGATGGTCGCAGTAAGTAGTAGTAATTGTAAGAAACGGAAGGTGACGTCAGAAGCCAAGTATTACGGACTACAGAGCTTTCTGCTTAGTCCGAATATCAAGCTTAATTCCAAAACAACTAGCGATTCAGCTTGTTGCTCATTTGCCTTGTTATAAACAATCTTAATATTTATTAAAGTTGAAATATAATTTATTTATTTGTTTATTTTTTTAATAGATTAATAAGGATAGTTCGAAGGAATAGTTGGCCGGTGGGCCGAAAAAGCAAAAACTCACGTGTACAGCCCGTATGTACACGGTACACGGAAAGTCAAAGTTTAACTCATACGAAACAAAGTTTTGACCGTTACATTTTACACCCACCGTCCACTCAGTTCGGCCACGTTTTTAAAAACATACTCCTCGTGCTACTATGTCAATACACTGGTTTTTATACCCCGTATTACGGGGTTGTTTTATATTGTTTGTTCTAATATTTATTTATTTTTTTAATTTATATTTTTAATTGTATGAAAGTTAATAATATACTTATGGTTTGATGAGACCCGAGACCCGTTTATTTTTTTACTATCAAATTGGTTTTTTAATTTAATATATATATATATATATATATATATATATATATATATATATATAAATAAATAAATAAGATATTATTTTTTATTATATCCTATTTTATAGGATTTTTACATAAATAATTTGGTGAGAATAATTTTTAATTTAATGAGATGTTATAACCCGTTTAAGGAATATCTGGGTTTTGTAAAACTTAGCCATGAATTCGGGTCAAATGCATGAGAAGCCTCCATTTAAAAATCAAGCAAATCTGATGACTCCAAAAAAAGAGAGAGCGACCACATCGCGACACATAGGATTTTTATGTCTTTCGTTTATATATATTATAGATACATACACTTAGTTTCATCGGAATATATTAACAACTCCTCCAAACTTCAATGGCAACTTCTCTTGTATCAACAACTCCCCTCGTAAGAGGATCATCATCAATAATTCAAGAACTATGTGTGTACGAGATTAACGAAAGAGACCGAGGAAGTCCCGCGTATCGCCGGTTGGGACAGAAACCTGTCAACTCCCTTGGAGATCTTGTTCCTTTCACCAACAAGGTAACTAATTTTTATTTTTTTTTTCTATAAGGTAACTTATTTTTTTTTCATGGTTAAACTCAAAAAAATTACAATAAAGTACAAGCTGTGCTGCAACCCACTTTTGAATTGTAAATATGATTCTACTAAAAACGATGCTTTAGGTTTTATGAGTCGAAAAATTACTAGTCACGACCCACTGAACCCTGGTCAAAAAGGTCGCAGCCTCCGGGGCCAGGGTTAAACTATTTTAAACACTAAAGGTTTTAGGTTCGAGTATTACAGATTACAGAGCAATTTGTTAAATAATAATAGTGTTATTGTCCTGGCCGTTGGCCGCCCAGTGCAGAAAGTACAGAGACAAACTCTTTTAAACACCTAAAGTTTCTGAGTTCGAGTCTTATGGAATACAGAGAAATTTGTTGTAGTTTAAACAAAGTATGATTTATTTATTATTTACAATTAGAGGGGGCAATCTTAATCTAAAGCTTTTCAAATGGGTCGGTTTGGGTTACTTTTAAAATATGTGGGCTGGTTAATATGGGTAAAATATTTTAACTAAAGGTTAGAATGGTAAAGAACATATTTACAGGTGCATCACTGCTGGAATATGTATTCTGGTAAAGAACATGCCAGAGAAGAAAGGGGACAGATACGAAGCTCTTTACAGTTTTTACTTGGATGATTACGGTCATATATCTGTGCAAGGCGCTTACATTACCACAGAGGATACTTACCTATCTATTACAGGTGGGACGGACATATTTACAGGAGCATATGGTAAGGTGAAGTTGCAACAACTGGTCTTTCCCTTCAAGTTGTTCTACACTTTTTACTTGCAAGGGTTGACTATTGATCTGCCCGCTGAGTTGCTTGTTACCCCGATTCCTCCCTCACCCGTGGTGGAGCCGTCACTAGCCGCCAAAGCCGTGGAATCCGGGGCTACTGCTCCTAATTATACAGATTAATGAATAGTTTATGTCTAATGTATTTTACACGAGCACTAATAAGTGTATATTTCATTCTTGTAAAACGAATGCATGTTTTCAATTTCCAAATCATATTATGAAAACAAAACAAAATTTTAATTCTTCTTTTCTTGTATGGGATTAATTTGTATAATGAGTATCACCAACGGGCAATTTTGTATTAAATCCATTGATCATAGCTACCAAAATGTGCATCTTCTTATCGTAATGCTCTAGCCCAATGCTTAGTACATATCATGGTGGAAACCAATCCTGTGAATTCTTTGGCAGTAAGTTCGTACAATAGATCAAATTTTATCTGAAAAGTGGCAAGTTTCTTGATATCATTTTCTCCAAACTTCAACAAATCTCTAGGATCCAAGATTTTGTATTGTCCTTCATCAAGTCTGATCACAACGATAGTTGTTTCTCCATCGTAGGCCTAAAGTTTCATATTGTCTAGTACTCCTTCAAGGAATCTTTTGGTGATTGGTGATGCTAAACTGTCGCTATTTAGTAAAAAACAATTAAAATCAGTTCCTAATCACCTAACAAACTAGGGTAAGTAGGGTGTCGAACCACGAGGAGTATGTGGTCAGTGTAACATGTAACATACTTCTAAGATTATGAAGTAACCGTTTTATAGTGCTAATCACATAAGCAAAGAAGTATTGATTTTAATATTAAGCAAGCAAATAAACAATTAACGAAGACAAATCACACCTGAGTTTCGAGTAAGCAATTGAACAGCAATCTCATGCAACTTAACAGACTAACTATCATTGATTAATACAGAATGACTAACTAGATAAACCTTAGGCATCTACAATCGCTAGCACACAGAACTAGTTATCAAACAGACTTTTCCAGTGTGACCCAATAAAGGGCAGTTGTATGCTTCATTGTATTCAACTAGTCAAACAGGCGTATAAGCAATTATTATAGTAACCACCAAAAAAATAATTATGATCAACATAAATCTAAATCTACTAAACAATACTAAACATAAATACTCATAGATTAATCAATAGCAGTTACAAATCATTCGTTCTAATACATGAGAAAATACTGAAAGTTACAAACTCTACATCCCGGGTATAATTTGAAGGGAAGTAGCCTCTCATGGTAACCATTAGATCTTCAATTGATGATTGGAATCCACTAGGCATCGATCGAATGATGTTTAGTGATGTTTCCTAGCTCTAAATATCGTCCCAAGATGTTCCAAAATGACCAAGAGAAGTTTAAAACGAGTTAGGGTTTATTATTGCCTTTTATACCCTAAAAAACTCGTAACTTCACGCCACACATCTATACCCAGCGTAAGCTACGCCGGGTCTTGTTTTCCAACGCCAAACCAAACTGTTTTAGACTTGCTTACGCCCTTTATGTCAGGTCCTGGAGTAAGCTACATCAGGCCCAAAGTAAGCTACGTTAGGACCTAAAATTCCATGTTTTCGTCTTGTTTCCAATCCAACGCTTGTATAACCTACTTAGGCTCTCTTCTCCACTTTTATTAGCTCTAGTTTACTCCCCGATCATCCCGAGATTTCATCCCATGCACGTACAAGTCCCAATTTAGATAGCATCTATAACATTCAAAGACTTGAAACATATAAACACATATGAAGTGCTGATATGGTCTAGAATATACATTTTATTATATAAATATTTTCTACAGTTTCAAGTACTTTTGAACAAGCTTTTTATTGAATATTACTCTCAGTTTGCTCATATTCATATTTTAAAGTTTTCAAAAGATAACAAGCTAAAACAGCGTACTTAAAGTAAACTTATGACCGACGCATGAACTTCGAACATTTTTTATATATAATATTATATAATTAATTTATGATACGTGAGTTAAAAAACAAACAAATCTAAAACATATTATATAATATTAAACAAAAACCAAAGAAGATTTAAATGAGGTTTATCACGTACACAGTAAGTTATGGAGTGGTAATGGGCTTGGAATAATTAATCTATTCTTATTTGATAATTTTGTATTGCTATGCCCACGAGAAAAGACACAAGAATTGGAAGTTGGTTTAGGAGAAGTATATGTTGCAATTAAAATCAAAGGAGAACCGATACGACAATATCTAGGAGGGGTGAACGGCAGCAGCTCCAACCCGTGTGGCTGATTTGAAAGAAACGCAGAGGATAGAACAAAAGAGAAAGCAAGCCGTTGGTTCGAGCAGAGAGCATTTGTGTTCAACATCTACTCAACAAAACAATATTATTTTCCAGGTTTGTTTTTATTGTTTTCTTTATGAATTCAGTTTTTGAACCTTATGTTCTTTGGTTTGTTCTTGAGTATGGTTGTTGGCTAAACCCCCTAGCCGCCTAGGCTTTATGATGAACCATTGTTGATGTTTGATTTTGCTTGGATTATTGCTTTTGATTATGTGTTTCTGAATAAGAATAGAGTTTGTTATATTTATTCGATGCATATGTGTTCTTGGCTTTACCTGATGAGTTTTATTGTTTCACAGTTTCCTTGGTGATTGTCTGTTATATAATAGGATTCTGCTAGGTCCTTTACTTTGTGTTAATGACTAGTTTATGATTGACTTATAACAAGATCATAGAAACAATATTATTATTCAAATAAATAAAAATATGCTACTAATCTAAAAAGTTGTAAGGTGATAGATTATTTGATAGGTCTTTGTTGATTAAGATTTCTAGATGTAGTTCTTCGTAAGGAGTCCATCTAGGTTTGATTTGTCAGCCTTTTCTATTGAGTCGAATGAATTAATTAAACTACCTTTGATTTCCACGCTGTAAGGTAGGATTTCGTTTAAAGGTACTCGCTGATAAGTAGTTAGATAACCGTAGGAAAGTCTAATATTAAAGCTAGTGTTTTTAAGAACTTAATAGAAATCTATAGGTGTCTTTTTAAGAAGGGTCGGGGGTCATGTTCGGGTTTTCTTGAAGTGACTATTCTGTAATCCCAGTTCCATAACAAAGCATTTTTCCGATTAATTGAAAACTGAAACTTTGGGGATTCTAGCCTAGGTGACTGTTTGTTATCATTTGAATTACGTCAAGATTTTAAGTCGAGTCATCTTTAGGTTAATTAATTAGCTTTAATTTTAGTTATTAGTAAAACCCCTTTTAAATAATAAATACTCGTGCCTGTAGTTAAGTCTAGTAAGCTAGTTAACGTAATTTAAAGAGTCCATGGGTTCGATATCCGGACTTACTAAATTGTACTAGAGTCGACCGATGCACTTGCCGGTTAGTAGTTTTAGTTAAGTTTAAGAGTCTAACTACTTTTAGTACATCAAGTTTATGGCGACGTTGCTAGGGACTCTTGGTGACTGCGCTCATTAGATTTGATTAGACTTGCTTGATATATACATGCTATTTGTTTTGTTTTCTTTTTTTATTGAGTCATAGGAGTCTAAGTAGTTTTTATTTTATTTTTCTTGAAAAGACATTGACTCGATCAGGATCAACATGATTTATATTTGCTATTTAACGTATAGTGCGGAATTCAATACGAGATGAGATACACAAGCAATACTTTAACAATTAAGCTCTTTATATCATCAAAAATCAATCAATACAACGGATATGACAATGAAGTACGCTGGGAATTCACAAAAACTCACAAATGAACGGATATGAACACTATTTATAGTGTTTGAGACATATACGCCCCACACGCCGTATACGACATATACGGCGTATAACATGTGCGTCGTATATGTACATATACGCATGTATATGTTCATATCCTTCATTTTACATTAAAACCCTATTTCCCAAACTGAAATACATACAAAATACAAGACCCTAGCACTAGACATTATGTATTAACAAACTCTCCCTTGGATATTTCTAGGTCTTGATGTCTTCACTCTTTCATTCCAAACACTCTTGCCCCGTATTCTTTACTATACTCTTCAAACGAGCGTTTAGTTGAACCTCCCTGAGGCGTAGGTCTTGAAACACCAACAGGCATATAGTTAAACCTGTTCCAAGAAGCTCTTATCAACCTATCTTTACTTTCAGCTTCGAGCTCTATCTCTTTCTTGTCTTTCTCCTTTCCAACACTGATTCAATTTGTCTCCCAGACTCTACCGGAATGTATCTTGTTCACATAACAAACATTAACAACCTTTGGTACTGTTGAGCCTGTTCCTTGCCTTTATCAGAATAAACTTGAATTTTGTTGGCATGTAAAACTTCAATATCTTTCTCTGAATAGTTAATCAACCACATTGGATCAAGCACAATAATCACATCATAATTTTTCACCACTCTGCCCAAATTGATCACCGCTTCACCCGTTAACTCATCATAATACCACCATAGAAAGTATTAATGAGAGTTCTACTCCATCGTGTATAACGGTATCACCTTCAACGTATCAGGCCTTGAATATCTCAATGTCTTGACAAACTCCCCAGTTTCTGGATTTATCTCGACACGAGAGACATGAAGCTTTGGCTTTTGCGGCGTCCAACTTTTGAAACCACACTTTGATTGTATAACAATAAAGTCCCAAATCTTCGGTATTTGACCTTTAGATAGAGCATAAAGCAACTTCTTATAACAAATATCATAAATGTCAAAGCATGGTAATGATTTCAGCTTCATTAAACTTTCAAAGTATTGTACTTTGAACAATATTCTAACAACAATATTTCAAATCTTCTTTAGATACGCAATACTAATACACTTTCCCAACGCAACATATTTCTTCGCTTTTTATAGTACTTCACTGGCCTGAGGCACTGTTTCATAGGTTCAACATTATGATCTTTCGACCAATCATTCTTCTTCTTGCTTGTTACCTAATCCTCCACTGGTTTACCAGACTCTTCCAACTCTTGACTAAGCATCTCAATCTCTTCGTCAAAGTCTTCATCGAATTAAGCAAACTCGTGATTATCTTGAGTAACATATCTAACATATGTTATACATTCGGCCGACGGAAGTGTCATCGGAAAAGCGAGGGTTGGGGACGGGGGATTGGGTTGATATATTATTTAATATTAAATTAAATTAAGAAGTTACACATTCAGCCCCTGGACTTTCCAATTTCTTTTAAATCATAATTAAACTATATTTACCATTTGAACCTTGAACTTTAGAATGTTATAACAATGATATAGAAGTTTATAAGCTTAAATATTTTTCGTATTATGCCCGAATAGTTCGGAACTCGTTTAAGTAAAACTGTAAATGCCGGAGTCTTGTAAAATAAACAAACTAAATAGCAAGGATTGATTAATTACTTGGATTATCGAGATTGTTGTATAGAAGATGAATGAATAACAAAGGTACATCGGAACTTCAAAACAGTTCGGGTTAACGAACACAATAAAAATAACGATCGACGAATGTCACGTAAAATACATGAAACAAAACTTGATATATATATATATATATATATATATATATATATTTACATATGTATTTATAAATAAAACTGAAAATTTAAAACGAGTCAGATTTTCGGGTTTTAAAAGTAACGAATGTTACCGGACTTACAACTTTTGAAAATTTCGTCCCGAAATTAATATAATTTTTTTTAAAAGAGAACAACTAATATACGGAGTTGTATACATAATTAAAATATAATAACGCCGATCTTTGGATGACTCGATAGAAGGCCACAAAATAGAAAATATGAGAAGAACACTTATATAGGATGTACCAGCGGCATATCCACCATGCCCTTATCATATTGTATTTGTCATGTTTCCCAAATCATTACAAATTCCGAGTTATTTCACACAACTAGACTTATTATATCTTCCGTGCGAGGACTTAGATAATTATGTGTCGACCCATAATTATCTCTATCGTCGAATTGTCCATATAACTTGCTCTATTGTGTTTTTTAGGACATAGACATATAAGTAAATAAAATTCTCATATAGAACATTGAAAATAAAAAATAATAAAACGTGAAAGTCGTTTTCCATCAGACGGCTGTTCCCGTAACTCTACTCTCGACTTGGATTATATATCCAATAAAGTCCGCTCTCGGCCATTCCACACGCTGCCTAGTAGAGGCATGGATTGGCCAGGGTCTTCTTCGGCTAATGAGACCTCGATCCCGAAGCCTTCGGAGTATCTTTTTGATAGGCGCCTCTATTTGTAAGGGGAATTCGCTTCTGATAGTTCTCGCCCAGTCTCCCTCTCGTCGAAGAACAATGTCGGGGACAGGGTGAGAACCTTCCGTTGCTTACACCCTTTAAGTGTTGGTTCTTCCGGGGATAGATCTGGTTTCAAGATCTACTTGTTATCTCCTTCTACGACATGCTGTTGTCGTCGCCATATTCCATATGTCACTTAGTCATCTCTGCCTCGCTGCGGGTCAGCACAGCACCTCCGAAAGAAACGGAGGACTTCATTCAGTGACCCCGCGATCCTCTCTGGGTCGGTTTGGTCTAATCGAAGTCATTTGTTTCTCCGACATCTTACTGACTTTACCCCTCATCTTTTTGAAAAAAGCCGCTCCACGGTGGTAAAGTCTCATCTATTAAAAGGGTAAAAACATTACAAAACAAATTAATAGATCGTTCAGGCTAAGGACAATGCGAAAACACTAAGTCAAGTAAATAAAATCATCATGGTGTAAACCAAATAAACGATGTTGAAAACGAAATAAACAGGGTAATGAAATTAAGGAATGAAAACATTAGAATTTTGAACATCGCAACATGTGATTGAAATAATGGGGTCGAGATTAACGTGGTAGGTAAATGTAACATTTAACCAACGAAATATGAACATTTAACTTGATAACGCATTGAGTTCGAGAATAGATTAGATAAACGAAACTTTTAAATATCAACATATCAAAAAGTGTAAAAAATGTAAATCTTCGAATAAATTTTAACGTAACTAGCGGCAACATTGGGATGAATAAACAATTAAATCTTTCAAACATGTAAATTTATAACAATATGAAATGGGTAAACGAATTTTTATTCTCAACATCGGTTAAGCCTGTAAAAGAAAATTTCCTGTAATAATCTTGTGCTCATCAGAGTGAATAATTGAAATTCGAAATCAAAATAAAGCATTTATCTCAGATTGATGAAATCAAGACCAACAAAATGGTTCAAGTAAAACATTGAGCGGAAGAGAAGCAAACGAATAACCCAAAACAATTTATGGAAAAATAACATAACATAGATTCAACATGTACATGGGACTCAGTCTCGGTTATAAGTAAACGAATACGTTTGGAGAGAACCGGTCACCGATAGTCAAATTTATAAATAAAATGAAAATACGGTTTCTATTAGGTAACTATGTACACATACATGTTCATAGTCCCAATTTCCACTTAACAGTTACGTCGATGGGAAATTGGTCATAGACCCCGAGGTAACAAACATAAACCAATTCACAAAATGCGGTTAAGAATGATGTACGAATTTCCGTTTTGTAAAATACAAACGAATACAGATCAAAGATCAATGAACAATCCAAATAAACTTCGTAAACAACATTCTAAAGAAGTGGATAACAATCACTTTGGTAAGTCCGAAAAATATGTGAAAGAGAAGTCAAAGAAAAGAAAATGCAACTTGCGACGTTTGTCTTCTCGAGTGTCGGTTTGTGGTATGAAAGTTGACATGGGAGGTGGTGCCATGATTTCTTAGCCAAAACTCATTGGCGTTAACGAAGGGGACAAAAAGGAAAGGATATAACATATATTTTAATTTACGAAAATCGGTTGTAAATCGTGATGCTTTTATATCTCATGGTGAAATAAGATTTATTCTATTTTATTTAGGCCAAAAAGTTTTTAGCTATCGATAAGACTTTCAAATTTTATGAAATTTTAATCGTCAAAACACATGTTTTCTTTTGGCTAGAGACCTAGGAAAAAAATGATTGTCAGATTACGTGACTTATTGAATGAACAATAGCCTCAAAGGGCTTAAGACTTGTTTGAAACAAAAATTTTACTGTAAATATAATATTTGAAAGAATAATTATGATATTAATAGTAGTGACGATAGTACTAGTAGTAGTAATAATAATAATAATAATAATAATAATAATAATAATAATAATAATAATAATAATAATAATAATAATAATAGTTTTAATAACAATGATATTGATAATGATAATGATAATGATAATAATAATGACGATGATAGTATTAATAATAATAATAGAGAATGAATTATTTGGATTGGTTTGAAGTTATTTTTAAAGAAAATCTATTTGATTGAAAATTAATTATTTATAGTAACCACGGATTTGTGTTAGTAAAAGTAATAAAATATGCAAAAGAAAATATATACGAATTTGGTGAGTTTGTAAAATCTAAGTGTTGAAACCGAAAAAATCGAATAGAATAGACGAGGGATGCGGGGTAAGGTATTGCATGGCGGAAACAAGTTAAGCGTTCCAAAGTATGAATGTGTGCTCGGGTCACCATAATGATGGCCGGCTTGAAGCATGTGGTCAAGCATATGATTGAGACAAATGGTTATGTACAGGTCTTGCAGATGGGTGAGTGGCGTTGAGTTTGGGTAGGTTTTAGCAATAAGTGGTAATTGAATCTACCACAAATTGAAGTATATCAACGTTTCAGGAAAGTAAAGTGGTGGAATACATACTATACAAAGGGCGTGCTTCTGTGCGAGGCTTTTCGGTTAGGTTTGGTTTTAGTTCCCAAGAATTGTGTTAGGCTTGAATTTGAATTTACTATAGCGATGAAGGTGGGTGTGGTTAAACGTGGGGTGATCGGGATCGCGGAGGCCATTTGCTTGATATCTTGGATTGTCATTTTGCGAGTTGAGTGTGACAACTAGGAAAACGAGAAAGCGTGAAGTATTCGTGTGACTTGGGATGCAAGTATGAAACGACCAATAGATACATCGAAATCAATCATAAGCATAAGTAAATAAATGAAATCGCATGAAACAATACTCAAAATCAAAATTGTAATTTCCTATGAACAGTCATAAGATTTCATATTTTAAGAAAGATCACGAAATTGTTGAATAACCATAAGGAAAATATCTTTTAATCTTTGTAATATATAGCGGAATCGAATTGGAAAGCGAGTTTTCATGTACCACCATGACTTTTTAATTTTTTAATTCTAAAAAATAAGAGTAAATGAATATAGCAATAAGGTAATCGAATCGAAATTCGGCCATTCATGTAATACCATGACCTTTCGAATTTTCAATTTTAAAACATAGTAGTAAATGAATAATATAATATAGTGATGGAATCAAAATTCAACCATTTATGTATCACCATAACTTTTTGAACTTTCAATTGTAAAACGTAATAGTAAAGTATTAAAGTAATCGTATTGAAACTCGTTATTACCTTCAAACTTTAAAAAAAATTTAAATCGTAATGAATGTATAAATAAGGAAAATGAGTCACAAAAATTTTTAAACTTAACTATTCTTGTATCAAAATGCGTAATTAAATCGAACTGAAAGCTGAGTATTCGTGTATCACCACGACTTGACGGACTTTTAGTTAAAACACATTGTAAAACATAGAATCGGACGTCACACGTCGCATGAATCACCATGACTTGTATGGCATCCTAAGAGTGTAGCCATGTTCTTTTCACAAAGAGAACATGGTCATGTTTGAAAACTTAAAGTTGTGATTCATATGACATTGAAAGTGGTATGCTTTGGCTTAAATGAGTTCATGTCCTTTCCTAACTCTCCTGGTAAGCAACCAGCTCCCGCGTCTGATTGGGATTTATGCGCATTGCTTATCCTTTAGGTTTCAATAACCTTGGTGTCAATAGTTCGGAAACCAAGCACGTCCCCAATACTGTTTACTACTGAAGAAACACGGATCCGATCCTCGGGTATGGGTCCTGGATCCAATGAGTCCACAGGGTAAAATACGATAACTACTAACACAGTATTAGCACAACTTCCCGAAGTCCAGTGACCGGGACTTGCAAAACAGACACCGTGAGTCTCGTTACAGGAAGGACAAGAGGGGGGGGGGGTTCTTCCTGTAACCACCCTCTGGCATGAGAATCAGTATCATTCGTAATGAAGATAGTACTAAAGTATACAAACTAAGTGTAGTAAGAGTATAATGAATACCTCATGCACGTTGACAAGCTATTTATAGCCGAAGGATTTAGGAAGGTCATGGGGCCAGCTGTCCTCTTCTAGAAGATCTTGGTAATCGCCTGGACGCGTGTCCCTTTGTGATAGGTTGAGCTATACGTCCCATGTGCATGGGTATAACAACCTGGACACGCGTCGTCTGATGATAGGACGGGTCATACCCTGGCCATGTGCACGGTTATAACTACCTGGCTAGGTGTCCTTTGCTCATTGGCTGGCGAGTCACGTATTCTTCAAGTAACAATCGTGGAAACTCTTCTAGAGGATAGTTAGTACATGATAGCTGTCCACTTGGCATTGCCTTCCGGTCATTTTAGCAGACAGATGTCCTATCTCGTGGATGACTTCTGAGGGTGCCTGGATGCTTCCGCGTGTGGTGTGAGGACTTTCTTCCTCTACCGAGTTATGCGGATGATCCATATGTCCCGCGGGTGGTGTATGAGAGGTTTTTCTATGACCGGCGGGTGGTACTTAAGGGTATTTGGTTCTTTTTGGTACCCTACCCCTATAAGTCCCCCTAGTCCAGTGTTTCTTCCGCGTGAAGTCTTTATGCGGGTGAAATTTTGGACTTAATGTATTTTTAGGGTTTTTGAATTTGGTAGAAAATATCATCTGTTGGTGTAGTTAATCATAAAAAAAGGACAAATTGACTACTCGCAGGCGCGTGAACAGGTGATGGAACGTTTTTGACGGCTGTCACTGTACCCGACTGTGCAACTTTTTCTCTTTTTCGAATTTCCCGTGTGACGTGGTGGTTGTTGATTAGGCGATGACTTTCTCTCTCCACTGTTCATATCCCATCACATTAATTGCGATGGGTATAAATAGTGAGGGATATCTTCAAATCAAAGTTTATATCGCCTTTGATTCCTGATTATCTTCTTTCTTTCTTTGATAAAATATTGAACTTCTCGTATATCCTCTTACTATGTCACCAAATCCTACTATAATGTCGAACGTTCAGACTGAGGTTGATGAAATAGAAGTTTCATGGGATCATTCTGAATATGAGAAGTTGCTTGAGACTTATTGCTTTCCACCGGAGTGGGAACTGGAATTTCCTTCTCCCGGCTCCATAGCCAGCCTGCAAACGCCTGGAAAAATGGCTGTCTATTCTGATTACTTCGTCTATGGGAATTTCTGTTTTCCCATAACGAAATTTTCATGAAGGTGCTGACTGCATATGGGACCCATTTATCCCAATTGTATCCGCGTGCTTTAATGCGATTTTGTCATTACGAATTCGTATGTACATCACATGACATGGTACCACACCTTGACCGATTTACGGTCTTCTATTGATTCGCCAACCGTGACGGTTGGTTTACATGTCAAGGATTCTCCGATCGAAGTATCGGGTATGAGGTTGAGAAGGGGTCCGCTAAGTAGCGTAATAAGTTTTTTTGAATCTCTGAGGACGTGGTACCTATTGCCATGGTCTGTCGTCCGTTTAATGTTATGCTCCCGGACGTTGTCACGGCCGCTCACGAAGGTCGTGACTGGTATCGCACTCTAATAGCGGAGCCAATGCCAGTGCGGGCGTTGCCTGAGGAAGCCCTAGTGTGGGCAGGCATGAGCCGCTTACGACTATCAGAATTCATGGAGCCTATTTTTGTTGACTTGAATGAACGTAAGTTATCCTTTTTTCCCTTTCCCTTTCTCGAAGCTTTTTATGATTGATTTTTATCTTTTCAGGTCGGGTTTCTATGCTTAACGCCCTCTTTGAGGATAGGGGTTGTGTCCGTAAAAGCATCCGTGATGCGGGGGACAAACCTATCCTTGAGAAGGCCAAGGCCCAATTTCTTTTTCCGACGAAAGTGCGGGCTGAACCTGTAATTTCGGACGCCACCATTCAAACAGGCGCGTATGTTCTAAACCCTCCTCCACTTAATGCCATTACTTCTGATGGGATGATCACCATTCTATCATCAAGCGATGACGATGACAATACCGCTGATTTTTCCGCCTCTCAAGAGGAGAGGAATTATGATGATGATGCCCCTGAATTTTTCTCTGTCTCTCATTTATTGATAGAGTTGGAGAAGAAGAGAGCTTTTTCGTCCTTTCAGGCAGGTGATGCGGGTGCAAAAACCGCGGACGCTGGCAAGGGGTCTTCGAAGAAGAAAAGGAAAACCCATCGTCCCAAGAAGCCTCAATATAGTCTTGCGGAACGTATGGATACAGTAGAAGGTACGTGTTTCACTTTCTGTATTTCACTTTCTTGCGGAACATATGTATTTTTGGGGACCGAAATGCTAACGCCGCCCGCCAATGGAAGGAGGACTGTGAAAAGCAGAACTCCCTTCTTAAGGCTACCCGGGCTAAGGCACAGAAGGAAATGGATGATTTGGCACGGGCTCAAGAGGCAAACTCGGCTTTGGAAAATCAAGTGACCCTTCAAGGTACTCGAATCCAAGAGCTTGAAGCGGAACTAAAGCTGCAGAGGGAGCAGGTTGAGCTTAAAGATAAAAGCGCTGCTGAAATTCAAATTGCTTATGATTCCCTTTTGCAAGCTCGCGAAGAAGTGGAGACCCATGCCACCTCAGCCTTGAATGAAAGACAACAAGCGACTGCGGAGTCTCAAGAGCTCCGGAGGAGGGCTGAACGTGCAGAACAAGACCGTCAGTGGTTCCTCACTCGAGGACTTGATTCTGTAAGCTTTCCTTATTTGTTGTCCATTATACGTGTTTTAAGCCTTGATACTAAATAATTTTTGTTTTTATGTTGCCAGGTCATCCGCCATATTAAGAGTAGTCTAGAGCTTATTGACAGCTTTGCTGACTTGATGACTACCTCAACTCAGCTTGGACGGATGAAAAGTTTTAATGAAGGGATGACCTATGCTAAAACGAATGTTTCTCCGAAAAGTCATCCATTACATGGCCTTGACGTCAAGCAGTAGTATAATATGCTGATTAAGGACCATGGTAGCCTGGTGTTTACGCTGCAAAATAAGCTTTCAGAATTTGGTGCGACCAGTGATGGTGTGCAACAACTGAAGGAGTGTCTGAACGATGAATCTGAGGACGCCTTCTCTGAGGACACTCCACCAACTCCTCCGGAAGATGTTGTAGCCCCAAACCCGTAGGATAGAATAGTCTAGGTTTTTAAACACTTGTAATTACATTTCCCCATATTGTAATCGTCTTTTGATGTAATGGGAAGAAATCTTTTGAAATTTTTTGTGAGTGTGATAATATCCTTTGAAGATATTTTTGAAATTTGAAATTTTTTGGAAGTTGGATAATCATGATGGCGTGGCGGAGAGAGAAACTTTTAAGGGGCAACTGACAAGACGTTTATGACGCCTTCGACAGCCTGTTTTTCACTTTCTTGAATTTCTCATCTGACGTGTCAACCATCTGATGTTTTGCAATTTCTCTTTCCTTTGACACTCCATCGGTCTCATTGATTGCGATGAGTATAAACAGATCACTCATGGTTTCCATTCTACTCTTATCACTTCCAAATTCTTTCGCTCTCAAATCTTAAAAATTTGAACTTTCTGAGATTTCTTTGTCTTTATTACTACCAATCTTATTTCGATGGCTGGAGATAAAAAGGTGCTCCTGCCATTCATGAGGTTGTCGTGAACCTTTAGGAGAAAGACTATGACGACGTTGTTAACGTGTATGGTCTGGCATCTGAATGGGAACCAGAGCGTTCGGCGAGTGGTTCTATCGCTACCAGTCCGCCTCCGAGGAAGATGGCCATACATGTAGACCATTTTACGACGGGGAATTTCCAATTTCTGGTGACGAGGTTTGTCCAGTAGATCTTGACAACTTATGGGATTCACATATCTCAAATCCATCCGTTTGGGATGTTAAGAGTTCGACACTTCGATTTCTATTGTCAAGTTCGTAATTTCGAACCATCAGTTGGCATGTTTGCCTTTTTTACAAAATGACCTTCCGTGATGGATGGTACAGTTTTGCTTCCGTTGGGAAGAAAGTTAGAGGCACGGAATGGATCCGTAGCCTTCATGGCTGGAAGCCAAAGTTTTTTTGGATCCGGGAGGATGTCATCCCGTTCGCGATGACTTATCGCAAGGCGGAGGATACCATGCAAGTGCTTCTGGCCGCTGCTCATGAAGTCTGCCATGGTTCATGACTTTGACCGCCACGCCGACTCCCATGCGCCCTATCCATGAGGGGGCGATGGTGAGTGCGAAGATGAGGCGGCTGTGGCCATTCCCTGCGCTAGAGCCTTATTACGAGAAGACCAACAAGAGTAAGCTTGGTGTTACTCCTATTCTCTCTTTAATAAATGTCTGATTTCTGACTTTTGCTTTTGTTTGTGCAGGCGAGGGTTCCGCCTTCGATACTTTGCTGGATCACGAAAGGGGCATGATGGTCCGCCATCCAATTGATCAAAGGGATGTGCCCTTTTTGGAACGCACTAGTGCTAACTTCCTATTTCCCACCGCGTTTCGTTTGGAACCAGTAGTTTCCGAGGCGATGTTTGCCCAAGGTGAGGATTACGTTCAAGAATCCATCCACAAAGGTGAGTGCATTCTACAACCCCGACCTGTGACTGCTATTACTTCCAGCGGAGTGATTGTACTCTTTTCGTCCAGTGAAGAGACATCACTCTGCGAAGGAAGTTTTCCAGTTGATGCTATTAATGCCGTGGACTCAACTGCAGGTTTAACTCGTCAGAGAGTCACTACCAGCCAAGCAGCTGATGATGTTGACGCTACCGCGGAAGGTAATCGTCCCGCGTCTGATGATGTCACCGCCGAGGGTAGGTAACAGACTGCTAATGCAGGTGCTTCTAAGGCAGCCGACAAACGCAAGGCTCAACCCGCTAAAGTTGCCCCGTCAAAGAAGTCAAAAAAGCGGAAGCCTGCTGCTGACTTGGAGACACGCCTACACCAACTTGATTCGGAAGACAATTCCTTGGGTAAACTTAATACTTTTCGTACTTGTTGATTGTCGTGGGTCAAATGTGTTTTTGACCAAATATTGACATTTTAAAGTGGCCTTGAATGATCTTTCTGAAGATGTTTCAGGTCTAAAAAGCTCAAAGGTGCCACCTCCACCATCATCTCCTCCTCCTAACACCACCGAGGAACCAATCGTTGTGGCGGACGATTCTCCCTTGAAGAATAAGGAAGGTGATGATACTTGTCATATCAACATGTCACCTTCCTTCAACGTTCACCACTTTAGGGATCAAGGAGGTGTGAGCATGTTCGCTCATGGGCCCCAAACCTCTCCGTCTCCTCAAGAGGAAGATCCCACCTCGCATCGTCCACGTTGGTCTTTACGCCAAGACTCAACGTTTCACTACGTGGACTTATGTTTTGAATATCTGCGGGGGAGTCTTCTTCCTGATGAAAAGGAGCGACGTCGTCATGGTATTCGCCAAGAGTTATTAAACTCAAACTCTTATCATTTGGCGAATACTATTTCCACCAGTTAGGAGATAACCCGGGACTGGTTGGCGATGAATGATGAATGGGACGAACTGGCGGCTTCAGCTTCCAATGCCAAGGAAGAAGCTCTGAAGGCTATAAATGAGGCCAGAGAAAGTCGCCAAGCGCTGGAAGCTAAGAAGACCGCTCATTCAGCCGCCGAGGAAGCCAAGGCTATTCTCCAGAAACAATTGGATGAACAAGCCGATCTAATAAAGACTCTCCAGGCTGAATCGGCAGCCAAAGATAAGCGTTTGTCTGATCTTGCTGGCAAGAGCCGAGATCAGGCCTTGGAATGTGCCGGTCACAAGATGGAACTTGTCCGGGCCAAGGCGGACATGAAATGGCTGTTAGCGGAGGGCATTCCCAAGGTATGAATCCTGTTTTGTTTGTAAATAATCTAAGTGTTCAAAGTTACTTATGTTTTATTATTTACACAGGTCATCGCTGATGTCCAGGCAAGTGATGAGCTTGGGAACTGTGTTGCTATCCTCCTGAAAGCATCTAAGCAAGCTGGTCGTTAACTAGGCTTCGAGGATGGTTACAAATTTGGTTCAACATCCAAGCTTACAGAAGAATATATGTTGGCTGGCCAGGATACTGCTGCCGTCCTTATCCAGAAAACAAAAGATTTTGATACCTTGAAGTTTTCTTTGGCGGAGCAGATATCTGAGCTTGTTGATAAGGAGGATAGCATCTAGCAAAGAAAGGGCCTTCTTGACCTTGGGGAGGAGGAAGAAGACTCAGATGATGCGGAAGGCGATAACGCGGAACATAGAGGTGCAGCGTTGTAAATGCATTTTTGTTTTTTGTAATTTGAATTTCTTTGTAATCCCTTTTGATCAATAATAAGAAGTCTTTTTTCATCCAGTACACCTTGTCTTATTCTGCATAATGTAAGTGTTTGTAGGATCTTCTTTGTACGTCAATAAAGGATTTCATAACAATGCATGTCTTGAAATAAAATTTCCATAGATGAGGCATAAGACGAATTACAAAAAATGAAAGTACATAATATTGCTAGTCTATTTAGGCACGCATGCCAAAAAAAAACATACTATATGTAACACTTCTTCAATTGGGCCCCATTCCAAGTTCTAGGGACCTCAGTCCCGTCTAACTTTTCTAACTTGTAGGCACCTTTAGATAACACTTTTTTTTAACTCTATAAGGTCCTTCCCAAGTCGGGGCCAATTTGCCCGGAGGCTTCATTGTTGCGGAAGACAAACTCTCCCGCATTGAACTCACATTTCTGGACCCGCGAGTTATAATATTTTTGCAACTGACGTTTGTAATTGTGCTCGCGGATCGATGCAAGTTCTCTCCTCTCTTTGAGGAGGTCAAGATTCATCTGGAGTTCATGATCAGCAAAACTCGTGCGGATGGAATCCCAATCTCTGCCGGAATCATGGCCTCTGTGCCATAGGTTAGACTAAAGGGGGTCTCAGAATTACTGGAATTCTTTTGGGTACGGAAGGCCCAAAGTACATGGGGGCAATTCGTCAACCCAAACCGTCCATTTGGTCCCTAACCTTGCTTTGATTCCTTCCTTGATTGTCCGGTTGGATCTCTCAACCTGACCGTTCGCCTGCGGGTGGGCTACAGATGTGAAAATTTGAGATATCTGCAATTCTTTCAACCATTCCTGTAGCCCACTGTCCGCGAATTGAGTACCGTTATCACTAACGAGTTCCAGCGGAAGACCAAATCGGCAGATTATGAATTCCCACAGGAATTTCTTAAGACTTGCTGCTGTTATGGAAGCAACCGGTTTGGCTTCCACCCACTTCGTGAAGTAGTCGATGGCTACTATTAAGAATTTGAAACTTCCCGGGGCTTCGGGGAAAGGTCCCATTATGTCGATAGCCCATTTCTAGAACGACCAAGCTGAAGTGACTGGTTCAAGCTCGTTCTTTGGTCGTAGCGTATTGGGAGCATGGCGTTGGCAAGAATCACACTTTCTGATTTCATGCCAGCGTCCAGGTGCATTCCTGGCCAATAATACCTAGCATTCATCAATTTTGCTACAACCATAAGCGGGCCTGCGTGAAGATCACAGATGCCTTCATGAACCTCTCTGATTAAGTAATTCGCGTCCTCGGCGTCCACACATCGAAGTAGTGGTCTGAGGAAGGAACGTCGGTATAAAACACCGTCATGTATCTGGTAGTTCAAGGCTTTGTATTTTATCTTCCGGGCCGCGGCTTTTTCTTCTGAGAGGGATCCTGATGACAAAAATGCTATGATAGGTGTCATCCACTCCGGTTTGAATAACTAAAACTTGATGTTGTGGGACAGACAGGCGGTCCAATATTTCAATGCGGATGTCTTTGGCAAAGTGTTCAAAATTCATTGAAGCCAGTTTGCTAAGAGCATCTGCTGATTTGTTCTCGCTTCTTTTTATGTGGATCACTTTGCATGAGGAGAACTGGAGTATCAAATCTTTTGCCTGTGACACATAGGAAGCCATTATGTCATTCTTTGCTTCATATGTGCCATTGATGTGTTCCGCAATTAACATGGAGTCCACACGAGCTTCCAAATGTTTCACCCCAATATTTTTTGCTATCCGTAAGCCGGCCAAGAAAGCTTCATACTCTGCCTCGTTGTTAGTGCTCTTCAAGTCTAACTTTATGGCATATGTAAACTCATGGCCTTCAGGATTGACTAGCCTGAGGCCTGCGCCAGATCCCTCACTACTTGAAGCCCCGTCTGTGAACAAAGACCAAATCTGTCCTTGTTTAGGAGGTGTTTGGGGTTGTTGCTCGATCAAACATTCTTTCTCTTTGTGTTGTGGGACTTCAGTGACGAAGTCCGGCAACACCTGACCCTTAATTGCTGGCCTAGGTTTGTATTCTATCGCGTGTTCACCTAGCTCGATGGCCCACTTTGCCAATCGCCCAAACAATTCCGGGTTACTGAGAATGTTCTTGAGTTTGTATCCGGTTAGAACGTTGATGGGATGCCCCTGAAAGTACCTGCGGAGGCGTCGGGCAGCATAGACCAATGCTAAGACAAGTTTTTATAGCATTGAATATCTTGTCTCTGGGTCCGACAGTGTTCTGCTGACGTAGTAAATCGGTGTTTAAACATTTTTCCTATCTGTCAGGAGGACAACCCCGATAGTAATGTCTGATAAGTACATCGTTAAAGGTTCTCCCGCGTAAGGTGCTGTCAATGTGGGCAATTCCATCAAACATTTCTTAACTTCCAAGAAAGCTTGTTCCGCTTCCGCGGTCCATCTGAATTGTGCTTTCTTGAGGCAGTTTCTTAGTGTTGAGACAAAAGGATAAGATTTGGCTGCATGATTCGCCAAAAAACGATTCAAAGCAACCAAACGACCATTGAGCGTCTGAACTTCCTTGAGGGAGAAGGGAAAAGGCATGGGGGCTACAGCTTGGACTTTATTCGGATTAGCTTTGAAGCCCGCATCCGTAACGATTACTCCAAGAAACTTCCCTTCTTTTATCCCAAACGAACATTTAGCTAGATTCAGCTTCATGTTGATACTTCTCAAGGTTTCGAATGTCTCTTCGATGTCCCTTAACATCTGGTCTTCCTCAACACTCTTGATCACAAGGTCGTCCATATAAAATTCCAAATTTGACCAATTTGACTTTTAAATGCTATGTCCATCAACCGTTGATATTTGTCCCCGCATTCTTTAGTATGAAAGGCATCATTTTGTAGCAAAAAGTGCCTTGATCGGTATGAAAAGTTGTTTTATCCTCATCACCTGCGGCCATGCGGATTTGATGATAGCCTTTGTAAGCATCTAAGAAGCATTTGAATTTGAATGGTGCAACAAAATCAACCTTGAGGTCTATTTCTGGTAACGGATAACAGTCCTTGGGACACGCCTTGTTTAGATCCTTGAAATCTATACACATCCGCCATGTCCCGTTACTTTTGGGAACAATAACCGGATTGGCGAACCAGGTCTGATAATGAATTGGACGAATGATTCCAGCCTGTAAGAGGTCCTGAACTTGCTCATTCATTGCTTTTTTTGTTTCGGACCCATCTTACGTTGTTTCTGGACGATTGGTGTAAACATCGGGTTTACCCTCAACTTGTGCTCCCCAATGATCCGCGGGACACAAGTCATGTCTGTGGGTTGCCATGCGAAGACATCAATATTCTTTGTTAACAATTGCTTCAGAAAAGTCCTTACTATCTCAGAGATAGCAGGTCCAATTGTTATAGTCTGATCAGGAAACTTCTTGTTCAAAACCCATTTTTCTGGTTCAGTCCTCAGAGATTGTTTTGGAATCTTGCTAGGTTTTGAGCTTTCTGTTGCAAAGCAATGTCGATTGATGTGAATTATTGCTACACCGGTGCTGGTTGGAACCCCTACCGCACCATGAGCCGTGGGCGGATGAGCATTGAAGTCACCATTTGCTTCTCGTCCTAAGATTATGTCATGTTTCAATGTTGCTGGCAAAACTAAAAATTAGACCTCCTCGGTCCTTGAATGAACTCCATCGCTCAGGGTGACAGGGAAAGAAAACATATTGAGTTGTTCAAAGCACTTTTCCTGACACAGGAGCATGGATGGGTTTCAGTCTTTCCTTGTCCTCTTCATCAAGTTGTTCAAAGCACTGTTCGTACATGATGTCCGATGTACTACCAGTGTCAAAGAAAACATATTGAGAGCGGTAATGACCGAAGAGGGCAGTGATGATCAAGGGGTTTTTATTTCTGGGACCTCCCTTGACTCGTGGAAAGATTACTGGCTTATTCTTCCACTCTTCCTCGTCGTATTCCCGCCTCTTTCCTCCGACCTTACGTCCGCCTTGAATCATGTGAACGTTAAAGTCCTTGACTTGTTTCTTGGATGGGCCCTGGTTGTCCCGCATGGGAGCTTTACCAGTTCCATGTTTCTCATCTTTCACCAGGTGTCCATGTTTCGCGGACTTCACAGCAGCCTCAATTTCGCTCCTCAAAGCATTACATCCGTTCGTGTTATGACCAATGTCATTATGAAATGAACAATGTTTATTAGTGTCGAGGAATGATCTCCTCGTGAGTGGCTGTGGTTTCCGGAAATTCACGTTCTCAGTAGTGAGAATTTATACGGGAGTCTTTGAAAGAGGAATCCACCTGTTAGGACCTTGACTCGAGGGTCCCCCTTTGTTCTTGTTGCTGATGAGGGATCTTGCATCGAATGGCTTTGATGCTTCCGTGTTTGGCTGAAGTCTTAACCAGATTGGTCCCTTTGCCTGTTTATTGGGTCCCGGAGTTTGAAATTCAACATTGAGTTGTTGTTTTGAATTATTATTCCCCAATATTTTTTCAGTGTTGGCAAACAACTTTGCCGCGGTCATGATATCGTCCCATTCTATCGGCATTCCATCCCTACCAGTGAGTGTGCGGATCAACTCGTCACACCTGACATTTTTGCGGAAGGCTCAGCGAAGCATGTCTTTGCTGATCCCACCAATATTTAGACTTTCGTCATTAAACCTGGTAATAAAATATTCTATGGATTCGTTATCACGGCGTATAACATCAAAAATTTCTGATTGGTTGCGCGTATGTTTCTTTTGCTGGCTGAACTGTTGTGAGAATTTCTTCACTAGATCATCCGAGCTGCAAATTTGACCGTCAGGTAACTTCTCAAACCATTCCCTCATTGCCCCTGTTAGTTTCAATGCGAACATGTGACACCAATGAGGGAGCGTCCATCTGATCACACCACCTACCGCCACGAAGTTTTGGAGATGATCACTTGGATCAGTCATGCCATTGTATTTACCCAATGATGTAGGTATCTTAGCATTGACAGGAAAAGGTGCTGTCGCAATGCTTGCTATAAATTTCGACTTCTCGGCAAAAGCTGCCGGGCTGTATGGCTTGGTTAAATCTTCCTCAGCATCACTATGATACTCAGTGTGGCGGACTATGTCCCGCGGACGACTGCTCCTTGCCTGTGAACTCATTCTTCTATCACCCGTGTAGAAACTGTAGTTTCCCAGGTGATATGTTGAGTCATAACTGTCATACTCATCAAAGTAAGACGGCATCCGCATGTCTATGCGAGGGTGGGGGCGCAACCTTCGTGGTTCAACAAATTCTTGTTCGATTTGTTGACTGTGGCGGATCTAACTTCTCCTCACCGTTGGAGGAGGAGAAAGAGATCTCCGGGGAGATTCTTCGTAAGTCAGAGCACGGGCGTGAAGATGTGCATTCCGCTCTCTATGCTCATATTCTGCTTTTAGATTCTCTTGTTGGACATGAAGCCATTCTTCCGGGGACAGTAGTCCGCCGGATCTGGAATTATGACGGTGAGACCTCGCCATATCATAATCATCGGAATCATCTTCTGGGTCCAATACTGATCGAGTTCGGCGGGTCTCCCTCATGATTCGTCCAAGGACACCCAGATTAGAACCTTCTGGAGCCGTTACATGTCCTAGATCGGTAGGACTTGGTCTAGTTGGTGCAGTGACGCGCTCAAGGGTACGACCACCTGTTATTGTTTTGGTAGTTCGTGAACCCGGAGCCGTCACACGTGAATAAACACTCGAGGAAAAGCCTTCGGGTATTTCATTGTTAGTCACAAGTGAAGTAAGTGCAGGAGTTCCCGTTGGCCCTTCAGGAAGTTTACTCATACTTTAAACGAACCGAAAAACCAACGAAAATTTGTGCTGTTCTAACACCAAAACGGATGGTGCCAATGAAGAAACACGAATCCGATCCTCGGGTATAGGTCCTGGATCCAATGAGTCCACAGGGTAAAATACGATAACTACTAATACAGTATGAGCACAACTTCCCGAAGTCCAGTGACCGGAACCTGCAAAACAGACACCGTGAGTCTCGTTACAGGAAGGACAAGAGGGGGGGTCTTCCAGTAACCACCCTCCAGTGTGAGAATCAGTATCGTTCGTAATGAAGAGAGTACTGAAGTATACAGACTAAGTGTAGTCAGAGTATAAGTGAGTAAGAGTGAATGTATTCGAATGAATACCTCATGCAGGTTGACAAGGTATTTATAGCCGAAGGATGTAGGAAGGTGATTGGGCCAGCTGTCATCTTCTAGAAGATCTTGGCAACCGCCTGGACGCATGTCCCTTTTTGATTGGTTGAGCTATACGTCCCATGTGCATGGTATAACAACCTGAAGACGCGTCGTCTGATGATAGGACAGGTCATACCCTGGCCATGTGCACGGTTATAACAACCTGGCCAGGTATCCTTTGCTCATTGGCTGGCGAGTCACGTATTCATCAAGTAACAATCATGGATACTCTTCTAGAGGATAGTTAGTTCATGACAGCTGTCCAGTTGGCATTGCCTTCCGGTCATTTTAACGGACAGATGTCCCATCTCGCGGACGACTTCTGAGGGTGCCTGGATGCTTCCGCGTGGGGTGTGAGGACGTTCTTCCTCTACCGAGTTATGCGGATGATCCATATGTCCCGCGGGTGGTGTATGAGAGGTTTCTCTATGACCCGTGTGTGGTACTTAAGGGTATTTGGGTCTTTTTGGTACCCTACTTCTATAACTACATACCCGCCATAACGAACCATCTTTAAGAAGAATAAATATCAGACAACCAAAAATCAAAAATTTGATTATTGAAATTGAAAATCTTTGCGTTAGGCGTAAGCCTTGGACTTGTGTGTACTTGTGTAATTGAAGTAACTGAATCATCGGTATAATAGTATCAAGTATGTGCTTCGAACAATCACATAAGGCTCATATAATTTCTAATCATGCAAACCTAAAATAATTAGAATAAGCTATAACCAACTAGAACACTACGTCTAATGTCCTATCTTATAGTCACGGTTCTGATACCAATCTGTAACACCCCGGCTAAAGCGGAATACGCCCGAGTGTGATGTACAGATTGCTCAAAACACATGTTACACTTATAGTATTCTTAGTTTTCAATGCAAACCAGATCTGAACGAATGAGGGTACATTCGTTGGATATGGGTTTTATATTTTATATTTTCATAATACACTAGGTGAACGAATAAGGTCCATTTGTTACATTTAAGTATACGAATGACCACTCATCTGAAGTTCATTCGTGAAGAGAATCAACGAATAAACTCATACGTTAGCACATAACGTATAGCCAGTTAATCGTTAGTCATTCGTTACACTATATCAATGAATCAATGTCCATTCGTTATCAGATAGTGAAAACAAATATGTGTAGATAACAAATGTACCATATTCATTATCTTACATTAGTGAATCCATTCACCGTTTACATTTAACGAATGTGAACACATTCGTTATAACAGTGTAATGAATGAAAGATTTAATTTAAAAATAGAAAAGTTACCATTTCAAACCAAATAAATAACCATGAAAACCAATGTTTTGATAGAAATTACTTTAAAATTTACATTTAAACTTTACCCAAAATGTAATAAATCATTATGTTAATGAGTTTACGTTAACATATCTTAACTTAAAATGTAGGAAATTTTTTATTGTTTAATTTTTAAATCATTATCCACATAGCTGGGTAATCGAAAATAAAACAGAAACAAAATCTTTTTGAATTTTTAATATTCTCAAACTGAAATAAAAAAATGTTAAAACTAAAAAACCATGAATAAACTGTAATCTACGAAATCAGATCATATTTTTGTGAGTTGAGCAGATAATCATATTGATCAAGAAATCCATCCATAACAGGTCTACCTTTCGGCTTTATTATGACTAGTGTTAAGTCGGTTATTGTTATTTTATCCACTTAAATCTTATAACAAAATTTTTAAGCATTCCTGTGATATGTTTAAATTTCAATTAGGACACAAGATATCAGAAACTATTAGCCTCTAATCTCGGTTCAGTCTTAATTTGTCTAATCTCTGTTCAGGCTTAATTTGATTTTTAACATGTCACCCCAACTTGATTTAAAGCATTAAACCAGTTGATCAAAATATATGATTCATAGTATTTAGCAATCTAGCAAATAATTCCCACGATAAGGTATACCCCCTTTATCAAGCATTACCCCAAGTTTCCTTTATCATGAATCAGTATGCATGATTTCATATGCATGGCTTGCAGACATTGTATCCCCTGGGGTTTGCTTCTTATTGGCATTAAGACGCGTGAAAGGGAGGAACAATGTATGACTAAAAACGTGTTTGATCAAGTCAGTAATGAATTTGTACAAGTACAAAAGTGATCATGTTTATTGACTTATAAAGGGATTGCTCTTAAAACAATTAAATATTCACATTTGTGAATACCCAGATGATAACCACATAAAGACTCATAGTGTTTAGAAACTTGTAGCATTCCATCAACACAGGATTTAAGGCCATAAGACCATACACCGTTGAAGTGTTAACCATAAACTAGACATTTTTTTATAAATTTTTGATTTTTGGTGATCAATTAAATTTAAGGGTTTGAGTATGACAGGCTATTACGTTTCTTCCTTCATTACCAAGACTTTGTAGGAGACTAACACCTCTTTCAATTTGGCAATTTCTTATGTTTATATCACATACTCTATGTAACTTGTTTGTTTAAGATCTACCAATGCACGAATACAATTAAACACACAGTCTTTTATGCCTATTTCTATACTGAAATTTAGAAATAAATGACCAGTGTACTATCTTTTTCCCTTTTTTCTTCAAAATTCATTTGAGGAGCACATTTTTTAAGGGATATTGGTTTTAAGTACTCACAACTTTGACCCATTGGTATATAACACTCCCGACTTACGAAATTTTCCTTAACACTCCCAAATTTAACATATTTTCTTATGGCACTCTTGGGGGTAACGAAACACTAACTTCATTAGTGTTTGGGGTAAAAAGTGTCAGGTTTTAAAGTTCAAAGGATAAAATCAAAATTGTGTTTATTATATATTCCACACCCTTCTCCACCAACCACCACCAGTCCTCCCTGCCAACCACCACCGCCATCGAAGACCACGATGAAAAAATCTGTCAACACCACCGTGGTACTTACCCTCGATCACCGCCCTACTATCATCACCATCTCCGGGCGACCCCGTGTTTCTCTTTTCTTTTAAGATTAGTGCATTGCCATCATCATCTCTGCCACACACACACCATCATCATCTTCTTTTTGGATTTTGAAATTGGGGTTTTCATTGGAAATTAAATTTCTCAACAGTTGGAAATTAAAGTTTAAGATTAGAAAGGCAAAGGTAATTGTTGTACATATGTCATATTGAAAGTTGGGGTTTTGTTGGAGTCGTAAGTTTAAGATCTTATGTACCATAATCAGGAATGCTGCTAAACTTAACCACAAGATGGTACAATGAGTTTGAAGCATCGGGGAATTCTGTCAGTGGTGGTGGTGGTTAGTGGAATGGAAGAGGGGGTGGTGGTTGGGTGGAGAAGGATGTGGAATATATAAATAATAAAATTTTGATTTTATCACTTGAACTTTGAAAAGATGACATTTTTTACCACAAACATTAACAAAGTTAGTGTCTCGTTACTCTGGGAGTGCCAAAAGAAAATATGTTAAAAGTTGGGAGTGTTAGGAAACATTTCGTAAGTTGTGAGTTCTATCTATCAATGGATCAAAGTTGAGAGTATTTAAAACCAATATCCTTTTTTTAATGTTTTCGGATTTTTCTGTATAAACACAAAGCACAATATTTTTGCATTTTTCCCAATTTTTCTCCCCCTAAAAACAAAAATATTAAAGAAAGAAAAATAACAAACAAACCTATACAAAAACATGAAAATGATTACTCGAGATTTGGGATATCAGCAAATGATTTTAAACCATTTAAACCAAGCAAAAATTTGAATCTCATTTTATCAAAAGCTTTGGTAAAATGGTCTGCCTTTTGATGATACGTGTGCACCTTTTCACTTTCGATTAAAATATTTTCATAGCAATCACGGATAAAATGATAACGGATTTCAATATGTTTCATTTTAGAGTGGTGCACATGATTTTTCGTTATGAAAATGGTAGCAGAGTTATCAATAAAATTAGGAATAGTAAGAAACTTCAAACCGTAATCCCGTTAATGTTGTTGGATCCATAAAACTTGTGAACAGCAACTCGAGGCTGCCACGTATTCGGCTTCATCGGTTGAAATGGAGACCGTTGTCTGCTTCTTATACAACCAAGAAACAAGCCGGTTTTCTAAGAACTAACAACCCGCTGTCGTTGACTTAGACGATCTTTCATCATTCATAGTTGGAATCTGATAACGCGGTAACATCGAAACAATTATCCTTGGGATACCATAACCCGATGTCAGGATTACCTCTCAGATAGAGAAAATTACGCTTCACAGCCGCTAAATGAGTCATGCGGGGACTCGCTTGCTACCTGGCACACAAACAAACAACAAACTTTATATCAGGACGCAATGCAGTTAAATACGTTAACGAACCAATTGTGGCTCGGTAAAGGGTCGGATCAACAGTATCCTCCAATTCGTCCGGTGAAAAATTGTGACCAACTGGAAGAAGAAAAGAATGGACTTTTCTGGCAGTTATTTTGAGTCGACTTAAGACATCGCTCACATATTTAGTCTGATGAATAAAGATTCCTTTTTAAGACTGTTGAACCTGCAACACACCCCAACCTACGGCGGAAATGTCGGGGCGCGAACTGATTTCTCACAGCTTTTCAAAGGTTACTATCATGCAACATTATTTAAATGACAATATCTATTAATTAAATTAAGTTTTAAAATAAATCAAATACAAAAAATACATAATCCATAATCATACAACAATACAACTTATATCACAAATGATCTTGATTAATTATTTTATAACTTAAATTCTTCACTAAGTCTTCACCCACCTGCATTAAATTCCTACGATAACCTGCATATGTGTATAAAATAGAGTTTTGTCAACAACACATGTTGAGTGAGCAACACACCAGTTTAAATGTACATATAGTATATATAAAAATAAGTAATTGCAACAAGTCATATGAGAATAACAAATTAACCAAATGAGCAAGTATAACTGAGATGTCGAGAAGCACAAAGGCTAACGACTGGCGTATGATCATAGTAGACTGAGATTATGTTGGACCTCTCCGAATGCGGTAGCATACAAAGCAGATAAGCACATAAACAGGTATAAGTTGTTAACACATAAGACAATAGTTGTAGTTTTGAGTATAAGTATATATAAAAAATATAATTTACACACATGTCCCCAAAACGTGGGAAAAGAAGTAAAATAGGGGAATGTGGTAATCACCTTAGCAATAAGCAAGAGATAAACGAATGCGGTATGAACGGTAGAAAACAAGAGTCACGCTCTTCAAAAGTTATCGACGAGAAATCCTAAGTAACAATAGTTGTGGATTAAATACAAAATGAATAAAGAGTCTAGAACTAAATAGAGGTTCAGGATTTGATGATTGAGTGAAATCTTACAAAAGCTATTTATTTTATTAATTTATTATAAATTTCATTATCAAAACTTTATCGTATACAATACGATTTAATTGTATAGAATACTTAAATAAATGTTCATAAAATTTTGAATAAATTATAATAAGAGATTTGTTTTAAATGTTTAATTCAAACTAAAAATACGTTTAATATATGATTTCTATATTTATTATTAATAAAGATTAATTTTATATTCATGTTGTAATTAATATATAACGAATAATAAATAAGAATAGTTATACAAGATATGATCTTTTAATAAATACGTATACTATATTTTTAATACGCGAATAAACGAGATGAATTTTAAATATATAGTCTAAATTAAAATTCTTTTTAAATATTAAGTCCCTTAATAAAATTTTATAACTAATACACACACACACACACACATATATATAATTTGAACCAAGATTCGGAAAATAACTAGTTTAAGTGTCGGTTTCGATATGTACAAATTACTTATGAGTTTTAATATAATTATCATATTAATAGTTTAAATAAGATTAATTGAATAATACAAAAAATATATTTCTAAAAATAAAAGCCTGGCCGAGCCTCGAACCCGCGCCAGGGGACGACTCAGCGAGAATAACACAAACACCCAGCCAACTGCGCTGGGTGGTCAGTTCGTAACAATCCATGACATAAACTATATAACTAGATAGCGAAAGAAAACCAGAACAACCAAGAACCCTAGAACATCAATTGATCAATCCGTTAGATATTTGATAAATTGATGTTAGGGCTATTGTAAAGTGTGCAAAGACGAAATCAATCATATATATTATTACCTAATGTGATGATGGATTGATGGTGAATTGAAGACCAAACCAGACGGCCTAACCAAGACTACGAACGTGTATATGGCGACTGATATAGTGAAATTGGGTATAGGGGTTTTGATCGTGACTGGTTAAGGGCTGTTTCTGCAGTTTTAATCAAATATCGATGATGGTATCTTGTATATTGATTAACGGGTTTTAGACGGTTCGTTATAATGAGCAAGTTGTATCACCCTTGATTTATTATACCAAATTAACAATGTCGGTAGGCCGAAAATGGTAAGATTAACAAGTAAGAGATTCAATTACCATGTTAAAAACTAGAATTAAGGTCCAAGAAACATAATCGGGTCATGGGTTACGGGTTATGGATATGGAAACAGGTTTGGGTTTGGTTAAATGGGTTAAAGGAATATATAATATAATAATATAGCAGATTTTACAAATAAGCCCCGGACTATTTTGGTGGAAAAATATTAGGGTTAAAGTTTAGTTTTGGGTTAAAAAAATTTATCTTTTTCAAAGTTGTTTTAGTAATTAACTAAATAATAATATTAAAATAATAATGACTTGATAAACGCGTTATTTTATGGATTAAATTTCCCAAATATAAAAACGAGTCGGGTTATGATTAATAAATATTAATTTTGAATATTCGAGTTGTTACAGTCTCCCATAATTTAGGGAATTTCGTCCCGAAATTAAGAAATATTATAACAACACTGTTAAATAAAAATACATAATACAGAACTTTAGATAGTTGAAGTAACGCTCCAAATGAAAATCCGATAAGATCACTTATATATAGGATGTACCAGCAGCGTATCCACCATGTCCTTATCATCTTTTCATTCGTACCGTTATCTCAACTACTTTCCGTTCTTCATTATGACACACAACTATTCAGATCGTGATTTCCAAGCGAGGACTTCGATAATTATGTTCCGGACCATAATTATTTTTATCGTCGGATGGTCCACATGATTCGTCCCATCGCGTGGATTTACAAAACGTTTGATTAAAACATGACTTTGAGGAAACAAAAGTTTTAAGGAGTTGTAATTTCGAACACTAGAAAGTCACCAATGTATAAAATAATTTGAAAATTTGCAGTGAATTTTAATAAGGCAAAGAGATTTTAAGACGACTTTTAAACGTAAAGATACAAGTATTTAAAGTTTAAGAAGGGATAACTTATATGAAGATAGAAGTATGCTTCAATAAACAATCTATTTAATCAAAAGAGACTTTATTTATAAGATAGAAGATAAATAGTTCAAATGGGAAAAATCCAAGACCATGAAGAGGCATTACAAAACGTAAATAAGAAAAGACAAAAGAAATTAAGATAGATAAAGAAAACTACAAAAGTCTTCGGGGTCCTTGCGTGGCTTAATTGACTAGACTTATAGCACCGTGAGCAGTTGCATTCTTAAGAGTTGGAGCAGTCGAGGTAGATCGATTTAGGGTAACTTGAATAACGTGAGCTTGAACAGTTTGCAAGAAGGTTGTTTGGTGGAAATATGTCCGATAAACTTGAGCTTGTGGTTGATGGGTCTGGTAGTGTTGGGTTAAGTAAGGTTGACCTTGATTGATGGGAGGAGCTTGAGGGACATGAGGTTGTTGGGGTTGAGCTTGGTAAGCATTGTTCAGGTAGTAGGGTTTAGTCGTAGATTGGGCTTGATGAGCATAGGTAAGTTGGGGCCACGCATTACGGAGATGATTTGGGTCCTCACAATGGTAGAAAGCACGGGTATTAGAAACATTAGGTTGAGCTTGAGGGATAGGTCGTTGCGGGACAACTTGTGCAGTAGGCGGGACACGACATGTGTTAGCAAGATGGCCATAACGGTTAATTGGGTGCAACGACGACATAGGGATTTAGCCGAATGATGATGATTACAAATGGAGCATGATGGAAAAGGACCGAGGTAAGGTTTCTTGTTTGAGGAGACTTGCGGGTGGGTAGGATTTGTTGCAGCAAGGTTCTTAGGTTTCTTGTTGTGAGGATAAGTGGAGGTAGATGGCTTGAAGTCACCAGCAGAGGAATTAGTGGGAAAAGTTGAATCGATTGCACTGATGTTTTTAATTTGGGTCACTATCCAAGGGATCACAACAGCTATTTCTTTGGCAGTACAGGAAGCCATACGATGGTCATGAGAATCAAACGATTGATGTCGAGGATAACGTTGGTTTCTTGAATGAGGCATTCTATGGGGACCAAAAATGAGGATTTATAAGATGAAGGATAAGTTGAGGAAAACATTAGGATAATAAAATGTTTAATTATTTAGATAACTTATAATAACGTTGCCTTAAGAAGTAAGGGGAATTGTGTCATGAGGATCAAAAGTAAATGTTTATAAGATGAGGGGGTACATTGCGTAAATAGTTATTAGATGATGTAGTCAATAAGATTAATGTGTGATGACTACATGAAGAGTTAAGTCAGTTTAAAATTTAGATTTTTTATTAAGTTTACAATAAACTAATGAAATATAAATTGTGGATGTTGGCCTCCCATGAGCTTTCCATGGCAATTTGAATGGCCCAACGAACTAACGTATAAAAACAACTGAGTTGGACAGCCCATGAACGTTACACGGCAATTTGATTGTCCCAACTAATTAACGAATTAACAATTCAATGAAGTTTGTCGGCCTAATGAGCGTTACATGGAGTTTTAACCGACCAAACTAAATAACTAACTATTGAAATAAAATTTGGGTATTCGGAGTATCTTGTGAATCACCAAGTTTGATGAACTCCAACAAAAACATAAAAAAATAATGAGAAATGGATAGTAGGAGTGCCCATGGGTTCCATGGATTTTCACCCAACTAACCATTTATATAACAAAACATAATAGTCAGAAAAACCAAGTTTAGCCACGAACCACCGTGATTCAGTTTAAAATCAACCTAAGGTATCGGTCGTATGACAGTTGAGTTCCTCTTTGTCCAAGAGGAACTTGTCATGCTACCTAGCCTTAAGATGAAGGAGTAAAAACAAAAGTAGGGAATTCTTAAGTAATTTCCCAATAACAAAAAGGCAATCTACTATGATTTAAAATATTTATGAAAAATTTTCTTTGAAGGTTGAGGCATAGCCTCAGAGTTGTGTGTGTGTGCATAAGAATACAATATATAATAAATAAATAATTATCTAAGAAAGCTGTAAACAATTTAATTTGAACACATAAAGGTAAACAGATAGGCACGTATAAGGTTCATAAACATGTGTCTAAGGCAATTTCTAACGACCTATCTTAAACCTTCGGCTCTGATACCAATCTGTTACACCCCAACCTACGGCGGAAATGCTGTGGCGCGAACTGATTGCTCACAGCTTTTCAAAGGGTACTATCATGCAACATTATTTAAATGACAATATCTATTAATCAAATTATGTTTTCAAATAAATCAAATATAACAAATACATAATACATAATCCATAATCCATAATCATACAACAATACAACTTATATCACAAATGATCTTGATTAATTATTTTATAACAAAAATTCATCACTAAGTCTTCACCCACCTGCATTAAATTCCTACGATACCCTGCATATATGTATAAAATAGAATTTTGTCAACAACACATATTGAGTGAGCAACAAACCAGCTTAAATGTACATATAGTATATATAAAAATAAGTAATTGCAACAAGTTATATGAGAATAACAAATTAACCAAATGAGCAAGTATAACTGGGATGTCGAGAAGCATAATGGCTAACGACTGGTGTATGATCATACTAGACTGAGATTATGTTGGACCTCTTCGAATGTGGAAGCATACAAAGCAAATAAGCACATAAACAAGTAAGGTATAAGTTGTTAACACATAAGACAATAGTTGCAGTTTTGAGTGTAAGTATATATAAGAAATATAATTTACGCATATGTCCGCAAAACGTGGAAAAAGAAGTAAAATAGGGGAATGTGGTACTCACATTAGCAATAAGAAAGAGATAAATGAATGCGGTAAAAACGGTAGTAAACAAGAGTCACGCTCTTCAAAAGTTATCGACGAGAAATCCTAAGTAACAACAATTGTGGAATAAATAAAAAATGAATAAAGAGTCTAGAACTAAATGGAGGTTCAGGATTTGATGATTGAGTGAAATCTTAAAAAAGCTATTTATTTCATTAATTTATTATAAATTTCATTATCAAAACATTATCGTATATAATACGATTTAATTGTATAAAATACTTAAATAAATGTTCATAAAATTTTGAATAGATTATAGTAAGAGATTTTTTTAAATGTTTAATTCAAACTAAAAATATGTTTCATATATTCATTTCTATATTTATTATTAAATAAAGATTTATTTTATAATAATGTTGTAAATAATATATAACGAATAATAAGTAATAGTAGTTATACAAGATATGGTCTTTTAATAAATACGTAAACTATATTTTTAATACGCGAATAAACGAGATGAATTTTAAATATATAGTCGAAAATAAAATTCTTTTTAAATATTACACACACACACACACACATACACACACATATATATATAATTTTAACCAAGATTCCGAAAATAACTAGTTTAAGTGTCGGTTTCGATATGTACAAATTACATATTGTAACATCCCAAAATCTCAAATAATAATATTTTATATATTATTCTTATAATGGAAAAGTTTACTTGGGTTAGTAAATAAAATAATATTAAAAAGGGAAAGATAAGCAGGCTAATCAGATGGAACTAATCATGGATCAAAAAGGAAAGATGAGCCTTAGGTCCATGGGCTTAAGGGATTATAAATGCTTCTTAAACCCTAAATATTTCCATTTCCATCCATCTTATCCATTTTACACCACAAAACACACACACATCCTCCCTAGTCACGGCCGCAAGAGGAAGAAGAGGATCCAAGGGCCGACCGAACTAAACCTTAGTAAATCCTTGATATACAACAACATACAAGATTGTAATTCATAGCCAAGCAAAGCCGTAACCTAGAAACACCAAAAAGATATGTTTCATAAAAATGTAAACTTGATGATTAAAAGGGACAAAATGGACTCATGGGTATACACGGTTCATAAAGGAAACCCTAGATCTAACCTAGAACGTTTTAAATATATAAAGGTTTAAGCTTTATACCTAAAACGAGTTGGATCTAGGTTATGTATTAATATTAGGTGTAAAACAGTTAGGAAATGTGGTGAAAGTGGTTAAAAATCATGATATGGACTGGTAACGGTTAGATAAGAAAGTGAAAGAAATAGGAAAATGGGGACTGGGAGCATCAGACAAGGGTTTTCGGTCAAACTGAGCTTTCGGTTGAGTTCTCGGTGTCCAATATGTAGTTCTCGGCCGACCCGTGTTCTCGGCCAACCCATTTCTCGGCCAATGGGGGATTTCGGTCAACGCGAGATCTCGGTCAACACGTGATCTTGGTCTAACAGGAGATCTCGGTCAAACCTGGGATCTCGGTCAACATAGACTCTTCGCCTAGATGTTCTCGGCTGACCCAGTTTCTGTATGGGCCTAAACCCAGTTTCTGTATGGGCCTGAACCCAGTTGGGCCGGGATGCATTAATGGATTGATGGGCCTGACTTAACTAAATCCACAAGCTTTAAAGCCCATAACCCATCTAAACTAAACAAGCCCAGCTTAGAAAATGCGTTCGTTAACTAAAATACCAACTTAAATGAAAATACGGTTAATTGACAAAAATATATTTATCAGTTAGCCGTGCTCAGTTAAAGAAGGGGATAACAATTAACGGTGAACGCAACAGGATCCAAGTGAGTTTCTAGCCCCATTCCTTACTATGTTTTCGGGGCTGTGTGCATACTCGATGTGTTTGTTAATACACTTATCCTAAGTGATAAGTGTATGACTTATGTGATGATGTGAAATGTATGAATGACTTCTTGTCTGTAGGTGAATGATCTTCGGATATTGCACGTACTGTCAGGTTGTAATGCTATGTATAATGTAAGTATGATATGTATGCTTAAATGCATGAATTTTATAAAGTTAATAAAATAAGGTTAAGGTATGGTTGTATGGTAACGAAGACGGAACCGAACCCTAATAATATTCGAGGAAAGGTATGGTTTTATGGTAACGAAGAGGGAATCGAACCTTACTAATATTCAAGAACTAGGGAACCGAACCCAACTAATATTCGAGGAAAGAGGGTACCGGGCCCTAATAATACTCGAGGAAAGAGGGTACCAAGCCCTAATAATACTCGAGGAAGGAGGGTACCTAGCCCTAATAATACTCGAGGAAGGAGGGTACCGAGCCCTAATAATACTCGAGGAATGTAGGGCGTAATGCTCTTTATAACGTAAGATATGAATGTAAGTAAGAATGAAAGTATGTATGTATGAATGAATTGTAGGTGGTATGATTAACTAGAACTCACTCAGCGTAGCTGACTTTTAGTATGCACGCAGGTGAGTAGAATGAGGCAGCTCGCTTGAGGGGAACACTTGGCATTGAATAAGAGGCTGGCATCTGAAGACCCAAAGATGTTTACTAGTTTATGCTTTAAAGACAATATGTTTATTAAGACAAGTTATGGATTAATATGTGTGTTTTATTGAAAGTTTTTATATTCCACGTATGTCTTATTAACTCTGATAAATAGAACGATGTTGATGAGTAAATCCAACGCCCAAATGTGAGGCACCGGTAACGGGGCCTTACAAGTTGGTATCAGAGCAAAGCTCGAGAGATTTAAGCGTCCTATATGCTTAGACTCGAACAGAGAATAGGATTTAAGTAAGAAAAGAAAGAAGATGCCAGTCCGAGAATTCCATGTGTCGCTCAAGCAAGCCCAGTAAAGGTAAAGTGTATGATTGAATAATGTATGTTAATTTTAGAGATAGGATTAATTGATTTCCTTGATAGACTAACTAGAACCAGCACAAATAGACTCATAAAAGGAAGTGTAGAGAACACAGAATGTAACGTGATCAGCTAATAACAGCTGGCCACTGTTATTACTTGTTAGCCTTACTATCCTTGTACTAAACAGTTCCTTGAGTGATGACGTTTGTGTTTTCCCTTTAGAATATGATGGCTGGAACAGGAGGAAATGTAGGAGCTAGAGGAATTGTGAGAACTGAAGGTCGCACTGGACGACGTGGCAGGCCTCGTCGTGTCCAACAACCTTTGGTTGAGACAACTTCCAACACCAAAGTTGAAGGAAGCGCAGCTGGAGGAGATCCGAACAACAACGAAGGGGTTCAACTGGATCCCGCAATTCAAGCAGCTATTGTTCAAGCTGTAGCCACTACTGTAAAGAATATTACTCCTGGAGGGTCTGGAGGGTCTGGTGGGAGCCATGAAAGAACTGCCGGAGGGGCAGGAGGTGATGGTAGGAGAGATGAGGAAGAAGAGAGGGAGGCCTCGAATGGGGTTAAGTCTGTGAAAGCCAGTGACAGGAAAAGGGGCCGAAGTGGGTGCAACTATAATTCCTTCAAGGGATGCGACCCGCCGAAGCTGACTGGTTTGGGAGACGCAATCGCTACTCTTCAGTGGATAACCGCCATGGATAAAATTATCCACATTAACGAGTGCCGTCCCGACCAAGCTGTGGGTTACGCTACTCAGTCATTCGATGAAGAAGCAATGTACTGGTGGGAATCGATTGAGCAGAGGAAGAGTCAAGAGGAGATTAAGGCTATGAAGTGTGAGGATCTGAAAGAGTTGGTGATGAAGAAATTCTGTGCTGACGCCGAGGTTGAGAGGGCGGAGATGAAGTTCCTGAACTTGAAAGCTGGAACGATGACACATCGTGAGTATACCACCGAGTTCAACCGAATTTCAGGTTGGTACCCGATATGCTCAACGTTGAGGCTAAAAGAATCAAGTGCTATGTGAGGGGATTTCAATAGAAAGTCCGCATACTAGTCAGGATAAGTAAACCTGCTACTTTTGACTCTGCTGTCAAACTCGCAGAGATGGTTTATGAAGACCTGGCTGCGGATGACGTTGTGGTGGCAGAAAAAATAAGGATAAGAAGTGGGTTGCTCCTGTTAAACGACCCGATACTCAGTTGTGGAACTCAAAAGATAAGAAACAGAAGGTATGGGAGAACATGTCGTGCAAGACTTGTGGCAAAGCACACGTTGGTGAGTGAAGGTGGGGTAAGGGTTTTGACGTTTGTTATAAGTGTGGAAAGATGCATGAGGGGAGTGCAGAGTTGGGTCCAATGTTTGCTATAAATGTGGGAAGGTCGGTCATTATGCTCATGAGTGTAGCGCTAAGCCCGCATGTTACAAGTGCGGTAAGACATGTCATTTTGTTAAGGAATGCACCGATGGTGGAGCCGGAGGAAGTGGAAAGAAGGATGCTGAACCAACAAGGCCAATGACCAGTTCCTACATGTTGACTCAAGAATAGGCCAAGAAAATTCCAGATGTTGTCATAGGTACGTTTCTAGTAAACGGTATTTCCGCTTCTGTATTTTTTGATTCGGGTGCAAACAAAAGTTTCGTAGCCACGCCATTTAGTGAATTAGCTAGAATGAAATGTTGCCAAGTGTCTGAAACTTTTATAGTAGAAACCGCTAGTGGCACATCGGTTAAAATAATGAAAATGGTTAAGGACTGTAAGATAGAATTATAGGGACACGAGTTCCCTGTTACCTTGTATGTTATGACCTTAGGAGGGTTCGATGTGGTTTTGGGAATGGATTGGCTGTCTGAGTATGAAGCTCAGATAGTGTGTAAGAGTAGGTTGATAAAGTTAAAGTCCTTGGATGGTAGTGCGGTGACGGTTTATGGTGATAAGGAAAGTTCTGGGCTTAATGTCATTTCGATGATAAAAGCCGAGGAACTGTAAAGGCGAGGGTGCGGTTCTTAACTGGCGTATGTTATCAACGCTATGGCCGAGACGGAAGAGTTGAAAGATGTTCCCGTCGTGTGCGAATACCCAGAAGTATTCCCCGAGGATCTTCCGGGGTTGCCACTGGAGCGAGAGATAGAATTCCAGATAGATTTAGTACCAGGAGGCCAACCCGTCGCGAAAGCGCCTTACCGAGTAGCACCGTCCGAGATGAAAGAATTGATGTCCCAACTGCAAGAACTCCTCGACAAGGGTTTTATTAGACCAAGTGTTTCCCCGTGGGGCGCACCAGTGTTATTCGTGAAGAAGAAAGATGGAAGCATGAGAATGTGCATAGATTATCGAGAGTTGAATAAACTTACGGTAAAGAATAGATATCCTTTGCCAAGGATTGATGATCTGTTTGACCAACTGTAAGGTTCAAGTTGGTTCTCGCGAATAGATCTCAGATCACGCTATCATCAGCTAAAGGTGAAAGAGGCAGACATCCCTAAAACTGCTTTTCGGAAGCGGTATGGACACTAAGAGTTCCACATAATGTCATTCGGTCTAACGAATGCTCTCGCAGCATTCATGGACATGATGAATAGGGTGTGTCGGCCTATGTTGGATAAATCAGTAATCATCTTTATTGATGACATATTGATTTATTCAAATAAAGAGACTAATCATACTGAACATTTGAGAGAAGTGTTGGGGACTCTGAAGAAAGAGAAATTGTATGCTAAGTTTCCGAAATGTGCATTCTGGTTGCGAGAAGTGCAATTTCTAGGTCACGTGATAAATCCTGAAGGGGTTACCGTGGATCCAGCTAAGATTGAAGCTATAACGAACTAGGAAGACTCCACAGAATCCGACTGACTTACGAAGCTTCTTAAGGTTAGTTGGCTACCCATAGGAGATTCATCGAAGGTTTCTCCAAGATAGCCGCGCCGTTGACCAGTATGACCCGAAAGACGGTAGTATTCAGTTCGGGAAAGTTCCAAGAAGAAGCCTTTGAAGAATTAAAGAAGAGACTCACGCAAGCTCCAATCCTTGCTCTACCCGATGGTGACGAGGATTTGGTTGTCTTTACCGTTGCTTCGTATCGTGGGTAAGGTTGCGTGTTGATGCAATGAGGAAAAGTGATAGCTTACACCTATAGACAGTTGAAAGTCCATGAGAGTACTTCTCTGACGTATGATTTAGAGCTTGAAGCTGTAGTGCATGCTCTTAAAATATGGAGGCATTATCTGTATGGTAAAAAGTGTACCATTTACACAGATCATAAGAGTTTAAAGTATTTCTTCGAGCAGAAGGAATTGAACATGAGACAGAGGAGATGGTTGGAGTTGATTAAAGATTATGATTGCGACATTAAGTACTATCCTGGTAAAGCTAATGTGGTCGCCGACGCGCTAAGTTGTAAGAATGAAGAGGTCATTGCAACAGTAAAGTCATACCAGCTGATTATGAATTCAAGTCTTTTTGAAGAAATCATCAAAGTACAGTCAGAGGTATTAGTAGACGAAGGGTTAGTGAAGAAAGAGACAGTTTACGACCAGCAAGATGAGTTAATATAAAACACTCATGGTGTTAAGACTAGATTTGACCGTATGTGGATTCCACGTTATGGAGATCTTAGAGGTCGAATCTTAGATGAAGCCCATAAGTCAAGATACTCAATTCATCCTGGAGCTACAAAGATGTACCAAGACTTGAAAAGAGATTACTGGTGGCTAGTAATGAAGAATGATGTGGTGGATTATGTTAGTAAGTGCTTAACTTGTCTACAAGTCAAAGCCGAACATCAGAAGCCTTATGGAAAAATGCAGCCGCTTGAGATACCTGAATGGAAATGGGAACACATCACCATGGATTTCATAGCTAAGCTACCTCGTACAGTTAAGCATCATGATACCATCTGGTTGATTGTGGACCGTTTGACCAAAAATGCTCACTTTCTGCCTATACGAGATACTATCTCGTCAGAAACGTTAGCATGTTTGATCATCAAAGAGGTTATGTCCAAGCATGGAGTACCGTTATAGATCGTGTCTGATAGGGATACTCGGTTTACTTCGAGGTTTTGGAAGAAGTTCCATGAAGATATGGGGACGATATTAAACATCAGTACGGCGTATCATCCTCAAACAGATGGACAATCTGAAAGGACGATCCAAACCCACGAGGATATGCTACGTGCTTGTGTTTTAGACTTTGGTGGAAGTTGGGATGATCATCTGCATCTGGCAGAGTTCTCCTATAACAACAGTTATCATTCAAGTATTGGAATGCCGCCATTCGAAATGCTTTATGGTAGACGATGTAGAACCCCGATATGTTGGGGAGAGATTGGAAAAAAAGAAATGGGAAGCCTTGAAGTGGTTCAAGAGACATCTTCAAAGTTCGATCAGATTAAAGCAAGAATGAAAGCTGCTCAAGACAGACAGAAGTCGTATGCTGATAAGCGGCAATGACCGATCGAGTTTAACGTTGGTGAAAATGTGATGCTCAACGTCTCGCCTTGGAAGGGAATCATTCACTTTAGAAAGAGGGGGAAGTTGAGTCCGAGGTACATTGGACCGTTTGAGATTATAGATCGTGTGGGTGAAGTAGCCTATAAGCTGTATTTACCCGATGAGTTAGAAGGAAGTTATTCAACCTTCCATGTTTCTCATCTAAGAAAATGTCTGGCTGATGACACGTTGCACGTGCCATTGATGGTTATTAAGTTTGATGAACAGTTGAACTACATTGAGCAACCGATAAAGGTAGTTGACCGGAAGGAGAAGCAACTTCGTCATAAGGTAATACCCATAGTGAAAGTGATATGGAAGCACCGCAAGGGATCAGATGTTACTTGGGAAGTCGAGGAAGATATGCGCAAGTTTTACCCTAACCTGTTCATGTAATAGTTAGTCCGAAACCTCTTTAAGGAGGGAAGACTTGTAACATCCCAAAATCTCAAATAATAATATTTTATATATTATTCTTATAATGGAAAAGTTTACTTGGGTTAGTAAATCAAATAATAATAAAAAGGGAAAGATAAGCAGGCTAATTAGACGGAACTAATCATGGACCAAAAAGGAAAAATGGGCCTTAGGTCCATGGGCTTAAGAGAGTATAAATACCCCTTAAACCCTAAATCTTTCCATTTCCATCCATCATATCCATTTTACACCACAAAACACACACACACCCTCCCTAAGTCCCTAGTCACGACCGCAAGAGGAAGAAGAGGATCCAAGGCCCGACCGAGCTAAACCTTAGTAAATCCTTGATATACAACAACAAACAAGATTGTAGTTCATAGCCAAGCAAAGTCGTAATTTAGAAACACCCAAAAGGTAAGTTCTTTACGTGTAAAGGGTACGTTTTTATGAACGGTTTGCCATAAAACATAACCCTAGAGTAGAACGGGTCTAGATGTTTCATAATAATGCAAACTTGAAGATTAAAAGGGACAAAATGGACTCATGGGTATATACGGTTCATAAAGGAAACCCTAGATCTAACATAGAACGTTTTAAATCTATAAAGGTTTAAGCTTTTTACCTAAAACGAGTTGGATCTAGGTGATGTACTAATATTAGGTGTAAAACAGTTAGGAAATGTGGTGAAAGTGGTTAAAAATCATGATATGGACCGGTAACGGTTAACTAGGTTAGATAAGAAAGTGAAAGAAATAGGAAAATGGGGACTGGGTGCATCAGACAAGGGTTTTAGGTCAAACTGAGCTTTCGGTTGAGTTCTCGGTGTCCAATATGGAGTTCTCGGCCGACCCGTGTTTTCGGCCAACCCATTTCTCAGCCAATGGGGGATTTCGGTCAACACGAGAACTTGGTCAACAGGAGATCTCGGTCAAACAGGAGATCTTGGTCAAACCTGGGATCTCGATAAACATAGACTCTTCGCCTAGATGTTCTCGGCTGACCTAGTTTTTGTTTGGGCCTGAACCTAGTTGGGTCGGGATGCATTAATGGACTGATGGGCCTGACTTAACTAAATCCACAAGCTTTAAAGCCCATAACCCATCTAAACTAAACAAGCCCAGCTTAGAAAATGCGTTGGTTAACTAAAATACCAACTTAAAAGATAATACGATTAATTGACAAAAATATATTTAACAGTTAGCCGTTCTCAGTTAAAGAAGGGGATAACAATTAACGGTGAACGCAAAAGGATCCAGGTGAGTTTCTAGCCCCATTCCTTGCTATGTTTTCGGGGCTGTGTGCATACTCGATATGTTTGTTAATACACTTATCCTAAGTGATAAGTGTATGCCTTATGTGATGATGTGAAATGTATGAATGATTGCTTGTCGGTACGTGAACGATCTTTGTGTATTGCACGTACTATTAGGTTGTAATGCTATGTATAATGTAAGTATGATATGTATGCTTATATGCATGAATGCTATAAAGTTAATAAAAAGAAGGTTCAGGTATGGTTGTATGGTAACGAAGATGGAACCGAACCCTAATAATATTCGAGAAAGGTATGGTTGTATGGTAACGAAGAGGGAATCAAACCCTACTAATATTCGAGATCTAGGGAAACGAACCCTACTAATAATCGAGGAAAAAGGGTACCGAGCCCTAATAATACTCGAGGAAAGAGGGTACCGAGCCCAAATAGTACTCGAGGAAGGAGGGTACCGAGCCCTAATAATACTCGAGGAAGGAGGGTACCGAGCCCTAATAATACTCGAGGAATGTACGGCGTAATGCTCTTTATAACGTAAGATATGAATGTAAGTAAGACTGAAAGTATGAATAAAAGTATGAAAGTATAAATGAAAGTATGTATGTATGAACGAATTGTTGGTGGTATGATTAACTAGAACTCACTCAGCTTAGCTGACTTTTAGTATGCACGCAGGTGAGTAGAATAAGGCAGCTCGGTTGAGAAGAACACTTGGCATTGAATAAGAGGCTGGCATCGGAAGACACAAAGACGTTTATAAGTTTATGCTTTAAAGACAGTATGTTTATTAAGACAAGTTATGGATTAATATGTATGTTTTATTGAAAGTTTTTATATTCCGCTTATGTTTTATTTAACTCTGATAAATAGAACGATGTTGATGAGTAAATTCAACGCCCAAATGTGAGACACCGCTAACGGGGCCTTACACTTGTGAGTTTTAATATAATTACCATATTAATTGTTTAAATAATATTAAATGAATAATACAAAAAAATATATTTCTAAAAATAAAACCTGGACGGGACTCAAACCCGCGCCAGGGGACGACTCAGCGAGAATAACACAAACACCCATCCAACTGTGCTGGGTAGTCAGTTCGTAACAACCCATGACAGAAACTATATAACCAGATAGCGAAAGAAAACTAGAACAACCAAGAACCCTAGAACATCAATTGATCAATCCGTTAGATATTTGATAAATTGAAGTTAGGGCTATTGTAAAGTGTATAAAGACGAACTCAATCATATATATTATTACCTAATGCGACGATGGATTGATGGTGAATAGAAGACCAAACCAGACGGCCTAACCAAGACTACGAACGTGTATATGGTAGCTGATATAGTGAAACTGGGTATAGGGGTTTTTATCACGACTGGTTAAGGGCTATTTCTGTAGCTTTAATCGAATATAGATGATGGTTATATTGTATATTGATTAACGGGTTTTGTTCGGTTCGTTATAATGAGCAATTCGTATCACCTTGATCTATTATACCAGATTAACAATGTCGGTAGGCCGAAAATGGTAAGATTAACAAGTAAGGGATTCAATTACCATGTTAAACGCTTGAATTAAGGTCCACGAAACATAATCGGGTCATGGGTTACGGGTTAACGATATGGAAACGGGTTTGGGTTTGGTTAAATGGGTTAAAGGAATACATAATATAATAATATAGCAGATTTTACAAATAAGCCCCCAGACTATTTATTTAGGTGGAAAAAGGTTAGGGTTAAAGTTTAGTTTTGGGTTAAAAAATGTATCTTTTTCAAAGTTGTTTTAATAATTAACTAAATAATACTATTAAAATAATAATGACTCGATAAACGCGTATTTTATGGATAAAATTTCCCAAATATAAAAACGAGGCGGGTTATGATTAATAAATATTAATTTTGAATTGTAACACCCCGCAACCGAAGCGGAAACGTAAACGGGATGCGACAGACACCTCTGATATCAACCACATTGTTTATAAAGAAAACTGAATGCATTAATATACTTCAAAATTACATTATCTCGTATTTCTTTACCGTCTAGGTGATACACACATCATACCATACGATACATAACTCTATGTGTTATAATGTATCCTAACATCCCGCACGCAAATCTTACACACATCAAGCACTTAGCACGTAAGCAATCACCTTATCTTAGTTGTACCTGAAAAGCATGTGAGAAAACGGGTCAACTACGAATAGTTTGTGAGTTTCACAATTTGAGTAAACCTTGATAAATTCATATCATAATATAATATTATCTGGGGACACTGTTAACCCAGTACTGTACTCATTCTGGGGGCAACGTTAACCCAGAAACACATCTAATAACCTCTGGGACACTGTTAACCCAGAAACACATCCAATAACCTCTGGGGACACTGTTAACCCAGAACACTTCCAGTAACCTCTGGGGACACTGTTAACCCAGAACACTTCCAATGACATCTGGGGACACTGTTAACCCAGAACACTGTTGCGGGACCTTACAATGTTAACAACTCAGACAATTACCATCTTATTACATTTCCGTACGATTCCCATACAATAAACAATATATATAAATCCACGCAAATCCATGCGTTCAGTAAAATCCACGCAAATCCATGCGTTCAGTATGTACTTAAATATTTCAGTAGTAACATGCTTCCGCCCCGGGAAAACATTTGAAGCAATTCAGAAAAAAAGGGGCTCGTGAAACTCACCTTAGCACATGCAAGCAGGTAACAACAATCATTATCAGTTAACACGTCCAATCTGTAATATGATCCCTACGTTCGTTACTATACACTCATTATTAATATAACTTTAACCAAGTTAACCGGTACATCTGGGGGCACTGTTAACCCAGCACTGTACACGTTCTGGGGGCAAGGTTAACCCAGAAACACTTCTCCGGACTCAGATTGTGATGTCGTTTAGAGTTCCATGGTCACAACTACTATTAGTCGTTTTTCTCGTTTTGCGTGCCTAGCACGGTTATCCGTTTTTATGTTTCAAAAATGAGTTTGGTCACACACGACCCGAAAATAGTGGTTGACTGATAATGTAATTAAAGATGTGAAATTATAGCTCGGTTTAGACGTCCCGATTGGCCGGGGGACCCGTTTCCGTCTTTGGCGTACCGAAAACTGTTAAAATAGGTTAAAATTACTCAAATCATCCGAATTATTTTCGGATGATTCATTTTTACTTGTTTAACTCATTTATATGAATATAGTCCATTTTTAAGGTTTTTATACACCAGTCAGCTCGCTTAAGCGAACTCCACCGGGTTACTCGTTTTAAGCTTTAAAAGCTTCTTTTTGCACAAATAATTATCCGTTTAATCTCGGATCTTGAAATTTTGCACAAATGACCTTTTGACAGTGGGGAATTTTATAAAAATATTTCCAGAATTAGTTTCTATATTTAAAATTTATTTATCTATTTTTAAACACCATTTAAACACTAAGTATGTCGTAAATACCAAACGACCTTAGAAAAATCCCAAATTTTTCCTGGATGTCCCCTACCATCCACATAGTCCACTGTAATTTTTCCAGAACCAAAATATTCTTTTACATGCCAATTTCACTAAAACCGAGCTAGAAAACCCTAGAACTCGTTTAACCGAAAAGCCTACTTAGACTTCTCCAACGGACCTAAAATTTTGTGAGTGACTTATAGATGATATGAAAAGCTTATCTAAAAGTTTTCAAAATTTTTCTTGATATTTAACTATTTTTCACCATTTTTGGCCAAAACCGAGCATTAAATTCACCAAATATTCATCCTTTATCCAAAAATTACCAAAAATTCACAGAACTCTTATTTTCATGTGTAGAACATCCCTGAAAAATTTCATGATCTAACTCTAAACGACCAACAATCTGTCCAAAAACACATACACCGACATAAACCGAATATACCTTTCGTTTTCCGCCACTACAAGCTACAAACTCGTCTTTCCGCCTTATCTACCACTAAACACAAAGCCTACAAACAACATACCACAATACCAAGCAAGTTACACTCACGATCAAGCCATTTCTTTCATGGTTTCGGTTATGATCCCAAAAACAAGGATTTAACCGTAAAAATTCGTTTTTGATTCGTTTAACTCATTTCTTGGACCAAGATCCCTTGTATAACCCGTATACATCACTTGATCATGTAAGAATCGGTTTTCATCATTGAAACCTCATTTTCTTGCAAGAAAACTCAAGAAACGAACATAAACATGTACATAATACGATCTTTACCTTGGTTTCTCCTTGCTAGGGTCTCGGGTTTTGGCTCAAGAACTTGAGAGAAATGAAGATTGTTGAGTTAAGTTTGTGAAAAAAAGAAAATGAAATGAAATGGGGTGAGATGGTCCGATCGGACCCCTTTGGAGGGTGGGGTGGGACCCACATCTTCATTTTAAGCCACATATTCAGATTCTCGTAATCTGGATAACGTTTTGGATAATCTGGTTCAGTTTGTTTTTCGGTTAAACGTTTAATTCGGCTTAAAACGAGGCTAAAACGGTCGTTTTTCGGCTTAAAAATGAAATTTATATAAAACCGATTTAAAAACTTAAACCATGACATTTATTAACTTAAAACATCATAGTATTATTAATTGTGCATCTTTTTCCGGCTTGATCGATCGTCTCTTGCTCGGTTTGGTATTAAAAGTTTCGTTTAACGTACCGACGTACTATTAAATCGAAATTCTTTTTCTGTGCTTTAATTCACTTATCCCGAAGCTTTAATACTTCGTAACATCACTAAATATCATATATCTCGTCTATAATTGAACCCTCGATTCATTCGGGTTTCAATAACTATCGATCGTTTGATCGCATATTCAATACGGTGAATTATATATTCACGTACAATCAATACAATGAACCATGTATTCTCGTATAATTACCTTGGTAACTCATGTACCCGACATTACATATGACGTAACTAATGTCTACCGGTTAGGGTATACTGGTTTCGTCGAAATCGTTACATTCTCCCCCCGTTAAGAAATTTCGTCCTCGAAATTTTACACGCCCACTATCTCCTTTCGAGAGAAAGGTGGGGGGTTTTTCCTTCAGAATTCACCCTCGCGTAACCAAGTATAATCTGGTCCTCGCTGTGAATTCCACTTAATCTTAATCAATAAAGCTTGGTGTGTCCAACCTGTTTAGTTTTCCCGTCTACTATCTCTACGGAATTATTTATGATATCAAGCATGTCTTCTATGAGTACCTCTATTACTAGTACTTTCGTTGCCTCATCGCTTAGGCACTTTTCAATCCGTATACATGGCAAAACATTATGTATAGTACTTAGCCCCTGGAGTACTTTAATCGATAAACTACATGACCAATCATGGAGATAGTTTCATGAGGTCCTGTATATTAAGGAGCTATTTTCGGTTTTGCCAAACCTCATATCACCTCTCTAAGGTGATGCCTTAAAAATGCCTTGTCACCTCTTTCCAGCGACAATGGTTTCCTTTGAATGTTGGCATAAATCCTTTGCCAATCTCGCGCTGCTTTCAGCTTATCTTAAATATTATTATAAATCCAATTGGTTGATTCTCGAATCAATCCAAATATTATGGCTTGAGTGACGCCCATTTTCGATTTAACAAATTGGTGATAATCACTTTACCCATAGAAAGCTTCAAGCTCTCGATGCTTCCTTCCCTGTCTTCCAATAATGGAAGTAGGATGACTATTTTGATTTGAGATAATTGAAAATGGCACTCCACGACGAGATACCATTTTACCATCAGGAATTTGGGCAAGAATTCATTGTAATTTATTCCCACTATCATTGGCGAATTTTCTATCGTTGTGGCGTTCCCTAGGGTTTTCGGTGTGCAGCCTTATCTCTTGCATAACTCAATATTCACCAACACACGTAACCATATCTTTCTCCAAACTCGACCATTAATAAAAATCCTTTCAGATATCCGTATCATCAATAGTCAAATCCGATCCCGGATATATGGATTATTTCAATCTATGCGCTTCGTCAATGATTAATTCACGAAGGTCATGGAGGGTCGGGATCCAAACCCGATTTTTGAAGTAGAGAATTTCGTCCACGCGCTGTTCAAAATTCTTCTCATTGCCGTAAAGTTCCTCCTTTTCGCTGTTCCTCTTTCAACGCCTCACTTTGAGCGACTCGAATCAGGTCCGAAAAGTTCAACTGGACTATCAACCCTAGCGCTCGCACTCGCACTCGCAATGGCTTAACTCGATCTTTCCTACTCAAAGCATCGACTACGACGTTAGCCTTGCCGGGGTGATAACGGATGTCACAGTCATAATCGCTTAACAACTCGTCCCATCTTCGTTGCCTCATATTCAGTTCTTTCTGATCGAATATGTGCTGCAAACTTTTATGATCGGTGAAGATGGTGCACTTCGTATCGTAGAGATAATGTCTCCACATTTTAAGTGCGAAGATAACCGCTCCCAGTTCTAAGTCGTGAGTAGTGTAATTGTTCTCGTGTACTTTTAATTGTCCGGAAGCATAGGTTATAACCTTATTATTCTGCATCAACACGCATCCTAACCCTTTACGCGATGCGTCACAATACGCAACAAAACCATCGTCTCCATCGGGGAGACTTAAAATCGGCGCTTGGCACAATTTTAATTGTTTCTATCTTATTTGGATATTTGTGAAATCTTTTTTTCTTTACAACATGACCAAGGGATTATGCCTTCTTTATTCAAAATCACATTTCGAAAACTTCACGTATAGCTCCTCTTGCTTTAACACTTCCACAATTTTCTTAACCGTCGTTCGTGCTCTTCTTTACGTTGCAAATATATCAAAATATCATCAATGAATGCTATGACAAATTCGTCAAAATAAAGTTTATAGACTAGGTTCATGAGGTCCATGAACACTGCCGGCGCATTTGTTAGCCCGAGAGGCATAACTAAGAATTCATAATGGCCAAAACGAGCCCGAAACGCTGTTGTTGCAACGTCCTCCTCTTGGATTTTTCATTTGGTGATAACTATATCTAAGATCAATTTTCTAAAAATAAATCACCCCTTGCAATTGGTTAAATAGATCATTTACTTCGAAGAAGTGAATACCTATTCCTGATCGTCACTTTATTCAATTCTCCCTAATCAATACATATCCTAACACTTCCGTCCTTCATTTCCCAAACAACACTGGTGCACCCCATGGTGACTAACCAGGTCGTATGAAACCTTATCCAATAATTCTTGCATTTCAGTTGGTACAAGTCCGTAAGATGCTTTAGCAACAGGGCCAGCTTGAGGTATTAAATCGATTCTGAATTCGACCTGTCGGGTTGGCGGTATTCCAGGAAGTTCTTCTGGGAAAACTTGTGGAAATTCGGGTACCATCGGGATATCTTCTATATGTTTTCTTTTAATTACTTTGGCAATCGCGTTTGTTAAATACACCACGTCTTCTTGTCGTAAATATTATAACATCTCAAGATGAGATTAGAGTGGTAACATAATACCGTACACTTTTCTCTGTATCAAATCGCTTCATCGTCCGAATGAGATCTTCTAATCATCTTCTTTTCATATTTGATTTCAGCTTCATGTTGAGTTAGCCAATCCATGCTAACTATTACGTCAAAACTTCTTTACTTTACTGGTCGTAGGTCAATAAGGAAAGGTTAATCGTTCAGAATAATAGGACAATTTCGTACAATTTAGTTAACCATTAGGGATTTACCGTTAGCGATTCTACAGTATAGGGTTCTATAGTTTCACTTAATCGGTATCTTTCCAAATGATAGGAGGTTAACGGGAACTAACTTCTATCGACGACCGTAAAAATTATCACTGAAGTCTATTGATTTAAAACTACCACATACTTAACACCACCTTTGGATCATGCCGTGCTTTATTCGGATTACTCACAAAAGCACGGCTCCTTGCTTGATCAGAGGTTGATGCTTGTCATGAGGTTCATCTTCCAACGACACCTTGGTTCACTTTGGGCAATTTCTCTTGAAACGTTATGTACTGCCACATTCATAGCAAGTACAACTGTTTGGCATAATTTGATTTCTTTGGATGGATTGTTATTGAAGTTGTTGGGTTCGGAGTGGTTGTACACGAATGGGTTGGGGTTGTCGGTTCACATGGCTTCACTTGGTTCTACAATTGTGGCATTACGTCCATCTTTACCACACCTGTGGCCTACTATCACTCGACATTCTTCTTCCTTTATCATTTCTCTTCTTTAACACTCGACGTTTCACTTAACGTCCTACCATTCCGCTTCCCATAGAGTCAAATATATCAAGGTTGGCTTGTGACACAACCCTTCAAAAAGTTGTATATTTTACAGGGTTGACTATACTCCTTATCGATGAAGTTAGTCCCCAATATGGCGCTCACTTCGCTTAGTTTCAGGAGTAATTAGCCATGTTGCCAGGCACGACAATTCCTTCAAACGATTAGCGTGTTCTAAGTGATCAGCACACAACATTTCTATCTTCCATAGCTCAGTCTCCAAACTCTGAACTTAATTACTCGAAATAAAGTACTCTAGCACAAGAATATTAAATTCTGACCATATCATCTGAGTAATAATTTTCTAATTATAATTTTGTACCATCGTGTTCCATCACGATACATCATAATCTACCAACATATCTGTATCATATTTTACTACACAATGTTCTAGACTCTTACCAACATCCTTAACCATTTCGATCTTTTCTATCCACTCGCTAATCCATTCCTCCCTTTACCATCAGTCAACTATTAATAATTTTCTTAACACGACCAACAAACATACCCCTCATACCGGATCTAATTCATTACGACTACTATTCATGTTTAGTTTATAACTAATACTTGTAGTCATAATAGCATTCGGTGGGACATTATCACTCTTAGTAATACCACTAAGAATTGAAATATTCATAATCATGTGATTGCTCGATCTATAATCCTGCGATCACATTTGCATCAACATTAGCAGTGATCTGTGATACAACATTCGGTATCATCATCTGCTATCCTTGAGCAATCAACTGAATCATATCAATCTCCATCATTAGAGTTACTCTTTTTATGTCAATCTGCGGTACTCATCCCGTACGCAGTAATCAATACTAATCTCACCATATAACTCGTTACCAGCCCAATCATAACAGCAGATACACATACACACCAAATATTATCATATGTATTACACATACCGGCATCTAGTATATATGTCCCACAAATATAATAACATATGGACTTAACCTGACGTCGGTTAACGTCTAAATGTGGTTCATAACCCTTGTCACCATCTAACATATAGATCTTTCTCAACAAAAATCAATGTTTAATATTCATGATTTCAATATCCTTCTGCATGTCATCATAACCGATACATGCTCACCGTGAGCACCAAACGATTACCTACCACGGAGTTATAATATCCGTGTTTATTCGTATATCCGGCATACACAGTATACCACCTACGAACGAACAACCAACTATGCTATAATGATTCCAACACTTCTTTGTGTATGGGTAATCATTCTATTCGAGTATACATGGGTATAGGCATCTAACGGATGTAAAGTTAACATAGGGAGTTGCAAGGTTCAAGGTAATCGCGCTACATGGGTTGCCTTCAAATATTATTAATTACTATTATGGGAAACTCTATCACTTGCTCAGCCAATGTCCTCAGGCGTTATAGGTTTGCTAAAATCAGTAATTCTCGATCTGGAGGTGGTATGTCTCATATGTTGGAGGGTGAGCAATACATATATATATATTTCTATATATTATTTTTATCAGCTCATTTATTATCCATTTTATTATTATTATTTTATTTTTATTTTAATGGAACAAGGATGGGTTCAGGTACAGGTCCGTCCGTACGTGAGGGTCGACGGTTCAGGTGAACATCTGGGGTTATTAGAATATACGGTACCGGTATTGGTAGGGTAGGGGATTTATCAATTTCAGTTGGGAGAGATGGTTACTAGATATTTCTGGTTAATGTCAAACGGGAGATCTAACTTGGTACTATCATAACTATGGCCCAATAAGTCAGACTTATCATCAACCGATGCTCTAGAAATTTCAGCATCCTCGGTACTTTTTATTATTTCCTTCCCGGTTCCTTATCCGGGTCCCATTTCTCAATACATGTACCCACAAGATATGTACATATATATATACACATTAGCACGTATAAATAATATTATATACTTTACACATATGTTGCCATTTTTACCTATTAACGTACCCCGTGACTTCCCCTGAATTCCCTCGTGCGGACAAGTCTGTTATTATGTTCCGGACCATAATAACTCACTTGTCCATCCAAGTTCATCCAGCTCTCGTCACTATATATTATTAGTTGATATTCAGATCCTATAATACTTGAGCTACTGGTTATATTTTAGGTATCTTTTAAAGACATCCTAATTCTTTTATAACCAATGGCTCTGATACCAACTTCTGTAACACCCCGCAACCGCAGCGGAAACGTAAACGGGATGCGACAGACACCTCTGATATCAACCACATTGTTTATAAAGAAAACTGAATGCATTAATATACTTCAAAATTACATTATCTCGAATTTCATTACCGTCTAGGTGATACACACATCATACCATACGATACATAACTCTATTTGTTATAATGTATCCTAACATCCCGCACGCAAATCTTACACACATCAAGCACTTAGCACGTAAGCAATCACCTTATCTTAGTTGTACCTGAAAAGCATGTGAGAAAACGGGTCAACTACGAATAGTTGGTGAGTTTCACAATTTGAGTAAACCTTGATAAATTCATATCATAATATAATATTATCTGGGGACACTGTTAACCAGTACTGTACTCATTCTGGGGGCAACGTTAACCCAGAAACACATATAATAACCTCTGGGGACACTGTTAACCCAGAACACTTCCAGTAACCTCTGGGGACACTGTTAACCCAGAACACTTCCAATGACATCTGGGGAAACTGTTAACCCAGAACACTCTTGCGGGACCTTACAATGTTAACAACTCAGACAATTACCATCTTAGTACATTTCCATACGATTCCCGTACAATAAACAATATATATAAATCCACGCAAATCCATGTGTTCAGTAAAATCCACGCAAATCCATGCGGTCAGTATGTACTTAAATATTTCAGTAGTAACATGCTTCCGCCCGGGAAAACATTTGAAGCAATTCAGAAAAAAGGGGCTCGTGAAACTCACCTTATTATCAGTTATCAGTTAAGACGTCCAATCTGTAATATGATCCCTACGATAATTACTATACACTCATTATTAATATAACTTTAACCAAGTTAACCGGTACATCTGGGGGCACTGTTAACCCAGCACTGTACCCGTTCTGGGGGCAAGGTTAACCCAGAAACACTTCTTCGGACTCAGATTGTGATGTCGTTTATAGTTCCATGGTCACAACTACTATTAGTCGTTTTTCTCGTTTTGCGTGCCTAGCACGGTTATCCGTTTTTATGTTTCAAAATGAGTTTTGGTCACACACGACCCGAAAATAGTGGTTGACTGATAATGTAATTAAAGATGTGAAATTATAGCTCGGTTTAGACGTCCCGATTGGCCGCGGGACCCGTTTCCGTCTTTGGCGTACCGGAAACTGTTAAAATAGGTTAAAATTACTCAAATCATCCGAATTATTTTCGGATGATTCATTTTTACTTGTTTAACTCATTTATATGAATATAGTCCATTTTTAAGGTTTTTATACACCAGTCAGCTCGCTTAAGCGAACTTCACCGGTTTACTCGTTTTAAGCTTTAAAAGCTTGTTTTTGCACAAATAATTATCCGTTTAATCTCGAATCTTGAAATTTTGCACAAATGACCTTTTGACAGTGGGGAATTTTATAAAAATATTTCCAGAATTAGTTTCTATATTTAAAATTTATTTATCTATTTTTAAACACCATTTAAACACTAAATATGTCGTAAATACCAAACGACCTTAGAAAAATCCCAAATTTTTCCTGGATGTCCCCTGCCATCCACATAGTCCACTGTAATTTTTCCAGAACCAAAATCTTCTTTTACATGCCAATTTCACTAAAACCGAGCTAGAAAACCCTAGAACTCGTTTAACCGAAAAGCCTACTTAGACTTCTCCAACGGACCTAAAATTTTGTGAGTGACTTATAGATGATATGAAAAGCTTATCTAAAAGTTTTCAAAATTTTTCTTGATATTTAACTATTTTTCATCATTTTTGGCCAAAACCGAGCATTAAATTCACCAAATATTCATCCTTTGTCCAAAAATTACCAAAAATTCACAGAACTCTTATTTTCATGTGTAGAACATCCCTGAAAAATTTCATGATCTAACTCTAAACGACCAACAATCTGTCCAAAAACACATACACCGACATAAACCGAATATACCTTTCGTTTTCCGCCACTACAAGCTACAAACTCGTCTTTCCGCCTTATCTACCACTAAACACAGAGCCTACAAACAACATACCACAATACCAAGCAAGTTACACTCACGATCAAGCCATTTCTTTCATGGTTTCGGTTATGATCCCAAAAACAAGGATTTAACCGTAAAAATTCGTTTTTGATTCGTTTAACTCATTTCTTGGACCAAGATCCCTTGTATAACCCGTATACATCACTTGATCATGTAAGAATCGGTTTTCATCATTGAAACCTCATTTTCTTGCAAGAAAACTCAAGAAACGAACATAAACACGTACATAATACGATCTTTACCTTGGTTTCTCCTTGCTAGGGTCTCGGGTTTTGGCTCAAGAACTTGAGAGAAATGAAGATTGTTGAGTTAAGTTTGTGAAAAAAAGAAAATGAAATGAAATGGGGTGAGATGGTCCGATCGGACCCCTTTGGAGGGTGGGGTGGGACCCACATCTTCATTTTAAGCCACATATTCAGATTCTCGTAATCTGGATAACGTTTTGGATAATCTGGTTCAGTTTGTTTTTCGGTTAAACGTTTAATTCGGCTTAAAACGAGGCTAAAACGGTCGTTTTTCGTCTTAAAAATGAAATTTATATAAAACCGATTTAAAAACTTAAACCATGACATTTATTAACTTAAAACATCATAGTATTATTAATTGTGCATCTTTTTCCGGCTTGATCGATCGTCTCTTGCTCGGTTTGGTATTAAAAGTTTCGTTTAACGTACCGACGTACTATTAAATCGAAATTCTTTTTCTGTGCTTTAATTCACTTATCCCGAAGCTTTAATACTTCGTAACATCACTAAATATCATATATCTCGTCTATAATTGAACCCTCGATTCATTCGGGTTTCAATAACTATCGATCGTTTGATCGCATATTCAATACGGTGAATTATATATTCACGTACAATCAATACAATGAACCATGTATTCTCGTATAATTACCATGGTAACTCATGTACCCGACATTACATATGACGTAACTAACGTCTACCGGTTAGGGTATACCTGGTTTCGTCGAAATCGTTACATGAATAAGTGGGATTGATTAATTTCATCAAATCCTCATCAGAAATAACAGGTCTTTATAATAGTGTTTCTTTCATACAAGTAGATTTTGAACCATAAATAACTTCTTTAAAATCATGCTACTCACAGAGAATAAGATTAGAACGTGGAATATTCTTTTCGTTGTGTACCACATATGGTTCATGTAACATCCTAAAATTTTTATATTGATAAATAAAAGAAAGTTATGTTTAGTAAATTCACGTTTTAGTTATTTAATGTCGAGTAAGGAACGGGTCTTGGGCTTAGTCATTTTATGAACTCGGCCTGTCTCGACCCGTAGGAAGCCAACCCGAGCCTAACCAAACCCGTAGTATATAAACGAAAGTTCTTGACACTTCCACCATTTTCACCATCTTCCTTCACTTACACCCACCCAAACACTCTCATTTCTAGAGAGAGAAGCTAGAGAGAGAAAGTTCTCAAATCACAAATCCGAGTCCACAATCTTGTTCCTAATCGTTTTTGGTAAGTCCCTCTCGAAAATCATCCGTTTTCATAACCATTTCGGCCTCAAATCGAGCAAAAACTCCCATTTTCGTAACTTGAGTTTTCGGGTCAAAAACCGCCTTGTTTTGGTGTCAAAATGCAAGCTTTTGTGTTTAAAAGTACTAGGAATCGATAGCCCTTTCAATCCCGAGCATTTCCATGTAAAATTTTTCCAAGCTGACCTGGCAGCTTAACCCCAGCCAGGGGCTCTGCCCCTTGGACCCCGCTAGGGGCTGCCGCCCCTAGAACCCCGCTGCCAGGGGCGCTGCCCCCGGACCCCCGTTCGTTGTGGGTCATATATAGATAGAAATACAAACGAGTAGCAGTAGTTAATTGATATGTGTAAATATTATACAGTTAGCCGAGCCCAGTTAAAGAAAGGAATTACGATCAACGGCGAGCGTAACAGGATCCAGGTGAGTTTCTAGCCCCATTCCTTGTTATATTTTCGGGGCTGTGTGCATACTTGATGTGTTGTTAATACATTTATCCTAAGTGATAAGTGTATGCCATATGTGATATATGTGATATGTATGAATGATTGCTTGATGGTTCGTGAACGATCTTCGGATATTGCACGTACTGTCAGGTTGTAACGTTATAAAGCCATATGCGATATATGTGATATGTATGAATGATTGCTTGATGGTTCGTGAACGATCTTCGGATATTGCACGTACTGTCAGGTTGCAACGTTATAAATATGGCAAGTATGATATGTATGTTTATGTGTATGAACGTAATAAAGTTAATAAAAGAAGGAAATGACGGTTGTATGGTTGTATGGTTACGAAAAGGGTACCAGACCCTAATAATATCTGTGATGTTAGGGACCAGACCCTCATAATATCTGTGATGTTAGGGACCAGACCCTTATAATATCTGTGATGTTAGGGACCAGACCCTTATAATATCTGTGATGTTAGGGACCAGACCCTAATAATATCTGTGATGTTAGGGACCAGACCCTTATAATATCTGTGATGTTAGGGACCAGACCCTTATAATATCTGTGATGTTAGGGACCAGACCCTAATAATATCTGTGATGTTAGGGACCAGACCCTTATAATATCTGTGATGTTAGGGACCAGACCCTTATAATATCTGTGATGTTAGGGACCAGACCCTTATAATATCTGTGATGTTAGGGACCAGACCCTTATAATATCTGTGACGTTAGGGACCAGACCCTTATAATATCTGTGAGGTTATAGGGCGAAAGGTTCTTTAAAACGTATGATTATGAATGTAAAGAAAGTATGTAAGTAAGAAAGAAAGTATGTAAGTAAGAATGAAGGTATGAGTACTTATGTGTGTATAAAAGAAAGTTATGAGGTTAAGTACGTATGTATGTAACAAGGTATTGTATGGTAGTGTATGATTAACTAGAACTCACTCAGCGTAGCTGACTTTTAGTATGCACGCAGGTGAGTAGGATGAGACAGCTGGCTTGAGTGGAGGACACATGGCAGAAGACTAAAGCCTGGCATCTGAAGATCCGATATGTTTTATAAGTTACGTTTTGATTTTGAAAGACAAGAGGAATGTTTAAAGACATGATTATGAATTGATATGTAATGTTTTATGAAAGTTTTATATTCCGCGTAAAGTTTTTAATTAACTCTGATATTTAGAACTGTGTTTATGAGTAAATCCAACACGAAAGTAGGGTTACCGGTAACGGGGCCTTACAAGTTGGTATCAGAGCAAAGTTCGAGAGATTTAAGCATCCTACATGCTTAGACTCGAACAGAGAATGGGATTTAAGTAAGAAAGGAAAGAAGATGCCAGTTCAAGAATGCCATGTGTCGCTCAAGCAAAATCAGTGAAGGTAAGGTGTATGATTAAATGATATATATTAATGAGAAAGGAAGGATATGTGAACGATAGGGATAGGAATAATTGACTGTTTAAATTGACAAACTGCTTAAGTAGAACCAGCACAAATAGACTCATAAAGGGAAGTGTATATGACACGGAAAGTAACGTGATCAGCTAATCACAACTGGCCACTGTTATTACCTGTTAGCCTTACTATCCTTGTACTAGATAGTTCCTTGAGTGATGATGTTTGTGTTTTCTCATATAGGATACTGATGGCTGGAGCTGGAGAATTTATTGAAACTGGGGGTCGCACTGGGCGTCGTGGCAGGCCTCGTCTTGTCCGGCAACCCTCGGTAGAAGAAGCTTCCCACACCGAAGATGAAGGAAGCGCAGCTGGAGGAGACCAGAACAACAACGAGGAAGTTCAACTTAGTCCTGCAGTTCAAGCAGCCATTGTTCAGGCTGTAGTTGCTGCTGTGAAGAACCTGAATCCCGAAGGATCTGCTTGAAGCCGTGAACGAACTGCTGGAGGGGCGGGTGGTGATGGTAGAAAGGATGGGGAAGGTGAAAGAGGAGCCTCGAGTGGGGATAAGTCTGTGAAAGTCGATGATAGGAGAGGAGGACAAGGTGGGTGCAGCTATAAGTCCTTCAAAGGTTGTGACCCGCCTAAGCTGACTGGTTTAGGAGACGCAATCGCTACTCTCCAGTGGTTAACCGCTATGGACAAGGTTATCCGCATTAGCGAATGCCGTCCCGACCAAGCTGTGGGCTATGCTACTCAGTCATTCGTAGATGAGGCTATGTATTGGTGGGAGAGTGTGGAGCAGAGGAAGACCCGTGAAGAGATCAAAGGGATGAAGTGGGAAGATTTGAAAGAGTTGGTAATGAAGAAGTTCTGTGTAGATGCCGAGGTTGAAAGAACGGAGATGAAGTTCCAGAATTTAAAAGCCGGTATGATGACGCATCGTGAGTATACCACGGAGTTCAACCGACTATCTAGGTTGGTGCCTGACATGGTTGACACTGAAGTCAAGAGAATCAAGTGTTATGTGAGGGGGTTGCCACAAAAGGTCCGCATGTTAGTCAGGGCGGTTCAACCTGCTACTTTTGATTCGGCTGTTGGACTCGCGGAAATGGTCTATGCTGACGTGGCCGCGGATGATAGGGTGGAAAGGGACGAAGAGAAAGAGAAGAAAGGGGTCACTCCTGCTAAACGACCCGGTACTCAGTTATGGAACTCCAGGGATAAGAAACAGAAAGTGTGGGAGAAGAGATCGTGTAAGACCTGCGGAAAGAGGCATGGTGGTGAATGCAAGTGGGGTAAAAGTTCTAATGTTTGTCTCAAATGTGGAAAGGCTCATGGTGGAGAATGCAGAATGGGGTCGAATGCCTGTTATAAGTGCGGGAAGGTAGGGCATTATGCCAATGAGTGCAGTGCGAAGCCAACATGTTACAAATGTGGCAAGACAGGCCATATGTCAAGGGAGTGCACTGAAGGTGTAGCTGGAGGTAGTGGAAAGAAGGATGCCGATCAAGCTAGGCCCAGAACTAGAGCCTACATGCTGACCCAGGAACAAGCCAGGCAGATTCCGGATGTCGTCACAGGTACGTTTCTAGTGAACGATGTTTCCGCTTCTGTATTATTTGATTCTGGTGCGAATAGAAGTTTTGTAGCTACGACGTTTAGTAAACTAGCTAAAATGAAAGGCTGCCGAGTGTCTGAAACTTTCGTAGTAGAAACCGCAAGTGACACTTCGGTGAAAATAACAAAAATGGTGAAGAATTGTAAGATAGAGTTAGAGGGACATGAGTTCCCTGTTACTTTGTATGTTATGGCCTTAGGAGGGTTCGATGTAGTCTTGGGTATGGATTGGTTGTCTGAGTTTGAGGCTCAGATAGTATGTAAAAGTAAGATGATAAGGTTAAAGTCATTGGATGGTAGTGCGGTGACGGTTTATGGTGATAAGGAGAGTTATGGGCTTAATGTCATTTCGATGATAAAAGCCGAGGGTTTGTTAAGGCGAGGGTGCGGTGCCTACCTGGCGTATGTTGTCAACGCTACGGCCGAGACGAAAGAAATGAAGAATGTTCCTATTGTGCGCGACTACCCAGAAGTATTCCCTGAGGATCTTCCGGGGTTGCCACCTGAGCGAGAGATAGAATTTCAGATAGATCTAGTACCAGGAGCCCAGCCCGTCGCGAAGGCGCCTTACCGTCTAGCACCGTCCGAGATGAAGGAATTGATGACCCAACTGCAAGAACTCCTCGACAAGGGTTTTATCAGACCGAGTGTTTCTCCGTGGGGCGCACCGGTTTTGTTTGTGAAGAAAAAGGATGGAAGTATGAGAATGTGCATAGACTATCGTGAGTTGAATAAGCTTACGGTAAAGAATAGATACCCCTTGCCTAGGATTGACGATCTGTTTGACCAACTGCAAGGTTCGAGTTGGTTCTCACGAATAGATCTCAGATCAGGCTACCACCAGCTGAAGGTGAAAGAGGTAGACATCCCTAAAACAGCGTTCCGAACGCGGTATGGACACTACGAGTTCCTCGTAATGTCATTTGGTCTAACAAATGCTCCTGCAGCATTTATGGACATGATGAATAGGGTGTGTCGACCGATGTTGGATAAGTCGGTTATCGTCTTCATCGATGATATATTGATTTATTCAAAGAGTGAGTCTGACCATGCCGAGCATCTGAGAGAGGTATTGGAAGTTCTGAAGAAAGAAAGGTTGTACGCCAAGTTTTCGAAGTGCGCGTTCTGGTTAAGGGAAGTGCAATTTTTAGGTCATGTGGTTAATCCGGAGGGGATTACCGTGGACCCAGCTAAGATTGAAGCGATAACGAATTGGAAGACTCCGCAGAATCCGACTGATATACGAAGCTTCCTAGGGTTAGCTGGCTACTATAGGAGATTCATCGAAGGTTTCTCCAAGATAGCCGCACCGCTGACCGGTATGACCCGTAAGACGATAGTATTCAATTGGGGAAAGTTTCAGGAGGAAGCCTTTGAAGAATTGACGAAGAGACTCACGCAAGCTCCAATCCTTACTTTACCCGATGGTGATGAGGATTTTGTTGTTTGTGCTGATGCCTCGCATCAAGGGTTAGGTTGCGTGTTGATGCAACGAGGGAAGGTGATAGCCTACGCGTCTAGACAGTTGAAGGTCCATGAGAGTACTTACCCGACGCATGATTTGGAGTTAGCAGCTATAGTGCATGCTCTTAAGATATGGAGGCATTATCTGTACGGCACTAAGTGTACTATCTATACAGATCATAAGAGTTTAAAGTACTTCTTCGAGCAGAAAGAACTGAACATGAGGCAGAGAAGATGGTTAGAATTGATAAAGGATTACGACTGTGAGATTAAGTATTACCCCGGTAAAGCTAACGTGGTCGCTGATGCGTTAAGTCGGAAGAATGAGGAAGTCCTTGCAACAGTGAAGTCATACAAGTTGATCATGAACCCGAGTCTTTTTGAAGAAATCATCAAGGTGCAGTCAGAAGTGTTAATAGATGAAGGGTTAGTAAAGAAGGAAAGGATTTATGGCCAGCAAGATGAGTTGATGGAAAACACTCATGGAGTTAAAACTAGATTTGACCGTATGTGGATTCCACGCCATGGTGATCTTAGAAGTCGAATCTTAGATGAAGCTCATAAGTCAAGGTACTCAATCCATCCTGGAGCTACAAAGATGTACCAAGACTTGAAAAGAGATTACTGGTGGCCAGGAATGAAGAGTGATGTAGTGGATTATGTTAGTAAGTGCTTAACTTGCTTACAAGTCAAGGCCGAGCACCAAAAGCCTTATGGGAAGATGCAACCGCTAGAGATACCTGAGTGGAAATGGGAACACATCACCATGGATTTCATAACTAAGCTACCTCGTACAGCTAAGCAACATGATACCATCTGGGTGATTGTGGACCGTTTGACCAAGAGTGCTCACTTTCTGCCCATACGAGAGGCCATCTCGTCAGAAACGTTAGCAAGCTTGTTCATTAAAGAAATTGTAACCAAGCATGGAGTACCGTTATCGATCGTGTCTGATAGGGATACACGGTTTACTTCGAGGTTCTGGAAGAAATTTCATGAAGCTATGGGGACGAGGTTGAACATCAGTACGGCGTATCATCCTCAAACCGATGGACAGTCTGAAAGGACGATCCAAACCCTTGAGGATATGCTACGTGCTTGCGTTTTAGATTTTGGTGGAAGTTGGGATGATCATCTGCATCTGGCAGAGTTCTCCTATAACAACAGTTACCATTCGAGTATTGGTATGCCACCGTTTGAGATGCTGTACGGTAGACGATGTAGAACCCCGGTGTGTTGGGGTGAGATTGGTCAGAAGGAAATGGGAAGTATAGAAGTGGTTCAAGAAACGTCTTCAAAGTTCGATCAGATCAAAGCAAGAATGAAAGCCGCTCAAGACAGACAAAAGTCTTATGCGGATAAGCGGCGACGACCAATTGAGTTTAACGTTGGCGACTATGTGATGCTTAAGGTCTCGCCTTGGAAGGGGATTATCCGTTTTAGGAAAAGAGGAAAGTTGAGTTCGAGGTACATTGGACCGTTCAAGATTGTAAAACGTGTGGGTGAAGTAGCTTACAAACTGGATTTACCCGATGAGTTAGAAGGAATTCATTCAACCTTCCATGTTTCTCATCTGAGGAAGTGTCTAGCTGATGACACGTCTCACGTGCCCTTAATGGACATCGAGGTTGATGAACAATTGAACTACATCGAGCAACCGATAAAGATCGTTGATCGCAAGGAGAAGCAGCTTCGTCACAAGATTATACCCTTGGTCAAAGTGATATGGAAGCACCGCAAGGGATCTGATGCTACTTGGGAAGTCGAGGATGAGATGCGCAAGTTTTACCCTAGTTTGTTTATGTAATAGTTAGGTTTCGGGGACGAAACCTCTTTAAGGGAGGAAGACTTGTAACATCCTAAAATTTTTATATTGATAAATAAAAGAAAGTTATGTTTAGTAAATTCACGTTTTAGTTATTTAATGTCGAGTAAGGAACGGGTCTTGGGCTTAGTCATTTTATGAACTCGGCCTGTCTCGACCCGTAGGAAGCCAACCCGAGCCTAACCAAACCCGTAGTATATAAACGAAAGTTCTTGACACTTCCACCATTTTCACCATCTTCCTTCACTTACACCCACCCAAACACTCTCATTTCTAGAGAGAGAAGCTAGAGAGAGAAAGTTCTCAAATCACAAATCCGAGTCCACAATCTTGTTCCTAATCGTTTTTGGTAAGTCCCTCTCGAAAATCATCCGTTTTCATAACCATTTCGGCCTCAAATCGAGCAAAAACTCCCATTTTCGTAACTTGAGTTTTCGGGTCAAAAACCGCCTTGTTTTGGTGTCAAAATGCAAGCTTTTGTGTTTAAAAGTACTAGGAATCGATAGCCCTTTCAATCCCGAGCATTTCCATGTCAAAAACTTCGATTTTGGGTCAAAAATCTGGAAAATCTGGAAAACCCGTGGGTTTCTCCGTCGCCCAGCTTGAAGGAGTCGAATCAGACTCATTCGATCGAACCAGTCGATCGAATCAGTCCACTCGATCGAATGCGTAGATCGAACAAGTCCAGTCGACCGAATAGGGAAGCAACCGAATGGTCTCCAACTCATTCGATCGAATGAGTTTTGTATTCGATCGAATGAGTGTTGTATTCGATCGAACGTGTTCCTGTTTGATCGAACGTGTTCCTATTCGATCGAACGTGTTGTATTCGATCGAACGTGTTCCTATTCGATCGAACGTGTTCCTATTCGATCGAACGTGTTCCTATTCGATCGAATCAAGCCAGAACCAAGCTGTTTCCAAGTTCGCTTAAGGTTTAACTTCGCCTGAAGCGAAGTTCGTCTATAAAATAAATTAAAAACCTAATGGAAAATGTGTTAAGGCAGTTATCGAAAATAAAATTTTTCCAAGCTGACCTGGCAGCTTAACCCCAGCCAGGGGCTCTGCCCCTTGGACCCCGCTAGGGGCTGCCGCCCCTAGAACCCCGCTGCCAGGGGCGCTGCCCCCGGACCCCCGTTCGTTGTGGGTCATATATAGATAGAAATACAAACGAGTAGCAGTAGTTAATTGATATGTGTAAATATTATACAGTTAGCCGAGCCCAGTTAAAGAAAGGAATTACGATCAACGGCGAGCGTAACAGGATCCAGGTGAGTTTCTAGCCCCATTCCTTGTTATATTTTCGGGGCTGTGTGCATACTTGATGTGTTGTTAATACATTTATCCTAAGTGATAAGTGTATGCCATATGTGATATATGTGATATGTATGAATGATTGCTTGATGGTTCGTGAACGATCTTCGGATATTGCACGTACTGTCAGGTTGTAACGTTATAAAGCCATATGCGATATATGTGATATGTATGAATGATTGCTTGATGGTTCGTGAACGATCTTCGGATATTGCACGTACTGTCAGGTTGCAACGTTATAAATATGGCAAGTATGATATGTATGTTTATGTGTATGAACGTAATAAAGTTAATAAAAGAAGGAAATGACGGTTGTATGGTTGTATGGTTACGAAAAGGGTACCAGACCCTAATAATATCTGTGATGTTAGGGACCAGACCCTCATAATATCTGTGATGTTAGGGACCAGACCCTTATAATATCTGTGATGTTAGGGACCAGACCCTTATAATATCTGTGATGTTAGGGACCAGACCCTAATAATATCTGTGATGTTAGGGACCAGACCCTTATAATATCTGTGATGTTAGGGACCAGACCCTTATAATATCTGTGATGTTAGGGACCAGACCCTAATAATATCTGTGATGTTAGGGACCAGACCCTTATAATATCTGTGATGTTAGGGACCAGACCCTTATAATATCTGTGATGTTAGGGACCAGACCCTTATAATATCTGTGATGTTAGGGACCAGACCCTTATAATATCTGTGACGTTAGGGACCAGACCCTTATAATATCTGTGAGGTTATAGGGCGAAAGGTTCTTTAAAACGTATGATTATGAATGTAAAGAAAGTATGTAAGTAAGAAAGAAAGTATGTAAGTAAGAATGAAGGTATGAGTACTTATGTGTGTATAAAAGAAAGTTATGAGGTTAAGTACGTATGTATGTAACAAGGTATTGTATGGTAGTGTATGATTAACTAGAACTCACTCAGCGTAGCTGACTTTTAGTATGCACGCAGGTGAGTAGGATGAGACAGCTGGCTTGAGTGGAGGACACATGGCAGAAGACTAAAGCCTGGCATCTGAAGATCCGATATGTTTTATAAGTTACGTTTTGATTTTGAAAGACAAGAGGAATGTTTAAAGACATGATTATGAATTGATATGTAATGTTTTATGAAAGTTTTATATTCCGCGTAAAGTTTTTAATTAACTCTGATATTTAGAACTGTGTTTATGAGTAAATCCAACACGAAAGTAGGGTTACCGGTAACGGGGCCTTACAGTTCAACCACATCTTCACTTAACACTTCATAACCAACTTAAGATAATATTTATTGCTATGAATATGAGAATGTATAGTTGGTGTTCTATTGATTGATTTCAAGTTTTTGAATGCTTAGTTTCTTCATTATTGATTACATAGATCTAATACACGAGAGGATTAATAGTTAGGGGATTATTAATATCAACTTCTTACGTTCACCGCGGATGGAATTTGGGAAAATCAACTTGAAACGGAAGAGGAATTTCAACAAATCATATACCATTATTGGGATTAGTGGGATTGATAAATTTAATCAAACCCTCATCAGAAATCGCAGATTTTTCTACCAGTGTTTCTTTTATAAATAATGATTTCAAACCATAAACATCTTCTTTAAAATAATTCACCTATTAAAATATAAGATTTGAACATGGAATATTCTATTCTTTGTGTGCCACATGTGGTTCAACCACATATTCATTTAAAACTTCACAACCAGTTTTAGAGAAAACTTTATTGCTTTGAATATGAGATTTTTGAGTTGGTGTTCTAATGTTTGATTTCACAGTGTTTGATTGTTTAGGTTATTCCTTATTGATTACCTCGTTCTCATTCACGAGAATATCCATAGTCAAAGGACTATCAATATCAACTTTCTTACGATATCCCGTGAAGGGAATGATATGAAAATCAACTTGAGACGGAGGAGGAATTTCAACAACTCAAATACCATAAGTGGGATTGACTAATTTCATCAAATCCTCATCAGAAATAACAGGTCTTTATAATAGTGTTTCTTTCATACAAGTAGATTTTGATCCATAAACAACTTCTTTAAAATCATGCAACTCACAGAGAATTAGATTAGAACGTGGAATATTCTTTTCATTGTGTACCACATATGGTTCAACCACATCTTCACTTAACACTTCATAACCAACTTAAGATAATATTTATTGCTATGAATATGAGAATGTATAGTTGGTGTTCTATTGATTGATTTCAAGTTTTTGAATGCTTAGTTTCTTCATTATTGATTACATAGATCTAATTCACGAGAGGATTAATAGTCAGGGGATTATTAATATCAACTTCTCACGTTCACCGCGGATGGAATTTGGGAAAATCAACTTGAAATGGAGGAGGAATTTCAACAAATCATATACCATTATTGGGATTAGTGGGATTGATAAATTTAATCAAACCCTCAATAGAAATCGCAGATTTTTCTACCGGTGTTTCTTTTATAAATAATGATTTCAAACCATAAACATCTTCTTTAAAATAATTCACCTGTTAAAATATAAGATTTGAACATGGAATATTCTTTTCTTTGTGTGCCACATGTGGTTCAACCACATATTCATTTAAAACTTCAAAACCAGTTTTAGAGAATACTTTATTGCTTTGAATATGAGATTTTTGAGTTGGTGTTCTAATGTTTGATTTCACAGTGTTTGATTGTTTAGCTTCTTCCTTATTGATTACCTCGTTCTCATTCACGAGAATATCCATAGTCAAAGGACTATCAATATCAACTTTCTTACGATATCCCGTGAAAGGAATGATATGAAAATCAACTTGAGACGGAGGAGGAATTTCAACAACTCAAATAACATAAGTGGGATTGATTAATTTCATCAAATCCTCCTCAGAAATAACAGGTCTTTATAATAGTGTTTCTTTCATACAAGTAGATTTTGAACCATAAATAACTTCTTTAAAATCATGCAACTCACAGAGAATAAGATTAGAACGTGGAATATTCTTTTCGTTGTGTACCACAACCACATCTTCACTTAACACTTCATAACCAGCTTAAGATAATATTTATTGTTATGAATATGAGAATGTATAGTTGGTGTTCTATTGATTGATTTCAAGTTTTTGATTTCTTAGTTTCTTCATTATTGATTACCTAGGTCTAATTCATGAGAGGATTAATAGTCTGGGGAATATTAATATCAACTTTCTTACGTTCACCCCGGATGGAATTTGGGAAAATCAACTTGAAATGGAGTAGGAATTTCAACAAATCATATACCATTATTGGGATTAGTGGGATTGATAAATTTAATCAAACCCTCATCAGAAATCGCAGATTTTTCTACCGGTGTTTCTTTTATAAATAATGAAGTTCAAACCATAAACATCTTCTTTAAAATAATTCACCTATTAAAATATAAGATTTGAACATGGAATATTCTTTTCTTTGTGTGCCACATGTGTTTCAACCACATCTTCATTTAAAACTTCACAACCAGTTTTAGAGAATACTTTATTTCTTTAAATATGAGATATTTGAGTTGGTGTTCTAATGTTTGATTTCACAGTTTTTGATTGTTTAGGTTCTTCCTTATTGATTACCTCGTTCTCATTCACGAGAATATCCATAGTCAAAGGACTATCAATATCAACTTTCTTACGATATCCCGTGAAGGGAATGATATGAAAATCAACTTGAGACGGAGGAGGAATTTCAACAACTCAAATACCATAAGTGGGATTGATTAATTTCATCAAATCCTCATCAGAAATAACAGGTCTTTATAATAGTGTTTCTTTCATACAAGTAGATTTTGATCCATAAACAACTTCTTTAAAATCATGCAACTCACAGAGAATTAGATTAGAACGTGGAATATTCTTTTCGTTGTGTACCACATATGGTTCAACCACATCTTCACTTAACACTTCATAACCGACTTAAGATAATATTTATTGCTATGAATATGAGAATGTATAGTTGGTGTTCTATTGATTGATTTCAAGTTTTTGAATGCTTAGTTTCTTCATTATTGATTACATAGATCTAATTCACGAGAGGATTAATAGTCAGGGGATTATTAATATCAACTTCTTACGTTCACCGCGGATGGAATTTGGGAAAATCAACTTGAAATGGAGGAGGAATTTCAACAAATCATATACCATTATTGGGATTAGTGGGATTGTTAAATTTAATCAAACCCTCATCAGAAATCGCAGATTTTCTACCGGTGTTTCTTTTATAAATAATGATTTCAAACCATAAACATCTTCTTTTAAATAATTCACCTATTAAAATATAAGATTTGAACATGGAATATTCTTTTCTTTGTGTGCCACATGTGGTTCAACCACATCTTCATTTAAAACTTCACAACAAGTTTTAGGGAATAATTTATTGCTTTGATATGAGATTTTTGAGTTGGTGTTCTAATGTTTGATTTCACAATTTTTGATTGTTCAGGTTCGTCCTAATTGATTACCTTTTTCTCATTCACGAGAATATCCATTGTCAAAGGACGATCAATATCAACTTTCTTACGATCTCCTGTGAAGGGAATGATACGAAAATCAACTTGAGACGGAGGAGGAATTTCAACAACTCAAATACCATAAGTGGGATTGATTGATTTCATGAAATCCTCATCAGAAATAACAGGTTTTTATAATAGTGTTTCTTTCACACAAGTAGATATTAAACCATAAGCAACTTCTTTAAAATCATGCAACTCACAGAGAATAAGATTAGAACGTGGAATATTCTTTTCGTTGTGTACCACATATGGTTCAACCACATCTTCGCTTAACACTTCATAACCAGCTTATGTGACAATCGTCAATTTCAGGTTAACTCCGTTAACTCAACTCCGTCAATTCAAACTTAAGATCACTGAATCTATAACGCACACCTCTTTACATTTAAACTAGGCTTTAAATGACGCTTAATACTTACTACATGTGTAGTCTTTCGGGAATTGCACCGAAACGCAAACGAGTTGACGCAAACGATTGGTGAATAAACGAAAAACGTCAAAACAGTAATAATGTGATAATTATGAGTTAGACTTATGTGTTATGTGATAACATGGTTATAAACGTTAACTCAAGATGTAAAAAAGTTAGTTTAAGCTAGATAAGTAATACTTAGGAGTGGAGGGGCCAAAGTGTAACATAGATTATTATAAACAATAATAATACTAAACCCTAACTTATTTGTAACACCCCGTAACCGCAGCGGAAACGTAAACGGGATGCGACAGACACCTCTGATATCAACCACATTGTTTATAAAGAAAACTGAATACATTAATATACTTCAAATTACATTATCTTGTATTTCATTACCGTCTAGGTGATACACACATCATACAATACGATACACAATTCTATCTGTTATAATGTATCCTAACATTCCGCACGCAAATCTTACACACATCAAGCACTTAGCACGTAAGCAATCACTTCATCTTAGTTGTACCTGAAAAGCATGTGAGAAAACGGGTCAACCACGAATAGTTGGTGAGTTTCACAATTTGAGTAAACCATGATAAATCCATATCAAAATATAATATTATCTGGGGACACTGTTAACCCAGTACTGTACTCATTCCGGGGGCAATGTTAACCCAGAATTACGATGTAATTATGCTGAGCCCACAAGTGAAACCTCTGACTATCCACACACAACCCCGTGGCATACTCCGCCCACGTACCTGCCCCAAACCGCTATGTCTAACATTACATAGCAAATATATATAACAACAAAATAGACATGTGCAACTGGCTGGGAAACATCAGCAAATCCATGCCACACCAGTTGGGTTTGTCAGACCAATAGTACTATCCACACTCTACCGGATTTCAGTTAATCACTCGTGTTCCGGGGCCTTAGAATGTTAGCAACTCAGACAATTACCATCTTAGTACATTTCCGTACGATTCCCGTATAATAAAATATATATAAATCCACGCAAGTCCATGCGTTCAGTATGTATATAAACATTTCAGTAATAACATGCTTCCGCCCCGAGAAACTATTTAAAAACAATTCAGAAAAAGGGGCTCGTGAAACTCACCTTAGCACATGCAAGCAGGTAACAACAATCATTATTAGTTAACACGTCCAATCTGTAATATGATCCCTACGATCGTTACTATACACTCATTATTAATATAACTTTAACCAAGTTAACCGGTACATCTGGGGACACTGTTAACCCAGCACTGTACCAGTTCTGGGGGCAAGGTTAACCAAGAAACACTTCTCTGGACTCAGATTGTGATGTCGTTTAGAGTTCAACAGTCAAATTTTCTAATAGCTTGTTTTCCCCGTTTTGCGTGCGTAGCACGGTTACCCGTTTTTATGTTTCAAAAATGAGTTTGGTCACACACGACGCGAAAATAGTGGTTGGCTGATAATTTAGTTTAAGTTGTGAAACTAGAGCTCGGTTTAGTCGCCCCGATTGGCCGCGGGACCCGTTTCCGTATTTGGCGTACCGGAAACTGTTAAATCGGTTAAAAATACCCAAATCATCCGAATTATTTTCGGATGATTCATTTTTACTTGTTTAACTCAATTATATGAAAATAGTTCATTTTTAGGGATTTTATACACCAGTCAGCTCGCTTAAGCGAACTTCACCGGTTTACGCGTTTTAACTTTAAAAGTTTGATAATTAGCACAAATAATCATCCGTTTAATCTCGGATCTTGAAATTTTGCACAAATCACTTTTTGACAGTGGGGAATTTTATAAAAATATTTCCAGAATTAATTTCTATATTTAAAATTTATTTATCTATTTTTAAACACCATTTAAACACTAAATATGTCGTAAATACCAAACGATCTTAGAAAAATCCCAAATATTTCCTGGATGTCCCCTGCCATCCACATAGTCCCCTGTAATTTGTCTAGAACCAAAATCTTCTTTTACATGCCATTTTCACTAAAACCGAGCTAGAAAACCCTAGAACTCGTTTAACCGAAAAGCCTACTTAGACTTCTCCAACGGACCTCAAATTTTGTGTGTGACTTATACATGATATGAAAAGCTTATCTGCAATTTTCCAGAATTTTTCATGATATTTAACTATTTTTCACCATTTTTGGCCAAAACCGAGCATTAAATTCACCAAATATTCATCCTTTGTCCAAAAATTACCAAAATTTCACAGAACTCATATTTTCATATATAGAACATCCCTGTAAAATTTCATGACCCAACTCTAAACGATCAACAATCTGTCCAAAAACTCCAAAACCGAACATAAACCGAATATACCTTTCGTTTTCCGCTACTACAAGCTACAAACTCGTCTTTCCGCCTTATTTACCACTAAATACAGAACCTACAACCAACATAACACAATACCAAGCAAGTTACACTCACGATCAAGCCATTTCTTTCATGGTTTCGATTATGAATCCAAAAACAAAGATTTAACCGTAAAAATTCGTTTTTGATTCGTTTAACTCCTTTCTTAGAACAAGATCCCTTGTATAACCCGTATACATCACTTGATCATGCAAGAATCGGTTTTCATCATTGAAACCTCATTTTCTTGCAAATAAACTCAAGAAACGAAGATGGAAACGTGATTAACTCGATTATTTACCTTGTTTTCTTGCTAAAAACTCTCGGTTTTGGATCATGATCTTGAGAGAGGGTTGAAGAACATGGGAGTGTTGTTGAAAAAAAGAAATAAGACAATGGGGTAACACCCCTAATGTCCGATCGGTTCAATGAGGGGGGTGAGGTGGGACCCACCTCTCCATTCTAGGCCACATGTTTGGATTCTCGTAATCCGGATAATGTTTTGGATAATCTGGTTCAGTTCGTTTTTCGGTTAAATGTTTAATTCGGCTTAAAACGAGGCTAAAACGGTTGTTTTTCGGCTTAAAAATGAAATTTATATAAAACCGATTTAAAAACTTTAAAAACTTAAACCATGACATTTATTAACTTAAAACATCATATCATTAATTATCGCTCATCTTTTTCGGCTTGATCGATCATCTCTTGCTCGGTTTGGTATTAAAGGTTTCGTTTAATGTATCGACGTACCATTAAATCGAAATTCTTTTTCTGTGCTTTAATTCACTTATCCCGAAGCTTTAATACTTCGTAAACATCACTAAATATCATATATCTCGTCTATAATTGAACCCTCGATTCGTTCGGGTTTCAATAACTATCGATCGATTAATCGCATATTCAATACGATGAATTATATATTCTCGTACGATCAATACAGTGAACCATGTATTCTCGTAAAATTACTATGGTAACTCATGTACCCGACATTAAATATGACGTAACTATTGTCTACCGGTTAGGGTATACCGGGTTTCGTCGGAATCGTTACATTCTTCCCCCGTTAAGAAATTTCGTCCTCGAAATTTTACACGCCCACTATCCCCTTTCGAGAGAATGGTGGGGGGGTTTTTCCTTCAGAATTCACCCTCGCGTTACCAGGTATAACCTGGTCCTCGCTGTGAATTCCACTTAATCTTAATCAATAAAGCTTGGTATGTCCAAACTGTTTAGTTTTCTCGTCTACTATCTCTACGGAATTATTTATGATATCAAGCATATATTCTATGAGTACCTCCATTACTAGTACTTTCGTTGCCTCATCGCTTAGGAACTTTTCAATCCGTATACATGGCAAAACATCATGTATAATATTTAGCCCCTGGAGTACTTTAATCGATAAACTAAATGACCAATCATGGAGATAGTCTCATGAGGTCCAATATATTAAGGAGCTATTTTCGGTTTTGGCAAACCTCATATCACCTCTCTAAGGTGATGCCTTAAAAATGCCTTGTCACCTCTTTCCAATGACAATGGTTTCTTATGAATGTTGGCATAAATCCTTTGCCAATCTCGCGCTGCTTTCAACTCATCTTAAATATTATAAATCCGATTGGTTATTTCCCGAATCAATTCAAATCTTATGGCTTGATTGACGCCCATTTTCAATTTAGAAAATTGGTGATAATTACTTCACCCATAGAAAGCTTCAAGCTCTCGATGCTTCCTTCCTCGCCTTCCAATAATGGAAGTAGGATGACCATTTCGATCTGAGATAATTGAAAATGGTACTCCACGACGAGATACCATTTCACTATCATGAATTTGGGCGAGAATTCATTGTGGTAATCGTCATAGATTGGAATGAAATGCGAGGATTGGTTAATCGATCAGCGATTACCCAATTTACCTCATGCCTTTGATATATCTTGGGAATTTGCGTCCCGAAACCCAGTGTAATTTATTCCCACTATCATTGGCGAATTTTCTGTCGTTGTGGCGTTCCCAAGGGTTTTCGGTATGCAGCCTTATCTCTTGCATAACTTAAATTTTCACCAACATACGTAACCATATCTTTCTCCACACTCGGTCATTAACAAAATCCTTTCAGATATTCGTATCATCAATAGTCCAATCCGATCCCGGATATATGGAATATTTCGATCTATGCGCTTCGTCCTTGATTAATTCACGAAGGTCATGGAGGGTCGGGATCCAAACACAATTTTTTTTGAAGTAGAGAATTTTGTCCACGCGTTGTTCGAAATTCTTCTCATTGCCGTAAAGTTCCTCCTTTTCCAATTGTTCCTCTTTCAACGTCTCACGTTGAGCGACTCGAATCAGGTCCGAAAGGTTCGACTGGACTATCATCCCCAGCACTCGCACTCGCAATGGCTTAACCCGATCTTTCCTACTCAAGGCATCGGCTACGACGTTAGCCTTGCCGGGGTGATAACGGATGTCACAGTCATAATCGCTTAACAACTCGACCCATCTTCGTTGCCTCATATGCAGTTCCTTCTGATCAAATATGTGCTGCAAACTTTTATGATCGGTGAAGATGGTGCACTTCGTACCGTAGAGATAATGTCTCCAGATTTCAAGTGCGAAGATAACCGCTCCCAGTTCTAAGTCATGAGTAGTGTAATTTTTCTCGTGTACTTTTAACTGTCGGGAAGCACAGGCTATAACCTTATTATTCTGCATCAACACGCATCCTAACCCTCTACGCGATGCGTCACAATACGCGACAAAACCATTGTCTCCATCGGGGAGACTTAAAATCGGCGCTTGGCACAATTTTAATGGTTTCTATCTTATTTGGATCTATGTGAAATCCTTGTTGCTTTACAACATGACCAAGGGATTATGCCTTCTTTATTCAAAATCACATTTCAAAAACTTCGCGTATAGCTCCTCTTGCTTTAACACTTCCACAATTTTCCTTAACCGTCGTTCGTGCTCTTCTTTACGTTGCGAATATATCAAAATATCATCAATGAATTTTATGACAAATTTGTCTAAATAAAGTTTACAGACTTGGTTAATGAGTTCCATGAATGCTGCCGGCGCATTTGTTAGCCCGAACGGCATAAATAAGAATTCATAATAGCCGTAACGAGTCTGAAACGCTGTTGTTGCAACGTCCTCCTCTTGGACTTTTCATTTGGTGATAACTATATCTAAGATCAATTTTCTAAAAATAAATCGCCCTTGCAGTTGGTTAAATAGATCATTTACTTCGAAGAAGTGAATACCTATTCTTGATCGTCACTTTATTCAATTCTCCCTAATCAATACATATCCTAACACTTCCGTCCTTCATTTCCCAAATAACACTGGTGCACCCCATGGTGACTAACTAGGTCATATAAAACCTTATCCAATAATTCTTGCTTTTCAGATGGTGCAAGTCGGTGAAATGCTTTAGCAACAGGGCCAGCTTGAGGTAATAAATAAATTCTGAACTCGACCTGTCGGGTTGGCGGTAATCCAGGAAGTTCTTCTGGGAATACTTGTGGAAATTCGCGTACCATCGGGATATCTTCTATATGTTTTCTTTTAAATACTTTGGCAACCACGTTTGTTAAATACACCACGTCTTCTTGTCGTAAATATTATAACATCTCACGATGAGATTAGAGTGGTAACATAATACCTTACACTTTTCTCTGTATCTAATCGCTTCATCGTCCGAAAGAGAGCTTCTAATCGTCTTCTTTTCATATTCGATTTCAGGTTCATGTCGAGTTTGCCAGTCCATGTTAACTATTACGTCACAACTTCTTAACTTTACTGGTCGTAGGTCAATAAGGAAAGGTTAATCGTTCAGAATGATAGGACAATTCCGAAAAATTTAGTTAACCATTAGGGGTTTACCGTTAGCGATTCTACAGTATAGGGTTCTATAGTTTCACTAATCGGTATCTTTCCAATGATAGGAGGTCAGCAGGAACTAACTTCTATCGACGACCGTAAAAACATCACTGAAGCCTATTGATTTAAAACTACAACGTACTTAATACCACCTTTGGATCATGACGTGCTTTATTCGAATTACTTACAACAGCACAGCTCCTTGCTTGATCAGAGGTTGATGCTTGTCATGAGATTCGTCTTCCAACGACACCTTGGTTCAACTTTGGGCAATTTCTCTTGAAACGTTCTGTACTGCCACATTCATAGCAAGTACAACCGTTTGGCATAATTTGATTTCTTTGGATGGATTGTTATTGAAACTGTTGGGTTCGGAGTGGTTGTACACGAATGGGTTGGGGTTGCCGGTTCACATGGCTTCAATTGGTTCTACAATTGGGGCATTACGCCCATCTTTACCACACATGTGGCCTACTATCACTCGACATTCTTCTTCCTACCGATAACCATATTTTCCACATTAGTGAAGGACCCTTCATGCGGTTCATGTTTTCACACCAGAACTAGTCTTAGTACAATTATGGGTTGTTGGACATACCTACTTATTCAAAAGCCCATTTTGCCCTATACCTTTATCATTTCTTTTCTTTAACACTCGACGTCTCACCTAACGTCCTTCCAGTCCGCTTCTCATGGAGTTAAATATATCAATGCTGGCTTGTGACACAACCCTTCCAAAGGTTGTATATTTTACAGGATTGATTATACTCCTTATCGATGGAGTTAGTCCCCAATATTGCGCTCACTTCGCTTAGCTTCAGGAGTAATTAGCCATGTTACCAGACACGACAATTCCTTCAAACGATTAGCGTTTTCTAAGTGATCAGCATACAACATTTCTATCTTCCATAGCTCAGTTTCCAATCTCTGAACCTAATTATTCGAATAAAAGTGCTCTAGCACAAGAATTTTAAATTTTGACCATCTCATCTGAGTAATAATTTTCTAACTATAATTTAGTACCATCGTGTTCCATCACGATACAACATAATCTACCAACATATCTGTAGCATATTTCACTACACAATGTTCTAGACTCTTACCAATATCCTTAACCATTTCGATCTTTTTTATCCACTCGCTAATCTATTCCTCCCTTTACCATCAGTGAACTATTAATAATTTCCTTAACACAACCGATAAACATATCCTTCATACCGGATCTAATTCATTACGACTACCATTCATGTTTAGTTTATAACTAATACTTGTAGTCGTAACAGTATTCGGTGGGACATTAACACTCTTTGTAATAACACTAAGAATTGAAATATTCATAATCATGTGATTGCTCGATCTATAATTCTGCGATCACATTTGCGTCAACACTAGCAGTGATCTGTGATACAACATTCGGTATCATCATCTGCTATCTTTGAGCAATCAACTGAATCATATCGATCTCCATCATTGGAGTTATTCTTTTATGTCATTCTGCCGTACTCATCCCGTACGCAGTAATCAATACTAATCTCACCGTATAACTCGTTACCAGCTCAATCACATCAACAGGAACACATACACACCAAATATTATCATACATATTACACATACCAGTATCTAGTATATATGTCCCACAAATATAATAACACATGGACTTAACCTGACGTCGGTTAACATTTAAATATGTTTCATAACCCTTGTCACCAACTGACACATAGATCTTTCTCAACAAAGATCAATGTTTAACATGCTTGATTTCAATATCCTTCTGCATGTCAGCATAACCGATACATGCTTACCGTGAGCACCAAACGATTACGTACCACGGAGTTATAATATCTGTGTCTATTTGTATAACCGGCATACACGGTATACCACCTACGAACGAACAACCAACTAGGCTATAATGATTCCAACACCTCTTTGTGTATGGGTAATCATTCTATATGAGTATACATGGGTATGGGCATCTAACAGATGTAAGGATAGCATAGGGAATTGCAAGGTTCAAGGTAATCGCGCAACATGGCTTGCCTTCAAATATTATCAATTACTATTATGAGGAACTCTATCACTTGCTCAGTCAATGTCCTCAGGCGTTCTAGGTTTGCTAAAATCGGTAATTCTCAATCTGGAGGTGGTATGACTCATATGTTTGAGAGTGAGAAATACATATATATATTTCTTTATATTATTTTTATCTGCTCATTTATTATCAAATTCATTATTATTATTATTTTATTTTATTTATTTATTTATTTATTTATCTTAATGGAATGAGAATGGGTTCAGGTACAGGTCCATCCGTACGTGAGGGTCGGCGGTTCGGGTGAACATATGGGGTTATTAGGATATACGGTACCGGTGTTGGTAGGGTAAGGGATTTATCAATTTCGGTTGGGAGTGACGGTTACTAGATATTTCTGGTTAATGTCAAACGGGAGATCTAACTTGGTACTATCATAACTATGGCCCAATAAGTCAGGCTTATCATCAACCGATGCTCTAGGAATTTCAGCATCCTCGGTACCATTATTATTTCATCCCCCGGTTCCTTATCCGGGTCTTATTTCTCAATACTTGTACCCACAAGATATGCACATATATATATATATACACCTTAGCACGCATAAATAATATTATATACTTTACACATATGTTGCCATTTTTACCTATTAATGTACCCCGTGACTTCCCCTGAATTCCCTCGTGCGGACAAGTCTTTTATTATGTTCCGGACCATAATAACTCACTTGTCCGTCCAAGTTCATCCAGCTCTCGTCACTATAAATTATTAGTTGATATTCAGATCCTATAATACTTGAGCTACTGGTTATATTTTAGGTATCTATTAAAGACATCCTAATTCCTTATAACCAATGGCTCTGATACCAAATTCTGTAACACCCCGTAACCGCAACGGAAACGTAAACGGGATGCGACAGACACCTCTGATATCAACCACATTGTTTATAAAGAAAACTGAATACATTAATATACTTCAAATTACATTATCTTGTATTTCATTACCGTCTAGGTGATACACACATCATACAATACGATACACAATTCTATCTGTTATAATGTATCCTAACATTCCGCACGCAAATCTTACACACATCAAGCACTTAGCACGTAAGCAATCACTTCATCTTAGTTGTACCTGAAAAGCATGTGAGAAAACGGGTCAACCACGAATAGTTGGTGAGTTTCACAATTTGAGTAAACCATGATAAATCCATATCAAAATATAATATTATCTGGGGACACTGTTAACCCAGTACTGTACTCATTCCGGGGGCAATGTTAACCCAGAATTACGATGTAATTATGCTAGGCCCACAAGTGAAACCTCTGACTATCCACACACAACCCCGTGGCATACTCCGCCCATGTACCTGCCCCAAACCGCTATGTCTAACATTACATAGCAAAATATATATAACAACAAAATAGACATGAGCAACTGCTGGGAAACATCAGCAAATCCATGCCGGACCAGTTGGGTTTGTCAGACCAATAGTAATATCCACACTCTACCGGCTTTCAGTTAATCACTCGTGTTCCGGGGCCTTAGAATGTTAGCAACTCAGACAATTACCATCTTAGTACATTTCCGTACGATTCCCGTACAATAAAATATATATAAATCCACGCAAGTCCATGCGTTCAGTATGTATATAAACATTTCAGTAATAACATGCTTCCACCCCGAGAAACTATTTAAAAACAATTCAGAAAAAAGGGGCTCGTGAAACTCACCTTAGCACATGCAAGCAGGTAACAACAATCATTATCAGTTAACACGTCCAATCTGTAATATGATCCCTACGATCGTTACTATACACTCATTATTAATATAACTTTAACCGAGTTAACCGGTACATCTGGGGACACTGTTAACCCAGCACTGTACCCGTTCTGTGGGCAAGGTTAACCCAGAAACACTTCTTCGGACTCAGATTGTGATGTCGTTTAGAGTTCAATAGTCAAATTTTCTAATAGCTTGTTTTCCCCGTTTTGCGTGCCCAGCACGGTTACCCGTTTTTATGTTTCAAAAATGAGTTTGGTCACACACGACCCGAAAATAGTGGTTGACTGATAATTTAGTTTAAGTTGTGAAATTAGAGCTCGGTTTAGACGCCCCGATTGGCCGCGAGACCCGTTTCCGTATTTGGCGTACCGGAAACTGTTAAATCGGTTAAAAATACCCAAATCATCCGAATTATTTTCGGATGATTCATTTTTACTTGTTTAACTCAATTATATGAAAATAGTTCATTTTTAGGGTTTTTATATACCAGTCAGCTCGCTTAAGCGAACTTCACCGGTTTACGCGTTTTAACTTTAAAAGTTTGATAATTAGCACAAATAATCATCCGTTTAATCTCGGATCTTGAAATTTTGCACAAATCACTTTTTGACAGTGGGGAATTTTATAAAAATATTTCCAGAATTAATTTCTATATTTAAAATTTATTTATCTATTTTTAAACACCATTTAAACACTAAATATGTCGTAAATACCAAACGATCTTAGAAAAATCCCAAATATTTCCTGGATGTCCCCTGCCATCCACTTAGTCCCCTGTAATTTTTCCAGAACCAAAATCTTCTTTTACATGCCATTGTCACTAAAACCGACTAGAAAACCCTAGAACTCGTTTAACCGAAAAGCCTACTTAGACTACTCCAACGGACTTCAAATTTTGTGTGTGACTTATACATAATATGAAAAGCTTATCTGCAATTTTCCAGAATTTTTCATGATATTTAACTATTTTTCACCATTTTTGGCCAAAACCGAGCATTAAATTCACCAAATATTCATCCTTTGTCCAAAAATTACCAAAAATTCACAGAACTCATATTTTCATATATAGAACATCCCTGTAAAATTTCATGACCCAAATCTAAACGATCAACAATCTGTCCAAAAACTCCAAAACCGAACATAAACCGAATATACCTTTCGTTTTCCGCCACCACAAGCTACAAACTCGTCTTTCCGCCTTATTTACCACTAAATACAGAACCTACACCCAACATACCACAATACCAAGCAAGTTACAATCACGATCAAGCCATTTCTTTCTTGGTTTCGGTTATGAATCCAAAAACAAAGATTTAACCGTAAAAATTCGTTTTTGATTCGTTTAACTCCTTTCTTGGACCAAGATCCCTTGTATAACCCGTAAACATCACTTGATCATGCAAGAATCGGTTTTCATCATTGAAACCTCATTTTCTTGCAAATAAACTCAAGAAACGAAGATGGAAACGTGATTAACTCTCGGTTTTGGATCATGATCTTGAGAGAGGGTTGAAGAACATGGGAGTGTTGTTGAAAAAAAGAAATAAGACAATGGGGTAACACCCCTAATGTCCGATCGGTTCAATGAGGGGGGTGGGGTGGGACCCACCTCTCCATTCTAGGCCACATGTTTGGATTCTCGTAATCCGGATAACGTTTTGGATAATCTGGTTCAGTTTGTTTTTCGGTTAAATGTTTAATTCGGCTTAAAACGAGGCTAAAACGGTCGTTTTTCGGCTTAAAAATGAAATTTCTACCGGTGTTTCTTTTATAAATAATGATTTCAAACCATAAACATCTTCTTTAAAATAATTCACCTATTAAAATATAAGATTTGGACATGGAATATTCTTTTCTTTGTGTGCCACATGTGTTTCAACCACATATTCATTTAAAACTTCACAACCAGTTTTAGAGAATAATTTATTGCTTTGATCTGAGATTTTTGAGTTGGTGTTCTTATGTTTGATATCACAATTTTTGATTGTTCAGGTTCGTCCTAATTGATTACCTTTTCCTCATTCACGAGAATATCCATTGTCAAAGGACAATCAATATCAACTTTCTTACGATCTCCCGTGAAGGGAATGATACGAAAATCAACTTGAGACGGAGGAGGAATTTCAACAACTCAAATACCATAAGTGGGATTGATTGATTTCATGAAATCCTCATCAGAAAGAACAGGTTTTTATAATAGTGTTTCTTTCACACAAGTAGATTTTAAACCATAAGCAACTTCTTTAAAATCATGCAACTCACAGAGAATAAGATTAGAACGTGGAATATTCTTTTCGTTTTGTACCACATATGGTTCAACCACATCTTCACTTAACACTTCATAACCAGCTTAAGAGAATATTTATTGCTATGAATAAGGGAATGTATAGTTTGTGTTCTATTGATGGATTTCAAGTTTTTGAATGCTTCGTTTTTTCATTATTGATTACCTAGGTCTAATTCACGAGAGGATTAATAGTCAGGGGATTATTAATATCAACTTTCTTACGTTCACCCCGAGTGGAATTTAGGAAAATCAACTTGAAATGGAGGAGGAATTCAACAAATCATATACCATTAATGGGATTAGTGGAATTGATTAATTTAATAAAACCCTCATCAGAAATCGCAGGTTTTTCTACCGGTGTTTCTTTTATAAATGATGATTTCAAACCATAAACAACTTCTTTAAAATCATTCACCTATGAAAGAATAAGATTTGAACATGGAATATTCTTTTCTTTGTGTGCCACATGTGGTTAGCCACATATTCATTTAAAACTTCACAACCAGTTTTAGAGAATACTTTATTGCTTTGAATATCAGATTTTTGAGTTGGTGTTCTAATGTTTGATTTCACAGTGTTCGATTATTTAGGTTCTTCCTTATTGATTACCTTTTTCTCATTCACAAGAATATTCATAGCCAAAGGACTATCAATATCAACTTTCTTACGATCTCCCGTGAAGGGAATGATAAGAAAATGAACTTGAGACGGAGGAGGAATTTCAACAACTCAAATACCATAAGTGGAATTGATTAATTTCATCAAATCCTCATCAGAAATAACAGGTTTTTATAATAGTGTTTCTTTTATACATGTAGATTTTGAACCTTAAATAACTTCTTTAAAATCATGCAATTCACAGAGAATAAGATTAGAACGTGGAATATTCTTTTCGTTGTGTACCACATATGGTTCAACCACATCTTCACTTAACAATTCATAACCAACTTAAGATAATATTTATTGCTATGAATATGAGAATGTATAGTTGGTGTTCTATTGATTGATTTCAAGTTTTTGAATGCTTAGTTTATTCATTATTGATTACATAGATCTAATTCACGAGAGGATTAACAGTCAGGGGATTATTAATATTAACTTCTTACGTTCACCCCGGATGGAATTTGGGAAAATCAACTTGAAATGGAGGAGGAATTTCAACAAATCGTATACCATTATTGGGATTAGTGGGATTGATAAATTTAATCAAACCCTCATCAGAAATCGCAGATTTTTCTACCGGTGTTTCTTTTATAAATAATGATTTCAAACCATAAACATCTTCTTTAAAATAATTCACCAATTAAAATATAAGATTTGGACATGGAATATTCTTTTCTTTGTGTGCCACATGTGTTTCAACCACATCTTCATTTAAAACTTCACAACCAGTTTTAGAGAATAATTTATTGCTTTGATATGAGATTTTTGAGTTGGTGTTCTAATGTTTGATTTCACAATTTTTGATTATTCAGGTTCGTCCTAATTGATTATTTTTTCCTCATTCACGAGAATACCATTGTCAAAGGACGATCAATATCAACTTTCTTACGATCTCCCGTGAAGGGAATGATACGAAAATCAACTTGAGACGGAGGAGGAATTTGAAAAACTCAAATACCATAAGTGGGATTGATTGATTTCTTGAAATCCTCATCATAGATAACAGGTTTTATAATAGTGTTTCTTTCACACAAGTAGATTTTAAACCATAAGCAACTTCTTTAAAATCATGCAACTCACAGAGAATAAGATTAGAACGTGGAATATTCTTTTCGTTGTGTACCACATATGGTTCAACCACATCTTCACTTAAAACTTCATAACCAGCTTAAGAGAATATTTATTGCTATGAATAAAGGAATGTATAGTTTGTGTTCTATTGATTGATTTCATGTTTTTGAATGCTTCGTTTTTTCATTATTGATTACCTAGGTCTAATTCACGAGGGGATTAATAGTCAGGGGATTATTAATATCAACTTTCTTACGTTCACCCCGAGTGGAATTTAGGAAAATCAACTTGAAATGGAGGAGGAATTCAACAGATCATATACCATTAATGGGATTAGTCGGATTGATTAATTTAATCAAACCCTCATCAGAAATCGCAGGTTTTTCTACGGGTGTTTCTTTTATAAATGATGATTTCAAACCATAAACAACTTCTTTAAAATCATTCACCTATGAAAGAATAAGATTTGAACATGGAATATTCTTTTCTTTGTGTGCCACATGTGGTTCAACCACATATTCATTTAAAACTTCACAACCAGTTTTAGAGAATACTATATTGCTTTGAATATGAGATTTTTGAGTTGGTGTTCTAATGTTTGATTTCACAGTGTTTGATTGTTTAGGTTCTTCCTTATTGATTACCTCGTTCTCATTCACGAGAATATCCATAGTCAAAGGACTATCAATATCAACTTTCTTACGATATCCCGTGAAGGGAATGATATGAAAATCAACTTGAGACGGAGGAGGAATTTCAACAACTCAAATACCATAAGTGGGATTGATTAATTTCATCAAATCCTCATCAGAAATAACAGGTCTTTATAATAGTGTTTCTTTCATACAAGTAGATTTTGAACCATAAATAACTTCTTTAAAATCATGCAACTCACAGAGAATAAGATTAGAACGTGGAATATTCTTTTCGTTGTGTACCACATATGGTTCAACCACATCTTCACTTAACACTTCATAACCAGCTTAAGATAATATTTATTGTTATGAATATGAGAATGTATAGTTGGTGTTCTATTGATTGATTTCAAGTTTTTGATTGCCTAGTTATTTCATTATTGATTACCTAGGTCTAATTCATGAGAGGATTAATAGTCAGGAGATTATTAATATCAACTTTCTTACGTTCACCCCGGATGGAATTTGGGAAAATCAACTTGAAATGGAGGAGGAATTTCAACAAATCATATACCATTATTGGGATTAGTGGGATTGATAAATTTAATCAAACCCTCATCAGAAATCGCTGATTTTTCTACCGGTGTTTCTTTTATAAATAATGATTTCAAACCATAAACATCTTCTTTAAAATAATTCACCTATTAAAATATAAGATTTGGACATGGAATATTCTTTTCTTTGTGTGCCACATGTGTTTCAACCACATCTTCATTTAAAACTTCACAACCAGTTATAGAGAATAATTTATTGCTTTGATATGAGATTTTTGAGTTGGTGTTCTTATGTTTGATATCACAATTTTTGATTGTTCAGGTTCGTCCTAATTGATTACCTTTTCCTCATTCACGAGAATATCCATTGTCAAAGGACAATCAATATCAACTTTCTTACGATCTCCCATGAAGGGAATGATACGAAAATCAACTTGAGACGGAGGAGGAATTTCAACAACTCAAATACCATAAGTGGGATTGATTGATTTCATGAAATCCTCATCAGAAAGAACAGGTTTTTATAATAGTGTTTCTTTCACACAAGTAGATTTTAAACCATAAGCAACTTCTTTAAAATCATGCAACTCACAGAGAATAAGATTAGAACGTGGAATATTCTTTTCGTTTTGTACCACATATGGTTCAACCACATCTTCACTTAACACTTCATAACCAGCTTAAGAGAATATTTATTGCTATGAATAAGGGAATGTATAGTTTGTGTTCTATTGATGGATTTCAAGTTTTTGAATGCTTCGTTTTTTCATTATTGATTACCTAGGTCTAATTCACGAGAGGATTAATAGTCAGGGGATTATTAATATCAACTTTCTTACGTTCACCCCGAGTGGAATTTAGGAAAATCAACTTGAAATGGAGGAGGAATTCAACAAATCATATACCATTAATGGGATTAGTGGAATTGATTAATTTAATAAAACCCTCATCAGAAATCGCAGGTTTTTCTACCGGTGTTTCTTTTATAAATGATGATTTCAAACCATAAACAACTTCTTTAAAATCATTCACCTATGAAAGAATAAGATTTGAACATGGAATATTCTTTTCTTTGTGTGCCACATGTGGTTAAACCACATATTCATTTAAAACTTCACAACCAGTTTTAGAGAATACTTTATTGCTTTGAATATCAGATTTTTGAGTTGGTGTTCTAATGTTTGATTTCACAGTGTTCGATTATTTAGGTTCTTCCTTATTGATTACCTTTTTCTCATTCACAAGAATATTCATAGCCAAAGGACTATCAATATCAACTTTCTTACGATCTCCCGTGAAGGGAATGATAAGAAAATGAACTTGAGACGGAGGAGGAATTTCAACAACTCAAATACCATAAGTGGAATTGATTAATTTCATCAAATCCTCATCAGAAATAACAGGTTTTTATAATAGTGTTTCTTTTATACATGTAGATTTTGAACCTTAAATAACTTCTTTAAAATCATGCAATTCACAGAGAATAAGATTAGAACGTGGAATATTCTTTTCGTTGTGTACCACATATGGTTCAACCACATCTTCACTTAACAATTCATAACCAACTTAAGATAATATTTATTGCTATGAATATGAGAATGTATAGTTGGTGTTCTATTGATTGATTTCAAGTTTTTGAATGCTTAGTTTATTCATTATTGATTACATAGATCTAATTCACGAGAGGATTAACAGTCAGGGGATTATTAATATTAACTTCTTACGTTCACCCCGGATGGAATTTGGGAAAATCAACTTGAAATGGAGGAGGAATTTCAACAAATCGTATACCATTATTGGGATTAGTGGGATTGATAAATTTAATCAAACCCTCATCAGAAATCGCAGATTTTTCTACCGGTGTTTCTTTTATAAATAATGATTTCAAACCATAAACATCTTCTTTAAAATAATTCACCAATTAAAATATAAGATTTGGACATGGAATATTCTTTTCTTTGTGTGCCACATGTGTTTCAACCACATCTTCATTTAAAACTTCACAACCAGTTTTAGAGAATAATTTATTGCTTTGATATGAGATTTTTGAGTTGGTGTTCTAATGTTTGATTTCACAATTTTTGATTATTCAGGTTCGTCCTAATTGATTACCTTTTCCTCATTCACGAGAATACCATTGTCAAAGGACGATCAATATCAACTTTCTTACGATCTCCCGTGAAGGGAATGATACGAAAATCAACTTGAGACGGAGGAGGAATTTGAAAAACTCAAATACCATAAGTGGGATTGATTGATTTCTTGAAATCCTCATCATAGATAACAGGTTTTACAATAGTGTTTCTTTCACACAAGTAGATTTTAAACCATAAGCAACTTCTTTAAAATCATGCAACTCACAGAGAATAAGATTAGAACGTGGAATATTCTTTTCGTTGTGTACCACATATGGTTCAACCACATCTTCACTTAAAACTTCATAACCAGCTTAAGAGAATATTTATTGCTATGAATAAAGGAATGTATAGTTTGTGTTCTATTGATTGATTTCATGTTTTTGAATGCTTCGTTTTTTCATTATTGATTACCTAGGTCTAATTCACGAGGGGATTAATAGTCAGGGGATTATTAATATCAACTTTCTTACGTTCACCCCGAGTGGAATTTAGGAAAATCAACTTGAAATGGAGGAGGAATTCAACAGATCATATACCATTAATGGGATTAGTCGGATTGATTAATTTAATCAAACCCTCATCAGAAATCGCAGGTTTTTCTACGGGTGTTTCTTTTATAAATGATGATTTCAAACCATAAACAACTTCTTTAAAATCATTCACCTATGAAAGAATAAGATTTGAACATGGAATATTCTTTTCTTTGTGTGCCACATGTGGTTCAACCACATATTCATTTAAAACTTCACAACCAGTTTTAGAGAATACTATATTGCTTTGAATATGAGATTTTTGAGTTGGTGTTCTAATGTTTGATTTCACAGTGTTTGATTGTTTAGGTTCTTCCTTATTGATTACCTCGTTCTCATTCACGAGAATATCCATAGTCAAAGGACTATCAATATCAACTTTCTTACGATATCCCGTGAAGGGAATGATATGAAAATCAACTTGAGACGGAGGAGGAATTTCAACAACTCAAATACCATAAGTGGGATTGATTAATTTCATCAAATCCTCATCAGAAATAACAGGTCTTTATAATAGTGTTTCTTTCATACAAGTAGATTTTGAACCATAAATAACTTCTTTAAAATCATGCAACTCACAGAGAATAAGATTAGAACGTGGAATATTCTTTTCGTTGTGTACCACATATGGTTCAACCACATCTTCACTTAACACTTCATAACCAGCTTAAGATAATATTTATTGTTATGAATATGAGAATGTATAGTTGGTGTTCTATTGATTGATTTCAAGTTTTTGATTGCCTAGTTATTTCATTATTGATTACCTAGGTCTAATTCATGAGAGGATTAATAGTCAGGGGATTATTAATATCAACTTTCTTACGTTCACCCCGGATGGAATTTGGGAAAATCAACTTGAAATGGAGGAGGAATTTCAACAAATCATATACCATTATTGGGATTAGTGGGATTGATAAATTTAATCAAACCCTCATCAGAAATCGCTGATTTTTCTACCGGTGTTTCTTTTATAAATAATGATTTCAAACCATAAACATCTTCTTTAAAATAATTCACCTATTAAAATATAAGATTTGGACATGGAATATTCTTTTCTTTGTGTGCCACATGTGTTTCAACCACATCTTCATTTAAAACTTCACAACCAGTTATAGAGAATAATTTATTGCTTTGATATGAGATTTTTGAGTTGGTGTTCTTATGTTTGATATCACAATTTTTGATTGTTCAGGTTCGTCCTAATTGATTACCTTTTCCTCATTCACGAGAATATCCATTGTCAAAGGACAATCAATATCAACTTTCTTACGATCTCCCATGAAGGGAATGATACGAAAATCAACTTGAGACGGAGGAGGAATTTCAACAACTCAAATACCATAAGTGGGATTGATTGATTTCATGAAATCCTCATCAGAAAGAACAGGTTTTTATAATAGTGTTTCTTTCACACAAGTAGATTTTAAACCATAAGCAACTTCTTTAAAATCATGCAACTCACAGAGAATAAGATTAGAACGTGGAATATTCTTTTCGTTTTGTACCACATATGGTTCAACCACATCTTCACTTAACACTTCATAACCAGCTTAAGAGAATATTTATTGCTATGAATAAGGGAATGTATAGTTTGTGTTCTATTGATTGATTTCAAGTTTTTGAATGATTCGTTTTTTCATTATTGATTACCTAGGTCTAATTCACGAGAGGATTAATAGTCAGGGGATTATTAATATCAACTTTCTTACGTTCACCCCGAGTGGAATTTAGGAAAATCAACTTGAAATGGAGGAGGAATTCAACAAATCATATACCATTAATGGGATTAGTGGGATTGATTAATTTAATCAAACCCTCATCAGAAATCGCAGGTTTTTCTACAGGTGTTTCTTTTATAAATGATGATTTCAAACCATAAACAACTTCTTTAAAATCATTCACCTATGAAAGAATAAGATTTGAACATGGAATATTCTTTTCTTTATGTGCCACATGTGGTTCAACCACATATTCATTTAAAACTTCACAATAAGTTTTAGACAATACTTTATTGCTTTGAATATGAGATTTTTGAGTTGGTTTTCTAATGTTTGATTTCACTGTGTTTGATTGTTTAGGTTCTTCCTTATTGATTACCTTTTTCTCATTCACGAGAATATCCATAGCCAAAGGACTATCAATATCAACTTTCTTACGATCTCCCGTGAAGGGAATGATACGAAAATGAACTTGAGACGGAGGAGGAATTTCAACAACTCAAATACCATAAGTGGAATTGATTAATTTCATCAAATCCTTATCAGAAATAACAGGTTTATATAATAGTGTTTCTTTTATACAAGTAGATTTTGAACCATAAATAACTTCTTTAAAATCATGCAATTCACAGAGAATAAGATTAGAACGTGGAATATTCTTTTCGTTGTGTACCACATATGGTTCAACCACATCTTCACTTAACACTTCATAACCAACTTAAGATAATATTTATTGCTACGAATATGAGAATGTATAGTTGGTGTTCTATTGATTGATTTCAAGTTTTTAAATGCTTAGTTTCTTCATTATTGATTACATAGATCTAATTCACGAGAGGATTAATAGTCAGGGGATTATTAATATCAACTTCTTACGTTCACCCCGGATGGAATTTGGGAAAATCAACTTGAAATGGAGGAGGAATTTCAACAAATCATATACCATTATTGGGATTAGTGGGATTGATAAATTTAATCAAACCCTCATCAGAAATCGCAGATTTTTCTACCGGTGTTTCTTTTATAAATAATGATTTCAAACCATAAACATCTTCTTTAAAATAATTCACCTATTAAAATATAAGATTTGGACATGGAATATTCTTTTCTTTGTGGGCCACATGTGTTTCAACCACATCTTCATTTAAAACTTCACAACCAGTTTTAGAGAATACTTTATTTCTTTAAATATGAGATTTTTGAGTTGGTGTTCTAATGTTTGATTTCACAGTTTTTGATTGTTTAGGTTCATCCTTATTGATTACCTCGTTCTCATTCACGAGAATATCCATAGTCAAAGGACTATCAATATCAACTTTCTTACGATATCCCGTGAAGGGAATGATATCAAAATCAACTTGAGACGGAGGAGGAATTTCAACAACTCAAATACCATAAGTGGGATTGATTAATTTCATCAAATCCTCATCAGAAATAACAGGACTTTATAATAGTGTTTCTTTCATACAAGTAGATTTTGAACCATAAATAACTTCTTTAAAATCATGCAACTCACAGAGAATAAGATTAGAACGTGGAATATTCTTTTCGTTGTGTACCACATATGGTTCAACCACATCTTCACTTAACACTTCATAACCAGCTTAAGATAATATTTATTGTTATGAATATGAGAATGTATAGCTGGTGTTCTATTGATTGATTTCAAGTTTTTGATTGCTTAGTTTCTTCATTATTGATTACCTAGGTCTAATTCATGAGAGGATTAATAGTCAGGGGATTATTAATATCAACTTTCTTACATTCACCCCGGATGGAATTTGGGAAAATCAACTTGAAATGGAGGAGGAATTTCAACAAATCATATACCATTATTGGGATTAGTGGGATTGATAAATTTAATCAAACCCTCATCAGAAATCGCAGATTTTTCTACCGGTGTTTCTTTTATAAATGATGATTTCAAACCGTAAACATCTTTAAACATCTTCATTTAAAACTTCACAACCAGTTTTAGAGAATAATTTATTGCTTTGATATGAGATTTTTGAGTTGGTGTTCTAATGTTTGATTTCACAATTTTTGATTGTTCAGGTTCGTCCTAATTGATTACCTTTTTCTCATTCACGAGAATATCCATTGTCAAAGGACGATCGATATCAACTTTCTTACGATCTCCCGTGAAGGGAATGATACGAAAATCAACTTGAGACGGAGGAGGAATTTCAACAACTCAAATACCATAAGTGGGATTGATTGATTTTAAGATAAATATTATCTTAAGCTATACATTCTCATATTCCACATCTTCACTTAACACTTCATAACCAGTATAGTTTTTGAATGCTTCCTTATTGAGAAACACTATTTCAACAACTCAAATAACAGGATTAATTTCATCAAATCCTCATCAGAAATAACAGGTTTTTATAATAGTGTTTCTTTCACACAAGTAGATTTTAAACCATAAGCAACTTCTTTAAAATCATGCAACTCACAGAGAATAAGATTAGAACGTGGAATATTCTTTTCGTTGTGTACCACATATGGTTCAACCACATCTTCACTTAACACTTCATAACCAGCTTAAGAGAATATTTATTGCTATGAATAAGGGAATGTATAGTTTTTGTTCTATTGATTGATTTCAAGTTTTTGAATGCTTCGTTTTTTCATTATTGATTACCTAGGTCTAATTCACGAGAGGATTAATAGTCAGGGGATTATTAATATCAACTTTCTTACGTTCACCCCGAGTGGAATTTTGGAAAATCAACTTGAAATGTAGGAGGAATTCAACAAATCATATACCATTAATGGGATTAGTGGGATTGATTTATTTAATCATACCATCATCAGAAATCGCAGGTTTTTCTACCGGTGTTTCTTTTATAAATGATGATTTCAAACCATAAACAACTTCTTTAAAATCATTCACCTATGAAAGAATAAGATTTGAACATGGAATATAATTTTCTTTGTGTGCCACATGTGGTTCAACCACATATTCATTTAAAACTTCACAACCAGTTTTAGAGAATACTTTATTGCTTTGAATATCAGATTTTTGAGTTGGTGTTCTAATGTTTGATTTCACAGTGTTCGATTGTTTAGGTTCTTCCTTATTGATTACCTTTTTCTCATTCACGAGAATATCCATAGCCAAAGGACAATTAATATCAACTTTCTTACGTGAAAGGAATGATACGAAAATGAACTTGAGACGGAGGAGGAATTTCAACAACTCAAATACCATAAGTGGAATTGATTAATTTCATCAAATCCTCATCAGAAATAACAGGTTTTTATAATAGTGTTTCTTTCACACAAGTAGATTTTAAACCATAAGCAACTTCTTTAAAATCATGCAACTCACAGAGAATAAGATTAGAACGTGGAATATTCTTTTCGTTGTGTACCACATATGGTTCAACCACATCTTCACTTAACACTTCATAACCAGCTTAAGAGAATATTTATTGCTATGAATAAGGGAATGTATAGTTTTTGTTCTATTGATTGATTTCAAGTTTTTGAATGCTTCGTTTTTTCATTATTGATTACCTAGGTCTAATTCACGAGAGGATTAATAGTCAGGGGATTATTAATATCAACTTTCTTACGTTCACCCCGAGTGGAATTTTGGAAAATCAACTTGAAATGTAGGAGGAATTCAACAAATCATATACCATTAATGGGATTAGTGGGATTGATTAATTTAATCAAACCCTCATCAGAAATCGCAGGTTTTTCTACCGGTGTTTCTTTTATAAATGATGATTTCAAACCATAAACAACTTCTTTAAAATCATTCACCTATGAAAGAATAAGATTTGAACATGGAATATTCTTTTCTTTGTGTGCCACATGTGGTTCAACCACATATTCATTTAAAACTTCACAATCAGTTTTAGACAATACTTTATTGCTTTGAATATGAGATTTTTGAGTTGGTTTTCTAATGTTTGATTTCACTGTGTTTGATTGTTTAGGTTCTTCCTTATTGATTACCTTTTTCTCATTCACGAGAATATCCATAGCCAAAGGACTATCAATATCAACTTTCTTACGATCTCCCGTGAAGGGAATGATACGAAAATGAACTTGAGACGGAGGAGGAATTTCAACAACTCAAATACCATAAGTGGAATTGATTAATTTCATCAAATCCTTATCAGAAATAACAGGTTTATATAATAGTGTTTCTTTTATACAAGTAGATTTTGAACCATAAATAACTTCTTTAAAATCATGCAATTCACAGAGAATAAGATTAGAACGTGGAATATTCTTTTCGTTGTGTACCACATATGGTTCAACCACATCTTCACTTAACACTTCATAACCAACTTAAGATAATATTTATTGCTACGAATATGAGAATGTATAGTTGGTGTTCTATTGATTGATTTCAAGTTTTTAAATGCTTAGTTTCTTCATTATTGATTACATAGATCTAATTCACGAGAGGATTAATAGTCAGGGGATTATTAATATCAACTTCTTACGTTCACCCCGGATGGAATTTGGGAAAATCAACTTGAAACGGAGGAGGAATTTCAACAAATCATATACCATTATTGGGATTAGTGGGATTGATAAATTTAATCAAACCCTCATCAGAAATCGCAGGTTTTTCTACGGGTGTTTCTTTTATAAATGATGATTTCAAACCATAAACAACTTCTTTAAAATCATTCACCTATGAAAGAATAAGATTTGAACATGGAATATTCTTTTCTTTGTGGGCCACATGTGTTTCAACCACATCTTCATTTAAAAGTTCACAACCAGTTTTAGAGAATACTTTATTTCTTTAAAAATGAGATTTTTGAGTTGGTGTTCTAATGTTTGATTTCACAGTTTTTGATTGTTTAGGTTCATCCTTATTGATTACCTCGTTCTCATTCACGAGAATATCCATAGTCAAAGGACTATCAATATCAACTTTCTTACGATATCCCGTGAAGGGAATGATATCAAAATCAACTTGAGACGGAGGAGGAATTTCAACAACTCAAATACCATAAGTGGGATTGATTAATTTCATCAAATCCTCATCAGAAATAACAGGACTTTATAATAGTGTTTCTTTCATACAAGTAGATTTTGAACCATAAATAACTTCTTTAAAATCATGCAACTCACAGAGAATAAGATTAGAACGTGGAATATTCTTTTCGTTGTGTACCACATATGGTTCAACCACATCTTCACTTAACACTTCATAACCAGCTTAAGATAATATTTATTGTTATGAATATGAGAATGTATAGCTGGTGTTCTATTGATTGATTTCAAGTTTTTGATTGCTTAGTTTCTTCATTATTGATTACCTAGGTCTAATTCATGAGAGGATTAATAGTTAGGGGATTATTAATATCAACTTTCTTACATTCACCCCGGATGGAATTTGGGAAAATCAACTTGAAATGGAGGAGGAATTTCAACAAATCATATACCATTATTGGGATTAGTGGGATTGATAAATTTAATCAAACCCTCATCAGAAATCGCAGATTTTTCTACCGGTGTTTCTTTTATAAATGATGATTTCAAACCGTAAACATCTTTAAACATCTTCATTTAAAACTTCACAACCAGTTTTAGAGAATAATTTATTGCTTTGATATGAGATTTTTGAGTTGGTGTTCTAATGTTTGATTTCACAATTTTTGATTGTTCAGGTTCGTCCTAATTGATTACCTTTTTCTCATTCACGAGAATATCCATTGTCAAAGGACGATCGATATCAACTTTCTTACGATCTCCCGTGAAGGGAATGATACGAAAATCAACTTGAGACGGAGGAGGAATTTCAACAACTCAAATACCATAAGTGGGATTGATTGATTTCATGAAATCCTCATCAGAAATAACAGGTTTTTATAATAGTGTTTCTTTCACACAAGTAGATTTTAAACCATAAGCAACTTCTTTAAAATCATGCAACTCACAGAGAATAAGATTAGAACGTGGAATATTCTTTTCGTTGTGTACCACATATGGTTCAACCACATCTTCACTTAACACTTCATAACCAGCTTAAGAGAATATTTATTGCTATGAATAAGGGAATGTATAGTTTTTGTTCTATTGATTGATTTCAAGTTTTTGAATGCTTCGTTTTTTCATTATTGATTACCTAGGTCTAATTCACGAGAGGATTAATAGTCAGGGGATTATTAATATCAACTTTCTTACGTTCACCCCGAGTGGAATTTTGGAAAATCAACTTGAAATGTAGGAGGAATTCAACAAATCATATACCATTAATGGGATTAGTGGGATTGATTTATTTAATCATACAATCATCAGAAATCGCAGGTTTTTCTACCGGTGTTTCTTTTATAAATGATGATTTCAAACCATAAACAACTTCTTTAAAATCATTCACCTATGAAAGAATAAGATTTGAACATGGAATATTCTTTTCTTTGTGTGCCACATGTGGTTCAACCACATATTCATTTAAAACTTCACAACCAGTTTTAGAGAATACTTTATTGCTTTGAATATCAGATTTTTGAGTTGGTGTTCTAATGTTTGATTTCACAGTGTTCGATTGTTTAGGTTCTTCCTTATTGATTACCTTTTTCTCATTCATGAGAATATCCATAGCCAAAGTACAATTAATATCAACTTTCTTACGTGAAAGGAATGATACGAAAATGAACTTGAGACGGATGAGGAATTTCAACAACTCAAATACCATAAGTGGAATTGATTAATTTCATCAAACCCTCATCAGAAATAACAGGTTTTTATAATAGTGTTTCTTTTATACAAGTAGATTTTGAACCATAAATAACTTCTTTAAAATCATGCAATTCGCAGAGAATAAGATTAGAACGTGGAATATTCTTTTCGTTGTGTACCACATATGGTTCAACCACATCTTCGCTTAACACTTCATAACCAACTTAAGATAATATTTATTGCTATGAATATGAGAATGTATAGTTGGTGTTCTATTGATTGATTTCAAGTTTTTGAATGCTTAGTTTCTTCATTATTGATTACATAGATCTCATTCACGAGAGGATTAATAGTCAGGGGATTATTAATATCAACTTCTTACGTTCACCTCGGAAGGAATTTGGGAAAATCAACTTGAAATGGAGGAGGAATTTCAACAAATCATATACCATTATTGGGATTAGTGGGATTGATAAATTTAATAAAACCCTCATCAGAAATCGCAGATTTTTCTACCGGTGTTTCTTTTATAAATAATGATTTCAAACCATAAACATCTTCTTTAAAATAATTCACCTATTAAAATATAAGATTTGAACATGGAATATTCTTTTCTTTGTGTGCCACATTTGTTTCAAACACATCTTCATTTAAAACTTCACAACCAGTTTTAGAGAATACTTTATTTCTTTAAATATGAGATTTTTGAGTTGGTGTTCTAATGTTTGATTTCACAGTTTTTGATTGTTTAGGTTCTTCCTTATTGATTACCTCGTTCTCATTCACGAGAATATCCACAGTCAAAGGACTATCAATATCAACTTTCTTACGATATCCCGTGAAGGGAATGATATGAAAATCAACTTGAGACGGAGGAGGAATTTCAACAATTCAAATACCATAAGTGGGATTGATTAATTTCATCAAATCCTCATCAGAAATAACAGGTCTTTATAATAGTGTTGTCACACCCTCAAGATCCACTAACGGAGTTTTACCGTCAGAGGGTGTGAACTAACAGGATCGGAATCATTAGTTATAATCTAACCATAAAAACAAAGTTTCAAAACCATGAAAACGTTTACGAGTAATTAAATGTGGAAGCGTAAAAACCATAAAATAAATGTTGCGTCACGCAGGACGACTTAAAAACCAATGATAACAGTTTAAAATAAGTTTGCATAATTAAAATTTTTCAAGCAATGCATGTTCCTAAACCGCGTGCCCGCCTCGGCTGCCTGAGAATAACATACTAAAAGTGTCAACACAAGGTTGATGAGTTCACAGTTTATATAAAATAAAGCGTTTAGCGTTTGCGTTCAGCGTTTTGCGTTACAGCGTTTGCGTTACAGCGTTTTGCGTTACAGCGTTTTGCGTTACAGCGTTTTGCGTTAAGCGTTACCAGATAGTGTTATGTCAATTATATATCTATAGGTAGCTAGCCTATAAAACAAGTATCACTAAGTGTTCGACACCGAAGCTGACTGTTTATCATTTGCCTTGTCACCAGGTCATCCAGACCATGGTATGTGTTTAGCCAAGATTACACCCATTCGACCTCCAGTCGAGTTTAGCGTTGGGTGGGGTTTGTCAAACCCAGTAGTACTACTCAACAATGACTCGCTATTATCCAATATTAAACGGTTCGATGTGAATGAAGGACTTTAGTTAACGCGTTTACCACTTAGTCTTTACAAGTGATATATAATCTATATTAACTAAATCTTAAATGCGTTTCGGAGTATGTTATCTCCCCCAAGTGAAAAGCGTTTAAAAAGTTTAAAAGGGGAAAGTGAAACTCACTGTTTGCGAAGTATTCCCAAAATAATTCACCAAGATGCGCGTCACAGAAAAACTCTCTCTAGCGTTCTAAAACAATAAAGAGATTCTTCTAAGTGTCGGAATATTATCGAGTCTCTAGACCCAGCACATAATACCTATGCACGTAACATGTTTCGTGTTTCGTTTGTGAATCGTGTGTGACTCTAACCAATGTATTTGTGATACGTTACATGTGTAAGCAATTATATACATGTCATGTATTCATAAAGTACATCACTAGCAATTACTCCCCGTAAGGGCAATTTGGTCAACACAGAACAATTAACTATCCATTATTCCCCATGAGGGCAATTTGGTCAAATCATGACAATCAATTAGCAATTATTCCCGCAAGGGCAATTTGGTCAAAACATAACAATTATATAGCAAGTATCATGTTTCATGCATTTTCACAAAATTCAGCAGCTAGTTTTACCGAGACAGAATTCTACCTGAAAAACTAGTCTATTTCACCAATCATAGCATCACAATTAATTTACCAAAAATCATCAAAAGAGAATATATGTCTTAGGTTTCCAGAACATATTTTATTATATTTTTATTCGATATAGGTTTCTCACAATCATCAAATCATTACAGCAAACTCATAACAGTCAAATTCATGTGCAACAGAATGTTATTTGAAATTCCTGTTAATCGAAAAATCCAATAAATGCAAGACCACTTGGGTTAAGTTTCTAACTCAATAAGTCAACTTCCAGAAGTGGAACCAACCCAATTGGTCTCGTAGTTAATGAGATATAACATTTACAAAACAACCTAACAGCAGGTCTAACCGCTCAGCTTTGCACAACGTTTCTGTAAAATCATAAAAGTTAACTTTTCCACGTCCAAAAATTGCAAATTTACATTCTTTAGAAACTAGACTCAACCTAGTTTACTGTAGTATCAATAATCTCAACCAATTTTCAAATTTACACTTCGTTACAGTCACTTAAACATCAATAACACAATCTTTCCAGAAACTGTTTGCATCCAAACTCAACATATTAACTATCTATGGATCATCAAACATTCATATAACACTCTAGACTCCATAAACACTATCCATGCACATCAATTACACATTACATACATGATTAGGGTTTTTGTTTGAACTCAAATCAAAGACACAACAATTAACATGTAACAATATCCAATCTAGTTATCAAATCATCATCAAATCAACAACAATCATATTAATTACATACACACATAAAATCGGCTTTTAGGGTTTTCAGTTAACCCATTAAACATCAAAATCAAGTATAGAGGATGCATAGGATAGTCGATTATACCTTCCTAGCACCTTAATCTTCAATCAAGAGCTTGAGATTGAGTGTATGTATGTGTATATAGGTGACGGCAGCCAAGGGGGGGTGGGTTTCCGATCGGGATTGTGTGGGGAATAATAATAATAAGTTAGGGTTTATTATTATTATTTATAAAAATACCATGTTATACTTTGGCCCCTCCACTTCTAAGTATTACTTATCTAGCTTAACTAACTTGTTTACATCTTGAGTTAGTGTTTATAACGATGTTATCACATAACACATAAGTCTAACACATAATTATCACATAATTACTGTTTTGACGTTTTTCGTTTATTCACCAATCGTTTGCGTCTACTCGTTTGCGTTTCAGTGCAATTCCCGAAAGACTACACATGTAGTAAGTGTTAAGCGTCATTTAAACCCTAGTTTAAATGTAACGAGGTGTGCGTTATAGATTCAGTGATCTTAAGTTTGAATTGACGGAGTTGAGTTAACGGAGTTAACCTGAAATTGACGATTGTCACATCATTCCCATGTTAAAGAATTTTCGTCCCGAAAATTTGAGTCAAGTCGTGATGAGTGTCTGAAAAAGTAAGAAAATTTTTCAGTTTGTCATATCATCCCCTAGTAGAAAGAAATTTCGTCCCGAAATTTAATTCATACCTCCGGTGATTTCTGACGGTTTGCCGGGTTTCGCGGTTTTCTGTGTTTTGTCAGCCCTTCAAAAAGGTGAGGATACTTTTTCATCATTTGATCCTCGCGTTCCCACGTGAACTCCGGTCCACGTCTCGAGTTCCAACGAACCTTAACGGTTGGAATTTTGCTGTGCTTGAGCGTCTTGGTTTCCCAATCCAAAACCTCGACTGGTTCCTCAATGAAACGTAACTGTTCATCAAGTTGTAGTTCATCCAAAGGGACTACTTGGGTTTCATCGGATAAGCATTTCTTCAAATTGGATACGTGGAATACATTGTGTACGCCACTGAGTTCCGTTGGTAGGTCCAGTCGGTACGCCACTGGACCAATGCGCTCAGTTATTCGATAGGGACCAACATATCGTGGGTTGAGTTTGTTTCGCTTACCAAAGCGAACCACACCTTTCCAAGGTGAGACTTTGAGTAACACTCGATCGTTCACTTGAAATTCGAGAGGTTTTCGGCGCTTGTCGGCATAACTCTTTTCGCGATCTCGTGCTGCTGCCATGCGATTTCGGATTTGAACAATCTTTTCCGAAGTTTCGAGTACCAGTTCTGGACCAGTGAATTGGCTGTCACCCACCTCTGCCCAGCAGAGAGGTGATCGACACTTCCGTCCGTACAGCGCTTCAAACGGCGCTGCCTTAATACTTGCGTGGTAGCTGTTATTATACGAAAACTCTACCAAAGGTAAGTGAGGTTCCCAACTTTTTCCGAAATCCAACACACATGCACACAACATATCCTCCAAGGTCTGAATAGTTCGTTCACTTTGCCCATCTGTCTGAGGATGGTAGGCTATGCTCATATCAAGATGTGTGCCTAGTGCGCTTTGTAGTGATTTCCAAAAGTGCGAAGTGAAACGGGAATCTCGATCAGAAATGATTGAAACAGGCACTCCGTGTCTAGACACCACTTCTTTCATGTAGACGCGAGTCAGTCTTTCCATTTTGTCCGATTCCTTAATCGCTAAGAAGTGTGCAGACTTAGTCAACCGGTCAACGATCACCCAGATGGTATCGCATACCGTCGGTGTCTTAGGTAAACCCGTGATAAAATCCATTGAAATGTGTTCCCATTTCCACATTGGGAGTTCCGGTTGTTGCAGTAGACCAGATGGTTTCTGGTATTCTATTTTGACTCTGGCACAAGTCAAGCATTTGCTCACGTAGGTGGCAATGTCGGCTTTCATGTTCGGCCACCAGTAAAGTGCCTTTAAGTCATGGTACATTTTATGCTAGCCAGGGTGGATAGAATATCGGGACTTGTGTGCTTCGTCCATCACCAGAGTTATCAACTCTCCGTACCGTGGAACCCAAATCCGGTTCTCAAAATATCAGACCCCGTCCGTTCTGGTTTCAAGTTGCTTGTTCATGCCCCGCATGAGTTCCGATGGAAGATTATCATCTTTCAAAGCTTCGTGTTGCGCCTCGCGAATCTGGTCGGGTAAGTTTGCATGAATCGTGAGTTGCAATGCTCGCACTCGTCTGGGTTTATCTGTTTCTTTTCTGCTGAGGGCATCGGCCACTACATTGGCCTTGCCAGGGTGATACTTGATGGCACAATCATAATCCTTGAGCAGCTCGACCCAACGACGCTGTCGCATGTTCAGCTCCTTCTGATCATAGATATGCTGGAGACTCTTGTGGTCGGTGTAAATGGTAAACTTGGTACCGTACAAGTAATGCCTCCATATCTTAAGGGCAAACACCACAGCTCCGAGTTCCAAATCATGGGTCGTGTAGTTCTTCTCGTGAACCCGTAGTTGTCGAGAGGCATAAGCTATAACCTTCTCGAGTTGCATCAGCACACAACCGAGACCTTGTATCGATGCGTCACAGTGTACCTCAAAATTTTCCGTTCCCTCGGGGAGGGGTAGAATAGGGGCGCTACAGAGTTTGGTTTTCAACAGTTGAAAAGCGGATTCTTGCGCGTCACCCCAATTGTACTTAGTGCCTTTGTGAGTCAAAGAGGTGAGGGGTTGAGCAATCTTTGAAAATCCCTCGATGAAACGTCGGTAGTAGCCGGCCAGTCCTAGGAATTGCCGCACCTCAGTCGGAGTCTTAGGTGCTTCCCAGTTTTTGATGGCCTCTACCTTACCGGGATCGACATGGATACCATTCTCGTTGATCACATGTCCTAAAAAGTGAACCTCGCGAAGCCAAAACTCACATTTCGAGAGTTTAGCATACAGTTGTTCCTTCTTCAATAACTCCAGAATTACCCTTAAGTGTTCTTCATGGTCAGCTTCGTTCTTGGAGTAGACGAGAATATCATCAATGAAAACAATCACAAACTTGTCGAGGTACGCCTTGCATACTCGATTCATGAGATCCATAAATACGGCTGGTGCGTTGGTTAGTCCAAAAGGCATAACCGAGATCTCGTAGTGACCATACCGTGTTCTGAAAGCCGTCTTTGAAATATCTTCTTCGCGCACTCTTAGTTGGTGGTAACCAGATCGCAGATCGATCTTCGAGTAATAACTCGATCCTTGAAGCTGGTCAAACAGATCATCAATTCGGGGTAAAGGATAACGGTTCTTGAACGTCACCTTGTTCAACTCCCGGTAGTCGATACACATGCGGAAAGTCCCGTCCTTCTTTCGGACAAACAAGACAGGGGCTCCCCATGGTGATGAGCTAGGTCGGATAAAACCCTTATCCAACAAATCTTGCAACTGAGTGGACAACTCCTGAAGCTCCGCCGGTGCGAGCCGATACGGGGCTCGTGCTATGGGTGCTGCACCGGGGGTCAACTCGATTTGGAATTCGACTTGTCGTATAGGAGGGAGTCCAGGCAAATCCTCCGGGATAACTTCCGGAAAATCTCGCACAATCGGTATATCTTCAATTCGCTTCTCCTCCGCGGGTTTCTCAACAATCTGCGCCAAAATTGCCGGATGACCCTTTCGTAGATACTTCTGCGCCTTCATGAGGGTAATGACGCTGGTGGTCATCCCGCTTCTCTCACCTCGGACCGAAATGATCTCGTCGGAAGGGGTAGTAATGTGGACTATCTTGTCGTGACATATAATCTCCGCTCGGTTCTCGGATAACCAGTCCATGCCGACCACGACATCGAAACTACTAAGCGTAAAAGGAATAAGGTCGATATCAAAGACGTGACCTGACAGTTTTAACTTACATCCCGCAAGTACATGAGTCGTTACTATAGTCTTACCGTCAGCAAATAAAACAGGAAACATAGCATCTAACGGAGTTGGAGTTAAGTCTAAGAGTTGGCTAAAGGCTTTCGACACAAAACTCCTATCAGCTCCAGTGTCAAACAATACAGAAGCAAAACAATTGTTAACAGGGAACTTACCAGTCACCACGTACGGATCATTGCGGGCTTGACCCGACCCAATAACAAAAGCTCTTCCTTTACCATTGTTTCCACCACTACTGCCACTTCCATTACTTCCGTTGTTGTCGTTCTGTTTCAGCTCGGGACAATCTTTCCTGAAATGACCTTCCTGCCCACATTCGAAACATCCCTTCGTCGTCATAGGTGGTTTAGGAGCACCCTTTGCCGCAAGGTCTCCTCTACACTCCTTCGCCTGGTGACCCATCTTTCCGCATCTCTGACACTTGACACGGTCACACGGGCCAGCATGATGGTAGTTGCACCTATTGCACCTCGGATATTTCCCAGCATATCCGCTCGAACCATGCCCGCTACCGTTGTTATTGTTGTTGTGACTCTGATTGTTGAAGCTCTGAGTGAATTCGGGCTTGCGGTAGTGTTGTTGCTGTGGAAGGTTCGAGGATGAGGATCTGGTGTTGTCAAACTTTCTCTTTCCGCTGCTCGGGTTGTTGTTGCTGTTGTTGTCATTACTCGGGTTGTCACGGGCTTTAGTGGTTGAACCCCTAGGTGGTAACGCACCTTGGGTCACAGCTTGACCCGTCAGTTTGTGAGCTAAACGGATCGCTTGTTGAATCGTGGCTGGTCTGGAAGACGTCACCATGCCCTGAATTTGCGGTGCTAACCCATCAATATACATTTCAATCCTCTTACTCGGCGGATCTACCATCCGCGGACACATCACCTCTAACTCGTGAGAACGGGTAGTGTAGGCTTCGATTTCTGAGCCCACCATCTTCAGTGACCAAAATTCTGACTCTAACTTCGAAATCTCCTCTCTCGGAGAGTACTCTTCTCGCATCATGTTCTTGAACTCCTCCCAGTTCATAGCGTTAGCCAGTTCCATTCCAAGAATTTGCACATTTGCACATCGTCTGAGGACACCTCTGAGTGTGCCTCTGGCTCAGCCGGTTCTTCTTCCGGTTCCTCTTCGGGTTCCTCCTCGGGATCCTCCTCAGGCTCCTCTTCGGGATCTTCTTCGGGTCCCTCTTCGGGCTCTGCCTCAGGTTCGGCTGCGTTCTGAGCAATTTGCATTTGTAAGACATCGCAATGCTCTAAAGCTATCTCGGTTCGGGTCCTTGCTACTTGGAGTTGCTCTTGCAAGTCTATCATCTCGGCTTGCATCTTTCCCATAATCTTCATCTGTTGATCACTAGCCTCTTGCATTTCCTTCATTGCCGCTGCCATGCGGGCAATCTCCTCCTTAGTCTCGGTTCCGTCTTTTAACAGTTCGGAAACGTTAGCCCTCGTATAGCGCATGTAACCCACGTCACGCTCCAAGCAAGAAACAACAGCTGCGAGAACTCGCTCTACAGGTTCGGTTATGGGTGGTAGGGTGTTGGGGTGAGCAGGATGTTTCGGGTGAGGTAACGGGGGAACTTGTTCGCGATAGACCATACGTCTGATCATGTTAGGGTACCAATCCCAGCTAACGTCGTTTTCATATATGCCTCCGGATAGGCGGTACCTCTTCGGTGCGGGAGCTTCGAGTTCCGGGACTACTCGGGGTGGCGATGCGGTAGGTATCTGTGGTTCCTTCCCATGAGCATGATTCATCGGATCAGATGATGATGAGGGTGGCGGCGTCGACATTCCTACAGGTAAGCTGTGTATGCGCGCGCGTATGAGTGAAAGAGGTAAAGAGAATAGATAACAAAGACTACACAAATCTATTCAGTGCGTATCATTATAACTAATGGGTCGTCGCGGTTATAGTCTAGTATGCATGCAGCTTCTAGTTCGCTATAACCAATGGATCTGATACCAATCTGTCACACCCTCAAGATCCACTAACGGAGTTTTACCGTCAGAGGGTGTGAACTAACAGGATCGGAATCATTAGTTATAATCTAACCATAAAAACAAAGTTTCAAAACCATGAAAACGTTTACGAGTAATTAAATGCGGAAGCGTAAAAACCATAAAATAAATGTTGCGTCACGCAGGACGACTTAAAAACCAATGATAACAGTTTAAAATAAGTTTGCATAATTAAAATGTTTCAAGCAATGCATGTTCCTAAACCGCGCGCCCGCCTCTGCTACCTGAGAATAACATACTAAAAGTGTCAACACAAGGTTGGTGAGTTCACAGTTTATATAAAATAAAGCGTTTATCGTTTGCGTTCAGCATTTTGCGTTACAGCGTTTGCGTTACAGCGTTTTGCGTTACATCGTTTTGCGTTAAGCGTTACCAGATAGTGTTATGTCAATTATATATCTATAGGTAGCTAGCCTATAAAACAAGTATCACTAAGTGTTAGACACCGAAGCTGACTGTTTATCATTTGCCTTGCCACCAGGTCATCCAGACCATGGTATGTGTTTAGCCTAGATTACACCCACTCGACCTCTAGTCGAGTTTAGCGTTGGGTGCGGTTTGTCAAACCCAGGAGTACTACTCAACAATGACTCGCTATTATCCAATATTAAACGGTTCGATGTGAATGAAGGACTTTAGTTAACGCGTTTGCCACTTAGTCTTTACAAGTGATATATAATCTATATTAACAAAATCTTAAATGTGTTTCGGAGTATGTTATCTCCCCCAAGGGAAAAGCGTTTAAAAAGTTTAAAAGGGGAAATTGAAACTCACTGTTTGCGAAGTATTCCCAAAATAATTCACCAAGATGCGCGTCACAGAAAAACTCTCTCTAGCGTTCTAAAACAATAAAGAGATTCTTCTAAGTGTCGGAATATTATCAAGTCTCTAGACCCGGCACATAATACCTATGCACATAACATGTTTCAGTTTCGTTTGTGAATCGTGTGTGACTCTAACCAATGTATTTGTGATACGTTACATGTGTAAGCAGTTATATACATGTCATGTATTCATAAAGTACATCACTAGCAATTACTCCCCGTAAGGGCAATTTGGTCAACACATAACAATTAACTATCCATTATTCCCCATGAGGGCAATTTGGTCAAATCATGACAATCAATTAGCAATTATTCCCCGCAAGGGCAATTTGGTCAAAACATAACAATTATATAGCAAGTATCATGTTTCATGCATTTTCACAAAATTCAGCAGCTAGTTTCACCGAGACAGAATTCTACCTGAAAAACTAGTCTATTTCACCGATCATAGCATCACAATTAATTTACCAAAAATCATCACAAGAGCATATATGTCTTAGGTTTCCAGAACATATTTTATTATATTTTTATTCCACATAGGTTTCTCACAATCATCAAATCATTTCAGAAAACTCATAACAGTCAAATTCATGCGCAACAGAATGTTATTTGAAATTCCCGTTAAACGAAAAATCCAATAAATGCAAGACCACATGGGTTAGGTTCCTAACTCAATAAGTCAACTTCAAGAAGTGGAACCAACCCAATTAGTCTCGTAGTTCATGAGATATAACATTTACAAAACAACCTAACAGCAGGTCTAACAGCTTAGCTTTGCACAACGTTTTTGTAAAATCATAAAAGTTAACCTTTACTTGTCCAAAAATTACAAGTTTATAATCTTTCGAAACTAGAATCAACCTAGTTTACTGTAGTATCAATAATCTCAACCAATTTTCACATTTACAATTCGTTACAGTCACTTAAACATCAATAACACAATCTGTCCAGAAATTGTTTGCATCCAAACTCAACATATTAACTATCTATGGATCATCATACATTCATATAACACTCTAGACTCCATAAACACTATCCATGCACATCAATTACACATTACATACATGATTAGGGTTTTTGTTTGAACTCAAATCAAAGACACAACAATTAACATGTAACAATATCCAATCTAGTTATCAAATCATCATCAAATCAACAACAATCATATTAATTACATACACACATAAAATCGGCTTTTAGGATAGTCGATTATACCTTCCTAGCACCTTAATCTTCAATCAAGAGCTTGAGATTGAGTGTATGTATGTGTATATAGGTGACGGCAGCCAAGGAGCCAAGGGGGGGTGGGTTTCCGATCGGGATTGTGTGGGGAATAATAATAATAAGTTAGGGTTTATTATTATTATTTATAAAAATACCATGTTACACTTTGGCCCCTCCACTTCTAAGTATTACTTATCTAGCTTAACTAACTTGTTTACATCTTGAGTTAATGTTTATAACGATGTTATCACATAACACATATGTCTAACACATAATTATCACATAATTACTGTTTTGACGTTTTTCGTTTATTCACCAATCGTTTGCGTCAACTCGTTTTCGTTTCGGTGCAATTCCCGAAAGACTACACATGTAGTAAGTGTTAAGCGTCATTTAAACCCTAGTTTAAATGTAACGAGGTGTGCGTTATAGATTCGGTGATCTTATGTTTGAATTGACGGAGTTGAGTTAACGGAGTTAACCTGAAATTGACGATTGTCACAAGTGTTTCTTTCATACAAGTAGATTTTGAACCATAAATAACTTCTTTAAAATCATGCAACTCACAAAGAATAAGATTAGAACGTTGTGTACAACATATGGTTCAACCACATCTTCACTTAACACTTCATAACCAGCTTAAGATAATATTTATTGTTATGAATATGAGAATGTATAGTTGGTGTTCTATTGATTGATTTCAAGTTTTTGATTGCTTAGTTTCTTCATTATTGATTACCTAGGTCTAATTCATGAGAGGATTAATAGTCAGGGGATTATTAATATCAACTTTCTTACGTTCACCCCGGATGGAATTTGGGAAAATCAACTTGAAATGGAGGAGGAATTTCAACAAATCATATACCATTATTGGGATTAGTGGGATTGATAAATTTAATCAAACCCTCATCAGAAATCGCAGATTTTTCTACCGATGTTTCTTTTATAAATAATGATTTCAAACCATAAACATCTTCTTTAACATAATTCACCTATTAAAAAATAAGATTTGAACATGGAATATTCTTTTCTTTGTGTGCCACATGTGGTTCAACCACTTCTTCATTTAAAACTTCACAACCAGTTTTAGAGAATAATTTATTGCTTTGATATGAGATTTTTGAGTTGGTGTTCTAATGTTTGATTTCACAATTTTTGATTGTTCAGGTTCGTCCTAATTGATTACCTTTCCTCATTCACGAGAATATCCATTGTCAAAGGACGATCAATATCAACTTTCTTACGATCTCCCGTGAAGGGAATGATACGAAAATCAACTTGAGACTGAGGAGGAATTTGAACAACTCAAATACCATAAGTGGGATTGATTGATTTCATGAAATCCTCATCAGAGATAACAGGTTTTATAATAGTGTTTCTTTCACACAAGTAGATTTTAAACCATAAGCAACTTCTTTAAAATCATGCAACTCACAGAGAATAAGATTAGAACGTGGAATATTCTTTTCGTTGTGTACCACATATGGTTCAACCACATCTTCACTTAACACTTCATAACCAGCTTAAGAGAATATTTATTGCTATGAACAAGGGAATGTATAGTTTGTGTTCTATTGATTGATTTCATGTTTTTGAATGCTTCGTTTTTTCATTATTGATTACCTAGGTCTAATTCAAGAGAGGATTAATAGTCAGGGGATTATTAATATCAATTTTCTTACGTTCACCCCGAGTGGAATTTAGGAAAATCAACTTGAAATGTAGGAGGAATTCAACAAATCATATACCATTAATGTGATTAGTGGGATTGATTAATTTAATCAAACCCTCATCAGAAATCGCAGGTTTTTGTACCGGTGTTTCTTTTATAAATGATGATTTCAAACCATAAACAACTTCTTTAAAATCATTCACCTATGAAAGAATAAGATTTGAACATGGAATATTCTTTTCTTTGTGTGCCACATGTGGTTCAACCACATATTCATTTAAAACTTCACAACCAGTTTTATAGAATACTTTATTGGTTTGAATATGAGATTTTTGAGTTGGTGTTCTAATGTTTGATTTCACAGTGTTTGATTGTTTAGGTTCTTCCTTATTGATTACCTTTTTCTCATTCACGAGAATATCCATAGCCAAAGGACTATCAATATCAACTTTCTTACAATCCCCCGTGAAGGGAATGATACGAAAATGAACTTGAGACGGAGGAGGAATTTCAACAACTCAAATACCATAAGTGGAATTGATTAATTTCATCAAATCCTCATCAGAAATAACAGGTTTTTATAATAGTGTTTCTTTTATACAAGTAGATTTTGAACCATAAATAACATCTTTAAAATCATGCAATTCACAGAGAATAAGATTAGAACGTGGAATATTCTTTTCGTTGTGTACCACATATGGTTCAACCACATCTTCACTTAACACTTCATAACCAGCTTAAGATAATATTTATTGTTATGAATATGAGAATGTATAGTTGGTGTTCTATTGATTGATTTCAAGTTTTTGATTGCTTAGTTTCTTCATTATTGATTACCTAGGTCTAATTCATGAGAGGATTAATAGTCAGGGGATTATTAATATCAACTTTCTTACGTTCACCCCGGATGGAATTTGGGAAAATCAACTTGAAATGGAGGAGGAATTTCAACAAATCATATACCATTATTGGGATTAGTGGGATTGATAAATTTAATCAAACCCTCATCAGAAATCGCAGATTTTTCTACCGGTGTTTCTTTTATAAATAATGATTTCAAACCATAAACATCTTCTTTAACATAATTCACCTATTAAAAAATAAGATTTGAACATGGAATATTCTTTTCTTTGTGTGCCACATGTGGTTCAACCACTTCTTCATTTAAAACTTCACAACCAGTTTTAGAGAATAATTTATTGCTTTGATATGAGATTTTTGAGTTGGTGTTCTAATGTTTGATTTCACAATTTTTGATTGTTCAGGTTCGTCCTAATTGATTACCTTTCCTCATTCACGAGAATATCCATTGTCAAAGGACGATCAATATCAATTTTCTTACGATCTCCCGTGAAGGGAATGATACGAAAATCAACTTGAGACTGAGGAGGAATTTGAACAACTCAAATACCATAAGTGGGATTGATTGATTTCATGAAATCCTCATCAGAGATAACAGGTTTTATAATAGTGTTTCTTTCACACAAGTAGATTTTAAACCATAAGCAACTTCTTTAAAATCATGCAACTCACAGAGAATAAGATTAGAACGTGGAATATTCTTTTCGTTGTGTACCACATATGGTTCAACCACATCTTCACTTAACACTTCATAACCAGCTTAAGAGAATATTTATTGCTATGAACAAGGGAATGTATAGTTTGTGTTCTATTGATTGATTTCATGTTTTTGAATGCTTCGTTTTTTCATTATTGATTACCTAGGTCTAATTCAAGAGAGGATTAATAGTCAGGGGATTATTAATATCAACTTTCTTACGTTCACCCCGAGTGGAATTTAGGAAAATCAACTTGAAATGTAGGAGGAATTCAACAAATCATATACCATTAATGTGATTAGTGGGATTGATTAATTTAATCAAACCCTCATCAGAAATCGCAGGTTTTTGTACCGGTGTTTCTTTTATAAATGATGATTTCAAACCATAAACAACTTCTTTAAAATCATTCACCTATGAAAGAATAAGATTTGAACATGGAATATTCTTTTCTTTGTGTGCCACATGTGGTTCAACCACATATTCATTTAAAACTTCACAACCAGTTTTAGAGAATACTATATTGCTTTGAATATGAGATTTTTGAGTTGGTGTTCTAATGTTTGATTTCACAGTGTTTGATTGTTTAGGTTCTTCCTTATTGATTACCTCGTTCTCATTCACGAGAATATCCATAGTCAAAGGACTATCAATATCAACTTTCTTACGATATCCCGTGAAGGGAATGATATGAAAATCAACTTGAGACGGAGGAGGAATTTCAACAACTCAAATACCATAAGTGGGATTGATTAATTTCATCAAATCCTCATCAGAAATAACAGGTCTTTATAATAGTGTTTCTTTCATACAAGTAGATTTTGAACCATAAATAACTTCTTTAAAATCATGCAACTCACAGAGAATAAGATTAGAACGTGGAATATTCTTTTCGTTGTGTACCACATATGGTTCAACCACATCTTCACTTAACACTTCATAACCAGCTTAAGATAATATTTATTGTTATGAATATGAGAATGTATAGTTGGTGTTCTATTGATTGATTTCAAGTTTTTGATTGCCTAGTTATTTCATTATTGATTACCTAGGTCTAATTCATGAGAGGATTAATAGTCAGGAGATTATTAATATCAACTTTCTTACGTTCACCCCGGATGGAATTTGGGAAAATCAACTTGAAATGGAGGAGGAATTTCAACAAATCATATACCATTATTGGGATTAGTGGGATTGATAAATTTAATCAAACCCTCATCAGAAATCGCAGATTTTTCTACCGGTGTTTCTTTTATAAATAATGATTTCAAACCATAAACATCTTCTTTAACATAATTCACCTATTAAAAAATAAGATTTGAACATGGAATATTCTTTTCTTTGTGTGCCACATGTGGTTCAACCACTTCTTCATTTAAAACTTCACAACCAGTTTTAGAGAATAATTTATTGCTTTGATATGAGATTTTTGAGTTGGTGTTCTAATGTTTGATTTCACAATTTTTGATTGTTCAGGTTCGTCCTAATTGATTACCTTTCCTCATTCACGAGAATATCCATTGTCAAAGGACGATCAATATCAATTTTCTTACGATCTCCCGTGAAGGGAATGATACGAAAATCAACTTGAGACTGAGGAGGAATTTGAACAACTCAAATACCATAAGTGGGATTGATTGATTTCATGAAATCCTCATCAGAGATAACAGGTTTTATAATAGTGTTTCTTTCACACAAGTAGATTTTAAACCATAAGCAACTTCTTTAAAATCATGCAACTCACAGAGAATAAGATTAGAACGTGGAATATTCTTTTCGTTGTGTACCACATATGGTTCAACCACATCTTCACTTAACACTTCATAACCAGCTTAAGAGAATATTTATTGCTATGAACAAGGGAATGTATAGTTTGTGTTCTATTGATTGATTTCATGTTTTTGAATGCTTCGTTTTTTCATTATTGATTACCTAGGTCTAATTCAAGAGAGGATTAATAGTCAGGGGATTATTAATATCAACTTTCTTACGTTCACCCCGAGTGGAATTTAGGAAAATCAACTTGAAATGTAGGAGGAATTCAACAAATCATATACCATTAATGTGATTAGTGGGATTGATTAATTTAATCAAACCCTCATCAGAAATCGCAGGTTTTTGTACCGGTGTTTCTTTTATAAATGATGATTTCAAACCATAAACAACTTCTTTAAAATCATTCACCTATGAAAGAATAAGATTTGAACATGGAATATTCTTTTCTTTGTGTGCCACATGTGGTTCAACCACATATTCATTTAAAACTTCACAACCAGTTTTATAGAATACTTTATTGGTTTGAATATGAGATTTTTGAGTTGGTGTTCTAATGTTTGATTTCACAGTGTTTGATTGTTTAGGTTCTTCCTTATTGATTACCTTTTTCTCATTCACGAGAATATCCATAGCCAAAGGACTATCAATATCAACTTTCTTACAATCCCCCGTGAAGGGAATGATACGAAAATGAACTTGAGACGGAGGAGGAATTTCAACAACTCAAATACCATAAGTGGAATTGATTAATTTCATCAAATCCTCATCAGAAATAACAGGTTTTTATAATAGTGTTTCTTTTATACAAGTAGATTTTGAACCATAAATAACATCTTTAAAATCATGCAATTCACAGAGAATAAGATTAGAACGTGGAATATTCTTTTCGTTGTGTACCACATATGGTTCAACCACATCTTCACTTAACACTTCATAACCAGCTTAAGATAATATTTATTGTTATGAATATGAGAATGTATAGTTGGTGTTCTATTGATTGATTTCAAGTTTTTGATTGCTTAGTTTCTTCATTATTGATTACCTAGGTCTAATTCATGAGAGGATTAATAGTCAGGGGATTATTAATATCAACTTTCTTACGTTCACCCCGGATGGAATTTGGGAAAATCAACTTGAAATGGAGGAGGAATTTCAACAAATCATATACCATTATTGGGATTAGTGGGATTGATAAATTTAATCAAACCCTCATCAGAAATCGCAGATTTTTCTACCGGTGTTTCTTTTATAAATAATGATTTCAAACCATAAACATCTTCTTTAACATAATTCACCTATTAAAAAATAAGATTTGAACATGGAATATTCTTTTCTTTGTGTGCCACATGTGGTTCAACCACTTCTTCATTTAAAACTTCACAACCAGTTTTAGAGAATAATTTATTGCTTTGATATGAGATTTTTGAGTTGGTGTTCTAATGTTTGATTTCACAATTTTTGATTGTTCAGGTTCGTCCTAATTGATTACCTTTCCTCATTCACGAGAATATCCATTGTCAAAGGACGATCAATATCAATTTTCTTACGATCTCCCGTGAAGGGAATGATACGAAAATCAACTTGAGACTGAGGAGGAATTTGAACAACTCAAATACCATAAGTGGGATTGATTGATTTCATGAAATCCTCATCAGAGATAACAGGTTTTATAATAGTGTTTCTTTCACACAAGTAGATTTTAAACCATAGGCAACTTCTTTAAAATCATGCAACTCACAGAGAATAAGATTAGAACGTGGAATATTCTTTTCGTTGTGTACCACATATGGTTCAACCACATCTTCACTTAACACTTCATAACCAGCTTAAGAGAATATTTATTGCTATGAACAAGGGAATGTATAGTTTGTGTTCTATTGATTGATTTCATGTTTTTGAATGCTTCGTTTTTTCATTATTGATTACCTAGGTCTAATTCAAGAGAGGATTAATAGTCAGGGGATTATTAATATCAACTTTCTTACGTTCACCCCGAGTGGAATTTAGGAAAATCAACTTGAAATGTAGGAGGAATTCAACAAATCATATACCATTAATGTGATTAGTGGGATTGATTAATTTAATCAAACCCTCATCAGAAATCGCAGGTTTTTGTACCGGTGTTTCTTTTATAAATGATGATTTCAAACCATAAACAACTTCTTTAAAATCATTCACCTATGAAAGAATAAGATTTGAACATGGAATATTCTTTTCTTTGTGTGCCACATGTGGTTCAACCACATATTCATTTAAAACTTCACAACCAGTTTTATAGAATACTTTATTGGTTTGAATATGAGATTTTTGAGTTGGTGTTCTAATGTTTGATTACAGGGAGCTGAACAAGTTAACAATCAAAAATAGGTACCCTTTTCCCCGAATTGATGACCTGTTTGACCAGCTGCAAGGTGCGAGCTATTTCTCAAAAATCGATCTTAGATCGGGATACCATCAGGTTAGAATTCAGGAAGAAGATATCCCAAAAACCGCATTCCGGACTCGCTACGGCCATTACGAGTTCTTAGTTATGCCTTTCGGGCTAACAAATGCGCCGGCAGTGTTCATGGACCTCATGAATCGAGTCTGTAAACCCTATCTCGACAAATTCGTCATCGTGTTTATTGACGATATTTTGATTTACTCGAAAAGTAAAAAAGAGCACGAGCAACACTTAAGAATAATTTTAGAGCTTCTAAATCAGGAGAAGTTGTATGCAAAATTCTCCAAGTGTAACTTCTGGTTACAAGAAGTGCAATTCCTCGGTCACGTTGTAAACCATCAAGGAATACACGTTGATCCGAGTAAGATTGAAGCAATTAAGAATTGGCAAACGCCTAAAACGCCAAAGGAAATCCGCCAATTCTTAGGCTTAGCTGGATATTATCGTCGATTCATAGAGAACTTTTCCAGCATCGCCCAACCTTTAACTCTCCTGACTCAAAAGGATCGAAGGTATGAATGGAGAGAAGAGCAGAAGACGGCGTTTCAAACGTTAAAGCAAAAATTGTGCCAAGCGCCGATTTTAAGTCTCCCCGATGGAGACGATGGTTTTGTCGCGTATTGTGACGCATCGCGTAGAGGGTTAGGATGCGTGTTGATGCAGAATAATAAGGTTATAGCCTATGCTTCCCGGCAGTTAAAAGTACATGAGAAAAATTACACTACTCATGACTTAGAACTGGGAGCGGTTATCTTCGCACTTAAAATCTGGAGACATTATCTCTACGGTACGAAGTGTACCATCTTCACCGATCATAAAAGTTTGCAGCACATATTCGATCAGAAAGAACTGAATATGAGGCAACGAAGATGGGTCGAGTTGTTAAGCGATTATGACTGTGACATCCGTTATCACCCCGGCAAGGCTAATGTCGTAGCCGATGCCTTGAGTAGGAAAGATCGGATTAAACCATTGCGAGTGCGAGCGTTGGGGATGATAGTCCAGTCGAACCTTTAGGACCTGATTCGAGTCGCTCAACGTGAGGCGTTGAAAGAGGAACAATTGGAAAACAAGGGACTTTACGGCAATGAGAAGAATTTCGAACAGCTCGTGGACGAAATTCTCTATTTCAAAAATTGAATTTGGATCCCGACCCTCCATGACCTTCGTGAATTAATCATGGACGAAGCGCATAGATCGAAATATTCCATACATCCGGGATCGGATAAGATGTACAAGGATGTGATGGAGTTCTACTGGTGGCCGGGTATGAAAAAGGATATAGCATCGTATGTCGGTAAGTGTACGACTTGTGCGAGAGTTAAGGCGGAGCACCAGAAACCCTCGGGGATGTTACAACAACCAGAAATTCCCGAATGGAAGTGGGAGCAAATCACGATGGATTTTGTGACACATCTCCCTAAGACGTCCCGAGGACATGATGCAATTTGGGTAATCGTGGATCGATTAACCAAATCGGCACATTTTATTCCGATTAGAAATAATTATAACACTGAGAGACTTGCGCAGATTTATATAAATGAAATTGTGTCTCGTCATGGGATACCCATCTCAATCATCTCCGATCGGGATAGCCATTTCACCTCCAATCTTTGGCAAGCTGTGCAAGAAGCGCTGTGAACGCGTATTGATCTAAGCACAGCTTACCACCCTCAGACCGATGGTCAGTCCGAGAGGACCATCCAAACTCTGGAGGATTTACTTCGTGCATGCGTACTGGATTTTAAGGGAAATTGGGATCAACATCTCCCACTCGTTGAATTTTCCTATAATAACAGTTACCATAGCAGTAGAAAGGCAGCGCCTTACGAAGCATTGTATGGTCGGAAGTGCCGATCACCACGCTGCTGGACTGAAGTGGGCGACACCCAGATTATTAGATCAGACCTAGTCCAGGAAACGACCAGCAAAATCCTTGAAATTAGGAACAATCTAAAGGCCGCGCGGGATCGGCAGAAGAGTTATGCCGATACCCGTAGAAAACCGTTGTCATTTGAGAAAGGTGATAAAGTGTATTTGAAAGTATCGCCTTGGAAGAGTGTAGTCAGATTTGGAAAGGCGGGGAAGTTAGCCCCGAGGTATATTGGGCCGTTCAATATTACTGCAAAAATCGGTCCCGTAGCATACCGATTAGAACTACCCGATGAACTGAGTGCAGTTCACAATGTGTTTCACGTATCGAACTTGAAAAGATGTCTGGCGGATGAGACATCGGTGTTACCTCTAGAGGGTGTCCAAATAAGTGATAAGCTCAATTTCGTAGAGTAACCCATAGAAATAGTAGACGGGAAAATCAAGCAACTTAGACACAATAAGATTTCGTTGGTCAAAGTTAGATGGTATTCGCAACGAGGCCCAGAATATACATGGGAACGAAAGGACGAATTCCGGAAGAAATACCCCTATCTATTTCCTCAAAAGGAAGTAGTTGACGCGTAAAATTTCGAGGACGAAATTTCTTTTACGGGGGGAGAATGTAACGATTCCGGCAAATTCAGGTATACCCTAGCCGGTATATACTATTTTTGTGTTATTTGACAATGAATATATGAATTATAATGCGTTTATACGAGTATGCATGATTCACATTACGGATTATACTCGATTATATAGTTAATCGTATTGGAAATACGATTAACCGATTAACGGTTGTTGAAGCCCGAACGAATCGGGGATACATTATAGTCGAGATACATAATATTTAGTGATGTTTACGAAGTGTTAAAGCTTCGGGATAAGTGAATTAAAGCACAGAAAAAGAAATTTCGATTAATGGTACGTCGGTACGTTAAACGAAACCTTTAATACCAAACCAAGCAAGAGACGATCGATCAAGCCGAAAAAGATGTGCGATTATTAATAATATGATGTTCTAAGATAATAAATGCCGTGGTTTAAGTTTTTAAAGTTTTGAAAATTGGTTTTATATAAATTTCATTTTTAAGCCGAAAAACGCCGTTTTAGTCTCGTTTTAAGCCGAATTAAACATTTAACCAAAAAACGAACTGAACCAGATTATCCAAAACATTATCCAGATCTCTGATATCCGAATGTGTGGCTAGAAATGGAGAGGTGGGTCCCACCCCACCTCCCTCTCACTTCCGGTAGCAAAAAGGGGGTAACCCCCTTTGCTTTATCAATTTTTTTGCAAACAATATCCAACATCCATCATATTCTCTCAACTTCATGATCAAAAACCGACAATTCTAGCAAGAACAACGAGGTAAAGATCGAGTTATATTCGTGTTCATCTTCCTTTCTCGAGTTTAATTACAAGAAAATGAGGTTTCAAGTGAAAAGGGGTGAAAACCCGAGATGAAAGCGATTCTTGCATGATCAAGTGATGTATACGGGTTATACAAGGGATCTTGGTCCAAGAAAGGAGTTAAACGAACCAAAAACGAATTTTTACGGTTAAATCTTTGTTTTTAAGTCATAACCGAAACCATGAAAGAAATGGCTTGATTGTGGGTGTAACTTGCTTGGTGTGGTGTTATTGTGCTTGTAGGTGTTGTATCTAGTTGATAGCAAGGGCTAGAAAGCGAGATCCTTGCGATTTGAAGCTAGAAACGCAAGGTAGTTCGGTTTTTTGTATGATGTTGTGATTTGGACAGATTGTGATGTGTTTAGAGTTGGGTCATAAAATTTTACAGAGGTGTTAGATACATGAAAATATGAGTTCTGTGAATTTTTGGTAATTTTTGGACAAAGGATGAATATTTGGTGAATTTAATGCTCGGTTTTGGCCAAAAATGGTGAAAAATAGTTAAATATCATGAAAAAACCTGGAAAATTCCAGATAAGCTTTTTATAACATGTAAAAGTCACACACAAAATTTTAGGTCCGTTGGATAAGTCTATGTAGGCTTTTCGGTTAAACGAGTTCTAGGGTTTTCTTGCTCGGTTTTAGTGAAAATGGCATGTAAAATGAGATTTTGGTTCTGGAAAAATTACAGGGGACTATGGGGATGGCAGGGGTCATCCAGGAAAAAATTGGGATTTTTCTAAGATCGTTTGGTATTTACGACATATTTAGTGTTTAAATGGTGTTTAAATGGTGTTTAAAAATAGATAAATAAATTTTAAATATAAAAATTAATTCTGGAAATATTTTTATAAAATTCCCCACTGTCAAAAAGTGATTTGTGCAAAATTTCAAGATCCGAGATTAAAAGGATAATTATTTGTGCTAAAAAGAAGATAAAACAAACTTTTAAAGCTTAAAACGCGTAAACCGGTAAAGTTCGCATAAGCGAGCTGACTGGTGTATAAAAACCCTAAAAATGAACTATTTTCTTATAATTGAGTTAAACAAGTAAAAATAAATCATCCAAAAATAATTCGGATGATTTGAGTAATTTTAACCGATTTAACAGTTTCCGGTACGCCAAAGACGGAAACGGGTCCCGCGGCCAATAGGGGCGTCTAAACCGAGCTCTAAATTCACAACCATAATTAAATTATCAGTCAACAACTATTTTCGGGTCGTGTGTGACCAAACTCATTTTTGAAACGTAAAAACTTATAACCGTGCTAGGCACGCAAAACGGGAAAAACGACTAATAGTAATTTTGACTAGTGAACTCTAAACGATATCACAATCTGAGTCCGGAGAGGTGTTTCTGGGTTAACATTACCCCCGGAACGAGTACCGTACGGGGTTAACAATGTTCCCAGACGCACCGGTTAACACGGTTAAAGTTATATTAATAGTGATTGTATAGTAACGAACTTAGGGATCGTATTACAGATCCGGACTAGTAGCGGGCATACTGTGTTACTTAATTGCTTACGATAAGGTGAGTTTCACGAGCCCCTTTTCCTGAATTGTTTTTAAATATTTTCCCGGGGCGGAAAGCATGTTGTTACTAAAATGTTTAAGTACATACTGAACGCATGGATTTGCGTGTATTTATATATGTTTTATTGTACGGGAATCGTACGGAAATGTACTAAGATGGTAATTGTCTGAGTTACTAACATTGTAAGGCCCCGCAACACGAGTGATTAACTGAAAGCCGGTAGAGTGTTGATAGTACTATTGGTCCGACAAACCCAACTTGTCCGGCATGGATTTGCTGATGTTTCCCAGCCAGTTGTACATGTCTATTTTGGGTGTTATATATACTTTGCTATGTAATGTTAGGCATAGCGGTTTGGGGCAGGTTCGTGGGCGGAGTATGCCACGGGGTTGTGTGTGATAGTTCACTTGTGGGCTCAGCATAATTACATCGCTAATATATGATTATTATAATGATTTGTCACTGTTGTTTAAATTAGTGAAACTCACCAACTATTCGTAGTTGACCCGTTTTCTTTACATGCTTTTTAGGTACTCCCAACTGGAATAATTGCTACATGCTTGACGATGCGTGCTTTTTGTGGAAGCTTAGTGATCTTTTGTATTAAATATGTTAATGTAATGTTGGTAAAACTTATGTGTTAACGCCTAGACGGTAACTAAACTCAGAACAAGGTAATGTGGTGTGTATTAATGTAGTGGTGTTTTCTTTATAAGCAATGCTGTTGATATCAGATGTGTCTGTTGCATCCCGTTTACGTTTCCGCTGCGGTTACGGGGTGTTACACTTAGTTTCTTCATTATTGATTACCTAGGTCTAATTCATGAGAGGATTAATAGTCAGGGGATTATAAATATCAACTTTCTTACGTTCACCCTGAGTGGAATTTAGGAAAATCAACTTGAAATGGAGGAGGAATTCAACAAATCATATACCATTAATGGGATTAGTGGGATTGATTAATTTAATCAAACCCTCATCAGAAATCGCAGGTTTTTCTACCGGTGTTTCTTTTATAAATGATGATTTCAAACTATAAACAACTTCTTTAAAATCATTCACCTAAGAAAGAATAATATTTGAACATGGAATATTCTTTTCTTTGTGTGCCACATGTGGTTCAACCACATATTCATTTAAAACTTCACTACCAGTTTTAGAGAATACTTTATGGCTTTGAATATGAGATTTTTGAGTTGGTGTTCTAATGTTTGATTGTTCAGGTTCTTCCTTATTTATTACCTTTTTCTCATTCACGAGAATATCTATAGCCAAAGGACTATCAATATCAACTTTCTTACGATCTCCCATGAAGGGAATGATACGAAAATCAACTTGAGACGGAGGAGGAATTTCAACAACTCAAATACCATAAGTGGAATTGATTAATTTCATCAAATCCTCATCAGAAATAACAGGTTTTTATTATAGTGTTTCTTTTATACAAGTAAATTTTGAACCATAAATAACTTCTTTAAAATCATGCAAGTCACAGAGAATAAGATTAGAACGTGGAATATTCTTTTCATTGTGTACCACATATGGTTCAACCACATCTTCACTTAACACATCATAACCAACTTAAGATAATATTTATTGCTATGAATATGAGAATGTATAGTTGGTGTTCTATTGATTGATTTCAAGTTTTTGAATGCTTAGTTTCTTCATTATTGATTACATAGATCTAATTCACGAGAGGATTAATAGTCAGGGGATTATTAATATCAACTTCTTACGTTCACCCCGGATGGAATTTGGGAAAATCAACTTGAAATGGAGGAGAAATTTCAACAAATCATATACCATTAATGGGATTAGTGGGATTGATAAATTTAATCAAACCCTCTTCAGAAATCGCAGATTTTTCTACCGGTGTTTCTTTTATATATAATGATTTCAAACCATAAACATCTTCTTTAAAATAATTCTCCTATTAAAATATAAGATTTGAACATGGAATATTCTTTTCTTTGTGTGCCACATGTGTTTCAACCACATCTTCATTTAAAACATCACAACCAGTTTTAGAGAATACTTTATTTCTTTAAATATGAGATTTTTGAGTTGGTGTTCTATTTTATGATTGTTCAGGTTCGTCCTAAATGATTACCTTTTTCTCATTCACGAGAATATCCATTGTCAAAGGACGATCAATATCAACTTTCTTACGATCTCCCGTGAAGGGAATGATACGAAAATCAACTTGAGACGGAGGAGGAATTTCAACAACTCAAATACCATAAGTGGGATTGATTGATTTCACGAAATCCTCATCAGAAATAACAGGTTTTATAATAGTGTTTCTTTCACACAAGTAGATTTTAAACCATAAGCAACTTCTTTAAAATCATGCAACTCACAGAGAATAAGATTAGAACGTGGAATATTCTTTTCGTTGTGTACCACATATGGTTCAACCACATCTTCACTTAACACTTCATAACCAGCTTAAGAGAATATTTATTGCTATGAATATGAGAATGTATTGTTGGTGTTCTATTGATTGATTTCAAGTTTTTGAATGCTTAGTTTCTTCATTATTGATTACATAGATCTAATTCACGAGAGGATTAATAGTCAGGGGATTATTAATATCAACTTCTTACGTTCACCTCGGATGGAATTTGGGAAAATCAACTTGAAATGGAGGAGGAATTTCAACAAATCATATACCATTATTGGGATTAGTGGGATTGATAAATTTAATCAAACCCTCATCAGAAATCGCAGATTTTTCTACCGGAGTTTCTTTTATATATAATGATTTCAAACCATAAACATCTTCTTTGAAATAATTCACCTATTAAAATATAAGATTTGAACATGGAATATTCTTTTCTTTGTGTGCCACGTGTGTTTCAACCACATCTTCATTTAAAACTTCACAACCAGTTTTAGAGAATACTTTATTTCTTTAAATATGAGATTTTTGAGTTGGTGTTCTAATTTTTGATTGTTCAGGTTCGTCCTAATTGATTACCTTTTTCTCATTCACGAGAATATCCATTGTCAAAGGACGAACAATATCAACTTTCTTACGATCTCCCGTGAAAGGGAATGATACGAAAATCAACTTGGGACGGAGGAGGAATTTCAACAACTCAAATACCATAAGTGGGATTGATTGATTTCAAGAAATCCTCATCAGAAATAATAGGTTTTTATAATAGTGTTTCTTTCACACAAGTAGATTTTAAACCATAAGCAACTTCTTTAAAATCATGCAACTCATAGAGAATAAGATTAGAACGTGGAATATTCTTTTCGTTGTGTACCACATATGGTTCAACCACATCTTCACTTAACACTTCATAACCAGCTTATGAGAATATTTATTGCTATGAATAAGGGAATGTATAGTTGGTGTTCTATTGATTGATTTCAAGTTTATGAATGCTTCGTTTTTTCATTATTTATTACCTAGGTCTAATTCACGAGAGGATTAATTGTCAGGGGATTATTAATATCAACTTTCTTACGTTCACCCCGAGTGGGATTTAGGAAAATCAACTTGAAATGGAGGAGGAATTCAACAAATCATATACCGTTAATGGGATTAGTGGGATTGATTAATTTAATCAAACCCTCATCAGAAATCGCAGGTTTTTCTACCGGTGTTTCTTTTATAAATGATGATTTCAAACCATAAACAACTTCTTTAAAATCATTCACTTATGAAAGATTAAGATTTGAACATGGAATATTCTTTTCTTTGTGTGCCACATGTGGTTCAACCACATCTTCATTTAAAATTAGACAACCAATTTTAGAGAATACTTTATGGCTTTGAAAATGAGATTTTTGAGTTGGTGTTCTAATGTTTGATTTCACAGTGTTTGATTGTTTAGGTTCTTCCTTATTGATAACCTTTTTCTCATTCACGAGAATATCCATAGTAAAAGGACTATCAATATCAACTTTCTTACGATCTCCCGTGAAGGGAATGATACGAAAATCAACTTGAGAAGGAGGAGGAATTTCATCAACTCAAATACCATAAGTGGGATTCATTAATTTCATCAAATCCTAATGAAAATAAAAGATTTTTATAATAGTGTTTCTTTCATACAAGTATATTTTGAACCATAAACAAATTCTTTAAAATCATGCAACTCACAGAGAATAAGATTAGAACGTGGAATATTCTTTTCGTTGTGTTCCACATATGGTTCAACCACATCTTCACTTAACACTTCATAACCAGCTTAAGAGAATATTTATTGCTATGAATATGAGAATGTATTGTTGGTGTTCTATTGATTGATTTCAAGTTTTTGAATGCTTAGTTTCTTCATTTATGATTACCTAGATCTAATTCACTTTAGGATTAATAGTCAGGGGATTATTAATATCAACTTTCTTACATTCACCCCGAATGGAATTTTTGAAAATCAATTTGAAATGGAGGAGGAATTTCAACAAATCATCTACCATTAGTGGGATTAGTGGTATTGATAAATTTAATCAAACCCTCATCATAAATCTTAGGTTTTTCTACCGGTGTTTCTTTTATAAATGATGATTTCAAACCATAAACAACTTCTTTAAAATAATTCACCTATGAAAGAATAAGATTTTTGCATGGAATATTCTTTTCTTTGTGTGCCACATGTGTTTCAACCACATCTTCATTTAAAACTTCACAACCAGTTTTAGAGAATACTTTATTGCTTTGAATATGAGATTTTTGAGTTGGTGTTCTAATGTTTGATTTCATAGTTTTTGATTGTTTAGGTTCTTCCTTATTGATTACCTTGTTCTCATTCACGAGAATATCCATAGTCAAAGGACTATCAATATCAACTTTCTTACAATCTCCCGTGAAGGGAATTATATGAAAATCAACTTGAGACGGAGGAAGAATTTCAACAACTCAAATACCATAAGTGGGATTGATTAATTTCATCAAATCCTCATCAGAAATAACAGGTTCTTATAATAGTGTTTCTTTCATACAAGTAGATTTTTAACCATAAACAACTTGTTTAAAATCATGCAACTCACAGAGAATAAGATTAGAACGTGGAATATTCTTTTCGTTGTGTACCACATATGGTTCAACCACATCCTCACTTAACACTTCATAACCAGCTTAAGAGAATACTATTTCTTTGAATATGAGATTGTATAGTTGGTGTTCTAATGATTGATTTTAAGTTTTTGAATGCTTACTTTCTTCATTATTGATTACCTTGATCTAATACACGAGATGATCAATTGTCAGGGGACTATCAATATCAACTTCTTACGTTCAACCCTGAATGGAATTTATGAAAATCAACTTGAAACAGAGGAGGAATTTCAACAAATCATAAACCATTAGTGGGATTGATAAATTTAATCAAACCCTCATCAGAAAACACAGGATTTTCTAACGGTATTTCTTTCATAAAAGATGATTTCAAACCATGAACAACTTTTTTAAAATCATTCACCTATGAAAGAATAAGATTTGAACATGGAATATTCTTTTCTTTGTGTGCCACATGTTGTTCAACCACATCTTCATTTAAAACTTCACAACCAGTTTCAGAGAATACTTTATTGCTTTGACTATGAATTTTTGAGTTTGTGTTCTAATGTTTGAATTCAGAGTTTGTGATTGTTTAGGTTGTTCCTTATTGATTACGTTGTTCTCATTCACGAGCATATCCATAGTCAAAGGACTATCAATTTAAACTTTCTTACGATCTCCCGTGAAGGGAATGATACGAAAATCAACTTGAGACGGAGGAGGAATTTCAACAACTCAAATACCATAAGTGGGATTGATTAATTTCATCAAATCCTCATCAGAAATAACAGGTTTTTATAATAGTGTTTCTTTCATACAAGTATATTTTGAACCATAAACAACTTCTTTAAAATCATGCAACTCACAGAGAATAAGATTAGAACGTGGAATATTCTTTTCGTTGTGTACCACATTTGGTTCAACCACATCTTCACTTAACACTTCATAATCATCTTAAGAGAATATTTATTGCTATGAATATGAGAATGTATAGTTGGTGTTCTATTGATTGATTTCAAGTTTGTCACGAGAATATCCATAGTCAAAGGACTATCAATATCAACTATCTTACGATCTCCCGTGAAGGGAATGATACGAAAATCAACTTCAGACGGTGGAGGAATTTCAACAACTCAAATACCATAAGTGGGATTGATTAATTTCATCAAATCCACATCAGAAATAACAGGTTTTTATAATAGTGTTTCTTTCATACAAGTATATTTTGAACCATAAACAACTTCTTTAATATCATGCAACTCACAGAGAATAAGATTAGAACGTGGAATATTCTTTTCTTCGTGTACCACATATGGTTCAACCACCTCTTCACTTAACACTTCATAAACAGCTTAAGAGAATACTTATTGCTTTGAATATGAGTTTGTATAGTTGGTGTTCTAATGACTGGTTTCAAGTTTTTGATTAGTTAGTTTCTTCATTGTTGATTACCTAGATCTAATTCACGAGAGGATCAATAGCTAGGGGACTATCAATATCAACTTTCCTACGTTCTCCCATGAATTGAATTTAGGAAAATCAACTTGAAACGGAGGAGGAATTTCAACAAATCATATACCATTAGTGGGATTATTGGGATTGATAAATTTAATCAAACCTCAACAGAAATCGCAGGTTTTTCTAATGGTGTTTCTTTCATAAAAGATGATTTCGAACCATAAACAACTTCTTTAAAATCATTCACCTATGAACGAATAAGATTTCATCATGGAATATTCTTTTCTTTGTATGCCACATGTGGTTCAACCACATCTTAAATTAAAACTTCACTACCAGATTCGGAGAATAATTTATTGCTTTGAATATGGGATTTTTGAGATGGTGTTCTAATGTTTGATTTCACAGTTTTTGATTGTTTAGGTTTACCCTTATTGATTACTTTGTTTTCATTCAAGAGAATATCAATAGTCAAAGGAATATCAATATCTACTTTCTTACGATCTCCATTGAAGGGAATAATACGAAACTCAACTAGAGAGGGAGGAGAAATTTCAAAAAATCATATACCATTTGTGGGATTGATAAATTTCATCAAATCCTCATCAGAAGTAACAGGTTTTTATAATAGTGTTTCTTTCATAAAAGTAGATTTTGAACCAGAAACAACTTTTTTAAAATCATGCAACTCACAGAAAATAAGATTAGAACATGGAATATTATTTTCTTCGTGTACCACATATGGTTCAACAACATCTTCACTTAACACTTCATAAACAACTTAAGAGAATACTTATTGCTTTGAGTATGAGTTTGTATAGTTGGTGTTCTAATGATTGATTTCAAGTTTTTGATTGGTTAGTTTTTTATTGTTGATTACCTTGATCGAATTCACAATAGGATCAATAGCTAGGGGACTATCAATATCAACTTTCTTAAGTTCTCCCTAGAATGGAATTTAGGAAAATCAACTTGAAACGGAGGAGGTATTTCAACAAATCATATACCATTAGTGGGATTAGTGGGATTGATAAATTTAATCAAACCCTCAACAGAAATCGCAGGTTTTTCTAATGGTGTTTCATTTAAAAAAGATGATGTCGAACCATAAACAACATCTTTAAAATCATTCACCTATGAAAGAATAAGATTTCATAATGGAATATTCTTTTCTTTGTGTGCCACTTGTGGTTCGCTGTAACACCCCGTAACCGCAGCGGAAACGTAAACGGGATGCAACAGACACGTCTGATATCAACAGCATTGCTTATAAGAAAACACCACTACATTAATTTACACCATATTACATTGTTCCGAGTTTAGTTACCGTCTAGGCGTTAACACATAAGTTTACCAACAGTACATTAACATATTTAATACAAAAAGATCATTTAGCTTCCACAAAAAGCACGCATCGTCAAGCATGTAGCAATTATTCCAGTTTGGGGGTACCTAGAAAGCATGTAAAGAAAACGGGTCAACTACGAATAGTTGGTGAGTTTCACTAGTTTAAATAAACAGTGACAAATCATTATAATGATCATATATTAGCGATGTAATTATGCTGAGCCCACAAGTGAAACCTCTGACTATCCACATACAACCCAGTGGCATACTCCGCCCACGGACCTGCCCCAAACCGCTATGCCTAACATTACATAGCAAAAATATATAACAACAAAATAGACATGTGCAACTGGCTGGGAAACATCAGCAAATCCATGCCGGACCAGTTGGGTTTGTCAGACCAATAGTACTATTCACACTCTAGCGGCTTTTAGCTAATCACTCGTTTTACGGGGCCTTACAATGTTAGCAACTCAGACAATTACATCTTAGTACAATTCCGTACGATTCCCGTACAATAAAATATATATATAAATACACGGAAATCCATGCGTTCAGTATGTACTTAAACATTTCAATAGTAACATGCTTTCCGCCCCGGGAAAATATTTAAAAACAATTCAGAAAAAGGGGCTCGTGAAACTCACCTTATCGCAAGCAAGCAGGTAACACAGTACGTGAGCTACTAGTCCGGATCTGTAATACGATCCCAAAGTTCGTTACTATACAATCACTATTAATATAACTTTAACCGTGTTAACCGGTACATCTGGGGACACTGTTAACCCTGTACGGTACCCGTTCCGGGGGCAATGTTAACCCAGAAACACTTCTCCGGACTCAGATTGTGATATCATTTAGAGTTCAATAGTTAAAATTACTATTAGTTCGTTTTCCCCGTTTTGCGTGCCTAGCACGGTTATCTGTTTTTACGTTTCAAAAATGAGTTTGGTCACACACGACCCGTAAATAGTTGTTGACTGATAATTTAATTAAAGTTGTGAAATTAGAGCTCGGTTTAGACGCCCCGATTGGCTGCGGGACCCGTTTCCGTCTTTAGTGTACCGGAAACTGTAAATCGGATAAAATTACCCAAATCATCCGAATTATTTTCGGATGATTCATTTTTACCTGTTTAACTCAGTTATAAGAAAATAGTTCATTTTTAGGGTTTTTATACACCAGTCAGCTCGTTTAGGAGAACTTTACCGGTTTACGCGTTTTAAACTTTAAAAGTTTGTTTCTATTTTCTTTTTAGCACAAATAATTATCCGTTTAGTCTCGGATCTTGAAATTTTGCACAAATCACTTTTTGACAGTGGGGAATTTTATAAAAATATTTCCAGAATTAATTTTTATATTTATAATTTATTTATTTATTTTTAAACACCATTTAAACACTAAATATGTCGTAAATACCAAACGACCTTAGAAAAATCCCAAATTTTTCCTGGATGTCCCCTGCCATCCACATAGTCCCCTGTAATTTTTCCAGAACTAAAATCTCTTTTTACATGCCATTTTCGCTAAAACCGAGCTAGAAAACCCTAGAACTCGTTTAACCGAAAAGCCTACTTAGGCTTCTCCAACTGACCTAAAATTTTGTGTGTGACTTTTACATGTTATAAAAAGCTTATCTGGATTTTTCCAGAATTTATCATGATATTTAAGTATTTTTCACCATTTTTAGCCAAAACCGAGCATTAAATTCACCAAATATTCATCCTTTGTCCAAAAATTACCAAATTTTCACAGATCTCATATTTCCATGTGTAGATCATCTTTGTAAAATTTCGTAGCCTAACTCTAAACGTACCACAATCTGTCCAAAACACATACAACATACAAAAACCGAACTACCTTGTGTTTTTAGCTTCAAATCGCAAGGATCTTGCTTTCTAGCCTTGGTTAACAACTAGATACAACACCTACAAGCACAAAACACCACACCAAGCAAGTTACACCCACAATCAAGCCATTTCTTTCATGGTTTCGGTTTTGATTTAAAAACAAAGATTTAATCGTAAAAATTCGTTTTTGGTTCGTTTAACTCCTTTCTTGGACCAAGATCCCTTGTATAACCCGTATACATCACTTGATCATGCAAGAATCGGTTTTCATCTTTGAAACCTCATTTTCTTGCAAATAAACTCAAGAAACGAAGATGGAAACGTAAATAACTCGATCTTTACCTTGATTTTCTTGCTACAAATCTAGGTTTTTAGTTCATGAAGTGGAGAGAATTGTAAGATCTTGAAATACTTGGTTAAAAAAAATGATAAGGCAAGGGGTATTTACCCCCAAGCCGATTGGAATAGAGGGGAGGTGGGGTGGGACCCACCTTTCCAACTCTAGCCACACATTTGGATTTTTGGAAATCCGGATAATGTTTGGATAATCTGGTTCAGTTCGTTTTTCGGGTAAATGTTTAATTTAGCTTAAAACGAGGCTAAAACGGTCGTTTTCGGCTTAAGAAATGAAATTTATATAAAACCGATTTAAAAACTTTAAAAACTTAACCCATGACATTTATTAACTTAAAACATCATATTATTAATAATTGCGCATCTTTTTCGGCTTGATCGATCGTCTCTTGCTCGGTTTGGTATTAAAGGTTTCGTTTAACGTACCGACGTACCATTAAATCGAAAATTCTTTTTCTGTGCTTTAATTCACTTATCCCGAAGCTTTAATACTTCGTAAACATCACTAAATATCATATATCTCATCTATAATGTAATCCTCGATTCGTTCGGGCTTCAATAACCGTTAATCGGTTAATCGTATTTCCAATACGATTAACTGTATAATCGAGTATAATCCGTACTGTGAATCATACATACTCGTATAAACGCATTATAATTCATATATTCATTATTAAATAACACATAAATAGTATATACAGGTTAGGGTATACCTGATTTTGCCGGAATCGTTACATTCTCCCCCGTAAAAAGAAATATCGTCCACGAAATTTTACCGTCGACTACTTCCTTTTGAGGAAATAGATAGGGGTATTTCTTCCGGAATTCGTCCTTTCGTTCCCATGTATATTCTGGGCCTCGTTGCGAATTCCATCTAACTTTGACCAACGAAATCTTATTGTGTCTAAGTTGCTTGATTTTCCCGTCTACTATTTCTATGGGTTCCTCTATGAAATTGAGCTTATCACTTACTTGGACACCCTCTAAAGGTAACACCGACGTCTCATCCGTCAGACATCTTTTCAAGTTCGATACGTGAAACACGTTGTGAACTGCACTCAGTTCATCGGGTAGTTCTAATCGGTATGCTACTGAACCGATTTTTGCAGTAATATTGAATGGTCCAATATATCTCGGGGCTAACTTCCCCGCCTTTCAAAATCTGACTACACCCTTCCAAGGTGATACCTTCAAATACACTTTATCACCTTTCTCAAACGACAACGGTTTTCTACGGGTATCAGCATAACTCTTCTGCCGATCCCGCGCGGCCTTCAGATTGTTCCTAATTTCAAGGATTTTGCTGGTCGTTTCCTGGACTAGGTCTGATCTAATAACCTGGGTGTCGCCCACTTCAGTCCAACAGAGTGGTGATCGGCACTTCCGACCATACAATGCTTCGTAAGGCGCTGCCTTTATACTGCTATGGTAACTGTTATTATAGGAAAATTCAACGAGTGGGAGATGTTGATCCCAATTTTCTTTAAAATCCAGTACGCATGCACGAAGCAAATCCTCCAGGGTTTGGATGTCCTCTCAGACTGACCATCGGTCTTAGGGTGGTAAGCTGTGCTTAGATCAATACGCGTTCCCTGCGCTTCTTGGACAGCTTGCCAAAGATTGGAGGTGAAATGGCTATCCCGATCGGAGATGATTGAGATGGGTATCCCATGACGGGACACAATTTCCTTTATATAAATCTGCGCAAGTCTCTCAATGTTATAATTATTTCTAATCGGGATAAAATGTGCCGATTTGGTTAATCGATCCACGATTACCCAAATTGCATCATGTCCTCGGGACGTTTTAGGGAGATGTGTCACAAAATCCATCGTGATTTGCTCCCACTTCCATTCGGGAATTTCCGGTTGTTGTAACATCCCCGAGGGTTTCTGGTGCTCCTCCTTAACTCTTGCACAAGTCGTACACTTACCGACATACGTTGCTATATCCTTATTCATACCCGGCCACCAGTAGAACTCCTTCACATCCTTGTACATCTTATCCGATCCCGGATGTATGGAATATTTCGATCTATGCGCTTCGTCCATGATTAATTCACGAAGGTCATGGAGGGTCGGGATCCAAACCCAATTTTTGAAAAAGAGAATTTCGTCCACGCGCTGTTCGAAATTCTTCTCATTGCCGTAAAGTCCCTCCTTTTCCAATTGTTCCTCTTTCAACGCCTCACGTTGAGCGACTGGAATCAGGTCCGAAAGGTTCGACCGGACTATCATCCCCAGTGCTCGCACTCGCAATGGCTTAACCCGATCTTTCCTACTCAAGGCATCGTCTACGACGTTAGCCTTGCCGGGGTGATAACGGATGTCACAGTCATAGTCGCTTAACAACTCGACCCATCTTCGTTGCCTCATATTCAGTTCTTTCTGATCGAATATGTGCTGCAAACTTTTATGATCGGTGAAGATGGTGCACTTCGTACCGCACAGATAATGTCTCCAGATTTTTAGTGCGAAGATAACCGCTCCCAGTTCTAAGTCATGAGTAGTGTAATTTTTCTCGTGTACTTTTAGTTGTCGGGAAGCATAGGCTATAACCTTATTATTCTGCATGAACACGCATCCTAACCCTCTACGCGATGCGTCACAATACGCGACAAAACCATCGTCTCCATCAGGGAGACTTAAAATCGGCGCTTGGCACAATTTTTGCTTTAACGTTTGAAACGCCGTTTCCTGCTCTTCTCCCCATTCATACTTTCGATCCTTTTGAGTCAGGAGAGTTAAAGGTTGGGCGATGCTGGAAAAGTTCTCTATAAATCGACGATAATATCCAGCTAAGCCTAAGAATTGGTGGATTTCCTTTGGCGATTTAGGCGCTTGCCAATTCGTAATTGCTTCAACCTTACTCGGATCAACGTATATTCCTTGATGGTTTACGACGTGACCGAGGAATTGCACTTCTTGTAACCAGAAGTTACACTTGGAGAATTTTGCATACAACTTCTCCTGATTCAGAGGTTCTAAAATTATTCTTAAGTGTTGCTCGTGCTCTTCTTTACTTTTCGAGTAGATCAAAATATCGTCAATAAACACGATGACGAATTTGTCGAGGTAGGGTTTACAGACTCGATTCATGAGGTCCATGAACACTGCCGGCGCATTTGTTAGCCCGAAAGGCATAACTAAGAACTCGTAATGGCCGTAGCGAGTCCGGAATGCGGTTTTTGGGATATCTTCTTCCTGAATTCTAACCTGATGGTATCCCGATCTAAGATCGATTTTTGAGAAATAGCTCGCACCTTGCAGCTGGTCAAACAGATCATCGATTCGGGGAAGAGGGTACCTATTTTTGATTGTTAACTTGTTCAACTCCCTGTAATCGATGCACATTCTAAGGCTCCCGTCCTTCTTTTTCACGAATAATACAGGTGCACCCCACGGGGAATTACTAGGACGTATAAATCCTTTATCCATCAATTCTTGCAACTGATTGGATAATTCTTGCATCTCGGACGGTGCAAGTCGGTAGGGTGCTTTAGCAACAGGGCCAGCTTGAGGTATTAAATCGATTCTGAATTCGACCTGTCGGGTTGGCGGTAATCCAGGAAGTTCTTCTGGGAAAACTTGTGGAAATTCGCGTACCACCGGGATATCATCCACCCGTTTCTCCTCAGAATCTGTGGCCGTCAAGCTCGCTAGATACGCCACGCATCCCTGGCGTATATATTTTAACACCTTGAGGTGGGATATAAATGGTATCATTGTGCCCGACTTCTCTCCTTGCACTAACACCTCTTCGTTATCCGACACCCGGATCTTGATGATTTTCTTTTCACAGTTTATTTCCACTTTGTTACGTGCTAACCAATCCATTCCCACTATCACGTCAAAACTACCAAATTCTACCGGTAATAAGTCAATCAGGAAGGATTGATCGTTCAGAATAAAAGGGCAATTCCGAACTATCTGATTAATTATCATGGTTTTACCGTTAGCGACTTCTACGGTATAAGGTTCTATGGTTTCACTAATCGGAAGGTTTGCTATCGATAGGAATTTAACGGAGACAAAACTTCTGTCGGCGCCCGTATCAAATAATACAGAAGCGTAATGATCAGACACGAGGAATGTACCTGTCACTACGCTGGGGTCCTGGCGTGCTTCGTTCGCCCCCATCACGAATGCTCGGCCTCTCGCCGGATTGGACGACGATGCCTAACCCACGGTTTGCCTCCTATTTCCTCCCAAGTTCAGTTTCGGACAGTATCTCTTGAAGTGATCTGTGCTGCCGCATTCAAAGCAAGCACAGCTGGTGGTCATCATTTGGTTTCCTTGTGGGTTTTGTTGTCGGGCTGGTTGGGTCCTATGTGGCTGCGCACGGATAGGTTGCGGTTGTCGGTTCAGATTGTTTAGGTTTGTCCTACAACTCGGTGCGTAGTGCCCAATCTTGCCACACCAGTGGCACACTACTCCCTTGCACTCGCCACCATGCTGGTAACCGCATTTCCCACACTTAGGGAACGTCCCTTTCTGCGATTCCTGCCTTCCGCCTGAACTAGTCATGGCGTAGTTCTGGGCAGCGGGCCTAGCACGTTTATTTTGCTGTTTCTCCTGGATCCTATTGTCATACGTACCTCGCTTTCCCCCAGCGGACTCTCCTGCCACCTTCAGTGACCCACTCCTCACGAAATCGTATGTGACGATACCAGCTTGTGTCACCGCACCCTCAAACGTCTTGTGTCCCCCAGAGTTGACTATACTCCTTACTACTGGAGTTAGTCCCGATATATAACGCTCAACTCTCTTTGACTCTGGGGTGACCAACCATGGCACCAATCGCGACAGTTCATTAAATCGGTTCGTATAACCCAAGTGGTCTGCCCCCTGCATCTCCAGGTTCCGCAATTCGTTTTCTAACTTCTGCAGTTCGTTTTTCGGGCAGAAATGTTCCAGTACAAGGGCCTTGAGCTCTGCCCAGGTCATGCGGTTCGTCGCTGCCTGACCGCGAGTTTGCACTATTGTGTTCCACCATGTCAAGGCATGGTCCGTGAACGTGCAGGTAGCATACTTAACAACGTAATCCTTAGGGCAGTTGCTGATGTTCACAACAGACTCTATTTTCTCAATCCACTTAACCAACCCATTTGGTCCCTCAGACCCGCTAAATTCTAGGGGCTTGCACAACATAAAATCTTTGATTGAACATCCCTTTGTTGCAGGAGTCGGTTCAGTGCGGTTCGTTTCTACAATAGGTATAGGGCCATTACTGTCTGTAGCGACCACCTTAGGCGGTGCGTCATTACTCGGAATCAGGTTACCGTTCGGCGGAGGGTTAACATTTTGTTCCCTATCATTATTGGTGTTCGTTTGATTGCTCGCAGGGTCTGGATTGATCGTATTGTTAATACTGGCGGCGATGCTCGATACTATATCCGGCATCGCCGCCTCTAACTGTCAAGCAATCAGACGGTCCACATCCACTTCTGACATTCGAGCTGACCGTTTTGGTGCCATTCTACACAACATTAAGAAAGATACATATAATTAATACAAATTCCAATCTCGAAACACAACACACATTCCATTCATTAATTAACATTAGTACATATTACATAAACATCATCCCATAGATTAAGTTTTCATACATCGGTCCTACATCGGCATCATTTCGACATAACCCGCTATGGGTCAGTGCTTGAATGATACACCAAAAGTATCTACAATGATATCCCCAAAAGAGACCCCCTATGGGCTAGTGGCTGTACTATAACTACCCAAGATTCACTCTATGTTAGCATCGCCACTAACTGCTTACACAGAGTATCAAAAAGCGGACCCTGACTACTACCACCCTAACATAACTAAGCATGGTGGTATACCAACCACACCAACACTGCCACCATCACCACCATCACCGCCAGCAAACCCCGGATCCGTGTCTCCATCCGGTCAATCATCCACTGGGAGTATGCGCCCTCCCTTCTCAGCTGGCCAATCGCGTACTGGCTGTCCAGTACGCAGTCCGTCAAGTGTCTCCTCCTCTGGATTCCCACCGTCAAGGCGATGGTGTGCTCAACCACCTGATCGGTGAGCACTCGGAGCCATGCAGCCTCGGAGGAGGGATGCTCATCCCTCTCCAGCCTAGGGGTACCCCACACGAGTGGAAGCACAGGCTCGGGCTGGGGGCGGGAGGACTCGCCCCTGTGGATGGTAGGTCTGGGTGGGGTAGAGGTAGGTGGGACATAGGGGACACTGATCCGCGCCGTGAGGCGGGATCCGGGTCTTGGAGGGGTAGGGGTGACCTGTGGTGCGGGTGGGGTGGAGGATCTGGCAACCCTAGTAGGGGAGGACATGCTAGCACTCCTACGGCTAGTCTCACTAGGCTCAGTGCTGGATGCTAGTCGTAAGCTCCTAGAGTTCCCGGAACTGGCCTCCTCCTGGTCCTCCTCCACTGACAGACTTCGTGATCTCGACATCCTTACCTGGACACAAGTTAGCAAACATATAGTTCCTTCCATAATGTAAATCATAATTAATATACACATACTTATACAACTTTGTCACATAAAAATATTATCATATACTTACACATATGTTGCCAATTTTACCTATTAATGTTCCCTGTGACTTCCCCTGAATTCCCTCGTGCGGACAAGTCTGTTATTATGTTTCGGACCATAATAACTCACTTGTCCATCCATGTTCATCCAGATCTCGTCACTATAAATTATTTGTTGATATTCAGATCCTATAATACTTGAGCTATTGGTTATCTTTTAGGTATATTTTAAAGACGTCCTAATTCTTTATAACCAATGGCTCTGATACCAAGTTCTGTAACACTCCATAACCGCAGCGGAAACGTAAACGGGATGCAACAGACACGTCTGATATCAACAGCATTGCTTATAAGAAAACACCACTACATTAATTTACACCATATTACATTGTTCCGAGTTTAGTTACCGTCTAGGCGTTAACACATAAGTTTTACCAACAGTACATTAACATATTTAATACAAAAAGATCATTTAGCTTCCACAAAAAGCACGCATCGTTAAGCATGTAGCAATTATTCCAGTTTGGGGGTACCTAGAAAGTATGTAAAGAAAACGGGTCAACTACGAATAGTTGGTGAGTTTCACTAATTTAAATAAACATAGACAAATCATTATAATGATCATATATTAGCGATGTAAATATGCTGAGCCCACAAGTGAAACCTCTGACTATCCACATACAACCCCGTGGCATACTCCGCCCACGGACCTGCCACAAACCGCTATGCCTAACATTACATAGCAAAAATATATAACAACAAAATAGACATGTGCAACTGGCTGGGAAACATCAGCAAATCCATGCCGGACCAGTTGGGTTTGTCAGACCAATAGTACTATTCACACTCTACCGGCTTTTATCTAATCACTCGTGTTACGGGGCCTTACAATGTTAGCAACTCAGACAATTACCATCTTAGTACATTTCCGTACGATTCCCGTACAATAAAATATATATAAATACACGCAAATCCATGCGTTCAGTATGTACTTAAACATTTCAATAGTAACATGCTTTCCGCCCCGGGAAAATATTTAAAAACAATTCAGAAAAAGGGGCTCGTGAAACTCACCTTATCGCAAGCAAGCAGGTAACACAGTACGTGAGTTACTAGTCCGGATCTGTAATACGATCCCTAAGTTCGTTACTATACAATCACTATTAATATAACTTTAACCGTGTTAACCGGTACATCTGGGGACACTGTTATCCCAGTACGGTACCCGTTCCGGGGGCAATGTTAACCCAGAAACACTTCTCCGGACTCAGATTGTGATATCATTTAGAGTTCAATAGTTAAAATTACTATTAGTTCGTTTTCCCCGTTTTGCGTGCCTAGCACGGTTATCCGTTTTTACGTTTCAAAAATGAGTTTGGTCACACACGACCCGAAAATAGTTGTTGACTGATAATTTAATTAAAGTTGTGAAATTAGAGCTCGGTTTAGACGCCCCGATTGGCCGCGGGACCCGTTTCCGTCTTTAGTGTACCGGAAACTGTAAATCGGATAAAATTACCCAAATCATCCGAATTATTTTCGAATGATTCATTTTTACCTGTTTAACTCAGTTATAAGAAAATAGTTCATTTTTAGGGTTTTTATACACCAGTCAGCTCGTTTAGGCGAACTTTACCGGTTTACGCGTTTTAAACTTTAAAAGTTTGTTTCTATTTTCTTTTTAGCACAAATAATTATCTGTTTAGTCTCGGATCTTGAAATTTTGCACAAATCACTTTTTGACAGTGGGGAATTTTATAAAAATATTTCCAGAACTAATTTTTATATTTAAAATTTATTTATCTATTTTTAAACACCATTTAAACACTAAATATGTCGTAAATACCAAACGACCTTAGAAAAATCCCAAATATTTCCTGGATGACCCCTGCCATCCACATAGTCCCCTGTAATTTTTCCAGAACCAAAATATCTTTTTACATGCCATTTTCGCTAAAACCGAGCTAGAAAACCCTAGAACTCGTTTAACCGAAAAGCCTACATAGACTTCTCCAACTGACCTAAAATTTTGTGTGTGACTTTTACATGTTATAAAAAGCTTATCTGGAATTTTCCAGAATTTATCATGATATTTAAGTATTTTTCACCATTTTTAGCCAAAACCGAGCATTAAATTCACCAAATATTCATTCTTTGTCCAAAGATTACCAAATTTTCACACATCTCATAATTCTATGTGTAGATCATCTCTGTGAAATTTCGTAGCCTAACTCTAAACGTACCACAATCTGTCCAAAACACATACAACATACAAAAACCGAACTACCTTGTGTTTTTAGCTTCAAATCGCAAGGATCTTGCTTTCTAGCCTTGGTTAACAACTAGATACAACACCTACAAGCACAATAACACCACACCAAGCAAGTTACACCCACAATCAAGCCATTTCTTTCATGGTTTCGGTTATGATTTAAAAACAAAGATTTAAACCGTAAAAATTCGTTTTTGGTTCGTTTAACTCCTTTCTTGGACCAAGATCCCTTGTATAACCCGTATACATCACTTGATCATGCAAGAATCGGTTTTCATCTTTGAAACCTCATTTTCTTGCAAATAAACTCAAGAAACGAAGATGGAAACGTAAATAACTCGATCTTTACCTTGATTTTCTTGCTACAAATCTAGGTTTTTAGTTCATGAAGTGGAGAGAATTGTAAGATCTTGAAATACTTGGTTAAAAAAAAATGATAAGGCAAGGGGTATTTACCCCCAAGCCGATCAGAATAGAGGGGAGGTGGGGTGGGACCCACCTTTCCAATTCTAGCCACACATTTGGATTTTTGGAAATCCGGATAATGTTTTGGATAATCTGGTTCAGTTCGTTTTTCGGTTAAATGTTTAATTTAGCTTAAAACGAGGCTAAAACGGTCGTTTTCGGCTTAAATAATGAAATTTATATAAAATCGATTTAAAAACTTTAAAAACTTAACCCATGACATTTATTAACTTAAAACATCATATTATTAATAATTGCGCATCTTTTTCGGCTTGATCGATCGTCTCTTGCTCGGTTTGGTATTAAAGGTTTCGTTTAACGTACCGACGTACCATTAAATCGAAAATTCTTTTTCTGTGCTTTAATTCACTTATCCTGAAGCTTTAATACTTCGTAAACATCACTAAATATCATATATCTCATCTATAATGTAATCATCGATTCGTTCGGGCTTCAATAACCGTTAATCGGTTAATCGTATTTCCAATACGATTAACTGTATAATCGATTATAATCCGTACTGTGAATCATACATACTCGTATAAACGCATTATAATTCATATATTCATTATTAAATAACACATAAATAGTATATACCAGTTAGGGTATACCTGATTTTGCCGGAATCGTTACGTTCGCCCACATCTTCATTTAAAACTTCACAACCAGTTTAGAGAACAATTTATTGCTTTGAATATGAGATTTTTGAGTAGGTGTTCTAATGTTTGATTTCACAGTTTTTGATTTTTTAGGTTTATCCTTATTGATTACCATGTTCTCATTCACGAGAATACCAATAGTCAAAGGAATATCAAAATCTACTTTCTTACGATCTCCAGTGAAGGGAATAATACGAAACTCAACTAGAGAGGGAGGAGAAATTTCAACAAATCATATACCATTTGTGGGATTGATAAATTTCATCAAATCCTCATCAAAAGTAACAGGTTTTTATAATAGTGTTGCTTTCATACAAGTAGATTTTGAACCATAAACAACTTTTTTAAAATCATGCAACTCACAGAAAACAAGATTAGAACATGGAATATTATTTTCTTCGTGTACCAAATATGGTTCAACCACCTCTTCACTTAACACTTCATAAACAGCTTAAGAGAATACTTATTGCTTTGAATATGAGTTTGTATAGTTGGTGTTCTAATGATTGATTTCATGTTTTTGATTGGTTAGTTTCTTCATTGTTGATTACCTAGATCTAATTCACGAGAGGATCAATAGCCAGGGGACTATCAATATCAACTTTCCTACGTTCTCCCATGAATGGAATTTAGGAAAATCAATTTGAAACGGATGAGGAATTTCAACAAATCATATACCATTAGTGGGATTATTGGGATTGATAAATTTAATCAAACCTCAACAGAAATCGCAGGTTTTTCTAATGGTGTTTCTTTCATAAAAGATGATTTCGAACCATAAACAACTTCTTTAAAATCACTCACCTATGAACGAATAAGATTTCATCATGGAATATTATTTTCTTTGTGTGCCACATGTGGTTCAACCACATCTTAATTTAAAACTTCACAACCAGTTTCAGAGAATACTTTATTGCTTTGAATATGAGATTTTTGAGTTGGTGTTCTAATGTTTGATTTCACAGTTTCTGATTGTTTAGGGTCTTCCTTATTGATTAACTTGTTCTCATTCACGAGAATATCCATAGTCAAAGTACAATCAATATCAACTTTCTTACGATCTCCCGTGAAGGGAATGATACGAAAATCAACTTGAGACGGAGGGGGAATTTCAACAAATCATATACCATTCATGGGATTGATAAATTAATCAAATCCTTATCAGAAATTACAGGTTTATATAATAGTGTTTCTTTCATACAACTCACAGAGAATAAAATTAGAACGTGGAATATTCTTTTCTTTTTGTACAACATATGGTTGAACCACATCTTTACTTAACACTTCATAAACAGCTTAAGAGAATACTTATTGCTTTGAATATGAGATTGTATAGTTGGTGTTCTAATGATTTATTTCAAGTTTTTGATTGCTTAGTTTCTTCATTATTAATTACCTAGATCTAATTAACGAGAGGATTAATAGTCAGGGGAGTATCTATACCAACTTTGTTACGTTCACCCCTGAATGGAATTTAGGAAAATCAACTTGAAACGGAGGAGGAATTTCAACAAATCCTATACAGTTAGTAGGATTAGTGGGATTGATAAATTTTATCAAACCCTCATCAGAAATCGTAGGATTTTCTACCGGTGTTTCTTTCATAAAAGATGATTTCGAACCATAAACAACTTCTTTAAAATCATTCACCTATGAAAAAATAAGATTTGAACATGGAATATTCTTTTCTTTGTGTGCCACATGTGGTTCAACCACATCTTGATTTTAAACTTCACCACCAGTTTCAGAGAATACTTTATTGCTTTGACTATGAGATTTTTGAGTTTGTGTTCTAATGTTTGATTTCACAGTTTGTGATTGTTTGGGTTCTTCCTTATTGATTACGTTGTTCTCATTCACGAGCATATCCATAGTCAAAGGACTATCAATTTAAACTTTCTTACGATCTCCCGTGAAGGGAATGATACGAAAATCAATTTGATACGGAGGAGGAATTTAAACAACTCAAATACCATAAGTGGGATTGATTAATTTCATCAAATCCTCATCAGAAAGTTTTTATAATAGTCTTTCTTTCATATAAGTAGATTTTGAACCACAACTCACTTCTTTAAAATCATGCAACTCACAGAGAATAAGATTAGAACGTGGAATATTCTTTTCTTTGTGTACTACTTATGGATGAACCACATCTTCACTTAACACTTCATAACCAACTTAAGAGAATACTTATTGCTTTGAATATGAGATTGTAAAGTTGGTGTTTTAAAGATTGCTTTCAAGTTTTTGAGTGCTTAGTTTCCTTATTATTAATTACCTAGATGTAATTCACGAGAGGATCAATAGTCAGGGGATTATCAATATCTACTTTCTTATTTTCTCCCCTGAATGGAATTTAGGAAAATCAACTTGAAACGGATGAGGAATTTCAACAAATCATATACCATTAGTGGGATTAGTGGGATTGATAAATTTAATCAAACCTCAACAGAAATCGCAGGTTTTTCTAATGGTGTTTCTTTCATAAAAGATGATTTCGAACCATAAACAACTTCTTTAAAATCACTCACCTATGAACGAATAAGATTTCATCATGGAATATTATTTTCTTTGTGTGCCACATGTGGTTCAACCACATCTTAATTTAAAACTTCACAACCAGTTTCAGAGAATACTTTATTGCTTTGAATATGAGATTTTTGAGTTGGTGTTCTAATGTTTGATTTCACAGTTTCTGATTGTTTAGGGTCTTCCTTATTGATTAACTTGTTCTCATTCACGAGAATATCCATAGTCAAAGTACAATCAATATCAACTTTCTTACGATCTCCCGTGAAGGGAATGATACGAAAATCAACTTGAGACGGAGGGGGAATTTCAACAAATCATATACCATTCATGGGATTGATAAATTAATCAAATCCTTATCAGAAATTACAGGTTTATATAATAGTGTTTCTTTCATACAACTCACAGAGAATAAAATTAGAACGTGGAATATTCTTTTCTTTTTGTACAACATATGGTTGAACCACATCTTTACTTAACACTTCATAAACAGCTTAAGAGAATACTTATTGCTTTGAATATGAGATTGTATAGTTGGTGTTCTAATGATTTATTTCAAGTTTTTGATTGCTTAGTTTCTTCATTATTAATTACCTAGATCTAATTAACGAGAGGATTAATAGTCAGGGGAGTATCTATACCAACTTTGTTACGTTCACCCCTGAATGGAATTTAGGAAAATCAACTTGAAACGGAGGAGGAATTTCAACAAATCCTATACAGTTAGTAGGATTAGTGGGATTGATAAATTTTATCAAACCCTCATCAGAAATCGTAGGATTTTCTACCGGTGTTTCTTTCATAAAAGATGATTTCGAACCATAAACAACTTCTTTAAAATCATTCACCTATGAAAAAATAAGATTTGAACATGGAATATTCTTTTCTTTGTGTGCCACATGTGGTTCAACCACATCTTGATTTTAAACTTCACCACCAGTTTCAGAGAATACTTTATTGCTTTGACTATGAGATTTTTGAGTTTGTGTTCTAATGTTTGATTTCACAGTTTGTGATTGTTTGGGTTCTTCCTTATTGATTACGTTGTTCTCATTCACGAGCATATCCATAGTCAAAGGACTATCAATTTAAACTTTCTTACGATCTCCCGTGAAGGGAATGATACGAAAATCAATTTGATACGGAGGAGGAATTTAAACAACTCAAATACCATAAGTGGGATTGATTAATTTCATCAAATCCTCATCAGAAAGTTTTTATAATAGTCTTTCTTTCATATAAGTAGATTTTGAACCACAACTCACTTCTTTAAAATCATGCAACTCACAGAGAATAAGATTAGAACGTGGAATATTCTTTTCTTTGTGTACTACTTATGGATGAACCACATCTTCACTTAACACTTCATAACCAACTTAAGAGAATACTTATTGCTTTGAATATGAGATTGTAAAGTTGGTGTTTTAAAGATTGCTTTCAAGTTTTTGAGTGCTTAGTTTCCTTATTATTAATTACCTAGATGTAATTCACGAGAGGATCAATAGTCAGGGGATTATCAATATCTACTTTCTTATTTTCTCCCCTGAATGGAATTTAGGAAAATCAACTTGAAACGGAGGAGGAATTTCAACAAATCATATACTATTAGTGGGATTAGTGGGATTGATAAATTTAACCAAACCCTCATTAAAAATCGCAAGTTTTTCTAACGATGTTTCTTTCATAAAAGATGATTTCGAACCATAAACAACTTCTTTAAAATCATTCACCTATGAAAGAATAAGATATGAACATGGAATATTCTTTTCTTTGTGTGCCACATGTGGTTCAACCACATCTTAATTTAAAACTTCACAACCAGTTTCAGAGAATACTTTATTGCTTTGAATATGAGATTTTTGAGTTGGTGTTCTAATGTTTGATTTCACAGTTTCTGATTGTTTAGGGTCTTCCTTATTGATTACCTTGTTCTCATTCACGAGAATATCCATAGTCAAAGGACAATCAATATCAACTTTCTTACGATCTCCCGTGAAGGGAATGATATGAAAATCAACTTGAGACGGAGGAGGAATTTCAACAAATCATATACCATTCATGGGATTGATAAATTCATCAAATCCTTATCAGAAATTACAGGTTAATATAATAGTGTTTCTTTCATACAAGTAGATTTTGAACCATAAACAACCTCTTTAAAATCATACAACTCATAGAGAATAAGATTAGAACGTGGGATATTCTTTTCTTTGTGTACCACATATGGTTCAACCACATCTTCACCTAACACTTTATAAACAGCTTAAGAGAATACTTATTGCATTGAATATGATTTTGTATAGTTGGTGTTCTAATGATTGATTTCAAGTTTTTGATTGCTTAGTTTCTTCATTATTTATTACCTAGATCGAATTCACGAGAGGATCAATAGCCAGGGGACAATCAATATCAACTTTCTTATTTTCTACCCAGAATGGAATTTAGGAAAATCAACTTGAAACGGAGGAGGAATTTCAACAAATCATATACCATTAGTGGGATTAGTGGGATTGATAAATTTAATCAAACCCTCAACAGAAATCGCAGGTTTTTCTAACGGTGTTTCATTCAAAAAAGATGATGTCGAACCATAAACAACATCTTTAAAATCATTCACCTATGAAAGAATAAGATTTCATAATGGATTATTCTTTTCTTTATGTGCCACTTGTGGTTCAACCACATCTTAAATTAAAACTTCACAACCAGTTTCAGAGAATAATTTATTGCTTTGAATATGAGATTTTTGAGTTGGTGTTCTAATGTTTGATTTCACAGTTTTTGACTGTTTAGGTTTATCCTTATTGATTACCTTGTTCTCATTCACGAGAATATAAATAGTCAAAGGAATATCAATATCTACTCTCTTACGATCTCCTGTGAAGGGAATAATACGAAACTCAACTAGATAGGGAGGAGAAATTTCAACAAATCATATACCATTTGTGGGATTGATAAATTTCATCAAATGCTCATCAGAAGTAACAGGTTTTTATAATAGTGTTTCTTTCATACAAGTAGATTTTGAACCATAAACAACTTCTTTAAAATCATGAAACTCACAGAAAATAAGATTAGAACATGGAATATTATTTTCTTCGTGTACCACATATGGTTCAACCACATCTTCACTTAACACTTCATAAACAGCTTTAGAGAATACTTATTGCTTTGAATATGAGTTTGTATAGTTGGTGTTCTAATGATTGATTTCAAGTTTTTGATTGGTTAGTTTCTTCATTGTTGATTACCTAGATCTAATTCACGAGATGATCAATAGCCAGGGGACTATCAATATCAACTTTCCTACCTTCTCCCATGAATGGAATTTAGGAAAATCAACTTTAAACGGAGGAGGAATTTCAACAAATCATATACCATTAGTGGGATTATTGGGATTGATAAATTTAATCAAACCTCAACAGAAATCGCAGGTTTTTCTAATTGTGTTTCTTTCATAAAAGATGATTTCGAACCATAAACAACTTCTTTAAAATCATTCACCTATGAACGAATAAGATTTCATCATGGAATATTCTTTTCTTTGTATGCCACATGTGGTTCACCCACATCTTAAATTAAAACTTCACTACTAGATTCAGAGAATAATTTATTGCTTTGAATATGGGATTTTTGAGATGGTGTTCTATTGTTTGATTTCACGGTTTTTGATTGTTTAGGTTTATCCTTATTGATTACTTTATTCTCATTCAAGAGAATATCAATAGTCAAAGTAATATCAATATCTACTTTCTTACGATCTCCAGTGAAGGGAATAATACGAAACTCAACTAGAGAGGGAGGAGAAATTTCAACAAATCATATACCATTTGTGGGATTGATAAATTTCATCAAATCCTCATCAGAAGTAACAGGTTTTTATAATAGTGTTTCTTTCATTCAAGTAGATTTTGAACCATAAACAACTTATTTAAAATCATGCAACTCACAGAAAATAAGATTAGAACATGGAAAATTATTTTCTTCATGTACCACATATGGTTCAACCACATCTTCACTTAACACTTCATAAACAGCTTAAGAGTACTTATTGCTTTGAATATGAGTTTGTATAGTTGGTGTTCTAATGATTGATTTCAAGTTTTTGATTGGTTAGTTTTTTATTGTTGATTACCTAGATCGAATTCACAATAGGATCAATAGCCAGGGGACTATCAATATTAACTTTCTTAAGTTCTCCCCAGAATGGAATTTAGGAAAATCAACTTGAAACGGAGGAGGAATTTCAACAATTCATATACCATTAGTGGGATTAGTGGGATTGATAAATTTAATCAACCCTCAACAGAAATCGCGTGTTTTTCTAATGGTGTTTCTTTCATAAAAGATGATTTCGAACCATAAACAACTTCTTTAAAATCATTCACCTATGAAAGAATAAGATTTCATCATGGAATATTCTTTTTTTTGTGTGCCACATGTGGTTCAACCAGATCTTAAATTAAAACTTCACAACCAGTTTCAGGGAATAATTTATTGCTTTGAATATGAGATTTTTGAGTTGGTGTTCTAATGTTTGATTTCACAGTTTTTGATCGTTTAGGTTTATCCTTATTGATTACCTTGTTCTCATTCACGAGAATATTAATAGTCAAAGGAATATCAATATCTACCTTCTTACGATCTCCGTTGAAGGGAATAATACGAAACTCAACTAGAGAGGGAGGAGAAATTTCAACAAAAAATATACCATTTGTGGGATTGATAAATTTCATCAAATCCTCATCAGAAGTAACAGGTTTTTATAATAGTGTTGCTTTCATACAAGTAGATTTTGAACCATAAACAACTTTTTTAAAATCATGCAACTCACAGAAAACAAGATTAGAACATGGAATATTATTTTCTTCGTGTACCAAATATGGTCCAACCACCTCTTCACTTAACACTTCATAAACAGCTTAAGAGAATACTTATTGCTTTGAATATGAGTTTGTGTAGTTGGTGTTCTAATGATTGATTTCATGTTTTTGATTGGTTAGTTTCTTCATTGTTGATTACCTAGATCTAATTCACGAGAGGATCAATAGCCAGGGGACTATCAATATCAACTTTCCTACGTTCTCCCATGAATGGAATTTAGGAAAATCAACTTGAAATGGAGGAGGAATTTCAACAAATCATATACCATTAGTGGGATTAGCGGGATTGATAAATTTAATCAAACCTCAACAGAAATCGCAGGTTTTTCTAATGGTGTTTCTTTCATAAAAGATGATTTCGAACTATAAACAACTTCTTTAAAATCATTCACCTAAGAAAGAATAAGATTTCATCATGGAATATTCGTTTCTTTGTATGCCACATGTGGTTCAACCACATCTTAAATTAAAACTTCACAACCAGTTTCAGAGAATAATTTATTGCTTTGAATATGAAATTTTTGAGTTGGTATTCTAATGTTTGATTTCACAGTTTTTGATTGTTTAGGTTTATCCTTGTTGATTACTTTGTTCTCATTCACGAGAATATCAATAGTCAAAGGAATATCAATATCTACTTTCTTATGATCTCCAGTGAAAGGAATAATACGAAACTCAACTAGAGAGGGAGGAGAAATTTCAACAAATCATATACCATTTGTGGGATTGATAAATTTCATCAAATCCTCATCAGAAGTAACAGGTTTTTATAATAGTGTTGCTTTCATACAGGTAGATTTTGAACCATAAACAACTTTTTTAAAATCATGCAACTCACAGAAAATAAGATTAGAACATGGAATATTATTTTCTTCGTGTACCACATATGGTTCAACCACCTCTTCACTTAACACTTCATAAACAACTTAAGAGAATACTTATTGCTTTGAGTATGAGTTTGTATAGTTGGTGTTCTAATGATTGATTTCAAGTTTTTGATTGGTTAGGTTTTTATTGTTGATTACCTAGATCGAATTCACAATAGGATCAATAGCTAGGGGACTATCAATATCAACCTTCTTAACTTCTCCCCAGAATGGAATTTAGGAAAATCAACTTGAAACGGAGGAGGAATTTCAACAAATCATATACCATTAGTGGGATTAGTGGGATTGATAAATTTAATCAAACCCTCAACAGAAATCACAAGTTTTTTCTAGTGGTGTTTCTTTCAAAAAAGATGATGTCGAACCATAAACAACATCTTTAAAATCATTCACCTATGAAAGAATAAGATTTCATAATGGAATATTCTTTTCTTTGTGTGCCACTTCTGGTTCGCCCACATCTTCATTTAAAACTTCACAACCAGTTTAGAGAACAATTTATTGCTTTGAATATGAGATTTTTGAGTTGGTGTTCTAATGTTTGATTTCACAGTTTTTGATTGTTTAGGTTTCTCCTAATTGATTACCTTTTTCTCATTCACGAGAATACCAATAGTCAAAGGAATATCAATATCTACTTTCTTACGATCTCCAGTGAAGGGAATAATACGAAACTCAACTAGAGAGGGAGGAGAGATTTCAACAAATCATATACCATTTGTGGGATTGATAAATTTCATCAAATCCTCATCAAAGGTAACAGGTTTTTATAATAGTGTTTCTTTCGTACAAGTAGATTTTGAACCATAAACAACTTCTTTAAAATCATGTAACTCACATAAAATAAGATTAGAACATGGAATATTATTTTCTTCGTGTACCACATATGGTTCAACCATATCTTCACTTAACAATTCATAAACAGCTTAAGAGAATACTTATTGCTTTGAATATGAGTTTGTATAGTTGGTGTTCTAATGATTGATTTCAAGTTTTTGATTGGTTAGTTTCTTCATTGTTGATTACCTGGATCTAATTCACGAGAGGATCAATAGCCAGGGACTATCAATATCATCTTTCCTACGTTCTCCCATGAATGGAATTTAGGAAAATCAACTTGAAACGGAGGAGGAATTTCAACAAATCATATACCATTAGTGGGATTAGTGGGATTGATAAATTTAATCAAACCTCAACAGAAATCGCAGGTTTTTCTAATGGTGTTTCTTTCATAAAAGATGATTTCGAACCATAAACAACTTCTTTAAAATCATTCACCTATGAAAGAATAAGATTTCATCATGGAATATTCTTTTCTTTGTATGCCACATGTGGTTCAACCATATCTTAAATTAGAACTTCACAACAAGTTTCAGAGAATAATTTATTGCTTTGAATCTGAGATTTTTGAGATGGTGTCCTAATGTTTGATTTCACAGTTTTTGATTGTTTAGGTTTATCCTTATTGATTACTTTGTTCTCATTCACGAGAATATCAATATCTACTTTCTTACGATCTCCAGTGAAGGGAATAATACGAAACTCAACTAGAGAGGGATGAGAAATTTAAACAAATCATATACCATTTGTGGGATTGATAAATTTCATCAAATCCTCATCAGAAGTAACAGGTTTTTATAATAATGTTTCTTTCATACAAGTATATTTTGAACCATAAAAAACTTCTTTAAATCATGAAACTCACAGAAAATAAGATTAGAACATGGAATATTATTTTCTTCGTGTACCACATATGGTTCAACCACATCTTCACTTAACACTTCATAAACAGCTTAAGAGAATACTTATTGCTTTGAATATGAGTTTGTATAGTTGGTGTTCTAATGATAGATTTCAAGTTTTTGATTGGTTAGTTTCTTCATTGTTGATTACCTAGATCTAATTCACGAGAGGATCAATAGCCAGGGGACTATCAATATCAACTTTCCTACGTTCTCCCATGAATGGAATTTAGGAAAATCAACTTGAAACGGAGGAGGAATTTCAACAAATCATATACCATTAGTGGGATTAGTGGGATTAGTGGGATTGATAAATTTAATCAAACCTTAACAGAAATTGCAGGTTTTTCTAATGGTGTTTCTTTCATAAAAGATGATTTCGAACCATAAACAACTTCTTTAAAATCAATCACCTATGAAAGAATAAGATTTCATCATGGAATATTCTTTTCTCTGTGTGCCAAATGTGGTTCAACCACATCTTAAATTAAAACTTCACAAACAGTTTCAGAGAATAATTTGTTGCTTTGAATATGAGATTTTTGAGTTGGTGTTCTAATGTTTGATTTCACAATTTTTGATTGTTTAGGTTCTTTCTTATTGATTACCTTGTTCTCATTCACGAGAATATCAATATTCAAAGGAATATCAATATCTACTTTCTTACGATATCCCGTGAAGGGAATAATACGAAACTCAACTAGAGACGGAGGAGGAATTTCAACAAATCATATACCATTTGTGGGATTGATAAATTTCATCAAATCCTCATCAGAAGTAACAGGTTTTTATAATAGTGTTTCTTTCATACAAGTAGATTTTGAACCATAAACAACTTCTTTAAAATCATGCAACTCACAGAAAATAAGATTAGAACATGGAATATTATTTTCTTCATGTACCATATATGGTTCAACCACATCTTCACTTAACACTTCATAAACAGCTTAAGAGAATACTTATTGCTTTGAATATGAGTTTGCATAGTTGGTGTTCTAATGATTGATTTCAAGTTTTTGATTGGTTAGTTTCTTTATTGTTGATTACCTAGATCTAATTCACGAGAGGATCAATAGCTAGGGGACTATCAATATCAACTTTCCTACGTTCTCCCATGAATGGAATTTAGGAAAATCAACTTGAAACGGAGGAGGAATATCAACAAATAATATACCATTAGTGGTATTAGTGGGATTAGTGGGATTGAAAAATTTAATCAAACCTCAAAACAAATCGAAGGTTTTTCTAATGGTGTTTCTTTCATAAAAGATGATTTCGAACCATAAACAACTTCTTTAAAATCATTCACCTATGAAAGAATAAGATTTCATCATGGAATATTCTTTTCTTTGGATGCCACATGTGGTTCAACCACATCTTAAATTAAAACTTCACAACCAGTTTCAGAGAATAATTTATTGCTTTGAATATTAGATTTTTGGGTTGGTGTTCTAATGTATGATTTCACAATTTTTGATTGTTTAGGTTCTTTCTTATTGATTACCTTGTTCTCATTCACGAGAATATCAATATTCAAAGGAATATCAATATCTACTTTCTTACGATCTCCCGTGAAGGGAATAATACGAAACTCAACTTGAGACGGAGGAAGAATTTCAACAAATCATATACCATTTGTGGGATTGATAAATTTCATCAAATCCTCATCAGAAGTAACAGGTTTTTATAATAGTGTTTCTTTCATACAAGCAGATTTTGAACCATAAACAACTTCTTTAAAATTATGCAACTCACAGAAAATAAGATTAGAACATGGAATATTATTTTCTTCGTGTACCACATATGGTTCAACCACATCTTCACTTAACACTTCATAAACAGCTTAAGAGAATACTTATTGCTTTGAATATGAGTTTGTATAGTTGGTGTTCTAATGATTGATTTCAAGTTTTTGATTGGTTAGTTTCTTCATTGTTGATTACCTAGATCTAATTCACAAGAGGATCAATAGCCAGGGGACTATCCATATCAACTTTCCTACGTTCTCCCATTAATGGAATTTAGTAAAATCAACTTGAAACGGAGGAGGAATTTCAACAAATCATATATCATTAGTGGGATTAGTGGGATTGATAAATTTAATCAAACCTTAACAGAAATCGCAGGTTTTTCTAAAGGTGTTTCTTTCATAAAAGATGTTTTCGAACCATAAACAACTTCTTTAAAATCATTCACCTATGAAACAATAAGATTTCATCATGGAATATTCTTTTCTTTGTGTGCCACATGTGGTTCAACCACATCTTAAATTAAAACTTAACAACCAGTTTCAGAGAATAATTTATTGCTTTGAATATGAGATTTTTGAGTTGGTGTTCTAATATTGATTTCACATTTTTTGATTGTTTAGGTTCTTCCTTATTGATTACCTTGTTCTCATTCACAAGAATATCAATAGTCTAAGGAATATCAATATATACTTTCTTACGATTTCCCGTGAAGGGAATAATACGAAACTCAACTTGAGACGGAGGAGGAATTTCAACAAATCATATACCATTTGTGGGATTGATAAATTTCCTCACATCCTCATCAGATGTAACAGGTTTTTTTAATAGTGTTTCTTTCATACATGTAGATTTTGAACCATAAACAAATTCTTTAAATTCATGCAACTCACAGAGAATAAGATTAGAACTTGGAATATTCTTTTCTTTGTGTACCACATATGGGTTAACCACATCTTCTCTTAACACTTTATAACCAGCTTAACAGAATAATTTATTGCTTTGAATATGATATTCTATAATTGGTGTTCTAATGTTGAATTTCAAGTTTTTGATTGTTTAGGTTCTTCATTATTGATTACCTAGATCTAATTCACGAGAGGATCAATTGTCAGGGGACTATCGATATCAACTTTCTTAGGTTCTTCCGTGAATGGAATTTAGGAAAATCAACTTGAAACGGAGGAGGAATTTCAACAAATCATATACCATTAGTGGGATTAGTGGGATTGATAAATTTAATCATATCCTCATCCGAAATCGCATGTTTTTCTGATGTTGTTTCTTTCATATAAGATGATTTTGAACCATAAACAAATTCTTTAAAATCATTCACATATTCAATTAAAACTTCACAACCAGTTTCACAGAATACTTTATTGCTTTGAATATGAGATTTTTACAGTTAGTGTTCAAATGATTTATTTCACAATTTTTATTGTTTTGGTTGTTTCTTATATATATTACCTTGTTGTCATTCATGAGAATATCAATAGTCAAAGGACTATCAATATCAATCTTGTTACGGTTTCCCATGAATGGAATGATACGAAAACCAACTTGAAATGGAGGAGGAACTTCAACAAATCTTAAACCATTAGTGGGATTGATAAATTACATCAAATCCTCTTCAAAATTCACAGGTTTTTCAGATGTTGTTTCTTTCATACAATAAGATTTTGAACCATAAACAACTTCTTTAAAATCATGCATCTTAGAAAGAATATGATTTAAACATGGAATATTCTTTCCTTTGTGTGCCACATGTGGTTCAACCACATCTTCAATTAAAACTTCACAACTAGTTTCAAAGAATTATTTATTGCTTTGAATATGAAATTTTAGACTTGGTGTTCAAATGATTGATTTCACAGTTTTTGATTGGTTAGGTTCTACCTTATTGATTACCTTGTTCTCATTCACGAGAATATCAATAGTCAAAGGACTATCAATATCAAATTTTTTACTGTCTCCCGTGAACGGAATGATACGAAAATTAATTTGAAACGACAGAGGAATTTCAAAACATCATATACCATTGGTGGGATTGTTAAATTTCATCAAATCCACATCAGAAATAACAGATTTTCTGATAGTGTTTCTTTAATACAAGAAAATTTTCAATCATAAACAACTATTTTATAATCACGCAACTCACAAAGAATATGATTAGAACGTGGAATATTATTTTCTCTGTGTACCACATATGGTTCAACCACATTTTCATTCAACACTTCACAACCAGTTTCAGAGAATACTTTAATGCTTCTAATATGAGATTTTAGATTTGGCGTTTTAATGATTGATTTCATGGTTTTAGATTGTATAGGTTCTTCTTTATTGATTACCGTGTTCTCATTCACGAGAGGATCAATAGTCAAAGGACTATCAATATGAACTTTCTTACGGTCTCCAGTGAGTGGAATTTAGGAAAATTGACTTGAAACGGAGGAGGAACTTCAACAAATCCGATACCATTAGTGGGATTAGTGGGATTCATAAAGTTAATTAAATCCTCATCAGAAATTAAAGTTTTTTCTGATGGTGTTTCTTTCATACCAGATGATATTGAACCATAAACAACTTCTTTAAAATCCTAAACCTCATAAAGAATAAGATTTGAACATGGAGTATTCTTTTCTTTGTGTGCCACATGTGGTTCAACCATATCTTTAATTAAAACTTCACAACCAGTTCCAGAGAATATTTTATTGCTTTGAATATGAGATTTTACAATTGGAGTTCTAACGGCTGATTTCACAGTTTTTTATTGTTTAGGTTCTTTCTTACTGTTTAACTTGTTGTCAGTAACGAGAATATCAATAGCAAAAGGATTATCAATATCAACCTTGTTACGGTCTCCCGTGAATGGAATTATTCGAAAACCGAATTGAAACCGAGGAGGAACTTCAACAAAACCTAAAACATTAGTGGGATTGATAAATTTCATCAAATCCTCATCAGAAGCAACAGGTTTTTATAATAGTGTTTCTTTCATACAAGTAGATTTTGAACCATAAACAACTTCTTTAAAATCATGCAACTCACAGAAAATAAGATTAGAACATGGAATATTATTTTCTTCATGTACCATATATGGTTCAACCACATCTTCACTTAACACTTCATAAACAGCTTAAGAGAATACTTATTGCTTTGAATATGAGTTTGCATAGTTGGTGTTCTAATGATTGATTTCAAGTTTTTGATTGGTTAGTTTCTTCATTGTTGATTACCTAGATCTAATTCACGAGAGGATCAATAGCCAGGGGACTATCAATATCAACTTTCCTACGTTCTCCCATGAATGGAATTTAGGAAAATCAACTTGAAACGGAGGAGGAATATCAACAAATCATATACCATTAGTGGTATTAGTGGGATTAGTGGGATAGATAAATTTAATCAAACCTCAAAACAAATCGAAGGTTTTTCTAATGGTGTTTCTTTCATAAAACATGATTTCGAACCATAAACAACTTCTTTAAAATCATTCACCTATGAAAGAATAAGATTTCATCATGGAATATTCTTTTCTTTGTATGCCACATGTGGTTCAACAACATCTTAAATTAAAACTTCACAACCAGTTTCAGAGAATAATTTATTGCTTTGAATATTAGATTTTTGGGTTGGTGTTCTAATGTATGATTTCACAATTTTTGATTGTTTAGGTTCTTTCTTATTGATTACCTTGTTCTCATTCACGAGAATATCAATATTCAAAGGAATATCAATATCTACTTTCTTACGATCTCCCGTGAAGGGAATAATACGAAACTCAACTTGAGACGGAGGAAGAATTTCAACAAATCATATACCATTTGTGGGATTGATAAATTTCATCAAATCCTCATCAGAAGTAACAGGTTTTTATAATAGTGTTTCTTTCATACAAGTAGATTTTGAACCATAAACAACTTCTTTAAAATCATGCAACTCACAGAAAATAAGATTAGAACATGGAATATTATTTTCTTCGTGTACCACATATGGTTCAACCACATCTTCACTTAACACTTCAAAAACAGCTTAAGAGAATACTTATTGCTTTGAATATGAGTTTGTATAGTTGGTGTTCTAATGATTGATTTCAAGTTTTTGATTGGTTAGTTTCTTTATTGTTGATTACCTAGATCTAATTCACAAGAGGATCAATAGCCAGGGGACTATCCATATCAACTTTCCTACGTTCTCCCATTAATGGAATTTAGTAAAATCAACTTGAAACGGAGGAGGAATTTCAACAAATCATATATCATTAGTGGGATTAGTGGGATTGATAAATTTAATCAAACCTTAACAGAAATCGCAGGTTTTTCTAATGGTGTTTCTTTCATAAAAGATGTTTTCGAACCATAAACAACTTCTTTAAAATCATTCACCTATGAACCAATAAGATTTCATCATGGAATATTCTTTTCTTTGTGTGCCACATGTGGTTCAACCACATCTTAAATTAAAACTTAACAACCAGTTTCAGAGAATAATTTATTGCTTTGAATATGAGATTTTTGAGTTGGTGTTCTAATATTTGATTTCACAATTTTTGATTGTTTAGGTTCTTCCTTATTGATTACCTTGTTCTCATTCACAAGAATATCAATAGTCTAAGGAATATCAATATATACTTTCTTACGATTTCCCGTGAAGGGAATAATACGAAACTCAACTTGAGACGGAGGAGGAATTTCAACAAATCATATACCATTTGTGGGATTGATAAATTTCCTCACATCCTCATCAGATGTAACAGGTTTTTTTAATAGTGTTTCTTTCATACATGTAGATTTTGAACCATAAACAAATTCTTTAAATTCATGCAACTCACAGATAATAAGATTAGAACTTGGAATATTCTTTTCTTTGTGTACCACATATGGGTTAACCACATATTCTCTTAACACTTTATAACCAGCTTAACAGAATAATTTATTGCTTTGAATATGATATTCTATAATTGGTGTTCTAATGTTGAATTTCAAGTTTTTGATTGTTTAGGTTCTTCATTATTGATTACCAAGATCTAATTCACGAGAGGATCAATTGTCAGGGGACTATCGATATCAACTTTCTTACGTTCTTCCGTGAATGGAATTTAGGAAAATCAACTTGAAACGGAGGAGGAATTTCAACAAATCATATACCATTAGTGGGATTAGTGGGATTGATAAATTTAATCATATCCTCATCCGAAATCGCATGTTTTTCTGATGTTGTTTCTTTCATATAAGATGATTTTGAACCATAAACAAATTCTTTAAAATCATTCACATATTCAATTAAAACTTCACAACCAGTTTCACAGAATACTTTATTGCTTTGAATATGAGGTTTTACAGTTAGTGTTCAAATGATTTATTTCACAATTTTTATTGTTTTGGTTGTTTCTTATATATATTACCTTGTTGTCATTCACGAGAATATCAATAGTCAAAGGACTATCAATATCAATCTTGTTACGGTTTCCCATGAATGGAATGATACGAAAACCAACTTGAAATGGAGGAGGAACTTCAACAAATCTTAAACCATTAGTGGGATTGATAAATTACATCAAATCCTCTTCAAAATTCACAGGTTTTTCAGATGTTGTTTCTTTCATACAATAAGATTTTGAACCATAAACAACCTCTTTAAAATCATGCATCTTAGAAAGAATATGATTTAAACATGGAATATTCTTTCCTTTGTGTGCCACATGTGGTTCAACCACATCTTCAATTAAAACTTCACAACTAGTTTCAAAGAATTATTTATTGCTTTGAATATGAAATTTTAGACTTGGTGTTCAAATGATTGATTTCACAGTTTTTGATTGGTTAGGTTCTACCTTATTGATTACCTTGTTCTCATTCACGAGAATATCAATAGTCAAAGGACTGTCAATATCAAATTTTTTACTATCTCCCGTGAACGGAATGATACGAAAATTAATTTGAAACGGCAGAGGAATTTCAAAACATCATATACCATTGGTGGGATTGTTAAATTTCATCAAATCCACATCAGAAATAAAAGATTTTCTGATAGTGTTTCTTTAATACAAGAAAATTTTGAATCATAAACAACTATTTTAAAATCACGCAACTCACAAAGAATATGATTAGAACGTGGAATATTCTTTTCTCTGTGTACCACATATGGTTCAACCACATTTTAATTCAACACTTCACAACCAGTTTCAGAGAATACTTTAATGCTTCTAATATGAGATTTTAGATTTGGCGTTTTAATGATTGATTTCATGGTTTTAGATTGTATAGGTTCTTCTTTATTGATTACCGTGTTCTCATTCACGAGAGGATCAATAGTCAAAGGACTATCAATATGAACTTTCTTACGGTCTCCAGTGAGTGGAATTTAGGAAAATTGACTTGAAACGGAGGAGGAACTTCAACAAATCCGATACCATTAGTGGGATTAGTGGGATTCATAAAGTTAATTAAATCCTCATCAGAAATTAAAGTTTTTTCTGATGGTGTTTCTTTCATACAAGATGATATTGAACCATAAACAACTTCTTTAAAATCCTAAACCTCATAAAGAATAAGATTTGAACATGGAGTATTCTTTTCTTTGTGTGCCACATGTGGTTCAACCATATCTTTAATTAAAACTTCACAACCAGTTCCAGAGAATATTTTATTGCTTTGAATATGAGATTTTACAATTGGAGTTCTAACGGCTGATTTCACAGTTTTTTATTGTTTAGGTTCTTTCTTACTGTTTAACTTGTTGTCAGTAACGAGAATATCAATAGCAAAAGGATTATCAATATCAACCTTGTTACGGTCTCCCGTGAATGGAATTATTCGAAAACCGAATTGAAACCGATGAGGAACTTCAACAAAACCTAAAACATTAGTGGGATTGATAAATGTCAGATCCTCTTCAAAAATCACATGTTTTCCTGATGGTGTTTCTTTCATACAATAAGATTTTAAACCATAAACAACTGTTGAACACGGAGATCCAATCAATCACAGATCCATATTGTATTGATTAGAACGTAGACCTAGTTATTTGATATGCTAATTGATTAGATAACTGATAATAATAATAATAATATTAAGCGAAGTAATGGAAAGAGAGAACTTGGACAGAAGTTCGGTATATAGCTTATACAAATCTTTAAATTACTCAAGGCATAACAGGCCTTATATAGACGATGGATCCCATTCGTTACACATCCCGTAACCAATGGTCTCCATTCGTTAACATTACATAAGATATAACATAAGGTCCCTCAATATCTTTGACCAGTCCGTTAGGTCCCTCGATACCTTTGAATTTAGTCGGGCTACACGATTTGAATTGTTTAAATGAATATTCTCGACGTGGGGATTCTTGGTTATTACGATTGTTACCGGTATTTGATTAAGCATTAATATTTGTAGTTTTGTAGGTAGTCGGGATCAGAGTTGAATTCGTGACATTACTGGTGTTCAAAACGGGTTTAGATTTCCCAACAACATTAACAGTCAGGCGAGTATTGTTATTATTTGTAACATTTTCAGTAGTCAGCGGGGTAATAACGCTAGGGGCTACATTAGTATCTGACGGAGGTATATTAGCAGTGGCCGTAGTGGTGCTCGAGGATTCATGTATTGTTGGCACGTTTGCCTGTAGTGACTTGTGCTACAATTGTTGGTATCACTGCTTGTATTTGGTGAGCAATCATCGCGGCCACTTCCGCCTCGGATAAAGAGTTAGCTTTCTCCGGGGCCATTCTATAACAATGATCAAATATATAATAATAAATACCGTTTCCCTTATAAAAATCACAGTATCACGATATTACAAATCACAAACATACAACTATGCCAAAGAACACGTATGTATTACCCATAATCATTAATGTACATATGCATCTCAAAGTTTAGCGTATAGGCTTAACCTGGTATAGGCAAGCGCTTGTATATGCGTATCAAAATATTTCACTAAGTGACATAGAGACTTAACCCGATAGGGGCCAGTGCTAGTAATAATGCTAAACCGTAATAGTTCCCATGTCAGCCTAACATGCCGCTACAAAATGCTGCTTGGGATGTCAAAAGACTATATACAAACAACTATACTACTTTGTTCTACTTATCCATACGTACAATATAGATCAACCATGCAATAACAGCTACTAATGCTGCGATGACCATCATCTAAATCTTGAGATGTGATTCCACCTGATCCAAATGCCATCGGGAACCAACATTCAATCTCCTCACATCTCTCATGATTTGCATAAGGTACTAAACTTCTTCTCGGGTTTGTTGTTTGAAGTGGATAAGATCGTTCATTGATGTTGCGTGTTCTAATACTTGATCGGTTAACACTCTTAACCACTCAGTTTCAAACATGGTAGGTGGTTCCTGGATTGGGATTGGTACACCCTAGGGAGGGACATGCAACTTGGTGACCTGTACTCGTGAAGTCTCTCCCCTATGATAAGTCAAACGGGGTGGATATGGTGCCCTCAGGTGGGTGTACAAAAGTACGAGCGGTCTGGTGGGTCCTGTGTGTAAGAGTGGGTGGTGAAACATGGGGTACAAGAGGTGTAGGGGCTCTCACTGGGGTCCGGTACGCACTAGTGGCTCCTTCTACTACATCATTCCTAGGGGATTCCCTAGGGGGATAAGTGTCACAACGATAACCCGATAAGCCGGGTTGATCTGTTGGAACCTCATGGGGGGGGGTTACCGCATCTCCTAAACTCTCAATCACTGCATCCTCTTCCGGATACTCCTCGGTTTCCTCTTCCTCTTCATGTAATACTGGTACCGCAGTAGATAAACGATCGGTTGACCTCGACATGTTCCTGCACAATGGTTAGTAATAAGAATAATTTCTTTCAATCATATAGTCATATTATAATACACATAAACACAGATAAACGTTTATATACATTTATTTATTTAATATTATATTTAATACACATATGTTGCTGATTTTATCTATTAGATTGTTCATCGACTTTTTCTCAAATTTCCACGTACAAGAAAGTCCGTTATTACGGTCCGGACCATAATAACCCACTTGCCCATTCGAGTTCATCTCAAGAATCGTCGATGTATATTATTTACCGTTATTTTATTTTTAGAGCTAATCGAGCCTACGGTTATATTATGGTATCCTAAGGGACATCCTAATTCTTTATAACCAATGGCTCTCGTACCAACTTCTGTCACATCCCGACTAGGTAGTTGCGGAAGCATAATACGGGAATGTAACAGATAACTCTATTATCATCCACATTGCTTATAAAGTAATTCATCAAGCTAATTTGTATCTATTACATTGGTTGGTACTAAGTTTACAAACTAGGCGAAAACACATAACCAGTTCTCGTGGATGCATATTCTTTAATATATATTTGTATCTATTCACAGCGATTCAACTTCAGTTCTTAAAGCCAAGCACGTAAGCAATTATTCCATCTTTGGCTCACCTGAAAAGCATGATAAAACGGGTCAACTACGTCTAGTTGGTGAGTTTCAAGTTTCACGAGTACGAAAGAAAATAAGCATACGAGTTCATAAAGTTCACAGTATGTATGTATGTATGCATGCACGCACGCATGCATGCGTGCATGTATGCATGCAGCATGAATGTATATATACATGCACGCATGCATGTATATATGTATGCATGCATCTATCTATCTATCTATCTATCTATCTATCTAACTATTTATCTATCTATCTATCTATGTGTATGATGTTTTTATACTGTGCCACAAGTGAAACCAAAATGAGCTAAAACGCATGGCCAACTTTGACCATGTACATCAGTTGGCATTTAGCAGCCACTTTGCCCCAAGTATGTACCATGTCTAACACCACATAGCAGAATGTAACAAGATTAAATGAAAATGTGCAACTGGGTTAACATGTTCCAGCATACCCCCCCCCCCCCCGGCCCTGTCAGTTGGGTTTGTTAAACCGATAGTACTATCCACTCGTTACCGGCGCGAAGTTAATAACTTGTGTTTGTGGGGACTTTCAAGTTTTAGTACTTATATAATAACATTATCACATATATTCATGTATATAAGTATATGTAAACACGTTTTCCACCCCAAAAGTTCGTAAACAGTTTAGAAAGTGGGGTCGTGAAACTCACCTTATCGTAGTAGTGATCAATTACACGCGTACTAGGTATAATGCCTCGACTATAGCTCGTATCCTATAATCGGTATAGCACGTTTAACACTAGTACAGTCTTAAACTACATCGGGTTGTATAAGTAGTATGGGTATAGTTGTTACGCCCATGACATGCTAGTAGTCTTAGATTATTACGTTGTACATTATGAAATGTTTAAAACCAGATTTGCCTTAGTTGCATCGTTTTTCGTGCATAACCAAGTTGATCGTTTATGCCTTTCGGAAACACGTGCAATTCACCCGAAATGTCCAAAAATCTTGTAAAAGGTTCGATTTTATCATGTTCATCCAAAACTATGATATTTGACCACTTTTGATGTTTTGACATACCAGTCAGTTCGTAAAAAAAACTGCCGGTTTTGTTAAAACATATATAATTAAAATCTTCAAATAATCATAACTAATTATGTAAATTTATATAAATTATGAGAATTTTGTAAAAATAAAGTAAAATCTGTAGAATTGTATATAAATAGATTCAGAATTATTTACATAACTATTTATTTATAGAAATACATTTTATGTGTTATAATTAACCGATAAATAACCCGTTTATACCAAACGATTCCCGAAAAATCCGATAATTTTTCTAAGTGGTCATAATGACATAACACAATATTTGTTAAATTCACAGAATAAAATTCTTTGACCAAAATAACGTTTTATGTATTTTTCGGCTGTAAAAAGTAGATAATGTAACATCCTAATTTCGGTTTTATTAATAAAATAAATATCGTCTATTTTATAGTGAGTCGTTATCGGTTTAGAGAAATAGAATACGAGTTGGGCTAGTGTTGGGTTAAATGGATATGGATTATGGACTTGGATTATGAAAGAAAGAGGAAAGGACCATGGGCTTAAGCCCATGATCCATAATTATATAAACCATTAATCCCTCATTTAATTCATTCTCACACATTCCATACACCACCCAAAACACACTTAAGATTTCTCTCTAGTTCTTCCCTATCTACACCAAAACCATGAAGGAAACCGAGCACCGACCCGAGGTAATACTAGTATGATGTTTTATTAGCTTAAACCCGTTAGATATAGTCAAGAAACGACGAGCCGACACCGTTAAACCGTTCAAGTCACGAGATCCGGATGGAATCGGGTATAAACCGAATCTATGATGAGCTTAGGGGTCACCCTAGCTCAGATCTGGATCGAACGGGACGAAAAACGGTGAAAAACGAGCTAAAACCCGTTTTTCCGGCGAAATCGCGTTTTTCTGGCGGCTTTCCGGCAATGACGGCGCCGGAAAGGCGGCGCCGGAAAGTGGTACGAGGTTAAGGGGAATGTCAGACATTCCTGACCTAACCCTAGTTCGCTACAGGAATATAGCGAATTAAAGGTGATTCGCTAGCTAGTTCGTCCATGGGAACATAGCGAACTGATTACAGTTCGTGTTCGATTCGTTAAGGGAAAGGGATGACGAATCACCCTTGATTCGTTACAGCCAGTTCGTTAAAAGAGAGAACGAATTAGATGGACTAATTCGTTATATGGACTAATTCGTTATGTGGACTGATTCGCTAAGAGTTCAATTCGTCATAGGGTTCAATTCGCTAACCAGACCAAACGAATAAGCCTGATTCTTTATAAGGTAACGAATGGGTTCATTCGTTATGAAAACCATTCGTTAAAGGACTGGGACGAATTAGAAGTTTAACATAATGACAGAATGGTCCCTAGACTTAGAAAAGAATGATTTAATTACAAATAAGCCCTTGAACTTTTAAGTAGTATATTATTCAATGATTCAAAATTCTAATGGAAAATGTGTTAAGACAGTTAATGAAAATAAAATTTTTCCAAGCTGACCCCCAGCCAGGGGCTCTGCCCCTTGGACCCCGCTAGGGGCTGCCGCCCCTAGAAACCCGCTGCCAGGGGCGCTGCCCCCGGACCCCCGTTCGTTGAGGGTAATGATTAAACTAGAAAGACGATATGTGTAGTGATAGTTTATTGATACGTATAATTATTATACAGTTAGTCGCGCATAGCTCAAGAAGGGAATAACCGTAAACGGTGAACGCAACCGCATTGAGGTGAGTTTCTAGCCCCACTTCCTTGTTATGTTTTCGGGGCTGTGTGCATACTCGATGTGATAGTTAATACACTTATCTTAAGTGGTAAGTGTATACCTTGTATGATTTATGTATGATGATTGTTCGACGGTGCGTGAACGATCTTCGGATATTGCATGTATAGTCAGGTGGTAGTTAAGATATGATTGATAAGTATGATGAAAGATATGTTGTATGTATGAATATATGATGTATGCATAATGTATGTATGTTATGATGATGGTACGTGAACGCTCTTCGGAGATTGCACGTATTGTCAAGGAAAGTATGTATGAACAGGTACGGTACAGTTACACGAAACAAAGGGACCAGACCCTAATAATATTTGTGATGGTAGGGACCAGACCCTAATAATATCTGTGATGGTAGGGACCAGACCCTAATAATATTTGTGATGGTAGGGACCAGACCCTAATAATATCTGCGATGTTGGGGACCAGACCATTTATAATATCTGTGATGTTAGGGACCAGACCCTTATAATATCTGTGAGGTTATAGAGCGGAAGGCTCTTTAAATAGAATGGATAGTTTTGTATGAAAAGTAAGTATGAATAATGTACACCCCTTCGGGCACGTGTGCAAGTATGAAAACAGATTGTAAGTTGTATGATAAATTAGAACTCACTTAGCGTAGCTGACTTTTAGTATGCACGCAGGTGAGTAGATTGAGGCAGCTTGCATAAGAGGAAGCACATGGCATGGACTTGAAAGAAGCTGGCATCTCAAGAAATGTTATGTTATTCTAAAGACAATGTTTTATGTTTTAAATGATTTGAATGCCCGTTAAGACGACAAAGTATGGTTTTGTAATATGATGGTTTGAATGTTTTAAGATTCCGCGAATGTTTTTATTAACTCTGATATTATGAACTGTGTTTATGAGTAAATCCAACGTCCAAACGTGAGGCACTGGTAACGGGGCCTTACAAGTTGGTATCAGAGCAAAGTTCGAGAGATTTAAGCATCCTACATGCTTAGACTCGAACAGAGAATGGGATAAAAGTAAGAAAAGAAAGAAGATGTCAGTACGAGAATGCCATGTGTCACTCAAGCAAGCTAAGTAAAGGTAAAGTACGTGATTAAATTCACATGTAAAGTAGAATAATGAATGAATGTTTGCGTAATTGCTAAATAAAGAATGTGTGAATGCTAGCTTAATTGCTAGGGATAGGGGTGTAAGATGATATGAAATTCTTGATTGTCTAACTGTTAGAAGTAGAACCAGCACAAATAGACTCATAAAGAGAAGTGTATAGGACACGGAAAGTAATGTGATCAGCTAATCACAGTTGGCCACTGTTATTACCTGTTAGCCTTACTATCCTTGTACTAAATGGTTCCTTAAGTGATGAAGTTTGTGTTTCCTTATAGAATACGAATGGCTGGAGCTAAGAAAGCTGCTGGAAAAGGAGGACGTACGGGACTTCGTGGTAGGCTACGCGTTGTCCGAGAACCGTCAGTGGAAGCAGCTACTAATATTGAGGGAGAAGGAAGTGCAGCTGGTGGAAATCCGAGTAACAACGAGGGGTATCAACTTGACCCTGCTGTTCAAGCTGCCATTGCTCAAGCGGTAGCAGCTGCTGCGAAGAACTGGAATGCACTGCTGGAGGCCGTGAAAGAACCGCGGAAAGGGCGGAAGGATATGGTAAGAAAAATGGTGAAGGGGAAGGGGAAGAATCAAGCGTGGTGAAGTCAGTGAAGGTTGATGACAAGAAAAGGGGCCGAGGTGGGTGCAACTATAAGTCTTTCAAAAGTTGTGGTCCACCGGAGCTAACCGGCTTGGGAGACGCAATCGCTACTCTCCGATGGATAACCGCGATGGACAAAATTATCCGAATTAGCGAATGTCGTCCCGACCAAGCTGTGGGGTATGCTACCCAATCCTTCGGTGAGGAGGCGACGTACTGGTGGGAGACAGTTGAGCAGAGGAAGAGTCGAGAAGAGATCAAGGCCTTGAGGTGGGACGATCTGAAAGAGTTAGTGATGAAACGATTTGTGCTGATGCTGAGGTAGAGAGGGTTGAAATGAAGTTCTTGAGTCTGAAGGCGGGTAAGATGACACACCGCGAATACCTCACTGAATTCAACCGCCTGTCAAGGTTGGTGCCAGATATGGTGGACACCAAGGCCAAGCGGATCAAATGTTACCTTAGGGGACTGCCGCAGAATGTTCGCGTCTTGGTCAAGACTGGTAGACCGGGTACCTTTGACTCTGCTGTGGGACTCGCAGAAACGGTTTATGAGGACTTAATAGATGAAGCGGTTATGGAAGAGAAGAAAGAGAAGAAGTGGATTGCTCCTGCCAAGCGACCTGGTACTCAGTTATGGAACCCCAAGAACAAGCAACCCAGAGTTTGGGAAAAGAGGTCGGGTAAGACCTGCGGAAAGATGCATGGTGGTGAGTTCAAGTGGGGTAGAAGTTCTGATGTTTGTCTCAAATGTGGAAAGGATCATGGTGGAGAATGCAGAATGGGGTCGAACGCCTGTTATAAGTGCGGGAAGGTAGGGCATTATGTCAATGAGTGCAGTGTGAAGCTAGCATGTTACAAATGTGGCAAGACAGGCCATATGGCAAGAGAGTGCACTGAAGGTGAGGCTGGAGGTAGTGGGAAGGAAGATTCTGATCAAGCAAGGCCGAGGACAAGAGCCTATATGCTGACCCATGAACAAGCTAGACAGATTCCTGATGTTGTGACCCGTACGTTCTTAGTAAACGACATTTATGCTTCCGTATTATTTGATTCTGGTGCGAATAGAAGTTTTGTAGCTACGACATTTAGTAAACTAGCTAAAATGAAAGGCTGCCGAGTGTCTGAAAATTTTATAGTAGAAACCGCCAGTGACACTTCGGTTAAAATAACAAAAATGGTTAAGGATTGTAAAATAGAGTTAGAGGGACATGAGTTCCCTGTTACTTTGTATGTTATGACCTTAGGAGGGTTCGATGTAGTCTTGGGAATGGATTGGTTGTCTGAGTTTGAAGCTCAGATAGTATGTAAGAGTAGAATAATAAAGCTAAGGTCTTTAGATGGTAGTGCGATGACGGTTTACAGTGATAAAGAAAGTTCAGGGTTTAACGTCATTTCGATGACAAAAGCCGAAGGGTTATTACGACGAGGATGTGGTGCCTACCTGGCGTATGTTGTCAACGCTACGGCCGAGACGAAAGAAATGAAAGATGTTCCTATCGTATGTGACTACCCAGGAGTGTTCCCTGAGGATCTTCCGGGGTTACAACCAGAGCGAGAGATAGAATTCCAGATAGATTTAATACCAGGAGCCCAGCCCGTCGCGAAAGCACCTTACCATCTAGCTCCGTCCGAGATGATAGAATTGATGTCCCAACTGCAAGAACTCCTCGACAATGGTTTTATTAGACCAAGTGTTTCCCCGTGGGGCGCACCAGTGTTATTCGTAAAGAAGAAGGATGGAAGTATAAGAATGTGCATAGACTATCGTGAGTTGAATAAGCTTACGGAGTAGAATAGATATCCTTTGCCAAGGATTGATGATCTGTTTGACCAGCTGCAAGGTTCAAGTTGTTTCTCACGGATAGATCTCAGATCAGGCTATCATCAACTTAAGGTGAAAGAGGCAAACATCCCTAAAACAGCGTTCCGAATGCGTTATGGACACTACGAGTTCCTCGTAATGTCATTCGGTCTAACGAATGCTCCCGCAGCATATATGGACATGATGAATAGGGTTTGTCGGCCGATGTTGGATAAGTCGGTTATCGTCTTCATTGATGATATATTGATTTATTCAAAGAGCGAGTCTGACCATGCTGAGCATCTGAGAGAGGTATTGGAGACTTTGAAGAAAGAGAAGTTGTATGCTAGGTTTTCGAAGTGCGCGTTCTGGTTAAGAGAAGTGCAATTTCTAGGTCACGTGTTTAATCCGGAGGGGATTACCGTGGACCCAGCTAAGATTGAAGCGATAACGAATTGGAAGACTCCACAGAATCCGACTGATATACGAAGCTTCCTAGGGTTAGCTGGCTACTATAGGAGATTAATCGAAGGTTTCTCCAAGATAGCCGCACCGCTGACCGGTATGACCCGAAAGTCGATAGTATTCAGTTGGGAAAAGTTTCAAGAAGAAGCCTTTGAGGAATTAAAGAAGAGACTCACGCAAGCTTCAATCCTTGCTCTACCCTATGGTGACGAGGATTTGGTTGTCTGTACTGATGCTTCGCATCATGGGTTAGGTTGCGAGTTGATGCAACGAGGAAAAGTGATAGCTTACGCGTCTAGACAGTTGAAAGTCCATGAGAGTACTTATCCGACACATGATTTGGAGCTAGCAGCAGTAGTGCATGCCTTAAAGATATGGAGGCATTATCTGTATGGTACTAAGTGTACCATCTACACAGATCATAAGAGTTTAAAGTACTTCTTCGAGCAAAAAGAATTGAACATGAGACAGAGAAGATGGTTGGAGTTGATAAAGGATTATGACTGTGATATTAAGTACTACCCTGGCAAAGCTAACGTGGTCGCCGATCCACTAAGCCGTAAGAATGAGGAAGTCCTTGCAACTGTGAAGTCATACAAATTGATTTTGAATTCAAGCCTTTTCGAAGAAATCATCAAGGTGCTAGTAGACGAGAAGTTGGTAAAGAAAGAAAGAGTTTACGGCCAACAAGACGAGCTAATGGAAAACACTCATGGTGTTAAGACTAGGTTTGACCGTATGTGGTATGACAAACAGAAATTTTTTTTCTTACTCTTTCAGACTCTCATCACGACTTGACTCAAATTTTCGGGACGAAAATTCTTTAACATGGGAATGATGTGACAATCGTCAATTTCAGGTTAACTCCGTTAACTCAACTCCGTCAATTCAAACTTAAAGATCATTGAATCTATAACGCACACTTCATTACATTTAAACTAGGGTTTAAATGACGCTTAACACTTACTACATGTGTAGTCTTTCGGGATTTGCACCGAAACGCAAACAAGTTGACGCAAAGGATTGATGAATAAACGAAAAACGTCAAAACAGTAATTATGTGATAATTATGTGTTAGACTTATGTGTTATGTGATAACATGGTTATAAACGTTAACTTAAGATGTAAACAAGTTAGTTTAAGCTAGGAAAGGCAATACTTAGAAGTGGAGGGGCCAGAGTGTAACATAGATTATTATAAATACATCATTAACAATTAACCCTAACTTATTTTCCTCCCCACACCATAATCGATCAGCCCACCCCATCCTCACCTTCCTTGGTTGCCGTCCATCAATACACACACATACAACATCAATTCAAGCCCTTGATTGAAGAACTAGGTGCTAGGAAGGTATATTTGATTATCCTTTACATTCTTGTTGCTTGATTTTGATGTTTGTTCGGTTAATGACAAACCCTAGCTGCCGTCACCTATATGATGTTGAGTTAATATGATTGTTTATATTTGGATAATGATTTGATAATTAGATTGATGTTGTTACATGTTGATTGTTGTGTTTTTGATTTGAGTTCAAACACAAACCCTAATCAAGTATGTAATATGTAATTGATTTGCATGTATGGTGTTTATGGAGTCTAGAGGGTTATATGGATGCATGATAGTTCATAGGTTGTTATTATGTTGAGTTTGGATGCAAACAGATTCTGGACAGAATGTGTATATGATGTTTAAGTGACTGTAACGAGGTGTAAACCTGAAAATTGGTTGAGATTATTGGTACTACAGTAAACTAGGTTGAGTCTAGTTTCTATAAAGTATAAATTTGTAATTTTTAGACAAGTAGAAGTTAACTTTTATGATTTTACAAAAACGTTGTGCAAAGCTGAGCTGTTAGACCTGCTGTTAGGTTGTTTTGTAAATGTTATATCTCATGAACTACGAGACCAATTGGGTTGGTTCCACTTCTGGAAGTTGACTTATTGAGTTAGGAACCTAACCCAAGTGGTCTTGCATTTATTGGATTTTTCTTTTAACGGGAATTGCAAATAACATTCTGTTGCACATGAATTTGACTGTTATGAGATTGCTGTAATGATTTGATGATTGTGAGAAAACTATTAGGAATAAAAATGTAATAAAATATTTTCTGGAAACCTAAGACATATGTGCTTCTGTGATGATTTTTGGTAAATTAATTGAGTTGCTATGATCGGTGGAATAGTACAATCTTTCAAGTAGGATTTCTGTCTCGGTGAAACTAGCTGCTGAGTTGTGTAAAAATGCATGAAACATGATACTTGCTATATAGTTGTTATGTTTTGACCAAAATACCCTTGCGGGGAATAATTGCTAATTGATTGCCATGATTTGACCAAATTGCCCTCACGGGGAATAATGGCTAGTTAATTGTTATTTGTTGACCAAAATGCCCTTACGGGGAATAATTGCTAGTAATGTAAGTTATGAATACATGACACGTATATGATTATTTACACATGTAATGTGTCACAAAAACACTGGTTAAAGTCACACACGATTCAAGAACGAAACACGAAACATGTTATGTGCATAGGTATTATGTGCCGGGTCTAGAGACTCGATAATATTACGACACTTAGAAAAATCTCTTTGTTGTTTTAGAACGTTAGAGAGTTTTTCTGTGACGCGCATCTTGGCGATTTATTTTGGGAAATTCTTCGCAAACAGTGAGTTTCACTTTCCCCTCTTTAAACTGTTTTCAAACGCTTTTCACTTGGGGGAGATAACATACTCCACAACGCATTTAAGATTTTGTTATAAATTATATATCACTTGTAAAGGCTAAGTGGCAAACGAAACATTTGAAGTCCTACACATCGAACCGGTTAATATCTTGGATAGCGAGTCACTGTTGAGTAGTACTACTGGGTTTGACAAACCCTACCCAACGCTAAACTCGACTGGAGGTCGAGCGGGTGTAATTTTGGCTAACACGTACCATGGTCTGGAGGACCTGGTGACAAGGCACTTAGTAAATGAGTCAGCTTCGGTGTCGAACACTTAGTAATACTTGTTGTATAGATTAGCTACCTATCGATATATAATTTGACATAACACTATCTGGTAACGCAAAACGCCGTAACGTGGTTACGCAAAATGCTTAACGCAAAACGCCGTAACGTGGTTACGCAAAACGCTTAACATAAAACGCTGAACGCAAACGCTAACGATTTATTTTAAATAACTTGTGAACTCACCAACCTTGTGTTGACACTTTTAGTATGTTATTCTCAGGTAGCCGAGGCGGGCGCGCGGTTTAGGAACATGCATTGATTGAAAACGCTTTTGTTATGCAAACTTGTTTTTAACAGTTATCATTGGTTTTAAGTCGTCCTGCGTGACGCAACTTTTGGTTAAAGGTTTTTACGCTTCCGCATTTAATTACTCGTAAACGTTATCATGGTTTTGAAACTTTATTTTATGGTTTGATTATAACTGATGATTCCGATCCTGCCAGTTCAAACCCTCTGAAGGTAAAACTCCGTTAGTGGATTTTGAGGGTGTGACAGATTGGTATCAGAGACATTGGTTATAGCGAACTAGAAGCTGCATGCATACTAGACTATAACCGCGACGACCCATTAGTTATAATGATACGCACTGCATAGGTTTGTGTAGTCTTGTAATCTTATCTCTTTACCTCTTTCACTCATACGCGTGCGCATACACGGCTTACCTGTAGGAATGTCGACGCCACCCTCATCATCATCCGATTCGATGACGCATGCTCACGGGAAGGAACCGCAGTTACCTACCGCCTCACCACCCCGAGTAGTTCCGGAACTCGAAACTCCCGCACCGAAGAGGTACCGCCTATCCGGAGGCATTTACGAAAATGACGTTAGCTGGGATTGGTACCCTAACATGATCAGACGTATGGTCTATCGCGAACAAGTTCCCTCGTTACCTCACCCGAACCACCCTGCTTATCCCAACACCCTACCACCCATAACCGAACCTGTAGAGAGAGTTCTCGCAGCTGTTGTTTCATGCTTGGAGCGTGACGTGGGTTACATGCGCTATACGAGGGAGAACGTTTCCAGAATTTTAAAAGACGGAACCGAGACTAAGGAGGAGATTGCCCGCATGGCAGCGGCAATGAAGGAAATGCAAGAGACTAGCGATCAACAAATGAAGGTTATGATGAAGATGCAAGCTGAGATGATAGACTTGAAAGAGCAACTCCAAGAAGCAAGGACCCGAACCGAGATAGCTCTAGAGCGTTGCGATGTCTTACAGATGCAACTTGCTCAGAACGCAGCCGAACTTGAGGCAGAGCCTGAGGCCGAGCCTGGGGCAGATCCTGAAGTGGAACTTGAAGAAGACCCCGAAGAGGAGCCTGTGGAAGATCCCGAGGAGGAACCCGAAGTGGAACCGGAGGAAGAACTGACTGAGCCAGAGGCACACTCAGAGATGTCCACAGACGATGTACAAATGTGCAGATCCTTGGATTGGAACTGGCTAACGCGATGAACTGGGAGGAGTTCAAAAGCATGATGCGAGAGGAGTACTGTCCGAGAGAAGAGGTTTCAAAGTTAGAGTTAGAATTCTGGTCACTGAATATGGTGGGCTCAGAAATCGTAGCCTACACCACCCGTTCTCACGAGTTGGCTGTGATGTGACCGCGGATGGTGGATCCGCCGAGTAAGAGGATTGAAATATACATTGATGGGTTAGCACCGCAGATTCAGGGCATGGTGACGTCTTCCAGACCAGCCACGATCCAACAAGCGATCCGTTCGGATCAGGCTGTGACCGAAGGTGTGTTACCACCTAGGGGTTCGACCGTTAAAGCCCGTGACAACCAGAGTAACGACAATAACAGCAACAGCAACACGAACAGCGGGAAGAGAAAGTTTGACAACACCAGATCTTCATCCTCGAACCTCCCACCGCAACAACACTACCGTAAGCCCGAATTCACTCGGAGCTTTAACACTCAGAATCACAACAACAACAACAACAACGGTAGCGGGCAGGTTTCGAGCGGATATGCTGGGAAATATCCAAAGTGCAACAGGTGCAACTATCATCATGTTGGCCAGTGTGACCGTGTCAAGTGTCAAAGATGCGGAAAGATAGGTCACCAAGCGAAAGAATGTAGAGGAGACCTTGCGACAAAGGGTGCTCCTAAGCCACCGATGACGATGAAGGGATGTTTTGAATGTGGGCAGGAAGGCCATTTCCGGAAAGATTGCCCCAAGCTGAAACAGAATGACAACAATGGGGATAATGGAAGTGGCAGTAATGGTGGAGGCAATGGCAAGGGAAGAGCGTTTGTGATTGGATCGGGTCAAGCCCGCAATGATCCGCCCGTGGTGTCTGGTAAGTTCCCTGTAAACGATTGTTTTGTTTCTGTTTTGTTTGACACTGGAGCTGATAGGAGTTTTGTGTCGAAAGCCTTTAGCCAACTTTTAGACTTAACTCCAACCCCGTTAGATGCTAAGTTTCCTGTTGAATTAGCTGACGGTAAGACTATAATAACGACTCATGTACTTGCGGGATGTAAGTTAAAACTGTCAGGTCATGTCTTTGATATCGACCTTATTCCTTTTACGCTTAGTAGTTTCGATGTCGTTGTCGGCCTGGACTGGTTATCCGAGAACCGAGCGGAGATTATATGCCATGATAAGATAGTCCATATTACTACCCCTTCCAGCGAGACGATTTCGGTCCGAGGTGAGAGAAGCGGCGTGACCACCAGCATCATTACCCTTATGAAGGCGCAGAAGTATCTACGAAAGGGTCATCCGGCAATTTTGGCGCAGATCGTTGAGAAACCCGCGGAGGAGAAACGAATTGAAGATATACCGGTTGTGCAAGACTTTCCGGAAGTTTTCCCGGAGAATTTGCCTGGACTCCCTCCTGTTCGTCAAGTCGAATTTCAAATCGAGTTGACACCCGGTGCAGCACCCATAGCACGAGCCCCGTATCGGCTCGCACCGGCGGAGCTTCAGGAACTGTCCACTCAGTTGCAAAATTTGTTGGATAAGGGTTTTATCCGACCTAGCTCATCGCCGTGGGGAGCCCCTGTCTTATTTGTCCGAAGGAAGGACGGGACCTTCCGCATGTGTATCGACTACCGGGAGTTGAACAAGGTGACTGTCAAGAACCGTTATCTTTTACCCCAAATTGATGATTTGTTTGACCAGCTTCAAGGATCGAGTTACTACTCGAAGATCGATCTGCGATCTGGTTATCATCAGCTTAGAGTGCGCAAAGAAGATATCCCAAAGACGGCTTTCAGAACACGGTATGGTCATTACGAGTTTTCGGTTATGCCTTTTGGCCTAACCAACGCACCAGCCGTATTTATGGATCTCATGAATCGAGTATGCAAGGCGTACCTCGACAAGTTTGTGATTGTTTTCATCGATGATATTCTCGTCTACTCCAAGAACGAGACTGACCACGAAGAGCACTTAAGGGTAATGCTGGAACTGTTGAAGAAGGAAGAACTGTATGCTAAACTCTCGAAATGTGAATTTTGGCTTCGCGAGGTTCACTTTTTAGGACATGTGATCAACGAGAATGGTATCCATGTCGATCCCGGTAAGGTAGAGGCCATCAAAAACTAGGAAGCACCTAAGACTCCGACTGAGGTGCGACAATTCCTAGGACTGGCCGGCTACTACCGGCGTTTCATCGAGGGATTTTCAAATATTGCTCAACCCCTCACCGCTTTGACTCACAAGGGCACTAAGTACAATTGGGGTGACGCGCAAGAATCCGCTTTTCAACTATTGAAAACCAAACTCTGCAGCGCCCCTATTCTAGCCCTCCCTGAGGGAACGGGAAATTTTGAGGTACACTATGACGCATCTATACAAGGTCTTGGTTGTGTGCTGATGCAACTCGAGAAGGTTATAGCCTACGCCTCTTGACAACTACGGGTTCATGAGAAGAACTACACGACCCACGATTTGGAACTCGGAGCTGTGGTGTTTGTTCTTAATATATTGAGGCATTACTTGTACGGTACCAAGTTTACCATTTACACCGACCACAAGAGTCTCCAACATATCTACGATCAGAAGGACCTGAACATGCGACAGCGTCGTTGGGTCGAGCTGCTCAAAGATTATGATTGTGCCATCAAGTACCACCCTGGCAAGGCCAATGTGGTGGCCGACGCCCTCAGCAGAAAAGAAACAGATAAACCTAGACGGGTGAGAGCATTGCAACTCACGATTCATGCCAGCTTACCCGATTAGATTCGCGATGCGCAACTTGAAGCTTTGAAAGATGATAATCTTCCATCGGAACTCATGCGGGGCATGAACAAGCAATTTGAAACCAGATCGGACGGGGTCCGATATTTTGAGAACCGGATTTGGGTTCCACGGTACGAAGAATTGAGAACTCTAGTGATGGACGAAGCTCACAAGTCCCGATATTCTATCCACCCTGGCTCAGATAAAATGTATCATGATTTAAAGGCACTTTACTGGTGGCCGAACATGAAAGCCGACATTGCCACCTACGTGAGCAAATGCTTGACTTGTGCCTGAGTCAATATAGAATACTAGAAACCATCTGGTCTACTGCAACAAACGGAACTCCCAATGTGGAAATGGGAACACATCTCAATGGATTTTATTACGGGTTTACCTAAGACACCGACGGGATGCGATACCATCTTGGATAGCGAGTCACTGTTGAGTAGTACTACTGGGTTTGACAAACCCCACCCAATGCTAAACTCGACTGGAGGTCGAGCGGGTGTAATTTTGGCTAACACGTACCATGGTCTGGAGGACCTGGTGACAAGGCACTTACTAAACGAGTCAGCTTCGGTGTCGAACACTTAGTAATACTTGTTGTATAGATTAGCTACCTATCGATATATAATTTGACATAAGACTATCTGGTAACGCAAAACGCCGTAACGTGGTTACGCAAAACGCTTAACGCAAAACGCCGTAACGTGGTTACGCAAAACGCTTAACATAAAACGCTGAACGCAAACGCTAATGATTTATTTTATATAACTTGTGAACTCACCAACCTTGTGTTGACACTTTTAGTATGTTATTCTCAGGTAGCCGAGGCGGGCGCGCGGTTTAGGAACATGCATTGATTGAAAACGCTTTTGTTATGCAAACTTGTTTTTAACAGTTATCATTGGTTTTAAGTCGTCCTGCGTGACGCAACTTTTGGTTAAAGGTTTTTACGCTTCCGCATTTAATTACTCCTAAACGTTTTCATGGTTTTGAAACTTTATTTTATGGTTTGATTATAACTGATGATTCCATCCTGCCAGTTCACACCCTCTGACGGTAAAACTCCGTTAGTGGATTTTGAGGGTGTGACATGTGGATCCCACGCCATGGAGATCTCAGAGGTCGAATCTTAAATGAAGCTCATAAGTCAAGATATTCGATTCATCCAGGAACTACGAAGATGTACCAGGATTTGAAAAGAGATTATTGGTGGCCAGTAATGAAGAATGTTGTGATAGATTATGTCAGTAAGTGCTTAACCTGTTTACAAGTCAAGGCAGAGCACCAGAAGCCTTATGGAAAGATGCAACCTTTGGAGATACCAGAATGGAAATGGGAACACATTACCATGGATTTCATAACTAAGCTACCTCGTACAGCTAAGCACCATGATACCATCTGGGTGATTGTGGACCGTTTGACCAAGAGTGCTCACTTTCTGCCTATACGAGAGGCTATCTCGTCAGAAACGTTAGCAAGCTTGTTCATTAAAGAGGTTGTATCTAAGCATGGAGTACCGTCATCAATTGTGTCCGATAGAGATACACGGTTTACTTTGAGATTTTGGAAGAAGTTCCATGAAGCAATGGGAACGAGGTTGAACATTAGTACGGCGTATCATCCCCAAACAGATGGACAGTCTGAAAGGACGATCCAAACCCTTGAGGATATGCTACGTGCTTGTGTTCTAGACTTTGGTGGAAGTTGGGATGATCATCTGCATCTGGCAGAGTTCTCTTATAACAACAGTTACCATTCAAGTATTGGTATGCCACCATTCGAGATGTTCAATGGGAGACGTTGTAGAACTCCCGTATGTTGGGGAGAGATTGGTCAGAAGGAGATGGGAAGCCTAGAAGTTGTGCAAGAAACCTCTTCGAAGTTCGATCAGATCAAGGCAAGAATGAAAGCTGCTCAAGACAGACAGAAGTCGTATGCGGATAAGCGGCGACGACCGATTGAGTTTAACGTTGGTTACAATGAGATGCTCAAGGTCTCACCTTGGAAAGGAATCATTCGTTTCAGGAAGAGGGGAAAGTTGAGTCCAAGGTACATTGGACCGTTCAAGATTTTAGATCGAGTAGGTGAAGTGGCTTACAAGTTAGATTTGCCAGAAGAGTTGGAAGGAATTCATTCGACCTTCCATGTTTCTCATCTGAGAAAATGTGTAGCTGATGACACGTCGCACGTGCCATTGATGGACATTGAGGTTGATGAACAGCTGAACTATATTGAACAACCGATCGAGATAGTCAATCACAAAGAGAAACAACTTCGTCACAAGGTTATACCTTTAGTGAAAGTGATATGGAAGCATCGCAAAGGATCAGACGCTACATGGGAAGTTGAAGAAGAGATGAGCAAGTTTTACCCGAATTTGTTTATGTAATAGTTAGGTTTCGGGGACGAAACCTCTTTAAGGAGGGAGGACTTGTAACATCCTAATTTCGGTTTTATTAATAAAATAAATATCGTCTATTTTATAGTGGGTTGTTATCGGTTTAGAGAAATAGAATACAAGTTAGTCTAGTGTTGGGTTAAATGGATATGGATTATGGACTTGGATTATGAAAGAAAGAGGAAAGGACCATGGGCTTAAGCCCATGATCCATAATTATATAAACCATTAATCCCTCATTTAATTCATTCTCACACATTCCATACACCACCCAAAACACATACTTAAGATTTCTCTCTAGTTCTTCCCTATCTACACCAAAACCAAGAAGGAAACCGAGCAACGACCCGAGGTAATACTAGTATGATGTTTTATTAGCTTAAACTCGTTAGATATAGTCAAGAAACGACGAGCCGACACCGTTAAACCGTTTAAGTCATGATATCCGGATGGAATCGTGTATAAACCGAATCTATGATTAGCTTAGGGGTCACCCTAGCTTAGATCTGGATCGAACGGGACGAAAAAACGGTGAAAAACGAGCGAAAACCCATTTTTCCGGCGAAATCGGGTTTTTCCGGCGGCTTTCTGGCAATGACGGCGCCGGACAGTGGTACGAGGTTAAGGGGGAATGTCAGGGAATGTTCTGACATTCCTGACCTAACCCTAGTTCGCTACAGGAATATAGCGAATTAAAGTTGATTCTCTAGCTAGTTCGTCCATGGGAAAATAGCGAAGTGATTACAGTTCATGTTCAATTCTTTAAGGGAAAGGGATGACGAATCACCCTTGATTCGTTATAGCCAGTTCGTTAAAAGAGAGAACGAATTAGTGTTGGAATTACGTATGCCCGAGACACATATTTATATTAATGTGGCTAACTGTGTTTGATCCAAGTCGGGTCATACCCAATAACAAGCTAGACAACACCAAATGTATTCTTTTAATGATTTGATCATTTAAACGAATACCGAACACTACGCGTTTAGAAAATTGGTTTTCTAAACAAACACACTTGAGGATTTAAATAAATTATTTGGATAATTTGTTTATATAAATTAATTATTTAATTGGTTAAATAATTATATATATATGTATGTACATTTTATATAAGTGAGTTTTATAAAATGAATGGAGATGGAGATGTTTTAAATGTTAAAACAAAATAATAAAAAAAAAAAAAAAAAAAAAAAGAAAGGGAAATAACAAAAAAACGGCCACCCCATGTGGGTGGGGTTTTTTGGTCCAATCAATATGCCTTCCTTCCTTTTGGGTCCATGTGATCTCTTTATTATTACCTCCATCCAAGACATGCAAAAGGTATCCATCAATTTTGAATTTCAAGTGCAAAGAAAACTCCCTCTACCTCTCTCTCATACCCACGGCTCAAGTGGGCAGAAAAAGGAGTTTGTGTGAGCTTCTTTTGGTGTTTAAAATCCTAGCAACAAGTTGGTGTTGTTGATTAAAGCTTGGGGTATCAAAAGCTTGAGGGTTTCTACTTGCAACCTTGCCATTTGAAGACATCATCATCTTCATCCACCTACATCTTCTTCTAAAGGTAAAAAGAGGTACATTTACATTATGTGAGCATTTTTGTTCTTGTAATATTGATCCTTGGCTTTGGGTTTTAGTTTTACATAATGGTATGTTCAATAACAAGTTTTAAAATATAAGCTTCCGTTGCGTTTTCTAGTTAAATGTGGTTAACTTGACTTTGATAAACTTGTATAAAACCCAACAATGGCATCAAGAGCCGGTTACAAGGACTTATGCTCCTTGCATGTTCATAGATTTCGGGTTTTTCATGGGTGAAAAAGGGGTCCGAAATTTTGGTGGATTTTACCCCTCATGGTTTTGTAAGATCTTGACATGCATGGAAAGATCTTAGGAAACCATTAAACATTTGCATGTTGGAATATCAAAATTGCAAAATTTTGGGGGTGGGGGGTTTTGGGCCGTAGCTTCTTTGGGGGGGGGGGCCGAATCCCTTTGATTTTTTTTGGGGCATTGGTTGCTTAGGTTGCATGCTTAGAACATTTGGTATGTTTGGATGTGTCATAACCGAAACCTAGACCTTGGATGTGTTGATTGTTGTTTGTGTATGTTGATTATGTTTATTATTCAATATGGTTGTAATAATTCATAATTTTGGCTTGTGTAATTTATTTATTCATAAGTTGGTATGTAATAAGTAGATTAGTTGCATTTTCTTTTTTTAGAAAAATATGTATTAGGATACATTTTGTAAAATTTGAAGATGCAAGAATTGGTGGATTTGGGCCTTGGACCAAAATTTTGGGCTTGTTGGGCCTCACCGGCCCATCATGGGATTCAAGCCCATTAGGCCCACAAATTTCACTCTTGGGCCCAAGAAGACTTTTGGAAGTTTGGAGCCCATTAACAAGCCCAACAAGAACTCAACAACTTGGAAAGAATACTTGAAGCATTTGGATGCAAGATCAAGTGGGAGTCAACATTCCATCCTTGTGTCATGTTTTGTCCCTTAGGTGTGACTTATGACCCATACTTGTTTCGGCTAACAAGTATGGTCAAACTTAGCGGTTCTCGGTTATGACTATATTTTGCATGTGTATGCTTGGTTGTTTGTTTTACTTTATGTAATGTGTGGTTGATAGATATTAGGATATCCAAACCGTCACATAGGAACGACAACAAGCATAAAACGGGTTCTAATATATATTTGGTAATATCGCGTCAATTAGTTTAATTAAATGGGTTTATTAAAACTAAGCGATTACTCACATATAATAAAATTGGTTTTATTATAACTTGAACCTTGAAAATTGGTTTTCAAAATCGCCATATTACTAAATGCATGTTAGGATATGGCATAATGTTTTTTCAAACTAGAATATTGGAAAACTTAAAAATCCCTTTTTCAAAATTACCAAGGAAACAAGTCTAACACCATCCTTTTGTAAGACACTTAACGTATTAGGAAACTTTAAATGGGATAAAGGTCACCTAACCATTTTAGAGCAAACTAATATACTTAAGGTAATATTAACATATTTGTGGGATAAAGGTCACCTAACCACTTGTATGTTAATCTTACATGTTTTTACAAGAAGGACGACTTGAATTGGAAACCATGTGATAAAGGTCACCTAAGCATGGGGTCCAATGGTGTTGATGGGATAAACATGCCAACACGAAATAAGGATTTCGAATGGTCCCATACCTCTAGAAGTTGCAAAAGGTTGCAATCGTCAAGGTTGACTACCTTGTTAAATCAAATAACGGGATAAAGGTCACCTAACCGAAATTTGATTTATCGTTGGATTCTAGAATTTAATTATTATTTTAAAATTTGGAATAAAAGGGTATTAATAATTAAATTGTTTATAATACTAAATAAAACTTTGTTAAATTTTGTAGATGGCCGCTAACAATGCAAACACCTCTACCCATAACACCCGTAACCTATCCTTAAGAACCATCCTTGAAAAGGATCGTCTAAACCATAATAACTTTATGGATTGGTATCGCAACTTGAGAATAGTTCTCAAGCAAGAAGAGATATCATATGTCTTAGACGATCCCATTCCCGACGAGCCTAACGTGGAAGATGAGGAGGCTTATTACGATTGGGTCAAGTACACCAAAGATTCGGTGCAAGCCTCTTGCCTCATGTTGGGAACTATGATTCCCGAAATCCAAAAGGATTTCGAGCATCATGGGGCATACGACATGATAACTCAATTGAAGGAAATGTTCCTTCAACAAGCTAGAGCGGAACGTTTCGAAACGGTTCGAGCGTTTCATGCATGTCGTATGGAGGAAACCCAAAGCGTCTCATCTTATGTCCTAAAGATGAAAAGCTATATTGAAAAGCTTAATAGGTTGAATTGTCCCGTGTCTAATGAGTTGGCTACGGATTTGATCCTCAACTCTTTGACCAAAAGGTTTGAAACCTTTGTCATGAACTATAACATGAATGGGTGGGACAAAAGCATTGGAGAGCTTCACGCAATGCTAAGAACGGCCGAAGCGGGAATGGGTAAAAGGGTTTTACCCGTTCTAACAATCAATGAAGGCAAAAAGGGACATAACTCCAAACCCAAAGCAAGTGTTGCTAAGGGCAAGGGCCACGTCCAAGGAAAGGGAAAGAGGAAAGCCATTACGCCCTACAAACCGAAGGAAAAGAAGCAAAAGGTTGCGACGCAAGATCCATGCTTTGAGTGTGGAGAGATAGGTCATTGGAAAAGAAATTGTCCGACCTATCTCAAAGCGTTAAAAGATAAGAGGGATGCGGAGCAAACCTCAGGTACTATCTTTACTATATATGTTGAACTAAATGTTATTTCTTCAAATACATGGGTACTTGATACCGGATGTGGAACTCACATTTGCAATTTGTTGCAGGGGTTCAAAAGAAATAAACAACTCAACAAAGGGGACATTAGTCTCTTTATGGGCAATGGAGCAAGAGTTGAAGTCCAAGCTCAAGGAGACTACTTGTTAAAGCTTCCAAGTGGTTTGGAAGTAATTTTGAAGAATGTTTTGTATGCTCCTAAGTTAAGGAGAAACATTATTTCCGTGTCCCTTTTGAAACAATGTGGCTTTGATTTTAAATTTATGGATTATGATATTCATGTTTTGATGAATGGCATATTTTATTTTAAAGCTATACCCATGAATGGTATATATGAAATAGATCAAAGTGGTATGTCACATAGTAGTTCAATGTATAATGTCAACACCAAGAAACTCAAGAAGGACTTGGGTGATCCCTATCTTTGGCATTGTCGCCTTGGACATATAAGCAAGAATCGCATGCAAACTCTTCGCAAGAGTGGTATTCTAGAAACCAATGAGTTTGATTCATTTGATGTATGTGAATCTTGTTTACAAGGCAAAATGACAAAGCAACCCTTTAATAAGACTTTTGAAAGGTCAAAAGAATTATTGGGTATCATACATTCGGATGTATGTGGTCCTTTTAGACCAATGACTAGGAATGGTGAAAGATACTTCATTACCTTTATTGACGATTATAGTCGATATGGTTATGTGTACTTAATGAAACACAAAGATGAAGCTTTTGAAATGTTCAAAGACTTCAAAACTGAAGTAGAAAGACAACTTAAGACAACAATCAAAGTACTTCGTAGTGATAGAGGAGGTGAATACCTAAGTGGTGTTTTTCAAGATCATCTTAAGAGTTGTGGAATTATTTCACAACTTACTCCACCTGGAACACCACAACATAATGGTGTGTCTGAAAGGAGAAATCGTACCCTATTAGATATGGTTCGATCGATGATGGCTAGAAGCACTTTACCTCTATCATTTTGGGGCTATGCTTTACTTTCCGCTGTTCGCATATTGAATATGGCTCCAACCAAGAAAGTAGAGAAGACACCTTTTGAAATATGGCATGGAAAGGCTCCATCGCTATCATTCTTAAAAGTTTGGGGTTGTGAAACTTATGTAAAGCAATACACCCCAAACAAATTAGAAGTCCGATCCACTAAGTGTATCTTTATTGGTTACCCTAAAGATGATATAGGATATTACTTTTACGATCCTAGTGAGCAAAATGTTATTATTGCTCGAAAGGGTAAGTTCTTGGAAACTAAGTTCCTTAAGGAAGGAACTAATAGTAGAACAGTGAAATTTGATGAGGATCAAGAATCACAAGATGATACACAATTGGTTGATACTAGCACTCAACAAGAGGTTGTTGAAAGTGATCAAGTGGTTGATCAAAACACACAAAACGTTCGCAGATCTGGTAGAGTTAGCAATCCACCCGAAAGATATGGATTTTTTGTAGAAGGTTGCTACGTGGTAGATTCGGATGAACCAACCACATACCGTGATGCAATGTCCAAGAATGATTGTGACAAATGGCTTGAAGCCATGAACGTTGAGATGCAATCCATGTATGACAACCAAGTTTGGGAATTGGTTGAACCACCACTTAACACCAAAGCTGTTGGAAGTAAGTGGGTTTTCAAAAGAAAAACGGATATGCATGGAAACTTGGATACTTATAAAGCAAGACTTGTAGCTAAAGGTTTCACTCAAACTCAAGGGGTTGATTATGATGAAACTTTTTCGCCTGTGGCAATGCTAAAGTCTATTAGGATATTATTTGCCATAGCCGCACATTATGATTATGAAATTTGGCAAATGGATGTCAAGACCGCTTTCCTAAATGGATATCTTGAGGAAGATGTCTATATGGTTCAGCCTGAGGGTTTTGTCGATCCGAAACATCCTAAAAAGGTATGCAAGTTAAAGAAATCAATCTATGGATTGAAACAAGCATCTAGAACTTGGAATCATCGTTTTGATGAAGAAATCAAAAATTTTGGATTCATCAAGAACGCTGATGAGGCTTGTGTGTATAAAAAGGCTAGTGGGAGTATAATTACCTTCTTAGTATTGTATGTCGATGACATTCTACTATTTGGAAATGACATTCCAACCATGGAAAGCGTTAAGGCTTGGCTTGGAAGTAGATTTTCCATCAAGGATCTTGGTGAAGCTGCCTATATTTTGGGAATAAAGATCTATAGGGATAGGTCAAGGCGCTTGATAGGTTTGAACCAAAGTACATACATTGATAAAATCTTGAAAAGGTTCAAGATGGAAAACTCCAAGAAAGGTTTTGTACCTATTCAAAGAGGGACCATATTGAGTTCAGCTCAATGTCCAAGCTCAAAGGGTGAGCAAGACATGATGAAACAAATCCCATATGCTTCTGCTATAGGATCCATCATGTATGCGATGATATGTACTAGACCGGATGTGTCATGCGCTTTGAGCATGACAAGCAGATACCAACAGAATCCAGGAGACAGTCATTGGATGGCTGTTAAGAGCATATTGAAATACCTTAGGAGAACTAAGGATATGTTTCTGATATATGGATCTGGTGAGGAGGAACTCGCTATAAAAGGTTACACGGATGCGAGCTTCCAAACTGATCGAGATGATTCTCGATCACAATCTGGGTATGTGTTCACTCTTAATGGAGGAGCTGTCTCTTGGAAGAGCTCAAAACAGGAAGTGGTAGCATTGTCCACTACAGAATCAGAATACATCGCCGCTTCATTGGCAGCTCAAGAAGCTGCATGGTTGAAGAAATTCATTACCGATCTAGGGGTGGTCTCTTCCATTCAAGACCCCCTAGAAATCTTTTGTGACAACGAGGGTGCGATTGCACAAATCAAGGAACCTCGTTCGCACCAAAAGACAAGGCACATAGAGCGGAGATTCAACTACATAAGGGATGAAGTTGAAAAGGGAAAGATATGTATTCGCAAAGTTGGAACTGATCAAAATCTTGCGGATCCATTCACGAAGCTCCTAGAAAGACCTAAACATGAGCGTCATGCGAGTGGCTTAGGACTTCGATATTCTAGTAATTGGATTTGATCTATTTTGTATTAAAGTTTAAAAGACTTTTGTAATTTAACTCTTTTATATGATTATGGAATCTTGAGTTAAATTCTAATTTTGCATGTTTAATCCATGAATAAGTTATCTTATTCTAAAAGTCCGTAGTCGATCACATTTGTGGGAACAAATATGAAGCAAGACTATTATGAACTAGGTTTGGTGGATATTCATAAGAAATGAATATGGAGCATAGGTTTGCTGCCAAAGTTCATAGATATTTGTGGGATACAAATATTGGACTGACCCGCTCTCAATATTACTACATGGAGTCGATTGACTTGATCATTAGTAATCTTGAGTAAAGGAGAATTTCATATTATCCTTAGACCTGAGATGTATATTGGGTCTTGATTTTCACCGAGTATTACACTTTGACTCTCCCCTTCGCTATTCGTAAAAGATGGTACATAAGGATGAGCTCGGGTGGAGTATAAAGTGATAGTGAGAGGCGTATACAGTCAAGACGGAATTTGTTCCTCTTATGTGTTGAGAGTTTAGATGTCTAAGGCCTGATAAAGTTGAATTGTAAAGAGAATGATCACCTATGTCTCTTAGATCCAACATGACATCTAGTAACAAAGGGATATAATGATAGATTCACCTAAATCATATCAAGTAAGGGACTTGAAGGGATGATGTTATTGAATGGCACTTCGTCAAACACATTAGGGGTGGTGAACTGTTGTTAGGCGGTATTCACCACTTGCATTAATTTTCTATGTATCTCGTGCAAGTGGGAGATTGTTGGAATTACGTATGCCCGAGACACATATTTATATTAATGTGGCTAACTGTGTTTGATCCAAGTCGGGTCATACCCAATAACAAGCTAGACAACACCAAATGTATTCTTTTAATGATTTGATCATTTAAACGAATACCGAACACTACGCGTTTAGAAAATTGGTTTTCTAAACAAACACACTTGAGGATTTAAATAAATTATTTGGATAATTTGTTTATATAAATTAATTATTTAATTGGTTAAATAATTATATATATATGTATGTACATTTTATATAAGTGAGTTTTATAAAATGAATGGAGATGGAGATGTTTTAAATGTTAAAACAAAATAATAAAAAAAAAAAAAAAAAAAAAGAAAGGGAAATAACAAAAAAACGGCCACCCCATGTGGGTGGGGTTTTTTGGTCCAATCAATATGCCTTCCTTCCTTTTGGGTCCATGTGATCTCTTTATTATTACCTCCATCCAAGACATGCAAAAGGTATCCATCAATTTTGAATTTCAAGTGCAAAGAAAACTCCCTCTACCTCTCTCTCATACCCACGGCTCAAGTGGGCAGAAAAAGGAGTTTGTGTGAGCTTCTTTTGGTGTTTAAAATCCTAGCAACAAGTTGGTGTTGTTGATTAAAGCTTGGGGTATCAAAAGCTTGAGGGTTTCTACTTGCAACCTTGCCATTTGAAGACATCATCATCTTCATCCACCTACATCTTCTTCTAAAGGTAAAAAGAGGTACATTTACATTATGTGAGCATTTTTGTTCTTGTAATATTGATCCTTGGCTTTGGGTTTTAGTTTTACATAATGGTATGTTCAATAACAAGTTTTAAAATATAAGCTTCCGTTGCGTTTTCTAGTTAAATGTGGTTAACTTGACTTTGATAAACTTGTATAAAACCCAACAATTAGATGGACTAATTCGTTATATGGACTAATTCGTTATGTGGACTGATTCGCTAAGAGTTCAATTCGTCATAGGGTTCAATTCGCTAACCAGACCAAACGAATAAGGCCTGATTCGTTATAAGGTAAAGAATGGGTTCATTCATTATGAACCCCATTCGTTAAAGGACTGGGACGAATTAGAAGTTTAACATAATAACAGAATGGTCCATGGACATAGAAAAGAATGATTTAATTACAAATAAGCCCTTGAAATTTTAAGTAGCATATTATTCAATGATTCAAAATTCTAATGGAAAATGTGTTAAGACAGTTAATGAAAATAAAATTTTTCCAAGCTGACCCCCAGCCAGGGGCTCTGCCCCTTGGACCCCGCTAGGGGCTGCCGCCCCTAGAAACCCGCTGCCAGGGGCGCTGGCCCCGGACCCCTGTTCGTTGAGGGTAATGATTAAACTAGAAAGACGATATGTGTAGTGATAGTTTATTGATACGTATAATTATTATACAGTTAGTCGTTCATAGCTCAAGAAGGGAATAATCGTAAACGGTGAACGCAACCGCATTGAGGTGAGTTTCTAGCCCCACTTCCTTGTTATGTTTTCGGGGCTGTGTGCATACTCGACGTGATAGTTAATACACTTATCTTAAGTGGTAAGTGTATGCCTTGTATGATGATTGTTCGACGGTGCGTGAAAGATCTTCGGATATTGCATGTACTGTCAGGTGGTAGTTAAGATATGATTGATAAGTATGATGAAAGATATGTTGTATGTATGAATATATGATGTATGCATAATGTATGTATGTTATGATGATGGTACGTGAACGCTCTTCGGAGATTGCACGTATTGTCAAGGAAAGTATGTATGAACAGGTACGGTACAGTTACACGAAACAAAGGGACCAGACCCTAATAATATTTGCGATGGTAGGGACCAGACCCTAATAATATCTGTGATGTTAGGGACCAGACCCTAATAATATCTGTTATGTTGGGGACCAGACCCTTTATAATATCTGTGATGTTAGGGACCATACCCTTATAATATCTGTGAGATTATAGAGCGGAAGGCTCTTTAAATAGAACGGATAGATATTTATGAAAAGTTAGTATGAATAATGTACACCCCTTCGGGCACGTGTGCAAGTATGAGAACAGATTGTATTTTGTATGATTAACTAGAACTCACTCAGCGTAGCTGACTTTTAGTATGCACGCAGGTGAGTAGATTGAGACAGTTTGCATAAGAGGAAGCACATTGCATGGACTTGAAGAAGCTGGCATCTCAAGAAATGTTATGTTATTCTAAAGACAATGTTTTATGATTTAATTGATTTGAATGCCCGTTAAGATGAAAAAAGTATGGTTTTGTAATATGATGGTTTGAATGTTTTAAGATTCCGCGAATGTTTTTATTAACTCTGATATTATGAACTGTGTTTATGAGTAAATCCAACGTCCAAATGTGAGGCACCGGTAACGGGGCCTTACAGATAAAAACGCAAATGCACAAACTGCACTTATACATCTGCAAATGATCCAAACGTTTTCCAATGATCTTACCATAACATTCCTGAGTCTCAGAACAAAATTTAATAATTTTTCATGAAGTCTAACTATCTTTCCCAAATAAACGCTAAAAAACGTTAATAAATTCGTCAAATATTTTCCGTTTATCGAAAAATTACCAAATTTGAACAGGAACTCATTTATGTGATCCATAATGTCCCTGAAAAGTTACACAAACTAATAACAAGCATGTCACAACCTAATACTAAACAGCCCCTAAACGAGTAATACGATAATTACCTTGTCGGTTTTCGATAGTTTTCGGGATTTTTATCGACACTCATGGTATTCGTTCAAAAATTTTGTGTATTTAAATATCATATATCACAAAACCAAGCATAAATCATCCATATTACAGCCTTATTAATTAGGGTTTCGGTTAGGGTTTCAAATCAAGGTTTTAAACCATAAAAACGTTATATTAACGTTCTAATCCATGTTTTTGATCAAAAATGCATATGGTTCTAATTTGTAAACACGTTTAAGATCAAAACATGATTTTTGGTGATTTTTAGGGTTTTTGAATGGTTAAACATGTTTAATACTAATCAAAACCATAATTTCTATGTTTAAATCATGTTAATTAAACTTGAAATTCATGAAAATAAGATGTTACCTTTAGATTTTTGTTGCAAGGGTGAAGAACACAAACCTACTTGATCTAGTTTGGTGTTTTTTGTGAATATTTCCTAGGATAAAGCTTGTTTAACCAGCATATACAAAGTGGTCCCACCCTATAAATTGGAGTAGGCCCAAATGGGGGCCCGTTGGGCCTCTCTTTTGGCCCATTAATGCCTCGGTTTTTGAGTCACGTGTAAATCTTAGTCCAAAATGTAATTTGGGTTAGGTTTTTCACAAGAAAACTAGTTCGGATGCGAAGAACAGCGTGAAAACAAGTGTTTTTCAGCCCATTTTTGTAAAATAAGAAAAACGTACTGACTCGTTGTAAAAATCCAAAATATTTTCACGAATTGCTTAAAAAATCTTATATAAGTGTTCCAAAAGTCTCTTTTGGCTTGACGGATACTACAATGCTCGTTTTGATGTTAACAATTGCGTTTAAAGTCATAGCGTATTGTTAAATTAAACCTTTTTCGTTTAAATGGTTTTAAATGTACTGGGCCTAGTTATCAATATGTTAGCCACTATAATATGAATACAACTCATATATGACCCCTTAGTGTATATACGAGTCATAATCAGTATCGGTCGGTACTTGTTTAATCGCTACGAATTAACTGATTTATCGTTTACTCGTTACGTAAGGAATAAGGTATATCTCGTTTTGTCACGAATGCCACATTCTCCCCTTGTTAAGAAATTGCGTCCCCGAATTTGATGTGTCAACGGTTTTATTTTTAGGGAAAAAGTGTGGATATTTCTTTCGGAATTCGTCTTTTCGTTCCCAAGCAAATTCGGGTCCTTGTTTTGAGTTCCACCAAACTTTGATCAATGAGATTTTGTTGTGTCGTAACTGCTTGGTTTTCCCATCGACAATTTCTACTGGTTCTTCTACAAAGTTAAGCTTTTCCTTTACCTAAACATCTTCCGGTTGTACTATTGTTGTTTCATTAGTCATACACTTTTTCAGGCTCGACACATGAAACACATCGTGAATAGTGCTCAGTTCTAAGGGTAGTTTTAGTCGGTAAGCTACGGGACCAATTTTTGCAACAATCTCGAAAGGTCCAATGCATCTCGGGCCAAATTTGCCAGTCTTTCCAAACCTTATAACACCTTTCCATGGGGACACTTTCAAAAACACCTTGTCGATTATTTAGAAGGATAACGGTTTTCTACGAACATCGGCATAGCTCATTTGTCGGTCACGGGCGACTTTCAGTTTTTTTTTAACCTTATGAATCATATCGGTTGTTTCTAGAATCAATTCGGGTCTTGAATTTTGAGTATCACCCAATTCCGTATAATGCTTGTATACTACTTTGGTAACTATTATTGTAAGAGAACTCAATGAGTGGGATGTGTTGATCCCAGTTTCATTTAAAATCCAGTATACAAGCACGAAGTACATCTTCTAAGGTTTGTATTGTTCATTTGGTTTGACCATCTGTTTTGGGATGGTAAGCGGTACTCAGGTCTATTCAGGTTCCCAGAGATTCTTGAACTGCTTTACAAAAATGTGAAGTAAAGTGGCTGTCTCGGTCTGAGATGATCGAAAGTGGTACTCCGCGTCGGGATACAATTTCGTCAATGTAAATTTGGACGATTTATTCAGTAGTGTATTTGTTACGGATAGGAATGAAGTGTGTGGATTTGGTTAATCGGTTTACAATAACCCAAATGGCATTATGTCCTCGGGAGGTTTTAGGAAGATGTGACATGAAATCCATGGTGATTTGTTCCCATTTCCATTGTGGGATTTTGGGTTGTTATAACATTCCCGAAGGCATTTGGTATTCGCCTTAACATGAGCACAAGTTACGCATTTACTTACATATGTGGCTATATCATTTTCCGTACCAGGCCACCAGTAAAGTCCTTTAATGTCTTTTTATATTTTATCGGTACCTGGATGAATAGAATATTTGGACTTGTGCACTTCAACAAGAATCAATTCTCGAAAATCATGAAGAGTCGGAATCCATACTCGAATTTTGAAGTAATATATTTCATCAACTTTTTAAAGTTCTTTTTGTTCTCGTGTAATTCTTCCTTTTCTACTTGATTTCCTTTAGGGCTTCGTCTTGAGCAATGCGAATTTGTTCGATAAGGCTATTCTGGACAATCATTCCAAGTGCCCATACTCTTAGGAGTTTAACGTGACAATCGTCAATTTCAGGTTAACTCCGTTAACTCAACTCCGTCAATTCAAACTTAAAGATCACTGAATCTATAACGCACACCTCATTACATTTAAACTAGGGTTTAAATGACGCTTAACACTTACTACATGTGTAGTCTTTCGGGAATTGCACCGAAACGCAAACGAGTTAACGCAAACGATTGGTGAATAAACGAAAAACGTCAAAACAATAATTATGTGATAATTATGTGTTAGACTTATGTGTTATGTGATAACATAGTATAAAACGCTAACTCAAGATGCAAACTAGTTAATTTAGGCTAGAAAAGTACAAGTTAGAAGTTGAGGGACCAAAGTGTCATATATTATTATTAATAATATTAAAACCCTAACCTCCTTCTCTCCCTCACAAACCCGATCGGCCAGCCCCTTTCTCCCCTCCCTCTTGCGACGGCAGCCTCACACACACATATCACACTCGTTTAAGCTTGATTCTTCATAATCGGAGCATCCTACACTCGTTTCTAAGCACCCCTCACGTTTCCCTTGGTTTATTTCTGCGTTTTAAGGTATAAATATGAAACCCTAACTATTGAATATCATATTAAGTGTTCTTATGATTGATTATTGCTAGAGGATGATTGATTATGTATTGGTTGTTGATATTGAGGATCATATGTGATTTTGAACGGTGAAAGATTGATGAATCGTTGATTGTTTGTAAACCCTAGAGGGTTGCTACTGATTTTCTATGATTAATTATGTGTATTACATGTTTTGGGTTATGTCGTATGCTTAGGATGCATGTTAGATGATTGTTTAGGCTTGCTGAGTTTTTGACAGCAGTGATTGTTAAGATTGAATGATGTGTAACTTGTTGAATATAAAAGCAAACTGAGAAAATTATGAGTCTACTAGGTATTACTCTGAGTCTAGTTTTCAGAAAGTCCAACCACGCCAAATTTGGAGGTGTTTTGGTTGGTCAAACGATTTAATTGTGATTAAAGGTCAAAACTGGTACTGGACAGATTGTAAGTTATGTTTAGACGACTGTAAATAAATGTTAATGTGGAAATTGGTTGAGGTTGTTAACACTACAGGGTACTTTGTTGAGTCTAGTTTTTATAGAGTCCAAGTTTGTAGTTTTTGGACGAGTAAAAGTTAATCTTTATGATTTTACAAAACTGAAGTGCGAATCTGAATTGTGAGACCTGCTGTTAGGTTGTTTTGTAATTAGCATATCTCATGAACTACGAGACCAATTGGGTTGGTTCCACTTCTGGAAGTTGACTTGTTGAGTTAGGAACCTAGCCAAAGTGGTCTTGCATTTGTTGGATTTTTCATTCAACGGTAATTTCAAATAACATTCTGTTGCGCATGAATTTTACTGTTATGAGTTTGCTGTAATGTTTTGATCATTGTGAGAAACATATGTGGAATAAAAATAAAATAAAATATGTTCTGGAAACGCAATACATGTATTCTTTTGTGATGATTTTTGATGAATTAATTGAGATGGAATGATCGGTGGAATAGTGTAATCTTTCAAGTAGAAATTCTGTCTCGGTAAAGTTAACTCCCAAACTTTGTGAAAATGCATGAAAAGTGCTAGTTGCTAGTTAATTGTTAGGTTTTGACCAAATTGCCCCTGCGGGGAATACTTGCTAAATAATTGTGGTATTTTGACCAAATTGCCCCTGCGGGGAATAGTTGCTAGTGATGTACATTATAAATACATGACACGTAAATACTTGTTCACACATGTAACGTATCACAAATATACTTGTTAAAGTCACACACGATTCACAAACGAAACACGAAACGTAATATTTGCATAGGTATTACGTGTCGGGTCTAGAGACTCGTTAATAGCTTGAATACTTAGAAAATCTCTTAGTTGTTTTAGAAAGCTAGAGAGAGTTTTCTGTGACGCGCATCACTTGGTGATTTATTTTTGGGAATTCTTCGCAAACAGTTAGTTTCACTTTCCCCTTTTTAAACAAAACGCTTTTCACTTGGGGGAGATAACATACTCCGAAAACGCATTTAAGATGTTGTTAATATAGATTATATATCACTTGTAAAGACTAAGTGGCAAACGCAATAACTAAAGTCCTTCATTCACATCGAACCGTTTAATGTTGGATAATAGCGAGTCATTGTTGAGTAGTACTACTGGGTTTGACAAACCCCACCCAACGCTAAACTCGACAGGAGGTTGAGTGGGTGTAATCTTGGCTAAACACATACCATGGTCGGGATAGACCTGGTGGCAAGGCAAATGATAAACAGTCAGCTTCGGTGTCGAACACTTAGTAATACTTGTTTTATAGGCTAGCTACCTATAGATATATAATTGACATAACACTATCTGGTAACGCAAAACGCTTAACGCAAAAGGCTGAACGCAAAACGCTGAACGCAAACGCTAAACGCTTTATTTTATATAAACTTGTGAACTCACCAACCCCGTGTTGACACTTTTAGTATGTTATTCTCAGGTAGCCGAGGCGGGCGCGCGGTTTAGGATCATGCATTGCTTGAAACACTTTTAATTATGCAAACTTATTTTAAACTGTTATCATTGGGTTTTTAAGTCGTCCTGCGTGACGCAACCTTGGTTTCTATGGTTTTACGCTTCCGCACTTATTTTCATTTAAACGTTTTTATGGTTTGATTATAACTAATGATTCCGATCCTGTTAGTTCACACCCTCTGATTGTAAAACTCCGTTAGTGGATTTTGAGGGTGTGACATTTAATTCGTTCCTTCCAAATTAATGCATTAGCTACTATATTGGCCTTACCCAGATGCTATTTAATTTCACAATCATAGTCGTTCAACAGTTCCTACCCATCTTCTTTGCCTTATTTTCAGCTCTTTCTGATCAAATATGTGTTGTAGGCTTTTCTAGGCCGTATAAATAGTACATTTGGTGCCTTACAGGTAATGTCTCTATATTTTCAATGCAAAAATAACTTCTCCCAATTCACGATCATGAGTTGTATAGTTCTTCTCATATACTTTTAATTGACGGGAGGCATATGCTATTACTTTCTTCTGTTGCATCAGTACACATCCTAAACCTTTATGAGATACGTCACAATAGACTACCAAGTCATTAGTTCCATCTTGGAGACTTAATATTGGAGCTTCACATAACTTTTGTTTTAATGTTTGGAAGGCCATTTCTTGCTCTTCTCCCCAGTCATATGTTCGATCTTTTTGTGTTAGGATGGTTAAAGGTTGGGCAATGCTTGAAAAGTTTTCAATAAATTGTAAGGCCCCGTTACCGGTAGCCCTACTTTTGTGTTGGATTTACTCATAAACACAGTTCTGAATATCATAGTTAATTAAAACTTTCATGGAATAATATAAAACCTCAGCAGTCATTACAAACATTCATAATCTTGCCTTTAAAACATAACTTAAACACGAATTTTAGTTCAAAACATAACAAGTAGATCTTTAGATGCCAGCTTCTTTATTCTACCGTCATGTGTCCCCGCTCAAGCCAGCTACCTCATTCTACTCACCTGCGTGCATACTAAAAGTCAGCTACGCTGGGTGAGTTCTAGTTAATCACATAACTTACTTTACATACACATATACGTGCCCGAAGGTACGCATTACATACTTAACCTGTCCATCATTCTTTCATATTTATATTCATAACTAGCCTCACGTTATAAAGAGCATTTCGCCCTACATGCCTCGGATATTATTAGGGTCCGGTACCCTCCATCCTCGGATATTATTAGGGTCCGGTCACCCTTCATCCTCGGATATTATTAGGGTCCGTTACCCTTTCTTCCAAACCTCCATAGCATACTTTCTATATACATAATTGTAAAGTTTTGTACGTAGATACATCATTCATTCATCATCTTGAAACATACATATAACATCAAACCATTACCTGGCAGTACTTGCAATTTCAAAGATCGTTCAAGAATCGACAAGCAATCACTCATACATTTCACATAATACATATATGGCATACATTTATCACTTAGGATATGTGTATTAACTAATCACATCGAGTATGCACACCGCCCCGAAAACATAACAAGGAATGGGGCTAGAAACTCATCTGAAGTCGGTTACATTCACCGTTAATAGTTATCCCTTTCTTCTGTTGGGCACGGCTAACTGTACAATGTTCACATGTATCAATTAACTATTACTACTCATATCGTATTTCTATCTTTATATAACCCACAACGAACGGGGGTCCGGGGTTCAGCGCCCCTGGCAGCGGGGTTCTAAGGGCGGTAGCCCCTAGCAGGGTCCAAGGGGCAGAGCCCCTGGCTGGGGTCGAGCCGTAACTTAGTTCATTATCCAGTTTATCGGATTCGTTATTTAGTTCTTTAACGAATTAGATTTCTATAACGAATGGAGTTCTGATTCGTTATATCATAACGAATCACCACTAATGGACCATCTTAACGAATTGAACTTTATAGCGAAGTGGTCTTTCATAGCGAACTGGCAATCACAGCGAATTTCTCAACTAGTTCGTTATTCTTCTATAACGAATTGGCCTAATGAATCGAGGGTTCTTCTGTAACAAACCACATAACGGCTTGAAGCTCATTCGTTATTCTCCCGTAACGAATTAGGGTTAGGGTTTGTCAAAGAATGTCAGGAACATTCCCTGACATCCTTAAATACATGTGCCGTCTTTCCGGCGCCGTCGTGCCGGAAAATCGGGCGATGGCCGGAAAAACGCGGTTTACCGCATTTTACACCGTTTTTCATCGTTTTTCGTCCCGTTCGATCCGGATCTGAGCTAGGGTGATCGCTAAGCTCATCTTAGGTTCGGTTTATACCCGATTCCATCTGGATGTCGTGATTTAAACGGTTTAACGGTGTCGGCTCGTCGTTTCGTGACCATATCTAACAGGGTTAAGTTCATACAACATCATACTATCATTACCTCGGGTCGGTGCTCGGTTTCCTTCTTGGTTTCGGCTTGGAGAAAGGAAGAACAAGAGAGAAAGCTTAAGTGTGGTTTATATATTTGTGAATCATGGGCTTAAGCCCATGGTCTTTCCTTCTTTCTTTCATAACCCAAGTCCATAACCCAAATCCATTTAACCCAACACTAGCCCAACTCGTATTCTATTTATCTAAACCGATAACGACCCGCTATAAAATAGACGAAATTTATTTTATTATTATAACCAAAAGTAGGATGTTACATAAATCTCAGTAATACCCGGCTAATCCCAAAAATTAGAGAATTACTTTTGGTGATTTACGTACTCGCCAATTTTTAATAGCCTCAATTTTGCTTGGGTCTACTTGGATTCCTTCTAGATTCACAATGTGTCCTAAGAATTGTACTTCTTGTAACCAAAATTCACATTTGGACAATTTTGCGTGTAACTTTTCTTGCCTCAATAATTCCATGATTACCCACAGATGTTGTCCGTGTTCCTCCTTACTCTTCGAATATATCAAAATTTCATCGATAAACACTATCACGAATTTGTCAAGGTAGGGTTTGCAAACTCGGTTCATGAGATACATAAATACTGTAGGTGTGTTGGTCAATCCAAACGGCATAACCAAAAATTCATAGTGATCGTACCGAGTTCGCAAGGCTGTTTTTGGGATATCATCCTCTTGAATTATTACTTGATGACAACCAGATCTGAGATCGATTTTTGAAAAATATTTCGCACCCTGAAGTTGGTCAAACAATTCATCGATTCGAGGTAATGGGTACCTGTTCTTGATAGTTACTTTATTTAACTCCCGGTAATGAATACACATCTGGAAACTTTCGTCTTTGTTTTTCACAAATAACACTAGTTCTCCCCATGGTGAATAACTAGGTCGTATAAAGCACCTATTTAGTAACTCTTGAAATTGGTTGGACAGTTCTTGCATTTCATAAGGTGCAAGTCGGTAAGGTGTTTAGGCAATGGGAGCTGCTCCTGGTATTAAGTCAATACGGAATTCAACTTTTCGGGTTGGTGGTAAACCAGGAAACTCATCAGGGAATACATCTGAATATTCGTGTACCACTGGGATGTCTTCTAATCGTTTTTCATCGGGTTCCTTAACTGTTACACTTTCCAAGTATAATGTATAACCTTGGCGCATATACTTTAGTGCCTTAAGTTGGGATACACTACGTGAATATCGACCTTCGGCCACACATGTGGTCTGGGCGATTTGCCACACTTCGGCTTAAATGTGTGGCTAAAAGGTCTTTGACCATGTTTGAAAACCTTCCAGAAATTTTTGGCCACACATATTATTCTTCTTGTGACAATTCTTTACCGACTCAGGTACTTTTCGCCACACCTTTGAAAAAACTGTGACAAAAACTAGCCACATTATAAAAACGTGTGGCGAAATGTGACCTACAGTCATAGTTTGTTAGATCTTTGATACATGTGACCAAAAACACATGCATTAGCCACAAACTGTGACATTTAACTAGCCACATGTTTTAATAGTGTGGCCAAATGTGACAAACGGCTACTGTATTGATAAGAGATGTGTCTAAAAGGTAAAGATATAGCCACTTATATTACGTTGTGTGACCTAATGTCACATTTTCTAGCCACATTTTTAATAAAGTGGTGAAACAAGACGAACAACAATTGTATTTATTAGTAATGTGGCTAAAACGCTTAAAATATATGGCCACTTATACGAGGTTGTGTGACCAAAGAGTAGTTTACTTTTATTTTTCCTAAGTTTTTTATTGTCACGGATACACTTATTATGTGTGGCTATAGGTGATAAATTGTCACACTTAAATATTTTTAAGTGTGTCCAAATGTAATTAATGGCCACTTATAGGAGGTTGTGTGACCAAAGAGTAGTTTACTTTTATTTTTCCTAAGTTTTTTATTGTCACGGATACACTTACTATGTGTGGCTATAAGTGATAAGTTGTCACACTTAAATATTTTTAAGTGTGTCCAAATGTAATTAATGGCCACTTATACGAGGTTGTGTGACCAAAGAGTACCTTAGTTTTATTTTTTATAAGTTTTTTATTGTCACAAATACACTTATTATGTGTGGCTATAAGTGAGAAATGGTCACACTTAAATATTTTTAAGTGTGTCCAAATGTAATTAATGACCACTTATAAGAGGTTGTGTGACCAAAGAGTATGTTAGTTTTATTTTTTCTAAGTTTTTTATTGTCACATATACACTTACTGTGTGTGGCTATAAGTGATAAGTTGTCACACTTAAATATGTTTAAGCGTGTCAAAAACGTAATTAATGGTCACACGTTGATTTGACGAGTGGCGACGTCATAATTGCCTTTACAGTTTCTTGTGCCCGCCAAATTCAAATTGTCAGGGAGATGTATCGGCGGTTTCCGATGGTGTTTAAATACCAGTCACAATCACAATCACAATCACAATCACAATCCACAATCACAATCACAATCCATAATCAAAATCCACTATCACACTCACAATCCACCTTTCTTCCGATTATAATTTCCGAAAATGGCTGCAGCTTGGCTCGAACGTGCACCGGGTGCTCAAGCCCCCATCTACTACGACCCCACATTTTTCACGATACGATTCCACTTTTTTTCCGGCGCCTTCCGTAGGAATCAAAGGGTGAGGTATATTGACTATGTCAACCCTCAAACCTTCTCGTACCAACAACTTAACCAAATGGTTAGGTGGCTTGGGAACACGACTGTTGATTATTTCAGCTCTGAAATGGTAGTGCCGGGAATTGAGGTGGCGTACATCGAGTTAAACGACTTGGAACACTTCAAGGCGGTGTCCGTTTATGGGGCATTCCATTCTCAGGTGAACCTTCGCCTCCATAGGCTTAGGGACTCCACCTACACCTCTGATGGCATGTACGAGAGGATCATGCCCTCTCATACTCCAGAGGAGAATGCGGATGTAGATTCGGATACGGAATCTACAGGGAGGTCTACGATGGATGTCGATGTAGATTCTGAGATGGTGTCGGATGCAAGGAGCTAGTTATAGTTTTATGTAATTTTTGGTTTTCTATATTAATGTAAATTTTATTATTGTAATTTTTATATTTTGGTATTAATATGTTTATGTAATGTGAATTGATTAATCATATTAATTTTTTTTAATACATAATCACTTATATTATGTGAATGTTATTGATGTAAATGTTATTATTAACTGTAAAGCGTGGAGCGTTTACAAAGCGTGATATATAACTGTTGGCTGAAATTTAATGATTGGTTTTTTTTTAATACCTAATCACTTATATTATGTGAATGTTATTATTGTAAATGTTATTATTAACTGTAGAGCGTTGAGCGTTTCCAAAGCGTGATATTATTAACTAGGAATTATTATTATAAATGTTATTAATTATTAACTGTAAATGTTATTATTATATTTTGGTTTATGCGTATGTATAGCGTATTGGATGTAGTTTTTTTTAATTAACTGTAAAATAGATGTTAGTGTGATTGAATAACAAAATAGACCTAAAATTTAATTTTTGGTAGTTGAGACAGTAATTTATTGTAGTTCAGTTGATTTGTAGCATATCTAGTAAGATATACTAGTTTTTTTTTATTTTAATTAACTTGAATGTAGGCTATTATTACATAAATATATTTCCAAGATTTTTGACAGGTATTAAAAGCGTACAAAGCGTGTGATTTACTAGTTTTTTTTTATTTTAATTAATTTGAATGTAGGCTATCATTACATAAATATATTTCCAAGATTTTGAACATGTAGTATGTATAAATGTAATTAATTTCCAAAAATAATTAGCTTCTGTGCGTTTCCAAAGCGTGTGGAAACCATTTTGACAGGTAGTATGCAGTTATAGTGTGTTATACACTCAACAACCAACTATATAACAACAGAGACTTTAATGACTGCAATAAAACTGGTGATTGAAATTTATTACACTTCTATATATGTTATGTGAATTCCAAACTTGGCCAAGCAGAAAAAATTTAAGGTTTCCACAGATCTTAAACTTCCCAAAGATCTTAGATTTTGATAAAATCCTTTCCAAAACTCAATGCCATCACCAAATCTTAAATCTAAGGTTACTGGTGATGGCATTGAGTTTGGAAGCGGTTTTTCAAAACTGAATTTTATTTGTTCAAAGGCTTCTTCAAAGTCTGGAGGGTACAATTTTGGTATGCAGGTTAGTGAAAAGAAGGGCATAATGGTCTTTTTTTTATAAAATGAGTTGATAATGTTTTACAGGAAACCAGTTGTTGAAAAGTATGTTGAAACATAACCAAATAAAGGTTGTGCAAGAAACAAAACCATCAGACGAGAAATGATAACTGTCACCGAACACCCTAGACAACATGATGCATTTTTGGGCTTTCTTTGTATTAATGTAACTTTTATATCGCACGAGTTAGTTATTAGTGTAATGAATTTACTGATCTTACTATGGTACACTACAAGTCAATTGTGACTTTTATCGATGTAACATGATGTATGTTTGAACTTGACACCAATTGACCAAAATAGCCAGAAGATGAAATGAATTCAACAAACCGACCTGTACGTATAAGTAGTAATAGTATTAAAAACAACCAATATTTCTTTAGTTTGAATTAATTAGTACAAAGTAAAGAATGGTGATATCATGTATCACAACTATATTTAAACATTATTTACATCTAACTAGCCGAACGAACACAACTGCTGGGTCGACAACCCCGACATCGGTGTCAATCTCCATTACGAATAGTTGTAGGCTTTTTCCCGGGCCTCCAGTAATTATCCGGGGACTCATTACGAAGCAGTTGATTTGGTTGTACAAGTGGCAATGTATTACCCTCATCAGGGAAAGTTACCGTACTAAATTCCTCATTGACCTCGTCATACGAATGCCTATAATTCTTGGGTGGAGTCATGAGGACAACATGCTTTTTTCTATCCAGCTGATCTTGAACATAAAACACCTGGCGTGCTTGCGAGGCCAATATGAACGGATCATCCTTGTGGCCAAATTTGTTTAGGTCGACCGACGTGTAACCAAGAATATCATGTTTGACATGTTTACGGTCAACCCATTGGCACATGAAGACCGGAATTCTTTTAGTATGATAATCTAGGACCCATATCTCTTGCAAAACCCCAAAATAAAAGTTTTGTCCATATGTCACCACGTCTTTTTTGATGTGCATGTCATCCGCCTCTACACCAACCCCGTTGTTCTGGTAAACTCTACCATCATGAGATTTTGTACGAAATTCAAAACCATTGATGTCGTATGTGTCGTATTTGTAAACGTTGCGGTGTGCTCCGTGTGCAATCCACTTTACGGTTTCCGATATAGAACCTGGGGAGCCCGCTAGCTCTCTTTCAACCTGAATTTTATTACAAGGATTAGATTCTTCACCTACATTGCAGAAACTATAAAAGAATTTGAAAAATTATAGAACACTTAATAAATTGATCTACCTTGTCGCGTAACCAGTCACCAAACTTTAAAGTATGCTCCTTCTCCAGCAATGCTTGTCGTTTACCATGCATTTGGTTTTTCAAAGAGGTCTTGTGTTGTCTGCAAGTAGGAGTATAATATATTATGAATATATATATATATATATATATATATATATATATATATATATATTAAATATATATATATATATATGGGTGGAGTTACTGTACGCTAATGCCTTAACGTACGGTATATTCTGATTTAATATATGGGTGCGTTTGCTGAGCGTTTAAGTTTTCTATATACAGTAACTGCACCCTATATATATATATATATACATATATTAGAGTATATATGTTAGTAATACTTACTCGATATACGGCGCTATTTCAGGTGTATTCTGCAGCACATAGAAATGTGCTCTCTTGAAAAGATCAGAAGAAACTTCAACTGATTTAACGCCTGTGACAGGAATTGTCTCCCCATTATCATCATGCTTATCATGTGGAATACCAACAGTACTCTTGATGTTTTTTTGGTATTCGCTCAGAAACTCGATTGTTTCTTCCGCAATGTTCTCCTCAGCAATGCACCCTTCTGGATAAGTTTTGTTTCGCACATGCCCTTTGATAACCTTCATACACCTTTCAAAGGGATACATCCAACGAAAGCATGGTGGCCAATATAATTTTATCTCTCTTACAAGGTGCACGGTTAAGTGAACCATGACATCAAAAAATGATGGCGGAAAGTACTTCTCCAGCAGGCACAGTGTAACTATTTGCTCTTCCTGCATCTTATCGAGCTCTTCTACAATGATTTCTTTGCTACAAATTGACTTGAAAAAATAAACAAAGCCTGATTATAGCATTTCTCATTGGTTCTGGCATGATGGACCGTATTGCAAGGGGCAGAAACTGTTGCATAAGCATGTGATAATCATGTGATTTAAGGCCTTGTAGCTTCCTTTCTTTAAGATTCACCAAACTAGAGAAGTTAGAACAATACCCTAGTGGAGCCTTCAGTTTATACAGTGTTTCAAGAAACATGCCTTTTTCTTGCGCTGATAATGTGAAGCACGCTGCAGGCAGTTCTGTATTGTTGCCTTTTGCTTTCGGTTGCAACTCCTTTTTAATCCCTAAAAACTCCAAATCCTTTCTAGCTGCCAATCCGTCTTTTGTCCTACCGGGAATGTTCAGCAACGTCCCGACAATACTTTCTACCACATTCTTCTCAACATGCATCAAATCAATACAATGTTGGACAGGTAAATACTTCAAATAGTTGAGCCGTTGGTACCATATGTTTAACTTCATCCAATATTGGTGGGGCGTTGTGTTATCCCTTTTCCTCTTACTCCCACTTAGGGATTCAAATCCCTTTCCCCATTCATTGTTAATGTTTTTGACCTCGTCGTATATCTCTTCCCCTGTCAAAGGCTCTTTAGCGGTTCTCATCTCTTCTTTTCTGTTGAACGTCTTTGTTTGTTTTCTGAAAGGGTGGTAATGTGATAAATACCTTCTGTGGGCAGCATAACTCTGCTTCTTTGTGTGATATAGTGGAACACACTAAGTGTTGCCCCAACACACCACACAACCTTTGAATCCACTGTAAGGGCAACCACATAGTGTGTGACATCTGCCCCGATCCGACCCGACCCAGGTACCCGTTTCTCTTACCCGAACTCTTTCTTTTATGATTTAATATTTATTTATACTTATATTTTACTTTTAATAATAATAATATACTTTTCCTTCCCGCCTCTCTCTCTCTTTCTTTCCGCCGTCCCGTCCCTCTCCTTCTCTCTTTCCGCCTTGTTTCCCTCTTTTTCTTCTAACTCTTTGCTTGTCCTTTGGTTCTTCCCGCCTAAGGTTGTCTGCGCAGCTCCACGCGCCAGACCCCTTACAAGGAATCCTGCGTGAAGACCACCTGTTTCAGCGATACGCGAGACGAACTCTTCTCGCAGCGCGTTAAGAATTGTAATTCTTCTCGCAGTGCGCGAAGGACGGGAGTTCTTCCCGCGACGCGCTAAGGGTTTGTAGTTCTTCTCGCAGCGCGCTAAGAATCGTAGTTCATCCCTCGACGCGCGAAGAATTATAGTTCTTCCCGCGGCGCGCTAGGAATTTTAGTTCCTCCCGCGGCGCGCTAAGAAATGTGACTCTTCCCGCGGCGCGCTTAGAAATGGTAGTTCTTTCCGTGACGCGTTAAGGTTAGTTCTGTCTGCCTTCGCGCTCGCGCTCTCTTGACCTTCTGTGTCAGCCTTCTCGCGTTAAACCCTTTGAGTTTTCTTCTGTTTAAGCTAGCCGTTGCTTTTGAGTTGTCTTATCTTTTGAGCTGTTGACCTAATCTGCTTTATGTCTGAAAAGTTACTTTCGCGCAGCATGCGCACCAACCCCATTGGTTGACAGATAAAGTGACTGACATAATCTTTTGAGATCTGCTTTTGCCATGCTTGACCTGTACCTTTATCTACCCGCCCATGCTTTTTTTTTACTGTTCCCTGACAGCTTTATCTTGCCTCTGCAGCTGCCATATCTTTCCATATCTTTTGCTTTTGGATTCTTATGCTTTTTGATATCTTTTGCTTGATCCTGTTAAAGATCCTTTCCCCTTTTCTAGGGATTATGTCTCCTAGGGTTTTCCTATAAATAATAACAATATTTTCATTACACTACACACACAAAACACTTAATCTCTCCTGTTCTCTTGCTCCTTGCTCTCTCTGCCGTCTCCCTCTCTGCCTCCGTCTTCCTCCCTGTTCTGCCCTGCTTTTCCGGTAATATATATTATATATAATAATTTACTTATTAATTATGCTAACTTATAATCAAGACTTAAAACAAATCATTAAAACAATAATCTTATTTATAGGTTAACTTGTGCTTGTTTAAAGTTGGTTCTTGCTTTATCTTTCACCGCATCGTTTATCATGTGAGTAATCTCGTACCTAATCCCTTTTTGCTTTTAATGTTTTGGGATGTTCATGTGTTCATACAAACTTAGAGTCTTAAACTTGTTTATGAACTTTAGTCGCGCAGTATCCCATGTGTTGAGGACGTAGACTTGGCTGTTTATTTGTATGTGTGGATCATTAACCGTCTTGTCGGTCTATTCCGCAGTTTTCATGGTACCATTAGATGAACACGGGAGAACTATCGTTTATGATTTTCTCTTTTGTTTACACATGCACAGTTAGTCTTGTTTGTGAGCTCAATTGTGAGCACTGGCAGTCTTATGAATCTTAGAGTTGGTCCCGATCAGATTACACCCTTGTTGAAAACCAGACATACACATGTTGCGCGCAGATTTTATTGTTATCTATGTATTGTATTAAACTTGATTTCTCACCAACACGCAAGTGTTTGACGTTTATTTTAACACATGTTCAGGGTTGCAGTAGCTGTTTTGGAGCTTGTGGACACATAGGAAGTTTTCTTTATTTTGGACCTAGATTAAAATGTATCAAGACAAGTTATTGCTGTTCGAATATTATGATTTATAATATATTGATTTATGATGATTTATGTTATCTACATTTACCCTGCGCGTACGCGAATGAATGTATTTATTAAATATTGACACCCAATAGTGTCACGAGTAATGAAACAATATGTGGCGCCCCGATGTATAATCTGCCTTTGGTCGGGGTGTTACAGATTGGTATCAGAGCTCGTTGACTTTAGGATAGGTGGTTAGACGTAACGGCCTAGAATACCTAAGAGTCCCTTCTCGCGCATGAGAGAAATCTCATGTTTGCGCGCTTATTGTTAATTACTCGTTATTTGTGAATATGCTCGCGCTTGCGCAGTATATGATTTTATGTTTTATTTCGCGATATTTCGATTTTTGTTGAATTTCGATTTTTATTGATTTTACTTACATATTCGTTTGTGGGATTTGAAAATCCGAAAAGTCATGGTGATACATGAATAGTTGATTTTCAATTTCCATTTACGATTATGTTCTGAGGTTGGAGACTTGAAAAGTCATGGTGATACATGAATTGTCAACCTCCAATACTCATTTTCTTGTATATTTTATATTGAAGATTGGAAAGTCATGGTGATACATGAATCGTCAATCTCCAATACTCGTTTACTCGTATATTTTAAATTAGGAATTCGGAAAGTCATGGTGATACATGAATTGTCGATTTCTGATTCGAATTTGTTACCTTTATTAAGTCTGCAATTAGGGTCATTTATTTTACTTTAACTTTTGATAGCATCTAACTCCGTGAAACCAAGCTTTATAAGATTAAAACTTTGCGATAAAAACCAAGATATTAACTAAAATTAAAAACTTTTATAGAATGCCTCCGCTATCTCGCCGATTTCAGAGAAGAGAAGCCTCGCGCATGCGTAGACAGCAACGTTCCCAGGAAATAGCCGCCGCGATAGCCCAAGCTTTGAGCCAAAACAATACCAACACCTCTGGTTATAACATTAAGTCCTTTAACGCGGGTAACCCTCCAAAGTTCACAGGTCTTGAAGGAGCCACCGTGATGCTCCAGTGGCTTGAGAAAATAGAAAACACTTTCCTCCACACCCAATGCCCCTCAGACAGACGAACCCTATATGCTTCCAGTGTCCTGGAATCCAGAGCGCTTACATGGTGGAATGGAGTAGCTCATGCGCGTGGCGCAGAGGCTGCTTCTAGCATGACATGGGAGGAATTCAAGGAAATTCTTACGCGAGAATTCTGCCCTCCCAACGAAGTTAAGCGCCTGGAGGAAGAATTCTGGAACTTGAAGCAATACAGTGGCGAAGCGCGCGAGTACGCGACGCGCTTCCACGAGCTAAGCTTACTGGTCCCTCACCTTGTTACCCCTTCACGCCGAGCAATCGAGAAATTCCTTGGGGTCTCCCCATGGAAATTCAAGATTCTGTATGGGCCAGAAACCCAGTTACCCTCTCTGACGCCATCGAGTTGGCCGCTGTGCTCAGCGACAACCATGTCAGAGCAGGAACCCTGTTCCTGCGGGGAACTGAGAAGACCAAACTCACCAAGACTGCCCCTGAACCAACAGAAACCAAACCAGAACCCTCAAACCGTAACAACCTCAAGCGCAGGCGCAAGGCCTATGCGCTTACCAACCCGCCCATTGCCCAGCAACCCGCTTACCAACCCCCAGTTTACGCGCCTAACCCTCTGTCAGCCTACCCAACACCTCCTGTAGTCCACAACTATGCCTTAACCAATCCCGCACTCCCTGCCCCGCCAACTAAGAAACCTTACACAGGAAATCAACCCTTTTGCCCAACCTGTAGATTTCACCACCCAACCCAAAGCCCGTGTCGACTTTGCAACCGATGTGGCCGTACTGGTCACACTGCTGAAAACTGTAGAGTCCTTCCCGCCAATCCAATTGCGCCAACACCACCAGTCTACCCGCAGAACCCACAATCAATCTACCAAAACCCACGACCCAGATCGTGCTTTAACTGCGGTGATCCCAGTCATTTCCGGAACGCGTGCCCAAGACTACAAGTTCAGATCACACAAGCGAATCCGTTGAACCAGATTTCAAACCAAGTAACGCGTGGACGAGCTTTTAACATAACCGCGCACCAAGCGCAAGCGAATAATGACGTAGTTAATGGTACATTTTTGCTTAACGGATTTTATGCTTCTGTACTTTTTGATACTGGCGCCGATCGAAGTTTTATCTCTCGCGCCTTTGAGCAGAAGCTTGCGCGACCGCGCGATAACTTAAAAGAAGATTTTTCAGTTGAATTGGCTAACGGTGAAACTGTTTTAAATAACTCGGTGATTAAAGATTGCACGCTTAACCTTAACGAAAACGATTTTCGGATTGACCTCATCCCCATGCCTCTTGGAAGCTTTGATGTTATCATTGGTATGGACTGGCTCTCGCATAATCGCGCCGAAGTTATTTGCGCCAAGAAGATGATTCGCATACCTCGAGAAAATGGTGATCTTCATATTTACGGCGAAAAACCCTCCCGCGGTCTTAAACTTATGTCTTGCGCCGAAGCCCAAAGACTCATGCGGAAGAAGTGTATTGCATTTCTAGCCCATGTGGTTAAACCTGCTGAAGAGAAGAAGCTTCGCGATATCCCTGTTGTGCGTGATTTTCCTGAAGTTTTTCCTGATGATCTTCCTGGTATCCCTCCCGCTCGTGAAGTCGAGTTTCGTGTTGATCTTGTCCCTGGTGCTTCCCCCGTAGCTAAATCTCCTTACCGTCTTGCACCCGCTGAGATGCAAGAATTGGCCAGCCAACTTCAAGAGTTGACTGCTAAAGGATTCATTCGCCCTAGCTCTTCGCCCTGGGGTGCTCCGGTGTTGTTCGTTAAAAAGAAAGATGGATCGTTTCGCATGTGTATTGATTACCGCGAGTTGAACAAACTCACCATTAAAAACCGGTATCCCTTACCGCGTATTGACGACCTCTTTGATCAACTCCAAGGTGCCTCCTGTTTCTCGAAGATCGATCTCCGTTCTGGTTATCATCAGTTGCGTATCCGCGATGAAGATGTTCCGAAGACTGCTTTTCGAACTCGTTATGGCCATTTTGAATTCTTGGTCATGTCCTTCGGTTTAACCAACGCACCCGCCGTTTTCATGGATCTAATGAATCGGGTGTGTAGGCCCTTCCTGGATAAATTCGTGATCGTGTTTATCGATGATGTTCTGGTGTATTCTAAGACCAAGGCCGAGCATGAGCAACATCTCCGATTGGTATTGCAAAAGCTTAGAGCTGAGCAGCTCTTTGCCAAGCTCTCCAAGTGTGAATTTTGGTCGGATGAAGTACAGTTTCTTGGTCATGTTGTTAACAAGATGGGTATTCATGTCGACCCATCCAAGATTGAAGCAATCAAGAACTGGATTACGCCATCCTCTCCTTCTGAGATCCGTTCCTTTCTGGGCTTAGCTGGTTATTACCGGCGTTTCATTTCGAACTTCTCAAAGATCGCTTTGCCTTTAACAGCTCTAACGCACAAAGGTAAACCGTATATTTGGGGCTCGAAGCAAGAAGAAGCCTTTCTGACGCTCAAGCGTTTGTTGTGTGAAGCTCCTGTTCTTGCGCTACCTGAGGGTAATGATGATTTTGTCGTGTATTGCGATGCATCCAACCAAGGTCTCGGTTGTGTTCTTATGCAACGAGGCAAGGTTATCGCTTACGCATCAAGGCAACTTAAGGTTCATGAAAAGAATTATACAACTCACGACCTCGAACTTGGTGCAGTTGTTTTTGCCTTGAAGATCTGGAGACACTACCTTTATGGTACTAAGTGTATCCTTTACACTGACCATAAAAGCCTTCAGCATATCTTTGATCAAAAGGAACTTAACATGAGGCAACGCCGATGGAACGAACTCATCAGCGATTACGATTGTGAGATCCGGTATCATCCTGGTAAGGCTAATGTGGTAGCCGATGCGCTCAGCCGAAAACCCTGCCAACTTAACTGTATCTTGCCGCGCACGCATCTTCACTTTGCGCCGATCCAAAGCAACCTTGAATCGCGTATTCGTAACGCGCAGCGCGCATCCATCAGTAATGGTAACCTTCGCACAGAGTTAGCGTGTGGCGCGGAAGCGCATTTTGTCCCTAATCTGAGTGGAATTCTCTGCTATCTCAATCGCATCTGGATTCCCTTTGATGAGAATCTTCGCGCTGATATCCTGAGTGAAGCACACAAATCTCGATATTCTATTCATCCTGGCGCCGATAAGATGTACAAGGATTTGCGCATTACTTATTGGTGGCCCGGTATGAAAAAGGATATTGCTGTGTTCGTAGCTAAATGTCTGACTTGTTCTAAAGTAAAAGCTGAACACCAACGCCCATCTGGTTTGCTCGAACAACCAGAAATTCCTACGTGGAAATGGGAATGTGTAGCGATTGACTTTATTACCAAGTTACCTTTGACAGCAAGCAAACATGATAGCATTTGGGTAATAGTGGATCGTTTGACTAAGTCTGCTCACTTCCTGCCCATTCGTGAAAACTACCGTGTTGAGCAACTCGCGCAGCTTTATGTCAAGGAAATTGTCTGCCGCCATGGTACTCCTTTGAGCATCATATCCGATCGCGATGGCCGTTTTATATCCCGCTTTTGGAAATCTCTCCAATCTGCGCTAGGAACTCGCTTGGACATGAGTACGGCATATCATCCCCAGACTGACGGTCAGTCTGAGCGAACTATTCAAACTCTTGAGGATATGCTTCGATCTTGTGTTCTTGATTTTGGAGGTAATTGGGATTCACACATGCCTTTGATTGAGTTCTCTTATAATAACAGCTATCATTCCAGTATCGGTATGGCCCCATTTGAAGCACTTTACGGTCGTAAGTGCCGCTCCCCGATTTGTTGGAACGAAGTGGGAGAAGCTCAAATCACAGGACCCGAACTTGTTCAAGAGACAACCGATAAAATCGCCAAGATCCGTGATCATCTGCTGATTGCTAGAAGCCGACAGAAGAGTTACGCAGATCGCAGACGAAAGCCTCTCGAATTTCAAGTTGGTGATCTTGTTCTCCTCAAAGTGTCGCCCTGGAAGGGTGTTGTCCGCTTTGGGAAGAAAGGTAAGCTTGCTCCTCGTTATGTTGGTCCATTCAAGATCCTCGCGCGTGTAGGAAAAGTTGCCTACAGACTTGACCTGCCGCCCGCGCTCAGTAATGTGCATCCAACGTTCCATGTATCCAATCTCAAGAAGTGTTTAGCTGACGAGAACCTTCACATTCCACTTGATGAAGTTCAAGTTGATGAAACTATGCATTTCGTTGAGAAGCCTGTTGAGATTATGGATCGCGAGGTAAAGCAAACCAAGCGCAGTCGTATCCCTATCGTGAAAGTTCGTTGGGAGTCCAAGCGCGGAGCCGAGTTTACATGGGAAAGGGAAGATCAAATGAAGATCAAGTACCCGCACCTGTTCTCTGCGCAACCTACTTCGAGATAAATTTCGGGACGAAATTTCTTAAAGTAGGGGAGACTGTGACATCTGCCCCGATCCGACCCGACCCAGGTACCCGTTTCTCTTACCCGAACTCTTTCTTTTATGATTTAATATTTATTTATACTTATATTTTACTTTTAATAATAATAATATACTTTTCCTTCCCGCCTCTCTCTCTCTTTCTTTCCGCCGTCCCGTCCCTCTCCTTCTCTCTTTCCGCCTTGTTTCCCTCTTTTTCTTCTAACTCTTTGCTTGTCCTTTGGTTCTTCCCGCCTAAGGTTATCTGCGCAGCTCCACGCGCCAGACCCCTTACAAGGAATCCTGCGTGAAGACCACCTGTTTCAGCGATACGCGAGACGAACTCTTCTCGCAGCGCGTTAAGAATTGTAATTCTTCTCGCAGTGCGCGAAGGACGGGAGTTCTTCCCGCGACGCGCTAAGGGTTTGTAGTTCTTCTCGCAGCGCGCTAAGAATCGTAGTTCATCCCTCGACGCGCGAAGAATTATAGTTCTTCCCGCGGCGCGCTAGGAATTTTAGTTCCTCCCGCGGCGCGCTAAGAAATGTGACTCTTCCCGCGGCGCGCTTAGAAATGGTAGTTCTTTCCGCGACGCGTTAAGGTTAGTTCTGTCTGCCTTCGCGCTCGCGCTCTCTTGACCTTCTGTGTCAGCCTTCTCGCGTTAAACCCTTTGAGTTTTCTTCTGTTTAAGCTAGCCGTTGCTTTTGAGTTGTCTTATCTTTTGAGCTGTTGACCTAATCTGCTTTATGTCTGAAAAGTTACTTTCGGCGCAGCATGCGCACCAACCCCATTGGTTGACAGATAAAGTGACTGACATAATCTTTTGAGATCTGCTTTTGCCATGCTTGACCTGTACCTTTATCTACCCGCCCATGCTTTTTTTTTACTGTTCCCTGACAGCTTTATCTTGCCTCTGCAGCTGCCATATCTTTCCATATCTTTTGCTTTTGGATTCTTATGCTTTTTGATATCTTTTGCTTGATCCTGTTAAAGATCCTTTCCCCTTTTCTAGGGATTATGTCTCCTAGGGTTTTCCTATAAATAATAACAATATTTTCATTACACTACACACACAAAACACTTAATCTCTCCTGTTCTCTTGCTCCTTGCTCTCTCTGCCGTCTCCCTCTCTGCGTCCGTCTTCCTCCCTGTTCTGCCCTGCTTTTCCGGTAATATATACTATATATTAATTTACTTATTAATTATGCTAACTTATAATCAAGACTTAAAACAAATCATTAAAACAATAATCTTATTTATAGGTTAACTTGTGCTTGTTTAAAGTTGGTTCTTGCTTTATCTTTCACCGCATCGTTTATCATGTGAGTAATCTCGTACCTAATCCCTTTTTGCTTTTAATGTTTTGGGATGTTCATGTGTTCATACAAACTTAGAGTCTTAAACTTGTTTATTAACTTTAGTCGCGCAGTATCCCATGTGTTGAGGACGTAGACTTGGCTGTTTATTTGTATGTGTGGATCATTAACCATCTTGTCGGTCTATTCCGCAGTTTTCATGGTACCATTAGATGAACACGGGAGAACTATCGTTTATGATTTTCTCTTTTGTTTACACATGCACAGTTAGTCTTGTTTGTGAGCTCAATTGTGAGCACTGGCAGTCTTATGAATCTTAGAGTTGGTCCCGATCAGATTACACCCTTGTTGAAAACCAGACATACACATGTTGCGCGCAGATTTTATTGTTATCTATGTATTGTATTAAACTTGATTTCTCACCAACACGCAAGTGTTTGACGTTTATTTTAACACATGTTCAGGGTTGCAGTAGCTGTTTTGGAGCTTGTGGACACATAGGAAGTTTTCTTTATTTTGGACCTAGATTAAAATGTATCAAGACAAGTTATTGCTGTTCGAATATTATGATTTATAATATATTGATTTATGATGATTTATGTTATCTACATTTACCCTGCGCGTACGCGAATGAATGTATTTATTAAATATTGACACCCAATAGTGTCACGAGTAATGAAACAATATGTGGCGCCCCGATGTATAATCCGCCTTTGGTCGGGGTGTTACATAGTGTACCAAGAGCGGGGTAATCATTTATCGTACATAACACAACTGCACGTAGTGTAAACATTTCTTGTTTATATGCATCATATGTTGGCTCCCCGACCTCAAATAAAGATTCTAGATCGTCAATTAAAGGCTGTAAAAACACATCAATAGTGTTTCCTGGCACTCCGGATATTAATAAGGAAAGCATGATGAATTTTATTTTCATACACATCCAAGGTGGAAGGTTGTAAATGACTGCTAAAACAGGCCAGACACTGTGGTTTCTGTTGCCTCTATGTACGTCGACCCCATCAGTGCAAATCCCTAGACGAAGATTTCTTGTATCGCTTCCGATGGTATCGGGGTACCTGTCATCTATGGCTTTCCATGCTGGTGAATCTGATGGGTGGTGTAAAACACCGGGTTTATTGGTACTCGTGGCGTGCCATGTTAAATTCTCTGTTGTGGTCTTTGATTGAAAGAGGCGCTTGAATTGTGGAATAATGGGAAAGTACCACAGTACCTTAGCGAGCGTGTTTATGTAAGTTTTGTTAGTCTTCTCATCCACCTTCCACCTTGACTTGTTACAAACTGTACATGCTTCCAAATCCTTGTAATCCTTATAGTAAATAATGCAGTCATTGATACACACATGTATCTTTTCGTATCCTGAGCCCATTGCCTTCATCATCCTTTTGCCCTCATACATATTATTTACCATTTCGTTATCTGCAGGTAGCATCTTTTTCAACAATTTCAGAAGTTCATCAACGAACTTATGAGATACCTCGTGCTTGCTCTTCAAGTTGAGTAGTTGTACTAATGCAGACAAATTGGTGAAGTCAAGACATCCTTTATATAGGGGCTTCTCAGCGTCAACAAGTAGTTGTAGAAACTGTTGATACTTCTTGTCGCCTTTGAAATTGTCTTTTGTAGCATTTACCATTTCTACAGTTTCACAGACATCTGTTGGAATGTTGGTGTCAACAAACCTAGTATTATTATCATAATTAGTTGGAATTCAGGTGTAGGCAAACCCAGTATTATTAACATTAGTTGGAATGTTGGTGTCGGTTTCTCCATGTTTTATCCAAGTAGTATAACTCTTATCAATTCCAAACCTGTACAAGTCATGTTCTACATCGTCTACACTAAGAGATATGTGGTTCACACACCGAACACATGGACATGAAATAGAAATTGGTGGTGATGTCTCCTTGCAGTTACGAACTGCAAAATGTAGAAATGCCTTAACACCATCTTTATATGCTTTACTGCACCTGTCGCCTACTGACATCCAAGACTTATCCATCTTACAAGAAATTTTTTATTAACTGTGTCATCAACGATATATACACACACACACACACACTAATTAACGCCAATAAATGTAACCGACTAATTAAAAGCAAAAATATTTGGTACTCACCTGAGATTAATGAAGCTGTTTGGTAGGATTTATATTGATGAGAGTTCGATAAATACACTAGCAGATCATTAATTAGGGTTTGGTGAGATTTTATTTGGTTCAATAAATACTAATTGATTTGGGAGTCATCCAGAAGATAACTCCATTATTGGCGGGTAAAAATAAAAATTTTAAACTTCTAAATTTCATTATATAAATATTAGAAGAGGTTCTATTACGTTCTCAGGGTGTAGCTCAAACGATTGAGGAGCTTGTGATTAAACATAGCTTGCAAATACCGCGGGTTCGAAACTCTGGAGGGAACATATTTTTATTAATTTTTTATAATAACCTCTTTTCAATGAAATAAATACACTGTGATTTTGAAAACACTCAAACTAAACTACTCATTAAAAGGCCTTTAAATCCGTTCGGAAACATAAAAATTCATCATAATAGCTTGTCTAAAATCATAACAAAGTTTCTTAGCTTTTAATTACAAAACTAATTAAAAGCCCTAAAAACAACAAGAAGCAAATAAAATACAATATCTTCATTTTTTTTTATGATTCAATCAGTGAAGCTACACTCCTTGAAAGTTGATCCTCTATGACTTATTTGCCCTTATCAAAATAGGAATTATATTTGTACATCTTGTGCACACATCAAATCTTGTGGACGAAACACAATCAGACCATGTAAAGAAATCACATTTTTTGCCCTAAGTTAAAAAAATATAGAGTTTAGGGTCAACAATTTGCAATTTCAACTTTATTTGCAATTTCACTAACCTGAGATGCACAATCGTAGAACCTCCGACCTGGATTTTTGGTGGTCCTTGATGTTCTTAGAATGGCTTCTTGACCACAAAACCAATAAACCTGAGATCGATTGTTACTGGATGTTGTGGTCCGCGATGAGGTTTCTTCCATGGTGAAAAAGGAGTTTTTATTGAAAACAAAACTAGATATATAAGTATATATAAATAAGAGGGTTTAGAAAGGAGTTGTTGTACACATGCGTGTTACCAGCGTTTTAGGATATTTATATATGTCTTTGTACAGTAGCGTGTTGCAAGCGTAATAGACTCTTTTGAACAAATATATAACATATTTTAAGCTAATTGATTACACACATTTTTAACAAAGAAAGATGAGAACCATTATTCCATATTTACCATTCATCAAAAGATGCATCACAAAAAGTACCATTAATTACAATACTTAAAGCATTTTAAGATAATCCATATATTTACCATTCATCAAAAGATGCCTTACAAAAAGTACCATTAATTACAATGCATCAAAAAAAAAACCAAAAAGAGAGAAGCTAGCATCACCATCACTCCGCCTTGTCCACAGTCTCCGCCCCCATCTCCTTAAAACTCATGTTGGTTGAAACCGTAGTTATGGTGTAAACCAGGGTCTCACACACTGAGTCGTAGCATTCACACTGTTGTTGCTGATAATCAGCAACCATTGCTCGAAACTCAATGTCGTCTTCCCACAACATGAGGTTACAGGATTGGAAGGTGTTTGTTTTTTCCCAAGCGAGTGTAGCCCTAATCGCTTCGACTTTCTTCAACAAAGAGTCGTCTTTCTCTTTCTGAATATCTATCGTTTTTTTCACTATGGCCTTCACGGTTTTCTCAGAAGAATTCATTTTTATTATCTTTCTGAAACTGTTAGTGTGATTGAATAACCAAACTTAATGTAGTTAAGTTTGATTTGTAGTAAGATCTAGTAAGATATAGCTTAACTTTAATGTAGGCTATCATTACCATAATATTTTTCCCGACATTTTTGACAGGTGACGTATAATTGTGATCAATTAATTCTGACAGGTGATATAAATGCAAGTAATCTCTAGATTAAACAAAAACACATGAGACAAGTTGTTGTGTTTCCCAATCGTGGGACACCCTTTTTTTTAATACAGTTATTATTCGTCCGGTGCGTTTCCCAAGCTTGGGACACCCTTTTGTTTTTTTATTACAGGGTTACTATTCGTCTGTGTGCATTTCCCATGTGTGTGACACCCTTTTATTTTGTGTGTGAGCCTTTTGGTTATATATACCTACACCACATTTGTTAAACTCATATACCTACATAATTTTAAATTATTTTTTTTAGTTAATAATGGATTGCTCGTCAACATCATCATCATCCAGATCCTACAAGGCTGCCCTTAGAAGGCATATTGAGGCTCAAATCGAGATAGATAAAGCTTGTCGGGAAACTCTTACTGAAGAATTTGTAAAGACTAGCAACAGATTGGATGCCAGGGATGTCATTGCAAAAGTTCTTACTCGAATGCCCGCTAGTACTATCCGAGATCTTGTTGTTTTGTTTATGGTTGATGTAGGACATAGAGAGCTTGACGAGTTAAAACTTTTGGGCAAGGCAATTCTTGAACTGAATTGCTCAATGGAATTGAAGTTGAAGTTTCTTATGTCACTCAGAGATTAGTATGTGATGGTGTTTCATGGTGTGTTTTTATGTGTGTCACCCAGAGATTAGTAGTAATAAAATTTGTATGTTTGTGATGGTGTGTTTTGGTAATAATAAAAATTTTATGTTTGTGTTAAAACATTGATTCAACATGTAACTATTATCTTAAAGTGCATTACAAACTGTTAATAGAAGACTAGAGATCTCCATAACAAGTATCTTAAAGTACATAGCAGTCAGTTTTGAAATCATTCAAATTTTTTGTTGCCTTATCTTAAGTTCAGCAATCAACTCTTCTCCGGATAAACGAGTGTTGTCATTTTCATGGAATAGCAGTGCATTCTTGATAAGAGTATTTCTGTGTTGGTTTGTATCCGAGAGGAGGATTTTGCACAAATACTTTAACCTCAACCCTTTTAGCTGTCTTTTTTGTTCAGGGCCTTCCTTTTGGAGATTACACCCCCATGGTCTCTTCCCATCATATTTCTCCACGTGTCTCATAGCAAAAATACCACAATCTATTCCATTACGTTTTGTTCTCCATCTCATCTTCAATCTATTGATTGTTGCTACTTGGATTTGCTGAGTAATGGGGTGTTTGATTGTTTTAAGATACATGCAAAAAACATTTCTCTACACAAAATAGAAAGCAATTTAAGTATTTTGACAATCTCTATAACAGGTATGTATGTTTTTTGGGTAAAGGTATATATGTTTACCAGTATATCAGGAGTCTTTCCGTATCTTTCTTCAAAATTCTCTCTAATTGCTTTTGATTTGTCTTCTAAGCTTTTAAACTTTGCATTAGCAGATATTTCTTGATTTGCACTGTTGTCAAGTAATTCTATCACTCCTGTTTGAAGATTGAAGTTAACCACAAAGAAATGATCGCGTTGTATTATTGGCACGAGCACTATAGCAACCTCCTTGAGTGATAGAATTCCACTCCTTGCCATTTCTCTTTCGATGTTGTCTGAAAACACATCCAGTCTTTCTTTTCTGTGAAACCCCTTGACTCAGAATAATGGTCACTTGTATGTATAATAATTAAAATACAGATGATTATAGCGTTTATTGTGGGTTTTTTAATAGTTCAAACAAAATAGAGTAATTTGTACCAGCACATTGCTTGAAGCAAAGAATCTGAACGGTGATGCTGCAGATTTTTCCTTTTCTTCATAGTTCATTATATAGCTGAATGCATCCATTGCATTGGCGGCTATATAAATGCCAGGACAGAAGCTTTCACAGACCACCTTGAACGATCCTATGTGAGTGGACTTGTAGACCTCCTCCCAAATGTCTCCAAGACAAAAAAATATATACTCTGAAATTATTTCTTCATCTACCGTGACACCAGCGGATACGTCAACCTCTCTCAGAAGATATGGAGAGTTCAGTGCATCTGGGCTATCACTTGTTGACAATCTGGTGTCAACTATTAAATATAAAACAACTCACATTAAATTTGACTGAAAATAATTGTAACTATAATTAAATAACTTCAACCCCTTTTGGTTTTTATTTATAATTAAATACCCTCTTTTAATGTCGCAAGCACTGTATTAACAACTTCATCAACATCTGAATCAACTGCATCACACAAATGTAATAAGTTTAAAATAACAGCATAAGTGTTGTAAGAGCGTTTTAATTATACTAACAATTAATTTAGCACAAATACCTTTCTGAGCAGCCACTGGACTACCAACACCAACATTTGAATCAACTGCATCACACAGATGTAATAAGTTTAAAATAACAGCATAAGTGTTTTAAGAGCGTTTTAATTATACTAATAATTAATTTAGCCCAAATACCTTACTGAGCAGCCACTGGACCACCAACACCAACATCTGAATCAACTACATCACACAGATGTAATAAGTTTAAAATAACAGCATAAGTGTTTTAAGAGCGTTTAATTATACTAATAATTAATTTAGCCCAAATACCTTTCTGAGCAGCCACTGGACCACCAACACCAACATCTGAATCTTGTGTTTTAGGGACCACATTATTAGCGAATCTGTTTTCCCATTCACAACATATAGCAAAGATATTCTCATTTGATGGATGTCTATCCTTTCTTTGACGGACCAACTCGTTGATCTCGGAGCAAATTTTATCAAATTTCTTCAACTTGTTATCCATTGCCTTATTCCAAGACTGTAAAACGAAAATATAGTTATTGTTAATTCAAAAACATTTTCAATTTATCCTAGCCAGTTGTAATGGAGTTAAATAATAGTCAACAAGCACGATAGGGATTTGCAAACTTAAAGGTGAATAATCGCTTACATAATTATCCAAATATTGTTCAGCTGTTTGATTGGCATTATCTGTTTCAGATGCACTTTGACCATCTATTTTTTAATTACATATAATGTTGTATTACATAAAATGCATTTAGAGATAAGAGATATGAGAGTTTTTTAGAAGAAAATAACATGTTTAATACCATGTTCTTGTTTCTCCTCAGTTGCAGTGTTTTCTTCAACTCCAGGCTTACCGGCAGCACTAACCGTCACAGCAGCGGTAGCAGCAGCAGTCTCATCAAGTCTCTTCTCGGCAGCACTAACTGTCACAGCAGCAGTATCAGCAACAACATCATCAACAGTCTAATCAAGTCCCTTCCCGGAAGCACTAACGGTCACAGTAGCAGCAGCCGCATCAATCCCTTTCCCGTCAACACTAAACGTCACGGTAGCAGCAGCAGCAACCTCAGTAGCATCTTCTTCTAAGGGAGGACCATTATTCTCCAAATATTTTTCCATCTTATTAAGAGTAGTTGTTGTTATGTAGTTGACTGCAGGCGTTGTGATGGGAGTCCCAAATGGACCATATTTTTTTCTGGTATTCTTGCGTGTAAAGCATCACAAGGAAGGTTATCAGACCGTTGTATTGATCGTTGATACCTCTCCATTCTTCCTTTGTCATTTTCAAGTTTTCAATAACATAGGTGCACCAGTCCATATTTGGAATATCCGAGGTTTTATCAACTGCGGAGATGAATCATTGATTGACTTTTGTTGATTTTTTCACAAATCCTATACAGGTGTTGAAAAACACAAGGAAATTAATCTTAAACAGTTCACCAACTCCTTGATCCGCGGCCAGTTTGTCTTTCACATGCTTTATACTTATTCTTGAATTTGTCGGGAATTGATTTTTGAACAAATCTGTAGTAACATCTTCCCCCAATCTTGGTCTACTCTTGTCTAAAACAGGAATCTTACCCATTGGTATCCCCAACACTTCATGTACTTTTTGTGGTGTTATCTTAATAACACCGCTCCCAATGTTCAATTCATTTAAACAGTTATTATAGTTCATGAGCAACCAATATCCCAAAGTTGTTGGAGTTTGGGTTACTTGAAGTCTTAACATTGACCCGAAACCCGTTTCTTCCACACAAGTTTTTTGGGCAGTGGTCATTGCCTTCAATGCATCAACAATATTACAAGGTGCACACCTATTCTTCAATTTTTTGTCTATAAATTCAACAAAAGGTTTTCCCCTCTCGGCTGGCTTCTTTTCTTTAATGGCTTTCTTTTTCGGAGGCTGAAAGTCCGGGTCAGAGGTGTTGTGTTCCACCTGTTTCCGCTTTGACAACAACCTGTCGATTTTTTTGTCAAGGTCTGAATCAGAGTCTGCTTCCACAACATGTTTTGTTTTCCCCAACGGAGCAACTTTTTTAGTCTTCCTTTTATCAGTCTTGTTTTTTTCGACAACTGAATCACATACATACAATAAAACACGGGGGTAGGGGATAACAACACGAATCACAAGGAAACAGAAAACTCTTATCAAACATCACAATGATAAATTCTCATACCAAAGCCATAACACGCTAATCATACGCATATAACATGCTTTAATATTTTACATAGATTTAAAAAAACAAGGATATGTATTACAATAACAACACGCTTATCAAACACATTAATACATAATAAGATTCAAACAAATGCTTACATTTTAAGATTAAGTAAACCTAAAACGCTAAAAAAATCATAAAGTAACACCTGTTCCATATTCATTCTGAGACCCATCGTGCTTTTGCTTCGTCCTTGGTTCCATTCCAGAAGTAGATGAGTAAGGGTTCTTCATTTCGGTTCCGTTCCAAAACAATTAAACCACTCGAGCTTGTGCTTGTGCTTCACAGTAGAAACAAATCGTCCACGGTTTTTAGGAATTTTGACTTACTTATCCATGTTCCAGAAGTAGATGAGTGACTTACTTATCCACGTTCCAAAAGGGTAGTTATTTGACCCTTTTAAAAGAAGGCGCGTGCTTTTAAATTTTAATAGTACGGTTAGTATTTTATAGTAGCAAAATATATATATATATATATATATATATATATAATATTAGTGGGTGGTGGTGGGTTCAGATTGTCATGATGGTGGTGGACGGTGGTGGAGGTGCGGTGGTTAGTGGTGGTGGGTGGTGGTGGTGGTGGGCAGTGGGTGGTGGTGGTGGTGGGCAGTGGGTGGTGGTGGTGGTGGGTGGGTGGTGGTGGGTAGTGGGTGGTGGTGGTGGATGGGTATAAATAAATGTATATATATTTATATATAATATTAGTGGGTGGTGGTGGTGTGGTGGGTGGTGGTGGACTGTGGTTAGTGGTTGGTGCTGGGGTCGTTGTGGCGAATGTGAGCGGTGGTGTGTAGTATGATTGCGGATATGTAATACATGAGATAATGACGGTGCTATCCCGTATGATAACCATGATGATTGGCCCAGTTATGACGAGACGATGCTAATATAACTACATGGGTGGGTGGTGGTTATCATATTGATGCTGCTAACCTATATATACGGTTTGCTTACGCCAACCCATAAGATGGCGATTGTAGCTCGTACGACGAGCATGACGTCTTTGATAATGATCACACATATATATGATGAGGAAAAATTATATGTACCTATATGACAATACGCCACACAGGCGCGCGCGCACACACACACATATATAATATATATATATATATATATGTTGATGATGATGGTGACACTGATGTTTAATGACATGTAACCCGTATGATCTACGACGACCATGATAACGTATATGATGGTCATACTGATGGTAGCATGTACGACTGATGATGTCGTTTGATGACGACAACAATCCATAAGATGGTGCCGACAATGATCGCTAATATTGGGTGTTTTGTTTACGATAACCCATACGATGCTGACTACATCCCGTACATGGCAATCGGAAGATGATGATGATGCTGATGATGATGATGGAGATGTGTGACGATGATGACGACACTGATAGCGAGATATATGTTACCCGTATGATCAACGCCAACTACGATAGCCTATACAATGACCACGTTGATTACCCGCACGTCTGATGATGATGCCGTTTCATGGTGATGGTGATCGATGATTATGATGATGATAACCACTATAATACATGATAACAATGATAAATTTATGATGTTGATCATCATCATAACACATATGGTGATGATGATAACCTAGAAGATGATAATGATACAAAACTACAAATGATAATGATAACACTAGAATGTTATGAGCCTCTCTATTACGAAGTTGTAAATCTTATCCAGAAAATCTTACTAACGGTTAAGATAATACTTCAATAATGGATAAAATTTCGAATTTATTTAAAAAATATGATTTATTAAACGAACTCAACTTTTAACGAAATTTAATAACGGAATGTTAGTAAAAAAAACTAAAATAAGACTATGTTTTTATACTACTTTTTTAAAAAGTGATAAAACAAAAAACCAAAATATATAAATAATTAAATGTATAGAAATAAATAAAACCAAAATTCAAAACCCTTTTAACTTCAAAACCCTAAATCGACTTATACTTCGCTTTTCTGTAATTCGTAGACATTGCTTATCCTGGTAAGAATATAAAAATGCCACGTCTCAATAATGGAGTTAAGTTCCTGGTAGATATCGACAGCGATTCCATGAGTAGGATGGTATGTTAATGTTATCTGGTTAATTTTTTTTATGAAACATTTTACAGTTTTGCAACATATACATTCTAAGAACATTTTTTGTGTTACTTATAGCTCATTCCTAAAGCTGTTCAACCAATGTTTGCTGACATGAAATCGAATACCGGTTGTTGTTTGATTTATGATCAAAGTGGTAGAACGTTTTCTGTTGTTATAATCAAAGTACTTGATGACTTTTATTTTGGAACTGGTTGGACTGAATTAATCAGAGAATGTTGTATACAAGCTGGAACATATGTTGTTTTTAAGCTTAAATCAAGATCTATGTTGAATATGTTTACTTTCAAAAGAAACGTAAATGATCAATCCGGTACGATGATATGTATTCCAGTCAGAAACCGACATGTCCATTACTTGGTAAGTTTTAATTTCTATTTTTAATGATTGTTTCCAAATTCAAATGTCTTTTAATTAACATGTTTAACAGGATTTCCCTGAGTGGTACGTGATTTAAGAATTTGGTGAAAATTGGATGAATTTGCTTTTCGAGCTTATTGTTCCAGATAGAGTGTTGTTTAAAGTCTCATGTCATTGGGATGGAATGGGTTATAGGCTAGAGGACGGATGGATTGAGGTTTTTAAACAAACCAACTTGAAAGGTGGTTCGTTTGTTGTGTTTGAAATCATATCAGATAACACAATTCATATTAATGTCTTTCATGAAGATGGAATAGAATTTATCCTTCCTGGTCCGAATCAGCTGTTTCTCAACTATCAATTAAGCAATCAAGGTAGTTCCTCCCAAAACCCAGTTCATCTTGATGAGCAAGATGATGACTCTAAAATCGTCTTCTACATGAACGTCACCAAGAAATTGGTAAATTGAATTTTTAAATTTCTTTTTTATTTACAAGTATATTTGAAATTTGCTTTTCTCAGCGTCTTCCACGTCACATTGCTACCAAGATTGATGCCTATGATGGAATGCGAATCACTTTGGTCAATCCCGAAGGTCGTAAAAAAAATGAGACTTCATGGTGAACTGTCGGACCTGAAATTCAGATATCGGTTACCAAACTGGAAAAAATTCAAGGTGGAAAATGAAATACAGATTGGTGATAAGTGCAGATTTGAATATGACTTCAATGAAGCTACGTTGTTAGTTTCAAAAGTTGATTAGTGACTTGGAGATGTTTGGAACATTTGGGAAATATTTGGTGACGTGTTTGGTGAATTTTGGAACATTTGTGATTTGGTTGGTTATTTGTATATGTATGGTTGTATTGATACACTTTTTAGTTTATTGTGTTGAAAGTTGGTTGGTTAGCTTTTAAATGCTTTAATTTTATAGTTTCTTGTATCATCTATTTTGTTATTCACTCTTATTTTGTTTCATGGAATGTATTGTAATGGTGCCTTTTGTATGAAAACTTTTAATGAATGGTAATTATGGTTAAATCTATAAATAAAACAAAAAACACTTTGTTAAAAAACACTATTACGCTTGTAACACGCTAATATGCATAAACATATACAAATATCCTAATACGCAATAAACGCTTATCCAACCATCTTCTATAAAAGTGCATATTTTCAGCCACAGGTTCTCTGCCGTAAAAACTATGCCAATAATCTATTGGTTATTAATTAAAAGGGAGGCAAAACTCAAAAAGCTCCAAAATATTGGCTCCAAATATTCAAAAACTCCAAATTACATTTAACACTACAAAAATCAAATTACACTCCAAATTATTAAAAATTTTCCACTCCACAAATCAGCCGACAGTGACTTATACTCCAAATTATTAAAAAACAATCGAAAATGAAGCTTATAGATGAAAGAATCGAAGAAGAACATGTTTTATACTCTGATGAGGAACCAACTACGACGACGACGCTCAATCAGACGACACTGAAGGCTATTCCAGCGAGGAAGCCAACGACGATGACGGTCAAGCAGACGAGGTTATAGGGACGATGGTTATCGAACCCCTCAACAGTTTGGAGGCTATCGAACCCCTCAACAGTTTTGCAACTACGAAAAAACCTACAAGGGGTTTGACGTGGTTACCTAAGCTGCGTACCCAATATGCAAACTCTGGTGGTGTCAAACTTGTTTGATCCCTGAATTACCAATCAATAACAATAACAGGTCTCAGATCTGTGAATATCCGATTAGTACAAGATCTAGCTCATAATTAACATCGATTCAGTGTTGTATATATGTATATCTATTATCAATAAGTTATCAGTAATGTTTGTATAATACTAGGTGAAGTTTGAGAGAGAGATTGAACAGCAGTTCGTTAATTAGCTCAAAAACTTAAATTAAAAGTGAACAGTAGTTCACTATATATAGAAGGAGATCTGGTTCGCTAACATCCCCTAGCGAACTAGCTTCCCCTTCGTTACATAAATAAACATAGCGAAACACCCCTGATTCGTTAACATCCCCTAACGAATCAGGAGGGAATACATTACTTGTCTAGTTCGCTAACATCCCCTAGCGAACTAGCCTTTAACTTAGCGAACTGGCTATTAATTACATTAAATATTACATTATTTAATAAACAAAATTGTTAATGATAAATACAAAGACTCCAGACGCAAAACCGTGCACTAACAGACACCCCCTCGTCTTGAGCTCTTTGTCTTTAACTTATTTGAAGCGCTTGGACTGCCAGTCTTTGCAACTATGAATTCCATGTTCGTGACACTCACGAACGACTCGTTGGAATTGCATAGCCAGGTCGTAATCTTCTTGGCGTTCAAACAAAATCTGCTTCCTGTATAGCACGTCGTTGTCTGTCTCTGATAAATTAACCAACCACATCGGGTCGATTATCTTGATGAGCTCAGTCTGCAGTCCTCGACCACGAACAATAACGGCCTCGCCAGTACGATTGTCATTGTACCAACGGTTGAAAGACAGATAAATATCTTGAGGCATTGTCTTCACAGGAACCTTTTTCATTGTCTTTGGCGGCTTCACTTTCAAGACATGTTTCTTCCAGCCGGTCCTTGGATCAATCTCATCAATGCGCTTACGTCTTGGGACCTGGGGCTTGAAGAATTTGAAGCCATGATTGACCTCGAACAGTAAGTGTTGATGAAATCACTCAGCCGTTCGGTGACTCCCACGATTGATAAATGGACGTCTCGCGAAGGTACGTACATCCCAACACGGTAAAGTTAAAACATCCATTATCCTCTCGTAATACTGGACACCCTTTTCCCACTTGACTATACATACTTTAAGGTCTGAATCATAGAGCTAGGAGACAATATCACCATGTACCGTAGAAACAGTCTTGAAGGTAGTCACCTGATTCGCCTCAATCCAAGCAGCAGCGGTATCTTTTCTTTCTTGATCTACATACCGATAAGCACTTATAATCTTACCCACTTTCTGACGTTTGAACCATCTTTCTATGTCATCATCAGTCACTTCTTTGAGTGAAGGAACTGTTCGCTGCACAACCTTTTCTAGTTCATCCTCAGTCTCTTTAATTACATCTTCGTGAAATACCGGAGCACCTTGATCAACGTTTGCGTGTTGATACAAGTCCGGGTACTCTTCAGCTGTCACATCCTCCATCTCAATCTCCTCGTTCTCATAAATAAAATCCGTATCCATAAATAACAGATCAACTTCCATTTTTTCTTCATTGATCACTTCGACATCGGGCTCAGTCTCTAAAGCAGTCAATTGATCGTCATTCAGCCCAAGCAGAATCGAAATTTGCTCCCGTGTCAAAGATCTAACAATAAACTCACCGACCTCTATCTCATCTCTGTTCACCACACTTCTAACCACCCCTGATCCATCCATAAATATCACCGTGTTAGCCTCAATCATTTCTATTGGCTTGGCAGCTGTTGGATCTTGATAGATAATTATATGCTTGTTCGAATCATCAGCGCCACTAACACCAGCACCAGAGGATGAACCATGCGATTGTTTAGGCTCACCTCCTGCATCAGACTTGTTAGGATCATCATCGTTATTCTTATGTTTCTTGAGGGCATCTTCTTTACAAGTTAATTGTAAAATCAACTCTTCTTGTTCCTTTAATTTCACCCTCTGAGACTCAACAATCGTACGTAATGACTTAGTCTCCTTCTGACAGAAAGAAATATAACTCATCATTCGACGTTGATTCTCCATGAGTCTTTCTTGAGTTTAACAGTCAGCTGCCATTTGATTTTCATATAGATGTAGCAGATTAAGCAGCATTTCAGTTTGACGACCTGGTGGCAAGTTGTATACAGATGGATGAACAGGTTGAATAGGTCCTTGAGGTCGAGTAATCCTCATAAAAGAGATATCACTAGGCGGAGGTGGAGGAAGAGTAGTTGTTGGCAGAGGAGGAGGTCTCATTGATGCGGTGGAAGATACTATAGACAACACAGCAGGAGGCCTCGGTATCTCGGTCAACGCCATTTGAGGGATTAGACCGAGCCTCTCATGTGACACCATCGTCGTCGTCAAAGTAAGCATCGGAGTGCTAGTAGTAAGCGACAACGCCGAGCTTTGAGTAGTTGATTGACGTGGTGGTGGAGTTCCAATAATTACCCCAGCCCCAGCAGACACACGGGGCTTCTTTGATGGTTCACCAGTAGCTACGGCTTTCCTTTTTCGTTTTCTTTCTAGCTGAGCTTTCATGGTGGCAGCTAGAGCAACATCGACTGCATCTTGTTGTTCTTTAAGAGCTTGTTCACCAGCTCCACCATCACCATCATCATTGTCACCACCATCATCTCCACCATCATTGTTCCCACCTTCTCCCCCTTCACGCTCGGAATCCGAATCATCATGGATCCAGCGCTCATTAGGAGGACATACGTAATTCGGATTGATTATATGACCAATCATCCGTTTATCCTGTGGCTTGTCTTTTCTATAGATTAACATACGATGCACCGTTTCAGCTTTCATATGTTCCATATCAAGAACATCGTTCACCAACGATCAATGAATCACCAAATTCGGTATCAAATCCTAAATAATTAGCTGTAAAAAGCGAGGATACATCAAGAACTTCTTTGACGGTAGAGTTTGCTGAACTTGCTCTTTCAGATGATCAAAGATGAGTTCTGAGTAGTTGAAGGGCATGTTCAGGATTAGAGCAACAAATGCCGATTGCAAACTTATTCTACACTCATCAAAACCACCGCGAAGTCCACTCAAACAGTGAAGTAAAACATGCAGCAGATACTTGTATGGTGGACACAACCCATTCTTGTTCAACATAGACTTACGAATATCACCTCCATAATTCAAGCGTGTGAATAAACCCCTAACCAATGTCCTGTCAAATTCACTCGGGTAATCATCATTATCATCAAATTGAAGTACCCGACGAATGACCTCAACGTCGATCGTAATAGGGATCTGATTAATTGTAGCTCGAACCCAATTATTTTCCTCAACATATGTCGCCGTGTTCCAAAACTGCCTGATTATACTAAGATACACTTTAGGTTTAGCAGTGATTGCATAGTGTATCTTTGAACGTCGTAAGAAAGTCAACATAGTTCCAAACGTTCTCAAATCAGTTACATCTTGATCAACATAAGCACAAATGTTGTGCTTCTTATCGAACGGCAATAAGATCACTTCAGCTTGTTGATCTTGTTGTTGTGGTTGTCATTGTGGAGGTTGTTCCTGTGGCGGTTGATTTTGTTGTTCTTGATCAGCCATGTTTTACTGTATAAATAAAACCGAATATGAGAATAGATATCACAATATATAATCAAAAGATATGTGTAATTAATCTAGTTACGCGTATTAGACGATTTAAATCCTTTAATTAAATTAAATGAATATTAAAAATTAATTTATTTAATATTAAAATTAATTAATTTAATAAATGTCATTCGTTGAGAATCACACTGATTCGTTACAATGAGATAACGAATCAGGCGATTCGCTATCAAGTAAATACCTTAACGAACTAAACATAGCGAATCACTATTTAATTTTGACGAACTACACACTGTAGAAATTTTGAGCAATGCATCAAGTTTCCTTTACTGTGAGTGAGTATGCACGGTCCATCTGTCGGCTTACATACATTGTATCCCCTGGGGTCCGTTTCTTAATGGTATTAAGACGCACGCAAGGGAGGAACAATTGTATGACTAACATCGTGTTTTGATCAAGTCAGTAATTTAAATTGCACGAAGTACAGCGGTGATCAAGTTTAATGACTTTGGGTTTTCTCTAGAAGGCGAGTGAAAGATTCATGCTTATGAATACCCAGATGGTTAAGCTGCATAAAGACTCACAGTGTCCAGAATCTTAAGGCTTGTTATTTGCTTTATTTGATTTTTGGGTGATCAATAAATATAAGGCTTGAGTATGACTGGTTATTACATTTCTGCCATCCTCACCGAGACTTTTGCTAGAGACTAACACCCCTTTCAATTTGGCGTTTCTTTATGTTTATATCACATACTTTACTCTACTGGGTTGTTTTAAGACCTACCAATGCACCAATGCAATTAAGCACACAGTCTTTAAGCTTACTTTTTGCTGAATTTGGGGTCAAGATAATCAATGTATTATCATGTTCTCTTTTTGCTTCAAAAACTCAAAATTTTGAGGAGCATAAAATAAAGAAAAGGTAAATTTAATCGCCCCAGTTAACTTAAGTTTATAAATAACTGGCTTACCATCAATTCACAAGTGATTAATAGGACCAAGACATGCAAACATGCTTCACAAACTTAAATGGCCGACATAATTTTCAGCGAGAAAATAATCTAAAATCTTTTTGGATTTTCTCTATACAAAACTTTAAAAAACACAATATTTTTGTCTTTTTCAAATTTCTTATAAACAAAATAACTTTCACAATCTTTTTGGATTTTCAGATTTTTCTGTACAAAAACATAAATCACATTCTTTTTGGTTTTTCAAAATTTTTAAAATGTTTTTGGTTTTTCTAAATATTTAAAAGAAAAACATTAAAGAACAGAAATCACAATATTTTTTAATTTTGAATTTTTTTTTTTTTTAGATTTTATTTGGATTTTATCTATACAAACGAAAACACACTCTTTTTGTCTTTTCTAGATTTTCACCCCCTAAAACCAAAATAAATTTTAAAAGAAAAATATGACAGAAAATAAAGATAGTCATCCTTGTTTAAGGATATCAGCGAGGGTCTTCAATCCGTTTAAATCAAGCAAAAATTTAAAACGCGTTTTGTCAAAAGCTTTAGTAAGCAGATCGGCTTTCTGAAAATCAGTATGTACTTTCTTAAGATCGATTAATTTCTTTTCAAAGCAATCCCGTATAAAATAATATCGAAATTCGATATGTTTCGTTTTAGAATGTTGTAAGGGATTCTTGGTGATACTAATAGCAGCAGAATTATCAATCAAAATAGGAGTAGTATGAAACTTCAAACCGTAATCACGAAGATGTTGTTGTATCCACAAAACCTGGGAACAGCAACTCGAGGCTGCAACATACTCAGCTTCGGCGATTGAAGTAGAGACCGTTGTCTGCTTCTTACACTGCCAGGAAACAAACCGGCTTCCTAAGAATTGACATCCCGCTGTCGTTGATTTGAAGTTGATCTTGCATCCTCCATAATCTGAGTCTGAGTAGGCGGTAAGATCGAAAATATTATCTTTGGGGTACCATAACCCGATGTCAGGATTTCCCCGTAGATATTGCAAAATACGCTTGACCGCTGCCAGGTGAGTCACTCGGGGACTAGCTTCGTACCTAGCACACACACTAACAGCAAACATTATATCAGAGCAAGAAGCCGTTAAATATATTAAAGAACCAATCATGGCACGATAGAGGGTAGGATCAACGGAATCCTCCAATTCATCCGGTGATAAATTGTGCCCTACTGGAAGAGGAGTTGAAGGGTTTTTTCCGGCAGAAATCTTGAATCGGCTCAAGACGTCGTTCACATATTTAGTATGGTGAATAAAAATTCCATGAGCAGACTGGTGAACCTGCAACCCTAAAAAGAAATTCATCTCTCCCATCAAGCTCATTTCGAACTTTGTTTGCATGGACTTCTCGAACCCCTTACACAATGTGTCGTTTGTAGACCCAAAAATAATATCGTCAACATAAATCTGGACTAGAAGAAGATCATCACCAACAGTTTTATGAAATAAAGTGCAGTCAACCGTTCCTCGTTTGAAGCCATTATCAGTTAGATGGTCGGCGAGCGTGCCATACCAAGCTCTCGGGGCTTGATGTAGACCATACAGAGCCTTGTTTAATTGGTAAACACGGTCTGGATAATCAGGATCTTCAAAACTAGGTGGTTGTTGGACAAACACTTCCTCGTGTAATTCACCATTGAGAAAAGCACTTTTAACATCCATTTGATAGACCTTGATATTCCTATAAGCTGCATAAGCCAGGAAGATTCGAATCGACTCTAATCTTGCAACTGGAGCATATACCTTTGTGTAATCAATACCCTCTTGCTGATGAAAACCCTGCACCCCTAGACGTGCTTTGTTTCTGACAATCACCCCTCGATCGACCTTCTTACACTTAAATACCCACTTAGTCGGAATGGCTTTCTTGACTCTAGCAGGTTTGTCTATTAAATCCCAAACACCCAAACGTGCAAATTGTTGTAACTCCTATTGCATAGCTTCTACCCAAGAAGGATCTTCAAGTGCCTTACGAGCTGTCGTTGGCTCAACTTGAGATAGAAAGCAATTGAATTTAGCAATATTCACAATTCCCGAAGAATGTAAGTTAGTGTAAGCACACAATATGTTATTGTCACTTGACAAAGCAACTTGATGACGTATACGAACGCCCACATCAAGTTCTCCGATGATGTTTACCTGTGGATTATATCCATGAATCCGAAGAGTGGGATTTTCAGGAACAACAACATTATCAAATAAGTTAGTGTAATGTTCACCCAACTCGGGAGATGAAGCATTATCACTGTCAAGATCAATAACTTGAATTTCAGCTTGATCATCATCAGAAGTAGTAGAAACATTATCAATAGAAACTGGAGAGACAACTTGAGATTCTTCAGTTGGAGCATCTGGTTGAACTTCAACTGCATTGGAACTTGAAAATCCTGGAGTGTTCAAATGTTCTTCAAAGTATGCTCTAACCAGATCTTCATCAATGTGTTCAGTCGAAGAAGTAAAAGAATTAAATAAACTATCATAGTCAAACATCATGTCTGGACCTTTCCCTTGAGGAGGAGTTGTGTACTTTTGACAGTCCACGTGGTACCATTCTTCAACACAGCCAGATGTGAAATTAAAAACCCTTTTCTTTGGAGATGCATATCCCAAGAAATACCCTTCGATAGCTTTTTCTTCAAATTTACCCGAATCCTTCTTCAACATTGTACACGGACACCCAAATGGTTCCAGGCACTTTAAATTAGGTTTTATATTATTTAAGATCTCGTAGCTTTTTTTCTTGAGTCGTTTCGCTGTTAGAACTCGATTAAGCGTATAACAAGCTGTATTCACTGCCTCATTCCAAAATTGAACAGGAAGCTTTGAATCAGCGAGCATTGTACATGCAGCTTCAATCAAAGTTCTATTTTTCCTTTCAGCAACACCATTTTGTTGAGGTACATAAGGTGCACTATATTCTCGGTGAATTCCCTTTTGAATACAAAAGAAATCCAATTTAGTGTTTTTGAATTCAGTACCATTATCACTTCGGATTCTCCTCACCTTTTGTTTATACAGTGATTCGATCTTAGTAATAAGGTTTTGTACCAAAACTGGTGTTTGATCTTTTTAACTCATAAATAACACCCATGAATATCTTGAATAATCATCTGTCACTACAAGACAATACCAGTCTCCAGAAATACTCGCACGATTCACTGGACCAAACAAATCCATATGAAGTCGTTCAAGAGGAGTATCAATGGAATTCAATAACTTAGAGGGATGTGTCTTCTTCTTCTGCTTGCCCTTTTTTGCATGCAACGCAGTAATCAGATAACTTAAAATTCTTTAACGAAACACCCTCAACTAAATCATTTGCCACTAAATAATTCATCTTTCTGACATGTATGTGGCCCATTCTACGATGCCATAGAATAGAATCTTTCTCGGTTGCTTTAGAGACAAAACATGTTTCGATCGATGTGGATACTTTAGAACTCATATTTAAGACATAAATATCATTAGATCGTGGTGATCGCATGACAACCATGTCCTCGGGAATAACACAACCCGGTTTCAAGATATGACACTCTTTGTCAATAAATATCGTAGTGTACTTTTTATCACAAATCTGCGATACACTCAATAAGTTATGATCAACCTTGTCGCAATAATTCACTTTCTCAAACGTAATGTGACCATTTAAAACTTCACCCTCTTGTGTGATCATGCCCCCAGAATTCCCAGCAAACACTACATAACCCCCTTGAATATTTCTTACATTGGTTAATATGTTGAGATTCCCAGTGATATGACGAGAACATCCGCTATCCATGATCCAGTTTTCACTAGAAATGATCTTGGATGAACCCTACACACAAACAAAAGTGATTAGTTCAAAAAGGCAGCCCAGGCCTCAGTCTTGGGCACCTTTTGGTTTTCTCTTTGATCATTAACTTTAACAAATTCCAATTGTTGTTCAGCCACTTGTGAATAAGTTACCGGCTTCCTAGACTTTCGTCTTAAGTAATCTTCCTGAACAATGTTTGAATTCTTGTTTTGACATATAGGTTTAGTTGGAATGAATTTTGGTTTCATTGACATGAAGAACATTCCGAGGATTCACATAAGAGAACAAAATATGAGTATCATCAGCATATGACACAGGTCGTTTCATAATCTCCTTGACCACTGGAATTGGCTTAGATTTGTCCTTGATAAAAGGATGAAGATTCTGAAAGTTTTGCTGACTACAATTCCTCACAACATGACCTTGTTGACCGCATAAAAAACAAGTTCGCATGTCTACATGATGATGTTTAGAAGAAATTGGAATAAATGATGCAGATGGTTGATGATGACTCACATTTTTAGTCATGCTCTTAGCAAACTCATCAGATAATTCAGATTTCTTCTTTAAATAAAAATCTAAATTAGAACAGTTCGAAAAGCTTTTTAGTGTATCTCTTCCAGTTGACTTCACAAAGTTAATCTTCTTAGCTTGTTTTAAAAATTGTTTTGCCTTAGTCAATGGATCAGATTGAACTGATGTTTTTTTTTTGAGTATACACACGTTCAAGTTCTTGAATTTTTGAAGTTTCATTGACAAAAACACTCTCAATAAGTTCAGGTTTGATAATACTTATTGGAATATCTTTTTCAGTGAACATCGTATCCATTCCCTTTAAATTAAAAACTCTAGCCGATGAAGACTTAGAACTCGGAGGATTAATGAAACGCATTAAGTCCTCGTCAAAAATCTTTGGTTTAACTGACTTCTTTGTCCTCACTGGTTTGGTTTTCACAGTTTCTTCCTTGTTCATTTGAGATTTGAATGAACCACTGTAACATCCCGAAATTTAACCCGCTGACCAAAATCTATTTTTCGTAAATAAATGATATTTTTTATTATTTTAAAAGATTCCAGATATTTTATTTAAAGTTATTTTATAAAAGTTTTTTTTTAGAAAAATGTTTCGTTTTATAAATTTTATGAACTCGACCCGTCTTGACCCGTAGGAAAAAAAACCAACCCGAGCCAAAACCCGAACCCAAGAAACCGAGTATATAAACGTAAGTTCAAGACAACTCCCCCATTTTCTCTTCTTCTCTCCCACTCCCACACCCAAACGCTCTCATTCTAGAGAGAGAAGCTAGAGAGAGAAAGTGTTCAAAACGCAAATCCGAGCCCGGAATCTTGTAGCAATTCGTTTTTGGTAAGTCCCTCTCGAAAATCATCCGTTTTCATAACCATTTTCGGCCTCAAATCGAGCAAAAACACCCATTTTCGTTTCTAGAGTTTTCGGGTCAAAAACCGTCTTGTTTTGGTGTCAAAATGCAGGTCTTTGTGTATAAAAAACACTAGGAATCATTAGTTCTTTCAATCCCGAGCATTTCCATGTCAAAAACTTCGATTTTGGGTGAAAAATCATGAAAATCGCGAAATCCCGTAGGTTTCTCCGTCGCCCGGCTTGAAGGCGTCGACTCAGGACTCATTCGGTCGAACCAGTCGACCGAACCAGTCCATTCGACCGAATAGGGAAGCAACCGAATGGTCTCCACCTCATTCGACCGAATGAGCTTCGTATTCGACCGAACGAGTGTCTATTCGACCGAACAAGTGCCATGTTCGACCGAACGAGTTTTCCCAGCTGGTTCGACCGAGTGTGTGTCTAGTTCGATCGAGTGTGCCTCAGATTCGACCGAATGTGTGCCTATTCGACCGAATCAAGCCAGAACCAAGCTGTTTTCGTCTTTAAAACCTAGTTTTTGCTCGAGGTCGCGTAAGCTCGTTTTCTTAGACTTATAACGCGTTGTTAACCTTATATATATGTCCAATTCTAGGCTAAGGAGATCTATTGTAGCACCATCCTAACCCGAGATCAAGGTGAGTTCATAACCCCTTTTTAACTGTATTGCTTTATCAAACCACGGGGTGGAAATATGCAAAAACACTTTACTTCAAAACCTTTACACACTGTTTTCTCTGCTTTTACACGCTTTCACTTATAACTTAATGTAATGTAAGCACTATCACAATTATTTTACTTACTCTATAAATTGTAACTTCACTATGAACTGCTGCCCTATGAACTGTTACTTTATGAACTGTTGCACTATACACGTTTGCTCTACACGTTATTGTACTATGAACTATATGCTCCCTACACTGTCGCTCTATGAACCACGGCCACTGTCTCGACTGCTTTGGGTATCCTGCGGGACCCATGTAAGGCTCATCTAACCAACACTGACTCGACGGCCTTGGATTCTGTGTGAATCCATGTAAGTCTCGTATTCCTCGCATGGCCTCTTATGTGTATTATGTGTTATTACTTGCTCTTTTGGTCTATCTGTTATGTGCAATTATCTCGAGTATTATGAACTATTGCGTTGCCTCACACACATCGTAACTCTGGACTCTCCTCTCCACTAAATGACCCACGTGCACGCTTTTCGCGCACTATTATGAACTGTAATGATCCATGTACCCGCACTACGCTTTTACTTATGATCTGTCTTCTCACTTTGGATTTATAAACCAACAAGCACAACAAAATATGCTGTAGGAGTGGTGGGTTAGCCGCTGGTACACCCTATATATAAACCCCTACAACCTATTTTAGTGCCCTTGTTCTTTTTCTAACTATTTTTCCTAAAAACCGGGATCATACTCAAACATGGTAGAACAAGTTGTAGGAGTGGTGGGTTAGCCGCTGGTACACCCTATATATAAACCCCTACAACTTGGTCTAGCATGCTTGTGTACGAAATCCCTTTTTCTTTTTACCACAAACTTATGTTCTCACTCAACTATTTTTGTAGTTGACGTTTTCCTGCATATTTTCAGATAATGCTGATAGATGAAGAACAGGGATTTCTAGATGGCCTTAGGAGAAGACCGAAGGCGTAGTACTAGATTTAGTATCTGTTGGACAATTGTGGTGTTATTTGTATCTTTTGAACAATGTAACTTGAATATTTATGTATGCATTTCATTTAGACTCTTAACCTGTGTTATGGCTTATTCAATCTGCGACTTCGTCCACGCCCTTGGCTTTCCGCCTTTGGCCGGGGGTGTGACAGATTGGTATCAGAGCCCAAGGTTATAGAGAATTAGGTATGACCTAGACTATAACTTAGGGACCATATTCTGGATAGTTTCATGCATCACTTGCACATATCACACTTGCTTACTTGCCAACTATTTACTTGCTACTTGCTTACATGTTTATCTGTTTAATCGCTTGTCTCTCCACTCTGATCTATGTTCGAGCATGATGCCACACATCACTATATCGCCACTTGTATCACATCTACACATTGTTTGCTTATCTTGTGATCGCCTTACTCTATTGCTATATCCTCGATGTATCTCTTTTGCACTTGTCTCTCATTTTGTCTATTCCAAGAATGCCTCCCCGACGCGCTGATAACACTGACCCTGCCGAGCTGGCCAACATTATCGCACAGCAGATAGCTGCTGTCCTTCCTGGAATGGTGACCCAAATCGCCCAGACCATGCAAGAGGGAGTTCAACCCGCTGCAAACCAAGACCAGAACCCGAACGCTAATGCAACCGATCGACACTACAAGGCCTTCCAAAGTGCCCGACCGACGAACTTCGAAGGATCTGAAGGCGCTGCTGGTCTTCTACAATGGTTCGAAAAGATGGAAGTTACGTTCGATATCGTTGCTTGCCCGGAAAATCTGAGAGTCCGCTATGCTGCAAGTATGTTCCTCAAGCGCGCTCTAAACTGGTGGAACAACGAAGTCAGAACTCGTGGCCGTGAAGCTGCCAACGCTTTGCCCTGGACCGAATTCAAGGAAGTCGTCACCCGAGAGTTCGTACCCCGTAGCGAGCAACAGAAGCTCGAAGCAGAGTTTTGGGAACATAAGATGGAAGGGGCTGACTACCAAGGATACACCGAACGTTACCACGAGCTCGCCCTTTTGGTACCACATATGGTTACTCCCGCAGAACGTGCTGTTGAAGCTTACATCCGTGGCCTTCCCAATTGCATGCGCGCCATCCTCATCGTAGCTGATCCCCAGACGGTCCAAGCCGCTGTTCACCTCATCGCTCTTGTGGCCCAGAGCCTAATCAAAGCCGGCCAACTATCTGACGAACCGAATCGCAAGAAGCAGAAGGTCCTTGCCGCCACCACTACTGTCACTCAAGCTGTTCCCTTGAACACAGTTGCTCCTGATGCCTCCAACAGACCCCGAGCGGGATACGCCGGTGCCCATCCCAAATGCCTCACGTGCCAACGTCATCACCCCCAGGGAGTCCAATGCTACAGATGCACAAATTGTGGACGACTCGGCCACCAAGCTAATACCTGCAGATCTGCACCTGCCGCCGCCAACAACGCCGCCTCCAACGCGAGAGCCTGTTACGAGTGTGGAGCCACCGATCACCTCAGGAATCGCTGCCCCCGCATCACCGTCGAGATTCCTCCTGCAAGAGGACGCGTTTACAGGATCGGAGCCGCCGCAGCCCAGCAAGATCAAGACGCCGCTCCAGGTATGTTCTCTTCCTTTCCTTCCGACACGATTCTAACCCTTTTCTCCTTGCTCTCTTCTTACGACTTTAACCCTTGCCGGAGCTGCTCGCCTTTGACCCCTACACGCCCGCACAACTAGTTTAACTCGAATTCTTGACAACACCACTTATGATCAACACACTTTCCACTATTATCACTACTACACTTTGTACACTAAGCAGTATTACACGAACCACGCACAAACGCAATGCTCTCGTATCCCTCACACTATGACCAACGAGCAAACGTGCTTCACGACCGATCGAACTATTTACGCATTATACTGCTGCCGCTTATGTGATTGCCTGGTTATGTGATTATGTGTAGAGTTTTCCCTTAAGCACTTACGCGATGGAGTGACAGTTGCAAGGACGATGCAAGGTGAAATAACGATTATAGTCCGGAATATAATTGTTAAGTCACAGGTGCGTACGTATGCAGATGTTCCATCATGGTACTGTGAGTCCTGAGCCCAATATTCGTGGAGTAAGGGCTACTCAAAGAATGTCGAATGAGTGGTGGGTACGCCGCTGGTACACCCTATATATAAACCCCTTCGGCAGGGCGTGTGTAGTTCTGAAGCGGGTATTGGAGGTATGGACTTGTGGTAGTAAAGTGTGTCGCAAGTCTTGAACCCAATGGAAGTTGAGAGAGTATTCAAGGAATGTTGTAGGAGTGGTGGGTACGCCGATGGTACACCCTATATATAAACTCCTACAACTGGAATTGAATATGATCGAATACGAAAATTGGAAATTTAGGGCTTGTGAGGGGAGTAGGAGTGTCACTGTGAGTCCTAGTCCATGATCAGCGGAAAGGAACATTCGGGTAAAGTTGAAGGGGTGGTGGGTTAGCCGATGGTACACCCTATACATAAACCCCTTCAGCAGTACGTGGATGCGCCCGAAGCAAGTCTTGGGTGAATGCTCATAGTTTTGTGTTTGGATGAACTAAGTTGCTCTAATCACTAGGATCGCGAATGGACTATTTATGCTCATGAACTCACTATTTGAACCACTATGCGCAATTTATTTTCTCTCTTGGATTGATTACTCTATCTCGAACCAAGTTACCTCATGCTCAAATTTCATGATATTTAAAAGTTAATATAGGCCATTTGGACGTTATGCATGGAAAGGAGAAATTCTCAAATTACGATGAGGGAGTGGTGGGTTAGCCGATGGTACACCCTATATATAAGCCCCCTCCTCGTTAATTTGCGAATCCCTGAAAGTGCACATCAAAAGAATGACCTGTATTGATTTGGTAGAATCTATTTCATAAGTTGGACCGTGTGCTTGAATTTCGGGACGAAATTCCCTAAAGTTGGGGAGACTGTAACATCCCGAAATTTAACCCGCTGACCAAAATCTATTTTTCGTAAATAAATGATATTTTTTATTATTTTAAAAGATTCCAGATATTTTATTTAAAGTTATTTTATAAAAGTTTTTTTTTAGAAAAATGTTTCGTTTTATAAATTTTATGAACTCGACCCGTCTTGACCCGTAGGAAAAAAAACCAACCCGAGCCAAAACCCGAACCCAAGAAACCGAGTATATAAACGTAAGTTCAAGACAACTCCCCAATTTTCTCTTCTTCTCTCCCACTCCCACACCCAAACGCTCTCATTCTAGAGAGAGAAGCTAGAGAGAGAAAGTGTTCAAAATGCAAATCCGAGCCCGGAATCTTGTAGCAATTCGTTTTTGGTAAGTCCCTCTCGAAAATCATCCGTTTTCATAACCATTTTCGGCCTCAAATCGAGCAAAAACACCCATTTTCGTTTCTAGAGTTTTCGGGTCAAAAACCGTCTTGTTTTGGTGTCAAAATGCAGGTCTTTGTGTATAAAAAACACTAGGAATCATTAGTTCTTTCAATCCCGAGCATTTCCATGTCAAAAACTTCGATTTTGGGTGAAAAATCATGAAAATCGTGAAATCCCGTAGGTTTCTCCGTCGCCCGGCTTGAAGGCGTCGACTCAGGACTCATTCGGTCGAACCAGTCGACCGAACCAGTCCATTCGACCGAATAGGGAAGCAACCGAATGGTCTCCACCTCATTCGACCGAATGAGCTTCGTATTCGACCGAACGAGTGTCTATTCGACCGAACAAGTGCCATGTTCGACCGAACGAGTTTTCCCAGCTGGTTCGACCGAGTGTGTGTCTAGTTCGATCGAGTGTGCCTCAGATTCGACCGAATGTGTGCCTATTCGACCGAATCAAGCCAGAACCAAGCTGTTTTCGTCTTTAAAACCTAGTTTTTGTTCGAGGTCGCGTAAGCTCGTTTTCTTAGACTTATAACGCGTTGTTAACCTTATATATATGTCCAATTCTAGGCTAAGGAGATCTATTGTAGCACCATCCTAACCCGAGATCAAGGTGAGTTCATAACCCCTTTTTAACTGTATTGCTTTATCAAACCACGGGGTGGAAATATGCAAAAACACTTTACTTGAAAACCTTTACACACTGTTTTCTCTGCTTTTACACGCTTTCACTTATAACTTAATGTAATGTAAGCACTATCACAATTATTTTACTTACTCTATAAATTTTAACTTCACTATGAACTGCTGCCCTATGAACTGTTACTTTATGAACTGTTGCACTATACACGTTTGCTCTACACGTTATTGTACTATGAACTATATGCTCCCTACACTGTCGCTCTATGAACCACGGCCACTGTCTCGACTGCTTTGGGTATCCTGCGGGACCCATGTAAGGCTCATCTAACCAACACTGACTCGACGGCCTTGGATTCTGTGTGAATCCATGTAAGTCTCGTATTCCTCGCATGGCCTCTTATGTGTATTATGTGTTATTACTTGCTCTTTTGGTCTATCTGTTATGTGCAATTATCTCGAGTATTATGAACTATTGCGTTGCCTCACACACATCGTAACTCTGGACTCTCCTCTCCACTCAATGACCCACGTGCACGCTTTTCGCGCACTATTATGAACTGTAATGATCCATGTACCCGCACTACGCTTTTACTTATGATCTGTCTTCTCACTTTGGATTTATAAACCAACAAGCACAACAAAATATGCTGTAGGAGTGGTGGGTTAGCCGCTGGTACACCCTATATATAAACCCCTACAACCTATTTTGGTGCGCTTGTTCTTTTTCTAACTATTTTTCCTAAAAACCGGGATCATACTCAAACATGGTAGAACAAGTTGTAGGAGTGGTGGGTTAGCCGCTGGTACACCCTATATATAAACCCCTACAACTTGGTCTAGCATGCTTGTGTATGAAATCCCTTTTTCTTTTTACCACAAACTTATGTTCTCACTCAACTATTTTTGTAGTTGACGTTTTCTTGCATATTTTCAGATAATGCTGATAGATGAAGAACAGGGATTTCTAGATGGCCTTAGGAGAAGACCGAAGGCGTAGTACTAGATTTAGTATCTGTTGGACAATTGTGGTGTTATTTGTATCTTTTGAACAATGTAACTTGAATATTTATGTATGCATTTCATTTAGACTCTTAACCTGTGTTATGGCTTATTCAATCTGCGACTTCGTCCACGCCCTTGGCTTTCCGCCTTTGGCCGGGGGTGTGACAACCATACACAGCGTCCTCAAACTCTTGAGGTTCGCAAAGAATATGATAAGAACTAGGAATGTTCTTATTTTTGTGTATTATCTCAGGTTCAAACACATCTTCAATAATTACTTTATCAACATTTTCAACAAACACCTTTTTACTTTTCACATGAGGTTTTTGAGGAGCAACTTGGGATTTGACAATTTCAGGTTTAACCAATTTAGGTTTTTCAGAAATCACAGATTCTTTTTGAATCAAATCCTCTTCTTTTCTTGCAAAAGGATTAATTTTATAATCATTATGAAAAGGTGGTTGAATTTCAACAAAACCAATACCTTTATTTGAATCTTTTTGTTTTCCAGATACTTCAATAATTTCATTCAACAGAAAAGATGAATTCCTAAATTTTCCCAATTTGTTCTTCAATTCAAGAACCTCATTCTCAAGCTCAGTTATCTTAGAACGATGTTTCAAAATTTCCTGAAACTTTTGGTCATTAATGGTCATTTTCACAGATAACTCGGCTTTGAGGTCGTGGTTACTTGTCGACAATGCTTCAATCTTTTCTCGAGATCTCCTTTGAGATTCAAGAGATTGTCGATAAGTATCCTTAAGAGAAACAATTTCTCTTATAAGATTATCATTTTGATTTTTCAATGTTTCTAACTTAGATTTGTTAGATTCACAGTCAACACATGATGCTTTAACAAATGAAGTAGTAGAAATAGAATTACTAACCTCATTGATTTTAGCCATGCAAGCAAACATTGATTCAGAAGGCTTGTCGCAAGAGTCGTCAGAATCAGATCCAGAATCATTATCGGGAGACATCTCACTACCAGTACCATCTTGACAATCTCTATGTAACATAGCCAAATTTGCTTGAACATCATTGCATAGTAACCGTTGTGACCAATCAATTTCATCTGCTAACATTGCTTGTGTTGTCGAAGAAGAGGGATTCTTTTCAGCATCACTTCCTCGTGGTGTAGAAGCATTTTGACTTTGACCACGAGGTCCAGTGTATTCTTTCCTTGGTTTGTCACATTCCTTTGCGAAATACCCAAATTCTTGACAATTATAACACTTTACTTTTAATTTGTCAAAACCCAACTTCTTGTTTAAAGCTGGAAGATCTTTTCTAGTTCTCTGCATGAATCTTTTAACTTTACGAACGATCATAGCGATGTTCCATTTTAAATCCATGATTTCTAGATCATCTGGATCTATCTGATCATAGTCCTCATCTGTTAAATCACTTGTGGCAATTTTACTACTCACTAAGTTTTCATATGAAGACATAAAAGCCGTCAGAAAAGCAAAGTTTTGCTCAGCTTCCTTCATATTAACACAAGGTGGTGTAGCAAATGGATTGGTATTAGTTGAACTTCCAGAACCACCCGAATTACCAGCAGAGTAGACACAAACTTTTCGATCATTAAACATAGCTGATTCTCTTTCACTTGCAGCATGAATAAGAAAAGCAGTGATTGGAGAGATCGTTGAACTAAGAGGCATACTTCCACCATAGAAGCTAGATCTTGATTTTCTTTGGAGGATTTTTGACACTTAAGATCATATTCTCTAGCTTCGATCTTTTGTAGAAATTCAAGTGCCGTCAAGTCTTCATTCAGAAAATAATCATTCTCTTTCAAAACCATTAGAAATGTTGTGTAGGAACTTGGAAGCACACTTTTAATAGTGTCAATTTTATCTCTTTCAGAAATTTCCATTTTCATCTTGTCCATTTCAGCAGTTAAATGACTAAATCTTGTAGTCATCTCTTCAACTGTTTCTCCTTTCAATAAATTAAAGTTTCGAAACTGAAACTTGAGCATAACTTTCTTACTCTCAGCTGTGTTTCCCATGCTTCTCATACGCAGATGTTGAAATAAAGACGCACATCTCTTGATACTACCAACTTGATGAAAGATATTTTCTGGTAATGCCATAGTCAAAGTAGAATATGCTTTTATCTCGATTTCTAAAGCTTTCTTCTCTTCTTATGAGTATTGAGAAACAGCTTTAGGAGTATATCCAATAGTATCATCACCAATCATTGGTGCAACATAAACTTCATCAAGACAATATGAGCAGTCAGGATGAACCGATCCCAAATGTGCACGAAACCGAGGTTCCCACTTGGCAAAGTCACTGAACTTCATCAATCTAGGACATTTAGAATGTGAACCTATCTCGGTATCAAGTTGCAACATTTGTTGCATCAACATGTTTTGAGACGCTAATGCAAACATGCCGGCCATCTTTGAAAAGTTTCAAAAAATTAAAGGTTTAACTAATAAGAATTAAGATTTAACGAACTGTAACTGTAGCGAACTGAAAACAGTTGTAGCGAACTGTAAACAGTTATAGCGAATCAATCCTTAACGAAGTTAAGACTGATCAACAACGAAGTACCTTAACGAATGAGGTAAATGTTTTAGCGAATCAAAAGTCAACTTAACGAATCAACTTAACGAATCACAAATAAGGTTAACGAATCACCCAAATGGCGAAACAGATAACGAATGAGATGAATGTTTAACGAATCACAAGTCAAGTTAACGAATTGACCAAACGAATTGACCAAGTCAACTTAACGAATTGACCAAACGAATTGACCAAGTCAACTTAACGAATTGACCAAACGAATTGACCAAGTCAACTTAACGAATTGACCAAATGAATTACAAAGCATTAGTTTTGCGAATCAGATGATAATCAGTAACGAATCGCCAACATAAACTTAGCGAATCACTAAAGAATGCTTAGCGAATCAGCTACAATGGATTAGCGAATCACACTATAGCGAATCAGGTTGTTACAACCGTTTGTAACAAACTCTGACACCTTATGCGACGTGGCAAATGTTGTTATAACACAAATCCCAAGAAGAACACGTGTCACACGAATCGGTTAATCTAGTTAACGAACTAGATAAACATGAATCAATAACTCACACGAACTGGCTAACGAACAAGGTAGCGAAGTGACACTGTTGATAACGAATCACCAAGAAACATATAGCGAATCACCAGGAAGGAGATAACGAATCAAGTTCATCTTCAAATCTTCAAATCTTTAAACAAGTTTTCCAGAAATTTTGAAGATCAAACCCAGAAACCCAACAATACCAAATCTGTAATACTACTTCGTTTCTCAACCAAAACGCACAAATAACCAATCAAAATCCTCGTAATCAAATTCCTAATCCAATACACATTATCTCGTAATCGATTAACCTCAATAACCAATCCAATTTGACCAAAAACACACCCCTGTTTCGGACTTAAACCGAATCCAAATCCAAAACACACAAATCCAATCCAAACCTCAATTCCTCTTAACTGAACCTTTACAATACCTTAATCAACACGAATTCAATCTAATTCGTCCATAATTCAACCAAATCAAATACAAAATATTCAAAACCAAACAAAACCGAAACTAACAAAAACGAAATAATTAAAACACCAAATCAAGTGTAAAACGAGCACCCACAGCTCTGATACCACTTGTTTGATCCCTGAATTACCAATCAATAACAATAACATATCTCAGATCTGTGAATATCCGATTAGTACAAGATCTAGCTCATAATTAACATCGATTCAGTGTTGTATATATGTAAATCTATTATCAATAAGTTATCAGTAATGTTTGTATAATATTAGGTGAAGGTTGAGAGAGAGATTGAACAGCAGTTCGTTAATTAGCTCAAAAACTTAAATTAAAAGTGAACAGTAGTTCACTATATATAGAAGGTGATCTGGTTCGCTAACATCCCCTAGCGAACCAGCTTCCCCTTCGTTACATAAATAAACATAGCGAAACACCCCTGATTCGTTAACATCCCCTAACGAATCAGGAGGGAATACATTACTTGTCTAGTTTGCTAACATCCCCTAGCGAACTAGCCTTTAACTTAGCGAACTGGCTATTAATTACATTAAATATTAAATTATTTAATAAACAAAAATGTTAACGATAAATACAAAGACTCCAGACGCAAAACCGTGCACTAACAAAACTAGCAGTGGATTTGATCATCTGGGTAGGTTCACTGGCCAAAACAGATCAACGTTTGCAAGTTTTTTAGGGGATGTTGTAAGGGACTTAGTTGGCTTGAGACATTTAAGTTGGAGGGTGGTCACAAAAGAGCTTAGAGATAAACTGTGGGAATAAATAACGGTTATTCATAATTTTTATTTCTGCATTTTATATTTTGAGAAGTAATTTATCTTTATTGTATTATATTATGAAGAAATATTTTGAGATTGAGGCGTCTCACAGGCCTTCTGTGATGAATCGGCTCGGACACCTTCTTCGGGATTTCAGAAGAAAAATGTATGCCAAATACATTATGCCGAACATCGATAAACCTCAGAAGCTGAAGGCGATACCCAAGAGACACAGGACGATGATTACGCAAGAAGACTGGGATCGCTTCGTTGAGTACACACAATCAGAGCTGTTTCTGGTATAAATCCTCTACTCTGCAAACGTAGATTGATCGACTATATATGGTTTATGTTTTTTGTTTAAATATAATGAAATGATTATAATGTGTGGTTGAAGAAAAAATCGGCTTCATCAAAGGGAGCTCGAGCAAAGAATGTTTTTGATCATCACATGGGACGAGGGGGTTATACCTACCTTCGAGAGAAACTGGTAATCACCGTCAGCTGCTTTCTCTCTAGTTCAATGATTTGTTGGTTATGTGTCTAACGCATGACCGTCAGCTTCTTTCTCTTGAATATTTTACAAGGTCAAAAAGAAGGAAATTGGACCGGATGAGATCCCCGGCCGTGCATTAATGTGGATGAAAGGAAGGGAGGACAAAGATGGTGCATACAAGAATGTTGTTGTCAAAGGCGTGGCAACCAAATTAGTATGTTTTAGTATTAAGCTTTTTAAACCATGTTAAAGTCAATTCATTGCCTTATATTGGTGTCAAAAAAACTTGAGTTTGTATAACTTGTCTCAACACTTTATGTGGATACATAAGCGTGTTACAAGTGTATTATAATATTTGTTTTCTTGCAGGCTCAGCATGAGGAGCAGATCGCCTCCGGAGCCCTGGCACTTGAACCGTGCACAGATGCCGTCACCTTAGTGCTTGGCAAAGAGAAAGTTGTGTTTTAAAAGGGATTGGGTACGGATTAAAACAGGTAAATATTGGGGTGTGAGTCGGGTAAAAGGCTCGTTTAAGCAACGGATTGCCCAACTTGAGTATGAGGCGCTGCAGAGAGATGAAGTGGTGAACAGGTTGGCGACTCTACTTGAATCCACGAGTGCTATGCTAGCAAGTCGTGAGAAGGAACAGTTAGCATTTGAAGCCAGGTTCAAACATCTCGAAGGATTGTTGCCGCAAATGTCGGCAAGTCAAGTAAGTGACGTATGCTACATATTATTAATGCATTCAACATACATAATTGGCACTGTTTTTTGTCACAATTCGTAGGTAAATCCTGTTCCCAACCAGGTTGGTTCTAACCAAAGTACTAGTGCTGTGGCCCAAAATAAAATGCCAGCACCAGTAAGTATCTGACAGTTTCTTTGTTTATTACAACTTTCCATTTGATTTTTCATTTTCCATAACCTAATAAAATGATTTGTAGGCCAGTTATGTAGGAAACATCTTAACCTCAGGTGAGGTTGTGCAACAAGAATCCGCTTCTCAGGTAACTATTTGACAGTTTGATTGATTTGTTTTAATAATTAACTTTCCATGTGAGTGTGCTGATTTTGCATAAGTTAATTGTAGCCCAAGTCTGCGGATAAAATAGTTGTCGAAACGATACCCACTCCCCATATCGCGACATCAGTACTTATTTGACAATTTCAGTACTTTTTATAATTCGTTTCCAATGTGAGTGTGCTCATTTTCTATTACCGAATTGCAGGCCAACTATGTGAAAAAATTGTTGACCAAACGGTACCCGCTCCCCATATCGCGACATCAGTAAGCATTTGACGATTTCAGTACTTTTTATAATTCGTTTCCAATGTGAGTGTGCTCATTTTCTATTTACCGAATTGCAGGCCAAGTCTATGGAAAAAGTGTTGACCAAACGGTAGTCGATCCCCATAGTGCGACATCAGTAAGTATTTGGCAGTTTCAGTTTTTATATTTTATAACCTAATAAGTCCTAACAATTCCAATTTTTGTTATATTACCAATGAAGCCTGTAGAGAAGAATGTTGACCAAGCATCAACACAACTACACCACACTCCGGATAGTAACGGCCCGAAAAAACCATCAGTAAGTATTTGGCAATTTCATTTTTTCCTTTAATTGTTGATTGATTCATTGAATGGTTTTTAGGTAAAACGGAGAAGCCATAAAAGAAAAGTTGGTGTATCTACGGATGAAGCTTCCCCACATGCTGAAATAAAGGTATGTACTACACGAAACATTGTTAATTACCACCAACATGGGTTTGTACTTATATATTAACTTCAACTAAGCCATCTTAATTTCACATGCTGGTTTATAGGTGTATAAGTGTTGTTTGTGTGTGCATGATAAGCGTAACAAGGTGGCAAATGGTAAAGTTTATTGGTCACCGGTTCCACAACAGTTGCATGGAAAGCAATCCTTGAGGGTTGCTATAAAGTTAGTATTGATGGAGCCATAAAGAAACAAGCAATTATTCCATGTGAGGCAGGTGAAATTACGACTGTTGGCAACGCAATTGGTACTTTTGTTGCTTGGCTAGAATACCTAATCTTATGTGACCAGGAGGTTTGTTTCCTTTTAACTTAACCGAACAAATATTTATGTTCTTTTTCATTTAGTTTAAAAAATGAACACTTGTGTTCGTTTATGTTCATTTGTTTATAATCTAAACTAACGTAATTGAACAAAGATAAACGAACATAAACGAACTTTCCGCCGAAAGGTTCACGAACAGTTAAACGAACGTTTGGTATGTATGTATGCATACTATTTTGTTCTATTCAATTACAAAATACAACATTAATTATACATATTTATTTTTCATATTCTGTTGTTCCTGCTACCACCACTCCCGTCCTCAAAAGAACCAGACAGAGCTGGAAAGAAGGCAAAGGCAAAGTACACAATGATAGACCGGGTGACCAAACAGAAGACAAGGAGCAGTGCCAAGAAAACCGACGCCTTAGCTAGTATATATAGGTAGTCGTTATTTTTGTATTTTGTAAGATATTTTGCATATACATTTGCTTAACTGAATATTATTTTTATTATAATTTGTTTCTAATTTTGTTTTGTCATGCTTGCTTATAGCTGTTTTATATTACTGCACAAAAAATAAAAATAATTATATATTGCCTAATTACACACAATTTGGCCACATAGAACACATCATATAGTTATGGCCAAAAGTAAAACAATAGCCACACCTGAAATTACAAAAAATAGAAACTATAAATGACCATTAGCCACAACATTAACATTTTTGTGTGACGAAAAGTATGATAATAGCCACACTTTATATTACAAAAGCATTATGTGTGACAAACGGTAAAGACAATGGCCACACCACAAACAACAAAAGAGTGTTTGAGTGGCAACTTCACATTTTTATCCACATTGACAACAACCTCCAGTGTCAATATGATATTATTAGCCACACAGTACCTCACTATGTGTGACGAAAAGTTTGACAATAGCCACACTTTAAAGTAGGAAAAGCATTATGTGTGACAAACGGTAAAGACAATGGCCACAACACAAAAGAGTGTTTGAGTGGCCACTTCACATTTTTAGCCACGTTGACAACAACCTCCAGTGTCTATATGATATTATTAGCCACACTGTGTAAGGCCCCGTTACCGGTAGCCCTACTTTCGTGTTGGATTTACTCATAAACGCAGTTCTAAATATCAGAGTTAATTAAAACATTCGCGGAACATTAAAAACATTCAAACCATTACATTCCATAACCATAATTCTAGTCTTATCAAGCATTCATACTCATTTAAAAACAAAACATAGTCTTTTAAAATAAAACATCATAGCAAAATCTTCAGATACCAGCTTCGTCCAACTCTGCCATGTGTCCTCCTCAAGCTACCTGCCTCATTCTACTCACCTGCGTGCATACTAAAAGTCAGCTACGCTGAGTGAGTTCTAGTTAATCACATAATCATACAATACCTTCTTACATTTCATACTTAACCTCTTAACTTTCTTTCATACACACATAAGTGCATATACTTTCATTCTTACCTTCATACTTTCTTTACATACATAATCATACGTTTTAAAGAGCCTTTCGCCCTATAACCTCACAGATATTATAAGGGTCTGGTCCCTAACATCACAGATATTATTAGGGTCTGGTCCCTAACATCACAGATATTATTAGGGTCTGGTCCCTAACATCACAGATATTATTAGGGTCTGGTCCCTCTTCGTTACCATACAACCATGCCTTTCCTTCGTTTGTTAACTTTATCGCATTCATAGATATAAGCAAATACATTATACTTACCTTATATGTAACACTACAACCTGACAGTACGTGCAATATCCGAAGATCGTTCATGTACTAACAAGCAATCATTCATACATTTCACATAATTCATATAAGGCATACACTTATCACTCAGAATAAGTGTATTAACAAACATATCGAGTATGCACACAGCCCCGAAAACATAACACAAAAGTGGGGCTAGAAACTCACCTCAATGCGGTTGAGTTCACCGTTTACGGTTATTCCCTTCTTGAGTCGTGCACGACTAACTGTATAATAATTACAGTATTAATTACCGCTCTAGTCATCTCATTGCTACTTAATTAGTCTTACACGTCTAAGCTGTTTTACTTCATTTAATCATTACCTGGTTAGTTAATCGTTTCTCATTTACCTTAAAAGGTATCTTTCATAAATTGCCAAACTCCAAGGGCTGTTATGTAATTATATAATTCTTTTCTAAGTCCAGGGACCATTCTGTCTTTATATTAAACTCCTAGTTCGTTACTTTTCCCTTAACGAATTGGGTAAAGAATCACCCTCTGATTCGCTAAGCTCCCATAACGAACTAGCTAACGAATCACCCTCTGATTCGCTAAGCTCACATAACGAACTAGCTAACGAATCACCCTCTGATTCGCTAAGCACCCATAACGAACTAGCTAACGAATCACCCTCTGATTCGCTAAGCTCCCATAACGAATTAGCTAACGAATCACCCTCTGATTCGCTAAGCTCCCATAACGAACTAGCTAACGAATCACCCTCTGATTCGCTAAGCTCCCATAACGAATTAGCTAACGAATCACCCATAAAGAATCACCAATAGTTCTTATCCAGACTTTGACTCAAGGGTCAAAGTCAAAATCGTCAAGAAAAGCAATTAGTCAACAAATCTTAGATCTGCAATTAAACCTTCGTTTCTTAACCAAATATCGCGATTTTGTTATCAACGGAATCGTCTAACCAGCGCCTACAAACCCCAACCATCAAATCGGCCTAACATCGATGTTTAAGGGGTGCGATTGAGGCATATAGGTTACGGGTTTACTTAGGTTTACAATTAACCCATCAAATGTTAACCAATTTCCATAAGATTTGTTGTTTTGGATTCGTTTATAACAAACTAACACAGATCTATGATTTCCTTAATTAAACCGAACCTATATGAACGATTTTTAAATATAAACGTACCTTAGACTAGTCGGTATTCGAACACGAGCTGGTCTTTGATGTTGTTTTGGTTCGTCTCAACGATCTAGCACCAACAATCTTGGGTTTCGACTTCGGAACTTTGTTCGGGTTATAGGATGGTGTGTGTGTTTTCCAAGGTGTAGGCTATGGTGTAGAGAATGGATAAAAATGGAAAGGATTAGGGTTTATGGGGTATTTATACTCCCTTAAGCCTATGGACCTAAGGCCCATTCCATTCCCTATTTTTCATCTTCTAAAGTCCAAGCCCACATTCTATTAGTTTATTTATTTAAACCGACACACGACACTTTATAAAATGAATGAAATTTATTTTATTAATTCTTATCAAAGCAGGATGTTACACACAGTACCTCACTATGTGTGACAAAAAGTTTGATAATAGCCATACTATAAATTAGGAAAAGCATTATGTGTGACAAACGGTAAGACAATGGTCACACCACAAAAGAGTGTTTGAGTGGCAACTTCACATTTTTAGCCACGTTGACAACAACCTTCAGTGTCTATATGATATTATTAGCCACACAGTACCTCACTATGTGTGACGAAAAGTTTGACAATAGCCACACTTTAAATTAGGAAAAGCATTATGTGTGACAAACGGTAAGACAATGGCCACACCACAAACTACAAAAGAGTTTTTGACTAGAAAGTTCACATTTTTAGCCACAGTTACAATTACCTCCGGTGTCTTTAAGTTTTGATTACCCACACAGTACCTCACTATGTGTGACGAAAAGTTTGACAATAGCCACACTTTAAATTAGGAAAAGCATTATGTGTGACAAACGGTAAGACAATGGCCACACCACAAACTACAAAAGAGTTTTTGACTAGAAAGTTCACATTTTTAGCCACATTTACAATTACCTCCGGTGTCTTTAAGTTTTGATTAGCCACACAGTACCTCACTATGTGTGACGAAAAGTTTGACAATAGCCACACTATAAATTAGGAAAAGCATTATGTGACAAACGGTAAAGACAATGGCCACACCACAAAAGAGTGTTTGAGTGGCCACTTCACATTTTTAGCCACTTTGACAACAACCTCCAGTGTCTATATGATATTATTAGCCACACAGTGTAAGGCCCCGTTACCGGTAGCCCTACTTTCGTGTTGGATTTACTCATAAACGCAGTTCTAAATATCATAGTTAATTAAAACATTCGCGGAACATTAAAAACATTCAAACCATTACATTCCATAACCATAATTCTAGTCTTATCAAGCATTCATAGTCATTTAAAAACAAAACATAGACTTTTAAAATAAAACATCATAGCAAAATCTTCAGATACCAGCTTCGTCCAACTCTGCCATGTGTCCTCCTCAAGCTACCTGCCTCATTCTACTCACCTGCGTGCATACTAAAAGTCAGCTACGCTGAGTGAGTTCTAGTTAATCACATAATCATACAATACCTTCTTACATTTCATACTTAACCTCTTAACTTTCTTTCATACACACATAAGTGCATATACTTTCATTCTTACCTTCATACTTTCTTTACATACATAATCATACGTTTTAAAGAGCCTTTCGCCCTATAACCTCACAGATATTATAAGGGCCTGGTCCCTAACATCACAGATATTATAAGGGTCTGGTCCATAACATCACATATATTATTAGGGTCTGGTCCCTAACATCACAGATATTATTAGAATCTGGTCCCTAACATCACAGATATTATTAGGGTCTGGTCCCTCTTCGTTACCATACAACCATGCCTTTCCTTCGTTTTTTAACTTTATCGCATTCATACATATAAGCAAATACATTATACTTACCTTATACGTAACATTACAACCTGAAAGTACGTGCAATATCCGAAGATCGTTCACGTACTAACAAGCAATCATTCATACATTTCACATCATTCATATAAGGCATACACTTATCACTCAGAATAAGTGTATTAACAAACATATCGAGTATGCACACAGCCCCGAAAACATAACACAAAAGTGGGGCTAGAAACTCACCTCAATGCGGTTGCGTTCACCGTTTACGGTTATTCCCTTCTTGAGTCGTGCACGACTAACTGTATAACAATTACAGTATTAATTACATCTCTAGTCATCTCATTGCTACTTAATTAGTCTTACACGTCTAAGCTGTTTTACTTCATTTAATCATTACCTGGTTAGTTAATCGTTTCTCATTTACCTTTAAAGGTATCTTTCATAAATTGCCAAACTCCAAGGGCTGTTATGTAATTATATAATTCTTTTCTAAGTCCAGGGACCATTCTGTCTTTATATTAAACTCCTAGTTCGTTACTTTTCCCTTAACGAATTGGGTAAAGAATCACCCTCTGATTCGCTAAGCTCCCATAACGAACTAGCTAACAAATCACCCTATGATTCGCTAAGCTCACATAACGAACTAGCTAACGAATCACCCTCTGATTCGCTAAGCACCCATAACGAACTAGCTAACGAATCACCCTTTGATTCGCTATGCTCCCATAACGAACTAGCTAACGAATCACCCTCTGATTCGCTATGCTCCCATAACGAACTAGCTAACGAATCACCCTCTGATTCGCTAAGCTCCCTAACGAATTAGCTAACGAATCACCCATAACGAATCACCAATAGTTCTTATCCAGACTTTGACTTAAGGGTCAAAGTCAAAATCGTCAAGAACAGCAATTAGTCAACAAATCTTAGATCTGCAATTAAACCTTCGTTTCTTAACCAAATATCGCGATTTTGGTATCAACGGAATCGTCTGACCAGCGCCTACAAACCCCAACCATTAAATCGGCCTAACATCGATGTTTAAGGGGTGCGATTTAGGCATATAGGTTACGGGTTTACTTAGGTTTACAATTAACCCATCAAATGTTAACCAATTTCCATAAGATTTGTTGTTTTGGATTCGTTTATAACAAACTAACACAGATCTATGATTTCCTTAATCAAACCAAACCTATATGAACGATTTCTAAATATAAACGTACATTAGACGAGTCGGTATTCGAACACGAGCTGGTCTTTGATGTTGTTTTGGTTCATCTCAAGGATCTAGCACCAACAATCTTGGGTTTCGACTTCGGATCTTGGTTCGGGTTATAGGATGGTGTGTGTGTTTTCCAAGGTGTAGGCTATGGTGTAGAGAATAGATAAAAATGGAAAGGTTTAGGGTTTAAGGGGTATTTATACTCCCTTAAGCCCATGGACCTAAGGCCCATTCCATTCCTTATTTTCCATCTTCTAAAGTCCAAGCCCACCTTCTATTAGTTTCTTTATTTAAACCGACACACGACACTTTATAAAATGAATGAAATTTATTTTATTAATTCTTATCAGAGAAGGATGTTACACACAGTACCTCACTATGTGTGACGAAAAGTTTGATAATAGCCATACTTTAAATTAGGAAAAACATTATGTGTGACAAACGGTAAGACAATGGTCACACCACAAAAGAGTGTTTGAGTGGCAACTTCACAATTTTACCCACGTTGACAACAACCTTCAGTGTCTATATGATATTATTAGCCACACAGTTGGTAAAACTTATGTGTTAACGCCTAGACGGTAACTAAACCCGGAACAATGTAATATGGTGTGAATTAATGTAGTGGTGTTTTCTTTATAAGCAATGCTGTTGATATCAGACGTGTCTGTTGCATCCCGTTTACGTTTCCGTTGCGGTTACGGGGTGTTACATGTACTATGTTGAAGAAAGATGCAGGAAAATTTGAAGAAAAAGAGATTGAAGGTTACTTCTTGGGATATGTATCTCCTGTGAAACGTGTATTTAATTTTACTTTTGGGTTGTGTAGAGGAGTGGTACAATGTCGATTGTTAACAATACACCACATTTCCCGTTGGAAAAGGACCTTATTGGATGTTCGGCTATAAGAGTTTACTTAGCTCATTTACTCAAATAGTTGATCAAGCTGATGAGGACTTGGTACATGCTTATTTAGAATATCAATATCTACCTCCAAGTTCTTCTGGTACTAATTATGTTGATGCTCCACAAGATGATCTTCCTGATACATCTGATGTGATCTCTATCTCGTCGGGTGATGGTCATTTTGTTGATTCTTCCTCGGCTCCATTTCCTGAAACACATGAGATTGGTGAATCGTCTCATGATGCTGAGTAGAATCTAATTAATTTAACTAGAAATGTTGTGTCTGAGAATCCTATTCTTCGGATTCATACTTATCACCCTCAGGACAACATCATTAGTGATCTTGATGTCGGTGGCAAACATGTCATCAGATTGCTACTTCAACTTATGCTAACATATTCTGTGCGTATGCCGATATGCACTCCTCGAGAATCATGAACCTCATGAAATACACTTTCTTTTTATCTCAAATGGAACCTACGAGCGTTCGTATGGCACTTGAAGATCCGTCATGGGTAGAAGTGATGCAAGAAGAGTTGCAACAGTTTCATCGACTGGGTGTATGGGATTCCATTGACAAGCCCGTTGAGTTAAGAAACCAATTCCAACAAAATGGGTAATGATCGTGGGGTTATTGTAAGGAACAAAGCACGTTGTTCAAGGATTTTATCAGCAAGAAGGCATAGATTACACGGAAGTATATGCTTCAGTTTCTCGATTGGAGTCTATACGAATATTTTTTTGGCCTATGCAGCTTTCAAAATCATTAAGGTTTATCAAATGGATGTCAAGAGTGTGTTTCTGAATGGGGAACTTCATGAAGAAGTATTTGTGTTGCAGCCTCCTGGTTTTGAAGATCTAGATTATCTGGACCCTGTTTACCGACTAAACAAGCCCCTTTATGGTCTACACCAAGCCCCGAGAGCTTGGTACGGAACAAATGCTGACCATCTTACTGACAATGGCTTCAAACGAGGAACTGTGGACTGTACACTCTTTTGCAAGATCGTTGGTGATGATCTGCTCCATGTCCAAATATATGTCGATGACATCATATTTGGTTCAGGAAACGATGAGCTTTGTAAGGATTTTGCGAAGTCGATGCAGACAAAATTTGAAATGAGCTCGATGGGGGAGATGAATTTCTTCTTAGGATTGCAGGTTCATCAGTTTGACTCGAGAATTTTTATTCATCAGACCAAATACGTGAACGATGTCTTGAGCCGATTCATGATAACTTCCGGAAAATCCCTTTGACGCCTCTTCCCATGGGTCAGAATTTGTCACCGGATGAGTTGGAGGATACCGTTGATCCAACCCTTTACCAAGCAATGATTGGTTCATTAATGTATTTAACTGCCTCTCGTCCTGATATAATGTTTGTAGTTTGTTCGTGTGCCAGGTACCAATCAAGTCTCCGAGTGACTCATCTGGCAGCGGTTAGACGTATACTTCACTATCTGAGTCGTAATCCTAACACCGGGTTATGATATCCCAAGGATGATAGCTTTGAATTCACTGTGTTATGGATGATGCAAGATTAATTTCAAATATACTACAGCGGGTTGTCTATTTCTAGGAAGCCGACTTATTTCCTTGCAGTGTAAGAAGCAGACAACGGTCTCCACTTCAACCGTAGAAGCAGAGTATGTGGCAGCCTCGAGTTGCTGTTCATATGTCCTTTGGATCCAACAACACTTGCGGGATTACGGTTTAAAGTTTATTACTACTCCCATATTTATTGATAACTCTGCTGCTATTAGTATCACCAAGAACCCCGTGCACCACTCTAAGACAAAGCATATCGAAATTCGATATCATTTTATACATGATTACTTTGAAAAAAAGTTGATTGATATTGAGAAAATGCACACAGATTTTCTAAAAGCCGATTTGTTTACCAAAGCATTTGACAAAACGCATTTTAACTTTTTACATGGTTTAAACGGATTAAAAACTCTTGGTGATATCCTTAAACAAGGATAATTATCTTTATTTTTAGAGAAAATTCCAATTTGACTCCCTGAAATATATAGTCGGGAGATGGAATAGCCCCTGAAAACTAATTTGCGCATGTTGTGCACCTGTATTTCTCCAGCGGGTTCTTGTGACTCCTAACGTCAGTTGACTTACCGTTGACTCGTTAAAAATAAGCGAAATTACTATGTTACCCTTGCACCATAATTATTAATACCCTCATCCTCTTTCCCCGTTTTATTTCCGGTTGTCGTTTCCATTATTATCTCCTGCGGGCTCCGTTCTTCATCGATTAACACCGGATGTCTCAATCCAAGTCTAGTCGATACTCCTCAGGCTACCTTCCAAGGCTGCCTGTGCATACGATTGTTGTGTGAGATGCCCATGTGGTGCCGGGACATGTTACCGGATATCCAGGAACGATTCAAACCCGTTTCATCGATTTTTGTGCTGTGTAAGTGTTTAATTACTCACAAATTAGGGTTCTAGTCTTGGCTGTCGTGTGGCTTAGGTAAATTTTAGGGGTAATTGTTCTAGTCTGTGAATCGAATTAGGGTTGTTTGTTTGTTGATATATTTAGTCCGTTATAGAAAGGGAGTTATGGATGGCTAAAATGGGCTGACGATCCCACATGCCCTAGTTTTGAAAAGGTAATTCAAGCAATGGTGAAAATGATGAACAAGAAAGATGAGTATGCAAGAATGAAAACCAAAGAAGTAACAAGGTTGAAGATGTTGCTAGGAATTAGTTGGTTTTTGTTCTTTGTTTATGTTTGGGTTTATTGATTAGTTGTTAACATTGGATAATATAATCTTTGTTGTTGTTATTGTAGTTTATGTTAAATGTTTAGAGTTTCTTGTTTCATATATTTACTTTAAATCTTTGTTCCACATTATTAGTCATGTTGCAGCCATGATGAAACTGAGAAGGATGAAAATGAGAATGTTGTGTCTGGGAAGGATGTAGTACATTTTGACAATGAAGCAAGTCAAATCGAAGACAAAGAATGTCAATTGGGAGAAGATGAGTTGATGGCTTATTTGTGCAAGAACATGAATTATTTAGACCAAGTGAAGAACATGAAATGGATCCAGGTGATGATTATGACCTTGTGGTTTTGAAAGCAGCTTTTGACTACACCAGTGAGCCAGAGGAAGATTACTATCATGATCCATATGAAGACAATCCAGTGTGGGACTCTGACTGTCAAATGATGATTGTCTTTGGAAATAGCATCGTACTTGGTTTGCATTTGAAATGTATTGTAATGTGTTACTTGAAATTGACATGGTTATTAGTATTGTAATGTTTGCATGTTTTGAGTCAATAAAAAACTATCAAAATAAACACAAACTGTCTCAAAAGTATTAAACACAAACTGTCAAAATAACATAAAAACCATCATATCCCAAATCAAACATACATGCCACAAATCTTAAATTTTTTCAACCACAAACCATGATAACACACACAATCAGTCTTACTCAAACACACCTTGTTGACATCATTATGGTTGACTTGGTGCCCTGCAAGTTCTGATGTTTTGTCCGAACCTCCACATCTTCCACAACCTCTTTGATGTGGTGAAAACAGTCAATTAAATATTAACTAAACTAAACAAGTAATAAAAACTAACCTTAAGACTCAACTACACAAAACACCGGCAAGTGAACCGGTCAGACGTACTAAAGCTAAGTAAGTCCGGAATATCGAACCCACAGGACTCAATAAATTACGTTAATTAACTAATTAGACTCGACTTACATTGGAAATAGCATCGTACTCGGTTTGCATTTGAAATGTATTGTAATGTGTTACTTGAAATTGACATGGTTATTAGTATTGTAATGTTTGCATGTTTTTAGTCAATAAAAAACTGTCAAAATAAACACAAACTGTCTCAAATAGCATCGTACTTGGCTTGCATTTGAAATGTATTGTAATATGTTACTTGAAATTGACATGGTTATTAGTATTGTAATGTTTGCATGTTTTGAGTCAATAAAAAACTGTCAAAATAAACACAAACTGTCTCAAAAGTATTAAACACAAACTGTCAAAATAACATAAAAACCATCATATCCCAAATCAAACATACATACCACAAATCTTAAATTGTTTCAACCACAAACCATGATAACACACACAATCAGTATTACTCAAACACACCTTGTTGACATCATTATGGTTGACTTGGTGCCCTGCAAGTTCTGATGTTTTGTCCGAACCTCCACATCTTCCACAACCTCTTTGATGTGGTGAAAACAGTCAATTAAATATTAACTAAACTAAACAAGTAATAAAAACTAACCTTAAGACTCAACTACACAAAACACCGGCAAGTGAACCGGTCAGCTGTACTAAAGCTAAGTAAGTCCGGAATATCGAACCCACAGGACTCAATAAATTACGTTAATTAACTAAATAGACTCGACTTACGACACGACTATTTATTATTAATGTTTTAAGGGGGAGTTTAAACTAAGATTAAACTAGGAAATTAAATAAACAAGTAAACGAGAAACAAGCAATTAAACACAAGATCGAAAACAATCAGAGAAGGAATCTACCTAGGTAATAATCCCATGCGTCAACAATAATAAAGCAATGGACAAATAACATTGTAGGTTCCTGGACGGATCGTACACGGGATGTCGCTATCTGCGCAGGTGCGGAATCCCTGCGTAGGTAGATACGAGCGTAGAATACGTATAAAACAAACACACGAGCAATAACCGAAACACGTTATATTGATAACCCGAACACGTGACACGAGGTCACTATTACAGACTCTGACTTGTAAACACGTAACTCTCACTGAAAACGAAACCTAACCAAACTCGCGAACTCTCTCAAACTGTTACGGTGAATAGTATATATAAACACGACAACTTCGCCTCAGGCGAAGTTGTCCATAACTTCGCTTGTTCAACAAGTTCGCCTGAGCGAACTTGTTAACAACTTCGCTTGTTCAACAAGTTCGCCTGAGCGAACTTGTTGACAACTTCGCTCGTTACATAAACATAAACATAATCAAAAACATAATTACATTACAGACTCGATTACAATCGTTAGACTATGAACTACTGACATACATGTACCAACAGACTCCCCCTTGGCAGTAGCTTCATATCTTGATCTTCAAAGCTTGAGTCTTGTAATCTTGTACCTTTACGCGTGCGCTCCTTCTCTAACACATACCGACACCACCCTTTGATATTTCCTTGCTTGATCCTTCCAAGCAGGAATGTAGAAGATCTTCTTTTCGTTGAGCATCTTCAGATCAGCTTGCGATAGATTAACAAGATGCATCGGGTCGTAAACCCTAAGCACTTCTTGTTCATCCTCATCTTCCATTACCGCCTCCGCTGTTTCACAATCCACGAACCACCATTTTAGGTCTTTGAGCACGTCCTTGGGCATAAACTTCATCGGTACTTCTTTAAGGCACCGGATCGGTTTATACTTCATAACCATCCAAGGCTTTCCATCAGCTCTCAAACCTCTATCCTTGTCTTCGACAAGTTTCCCCTTTTGTGGTTTCAGCAGCTCAAACTTCTTCTCCTTAATGCTCTCTTTCCATACGATCTTTCCGATGACTCTAGCCATGTTATTGTCACTTCGATTTATCAACCCCAATCTGGCTAAGTCTTTAACCTCACATTCAGGCAGTGTGTTTAATGATCTCAAAGTTCTCCTGAAGTACTGAATCCCGTCATATCTTTTGATCACGAAGAGCCGCAGCTGCTCATCATATATCCAGCAGATAATACCTTTCTTTGCTTCAGCGTATCCCTTAATATTGTAACTCTTTTTGAACATTTTAGGGACCGCCGGTTTCTTCGTCTTTACGAACCATTGAGCACAACCTTCCTTCCAATTCGGCTGCTCTTCCCATTCAGTATCTTCCACAACTGTCTCATCACCCATATCGGGCATCTCAACCTCTGGAATCTCGTGTTCAATATCTTCATCTACTATCTCCCCTTCTTCTATCACATTTTCAACAATAATTTGCTCACCGATCTTCTCAATCTCATCACTCGGCAGCACATCTTCTTCAAGCATAAAATAATCATCATCATCTAGCTCTTTCAACGCGTCGATTACATCATCAACATCATCATCATCACCTGCTGCGCTTGTAGACTCCCCCTCAGCTGTGGAAGTACCAAGAGCTATAGAAGTTCTTGGCAGCTCACCACCTGCACCTTCCGGTGCATTGGGATCATCGTCATGATCTTCTCTCCGTTTTGTCCTCAACTCATCTCCCCTACAGCTCATCTCCCCCTGAGATGCCAAGAACGCTTTCATAGCGTCTATGATCTTCCCATGCTCGACCATGAGGGAGGCCTGTAGTTGGTTTGCTTCCACTAGGCTTTGAATAGTCTTGGACTGCTCAGCTACGATCCGCTCTAGTGAAGCTATCCTTTCGGAGTCTGAAGTAGGCGTTGGAGTTGGCGGGACATCAGCAGCAGAAGTGACCGCATGTGGTACACTTGGAAAATCGGAGCTCAAGTTCGCTGAGAATTTTGAAAATAATGATATGTACTGTTTGAAAAGCCTTATATATGGTCAGTGTAGTTCAGGCGAAGTTAAGGATAACTTCGCCATTAAGGTTCAAGTTAAGCACAAGTTCGCCTGATTCAACAACTTCGCCTATATTTTCAGAATCAACCCTTTAAGTTTGAACATTTTGCAATTAACATTTGAAAGTTTCATAAAGAGTTAAACAAAAATGATCAAGTCTAAGTAACAAGATATAAAATAATACAACTACAAAAATAGAAAAACTTATAAAAATTTAACGAAATAAGGGATCAAATTTCAGTCTAGTCAGGGACCACTATGTTTTTAGAAAAGATCCTAACAGGAATCATACTCACTACGTGACTGTCATATTGATCCGTGTTTAGCCGTATTATGACATAGAGAAACAGGTTGTAAGCATGTAAATAACTTAAATGGTTTTCATCGTTTCTGTGATACGGATTAAGGTTCAATTTAGCTCAAAATTTAAGTGGGCAACAACTCAGAGATAATGAAGCCTTCTATCTATTCTCAAAGCGTATTTGGCTATACCCAAGTCACCCCGAATTGACTTCGACCCATAGTGTCTGATTAACTTGTAGATATTCGTTGTCTGCTTCCCGTTCTCTTCTTACTCCAGAATTGAGAAGTCTTGATTGTTACAATAACTCATAAGTACTTAAAATTTTTTTTTTTTTTTTTTTTTTATCCACACATACTTATAGACTTCGGAGTACTAAACCACTGCAAGTCCCGAATCTGGATCACTGCAGTGTCTTGAAATGCTTTCTTCATGGGAATCAGAACACTTACGGGCTCGTGTATGACTGGGTAGTCGCTTTTCTGCCTATCATTCGGAAAGAAATGCATGAAGACATTCAAAACTCTTAAGGAGTTTCCAAGTAAAATCGAGTAATTTAAGTTAATATCACATACACTTTTACGCACCATAAAAAATTACTATGACATACAATGACTGTCCTAAAGTCTTTTAAGCCTAATAACTTCACTAGTTAAGCACACACAATCAGTATATATATCATTTTCCAAGGTTGGATCAACTTTCTGTTAAACATAGCACATTTACTTCATACGAAGTAATAGACATGAAAAGTAATTTCATTTCCCATAAAAAAAAAATTTTGACTTCAATCGCCCCGTTCACGTCAAAGTTTTCAGGTAAACGGCAATCCTGAAGATCCAATGGATCAACTGGACCGACCACATACAGGTATGTGTTCTTCTAACTAAGTATGAACGACTAATTTTCAGCGATAAAAAGAAAACACATCATAAATCGCCCCGGTCACTTTCAGTCATCTGGTTAATGGCTATCCTCAAAATTTACAAGTAGAAGATGAGGACCAAAACATATCCTAAGACATGTCCTTCCAACTGAGATAACCGACATAATTTTAAGCGATTAGTGACGTTTTTTTTTTTTTTTTTTTTTTTTTTTTTTTTTTTTTTTTTAGACACAAAAGAAAAGCATGGTTACTCGGGATTGATCATCCCGTTTAGCTCAATTAGGTTTTGAAATCTGGATTTATCAAACGCTTTTGTAAATAAATCAGCGAAATTCTCGAGCGTATCGACTTTTTCGATCTTAATCAGTTTCTTCTCAGCACAATCCCGTATGAAATGATGACGAATGTCAATATGTTTTGTTTTACTATGTTTCACGGGATTGTTAATTACTGAGATGGCTGCAGTGTTATCAATTAAAATAGGAGTGAGTAAGAAATTCAGACCATAGTCGCGCAATTGTTGCTGAATCCACAAAACCTGTGAACAGCAGTTGGATGCTGCCATATATTCAGCTTCACATGTTGAGATTGCAACTGACGTCTGTTTCTTGCACTGCCAGGAAACTAATCTTCCACCGAGAAACTGACATCCTCCTGTTGTCGACTTCCGACTCTGATTGCACCCTCCATAATCAGAATCAGTATAAGCAACCAGTTCCACGTCTCCTCCCTTCGGGTACCACAACCCTAGCTTCGGCTTGCCCTTGAGATACCGTAGTATCCTCTTTGCACCTTTCAAATGGGATTCTTTCGGATTTGCCTGAAAACGTGCACAAAGACAAACAGCAAACATTATATCAGGCCTAGAAGCAGTTAAATACATTAATGAACCTATTATCGCCCGATACAGAGTTGGGTCCACATCTGCGTCACCATCTGATTCAGCGCCCAATTTGTGATTGACGCAGATTGGAGTGTCATATGGAGAACTGTCCTCCATCTTGAATCGCTTGAGCACATCATGAACGTACTTCGTCTGATGAATGAACATCCCGTCCTTCTTCTGATCAACCTGCAATCCTAGAAAGAAAGTTAGTTCACCCATAGCACTCATTTCGAACCTTTTCTTCATGACATCCTCAAAATCTTGACACATGGAGACTCTTGATGCAGCAAATATGATGTCATCCACGTAGACTTGAACTAGTAGGAAGTCGCTTCCTTCTCTCTTCACGAACAGTGTGCTGTCAATTAAACCCCTTTCAAAACCATTCTCGAGCAAGTAGTCCGATAACGTTGAATACCAGGCACGAGGTGCCTGATGTAATCCATACAGCGCCTTGCTCAACTTGTATACGTGATCTGGGAAGTCTGGGTCAGGAAAACCCGGGGGTTGCTCAACATACACAACCTCATCAACTTTCCCATTTAAAAACGCACTCTTCACATCTAGCTGAAACACCTTCATTCTCTTACATGCAGCAAACGCCAAAAACAATCTTATCGCTTCCAACCGGGCGACAGGAGCGAACACCTCATTGTAATCAATACCCTCTTGCTGATTAAACCCTTTAACAACCAGCCTTGCCTTGTTTCTAATGATAATCCCCTTTTCATCCCTCTTGCACTTAAACACCCATTTTGTGCCTATAGCATGCACATTCCTTGGTTTTTCAACCAAAGTCCAGACTTCCATCTTCTCGAATTGAGCCAACTCTTCTTGCATGGCCTCGACCCACGAGCTGTCCTTAAGAGCCATTTGATAATTTTTCGGTTCAATCTGGCTAATAAAGCAGGAGTACAAACATTCGTTCATTATACCCGTTTCTTTAATGCTTGTATAAACACAGGTGTGCTCATTCAAGCTACTTCTGGTTTGTACACTGGAGGACACATCACCTATAATATTCTCCAATGGGTGATCTTTGTGAATTCTCGTGGTCGGAACAGCACCGACATGCAAATTATCTTCCAAATTTGAAGAGATCTCATCAATGGTTGTTTCTGGCTGAGAGTGAAATGGATTGATAAACTCATCTTCAGGTAAGGCAGCAGGGGTATCAAAAGTGTTTGATGTGGAAGGTTGACTTTTCTCAATAAGCTGTCGATGCAATAGATTCTCTTCCTCATCAAGTATCATCTTCGACGCAATTCTTTCTTCTTCTTCAGAAATTTCCAAATTAGGGATGTTAAATGACTTAAACAGCTTAACATAGTCGAAAAGCTCAGCAGTTCCATTGCTTGGTTTTGGCGATTGGTAACTAGTAATGTCGGTGTTACACACCACCTCCACCTTGCAAGTCGACGTATTGAAGACCCGTCTGTTGGGAGTCCCAACAACATAACCGACTAAGATTCCTTCATCGGCTACTTCACCAAATTTCGAATTAGTCTTCAAAATCGAACAAGGAGACCCGAATGGTTCAAGACCGCTCAAGTTGGGCTTCCTTCCATGCATAAGCTCGTAACATGTTTTTCCAAGTCTCTTAACGGTTAACACCCTATTCAGAACATAGCAGGCTGTAGCAACTGCTTCAGCCCAAAATATCACAGGAAGTTTTGAATCTGCCAGCATAGTTCTGGCTCCTTCAATTAAAGTTCGGTTCTTCCTTTCAGCCACTCCATTCTGTTGCGGAGTATACGGAGCGCTGTATTGATGTTCAATTCCTTTCTGAAGACAGAAGATTTCCATTTCAAAGTTCTTGAACTCTGTTCCATTATCACTTCTGATGTATTTAACTGATTTACTCATGACGTTCTCAACTTTTGTAATTAGATTCTTCACCATTTGAGCCGTCTCATCTTTCGATTTCAGAAAATATACCCACGAATATCGCGAGTAGTCATCAGTGATCACAAAGCAGTAAGAAGTACCTCCTAGACTTTTTACATTCACGGGACCGAAGAGATCCATGTGAAGTAGTTCTAGAGTACCGGCAATAGAGTTGACCTTCTTGGTGAGATGGGATTTCTTGTGTTGCTTTCCCTTCTTGCATGCTATACATTTGTCTTCAAAGTTAAAACTTTTTAAGGGAACGCCCATCACAAGCCCATTCTTGACAATGAAGTTCATCTTCCGAAGATGAATGTGCCCCATTCTCCTGTGCCACAATTCAGATTCTGATTCGCTTGCTTTCGTCATTAAACAAGATTCTCCCGTGGCCATTTCAGTAGACCTCATATCCATCACATATGTATTTGTTTCACGTGGAGCTTTCATTACTATCCACTCGTCTGGTATCTGGAAACCAGGCTTCAACACGATCGCTTCATTCTTCGTGAAATGGACAGTGTAATCTTTATCACAAATCAGCGACACACTCAGCAGATTGTGCTTCAATTCCTCCACAAAATTCACATTCTCAAGTGTCATCCTTCCATTTGACACTGTACCTCTACCAGTAATTCTTCCTCCGCTTTCACCAGCAAAACTAACTCTCGCTCCCTGAACAGGTTTTAAGTCTTGCAACAAGTGTTTGTTGCCCGTCATGTGCCGGGAACAGCCGCTATCTACAATCCAAAGACTGTGGGCAGCCCTGTTCAACTGTTCCTGCACAATAAAACAGAGAATTAGAATCTTAGGACCCAAGACCAATTGGTCTTGGATCGATACGTCCCGTACCCTGGCTTTCCAAAGTTAGCATCAGGATAATTCCTGTAAGTCCTGTTAGGAAATCTCCTTGAAGATTGAGTGTGATGCCTTCCAAACCTATGTGAATTGAAAGTGTTATATCTTGTGGTTTGGTTGAAAAACTGAGGTTTGTTTTTATGAAAACTTGAATTAGTTACATTTTGGCATTTTGAAAAGTTTTCATTTTTAGCAGTATCAAACTGATGCTTATTCTCAGTTTTATTTGGCCTCACACCTCTGTATCTCGGCGTCAGAGGGCAATCTGCAACAAGATGTCCTAATTTATTACATCTAAAGCAACACCTACTCTCCATTTTCTTTTCAAATGTTGGTTTGGATGTAGAGGCAGTGTTACCAGCCGTTCGTCTCACATAAGGTGGGACATACGGGTTGAGTGGAGTACTCTTTTTAGAAGATTTATTTTTATCTCCACCAGTGGGTAACACTACCTTCTCTTTCGTCTTACCTGATTCAGACAACTTATCCGAATCCGATGAGACTGGACTCGTAACAGAAATATTTACACTAGAAACAGGCGAACTCGTTTCGCCATTACTAACAGTTGGTTCTTTACATGTAACCTTGATTGGAACTATCTGAGGAACTTCAAAATCCACAGATTTCTGAATACTAGGGTTGAAAGTGTAGTTGTGGTTATAAGGTGGTGGCACCTCGTGATAACCAATTCCTCCCCTCTTTGCAGAGGTACCTTGATCACTAACGAGGTGATCTAGAATAGCTGAGGAATTTCGGAACTGCTCGAGTTTTCGATTCAGTTCCACCACTTTCACCTGGTGGTCAGCAATCTGCTTTTCTCGTTCAGCAATAAGTTTAGTCTTTTCTTCTAAAACCTCATAACTTAGGTCAATTACATCAATTTTTTCAGCAAGTTTAGTTTTTAAGCTTTTGACATCTTTTTCACATGCTTTTATTTTAACTTTGTAACTGTTTTCTCTTGCCTTAGTAAAATGATGATCTTCTTTAAGTGTTTTAAATTCAGCATCTAAACGAACATACTGATCAGTTATGGTAGCAAGTTGCTCAGACAAATTATCACATTTTGTACAAACAGGTTTAGAACTTACCTCGGAGGATTGACCATCGTTATCTGCCATGAAAGCTTTCTCCTTACCAGTAGCTTTCTCCTCTCCAGTCATCTTCTCACAATCTTCATTTTCTACCTTAGCCATATTCGCCTGCTCACCAGTTTCATTCGCATGCAGGTTCCAATTGTATTCACCAGCTTCTCTAGACAACATGGCATTGACTTCTTTACTAATCCCAGTAGGCTGTGCAGACCGGCCTTGACCCCGTTCAACTCTCTCGTTTCTGCATTCTTTAGCAAAGTGCCCATACTGTTGACAGTTATAGCACCTCACTTTAGACTTGTCGAATCCGGGCCTACCACCAACAAACTTTCTCCCCGTCTTATTCATGAAACGCTTGACTCGCCTCACTATCATGGTCATTTGCCATTGCAAATCCATCTCCTCCAGATCATCAGCATCGATCTGGTCATAATCCTCATCCAAAACAGCAGGGTCCACAATCTTCCCTTGTATGTAGTTCTCATATGAAGCACTAAAAGATGCATAGACTGCAAACTGCTCTTCAGCAGATTTGACACTCATTGGCATCTTGGAATAGTTATTGCTTGAGGCACTTGGAGAGAAACTACGGTTGGATGTTTGAGGTTTCGAAGCACTTGAACCTCCAGCAGCAAAGCAAACATCACCGTTCATGTTTACTGAAACGTTTCCTTCATGAGAAGAGTTTGAACCTGACTCTCCTTTGGAGTAGTAAGCAGCAGATTCAGGCTTCGAACTTGAGCCTGAGTTAAGTTTGGCACCATACATACCAGGGTCTTGAATCTGATCTGTTGGTGTCTCTTTACGAACCATATTAAGCTCAAAGGTTCTGAGCTTGTTTACTGCTGTCTCCAAATCACAATTAGGAAAGTCTCTGTCTTCCCTCATCAGAACTGTGTACATTTCCCACTTCGGTGGGAGAGCATCGAGAAGCTTTTCAACTATCTCCTCTTCTCTGTAAGCAATCGAATAGTTGTTTAGCTCTGTCATTAGATGATAATATCGAGTGATAATATCATCCAGAGATTCGTTCTTCAAATATTTGAAGACAGAGAACTGAGTCTTCAACAGTTTAATCTTCGAGGCACGAATACCCACGTTCCCTTCGAATCTATTTTCAAGAGCATCCCACAGCTCTCGAGCCGATGTATACTTTCTGAAAGTATGAAGGATCTCCTGTGGAAGAGCCATAGTGATAGCTGCGTGAGCCTTGCTTTCGGCTTCGTACATCTTCTTCTCCTCTTCCTCCATCTTGCTGTACTTCTTTATCACATCCCGACCTTCGTATTCCATGGTCGGTGGAATATATCCATCCTGGATGCACACCCACATCTTTGCATCCTGGTATTTAATATACTGAATAAACCGATCCTTCCATGCAACAAAGTCGGTTCCTTTTAACAGCCTTGGGGCCATAGTGGCTGACCCCGCTTCGACCTCCAATTTCACCAATTCAGAGATGTTAATTTGCGACATCTTCTCAAAACCCGAAAAATTCAAAAATTTGTCCAAACAGTACTAAAGGCGAAGTTAAGAATAACTTCGCTTAAGTGTTAACTTCGCTGGAAAAATTCTTAAATTCGTGTGACTCGGCGAAGTTGAGAATAACTTCGCTTACGGTAAGCGAACTTAGCAGGTAAGCGAAGTTGAGGATAACTTCGCTTAGGCGAACTTATGAGGCAGGCGAAGTTGTGAATAACTTCGCTTAACCTTATATCTTCGCCGAAACCCTACTTTCAGTGACGGCAACTTCGCCTGAAGAACAGTAACTTCGCCCGATGAACACTGAAAATATTCAGATCTGTTGTCGACGATTCTGCAGTTTCCGGTCGTTGTAAAGGCTTGAAAATGACTGTATATAGTGATTAGAACTCAATACGAACAAAAACTCGTCCCGTGAATAGGTCAAACGAGACGTTTTCTACACCCGCGTGAAATCCCGAACCTCACAATCGAGCCGATGGCTCTGATACCAATTGTAGGTTCCTGGACGGATCGTACACGGGATGTCGCTATCTGCGCAGGTGCGGAATCCCTGCGTAGGTAGATACGAGCGTAGAATACGTATAAAACAAACACACGAGCAATAACCGAAACACGTTATATTGATAACCCGAACACGTGACACGAGGTCACTATTACAGACTCTGACTTGTAAACACGTAACTCTCACTGAAAACGAAACCTAACCAAACTCGCGAACTCTCTCAAACTGTTACGGTGAACAGTATATATAAACACGACAACTTCGCCTCAGGCGAAGTTGTCCATAACTTCGCTTGTTCAACAAGTTCGCCTGAGCGAACTTGTTAACAACTTCGCTTGTTCAACAAGTTCGCCTGAGCGAACTTGTTGACAAATTCGCTCGTTACATAAACATAAACATAATCAAAAACATAATTACATTACAGACTCGATTACAATCGTTAGACTATGAACTACTGACATACATGTACCAACAAACATGATTATGGAAACTGATTTCTAAACGTATGTATCTAACAAACCCTAAGGACCATTGACTGAATCAAACGAAATCCCAAAGAATGAATATTAGATTATTAAGCAATCAGTTATATTGATTTCCTCACGGTTATCAAATAGGGTTAATTAATAGTATCTCAAGCAAGCAATCTTACGAAACACAAAACTCTAGATAACTTGATAATCTTAACATGACATCATGAACAAGGATCAACACAATAAGCAAGAATATTGTCACTACTATCCTAACATGAAATTGACCAAGACACATGAACAACTCCTCACCTTACAGCTATTGGAATTTAGCAAAACATTCAAAACCCTAACCAACTATCAACAAGCTTCTATGATCTAATGGGCCCATTCAATCATAATAATAAAAACACCAAGTAATGATTAAACATAAACCCTAAATCTAAAGAACATAATCAAGAGATATAAGATCTATGTGAAGCCATGATTAATAATCAATCAAGATAACAAACATTCATATGCATCATGAAAGAAAAATCAAGTCTTTACTATTAATATAACGAAACCATAATCAAACAATGTTCATCAAACCTAGGTAGACATGAAATCTAGCCTAGAATCATTATTGAAAACAATCCTAAAGAAGTATTAAAAAAAGAGGAAAGACATGATAAATAATGAACAAGGAACAAAAATTAGAGCGATAAAACCCTTTGCGATTGATCCTTGAACACCCGGATGAAAGCTTGATGATCCTCCTTGATTCCAGGCTTCAAAACCTTCACAAACCCTTGGAAATCGGCTCCAATAGTGTCTCCTTCGGCTGGGTTTTGCAAGAGATGTTTATATAAGCGAGTAACGGGCTTGGACTTGCAAAGATGGCTGACTAGAAGGCCTAGGCGCCCCGCGAAGGCATGTTGCCTTCTGCCTTAGTGCGGCGCGGCGCCCCTTTGGGGTGGCCTCCGGATTTCGGTATTATTTCTTGATTATTTCTTGCATAAACTTATAAAATATCACCCTTGATCTCCAAGTAATGATTAGAAGCTTCTAGACCTTCATTCCCTTAACTACCAAGCCATCATCTATATGAAAACATAACAAGACATTAGTGATCTAAACCATATAATCATTTACGAACAAACACGAACATAAACTTCTCATAAAATGATAGAAAGAATTAAAGCTTTACATTCAAGAAACCAAACGATATAAAACATGATAAACATATAATACTTGACTCAAAAACCTAAATTAATAAAAGATAAACGAAACACGAATCAAACCGAACTCAAAACAATAAAGAAACACAACTTTACACGGGATACGAGATGTATAAATAGACGTATATCACTCTTCAATATTCATCTTCCTCTTCTTGCTTGCTGCCAATTTCTTTTTCTCACCTAGTGCCTTCTTCCTGCTCTTCTTCGGTCTGCCAATCGGAGTATGATGTTTAGGTGGAGTTAATATTGTTGGGCATTTTAAGGGAGTCCACATATCAGGGCCTGGTATGGGCTTGATTTGGTGGTTGTACACCTTCTTCCAAGTATCTAACCAGTAAGCTTCATCAACCCACTTCTCCAATGGACTGACAAGAATGTTATTTTCTATCATGTCATATAGGGCTACCACAGCATGTTTGCATGGCATACCCGTCAAGTCCCATCTCCTGCATGTGCATGTTCTATTCTCCACATTCACCACACATTGGCTTCTCAGACTTTTAACCTATGAACATAATTGCATATTAACACATGTTTGGTTGTAGTTGTAATATCATAGTAAGGCAAATAATGAGACCTGGTAAGTGACTTCACCAACCATCATAACCAACAGTTTGCTTGCTTTTGTTTAGATTTCATCCCATGCTTTAGTTGCTTGTGGTGTTAATGGGCCCCTGGAAGTGGCTTGCATCTTCTTCACATTCACAATACTCATGGTCATATACTCTCTAATATACTCCAAACATGTAACGATCAGCTTGTCTCTTGCTCCAACAAGTTGCTTGTTGAAAGATTCACAAAGGTTGTTCAACAGCATATCACTTTTTGCCCGGCCTGAAAAACGTGATCTTGACCATCTTGTTTCCGGGATCTCACTAAGCCAGAGAAACATATCAAGATTTGTTTTCTTAATCTCCTCCATTGCCATGTTGAACTATGGGACAGAAGTGGCCGATGCTGCCCTATAAAACAAGCCTTTATACAAATCTCCCCTCCAGGTTTGCCTCAAGTTCTCATGGATGTGTCTACAACGGGACCGATGCTAAGCCCTAGGAAAAACACTCTCAACTGCTTCAATAAGTCCTTATAACAGTCAAATCAGCATAATTAGTGTACATGAGTTTGCCTATTACAAATATATGCTAAGTGTACATACCTTTTGTCGGTCACTTTTGAATGTGAAATTGGCATCAAGATGCAAGTCAAGATCATCTCCAAGGAGATTTAAGAACCATTTCCATGAGTCTGTGCATTCGGCTTCCACTATTGCAAAGGCAACAAGATACAAGCAATTGTTACCATCCATCCCGACAGCAGTCAAAATCTGTCCGGGGTATTTCCCTTTCATAAAACAACCATCCAAACCAAGAAGTTCTCTACCAAGCAATTTAAATTCCCTAACCAAAGTAGCATAACACACATATATTCTTCTAAATTGCCTTGTTTTAAGGTTAGGGTTAGCACAAGGTTCAACATCTAATTTAATGGAACTACCTGGATTTGCTTTAAGAAGCTCATCAATATAGGATCTGAGGTGGGTGTATTGTTTGGTGTGGTCACCATCCTTCCTTTGCAGGGCTATTGTCTTAGCTTTTCGCATCTTGGATTCAGAAAGTTGTACTTGATGCCTCTGCTGGAATTTGGCCTTCAATTCCTTGGAAGCTATGTTGGGGGTGGTTTGTAGCTCAACCTCAACCTCTTTGGCAATAGTAGACATTATGTACAGATCAATTGATCTACTTCTGAGACACTCGGGTTTTTTTGGAATGGCCTTCACACACCAATTATCCTCAACAGATTGTCTTGAGATGTGCATCGTCCAAGGGCAAGTGGGTTTCATATCCCTTTTTTTTACCTTTAGCTTTTCTTGACTTAACATATTTGGCCCCTCACCAGCAACCAACTTCGGATTGGTCCCCAAACAAATCACCCTAAACCTTAAAGGATCATTCTTCTTGATATACAAATCTCTTCTGCCATGAAGAGCATAACTCTTAACCATCTCATTCAATGTTTCCTTTGATGGTATTAACTGACCAACAAAAAATGGACACTCATCATCATTATTCCTTTCCTTCCCTTTGAACTTTCTTAGCTGACTATTCAATACACTGAAGCCCTCATCATCAGAGCTCTCATAGGTATCCATGCAAGGATTCAAACCATCATCATCACTAATATGATCACCTACTACCTCTACCACATCAAAATCTACAATAGCTTTATACATCCTCATGTCAACTTCTACATCCTCCAAGGGTGTTTGAAAGGCAACCGTATACTCAGGATCACTTTCATCTAATCGATCACTATCATGAACACTTTCACTACTCAATTCATGGACCACTTTCACCACTCACTTCATGAACACTTTCACTACTCACTTCATGGACACTTTCACCACTCACTTCATGAACACTTTCAAAACCAGGTACAAATCCAGAATCATATACCACAATTTCAGTACCATTAGTCCTGCCATGTTCTACAAAAATTTAACAATGTGACTACCTACACCATCACTACCTCTAACCATAGCACAAACATCTAGAAAATCATAATCTTCAATCAATGGCTTTAAACCCAAATCCAACTAACCCTCGGATGTTTGTAATGAAAACAACAAGTTGTGCCACAACCATATTGTAACTTGCAGAGATATTCCAACCAACAAACTTTTACAAAATTCAGAAACTTGAACTTCATCGACATAAGTTATCTTCCCCCCTTCGTATCTTCGCTGCCCCTCGGTAGTAAAATACACTCCATGGAAAAGATTTTTGGTGAACGCATGTGAATAATTTTCACCTATAACAACCATTCAGCCTATTAACAACAATAAAGCAAAAAACGAAAATGTCGTGCAAACAGTAAAACATTACCATATAGGTAGTCCGGGTCACAATACTCACTTTCCGGCCTAATAGAATACGAGTGCGGCATTCCGATGTCTGCAAATGTGAAGTTTGATCAGAAAAATTGGGGGTTTCAGTGATCGAACATTGGCCGAGAATTCAATTTTCTGATGAAAATTGCCCTAATTCGGGGGTTATAATGGAGCAGGGGAGAAACAAATGCGCAAAGATGACTTTACCCTTCAACATTAACAGTCAACGGTAAGTCAACTGACGATAGGAGTCCGGAGAACCCGCTGAGAAATACAGGTGCACAGCAAGTGCAAATTAGTTTTTAGGGGCTATTCTATTTCCCGACGATATATTTCAGGGAGTCAAATTGGAATTTTCTCATATTATTTTTATTTTGTTTATTTTCTTTTACTTATTTTTTATGTTTTGGGTTTTGGGTGTGAAATTGAAAAATACAAAAATATTGTGATTTTTGTTTGTATAGAGAAAATCCAAAAAAACTGAAAGTGGTAAAATATTGTGATTTTTGTTTGTAAAGAGAAAATCCAAAACCATTGAAAAATTTTAAAATCCAAAAACATTAAAAATTTGAAAAGCCAAAAATATTGTGTTTTAGTATGTATAGAGAAAAATCAAAAACATTCAAATATTTCAAAATTTTCATAAAGATTTTTGCACTCTTTCGCTTAAAACTATGCCAGTTACTCAGATTTGAAGGACATATACGTGTAGATGTTTGGTCTTGATATTTACTTGTTGATGTTCAAGAGAGCCATTTACCTGACAATGGAAAGCACTTGGAGCGATTGTTGTGGGCTTTTATTTAATTCTCTCGCTGAAAATTATGTCAGTTATTTAAGTTTGTTGAACATGCTTGCATGTTTTGGTCCTGTTATCTACTTGTAGATTTATAGAATAGCCATAAATATATAGATTTAAAGTGACTTTAGCGAATGAATTTTTATGCTCCTCAAAAATGAGTTTTGAAGCAAAAAGAGAAAATGATAGTACATTGATCACCTGGTCCCTTATCCAGAAAGAAATAAGTTTAAAAGGCTGAGTGCTTATTTGCATTGGTGCATTAATAGGTCTTGAACAAGCTATTTGGGTAAAGTATGAGATATAGACATAAAGAAATGCGAAATTGAAAGTGGTGTTAGTCTCTTTCAAAACTCTCGATAATGATGGCAGAAATGTAATAGCCTATCATATTCAAGCCCTATGTTTGTCTGATCACCAAAAACAAAAACACAAATAAAAAGAATTCGGTTTATAGACACTGTGAGTTTTTATGCGGTTTAATCATCTGGGTATTCAAGCATGAATACTTCAAAAGCTTTTAGAGCAAACCCAAAGTCATTAAACTTGATCACTGTTGTACATCGTATAAATTGAAATATTGACTTGATCCAAATCCGGTGTTAGTCATACATTGTTCCTCCCTTGCACGCGTCTCAATACCAATAAGAAACGGACCACATGGGACATAATGCATGTAAGTCTACAGATGAACTCGTACATACTCATTAACAGTAAAAGAAACTTGGCACATTGCTCAAAAATATCTATAAAAATTCTAATTTTTATCGGCAACATAATGTTTTAAGTCAATTTAGGGTGATATGGTAAAAATCAAATTAAGCTTGAACCGAGATTAGAGGCTGATAGTTTCTGATATTTTGTGCTTTAATTGAAAATTAAATCATATCACAAAAACACTTGAAGGTTTGTTATAAGATTTAAGTGGACAAAAATATCAATGACCGACATAACACTAGTCATAATAACGCTGAAATATAAAACTGCGATGTAAGGGCAATTTGATCAATATGATTCTCTTCTTATACTAACAAAAATATATACTGCTTTCGTAAAATAATTTCATATTTAATTTTATTTTTCTATTTAGTCAAAACCATTCAAAAACAAAACAAATAAAAAAGGTGCACTAACAAATACCCCTCGTCTTGAGCTCTTTGTCTTTAATTACTTGAACCGCTTTGTCTTCTAGTCTCAACAACTACGAATCCCGAACGCATGACACACACGTACGACACCCTGGAATTGCATAGCTCAATCGTAATATTTCTGACGCTCGATCAAAATCTTGTTATCAAAAAGCACATCATTGTCTGTCTCAGATAAGTTAACGAGCCACATTGGGTCGATAACTCGTGTAAAGGTAGTCTTCAGTCCTTTACCCAACAAAATGACAGCATGTTTAGTCAAGAACCGACGCAGTAAATTCCTGATGTATCCACAATTCGTGCAGCTGATCATTCATGATTTAATTCCTGATTTGGAGATTGATAAGTCATTGAGGGATGATGTGTTGAAGCTAGAGCATATGAATGCAGATAAAATGAAGAGGATGAAGTCTTACAGGCAGGATACTCCATGGACCAAATTTTTTATTGGTCACTTATCGAATCCAGCATATGAATGTCTTTCTAATAATCGTTGGATCCATGAAGATTCGGATTCTACACGTGAAGAGGGACCAGGTGGGAAAAATGATGATGATGGTGGTAATGATGGAGATGGTGGAAACGGGGGTGACGGACGACGTGTTGACGTTGAGGCAGCCAGCTCACATGCTGCTCAACGAAAACGTAAGGGCAAGGAAAAAGTGCAAGATCATCCGACCAAGCGTCGTATTACTCATGGTTCGGTGTAAGTTCATTAGAACGGATCGTAATTACGTTATGTTTATTATATGATGATTAATTGCGGAAACACTAATCAAAGTGATAAACACATAACAATTCAGACAAAGATTCTCTAATATTGATATGACATGAAAGCTCTCTCCTCTCAAGATTTCTCTTTCCAAGATTACCATGGATTCCTAGAGAATTGTAAGATAAGACATAAAGAGCTCTTATTTATAATAAACACTATAGACAGTATAAGGTGGGTGTGGTGTATAAGCTTATACATTGCCCAACTTATCTAACAATATTAGCTCGTTTAACCAATGCTCGAACAGACTCCCCCTTGGATATTGCTTGGTCTTGATGTCTAAGCAGTAGACATTATGCTACAAAAGACTCCACCTCGGATATTTCTTAGACTAACAAACTCGATCTTCAATTTATCGTCTTGATAGTTTAACACACTCCTCCTAAAGCTTTCAGAATCGACATGTATAACTGTTGAATTTTATGAACCTTTGGATTTGAGGGATATGTATTTTTCAACATCAACTTGATCGGACGAATCCTTTTTCTTAACGATCCCATGATATAACTTTGAAGTTGATCTTTTCACATAAAATTTCACCTTTTTCAAACTCCTTTTCATTACAATCTTTCAAATCAACAACTTCAACATTTGGCTTCCTCGAAACATATTTAACCGTATCGTCTTTCTTCTGAATGTTTGTTTCAGAGGACCCTTTGGAATATTTAATGGATATTTGCGCTCATATTTTTTGGATTTTTATTTTTGAAATTTTGTTTTTCTGTTTTCCGAACATCTTGGTTGCTCACATCTGGTTTAGGAATGTAAACAAACTTAGAACTATTCTTGTACCAAGAAGATTTCTTAGTTCATTTACGTTTGTCTCTTTGAATAAAGAAATCCTTATTGAGTTGATTTTGGTATTGGAATTCTTTTTGCTCTCAGATGTCGTACCATGAAAAAATGCAACCTTATTAACTTGCTCACGCTAATAATTTGTAATTCCTATTTAAGTGCAGCATTCTCGGCAGTTTGTGATTGAACATTAACATTGTCATTTTTAACCAAATATGGTTTTTCTTCAAAAATAATTGGTTCAATAACAATTTACTCGTTTTCCGTAAATGGATTTTGACAGAACCGAGCCCCGGTGCGGAAGCGTGAATAATCGGTATTAACGGTGGAGCTTGGATCAGGGTTAGGATCGAATCATAACGCGTATTCACTCTTGAATGATAATAATGGACGGATGTGGAGAGATCGTTTCGATTAACAATAATCAATAAAGTAGGATGAACAATTGTATGTAATCGAAACCCAATAAATAGATGTAGTCGTATGATTTCATTAACCGAATGATTGTCATGAAGAACACTCATACATACATTCATACATACAAAAGAACGGCCACCCGGGGAGATCTCTTCCCCGGGGGCAAACTCTCCTAATATAATAATAAAATCTCACAATGCACACATGACCTAAACAAATGACCTAAGTCATCTATTTATACTAGTCTTGTGTCTTCGTCTTCACTCCACCGCCACTTGGATAAGACCAAAGCAATATAATATAATATGTCACCCGACAAATGCTTCAATTACTCGTTATAATATCTTGTTTTCTTTCTTTAATTTCTCATTATAAACGAGCAACGATTCGATGCGTCGGTCTAAAATATAATACCCAACAATCTCCCCCTTAGACCGATGCCATCGAATCACTTTCACGATTACCTCATAACCCGATGCCTTTCATAGAAATTCTCCCCCTCACAATAAGTGTCTCCCATTTTTCATTTCAAATCATCATCTCTTTATCTCTTTCGGATATAGTTGTATAGGAATAAGAACGAGGATTCAAACTTCAATGATCAACTACGAGTTAATCCAAAACCGCAAAAGGAAATAAACTCAAAATTTTCCTTAAAATGAGTCTTTCAATTGATTCGACCAAAATTTGCAATGAAATTCCATATAATTTTTCTCCCCCAATTTCGTTGCAATGTCATAAACGAATGTGTCTTTAAATCAAGTGTGGTTGAACATCTTCAATTCAAACAATCTTGACCATCCCTATCAAGAATTGTTGATAAATATTCAAAATAAATGAATTAAAAGATACCTTTTGTGGTTGAAAGTTGACATTTGATGTGGTCAACTCTTGAAATGATCCTGATAAATCAATCATCTTGTTCTTGTAAGCACCTTGTTGAAGTTGTGATTTTTTTGTGATTTTTGCCCAAATTTTTGCTCAAAAATCTTCAAAAATGACCAAAATACCCCTCGTTGACCCGACACAGTCAACGGCTGAGTTGACCAGAAAAGTCACTTCCAAACGGTCACTCATACTTGGGTAAACAATTTTCATTTAGAACACATGGTCAGAAAGTCAACGGATAAGCAAGTATACATCATTTTGTTCATCTTGGCCCATTTGACTTTTGAAAGACAACTGGACAAGCCCTGAGCAAAGGACATTCTCTCGAGCAAAGGACATGCTCGTGAATATGCCTTAACATTTTTCTTTACAAACCTTCACAAGACATGCTCGAGACAAAAGGTACGCTCGAGATAAAAAGAGTTGTGCTCGGGTTAAAAATTGTTCGGGAAAATTGTGCTAGGGGATCTTCAAAAGTACTCGAGACAAAGATTGTGTGCTCGAGAGTAATTATTGATGATGTGCTTGGGGTTAAAGTGTGCTCGGATAATCAATACATAACTTTTCTCTTGTACCAACAACAAAATAACCTTGACGTCCACACGAATCAGCAACAACACTTGGCAAAATAGTGGAGCAGCAATAGCAACAAATTTAGCAGCATACTCAGCTCGTTAACATCAACTTTTAACAGCAATTTCAGCACGAAAACAGCTCGTTTCAGCACGTTTTTGTTCGTTTCAGCAATTTTCAGCACTTAAAAAGTGCGTTTCAGCACGTTTTTGTTCGTTTCAGCAATTTTCAGCTCTTAAACATTGCGTTTCAGCACGTTTTGTGTTCGTTTCAGCAATTTTTCAGCATGTTTTACCAGCATAAATCAGCAGCAAACAGCATGGTAACAGCACGTATATCAGCAATAAAATCAGCAAGCATAATCAGCTCGTTGACATCGATTTTTAACAGCGATTTCAGCACATTAATGGCACATTTTAACAGCCTCAAGTCAGCCCCAAACTGCCCGACCATGTAATCAACAACTGCCCAAATACCCTTCAGCAGCAAACTGTTTGGACATTATGTACTCGTGACTATTTAGACCGTATCAGCAACTATTCAAACTCAGTCCCAACTAACTGCTCATGTATTTCATATCAGCAACAGGGTTGACAAAACTGCCCCTGCTGCAGCTAACTTCGTGTACTTAATGCATAAAAATTCATACTACTACAGAAATTACCATTACGCCCTTGTACCACCTGCATAATTACAAAAATGTCCCTGCTTGTTTGTGCAGCAAATTCATATCACCAGCTACTGTATTCTAAACTTTTTGTGCAGCAATATGTTCGTAAAAATCGATAAGTACTCGTGCAGCAACATCATCGGCTTTTATGACCTGTACGGTCTGCAAGAAATTACCAATCTGCCCGTATAGCGGCGTGTACCATCTGCATAAAATCTTCTACCGTAGCAGCAACGATTCATGCACGTAAATTAATATCAACATCAACAAACAGATCTGCAACTCATCAAATAAATACTCGAACCATTTTTGCAATTTGTTTGTGAAGAACCTGCTCGAACACTTAAACCAGCAACTATTTGAGATCAAATCATATCAGCAAAATTTTCCGAACACACAATCAATATCAAATCAGCATCTGCTCGAGTCATAATATCAGCGAATTGTTTTGCTCAGTCTGATGCATATCCCCATCAACACAAGATGATCTTGAAATCATGTATTCACTTTCAAATCAATCGAAATCATCAAACATTCCGGAATCAGTCATCAATTTAGCCCAACAAACTCGTATTTGATTTTTCCCCAATTTCGAACATATGAACCCTAACTTTTCAAATCTGAAATTAAAAACTTATAAACTAAAATTGAGCATTGAAATATCATCAAATCATCATGAAATAAATATTCTATTACCTGTCATTCATCAATTCAATCAAATACTGATATCTAGGCCATCATATATAAACAAATTTGACAAAAAACGAACCGAAATCAATAGATCTGGACGAAACCGAATACATAAACATGAAATTGATGTTGAATCTCCGAACTAATCATCGACCCAAACATCAATCCACATCAATAATCCTTCAATCATCAAATTTCGTCCAAGACCCTCAAAAACTTCAACAAACTTCAAGTTTAACGTCCATGGCAGATTCAAGAGCGAATTGAATCTAGTTCAGCGGTTAGTCTGAACGATTAGGTAACCTCGCTCTGATACCAATTGTGAAGACCCAAGCCCCGGTGCGGAAGCGTGAATAATCGGTATTAACGGTGGAGCTCGGATCCGGGTTAGGATCGAATCAAAACGCGTATTCACTCTTGAATGATAATAATGGACGAATGTGGAGAGATCGTTTCGATTAACAATAATCAATAAAGTAGGATGAACAATTGTATGTAATCGAAACCCAATAGATAGATGTAGTCGTATGATTTCATTAACCGAATGATTGTCATGAAGAACACTCATACATACATTAATACATACAAAAGAACGGCCACCCGGGGAGATCTCTTCCCCGGGGGCAAACTCTCCTAATATAATAATAAAATCTCACAATGCACACATGACCTAAACAAATGACCTAAGTCATCTATTTATACTAGTCTTGTGTCTTCGTCTTCACTCCACCGCCACTTGGATAAGACCAAAGCAATATAATATAATATGTCACCCGACAAATGCTTCAATTACTCGTTATAATATCTTGTTTTCTTTCTTTAATTTCTCATTATAAACGAGCAACGATTCGATGCGTCGGTCTAAAATATAATACCCAACAGATTTGGAGTACAATCATTATGAAATGGTGGTGGTACTTTAACAAAACCTACTCCTTTCTTTGAATCTTTTTGTATACCAGACACCCCGATAATTTCATTTAACAAAAACAAAGAGTTTCAAAACATGCCTAGTTTGCTTTTCTAATCAAGAACCTCATTTTCAAGTTCAATTATCTTAGTTCTATGTTTAAGAATCTCTTGAAATTGTTGATCATTGATTGTCATTTTGACTGACAATTCAGCTTTCAAATCATGGTTACTAATAGAAAAAGCTTCTATTTTCTCCCTAGACCTCATTTGTGATTCTAGTGATTGTCTATATGTATCCTTGATTGAAGCAATTTCTTTTACCAGTAAGTCATTATGCTCTTTCATTGAATCAAACCTGGGCTTAATAGTTTCACATGAAGAACAAGACACATTTACAGATAATTTAACAGAAGAAGGACTAACCTCGTCAATCTTTGCCATGAATGAAAAAGAAGTTGGTTGCATATGACAGGAATCATCAGAATCAGATTATGTTTCATTTTCAGAAGACAGTTTGTTTCCACTAGCATCTAAAATCTTTCATTCAGCTCGAACATAGCCAGATATGCTTGATTCTCGTTACACAGCAATGTTTGAGTCCAATCAGTTCCTTCAGCAGCAGAAAGAAGAGCTTGTGATTCCGAAGCTTTAGACAAATTACCTCCATAAGACTTGTCAGGATAATCATTAACCTTCTTCCCAGTATTTCTGTCTTGGTTTCGAGGTCCATTATACTCTTTCTTCTGCTTATCACATTCTTTGGCAAAGTGACCAAATTCTTAACAGTTGTAACATTTGAACTTTTAACTTTTCAAAAACTACATGTTTGTTCAGAGATGGTAGGTCTTTACCAGTTCGTTGCATAAATTTCTTCACCTTTCTAACAATCATAGCCATATTCCATTTAAGATCCATTAGTTCCGAATCATCTGAATCAATTTAGTCATAGTCTTCATCAGTCAGCTCACTTGTAGCTATCTTATTACCAACCAAATTTCTATATGATGTCGTGAATGCATAAAGAAATGAAAAATTCTGTTCAGCTTCTTTCATGTTAACATTTGGTGGTGCAGTGAAGCTATTAGTAGTAGCAGATCCCCCAAAATTATTATGAAACCCAGAAGCCATGAATCATATATTAGGATCACTATAAGCAGATGACCCATCTTGTGCATTTTGAGTAAGAAATGCAGTAATCTTAGTTGCAGTGCTACTCAATGGCATACAACCTCCATAAAGAGTCGGGTCTTGAGTTTTTTTTTTTTTTTTTGAAGATTTCTGACATTTCAGATCATATTCTCGAGCTTCCACTTTTTGCATGATTCCGAAGCCGTAAGATCTTCATTCTTGAAATAGTTGTTCTCTTTCAACACCATTAGAAATGTTGAGTATGAACCAGGTAAAGCATTCTTTACGGTATCAATTTTATCATATTCAGTGGGTTCCATTTTCAACCTGTTCATTTTTGCTATCAAATGATTAAATAAAGTGAGCATCTCTTCAACAGTCTCACCTTTTAATAAATTAAAGTTTCGAAATTGAAACTTTAACATTACTTGCTTGCTTTCTTCTGTGTTTCCCATACTTCTCATCTTGATGTGTTGAAACAATGATGCACATATCTTAATACTCCCAACTTAATGAAATATGTTATTGGGTAATGCCATAGTCAAACTAGAGTATGCTTTAGTGTCAATCCTCTAGAGCTTTCTTTTCTTCTTGTGAGTATTGAGAAAAAGTTTTTGGTGTAAAACCCGTAGTTTCACTACCAATCATTGGAATTCTATAGACTTCATCTAGACTTTGAGAACAATCAGGATGCATGGAACCAATATGTGCTCGATAACCTGGTTCCCATTTAGCAAAATCAAGGTTGTAAAAGTTGCTAGGCGGATCCTAGGCGGCCGACTGGGGAGTTGGGTGTACTCGGAGTATTCGGGGAGTACTCGGACATGGTAAATATAAAGAAAATTAGTTTTTGGATATTATATATATGTTGAATATCACAAATTTACTAATATTTATAACAAAATAGGTAAAGATCAATATAAATAAGAGAAATACACTTTTAAATAATAAATTATTCTAAAAATTGTTAGTCATTAAATAAAAAAATGATACATATTCTTTAATTTTAAAGAAATACGAGTTATGTTTAATTTTTTAAGCCAAAATCGGCTCAAGTTCACCGACTAGTTGCCATTCTGACTAATGTTGACCACCTTTAGTCAATTCTTAATAACTATGCGGAATTAAAGAAACTCGCCTCGGCAACATACCTTGTAGCAAGTACTCGGGGAGTACTCGGCCTTGGAAACCTACTTTTACAACATTGAGCAAAATCACTAAACTTCAGCAAATGAGGACATTTCGAATGTGATCCAATTTCCGCATCAAGATGTAACATTTGTTGCATCAGTACATTCTGAGATTTCAATGAATAAAAACCAGCCATTTTAAGTTAACACAAGTCCAAACTTTAGGGTTTAAAGTGAAACTTTAGTAACGAATGAGTGAAGTGTGGAAGACAAATCAAGAATAATAACTTAATGAACGAAGTGATGTATTGTGACACTCGTCAATTTCAGGTTAACCCTGTTGATTTAAACTCAAGATCACATGAACTATGTCATTCCAGTTAACACATTCTTCATTGCATTTAATTAGTGTTTAAATTAAATGTGTCAATAATTATACAAATAGTCTTTCGGAGTTTTACCAAACCGCATACGAGTCGACTCAAACCGTTTGTGAACAAACAATAATTAAAATGAACAAGTACTTGGTATAAACACGTATTATGTTGTGATAATATATGTTTATATGTGACTACGTGCTTGCATGTGTAATATTATATCATGGATGAAATAGACTAGATTGTGCTAGAATTGGACTAACTAGAAGATTAGGGGGTAAAATGTAACATGTAATATAATTAAAATAATTAAACAACTTAATATCCGAACCCTAATCCCCCAACCCCTTTCTCACGGCAGCCACCCTCCCCCCTCACACACACACACAAGATATTTTAAAGAGGAAATCAAAGGATCCAAGGTGCTAACTAGGTAATTAAAACCTCCTCTAGCCTCCCTATTGATTTAGTTGCATCATTAAACATGTTAATCAAAAACCCTAAATCTTAAAATTGATGAACATGTTAATCAAAAACCCTAAATCTTAAAATTGATGCATTTGTTGATAAACACAAGTAAATTGATTACTAGCTATGTTGAAATTGATTGTCAATTGCATGTTTGTTTGAAATTTTAAACCTTATTTAAACCCTAGATGTGCATGAAAAGTGAAATTGAGATGCATGGTGGATGGATAATGGGTCTAGAGGATTGTATGCATGATTAATAGTTCATAGATTATTACTTTGTTGAAGTTTGGTGAAAGCTGATGCTGGACAGAATCATAGATGCGTGTTAATATGGTTGTAACTTGATGTTAATGATATGTTTTGAAGTGGTTATCGATTCTATGACGTATTAGGTCGAGTATAATTTCTAAGGAATCCAAATTTGTAATTTTTGGACGTGTAGAAGTCACTTTTTTATGAATTTATAAATTAGTTGCACAGTCCCGATTCGGGAAGCCTGTTTACATACTGATTTGTTGATAGCATATCACACAAACGACAAGACCAAATGGGTTGATTCCACTTCTGGAAGTTAATAAATTTTGGTCTTGCATTAATTGGAATAGCCATGTAATAGGACTAGTCGAGATCTTTTTGTTGCGCATGATAATGACTGATGTGTACCTACTGTGTTGATTTAATTCTTGTGATAAAATCGTACATGCTAAAAATATAATAAAAATATTTCCCGAAACCTAACTCACGTATGCATCTGTGGTAAATTTTTGTGATTTTATCTGCATGTTATGACTAAGTGGCAACAAACCAACTAAGTCCTTCAGAAACAATCGAACCGATTAATATTGGATGATAGCGAGTCAATGTTGAGTAGTACTACTGGGTTTGACAAACACTACCCATCTCTAAACTCGACGGTAGGTCGAGTGGGTGCAATTTTCGGCTAACACATTACCATCGTCGTGGTTGACATGGTGGCAAGGCAAACGTATAATAAATCAGCTTCGGTGTCGAACACGTAGTAATGCATGCTTGATAGGTTAGCTACCTATTGATATATATTAAAATAACTAAATCTGGTAACGCTAAAACGCAACAATTATTTTACTTAAACCTGTGAACTCACCAACCTTGTGTTGACACTTTTAGTATGTCTATCTCAGGTAGCCGAGGCGGGCGTACGGTTTAGGACATGCATGCACTATTCTCATATGTTTTAGATTTATTTTAACTTTATCACATCAACCGTTGCTTTAAGTCGTCATGTGTTGACGCAATAATTTACATTACTGTTTACGCTTCCACATTTATGTCAGACTTGTATGTTTTGGTTGTTTTTAAAACTTTAGTAATGATGTTTGATATAACTAATGACTACGATCCTGTTAGTTCACACCCTCTAACGGTAAAATTCCGTTAGTGGATTTTGAGGGTGTGACATGTATGGAGATGAATGAACAACGAATAAGTAACGAATGACCTGGACGAATGAGTGACGAATCAGAGGACGAATCAATGACGAATCAAAAGACGAATCAATGACGAATGAGAGGATAAATGGTTAACGAATCAGTGACGAATGTGTAGCGAATGAGTGAGTACGAATTAACTACAGTGAGCACGAATTAGCTACAGTGAATAACGAATGAGTTTGTTATTCAGTGGTAACAAACTTTAAACATGTCACGAATCAATTAGACACTACTGACGAATGACAAAAACGTGTATAACGAATTAGTAATTATCGTCATAATGAATTAAGAAGATCTTCAAATCTTCAAGCAAAATCTTCAAATTTCTGGAAAATTTCCAGATCCGAAATTCTTAAACCACAAATTAAAATTTTCTATTACTACTTCAGTTATCACCAAATCAATCATATAAACATATAAACGATCAAAATACTCGTAATCGCCCCGCGAACCCTCGTATTCTATTCCGTAAATGTTAACTCAGTCCACTGATTACCAAAATACAAAAAATAAACCAACAGATTCCCATGTTTAGTATACACTCAAATACAAACCAAAATCATCTCAAACATCCATAATAACTCAATTCAATCCTCACACACCTTGCGCAATCCAAACCGTACACAATTCTACCAAACTCAACTTCCAATTATCATTTCAAAATGGTAATTCAACCAAATTCAATAGACTTAAAACCAAAATTTAAGAATTATGAACTGAAATCTCTATCAATTCTCACCAAATTACCTTAACCATGAGCAATCTAACCCTGGTGCTCTGATACCACTTGTTGAAGACGGAGATCTAATCAATCACAGATTCATATTGTATTGATTAGAGTTTAGATCTAGTTATTTGATATGCTTATAGATTAGATAATAATAATATTAAACGAAGTAATTGTAAAGAGAACTTGGACAGAGGTTCTATATATAGTTTAAACAATACTTTAAATTACACCAGGCATAACAGGCCTTATATAGACGATGGATCTCATTCGTTACGCATCCCCTAACAAATGGTCTCCATTCATTAAAATTACATAAGATATAAGATAAGGTATAGCGTATAACCCATTCGCTATACCACCATTCGTCAAGATTCCATATCGAATGGAATTCATATATAACGAACTAAGGTCCATTCGTTAAACATCCTTAACGAATGGATTGTACAAGATTACAAATGGGATTATAATTCCATAAATACCCCTTTAATCATTAAAATAATAAAAAATTACAAACGCTAATTTACAAAGACTCGAGACGACAAAAACCGTGCACTAACAACTTCTTTGAAATCATGCACATTAAAAAGAATATGATTTGAACATGGAATATTCTTTCCTTTGTGTGCCACTTGTGGTTCAACCACATCTTTAATTAAAAATTCACAACCAGTTTAACAAAATACTTTATTACATTGAATATGAGATTTTAGAGTTAGTGTTCCAATGATTTATTTTACAGTTTTTGATTGTTTTGGTTAATACTTATTGATCACCTTGTTCTTATTCACTAGAATATCAATAGTCAAAGGACTATCAATATCAACTTTCACCAAATTACCTTAACCATGAGCAATCTAACCCTGGTGCTCTGATACCACTTGTTGAAGACGGAGATCTAATCAATCACATATTCATATTGTATTGATTAGAGCTTAGATCAAGTTATTTGATATGCTTATAGATTAGATAATAATAATATTAAACGAAGTAATTGTAAAAGAGAACTTGGACAGAGGTACGATATATAGTTTAAACAATACTTTAAATTACTCCAGGCATAACAAGCCTCATATAGACGATGGATCTCATTCGTTACACATCCCATAACGAATGGTCTTCATTCGTTAACATTACATAAGATATAACATAAGGTATAGCGTATAACTCATTCGCTATACCCTTATTCGTCAACATTCCATATCGAATGAAATTCATACATAACGAACTAAGGTCCATTCGTTAAACATCCTTAACGAATGGACAGTACAAGATAACAAATGGGATCATAATTTCATAAATACCCCTTTAATCATTAAAATAATAATAAATTAGAAACAATAAATTACAAAGACTCGAGACGACAAAAACCGTGCACTAACAACTTCTTTAAAATCATGCACCTTATAAAGAATATGATTTGAACATGAAATATTCTTTCCTTTGTGTGCCACTAGTGGTTTAACCACATCTTTAATTAAAAATTCACAACCAGTTTAACAAAATACTTTATTACATTGAATATGAGATTTTCAAGTTAGTGTTCTAATGATTGATTTCACAGTTTTTGATTGTTTTGGTTAATCCTTATTGATCACCTTGTTCTCATTCACGTGAATATCAATAGCCAAATGACTATCAATATCAAATTTCTTACGGTCTCCCGTGAATGGAATGATACGAAAATCAATTTGAAACGGAGGAGGAATTTCAACAAATCTTATACCCTTAGCGGGATTGATAAATTTCATCAAATCCTAATCAGAAATAACAGGTTTTTCTAATAGTGTTTGTAACGATTCTGGCAGAATCAGGTATACCCTAACCGGTATATACTATTTATGTGATATTTAATAATGAATATGTGAATTATAATGCGTTTATACGAGTATGTATGATTCATAGTACGGATTATACCCGATTATACAATTAATCATATTTGAAATACGATTAACCGATTAACGGTTATTGAAGCCCGAACGAATCGGGGATACATTATAGACGAGATATATAATATTTAGTGATGTTTAGGAAGTATTAAAGCTTCGGGATAAGTGAATTAAAGCACAGAAAAGAATTTTCTATTTAATGGAACGTCGGTACATTAAACGAAACCTTTAATACCAAACCGAGCAAGAAACGATCGATCAAGCCGAAAAAGATGCGTAATTATTAATAATATGATGTTTTAAGATAATGAAAGTCATGGTTTAAGTTTTTGAAGTTTTTAAATCGGTTTTATATAAATTTCATTTTTAAGCCGAAAAACGACCGTTTTAGCCTCGTTTTAAGCCGAATTAAACATTTAACCGAAAAATGAACTGAACCAGATTATCCAAAACATTATCCAGATTACGGAAATCTGAATGAGTGGCCAAGAATGGATGGGTGGGCCCCACCCCACCTCTCTCCCTACTCCGATCGGCAAGGGGTTATACCCCTTTGCCTTTGTTATTTTTTTTAAAAAACTCCACAATCAACAATCTTCATTTCCTCTCAATCCATGAGCTAAAAACCGGGTTTTGTAGCAAGAACAACGAGGTAAAGGTCGATTTATATTCGTGTTCATCTTCCTTTCTCGAGTTTAATTACAAGAAAATGAGGTTTCAAGTGAAAAAGGGTGAAAACCCGAGATTAAACCGATTCTTGCATGATCAAGTGATGTATACGAGTTATACAAGGGATCTTGGTTCAAGAAAGGAGTTAAACGAACCAAAAACGAATTTTTACGGTTAAATCTTTGTTTTTATATCATAACCGAAACCATGAAAGAAATGGCTTGATTGTGGGTGTAACTTGCTTGGTGTGGTGTTATTGTGCTTGTAGGTGTTGTATCTAGTTGATAGCAAAGGCTAGAAACCGAGATCCTTGCGATTTGAAGCTAGAAACACAAGGTAGTTCGGTTTTTGTGTGTTGATTTAATTTTGGACAGATTGTGACTCGTTTAGAGTTAGGGCATGAAATTTTACAGAGGTGTTAGATATATGAAAATATGAGTTCTGTGAATTTTTGGTAATTTGTGGACAAAGGATGAATATTTGGTGAATTTAATGCTCGGTTTTGGCCAAAAATGGTGTAAAATAGTTAAATATCATGAAAAATTCTGGAAATTTCATATAAGCTTTTTATAACATGTATAAGTCACACAACAAATTTGAGGTCAGTTGGAGAAGTCTAAGTAGGCTTTTCGGTTAAACGAGTTCTAGGGTTTTCTAGCTCGGTTTTAGAGAAAATGGCATGTAAAATGAGATTTTGGTTCTGGAAAAATTACAGGGGACTACGTGGATGGCAGGGGTCATCCAGGAAAAATTTGGGATTTTTCTAAGATCGTTTGGTATTTACGACATATTTAGTGTTTAAGTGGTGTTTAAAAATAGATAAATAAATTTTAAATATAAAAATTAATTCTGGAAATGTTTTTATAAAAATCCCCACTGTCAAAAAGTGATTTGTGCAAAATTTCAAGATCCGAGATTAAACGGATATTTATTTGTGCTAAAAAGAAGATAAAAACAAACTTTTAAAGCTTAAAACGCGTAAACCGGTAAAGTTCGCATAAGCGAGCTGACTGGTGTATAAAAACCCTAAAATTGGACTATTTTCATATAACTAAGTTAAACAAGTAAAAATAAATCATTCGAAAATAATTCGGATGATTTGAGTAATTTGAACCGATTTGACAGTTTCCGGTACGCCAAAGACGGAAACGGGTCCCACGGCCAATCGGGGCGTCTAAACCGGGCTCTAAATTCACAACTTTAATTAAATTATCAGTCAACAACTATTTTCGGGTCGGGTGTGACCAAACTCATTTTTGAAACGTAAAAACGGATAATTGTGCTAGGCACGCAAAACGGGGAAAACAACTAATGGTAATTTTGACTAATGAACTCTAAACGATATCACAATCTGAGTCCGTAGAATTGTTTTTGGGATAACATTGCCCCCGGAACGGTTACAGTACTGGGATAACAGTGTCCCCAGATGTATCGGTTAACACGGTTAAAGTTATATTAATAGTGATTGTATAGTAACGAATTTAGGGATCGTATTACAGATCCGGATTAATAGCTCACATACTGTGTCACTGCTTGCGATAAGGTGAATTTCACGAGCCCCTTTTTCTGAATTGTGTTTTTAAATATTTTCCCGGGGCGGAAAGCATGTTATTATTGAAATGTTTAAGTACATACTGAACACATGGAATTGCGTGTATTTATAAATATTTGATTGTACGGGAATCGTAAGGAATGAGTACTGTACTGGGTTAACAGTGTCCCCAGAAGTCCCTAGAAGTGTTTCTGGGTTAACTTTGCCCCCGGAATGGGTACTGTACTGGGTTAACAGTGTCCCCAGATGTCCGTAAAAGTATAATTACATCGCTAATATATGATTATTATAATGATTTGGCACAGTTGTTTAAATTAGTGAAACTCAACAACTATTCGTAGTTGACCCGTTTTCTTTACATGCTTTCTAGGTACTCCCAAACTGGAATAAGTGCTACATGCTTGATGATGCGTGTTTTTTGTGGAAGCTTAGTGATCATTTTGTATAAAATATGTTATTGTACTGTTGGTAAAACCTATGTGTTAACGCCTAGACGGGAACTAAACTTGGAACAATGTAATATGATGTAAATTAATGTAGTGGTGTTTTCTTTATAAGCAATGCTGTTGATATCAGATTTGTCTGTTGCATCCCGTTTACGTTTCCGCTGCGGTTACGGGGTGTTACAGAACTTGGTATCAGATCCATTGGTTATAAAGAATTAGGATGTCTTTAAAAGATACCTAAAATATAACCAGTAGCTCAAGTATTATAGGATCTGAATATCAACTAATAATTTATAGTGACGAGATCTGGATGAACTTGGATGGACAAGTGAGTTATTATGGTCTGGAACATAACAACAGACTTGTTCGCACGAGGGAATTCAGGGGAAGTCACGGGGCACATTAATAGGTAAAATCGGCAACATATGTGTAAGTATATGATAATATTTTTATGTGACAAAGTTGTATAAGTATGTGTATATTAATCATGATTTACATTATGGAAGAAACTATATGTTTGCTAACTTGTGTACAGGAAGGGATGTCGAGATCAAGAAGTTTATCAGTGGAGGAGGACCCAGAGGAGGTCAGTTCCGGGAACTCCAGGAGCTTACGCTTAGCATCCAGCACTGAGCCTACTGAGACTAGCCATAGGAGTGCTAGCTTGTCCTCCCCTGCTAGGGTTGCAAGATCCCCCACCCCACCCGCACCACAGGTCACCCCCACCCCTCCCAGACCCGGTCCCCGCCTCACGGCGCGGATCAGTGTCCCTTATGTCCCACCTACCTCTACACCACCCAGACCTACTTACCACAGGGGCGAGTCCTCCCGCCTCCTGCCTGAGCCTGTGCCTCCACCCGTGTGGGGTACCCCCAAGCTGGAGAGGGATGAGCGTCCCTCCTCCGAGGCTGCATTGCTCCGAGTGCTCCACGAGCAGGTGGTTGATCACACCGTAGCCTTGACGGTGGGTATTCAGAGGAGGAATCACTTGGCGGACTGCGTACTGGACAGCCAGTACGCGATTGGCCAGCTGAGGAGGGATGGTGCATACTCCCAGTGGATGATTGACCGGATGGAGACGCGGATCCGGGGTTTGATGGCGGTGTTAGTGGTGATGGTGACAGTGATGGTGTGGTTGGCATACCACCATGTTTAGTTATGTTAGGGTGGTAGTAGTCAGGGTCCGCTTTTTGATACTCTGTGTAAGCAGTTAGTGGCGATGCTAACATAGAGTGAATCTTGGGTAGGTATAGTACAGCCACTAGCCCATAGGGGGTCTCTTTTTTTTTGGGATATCATTGTAGATACTTTTGGGTATCATTCAAGCACTGACCCATAGCGGGTTATGTCAAAATGATGCCGATGTTGGACCGATGTATGAAAACTTGATCTATGGGCTGATGTTTATGAAATGTGATGCTTATGTAATATGTATTAATGTTTATTAATGAATGGAATATGTGTTGTGTATTGAGACTGGAAATTGTATTAATTATATGTATTTTCTTAATGTTGTGTAGAATGGCACCAAAACGATCAGCTCAAATGTCAGAAGGGGATGTGAGTCGTCTGATTGCTCGGCAGTTAGAGGCGGCGATACCGGATATAGGGTCGCGCATCGCCGCTAGTATTAATAATACGACCAATCCAGCCCCTGCGAGCAATCAAACGACCACCAATAATGATGGGGAACAAAATGTTAATCCTCCACCGAACGGTAACTCGATTCCGAGTAATGACGCACCGCCTAGGGTGGTCGTTACAGACAGTAATGGCCCTATACCCAGTGTAGAAACGAACCGCACTGAACCGACTCCTGCAACAAGGGGATGTTCAATTAAAGATTTTATGTTGTGCAAGCCCCTAGATTTTAGCGGGTCTGAGGGACCAAATGGGTTGGTTAAGTGGATCGAGAAAATAGAGTCGGTTGTGAACATCAATAACTGCCCTGAGGATTATGTTGTTAAGTATGCTACCTGCACGTTCACGGACCATGCCTTGACATGGTGGAACACAATAGTGCAGACTCGCGGTCAGGCAGCGACAAACCGCATGACCTGGGCAGAACTCAAGGCCCTTGTACTGGAACATTTCTGCTCGAAAAACGAACTGCAGAAGTTAGAAAACGAATTGTGGAACCTGGAGATGTAGGGGGCAGACCACTTGGGTTATACGAACCGATTTAATGAGTTGTCACGATTGGTTCCGTGGTTGGTCACCCCGGAGTCAAAGAGGGTTGAGCGTTATATATGGGGACTAACCCCAGTAGTAAGGAGTATAGTCAACGCTGGGGGTTTGAGGGTGCGGTGACGCAAGCTGGTATTGTCAGATACGATTTCGTGAGGAGTGGGTCACTGATGGTGGCAGGAGAGTCTGCTGGGGGAAAGCGAGGTACGTATGATAATAGGACCCAGGGGAAGCAGCAAGATAAACGGGCTAGGCCCGCTGCCCAGAACTACGCCATGACTAGTTTAGGCGGAAGGCAGGAACCGCAGACAAGGACGTTTCCTAGGTGTGGAAAATGCGGTTACCAGCATGGTGGCGAGTGCAGCGGGGTAGTGTGCCATCGGTGTGGCAGGGATGGGCACTACGCACCGAGATGTAAGACAAACCTGAACAATCTGAACCGACAACCGCAACCTATCCGTGCGCAGCCAGTTAGGACCCAACCAGCCCGACAACAATACCCACAAGGAAACCAAATGATGACCACCAGCCGTGCTTGCTTTGAATGCGGCAGAACAGATCACTTCAAGAGAAACTGTCCGAAACTTAACCAAGGAGGAAATGGGAGGCAAACCGTGGGTCAGGCATCGTCGTCCAATCCGGCGAGAGGCCGAGCATTCGTGATGGGGGCGAACGAAGCACGCCAGGACCCCAGCGTAGTGACAGGTACATTCCTCGTCTCTGATCATTACGCTTCTGTATTATTTGATACAGGCGCCGATAGAAGTTTTGTCTCCATTAAATTCCTATCAATAGGAAACCTTCCGATTAGTGAAACCATAGAACCTTATACCGTAGAAGTCGCTAACGGTAAAACCATGATAGTTAATCAGATAGTTCGGAATTGCCCTTTTATTCTTAACGATCAATCCTTTCTGATTGACTTATTACCAGTAGAATTAGGTAGTTTTGACGTAATAGTGGGAATAGATTGGTTAGCACGTAACAAAGTGGAAATAAACTATGAAAAGAAAATCGTCAAGATCTGGGTGTCGGATGACGAAGAGGTGTTAGTACAAGGAGAGAAGTCAGGCACAATGATACCATTTATATGCCACCTCAAGGTGTTAAAATATATACGCCAGGGATGCGTGGCGTATCTAGCAAGCTTGACGGCCATAGATTCTGATGAGAAACGGGTGGATGATATCCCGGTGGTACGCGAATTTCCACAAGTTTTCCCAGAAGAACTTCCTGGATTACCGCCAACCCGACAGGTCGAATTCCGAATCGATTTAATACCTCAAGCTGGCCCTGTTGCTAAAGCACCCTACCGACTTGCACCATCCGAGATGCAAGAATTATCCAATCAGTTGCAAGAATTGATGGATAAAGGATTTATACGTCCTAGTCATTCCCCGTGGGGTGCACCTGTATTATTCGTGAAAAAGAAGGACGGGAGCCTTAGAATGTGCATTGATTACAGGGAGTTGAACAAGTTAACAATCAAAAATAGATACCCTCTTCCCCGAATTGATGACCTATTTGACCAGCTGCAAGGTGCGAGCTATTTCTCAAAGATCGATCTTAGATCGGGTTACCATCAGGTTAGAATTCAGGAAGAAGATATTCCAAAAACCGCATTCCGGACTCGCTACGGCCATTACGAGTTCTTGGTTATGCCTTTCGGGCTAACAAATGCGCCGGCAGTGTTCATGGACCTCATGAATCGAGTCTGTAAACCCTATCTCGACAAATTCGTCATCGTGTTTATTGACGATATTCTGATTTACTCGAAAAGTAAAGAAGAGCACGAGCAACACTTAAGAATAATTTTAGAGCTTCTGAATCAGGAGAAGTTGTATGCAAAATTCTCCAAGTGTAACTTCTGGTTACAAGAAGTGCAATTCCTCGGTCACGTTGTAAACCATCAAGGAATACACGTTGATCCGAGTAAGATTGAAGCAATTAAGAATTGGCAAGCGCCTAAAACGCCAAAGGAAATCCGCCAATTCTTAGGCTTAGCTGGATATTATCGTCGATTCATAGAGAACTTTTCCAGCATCGCCCAACCTTTAACTCTCCTGACTCAAAAGGATCGAAGGTATGAATGGGGAGAAGAGCAGGAGACGGCGTTTCAAACGTTAAAGCAAAAATTGTGCCAAGCGCCGATTTTAAGTCTCCCCGATGGAGACGATGGTTTTGTCGCGTATTGTGACGCATCGCGTAGAGGGTTAGGATGCGTGTTGATGCAAAATAATAAGGTTATAGTCTATGCTTCCCGGCAGTTAAAAGTACACGAGAAAAATTACACTACTCATGACTTAGAACTGGGAGCGGTTATTTTCGCACTTAAAATCTGGGGACATTATCTCTACGGTACGAAGTGCACCATCTTCACCGATCATAAAAGTTTGCAACACATATTCGATCAGAAAGAACTGAATATGAGACAACGAAGATGGGTCGAGTTGTTAAGCGATTATGACTGTGACATCCGTTATCACCCCGGCAAGGCTAACGTCGTAGCCGATGCCTTGAGTAGGAAAGATCGGATTAAGCCATTGCGAGTGCGAGCACTGGGGATGATAGTCCAGTCGAAACTTTCGGACCAGATTCGAGTCGCTCAACGTGAGGCGTTGAAAGAGGAACAATTGGAAAAGGAGGGACTTTACGGTAATGAGAAGAATTTCGAAGAGCGCGTGGACGAAATTCTTTATTTCAAAAACCGAATTTGGATCCCGACCCTCCATGACCTTCGTGAATTAATCATGGGCGAAGCGCATAGATCGAAATATTCCATACATCCGGGATCGGATAAGATGTACAAGGATGTGAAGGAGTTCTACTGGTGGCCGGGTATGAAAAAGGATATAGCATCGTATGTCGGTAAGTGTATGACTTGTGCGAGAGTTAAGGCGGAGCACCAGAAACCCTCGGGGATGTTACAACAACCAGAAATTCCCGAATGGAAGTGGGAGCAAATCACGATGGATTTTGTGACACATCTTCCTAAAACGTCCCGAGGGCATGATGCAATTTGGGTAATCGTAGATCGATTAACTAAATCGGCACATTTTATCCCGATTAAGAATAATTATAACACTGAGAGACTTGCGCAGATTTATATAAATGAAATTGTGTCCCGTCATGGGATACCCATCTCAATCATCTCCGATCGAGATAGTCATTTCACCTCCAATCTTTGGCAAGCTGTACAAGAAGCGCTGGGAACGCGTACTGATCTAAGCACAGCTTACCACCCTCAGACCGATGGTCAGTCTGAGAGGACCATCCAAACTCTGGAGGATTTGCTTCGTGCATGCGTACTGGATTTTAAGGGAAATTGGGATCAACATCTCCCACTCGTTGAATTTTCCTATAATAACAGTTACCATAGCAGTATAAAGGCAGCGCCTTACGAGGCATTGTATGGTCGGAAGTGCCGATCACCACTCTGCTGGACTGAAGTGGGCGACACTCAGGTTATTAGATCAGACCTGGTCCAGGAAACGACCAGCAAAATTCTTGAAATTTGAAACAATCTAAAGGCCGCGCGGGATCGGCAGAAGAGTTACGCCGATACCCGTAGAAAACCTTTGTCGTTTGAGAAAGGTGATAAAGTGTATTTGAAGGTATCACCTTGAAAGGGTGTAGTCAGATTTGGAAAGGCAGGGAAGTTAGCCCCGAGATATATTGGACCATTCAATATTACTGCAAAAATCGGTCCCGTAGCATACCGATTAGAACTACCCGATGAACTGAGTGCAGTTCACAATGTGTTTCACGTATCGAACTTGAAAAGATGTCTGGCGGATGAGACATCGGTGTTACCTCTAGAGGGTGTCCAAATAAGTGATAAGCTCAATTTCGTAGAGGAACCCATAGAAATAGTAGACGGGAAAATCAAGCAACTTAGACACAATAAGATTTCGTTGGTCAAAGTTAGATGGAATTCGCAACGAGGCCCAGAATATACATGGGAACGAAAGGACGAATTCCGGAAGAAATACCCGTATCTATTTCCTCAAAAGGAAGTAGTCGACGCGTAAAATTTCGAGGACGAAATTTTTGTTACGGGGGGAGAATGTAACGATTCCGGCAGAATCAGGTATACCCTAACCGGTATATACTATTTATGTGATATTTAATAATGAATATGTGAATTATAATGCGTTTATTCGAGTATGTATGATTCATAGTACGGATTATACCCGATTATACAATTAATCGTATTTGAAATACGATTAACCGATTAACGGTTATTGAAGCCCGAACGAATCGGGGATACATTATAGACGAGATATATAATATTTAGTGATGTTTACGAAGTATTAAAGCTTCGGGATGAGTGAATTAAAGCACAGAAAAGAATTTTCGATTTAATGGTACGTCGGTACGTTAAACGAAACCTTTAATACCAAACCGAGCAAGAGACGATCGATCAAGCCGAAAAAGATGCGTAATTATTAATAATATGATGTTTTAAGATAATGAAAGTCATGGTTTAAGTTTTTGAAGTTTTTAAATCGGTTTTATATAAATTTCATTTTTAAGCCGAAAAACGACCGTTTTAGCCTCGTTTTAAGCCGAATTAAACATTTAACCGAAAAACGAACTGAACCAGATTATCCAAAACATTATCCAGATTACGGAAATCTGAATGAGTGGCCAAGAATGGATGGGTGGGCCCCACCCCACCTCTCTCCCTACTCCGATCGGCAAGGGGTTATACCCCTTTGCCTTTGTTATTTTTTTTAAAAAACTCCACAATCAACAATCTTCATTTCCTCTCAATCCATGAGCTAAAAACCGGGTTTTGTAGCAAGAACAACGAGGTAAAGGTCGATTTATATTCGTGTTCATCTTCCTTTCTCGAGTTTAATTACAAGAAAATGAGGTTTCAAGTGAAAAAGGGTGAAAACCTGAGATGAAACCGATTCTTGCATGATCAAGTGATGTATACGAGTTATACAAGGGATCTTGGTCCAAGAAAGGAGTTAAACGAACCAAAAACGAATTTTTACGGTTAAATCTTTGTTTTTATATCATAACCGAAACCATGAAAGAAATGGCTTGATTGTGGGTGTAACTTGCTTGGTGTGGGGTTATTGTGCTTGTAGGTGTTGTATCTAGTTGATAGCAAAGGCTAGAAAGCGAGATCCTTGCGATTTGAAGCTAGAAACACAAGGTAGTTCGGTTTTTGTGTGATGATTTAGTTTTGGACAGATTGTGACTCGTTTAGAGTTAGGTCATGAAATTTTACAGAGGTGTTAGATATATGAAAATATGAGTTCTGTGAATTTTTGGTAATTTGTGGACAAAGGATGAATATTTGGTGAATTTAATGCTCGGTTTTGGCCAAAAATGGTGAAAAATAGTTAAATATCATTAAAAATTCTGGAAAATTTTCGATAAGCTTTTTATAACATGTATAAGTCACACACAAAATTGTAGGTCAGTTGGAGAAGTCTAAGTAGGCTTTTCGTTTAAACGAGTTCTAGGGTTTTCTAACTCGGTTTTAGAGAAAATGGCATGTAAAATGAGATTTTAGTTCTGGAAAAATTACAGGGGACTATGTGGATGGCAGGGGTCATCCAGGAAAAATTTGGGATTTTTCTAAGATCGTTTGGTATTTACGACATATTTAGTGTTTAAATGGTGTTTAAAAATAGATAAATAAATTTTAAATATAAAAATTAATTCTGGAAATATTTTTATAAAAATCCCCACTGTCAAAAAGTGATTTGTGCAAAATTTCAAGATCCGAGATTAAACGGATATTTATTTGTGCTAAAAAGAAGATAAAAACAAACTTTTAAAGCTTAAAACGCGTAAACCGGTAAAGTTCGCATAAGCGAGCTGACTGGTGTATAAAAACCCTAAAAATGGACTATTTTCATATAACTAAGTTAACCAAGTAAAAATAAATCATCCGAAAATAATTCGGATGATTTGAGTAATTTGAACCGATTTGACAGTTTCCGGTACGCCAAAGACGGAAACGGGTCCCACGGCCAATCGGGGCGTCTAAACCGGGCTCTAAATTCACAACTTTAATTAAATTATCAGTCAACAACTATTTTCGGGTCGGGTGTGACCAAACTCATTTTTGAAACGTAAAAACGGATAATTGTGCTAGGCACGCAAAACGGGAAAAACGACTAATGGTAATTTTGACTAATGAACTCTAAACGATATCACAATCTGAGTCCGTAGAAGTGTTTCTGGGATAACATTGCCCCCGGAACGGTTACAGTACTGGGATAACAGTGTCCCCAGATGTACCGGTTAACACGGTTAAAGTTTTATTAATAGTGATTGTATAGTAACGAATTTAGGGATCGTATTACAGATCCGGATTAATAGCTCACATACTGTGTCACTGCTTGCGATAAGGTGAGTTTCACGAGCCCCTTTTTCTGAATTGTGTTTTTAAATATTTTCCCGGGGCGGAAAGCATGTTATTATTGAAATGTTTAAGTACATACTGAACACATGGAATTGCGTGTATTTATAAATATTTGATTGTACGGGAATCGTAAGGAATGAGTACTGTACAGGGTTAACAGTGTCCCCAGAGGTCCCTAGAAGTGTTTCTGGGTTAACTTTGCCCCCGGAATGGGTACTGTACTGGGTTAACAGTGTCCCCAGATGTCCGTAAAAGTATAATTACATCGCTAATATATGATTATTATAATGATTTGTCACAGTTGTTTAAATTAGTGAAACTCACCAACTATTCGTAGTTGACCCGTTTTCTTTACATGCTTTCTAGGTACTCCCAAACTGGAATAAGTGCTACATGCTTGCTAATGCGTGTTTTTTTGTGGAAGCTTAGTGATCATTTTGTATTAAATATGTTATTGTACTGTTGGTAAAACCTATGTGTTAACGCCTAGACGGGAACTAAACTTGGAACAATGTAATATGATGTAAATTAATGTAGTGGTGTTTTCTTTATAAGCAATGCTGTTGATATCAGATGTGTCTGTTGCATCCCGTTTACGTTTCCGCTGCGGTTACGGGGTGTTACAGTGTTTCTTTAATACAAGAAGATTTTGAACCATAAACAACTTTTTTAAAATCATGCAAATCAAAATGTATAAGATTAGAACATGGAATATTCTTTTCTTTGTGTACTGCATATGGTTCAACTACATCTTCGTTTAACACTTCACAATCAATTTCAGAGAATTCTTTATTGCTTTGAATATTAGATTCTATAGTTGGTGTTCTAATGATTAATTTCAAGTTTTTGTTTGTTTAGTTTCTTCCTTATTGATTACTTAGATCTAATTCGAGAGAGGATTGATAGTCAAGGGACTATCAATATCAACTTTCTTACGGTCTCCCGTGTAGGTAATTTAGGAAAATCAACTTGAAACGAAGGAGGAACTTCAACAAATCCTATACCATTAGTGGGATTCATAAATTTCATCAAATTCTCATCAGAAATCACAGGTTTTTCTGATGGTGTTTCTTTCATACAAGATTATTTTGAACCATAAACAACCTCTTTAAAATCATTAACCATAGATAAACAAGATTTGAACATGGAATATTCTTTTCTTTGTGTGCTATAGATGGTTCAACCACATCTCAAATAAAACTTCACAACCAGTTTCAGAGATTACTTTATTGCTTTGAATATGAGAATTTTGAGTTGGTGTTCTAATGTTCGATTTCATAGTTTTTCATTTGTTTAGGTTCTTCCATACTGATTACATTGTTCTCTTTCACGAGAATATCTATAGTAAAAGGAATATCAATATTAACTTTCTTACGATCTCCCGTGAATGGAATGATATAAAAATCAACTTGAGACGGAGCAGGAATTTAAACAAATCATATACTCTTAGTGGGATTGATAATTTCATCAAATCCTCATCAGAAATAACAGGTTTTTCTAATAGTGTTTATTTAATACAAGAAGATTTTGAACCATAAACAACTTTTTTAAAATCATGCAACTCACAAAGAATAAGATTAGAACGTGGAATATTCTTTTCTTTGTGTACTGCATATGGTTCAAATACATCTTCATTTAACACTTCACAACCAGTTTCAGAGAATTCTTTATTGCTTTGAATATTAGATTCTATAGTTGGTGTTCTAATGATTAATTTCAAATTTTTGATTGTTTAATTTCTTCCTTATTGATTACTTAGATCTAATTCAAGAGAGGATCGATAGTCAAGGGTCTATCAATATCAACTTTCTTACGGTCTCCCATGTAGGGAATTTAGTTAAATCAACTTGAAACGGAGGAGGAACTTCAACAAATCCTATACCATTAGTGGGATTCATAAATTTCATCAAATTCTCATCAGAAATCAAAGGTTTTTATGATGGTGTTTCTTTCATACAAGATGATTTTGAACCATAAACAACCTCTTTAAAATCATTCACCATAGAAAAACAAGATTTGAACTAGAATATTCTTTTCTTTATGTGCCATAGGTGGTTCAACCACATCTTCGGTTAAAACTTCACAACCTGTTTCAGAGATTACTTTATTGCTTTGAATATGAGATTTTTGAGTTGGTGTTTTTATGTATGATTTCATAGTTTTTGATTGTTTAGGTTCTTCCATATTGATTACCTTGTTCTCTTTCACGAGAATATCAATAGTAAAAGGATTATCAATATCAACTTTCTTACGATCTCCTGTGAATGGAATGATATGAAAATCAACCGGAGACGGAGGAGGAATTTCAACAAATTATATACCATTATTGGGATTGATAAATTTCATCAAATCCTCATCAGAAATAACAGGGTTTTCTGATTGTGTTTCTTTAATACAAGTAGATTTTGAACCATAACAACTTCTTTAAAATCATGCAACTCACAAAGAATATGATTAGTATTTGGAATATTCTTTTCTTTGTGTACCACATATGGTTCTACCACATCTTCATTTAACATTTCATAACTAGCTTAAGAGAATACTTTATTGCTTTGAATATGAGATTCTATAGTTGGTGTTTTAATGATTGATGCCATGTTTTTGATTGTGTAGGTTCTTCCTTACTGATTACCAAGATCTAATTCACGAGAGGATCAATAGTTAAGGGACTATCAATATCAACTTTCTTACGTTCACCCATGAATGGAATTTAGGAATCTAGTTGAAACGTAGGAGAAACTTCAAAAAATCATATACCATTAGTGGGATTTATAAATTTAATCAAATCCTCATCAGAAATCGCAGGTTATTCTGATGGTGTTTCTTTCATACAAGATGATTTTGAACCGTAAACAACTTTTTTAAAATTAAACACCTTAGAAAGAATATTATTTGAACATGGAATATTCTTTCCTTTGTTTCAGATAATACTTTATTACTTTGAATATTAGATTTTAGAGTTGGTGTTCTAATAATTATTTTTCTACAATTTTTGATTGTTTAGGTTATTCCTTAATGATTACCTTCTTCTCATTCACGAGAATATCAATAGTCAAAGGACTATCAATATCAACTTTTCTACGGTCTCCCATGAATGAAATGATATGAAAATCAATTTTAAACTGAGGAGGAATGTCAACAAATCATATACCATTAGTGGGATTTATAAATTTCATTAAATTCTAATCCAGAATAACAGGTTTTTCTGGTAGTGTATCTTTAATACAAGAAGATTTTTAACCATGAACACCTTTTTAACATCATCTAACTCACAAAGAATATGATTAGAATGTGGAATATTCTTTTATTTGTGGACCACATATGGTTCAACTACATCTTCATTTAACACTTCGCAACCAGTTTCCGAGAATATTTTATTGCTTTGAATATTAGATTCTATAGTTTGCGTTCTAATGATTAATTTCATGTTTTTGATTGTTTAGTTTCTTCCTTATTGATTACTTAGATCTAATTCAAGAGAAGATCGATAGTCAAGGGTCTATCAATATCAACTTTCTTACGGTCTCCCGTGTAGGGAATTTAGTAAAATCAACTTGAAACGGAGGAGTAACTTCAACAAATCCGATACCATTAGTGGGATCATAAATTTTATCAAATTCTCATCAGAAGTCACAGGTTTTTCTGATGGTGTTTCTTTCATACAAGATGATTTTGAACCATAAACAACCTCTTTAAAATCATTCACCATAGAAAAACAAGATTTGAACATGGAATATTCTTTTCTTTGTGTGCCATAGGTGGTTCAACCACATCTTCAGTTAAAATTTCACAACAGTTTCAGAGATTACTTTATTGCTTTGAATATGAGATTTTTGAGTTGGTGTTTTTATGTTTGATTACACAGTTTTTGATTGTTTAGGTTCTTCCATATTGATTACCTTGTTCTCTTTCACGAGAATATCAATAGTAAAAGGATTATCAATATCAACTTTCTTACGATCTCCTGTGAATGGAATGATACGAAAATCAACTGGAGACGGAGTAGGAATTTCAACAAATCATATACCATTATTAGGATTGATAAATTTCATCAAATCCTCATCAGAAATAACAGGTTTTTCTGATTGTGTTTCTTTCATACAAGTAGATTTTTAACCATAAAGAACTTCTTTAAAATCATGCAACTCATAAAGAATATGATTAGTATTTGGAATATTCTTTTCTTTGTGTACCACATATGGTTCAACCACATCTTCATTTAACACTTCATAACTAGCTTAAGAGAATACTTTATTGCCTTGAATATGAGATTCTATAGTTGGTGTTTTAATGATTGATGTCAAGTTTTTGATTGTTTAGGTTCTTCCTTACTGATTACCAAGATCTAATTCACGAGAGGATCAATAGTCAAGGGACTATCAATATCATCTTTCTTACGTTCACCCATGAATTTAATTTAGGAATCAACTTGAAACGTAGGAGAAACTTCAATAAATCATATACCATTATTGGGATTGATAAATTTCATCAATTCCTCATCAAAAATAATAGGTTTTTCTAATTGTGTTTCATTCATACAAGTAGATTTTGAACCATAAACAACTTCTTTAAAATTAAGCACCTTAGAAAGAATATGATTTGTACATGAAATATTCTTTCTTTTGTTTCAGAGAATATTTTATTGCTTTGAGTATGAGATTTTAGAGTTGGTGTTCTAATGATTATTTTTTACAGTGTTTAATTGTTTGGTTATTCCTTATTGATTACCTTCTTCTCATTCACGAGAATATCAATAGACAAAGGACTATCAATATCAACTTTCCTACGGTTTCCCATGAACGGAATGATACGAAAATCAGTTTTAAACGGAGGAGGTGTCACACCCAGACTAGGTAATTGTGTAAGCGTAATACGGGAATGTAACAGATAACACTGGTATCAACCACATTGTTTATAAAGAAATTCAACCAACTAATTTACATCATATTACATTGGTAGGTACTAAGTTTACAAACTTAATGAAAATCACATAACCCGTTCACGAGCTTCTTATTCAATACTATGTAGTTGCGTCTATTCACAACTATTCAACTTCACTTTTAACACCAAGCACGTAAGCAATTCATTCCAACTTCGGTTTACCTTAAAAGCATGTTAAAACGGGTCAACTACGTCTAGTTGGTGAGTTTCAAATTTCACGAGTACGAACAAAATCAGTATATAAGTTCGTAAAGTTCATAGTACGTGTGTGTGTGTGTGTGTGTGTGTATATATATATGTGTGTGTGTATAATGTTTTTTATACTAAGCCACAAGTGAAACCAAGACAGCTCGCACGCATGGCCACCCTTGCCCATGTACTCCCGTTGGCATTTAGTAGCCACTTTGCCCCAAGTATGTACTATGTCTAACACCACATAGCAGAATGTAATAAGTTTAAATAACAATGTGCAACTGGGTTAACATATTCCGGCATACCCCTTTGGCCCTGTCAGTTGGGTTTGTCAAACCGATAGTACTATCCACACGTCACCGGCACGAAGTTAATCACTTGTATTTGTGGGGACTTTCAAGTGTTAGTTCTTAGATAACTCACATCATCACACGTTTTCAAGTATATAAGTATATTTAAACATGCTTTCCACCCCAAAAGTTCGTAAAACAGTTTAGAAAGTGGGGTCGTGAAACTCAACTTATCGTAGTTTGAGCGGGTAATACGCGTCAGTAAATAATATGTCTCGATTATAGCTCGTATCATATAATCGGTATCGTAGTGTTAATACTAGTACAGTGTTTAAGCTAAATCGGGTTGCATAACTAGTCTGGGTATAGCTGTTAGGCCCAGAACATGACCATAGACTTAGATTGTAACGTTGTATACTATGAAATGTTCAAAATCAGACTTGGCTCAGTTTTACCGTTTTCCGAGCTTAGCCAAGTTGATCGTTTATGCGTTTCGGGATTAGGTAAGATCACACAAACTTAAGTAAACATATTGATTGATAAAATGATTTGATTTATGAAAAAATTTTGAAGTTTCGGTATCTGGATCTATTACAGGGTTTGTTTCCGTTTTCACACGGGTTTGATTATACAAAACGCGTACAATACACCCGAATTGTCCGGAATTCTCGTAAAAAGTTCGTTTTTATCAAATTCATCCAAAAATACAATATTTGACCACTTTGGACATTTTGTCATACCAGTCAGTCCGTTAAACACAAAACTGCCGGTTTCGTTAAAACAATTATAGTTTAAATCTTTGATTAATCATAACTAATTATGTACTTATATATAAATTATGGAAAATTTTTCAAAAATAAAGTAAAATATGGAGAACTTTATAAAAATATTTTCAGAAATTTTAAGATTAATTATCTATTTATAAAAATTCATTAAATGTGTTATAATTAAGTAATAAATAGCCCGTTTATATCAAAAGACATCCGAAAAATCCTATAATTTTTCCAAGTGATATCAATATTATCACATAGTTCCTGAAAAATCTCCAGAATCTAACTCATTGGCCAAAATGCATTTTTGCGTGTTTTTCGGCTATTAAAACTTGATTAAAACACAATTGCACAAAAATTACTTAGACATCTCCAAATTTTCTCAAATTTTTCCAGTGATCTTAACATAGCATTTCTAAATTCCAAACCAAATTTCATAATTTTTCATGAAGTTTACCTATTTTTCCTGAATAAACGCCAATAAACGGTAATAAATTCGCCAAATATTCTCCGTTTATCAAAAAATTACCAAATTTTTACAGGGACTCATTTATGTGATCCCTAATGTCCCTGAAAAGTTTCATAACCTAAAAGAAGCACGTCACAATCGAAGCACAAACAGCCCCTAAACGAGTAATACGGTATTACCTTGTCGGTTTTCGGTGATTTTCGTTAGTTTAAACGACTCTCCGGGTCTTGGGTTGCAAACTCAGTGTATCTACATATCATATAACATCAAAACAAGCATGAATCATCCATAGAACAGCCTTTTTAATTAGGGTTTCGGTTTTGGTTTCAAACCAAACTTTTGAACCGTAAAAACGTTGTATTCATGTTCTAATCTGCGTTTTTGGACAAAAATCTATATGATTCTGCTTTGTAAACATGTTTAACATCAAAACATGATTTTAGTTGATTTTTATGGTTTTTGAATTGTTAAACATGTTTAAAACTAATCAAGACATGTTTTTTTTTTATTATAACATGATTAAAACAAGATTAAAATCTATAAGAATTAAGGGATTACCATGTTGGCTGGAACTTTGAAGAACAAGGCTGTTCAGGTGTGTGTAGAAAGGTTTTTGCAAAATATCTAAGTTAGCAAACTTAGATAATAAGGAAAAGTGTGGGGAGGGGTGCCCATGGGGTGGCGGCCGCAAATATTAGGGGCCCCATGGGTCCCTTGTTTCTCCCATTTTTCCTTGGTTTGTGTGTCGAACATGAAATCTCAATCCAAAATTTAATTCGGGTTTGGTTTCTCGCTAGAAAACTAGTTCGAGTGCGAAAAATAGCGCGAAAACATGTGTTTTTCAGCCTATTTTTGTAAAATAAGAAAAATGTACTGACTCATTGTAAAAATCCAAAATATTTTCATGGATTACTTAGAATATGTCATATAAGTGTTTTATAAATCTTTTTCGGCTTTTCGGATGCTACAATGCTCGTTTTGATGTTAACGGTTGCGTTTAAACTTATAGCGTATCAATAAACGAAACCTTTTTCGTTTAAATGGTTTTAAACGTACTAGGGCCTAAATATCAATATGTTTCCCTATAATATATATATATATATATATATATATATATATATATATATAACTCGTATATGATCCCTCAGTATATATACTGGTCATAATCGGTATCTGTCGGTTACTCGTTTAATCGCTACGAATTAACCGATTTATCGTTTACTCGTTACGTAATGAATAAGGTATACCTCGTTTTGTCACGAATGTCACATTCTCCCCCCATTAAGAAATTTCTTCCCCGAAATTTAATATTTCATCGGTTTTCTTTTTAGGAAACAGGTGTGGGTATTTCTTTCGGAATTCATCCTTTCGTTCCCAGGTAAATTCGGGTTCTTGTTTCGAGTTCCACCGAACTTTTACCAATGAGATTTTGTTGTGTCGTAGTTGTTTAGTTCTTCCGTCCACAATTTCCACCGGTTCCTCTACGAATTTTAACTTTTCATTGATCTGAACATCTTCCGGTGGTACTATTACCGTTTCATTAGTTAAACACTTTTTCATATTCGATACATGAAACACATCTTGGATAGTGCTCAATTCTAAGGGTAGTTTCAATCGGTAGGCTACGGGACCAATTTTTGCAATAATCTCAAAAGGTCCAATGTATCTCGGCGATACTTTCCAAACCTTATAACACCTTTCCACGGCGATACTTTCAGAAACACCTTGTCGCCTATTTCGAAAGATAATGGTTTTCTGTGAATATCGGCATAACTCTTTTGTCGGTCACGGGCAGCTTTCAATTTTTGTTTAATCTTGTGGATCTTATCGGTGGTTTCTTGAATTAAATCGGATCTTGAAATTTGAGTATCACCCACTTCTGTCCAACAAAGCGGCAATCTACATTTTCGCCAATATAATGCTTCATACGGCACTGCTTGTATACTACTGTGGTAACTGTTATTGTAAGAGAATTCAATGAGCGGGAGGTGTTGATCCCAATTCCCTTTGAAGTCCAGTACACAAGCACGAAGCAAATCTTCAAAGGTTTGGAGAATTCGTTCGGATTGACCGTCTGTTTGGGGATGGTAAGCGGTACTCAGGTCTATTCGGGTTCCCAGAGCTTCTTCAACTGCTTGCCAGAAATGTGAAGTAAAGTGACTGCCTCGATCTGAAATAATCGAAAGAGGTACTCCGTGTCGAGATATAATTTCATCAATGTAGATTTGGGTGAGCTTCTCGGTAGAGTAAGTGTTACGGATTTGAATAAAGTGTACGGATTTGGTTAATCGGTCTACAATTACCCAAATCGCATTATGCCCTCGGGAGGTTTTGGGAAGATGTGTTAGGAAATCCATGGTTATTTGTTCCCATTTCCATTGGGGAATTTCGGGTTGCTGTAACATTCCCAAAGGTTTTTGGTATTCAGCCTTAACCCTTGCACACGTTGCACATTTACTTACATACACAGCTATATCCATTTTCATGCCAGGCCACCAGTAAAATTCCTTAACATCTTTATACATCTTATTAGTACCTGAATGAATAGAATATTTGGACTTGTGTGCTTCATCAAGAATCAATTCACGAAGTTTATGAAGTGTTGGAATCCAGACTCGGTTTTTGTAATAGAATATTTCGTCAATTTTCTTCTCAAAATTATTTTCATTCTCGTGTAGTTCTTCCTTTTCTAATTGATCTTCTTTTAAGACTTCTTTTTGCGCAATACGTACTTATTCGATGAGGCTACTCTGAACAATCATTCCAAGTGCTCGTACCCTCAACGGTTTAACTCTGTCTTTTCGGCTTAAAGCATCAGCTACTATATTGGCCTTACCCGGATGGTATTTAATCTCACAATCATAATCATTTAACAGTTCTACCCATCTTCTTTGCCTCATGTTCAGCTCCTTTTGATCAAATATGTGTTGTAAGCTTTTGTGATCGGTATAGATGGTACATTTGGTGCCGTACAAGTAATGTCTCCAGATTTTCAATGCAAAGATAACTGCTCCCAATTTCAAATCATGGGTCGTATAATTCTTCTCATGTACTTTTAATTGTCGGGAAGCATATGCTATTACTTTCTTTCTTTGCATCAGTACGCATCCTAAACCTTTACGAGATGCGTCACAATAGACTACCAAATCCTCAGTTCCATTTGGAAGGCTTAATATTGGAGCTTCACACAACTTCTGTTTTAACGTCTGGAAGGCCATTTCTTGTTCTTCTCCCCAGTCATACGTTCGATCTTTTTGAGTTAGGAGGGTTAAAGGTTGAGCAATGCTTGAAAAATTTTCAATAAATCGTCTGTAATACCCGGCTAATCCCAAAAATTGGCGAATTTCTCTTGGTGACTTAGGTACTTGCCAATTCTTAATGGCCTCAATTTTGCTTGGGTCTACTTGGATTCCTTGTTGATTCACAATGTGTCCTAAGAACTGTACTTCTTGTAACCAGAATTCACATTTGGACAACTTGGCATACAACTTTTCTTGCATCAATAACTCCAAGATTACCCACAGATGTTGTTCGTGTTCCTCCTTACTTTTCGAATATATCAAAATGTCTTCGATAAACACTATCACGAATTTATCAAGGTAGGGTTTGCAAACTCGGTTTATGAGGTCCATAAACACTGCAGGCGCATTGGTCAATCCAAACGGCATAACCTTAAATTCATAGTGACCATACCGAGTTCGGAAGGCTGTTTTTGGAATATCTTCTTCCTGAATTCTTACTTGATGATAACCCGATCTAAGATCAATTCTTGAAAAATACTTCGCACCCTGGAGCTGATCAAACAAGTCATCAATTCGAGGTAAGGGGTATCTATTCTTTATAGTCACTTTATTCAATTCCCGGTAGTCAATACACATCCGAAAACTTCAGTCTTTCTTTTTCACAAATAACACCGGTGCTCCCCATGGTGAATAACTAGGTCGGATAAATCCCCTATCTAGTAACTCTTGCAATTCGTTGGACAGTTCTTGCATTTCAGAAGGTGAAAGTCGGTAAGGTGCCTTGGCAATGGGGGCTTCTCCCGGTATTTGGTCAATACGGAATTCAACTTGTCGGGTCGGTGGTAAACCAGGCAACTCATCGGGATATACATCTGAATACTCGTGTACCACTGGAATGTCTTCTATTCGCTTTTCATCGGGTTCCTTAACTATTACGCTCGCCACGTATAATGTACAACCTTGGCGCAAATACTTTAATGCCTTAAGTTGGGATACGAGAGGCAGTATAGTACCAGATTTCTCACCTTGAACAGTCATTGCCTCATCATTCAAAAGAGGTATCCTAACAGTCTTATCCTTACAGACAATTTCAGCTTTATACTTAGACAGCAGTCCATACGGACTATAACATCAAAACTTCCTAATTCCACTGGAAGTAAATCAATAAGAAACGGGTGGTCGTTTAGGATAAGGGAACAGTTTCTGACTATTCGGTTAACAAGTATAGACTTACCGTTAGCGAGTTCTATAGTGTATGGTTTGGTTAGCTCACTCACCGGCATATTTTCTAAGGGTAAATAGTTAACCGATACGAAATTTCTATCAGCGCTCGTATCAAACAAAACTGAAGCATACTGACCGGAAACTTGGAATGTACCTGTTACCACGTTCGGATCCTGACGCGCTTCACCCGATCTTATTACAAAAGCGATTCCCTTAGCTGCGTTAGATGTTGATGCTTGTGCATGGCTCTATCTCCTTGCTGCACCCTGACTTAACAGCTTAGGGCAGTATCTCCGATCATGTTCCGGGCTACCACATTCATAGCAGGTACGGGATTTGTTTATTGAGTTGTGGTCGGGTTGGCTGAGGTCGAGGTAGTTGGGTTGTTTGTTGTGGTCGATTAACATTGTTGGTGGGGGATCTACAACTGGGGGCATAATGTCCAGTTTTTCCACACTTGTAACAAACTACCAGTTTACAATCACCCGCATGATAAAGTTACATTTCCCACACTTCGGTAGCACCCCTTTATAAGCCTCTTGTTTCACATTCGAACTAGTCATGGCATAATTTCGGGTATTCGAACGGGTTCATTTATTTGGAGGGTTCCCTTGTATCCTTGTTCCATAATCAGATCATTTTAAACTCGATGTTTCCCCCGAAATTCTTATCACGCCACTTTTCATAAGGTCAAAAGTAACAGCACCCGCTTGAGATACAACACTTTCAAATGATGGGTGGGCTACTGAGTTAACTATACTTCTCAAGGCAGGGGTCAATCCCCAGATATAGCATTCAGTACGTTTTGCTTCCGGAGTAACTAACCACGGTACTAAGTGAGAGAGTTCATTAAAATGGTTTGTGTAACCCACGTGGTCAGCACCTTTCATTTCCAAATTCCACAATTCATGTTCCAACTTCTGAATTTCACTTTTTGGGCAAAAATGCTCTAGCATAAGGGTTTTAAGTTCGGTCCATGACATACGGTTTATAGCATCTTGTCCCCTTAACTGTACCACTGTGTTCCACCACATCATGGTGTGATCCAGAAACATAGTAGTGGCAAATTTGATTGTTTGGTTATTCCTTATTGATAACCTTCTTCTCATTCACGAGAATATCAATAGTTAAAGGACTATCAATATCAACTTTCCTACGGTCTACCATGAACAGAATGATACGAAAATCAGTTTTAAACGGAGGAGGTGTCACACCCCGACTAGGTAGTTGCGGAAGCGTAATACGGGAATGTAACAGATAACACTGGTATCAACCACATTGTTTATAAAGAAATTCAACCAACTAATTCACATCATATTACATTGGTAGGTACTAAGTTTACAAACTAAATGAATATCACATAACCGGTTCACGAGCTTCTTATTCAATACTATGTAGTTGCGTCTATTCACAACTATTCAACATCACTTCTAACACCAAGCACGTAAGAAATTCATTCCAACTTCGGTTTACCTGAAAAGCATGTTAAAACGGGTCAACTACGTCTAGTTGGTGAGTTTCAAGTTTCACGAGTACGAACAAAATCAGTATACGAGTTCGTAAAGTTCAAATAATTATGTACTTATATATAAATTATGGAATTTTTTTTAAAAATAAATTAAAATATGAAGAATTTTATAAAAATATTTTCAGAAATTTTAAGATTAATTATCTATTTATAAAAATTCATTAAATGTGTTATAATTAAGTAATAAATAGCCCGTTTATATCAAAAGACATCCCAAAAATCCTATAATTTTTCCAAGTGATATCAATATCATCACATAGTTCCTGAAAAATCTCCAGAATCTAACTTTTTGGCCAAAATGCCTTTTTGCGTGTTTTTCGGCTATTAAAACTTGATTAAAACACAATTGCACAAAAATTACTTAGACATTTCCAAATGTCCTCAAAATTTTCCAGTGATCCAGACCAAATTTCATAGTTTTTCATGAAGTTTACCTATTTTTCCTGAATAAACGCCAATAAACTGTAATAAATTCGCCAAATATTCTCCATTTATCGAAAAATTACCAAATTTTTACAGGGACTCATTTATGTGATCCCTAATGTCCGTGACAAGTTTCATAACCTAAAAACAAGCACATCACAATCGAAGCACAAACAGCCCCTAAACGAGTAATACGGTATTACCTTGTCGGTTTTCGGTGATTTTCGATAGTTTAAACGACTCTCCGGGTCTTGGGTTGCAAACTCAGTGTATCTACATATCATATAACATCAAACCAAGCATGAATCATCCATAGAACAACCTTTTTAATTAGGGTTTCGGTTTTGGTTTCAAACCAAACTTTTGAACCGTAAAAACGTTGTATTCATGTTCTAATCCGCGTTTTTGGACAAAAATCTATATGATTCTGCTTTTTAAACATGTTTAACATCAAAAGATGATTTTAGTTGATTTTTATGGTTTTTGAATGGTTAAACATGTTTAAAACTAATCAAGACTTGTTTTTTTTATTATAACATAATTAAAACAAGATTAAAATCTATAAGAATTAAGGGATTACCTTGTGTTTTGTTGGCTGGAACTTTGAAGAACAAGGCTGGTCAGGTGTGTGTAGAAAGGTTTTTGCAAATTATCTACGTTAGCAAACTTAGATAATAAGGAAAAGTGTGGGGAGTGTGCCCATGGGGTGGCGGCCAGAAATATTAGGGGGGCCCTGGGTCCCTTGTTTCTCCCATTTTCCTTGGTTTGTGTGCCGAACATGAAATCTCAGTCCAAAATTTAATTCAGGATCAGTTTTTCGCTAGAAAACTAGTTCGAGTTCGAAAAATAGCGCGAAAACGAATGTTTTTCAGCCTATTTTTCTAAAATAAGTAAAACGTACTGACTCGTTGTAAAAATTCCGAAACATTTTCACGGATTGCTTAGAACATGTCATATAAGTGTTTTATAAACCTTTTTCGGCATAACGGATGCTACAATGCTCGTTTTGATGTTAACGATTGCGTTAAACTTATAGCGTATCAATAAACGAAACATTTTTCGTTTAAATGGTTTTAAACGTACTGGAGCCTAAATATCAATATGTTTTCCTCGATAATATATATATATAACTCTTATATGACCCCTCAGTATATATACGGGTCATAATCGGTATTAGTCGGTTACTCGTTTAATCGCTACGAATTAACCGATTTATCGTTTACTCGTTATGTAATGAATAAGGTACACCTCGTTTTGTCACGAATGTCACAGGAGGAATGTCAACAAATCATATACTGTTAGTGGGATTGATAAATTTCATTAAATTCTCATCAGGAATAATAGGTTTTTCTGCTAGTGTATCTTTAATACAAGAAGATAATTAACCATGAACATCTTTTTTATAATTTTGTAACTCACAAAGAATATGATTAGAACGTTGAATATTCTTTTATTTGTGGACCACATATGGTTCAACTACATCTTCATTTAACACTTCGCAACCAGTTTCAGAGAATACTTTATTGCCTTGAATATTAGATTCTATAGTTTGTGTTCTAATGATTAATTTCAAGTTTTTGATTGTTTAGTTTCTTCCTTATTAATTACTTAGATCTAATTCAATAGAGGATCGATAGTCATGGGACTATCAATATCAACTTTCCTACAGTCTCCCGTGTATGGAATTTAGGAAAATCAACTTGAAATGGAGGAGAAACTTCAACAAATCCTATACCATTAGTGGGATTGATAAATTTCATCAAATTTTCATTAGAAATCATAGGTTTTTCTGATGGTGTTTCTTTAATACAAGATGATTTTGAACCATAAACAACTCTTTAATATCAAGTACCACCTAAATACAAATTTTGAAAATGGAATATTTTTTTATTTGTATGCCACAAGTGGTTCAACCACATCTTCAATTAAAACTTCACAAATAGTTTCATCAAATACTTAATTGCTTTGAATATGAAATTTTTGAGTTTGTATTTTAATGTTTCATTTTACAGTTTTTGATTGTTAAGGTAACTCCTTATTGATTACCTTTTTCTCATTCACGAGAATATCAATATGCAAAGAACTATCAATATCAACTTTCATACGATCTCCTGTGAATGGAATTTAGGAAAATCAACTTGAAATGAAGGAGGAACTTCAACAAATCCTATACCATTAGTGGGATTCATAAATTTCATCAAATTCTCATTAGAAATCACAGGTGTTTCTGATGGTGTTTCTTTCATACAACATGATTTTGAACCATAAACAACCTCTTTAAAATCATTCACCATAGAAACACAAGATTTGAACATGGAATATTCTTTTCTTTGTGTGCCATAGGTGGTTCAACCACATTTTCAATTAAAACTTCACAACCAGTTTCAGAGATTACTTTATTGATTTGAATATGAGATTTTTGAGTTGGTGTTTTTATGTTTGATTTCACAGTTTTTTATTGTTTAGGTTCTTCCATATTGATTACCTTGTTCTCTTTCACGAGAATATCAATAGTAAAAGGATTATCAATATCAACTTTCTTACGATCTCCCGTTTATGGAATGATACGAAAATCAACTGGAGACGGATGAGGAATTTCAACAAATCATATACCATTATTGGGATTGATAAATTTCATCAAATCCTCATCAGAAATAACAGGTTTTTCTGATTGTGTTTCATTCATACAAGTTGATTTTAACCCATAAACAACTTCTTTAAAACCATGCAACTCACAAAGAATATGATTAGTATTTGGAATATTCTTTTCTTTGTGTACCACATATGGTTCAACTACATCTTCATTTAACACTTCATAACTAGCTTAAGAGAATACTTTATTGCTTTGAATATGAGATTCTATAGTTGGTGTTTTAATGATTGATGTCATGTTTTTGATTGTTTAGTTTCTTCCTTACTGATTACCAAGATCTAATTCACGAGAGGATCAATAGTCAAGGGACTATTGATAACACGTTTTTCTGATGGTGTTTCTTTAATACAAGTAGATTTTGAACCATAAACAACTTCTTTAAAATCATACACCTTAGAAAGAGTATGATTTGAACATGGAATATTCTTTTCTTTGTGTCCCACATGTGGTTTAACCACATCTTCAATTAATACTTCACAACTAGTTTTCGAGAATACTTTGATGCTTGGAATATGAGATATTAGAGTTGGTGTTCTAATGATTGATTTCACAATTTTTTGATTGTTTAGGTTTTTCCTTATTGATTACATTGTTCTCATTCACGAGAATATCAATAGTCAAATGACTATAAATCTCAACTTTCTTACGGTGTCCCGTGAATGGAATGATACGAAAATCAACTTGAAACAGAGGAGGAATTTCAACAAATAATATACCTCTAGTGGGATTGATAAATTTCATCAAATCCTCATCACAAATAATAGGCTTTTCCGACGGTGTTTCTTTCATACATGTTGATTTTGAACCATAAACCACTTCTCTAAAATCATGCAACTTACAAAGAATATAATTAGAACATGAAATATTATTTTCTTTATGTACCACATATTGTTCAACCACTTCTTCGTTTAACACTTCCCAACCAGTTTCAGAGGATACTTTATTGCTTTGTATATGAGAGTCTATAGTTGGTGTTCTAATGATTGATTTCAAGTTTTTGATTATTTAGGTTCTTCATTATTGATTACCTAGTTCTAATTCACGAGAGGATCAATAGTCAATGGACTATATATATAAAACTTTTTACGGTCTGCCGTGTATGGAATTTAGGAAAATCGACTTGAAACGGAGGAGGAATATCAATAAATCATATACCATCAGTGGGATTGATAAATTTCATCAAATCCTCATCAGAAATCACAGTTTTTCTGATGGTTCTTTTATACAAGAAGATTTTGAACCATAATCAACATCTTTAAAATCATGCACCTCAGAAAGAATATATTTTTGAACACGGAATATTCTTTCCTTTGTGTGCCACATGTTGTTTAACCACATCATCAATTAAAACTTCACAACCAGTTTCAGAGAATACTTTTATTGCTTTGAATATGAGATTTTAGAGTTGGTGTTTTATTTATTGATTTCACAGTTTTAGATTGTTTAGGTTCTTCTCTATTGATTACCTTGTTCTCATTAATGAGAATATCAATTGTTAAAGTACTATCACTATCAATTTCTTCCGGTCTCCCTTGAATGGAGTGATACGAAAATCAACTTGAAACGGAGGAGGTTCATCAACAAATCCTAAACCATTAGTGGGATTGATAATTAAATCAAATCTTCTTCAGAAATCACAGGTTCTTTTGATGGTGTTTCTTTCATACAAGAAGATTTTGAACCATAAACCTATTCTTTAAAATCATGCAACTCACAAAGAATTTGATTAGAACTTTGACTATTCTATTCTTTGTGTAAATCTTATGGATCAACCACATCTTCATTTAACACTTCACAACCAGTTTCAGAAAATACTTTATTAATTTGGATATAAGAGTCTATAGTTGGTGTTCTAATGATTGATTTCAAGTTTTTGGTTGTTTGGTTATTCATTGTTGATTACCTAGTTCTAATACACGAGAGGATCAATAGTCAAGGGACTATATATATAAAAAATTTGACGGTTTGCCGTGTATGGAATTTAGGAAAATAAACTTGAAACGGAGGAGGAATTTCAATAAATCATATACCATCAGTGGGATTGATAAATTTCATCAAATCCTCATCAGGAATCACGGTATTTTCTGATGGTATTTCTTTTATACAAGAAGATTTTGAACCATAATCAACTTCTTTAAAATCATGCACCTCAGAAAGAATATATTTTTGAACATGGAATATTCTTTCCTTTGTGTGCCACATGTGGTTTAACCACATCACCAATTAAAACTTCACAACCATTTTATTAGAATGCTTTATTGCTTTGAATATGAGATTTTAGAGTTGGTGCTCTATTTATTGATTTCACAGTTTTTGATTGTTTAGGTTCTTCTCTATTGATTACCTTGTTCTCATTAATAGGAATATCAATTGTCAAAGGACTATCACTATCAATTTCTTGTGGTCTCCCTTGAATGGAGTGATACGAAAATCAACTTAAAATGGAGGAGGTTCATCAACAAATCCTAAACCATTAGTGGGATTGATAATTAAATCAAAACCTCTTCAGAAATCACAGGTTCTTCTGATGGTGTTTCTTTCATACAAGAAGATTTTGAACCATAAACCCCTTCTTTTAAATAATGTAACTCACAAAGAATTTGATTAGAACTTTGAATATTCGTTTCTTTGTGTCAATCATATGGATCAACCACATCTTCATTTAACACTTCACCACCTATTTCAAAGAATACTTTATTGATTTGAATATTAGATTCTATAGTTGGTGTTCTAATGATTAATTTCAAGTTTTTGATTGTTTAGTTTCTTCCTTATTGATTACTTAGATCTATATCAAGAGAGTATCGATTGTCAAGGGACTATCAATATCAACTTTCTTACGGTCTGCCGTGTACGGAATTTAGGAAAATCAAAACGGAAGAGGAACTTCAATAAATCATATACCATTAGCGGGATTGATAAATTTCATCAAATTCTCATCATAAATCACAGGCTTTTATGCTGTTGTTTCTTTCATACAAGATGATTTTGAACCATAAACACCCTCTTTAAAATCAAGCACCATAGAAAAACAAAAGTTGTACATTGAATATTCTTTTCTTTGTGTGCCACAAGTGGTTCAACCACATCTTCAATTAAAACTTCACAACCAGTTTCAGAGAATACTTTATTTCTTTGAATATTTGATTTTTGAATTGGTGTTCTAATGTTTGATTTCACAGTCTTTAATTGTTTACGTTCTTCCTTATTGGTTACCTTGTTCTCATTCACGAGAATATCAATAGTCAAAGGACTATCAATATCAACTTTCTAATGATCTCCCGTGAATGGAATGACACAAAAATTAACTTGAGACGGAGGAGGAAATTCAACAAATCATATACCATTAGTGGGAATAATAAATTTCATCATATCATCATCAGAAATAACAGGTTTTTCTTATGGTGTTTCTTTCATACAAGTAGATTTAAACCATAAACACCTTCATTAAAATCATGCAACTCACAAAGAATATGATTAGAATGTGGAACATTCTTTTCTGTGTGTACAACATATGGCTCAACCAAATTTTCATTCAACACTTCATAACCAGCTTAAGAGAATACTTTATTGCTTTGAATATGAGATTCTATAGTTGGTGTTCTAATGATTGATTTCAAGTTTTTGATTGTTTAGGTTCTTCCTTATTGATTTCAAAGATCTAATTCACGAGATGATCAATAGTCAAGGGACTATCAATATCAAATTTCTTACGTTTTCCCGTGAATGGAATTTAGGAAAAAAAAACTTGAAACGGAGGAGGAACTTCAACAAATCATATACCATTATTGGGATTAGTGGGATTGATAAATTTCATCAAATCCTCATCATAGTGTTAATTTCATACAAAATGATTTTGAACCATAAACAACTTCTTTAAAATCATGCACCTCAAAAAGAATAATATTTGAATATGGAATACTCTTTTCTTTGTGTGCCACATGTGGTTCAACCACATCTTCAATTAATACATCACAACTAGCTTCAGAGAATACTTTAATGCTTGGAATATGAGATTTTAGAGTTGGTGTTCTAATGATTGATTTCACAATTTTTTTGAATGTTTAGGTTCTTCCTTATTGATTACCTTGTTCTGATTCACGAAACTATCAATTGTCAATGGACTATCAGTATCAACTTTCTTACGGTCTCCCATGAATGGAAAGATACAAAAATCAACTTGAAATGGAAGAGGAATTTCAACAAATCCTATACAATTAGTGGGATTAATAAATTTCATCAAATCCTCATCACAAATAACAGATTTTTCTGATGGTGTTTCTTTCATACAAGTAGATTTTAAACCATAAACAACTTCTTTATAATCATGCACCTTAGAAAGAATAAGATTTGAACAAGGAAAATTCTTTTCTTTGTGTGCCAGATGTGGTTCAACCACATATTAAATTAATACTTCACAACTAGTTTTAGAGAATACTTTCATGCTTGGAATATGAGATTTTAGAGTTGGTGTTCTAATGATTGATTTCACAATTTTTTGATTGTTTAGGTTCTTCCTTATTGATTACCTTCTTCTCATTCACGAGAATATCATAGTCAAAGGACTATAAATATCAACTTTCTTTCGGTCTCCCGTGAATGGGATGATACGAAAATTCACTTGAAATGGAGGAATTTCAACAAATAATATACCATTAGTGGATTGATAAATTACATCAAATCCTCATCACAAATAACAGGTTTTTCTTATGGTGTTTCTTTCATACAAGTAGATTTTGAACCATAAACAACTTCTTTAAATTCATGCAACTCACAAAGAATATGATTAGAATATGGAATATTCTTTTCTTTGTGTACCACATATGGTTCAATCACATCTTCATTTAATACTTCCCAACCAGTTTTAGAGAATACTTTATTGCTTTGGATATGAGAGCCTATAGTTGGTGTTCTAATGATTGATTTCAAGTTTTTGATTGTTTAGGTTCTTCATTATTGATTACCTAGTTCTAATTCACGAGAGGATCAATAATCAAGGGACTATTAATATCTAACTTTTTACGGTTTCCCGTGAATGGAATATTACAAAAATCAACTTGAAACGAAGGAGGAAGTTCAAAAAATGCTATACCACTAGTGGGATTGACAAATTTCATCAAATCCTCATAAGAAATCACAATTTTTTCTGATGGTGTTCCTTTTATACAAGAAGATTTTGAACCATAAACAACTTTTTTAAAATCATGCACCTTAGAAAGAATATACTTTTAAACACAGAATATTCTTTCCTTTGTATGCCACATGTGGTTCAACCACATCTTCAATTAAAACTTCACAACCAGTTTCAAAGAATACTTTATAGCTTTGAATATGAGATTTTAGAGTTGGGGTTCTATTTATTGATTTCACAGTTTTTGATTGTTTAGGTTCTTCTCTATTGATTACCTTGTTCTCATTCACGAGAATTTCAATTGTCAAAGGACTATCACTATCAATTTTAAACGGAGGAGGTAAATAAAAAAATCCTAAACCATTAGTGGGATTGATAATTAAATCAAATTCTCTTCAGAAATCACAGGTTCTTCTGATGGTGTTTCTTTGATACATGAAGATTTTGAACCATAAGCACCTTCTTTAAAATCATGCAACTCAAAAAGAATTTGAATAGAACTTGGAATATTCTTTTCTTTGTGTACATCATATGGATCAACCACATCTTCATTTAACACTTCACAACCTGTTTTAGAGATTACTTTATTGATTTGAATATTAGATTCTATAGTTGGTGTCTAATGATTAATTTCAAGTTTTTGATTGTTTAATCTCTTCCTTATTGAGTACTTAGATCTATATCAAGAGAGTATTGATAGTCAAGGGACTATCAATATCAACTTTCTTACGGTCTGCCGTGTATGGAATTTAGGAAAATCAACTTGAAACGGAAGAGGAATTTCAATAAATCATATACCATTAGTGGGATTAGTGGAATTGATAAATTTCATCAAATTCACATAAGAAATCACAGCCTTTTCTAATGGTGTTTCTTTCATACAAGATGATTTGAACCATAAACAACCTCTTTAAAATCAAGAACCACAGAAAAACAAGATTTGTACACGGAATATTCTTTTCTTTGTATCCCACGAGTGGTTCAACCACATCTTCAATTAAAACTTCACAACCAGTTTCAGAGAATACTTTATTTATTTGAATATGAGATTTTTGAATTGGTGTTCTAATGTTTGATTTCACAGTCTTTAATTGTTTACGTTCTTCCTTATTGGTTACCTTGTTCTCATTCACGAGAATATCAATAGTCAAAGGACTATTAATATCAACTTTCTAATGATCTCCCGTGAATGGAATGACATAAAAATCAACTTGAGACGGATGAGGAATTTCAACAAATCATATACCATTAGTGGGATTAATAAATTTCATCAAATCCTCATTATAAATAAAGGTTTTTCTGATGTTGTTTCTTTCACACAAGTAGATTTTAAATCATAAACAACTTCTTTAAAATCATGCACCTCAGAAAGAATAAGATTTGAACATGGAAAATTCTTTTCTTTGTGTGCCACATGTGGTTCAACCACATCTTCAATTAATACTTCTCAACTAGTCATACAAAATACTTTAATGCTTGGAATATGAGATTTTAGAGTTGGTGTTCTAATGATTGATTTCACATTTTTTTAATTGTTTAGGTTCTTCCTTATTGATTATGTTGTTCTCATTCAGGAGAATATTAATAGTCAAAGGACTATAAATACCAACTTTCTTACGGTCTCCTGTGAATGGAATGATACGAAAAACAACTTGAAACGGAGGAGGAATTTCAACAAAAAATATACCATCAGTGGGATTGATAAATTTCATCAAATCCTCAGCACAAATAACAGGTTTTTCTGATGGTGTTTCTTTCACACATGTAGATTTTGAACCATAAACAACTTCTTCAAAATCATGGAACTCACAAAGAATATGATTAGAACATGGAATATTCTTTTCTTAGTGTACCACATATGGTTCAACCACAACTTCATTTAACACTTCCCGACCAGTTTCAGAGAACACTTTATTGCTTTGGATATGAGAGTCTATAGTTGGTGTTCTAATGATTGATTTCAAGTTTTTGATTGTTTAAGTTCTTCATTAATGATTATAATTCACGAGAGGATCAATAGTCAAGCGACTATCAATATCAAATTTTTTACGGTCTCCCGTGAATGGAATGTTACAAAAATTAGCTTGAAACGGAGGAGGAACTTCAAGAAATGCTATACTACTAGTGGGATTGATAAATTTCATCAAATTCTCATTAGAAATCACAATTGTTTCTGACGGTGTTTCTTTCATACAAGAAGATTTTGAACCATAAAAAACTTCTTTAAAATCGTGCACCTTAGAAAGAATATATTTTTGAAGATGGAATATTCTTTCCTTTGTGTGCAACATGTGGTTCAACCACATCTTCAATTAAAACTTCACAACCAGTTTCAGAGAATACTTTATTGCTTTGAATATGATATTTTTGAGTTGGTGTTCTAATGTTTGATTTCACAGTTTTTGATTGTTTAGGTTTTTCCTTATTGATTACCTTGTTCTCATTCACAAGAATAACAATAGTCAAATGACTATCAATATCAATTTTCTTACGACATCCCGTTAATGGAATGATACGAAAATCAACTAGAAACGGAGGAGGAACTTTAAAAAATCCTAAACCATTACTGGGATTGATAAATTACATCAATTCCTCTTCAGAAATCTCAGGTTTTTCTGATGGTGTTTCTTTCATTCAAGAAGATTTTGAACCATAATTAACTTCTTTAAAATCATGTTGCTTTGAAAGAATATGATTACAACGTGGAATATTTTTTTTTGTGTACCACATGTGGTTCAACCACATCTTCAATTAACACTTCACAGCCAGTTTCAGTTAATAATTTATTGCTTTGAGTTTGAGATTTTAGAGACGCCGTTTTAAGCATTGAAGTAACATTGTTTGATTGTTTAGGTTCTTCCTTATTAATTACCTTGTTCTCTTTCACGAGGGAATTAATAGTCAAAGGACGATCTATATCAACTTTCTTACGGTCTCCCGTGAATTGAATGTTACGATAATCATCTTGAAATGAATGAGGAACTTCAAAAAATCCTAACCCATTAGTGGTATTAATTTATTTCATCAAATTTTCATTAGAAACACAAGTTTTTCTCATGGTGTTTCTTTCCCACAAGAATATTTTGAACCACAAACAACTTCTTCAAGTCGACCCCGAGAAATCGAAGAATTACAGATGAATTTACAAAAAGAATTTCATTCTGTAAATCGAAAACTTAACATTTCTATCACACGAATTGAAAAGCCTTATGGAAAGACCTCAACAGAAAACTAAAGAGTAACGGCAGCAAGTGATTGAGTTCAGTAGTTCCTCATATAAAATTATTGACTCTAGAGATATAGTAATATGGAGAAGACAAAATTGTTTCAAGCACCGACAGAACCAAAAGCGCCCATTCTTTCAAAGAGAAGAGGACTGATTATTCACATTTCATTTGATGGTCAGAGGCGAATTGAAAGATAAGCAGTGGTAATTCTAAAGATTCCCCGGGGGAAAAATAGAAATGTCTCCTACGTTACCCATAATATGTGGAAGTATCAACGTAATTTCATAGAGTCATTCGGTCAATCATGCGGCTCAGAAAGAACATGATTAGAACATGGAATATTCTTTTCTTTGTGTACCACATGTTGTTCATCCACATCTCCAATTAGCTCTCATGTAATAACCACTTAAGTGTTGCTTTAAATTGGTTGTGTTGCACACTCGCTCGATGAGTAATTAACTAATCTTAGTGAATGAACACCAAAAATATTGTAACAACCTAGATTTTAGGGCCTAATTTTTTTTTCTTATAACACCTCAACTTATACGGGCTTTCAGTGTGATCAAAGTTCTATAATAGTAATAACTATTTTAAACAAGTCAAAGAGAGTATAATATTTACTTATTAAAGCATGAGCAAACATATCTGACGTATGAAACGTTGATATAACATTTATAGTCTAGCTACTCAGTCTAATAATGGGCCATATAAAATGTTGGAATACAAAATAATAAAATGATAAACAACAACAAACATAATATAATTATTGCTAGTATAGTGTGCAAACTAAATAATATAAATTACAAATGAGTACCCGTAATGCAAACTTTTAACAAGTGAGTAACAGTATAAGACCGGAACCTATATCGGCGTTAGTCATGGCCACTTATGCGAATTAATTGTGATCATTGTTTGCCTTTTATAAATATTGCCAGGTTAAGGACGCAACACAAGCGGCACCGGCTCTTAAAGCCGGTCATGTGAATATACATGTATTAATGTGATAGCGTGCTTACTACTAACTATATGAATTATATTAGTTGTAGTTATGTGACTAAGATCCACTAGCATATTCTTGTGAACAGTATAGTCAATACCGACATTGAACAATGATTTAATAAAATAAATGAATATATAAATAAATATGAATATATATCTAATTACAATATTTAGAATTAATTGAGAAATTATCTTATTAGAGCTATATATTAACGGACTTATGAAACGTTTAGGATTAACGTGTCAGTTTATATTTGTGGTCTAACACACCGATATTGATATTAGGACAACTAAAGTATTATTATTATTATTATTATAAGTATATTTGATTACGGTTTGGAATCTATAAGCGAACATTAATAATAGTGTTTATAATAGTTTGGTTTAGAACAAATATATACAAGACGGAAACGAGAGTGGGGTATTAAATGAATAACTTGTTTGAATACGCAGTATCTCATACTGCATATATTCTTATTTTCTAGGCCATCTATTATAATAAATTCCAGATGTTTAATATGAATAAAAATGTAGGTTTTAATTCATTAATTAATATTAAAAATAGAAAATTATGTATTGGGTGTTGTGATAATCTAAAGCGTGCAACCAATATGCACATCTTCATATCTCTTCACACAACACTCAAGATCCTGCAATTATACTCTCCTAAAAATCCTTCTTGTTCAATACGTCATTCCATCTTTCTCAAAACTTATACTCCCTCCGTCCCATTTTAAATGTCTATTTTTTTATTTTTGGTTGTCTCAATTTAAATGTCATTTATATACATATAAATTCAATTTCCAATTGTGCCCTTATTATTACATATATTAGATGTTTCATTTTACAAAAATGGTTTTTAGCTATAGAATAACTTAAAGAACATTATTGTCATTTTACAGCTTATAAAATAAAATTATCAAACATTTCTTAATTTGTGTGTTTTGGGTCCTATGACGTTTAAAATGGGACGGAGGAAGTATTTATTATAACCTGTAGAGAGAGAGAGTAGCAGTACACGAGATATAGAGAATTGAGGAAAGGATCTGCCATACATCCTTATGTTCACAAACACTTCAATCCAATATCTTATTCCCAAAAATTAACCGACCATCTAGGGCATTCACAACCCAAAACCTTCAAACTTTTTCACTCTCGACGACAAAGACAGACGACCAGTTGTTGCGATGACTCTTGCAGCGGTGGCGGCCGATAGCGACGACGACGTGGCGGGCCACTGGTGAAAGCAGTACGATACAAAGAGGGAGATGGTGGTTGGACACCATTACAAACTGATGTGAGTGTGAATACGAGCAGTGAGGATAATGAGGCAGAAGGCTGTTTCAACAGCCAATCTCAGGTGACTTCTGCACAATTTCCGGCGATATACGGTACTACGGTAGCAGAGACAGTTCCGTGACGATGAGCTACTGTGGTTATACAACACGGACGGTCTGGTTTCGGGTCTTGGTGAACGAACTAACTTAAGAAATCGTATGCAAGTGATGTATAAGCACACGTTAATACCTCATTAATTAATTTATTTTTAAAACCAACTAACTTCTTTAACGTTGCGCTTCCGGTAGATCTCTCTTCAACATAAACCGAACTTTAAAACGATATAAACCAACATCTAAATAACAATGAATACAGCTTATTTGACTAGTTCATTAATATGGATACTTGACTAGTTTAATTTATTTGAATATTTGAAACTGAAAATTAAACTACTTAAACGAAACCGCAACATATAATTGCTATTTGAACACTAATTTTGAGATGACTAATAATAGAGCATTACTATCTTATTTGTACATGTTTATAGAAATACACTATAATGTGCTGGTGTTGAATAGTAATGATATATGGATGGAGTGTCCGTACAAGCATATACAAAACATGCAAGCGGTGAGATAAATAGTCAATAATTAACTATAAACCGTGAGTTGGGGAAACTCGAGTGTGGGTCATCCCGTTGGCATTACACAAACACGATTCGGGACTTCATAATTTAATAAAATCATTATTATCGTTACAACTAATTATTTTCGCGAGCATCCGTTATCAATATATTAATCGTCTTAGTGTTCACACGTGTACTAACTCGATTTATTGATGTTACTTGTTAACATTACCAACGTGCATGACATAAATATCATATAGATTTTATAAACATAAATACCTCATTTATTAAATAATAATGTATAGTGTCATAAGCCTATTTTATAAAATCAATAATGGTAAAACGAGTTAACAAAGATAGTACGATTAAACCGATAGACTCATATGTTACCAATCTAGTGGGTCACAAAACTATTTCAAGTAATAATAACGTATTAAATGTTATTTTTACAGGAAAATTTTGTTTAGAAAACCTTTTACTAGAATATAGATAAAACATAACAAAACTCTTAAACAGTTGACTTTAACCGAATAGTTAACCAGTTTTAAAACAAAACATTGTTTTAAACTGTGGATTTTATGCTAAAACTTATGATTACTTATTATAACTTTAAGTATATTGTTTAAAATGTTTTCATCATAAAATATAGACATCTACGTAGAAAACCGAACGATGCGCGTCTACATGATATTTGCGTTCTAACTCACAAAATAAAATTTTGTAAATGCAAATATATAAAATAGTGTTTTCTTACATAAACTATAAAAAAAAAAACCACTTTATTTTAATAATATGAAATATTTGAATTACTTACATTGCCTTTTTTTTTTTTGCAAGAAACGACAAATAAACGCGGGCAAAGGTTAAACCGACACGAACCGAACAAAGAGTTTTATAAAATATAAAACAGAAACTTTTATAATCTTTTGGTAGGTTATTTATTATATAACTTATTTATATTTTAAATATGAATTATTTGAAAACATTCGGTGAAATTTCAATACTTAAGTTAATGAGTTTTGCTATTTAAACGAAGTGCTGGGACCGAAACCGTGCATTTGAAACTTGCTGGAATTTCCAGAAATGAAAATGATATATTTTTGTACGATATATGTTTATTGTAAATGTGAAGTCGTTTGACCCCTGAAACTTCACGTAAACCCGGACTTACTAAACAAAGTAAATTTAAAAAAAAAAAAAAACTTGGCAATGTGATATTAGTAATCCTTACTTGTTATATATGAATTATATGACCCATACACAATATACATTTTATAAACATATATATGTGTAAACTTTTATAAACAGGAACCTTTATATGTTTGGAACCTAGTAAGTCGGCCAACTCATAGAGTTGAAGAATACATAAGATTAGGGAAGGTTATTGGAACCGATATTAGTTTAAGAAATTGTTCATCTATGATTAGTTAACATGGGAAAACCAAACTTAAATGCCAAACAACCGACAATAGTCCTCAATCGAACGACAACGCCAACAACAAATATTAATCCATTGTCAAATTGCTTACTACTATATATATACTAGGCTTACTCAATGGTGTCTAGCATTGTTTCAAGCTCATAGGTTGTCATTCACTTACACATACTGCATACGGACTGAGGTGAGTTTCGTGCTGCCCTTTTTACTTAAACTTTTGGGCTGGATACACGCTGGTTTTACTTGTGGTGTGATGTTTATCAAGACTTTATTCTGCCATGTTTTTGTCCCGCTATAAATTACATAATCATTAACTCAGGGAGGTTTAGCCAGGATGATACTATGGATGTTTAGCCACTAATAGATGTTTTTGTCCCATTTTTATCCCGATCACATGTTTTATATTATCAAGCAATAATTAAGATTTATTATAAACCAGGATGATACTATGGAGGTTGATCCACTAATAGACAAAATGATAATTATCAAAGTATTAGACAGAAGCATGAACAAATTGAAACAATCTAACCACTCTGATGACCAATGATTAATGCTAATGACTTATCCCAAAAGTTTAATCTCCTTAATCTTCAAGTGTTGGATGGATGGGATTAATTCCTTATTAATGGTGGTGAATGGAAGTGGTTGGAGAGTATTGAATGCTCTTCCAATGGGTGTTCATGCCCATTAAATGAAGGAGAAGACCATTCAATTTATTGGCTGATCAGACCCTCAAGGCACGGCCATGCCATGCTTAGCACGGTTGTGTCGCCAATTTTGTCCTGCTGCATTAATTGTCATGTCAAATCGTAGGCACAGCCGTAGTGAGATCCACAACAGTTCATATTCTTCCTACTTTGTCTTTTTCTCTTGCCTTTTATAAAATGGGGTGGGTCTTGGTTAACATGGCCATGTCTTGACTTCCTAATATTTGCCATTACTTCGTATGCTATAGGCATGGCCATGTCTTGATTCTCAATGGAGTGTGTCTTGATAGTTTTCACTATTTATCTCCATTTTTCTTAGTTAACATGGCCATGTTTTGACTTCCTGATGTTTATCTCCATGATCCGAGTAAACAATGGTTTTTGAAAGGACTAGATGTTAGAGCATTTTTGTCTAATTCTAAGTCTAGTGGGCTTATAATGTCTTTTGTATAATTGTTATGGGCTAAACTGTTATTATTAGAAAGATGTAAAGTGAAACGTATAAGTCATGTAGTGTATAAGCTTACACGCATGTATAAGCTTATATGGTCACAACAACTTATACGTTGTCACTATTGGATATATATAGTGTTTTCATGTTTTAGAATTTATAGCGTTGATAGATTATTCAGTTGTGTACTCGTGCTGTTATAGCAATATATTGAATTTTATGAGTTATTGTGTTGTGACTGCTTTATGATATAATTCCGCTATATCGTATCGTATAGTAAATATAAAAGAATCGATCCTTATCATTACGAGTTAACGTACATGATGTTTAGCATGATCAGGATCATATCTCTACAAGTGGTATCAGAGCATATGACTCATATTTACTACTGATTATAGCACATTCAAGATCAATTGTTGAATTTTTGAAGTTTCAAAGTTCAACGAGTTGTTAAGGTTTATTGTCACACCCCGACTTGGTAGTTGCGAAAGCGTAATACGGGAAGGTAACAGATAACTCTGGTATCAACCACATTGCTTATAAAGAAATTCAACAAACTAATTTACATCATATTACATTGGTTGGTACTAAGTTTACAAACTAGGTGAAAACACCTACCCAGTTCTTTTGGATGCTTATTCTTTAATATATACTTGTATCTCTTCATAGTGATTCAACCTCAGTTCTTAACACCAAGCACGTAGGCAATTATTCTATCTTTGACTCACCTGAAAAGCATGTTTCAAATGGGTCAACTACGTCTAGTTGGTAAGTTTCATGTTTCACGAGTACGAACGAAAATCAGTATACGAGTTCATAAAGTTCACAGTATGTATGTATATATGTATGTATGTATGTATGTATGTATGTATGTATGTATGTATGTATGTATGTATGTATGTATGTATGTGTATGATGTTTTTATACTAAGCCACAAATGAACCCGAAAAAAGCTAAAACGCATGGCCACCCTTGCCCATGTACTCCCGTTGGCATTTAACAGCCATTTTGCCCCAAGTATGTACTATGTCTAACACCACATAGCAGAATGTAATAAGTTTAAATGACAGTGTGCAACTGGGTTAACATGTTCAGGCATACCCCTCCGGCCCTGTCAGTTGGGTTTGTCAAACAGATAGTACTACCCACACGTCACCGACGCGAAGTTAATCACTTGTGTTTGTTGGGACTTTCAGGTGTTAGTAATTAGATAATTCACATCATCACAAGTTTTCAAGTATATACGTATTTGTAAACACGCTTTTCACCCCAAAAGTTCGTAAAACAATTTAGAAAGTAGGGTCATGAAACTCACCTTATCGTAGTAGTGATCGATTACACGCGTACTAGGTATAATGCCTCGACTATAGCTCGTATCATTTAATCGGTATAGTACGGTTAACACTAGTACAGTCTTTAATCTAAATCAGGTTGCATAACTAGTCTGGGCATAGCCATTACGCCTAGAACTAAACCGCGTTGCATAACTAGTAGTCTTAGATTGTGACGTTGTACGTTATGAAATGTTTAAAAACCAGATTTGGCTCAGTTGCATCGTTTTGCATAGCCAAGTTGATCGTTTATGCGTTTCAGAAATACGTATGATCACACAAACTTAAGTAAACATATTATTTGATAAAATGATTTGATTTATTCGGGTTTATACTTAACTATTTATTTATAAAAAATCATTTTATGTGTTATAATTAACTTACAAATACCCCGTTTATGCCAAACGATTCCAGAAAAATCAGATAATTTTTCTATGTGCTTATAATATTATAACACAACCCCTGTAAAATTCCCAGACCGTAATTCTTTGGACAAAATACCCTTTTGTCCATTATTCGGTTGTTAAAACTCGATAAAAACGCGAATGCACAAAATGCATATAGGCAATTCCAAATTATCCAAAATTTTTCCAGTGATCTTAAAATAACATTTTTGAGTCTCAAACAAAATTTCATAGTTTTTCATGAAGTTTAACTATTTTTCCCAAATAAATGATAATAAATGGTAATAAATTCGCTAAATTTTCCCCGTTTATCGAAACATTACCAAATATGAACAGGGAGTCACTTATGTGATCTCTAATGTCCCTGCAAACTGTCACAAACTAACAACAAGCACATCACAACCTAGTACTAAACAACCCCTAAACGAGTAATACGGTAATTACCTTGTCGGTTTTCGATAGTTTTCGATGGTTTTATCGACTCTCCGGGTCTTGATTCACAAAGTCAGTGTATCTACATATAATATAACACAAAATCGAACATAAATCATCCATAGTCCAGCCTTGTTAAATAGGGTTTTAAATACAAGTTATAAACCTTAAAAACGTTATATTAATGTTCTAATCCGTTTTTTTGGTAAAAAATCCGTATGGTTCTGACTTTAAACATGTTTAACATAAAAACATACTTTTAGGTGATTTTTAGGGTTTTTGGATGGTTAAACATGTTTAACACTAATCAAAACCTAATTTTCTATTTTTAAATCATGTTGATCAATTGAAATTTCATGAAAATAAGATGTTACCTTTAGGGTTTGGCTGAGAAACTGAATAACACAGGTTCTAGTGAGTTGGGTTGTAACGATTCCGACGAAACCAGGTATACCCTAACTAGTAGACAATAGTTACGTTATATTTAATGTCGGGTACATGAATTACCATAGTAATTATACGAGAATACATGGTTCACTGTATTGATTGTACGTGAATATATAATTCATCGTATTGAATATGCGATTAATCGATCGATAGTTATTGAAACCCGAACGAATCGAGGGTTCAATTATAGACGATATCTATAATATTTATTGATTTTACGAAGCATTAATGCTTCGGGATAAGTAAAGTACGGCACAGAAAAAGAATTTTCGATTTAATGGTACGTCGGTACGTTAAACGAAACCTTTAATACCAAACCAAGCAAGAGACAAAAGATCAAGCCGAAAAAGAAGCGCAATTATTAATAATATGATGTTTTAAGTTAATAAATGTCATGGTTTAAGTTTTTAAAGTTTTTAAATCGGTTTTATATAAATTTCATTTTTAGCAGAAAAAGACCGTTTTAGCCTCGTTTTAAGCCGAATTAAACATTTAACCGAAAAACGAACTGAACCAGATTATCCAAAACTTTATCCGGATTTCCAAAATCCAAATGAGTGGCCAAGAATGGAAAGGTGGGTCCGACCCCACCTCCCCCCTTTAACCGATCGGACCAAAGGGGTCTAACCCCATTCATTTGTTATTTTTTTTAAAACAAACATCTCCATGTTCATCAATTCTCTCCACCTTTCCACTCAAAAACCCGGAATTGTAGCAAGGAAATCAAGGTAAAAATCGAGTTATTTACGTGTTCATCTTCGTTTCTTGAGTTTATTTGCATGAAAATGAGGTTTCAAAGATGAAAACCGATTCTTGCATGATCAAGTGATGTATACGGGTTATACAAGGGATCTTGGTCCAAGAAAGGAGTTAAACGAACCAAAAACGAATTTTTACGGTTTAAACTTTAGTTTCGAAACAATAACCGAAACTATAGTGTAAGAGGCTTGATTGTGAGTGTAACTTGCTTGGTATTGTGGTATGTTGGTTGTAGGTTCTGTATTTAGTGGTAGATAAGGTGGAAAAACGAGTTTGTAGCTTGTAGTGGCGGAGATCGAAAGGTATATTCGGTTTTTATATAAGTATGAGTTTTTGGACAGATTGTGGTATATTTAGAGTTAGGCTACGAAATTTCACAGAGATGATCTACACATGGAAATATGAGATCTGTGAAAATTTGGTAATTTTTGGACAAAGGATGAATATTTGGTGAATTTAATGCTCGGTTTTGGCTAAAAATGGTGAAAAATAGTTAAATATCATGAAAAATTCTAGAAAATTTCAGATAAGCTGTTTATAACATGTAAAGGTCACAAACAAAATTTTAGGTCCGTTGGAGAAGTCTATATAGGCTTTCGGTTAAACGAGTTCTAGGGTTTTCTAGCTCGGTTTTAGTGAAAATGGCATGTAAAAAGAGATTTTGGTTCTGGAAAAATTACAGGGGACTATGTGGATGGCAGGGGTCATCCAGGAAATATTTTGGATTTTTCTAAGGTCGTTTGGTATTTACGACATATTTAGTGTTTAAATGGTGTTTAAAAATAGATAAATAAATTTTAAATATAAAAATTAATTCTGGAAATATTTTTATTAAATTCCCCAATGTCAAAAAGTGATTTGTGCAAAATTTCAAGATCCGAGATTAAACGGATAATTATTTGTGCTAAAGAAAATAAAAACAAACTTTTAAGGTTTAAAACGCGTAAACCGGTAAAGTTTGCCTAAACGAGCTGACCGGTGTATAAAAACCCTAAAAAAGAACTATTTTCATATAACTGAGTTGAACAAATAAAAATAAATCATCCGAAAATAATTCGGATGATTTGGGTAATTTTAGCCGATAAAACAGTTTCCGGTGCACTAAAGACGGAAACGGATCCCGCGGCCAATCGGAGCGTCTAAACCGAGCTCTAATTTCACAACTTTAATTAAATTATCAGTCAACAACTATTTTCGGGTCGTGTGTGACCAAACTCATTTTTGAAACGTAAAAACGGATAACCGTGCTAGGCACGCAAAACGGGAAAAACGACTATAGTAATTTTGACTAGTGAACTCTAAACGATATCACAATCTGAGTCCGGAGAAGTGTTTCTGGGTTAACATTGCCCCCGGAATGGGTACAGTACTGGGTTAACAGTGTCCCCAGATGTTCCTAGAAGTGTTTCTGGGTTAACATTGCCCCCGGAACGGGTACAGTACTGGGTTAACAGTGTCCTCAGATGTACCGGTTAACACGGTTAAAGATTATATAAACAATAATTGTATAATAACGATCGTAGGGATCATATTACAGATTGGACGTGTTAACTAATAATGACTGTTGTTACCTGCTTGCATGTGCTAAGGTGAGTTTCACGAGCCCCTTTTTCTGAATTGTTTTTAAACATTTTCCCGGGGCGGAAAGCATGTTACTAATGAAATGTTTAAGTACATATTGAACGCATGGATTTGCGTGTATTTACATATATTTTATTGTACGGGAATCGTACGGAAATGTACTAAGATGGTAATTGTCTGAGTTGCTAACATTGTAAGGCCCCGCAACACGAGTGATTAACTGAAAGCCGGTAGAGTGTGAATAGTACTATTGGTCTGACAAACCTAACTGGTCCGGCATGGATTTGCTGATGTTTCCCAGCCAGTTGCACATGTCTATTTTGTTGTTATATATGTTTGCTATGTAATGTTAGACATAGCGGTTTGGGGCAGGTTCGTGGGCGGAGTATGCCACGGGGTTGTGTGTGGATAGTCAAAGGTTTCACTTGTGGGCTCAGCATAATTACATCGATAATATTATATTATGATATTGATTTATCATGGTTTACTCAAATTGTGAAACTCACCAACTATTCGTAGTTGACCCGTTTTCTCACATGCTTTTCAGGTACGATTAAGATGAAGTGTTTGCTTACGTGCTAAGTGCTTGATGTGTGTAAGATTTGCGTGCAGGATGTTATGATACGTTATATTAAATAGAATTATGTATCGTATTGTATGATGTGTGTATCACCTAGACGGTAATGAAATATGAGATAATGTAATTTGAAGTATATTAATGTATTCGGTTTTCTTTATAAACAATGTGGTTGATATCAGAGGTGTCTGTGGCGCCCCGGTTACGTTTCCGCTGCGGTTACGGGGTGTTACAGAAGTTGGTAATTTTTGTGCAAAAAATATCAAGTTAGAAGCTTATGTAACAAGCTAGAACAAAAAAGGGAGGTCCCACCCCTATTGCGGCCGGAATTAAGAGGGGGCCCATTGGGCCTCCCTTTTGGCCAATTGATGCCTCAGTTTTCGTACCATGTGTAAATCTCAATCCAAAATTTAGTTCGGGTTCGGTTTTTCGCAAGAAAACTAGTTCGGATGCTAAAAACAACGCGGAAACGAGTGTTTTTCAGCCCATTTTTGTAAAATAAGAAAAACATATTGACTTGTTGTAAAAATCAAAAATATTTTCACGGGTTGCTAAAAACATCTTATATAAGTGTTCTGAAAGTCTTTTTCGGCTTGACGGACCCTACAATGCTCGTTTTGATGTTAACAATTGTGTTTAAAGTCATAACCTATTGTTAAAAGAAACCTTTTTCGTTTAAATGGTTTTAAACGTACTGGGGCCTAATTATTAATATGTTAGCCACTATAATATATACACAACTCATATATGACCCCTCAGTGTATATACGGGTCATAATCAGTATCAGTCGGTTACTCGTTCAATCGCTACGAATTAACCGATTAATCGTTTACTAGCTACGTAATGAACAAGGTATACCTCGTTTTTTCACGAATGTCACATTCTCTCCCCATTAAGAATTTTCATCCCCAAATTTTTACGTGCCAATGGTTTTGTTATTAGTGAACAGGTGCGGGTATTTCTTTCGGAATTCATCCGTTCGTTCCCAAGTAAATTTGGGTCCTCGTTGTGAGTTCCATCGAACTTTTACCACTGAGATTTTGTCGTGTCGTAACTGTTTGGTTTTCCCGTCCACAATTTCTACTAGTTCTTCTACAAAGTTTAGCTTTTCATTTACCTGAACATCTTCCAGTGGTACTATTGCCGTTTCATCGGTCAGACACTTTTTCAGATTCGATACATGAAACACATCGTGAATAGTGCTCAGTTTTATGGTTAGTTTTAACCAGTAAGCTACGGGACCAATTTTAGCAATAATCTCGAAAGTTTCAATGTATCTCGGGGCTAACTTACCAGTTTTTCGAAATCTGATAACACCTTTCCATGGGGATATTTTCAGAAAAACTTTGTCACCAATTTCAAAAGATAGCGGTTTTTCTACAAACATCGGCATAACCCTTATGTTTCTTGAATCAAGTCGGATCTTGAAATTTGAGTATCTCCCAATTCTGTCCAACAAAGTGGCGATCTACATTTTTGCCCGTATAATGCTTCATAAGGAGCTACTTGTATACTACTGCGGTAACTATTATTGTAAGAGAACTCAATGAGCGGGAGGTGTTGATCTAGTTCCCTTTAAAATCCAATACACAAGCACGAAGTAGATCTTCTAAGGTTTGCATAGTTCGTTCAGATTGACCATCTATTTGGGGTTGGTAAGTGGTACTCAGGTCTATTCGGGTTCCCAGAGCTTCTTGAACTACTTGCCAAAAATATGAGGTAAAGTGACTGTCTCGGTCTGAGATGATCGAAAGTGGTACTCCGTGTCGGGATACAATTTCGTCAATGTAAATTTGGGCGAGTTTTTCGGTAGTGTAGTTGTTACGGATCGGAATGAAGTGTGCAGATTTGGTTAATCGGTCTACAATTACCCAAATTGCATTATGTCCTCGGGAGGTTTTGGGAAGGTGTGTCACGAAATCCATGGTGATTTGTTCCCATTTCCATTATGGGATTTTGGGTTGTTGTAACATTCCCGAAGGCTTCAAGTATTCGGCCTTACCACGAGCATAAGTCGCGCATTTACTTACAAAATTCTTTAACGTCTTTATACATTTTATTGGTACCTGGATGAATAGAATATTTGGACTTGTGCGCTTCATCAATAATCAATTCTCGAAGATCATGAAGAGTCGGAATCCATACTCTATTTTTGAAGTAATATATTTCATCAATTTTCTTTTCAAAGTTCTTTTCGTTCCCGTGCAACTCTTCCTTTTCTAATTGATCATCATTTAAAGCTTTGACTTGTGCAACACGAATTTGTTCGAAAAGGCTATTCTGAACAATCATTCCAAGTGCTCGTACTCTTAGGGATTTAATTCGTTCCTTCCGACTTAATGCATCAGCTACTATATTGGCCTTACCCGGATGGTATTTAATTTCACAATCAAGTCATTTAACAGTTCTACCCATCTTCTTTGCCTCATGTTCGGCTCTTTCTGGTCAAATATGTGTTGTAGGCTTTTGTGGTCCGTATAAATGGTACATTTGGTGTCGTACAAGTAGTGTCTCCAGATTTTCAATGCAAAAATAACTGCTCCCAATTCCAGATCATGAGTTGGATAGTTCTTCTCATGTACTTTTAATTGTCGGGAGGCATATGCTATTACTTTCTTCAGTTGCATCCTAAACCTTTACGAGATGCGTCACAATAGACTACCAAGTCATCAGTTCCATATGGAAGACTTAATATTTGAGCTTCACATAACTTTTCTTTTAACGTTTGGAAGGCCATTTCTTGTTCTTCTCCCCAATCATATGTTCGATCTTTCTGAGTTAGAAGCGTTAAAGGTTGGGAAATGCTTGAAAAGTGTTCAATAAATAGTCGGTAATACCCGGCTAATCCCAAAAATTGGCAAATTTCTTTTGGTTATTAAGCTACTTGCCAATATTTAATAGCCTCAATTTTACTAGGGTCTACTTGGATTCTTTGTTGATTCACAATGTGTCCTAAAAATTGTACTTGTAGCCAAAATTCACATTTGAACAACTTGGCGTATAACTTTTCTTGCCTCAATAATTCCAAGATTACCCGTAGATATTGTTCGTGTTCCTCCTTACTGTTTGAATATATCAGTATGTCGTCGATAAACACTATCATGAATTAGTCAAAGTAGGGTTTGCAAACTCAGCTCATGAAATCCATAAATACTGCAGGTGCGTTGGTCAATCCAAACGGCATAACCAAAAATTCATAGTGACCTTACCAAGTTCGGAAGGATGTTTTTGGGATATCTTCCTGTTGAAACTTGATGATAACAAGATCTGAGATCGATTTTCGAAAAATACTTTGCTCCCTGAAGTTGATCAAACAAGTCATCGATTCGAGGTAATGGGTATATGTTCTTGATAGTTACTTTATTTAACTCCCTGTAATCAATACACATCCGAAAACTTCCATCTTTCTTTTTCACAAATAACACCGGTGCTCCCCATGGTGAATAACTAGGTCGTATAAAGCCCCTATCGAGTAACTCTTGCAATTGATTCGACAGTTCTTGCATTTCAAAAATTGCATGTCGGTAAGCTGCTTTAGCAATGGGAGCTGCTCCTGGTGTTAGTTCAATACAGAATTCGACTTTTCGGGTTGGTGGTAAACCAGGCAACTCATCAGGGAATACATCTGAATATTCGTGTATCACTGGGATGTCTTCTAATCATTTTTCATCGGGATCCTTATTTGTTACACTTGCCAAGTATAATGTACAACCTTGGCGCGAATACTTTAGTGCCTTAAGTTGGGATATGAGGGGCAACATAGTACCAGATTTCTCACCTTGAATGATCATTGCCTCATCATTCGAAAGGGGTATCTTAACAGTCTTATCTTTACAAATGATTTTAGCTATATGCTTAGACAAACAGTCCATACCGACTATAACATCGAAACTTCCTAATTCCATTTGAAGTTAATCAATAAGAAACGGGTGGTCGTTTAGGATAAGGGAAAACTTTTGGACTATTCGGTTAACAAGTACAAAGTTACCGTTAGCGAGTTCTATAGTGTATGGTTTTGTTAGCTCACTAACTGGCATATTTTCTAACGGTAAAAAGTTAACAGATACGAAACTTCTATCGGTGCCCGTATCAAATAATACTGAAGCATACTGGCCGGAAATTAAGAATGTACCAGTTACCACGTTTGGATCATGACGCGCTTCACCCGATCCTATTACAAACGTGCGTCCTCTAGCTGAGTTCGAAGTTGATGCTTGTGCTTGGGTCTGTCTTCTTACTGCACTCTAATTCAGTTTGGGGTAGTATCTCCGATAGTGTTCCGTACTACCACACTGGTAACAGGTACGGAGGTTCATGGTAGGTGGGGTTTTTTGATTGAGTTGTGGTCGGGTAGGTTGAGGTGGTTGGGTTGGTTGTTGTGGTCGGTTTACATTATTAGTGGTGGTTCTACAGTTGGGGGCGTAATATCCAGTCCTTCCACACTTGTGACATATTATCGGTTTCCACTCAGCCATATGATGAAGATTACATTTCCCACTCTTCGGTAACGTTCCTTTATAAGTTTCTTGTTACACATTTGAACTGGTCATGGAATAGTTTCGGGCAGTCTGGCGGGCTCGTTTATTTTGAGGGTTCCCTTGCATCCTATTCTAATAATTAGATTGTTTTAAACTTGGTATTTCTCCTGGCATCCTTATCACTCCGCTTCTCATAATGTCAAAAGTAACTACACCAGCCTGAGATAATGCACTTTCCAATGTGGGGTGAGCTACTGAGTTGACTATACTCCTTACAGCATGGGTTAATCCCCAAATATTGCGTTCGATTCGTTTATCTTTCGGAGTAACTAACCATAGTACTAAGCGAGAAAGTTCGTTAAAACGGTTAGTATATCCCACGTTGTCTGCACCATTCATTTCCAAGTTCCACAGCTCATGTTCTAACCTTCGAATTTCACTCTTTGGGCAAAAATATTCAAGTAGACGGGTTTTAAGTTTAGCCCATGACATACGGTTTATAGCATCTTGTCCTCTTATTTGAACCACTGTGTTCCACCATATCAAAGCATGTCACACCCTCAAAATCCACTAACGGAGTTTTACCGTCAGAGGGTGTGAGCTAACAGGATCGGAATCATTAGTTATAATCAAACCATAAAAACAAAGTTTCAAAACCATGAAAACGTTTACGAGTAATTAAATGCGGAAGCGTAAAAACCTTTAACCAAAAGTTGCGTCACGCAGGACGACTTAAAACCAAAGATAACCGTTAAAAATAAGTTTGCATAACAAAAGCGTTTTCAATCAATGTATGTTCCTAAACCGCGCGCCCGCCTCGGCTACCTGAGAATAACATACTAAAAGTGTCAACACAAGGTTGGTGAGTTCACAAGTTTAAATAAAATAAAGCGTTTAGCGTTTGCGTTCAGCGTTTTGCGTTATAGCGTTTTGCGTTACAGCGTTTTGCATTACAGCGTTTTGCGTTACCAGATAGTGTTATGTCAATTATATATCTATAGGTAGCTAGCCTATAAAACAAGTATCACTAAGTGTTCGACACCGAAGCTGACTGTTTATCATTTGCCTTGCCACCAGGTCATCCAGACCATGGTATGTGTTTAGCCAAGATTACACCCACTCGACCTCCAGTCGAGTTTAGCGTTGGGTGGGGTTTGTCAAACCCAGTAGTACTACTCAACAATGACTCGCTATTATCCAAATATTAAACGGTTCGATGTGAATGAAGGACTTTAGTTAACGCGTTTGCCACTTAGTCTTTACAAGTGATATATAATCTATATTAACAAAATCTTACGGAGTATGTTATCTCCCCCAAGTGAAAAGCGTTTAAAAAATTTTAAAAGGGGGAAAGTGAAACTCACTGTTTGCGAAGAAATTCACAAATTAAATCACCAAGATGCGCGTCACAGAAAAACTCTCTCTAGCGTTCTAAAACAACAAAGAGATTTTTCTAAGTGTCGGAATATTATCGAGTCTCTAGACCCGGCACAAAATACCTATGCACATAACATGTTTCGTGTAACGCCCTGAAATTCGATTGGTAAACTAGGATCGTGAAATCATCGGAAACTATAGACTTTGGGATTCTGGACGATAAGTTCGGAACCCATATCATTGGAAAAATCTGCTTTTATCATTTAAAATGTTTATTTTATAAAACGACATTTACGCCTGAAAAATATTAATTTTTATGCTTTCGAAAAATTAAATATTCTTATTTAAAAAGATTTCAAATAATTATTCGGAAAATGGTTTTATAAAAGTTTTGCTGAAAAAGTTTTAGTTTGTTTAAAAACTTATGAACTCGACTAGTCTTGACCCGTCGGTAGCCTAAACCCGAACCCGAGTCACCCGAGTATTTAAGCGGAAAATCAAGTATTCTTACACCATCTCTTTCATTTCCACCAACACTTCCCACCCAAACACTCTCATTCTAGAGAGAGAAACTAGAGAGAGAAAGTCTTCAAACTTCAAATCCGAGTCCACAAATCTGTTTGTTGATGTTCTTGGTAAGATCTTCTTGAAAATCATCCATTTTCATAACCATTTTCGGCCTCAAATCGAGCAAAAACACCCATTTTCGTTTCTTGAGTTTTCGGGTCAAAAACCGTCTTGTTTTGGTGTCAAAATGCAGGCTTTTGTGTTTAAAATCACTGGGAATCGATAGTCCCTTCAATCCCGAGCATTTCCATGTCAAAAACTTCGATTTTGGGTCAGAAATCTGGAAAAATCTGAAAAACCCGTAGGTTTCTCCGTCGCCCAGCTTGAAGGAGTCGAATCAGACTCATTCGATCGAATCAGTCGATCGAATCAGCCCATTCGATCGAACCAGTCGATCGAACCAGTCCGGTCGACCGAATAGGAAAGCAACCGAATGGTCTCCAACTCATTCGACCGAATGAGTTTCGTATTCGATCGAAAACAGCTTGGTTCTGGCTTGATTCGATCGAATAGGAACACGTTCGATCGAATAGGAACTTGTTCGATCGAATGTGTGTCTATTCGATCGAATGTGTGTCTATTCGATCGAATGTGTGTCTATTCGATCGAACAAGTTCCTATTCGATCGAACGTGTTCCTATTCGATCGAATCAAGCCAGAACCAAGCTGTTTTCGTCTTTAAAACCCAGTTTTTGCTCGAGGTCACGTAAGCTTGTTTTCTTAGACTTATAGCACGTTGTTAACCTTATATATATGTCCAACTCTAGGCTAAGGAGATCTATTGTAGCACCATCCTAACCCAAGATCAAGGTGAGTTCATAGCCCCTATTTAAGCTTTTCAAAACTATGGGGTGGAAACATGGTAACTTTACACGTTTGGATAAAATCATTTATGCAAACATTCTTTAAACTATAAACATTTGGATTTCTACACACGTGCGGAAATCCACGAGCTTCTTGGTAATCTATAAACTTTGGAAATCTATGAACATGGGGAAAACCCATTAACTCATGGAGATCTAAGAACATTGGAAATCAATGAGTATGGGAAATTCTGTGAACATTGACATCATGGGAACGGGAATCAAATTCATATCATCATAGTCATTGTGTCAGCATGGAAATCTAGAGATCAAAACATCATGAGTTGAATTGGACGCGAGAGTCTATTCTACTCTCGGTAGAACTCACGACCATGAGTGGCATTCTATTCTCGGTGGCACTCGTAACTCATGGGATTTCATACTAGTCTCGGTGAAATCCATAACTCTTGAGGACCTATACTATTCTCGGTAGGGACCAAGGGAACCCAGGATTTCTTTGGGGTGTCTATCCTACTCTCGGTAGAACCTAGCTGAGTCCTGGATGGCAAGAACGAGGTAGTCTTGGTTTAAGTCTTGCGTGAGTTCAATCAAGTCTTGTGTGATCATTGGGTTTCATCATCATTCATCATCATCATCATTTGTTCACCATCATCTTGGATACTAGTAAACAATGGGATTTTGGTGTTGGTTTATCTAGTAAACTTAGCATGCTCAAATCTATATGTCCTTGTTTATGCTTAACTGTTATGTGCTACATGTACCGTTGGGAGACCGCAAATCTTTGAGTAATCTTATCACATACGACTCTAATGGGAGATTGATAAGCCCGTTGAGAGCCCAGGAGAACATTTCATGTTTGACTTACTACAAAAACCTCTGTGGGAAAACCAAGAGATCTTTTCTTACAAACCATTTTAAAAACTGGGAATTATACCCAAACATAGTAGTATAAGTTGTAGGAGTGGTGGGTTAGCCGCAGGTACACCCTATATATAAACCCCTACAACCTATACTAGTATGTTTGTGTATAAAACTCTTTTCTTTAAACCTATGAATTCACTCATCTACTTTATGTAGTTGACAGTTTGTTACATGTTTTCAGGAAATAATGCAGCAAGAAATCCCTAGCAAGTTTAGAGGCCTTAGAAAGATGAAGGCTAGACTAGGAGTTGTTGGAAACTTGATATTTTGTATTAAAACAATTTGTTTCATGTTACCTGGTTGATGTAATATTTGACATTTTGGTTATGTTTATGCATTTAGACTTTTATACTATTGTGCTCAACAATCACGACTTAGTCGCCGCACCTCGATTTTTCCGCCATCACGATCGGGGTGTGACATTTCGTGTTTCGTTTGTGGATCGTGTGTGACTTTAACAAGTGTAGTTGTGATACATTACATGTGTAAGCAAGTATTTTCATGTCATGTATTCATAAAGTACATCACTAGCAATTACTCCCCGTAAGGGCAATTTGGTCAACACATAACAATTAACCAGCAACTATTCCCCACGAGGGCAATTTGGTCAAATCATTACAATCAATTAGCTATTATTCCCCGCAAGGGCATTTTGGTCAAAACGCGATAATAAATTAGCAAGTATCATGTTTCATGCGTTTTCACAAAACTCAGCAGCTAGTTTCACCGAGACATAAATTCTACTTGAAAGATTGTACTATTCTACCGATCATAGCATCTCAATTAATTTACCAAAAATCATCACAGAAGCATATATGTCTTAGGTTTCCAGAACATATTTTATTATATTTTTATTCCCCATAGTTTTCTTACAATCATCAAATCATTACAGCAAACTCATAACAATCAAATTCATGCGTAACAGAATGTTATTTGCAATTCCCGTTAAACGAAAAATCCAATAAATGCAAGACCACTTGGGTTAGGTTCCTAACTCAATAAGTCAACTTCCAGAAGTGGAACCAACCCAATTGGTCTCGTAGTTCATGAGATATAACATTTACAAAACAACCTACCAGCAGGTCTAACAGCTCAGCTTTGCACAACGTTTTTGTAAAATCATAAAAGTTAACCTTTTCTTGTCCAAAAATTACAAATTTATACTCTATAGAAACTAGACCCAACCTAGTTTACTGTAGTACCAATAATCTCAACTAATTTTCACATTTACACTTCGTTACAGTCACTTAAACATCAATAACACATTCTGTCCAGAAACTGTTTGCATCCAAACTCAACATATTAACAATCTATGAACTATCATGCATTCATATAACACTCTAGACTCCATAAACACCATCCATGCACGTCAATTACACATTACATACATGATTAGGGTTTTTGTTTGAACTCAAATCAAAGACACAACAGTTAACGTGTAGCAATATTCAATCTAGTTATCAAATCATTAACAAATCAACAACAATCATATTGGTTATATGTACACATGAAATCGGCAGCTAGGGTTTTCAATTAACCCATTAAACATCAAAATCAAGTAATAAGGATGTATAGGATAATCGATTATACCTTCCTAGCACCTAATTCTTCAATCACAAGATTGAATTGATGGTGTATATGTGAGTGTTTGTCGACGGCAGCCAAGGGGAGGGGGGCTTGGGTTTCCGATCGGGGTTAGGGACAAGAATAATAATAAGTTAGGGTTTGGTTGTTAATGATATATTTATAGAATACTATGTTACACTTTGGCCCCTCCGCTTTCAATTGTTGTTTTTCTGACTTAAATAACTAGTTTACGTCTTGAGTTAACGTTTATAACCATGTTATCACATAACACATAAATTTAACACATAATTATCACATAATTATTGTTTTGATGTTTTTCGTTTATTCACCGATCATTTGCGTCAACTCGTTTGCGTTTCGGTGCAACTCCCGAAAGACTACACATGTAGTAAGTGTTAAGCGTCATTTAAACCCTAGTATAAATGTAATGAAGTGTGCGTTATAGATTCAATGATCTTAAGTTTGAATTGACAGAGTTGAGTTAACGGAGTTAACCTGGAATTGACGATTGTCACATCATTCCCATGTTAAAGAATTTTCGTCCCAAAAATTTGAGTCAAGTCGTGATGAGGGTCAGAAAAAAAGTAAGAAAAATTTTCAGTTTGTCATATCATCCCCTAGTAGAAAGAAATTTCGTCCCGAAATTTAATTCATACCTCCGGTGATGTCTGACGGTTTGCCGAGTTTCGCGGTTTTCTGTGTTTGGTTAGCCCTTCAAAAAGGTGAGGATACTTTTTCATCATTTGATCCTCGCGTTCCCACGTGAACTCCGGTCCACGTCTCGAGTTCCAACGAACCTTAACGATTGGAATTTTGCTGTGCTTGAGCGTTTTGGTTTCCCAATCCAAAACCTCGACTGGTTCCTCAATGAAACGTAACTGTTCATCAACTTGTAGTTCCTTCAAAGGGACTACTTGGGTTTCATCAGATAGGCATTTCTTCAAATTGGACACGTGGAATACATTGTGTACGCCACTGAGTTCCGTTGGCAGGTCCAGTCGGTACGCCACCGGACCAACGCGCTCAGTTATCCGGTAGGGACCAACATATCGTGGGTTGAGTTTGTTTCGCTTACCAAAGCGAACCACACCTTTCCAAGGTGAGACTTTTAGTAACACTTGGTCATTCACTTGAAATTCGAGAGGTTTTCGGCGCTTGTCGGTGTAACTCTTTTAGCGATCTCGTGCTGCTGCCATGCGATTTCGGATTTGAACAATCTTTTCCGAAGTTTTGAGTACCAGTTCTGGACCACTGATTTGGCTGTCACCCACCTCTGCCCAGCAGAGTGGTGATCGACACTTTCGTCCGTACATCGCTTCAAACGGCGCTGCTTCAATACTTGCGTGGTAGCTGTTATTATACGAAAACTCTACCAAAGGTAAGTGGGGTTCCCAACTTTTTCCGAAATCCAACACGCATGCACGCAACATGTCCTCCAGGGTCTGAATAGTTCGTTCACTCTGCCCATCCGTCTGAGGATGGTATGCTGTGCTCATATCAAGACGGGTACCTAGTGCGCTTTGCAGCGACTTCCATAAGTGCGAAGTGAAACGAGAATCTCGATCAGAAATGATTGAGACAGGCACTCCGTGTCTAGACACTACTTCCTTCATGTAGACGCGAGTCAGTCTTTCCATTTTGTCCGATTCCTTAATCGCTAAGAAGTGTGCAGACTTAGTGAACCGGTCAACGATCACCCAGATGGTATCGCATCCCGTCGGTGTCTTAGGTAAACCCGTAATGAAATCCATTGAGATGTGTTCCCATTTCCACATTGGGAGTTCCGGTTGTTGTAGTAGACAAGATGGTTTCTGGTATTCTATCTTGACTCTTGCACAAGTCAAGCATTTGCTCACGTAGGTGGCAATGTCGGCTTTCATGTTCGGCCACCAGTAAAGTGCCTTTAAATCATGATACATTTTATCTGAGCCTGGGTGGATAGAATATCGAGACTTGTGAGCTTCGTCCATCACTAGAGTTCTCAACTCTCCGAACCGTGGAATCCAAATCCGGTTCTCAAAGTATCGGACCCCGTCCGATCTGGTTTCAAGTTGCTTGTTCATGCCCCGCATGAGTTCCGATGGAAGATTATCATCTTTCAAAGCTTCGTGTTGCGCCTCGCGAATCTGGTCAGGTAAGTTTGCATGAATCGTGAGTTGCAATGCTCGCACTCGTCTGGGTTTATCTATTTCTTTTCTGCTGAGAGCGTCGGCTACTACATTGGCCTTGCCAGGGTGATACTTGATGGCATAATCATAATCCTTAAGTAGCTCGACCCAACGACGCTGTCGCATGTTCAGCTCCTTCTGATCGTAGATATGTTGGAGACTCTTGTGGTCGGTGTAAATGGTAAACTTGGTACCGTACAAGTAATGCCTCCATATCTTAAGGGCAAACACCACAGCTCCGAGTTCCAAATCATGGGTCGTGTAGTTCTTCTCGTGAACTCGTAGTTGTCGAGAGGCATAAGCTATAACCTTCTCGAGTTGCATCAGCACACAACCAAGACCTTGTATAGATGCGTCACAGTGTACCTCAAAATTTTCCGTTCCCTCGGTGAGGGCTAGAATAGGGGCGCTACAAAGTTTGGTTTTCAGCAGTTGAAAAGCGGATTCTTGCGCGTCACCCCAATTGTACTTAGTGCCTTTGTGAGTCAAAGCGGTGAGGGGTTGAGCAATCTTTGAAAATCCCTCGATGAAACGTCGGTAGTAGCCGGCCAGTCCTAGGAATTGCCGCACCTCAGTCGGAGTCTTAGGTGCTTCCCAGTTTTTGATGGCCTCTACCTTACCGGGATCGACATGGATACCATTCTCGTTGATCACATGTCCTAAAAAGTGAACCTCGCGAAGCCAAAATTCACATTTCAAAAGTTTAGCATACAATTGTTCCTTCTTCAATAACTCCAGAATTACCCTTAAGTGTTCTTGATGGTCAGCTTCGTTCTTGGAGTAGACGAGAATATCGTCAATGAACACAATCACAAACTTGTCGAGGTACGCCTTGCATACTCGATTCATGAGATCCATAAATACGGCTAGTGCGTTGGTTAGGCCAAAAGGCATAACCGAAAACTCGTAGTGACCATACCGTGTTCTGAAAGCCGTCTTTGAGATATCTTCTTCGCGCACTCTCAGTTGGTGGTAACCGGATCGCAGATCGATCTTCGAGTAGTAACTCGATCCTTGAAGCTGGTCAAACAAATCATCAATTCGGGGTAAAGGATAACGGTTCTTGACCGTCACTTTGTTCAATTCCCGGTAGTCGATACACATGCGGAAAGTCCCGTCCTTTTTTCGGACAAACAAGACAGGGGCTCCCCATGGCGATGAGCTAGGTCGGATAAAACCCTTATCCAACAAATCTTGCAACTGAGTGGACAGTTCCTGAAGCTCCGCCGGTGCGAGCCGATACGGGGCTCGTGCTATGGGTGCTGCACCGGGTGTCAACTCGATTTGGAATTCGACTTGTCGAATAGGAGGGAGTCCGGGCAAATCCTCCGGGAAAACTTCCGGAAAATCTCGCACAACTGGTATATCTTCAATTCGCTTCTCCTCCGCGGGTTTCTCAACAATCTGCGCCAAAATTGCCAGATGACCCTTTCGTAGGTACTTCTGCACCTTCATGAGGGTAATGACGCTGGTGGTCATGCCGCTTCTCTCACCTCGGACCGAAATGATTTCGCCGGAAGGGGTAGTAATATGGACTATCTTGTCGTGACATATAATCTCCGCTCGGTTCTCGGATAACCAGTCTATGCCGACAACGACATCGAAACTACTAAGCGAAAAAGGAATAAGGTCGATATCAAAGACATGACCTGACAGTTTTAACTTACATCCCGCAAGTACATGAGTCGTTACTATAGTCTTACCGTCAGCTAATTCAACAGGAAACTTAGCATCTAACGGAGTTGGAGTTAAGTCTAAGAGTTGGCTAAAGGCTTTCGACACAAAACTCCTATCAGCTCCAGTGTCAAACAACAAAGAAGCAAAACAATCGTTCACAGGGAACTTACCAGTCACCACGTACAGATTATTGCGGGCTTGACCCGACCCAATAACGAAAGCTCTTCCTTTGCCACTGCTTCCACCACTACTGCCACTTCCATTACCTCCGTTGTTGTCGTTCTGTTTCAGCTTAGGACAATCTTTCCTGAAATGACCCTCCTGCCCACACTCGAAACATCCCTTCGTCGTCATAGGTGGCTTAGGAGCACCCTTTGCCGCAAGGTCTCCTCTACACTCCTTCGCCTGGTGACCCATCTTTCCGCATCCCTGGCACTTGACACGGTCACACGGGCCAACATGATGATAGTTGCACCTATTGCACTTCGGATATTTCCCAGCATATCCGCTCGAACCTTGCCCGCTACCGTTGTTATTGTTGTTGTGACTTTGATTGTTAAAGCTCCGAGTGAATTCGGGCTTACGGTAGTGTTGTTGCGGTGGGAGGTTCGAGGACGAGGATCTGGTGTTGTCAAACTTCCTCTTTCTGCTCGGGTTGCTGTTGCTGTGGTTGTCATTACTCTGGTTGTCACGGGCTTTAGCGATTGAACCCCTAGGTGGTAACGCACCTTGGGTCAAAGCCTGATCTGTCAGTTTGTGAGCTAAACGGATCGCTTTTTGAATCGTGGCTAGTCTGGAAGACGTCACCATGCCCTGAATCTGCGGTGCTAACCCATCAATGTACATTTCAATCCTCTTACTCGGCGGATCTACCATCCGCGGACACATCACCGCTAGCTCGTGAGAACGGGTAGTGTAGGCTTCAATTTCTGAGCCCACCATCTTCAGTGACCAAAATTCTGACTCTAACTTCGAAATCTCCTCTCTCGGACAGTACTCCTCTAGCATCATGTTTTTGAACTCCTCCCAGTTCATCGCGTTAGCCAGTTCCAATCCAAGGATCTGCACGTTCGAATTTCCACCAAGTGAGGGCAGAATCCTCAAGTGTTCCAGCATCGAATTTGACCCTACTGGCAGGGGGGCAATTACACATTTCAAACGCCGATTCGGCCTTCTCAGCCCAACGCAGGAAACCTATGGCTCCCTCCGTGCCATTAAACGAATTGGGCTTGCAGTCTAGGTAGTTCTTGAAAGTACACGTTCCAGTTGGACCTCTAGCTTGATTCTGAACATGTGCGGCTAGAGCGGCCGCCGCATGGTCGTTCAGCAGAGTATGGAGTTCTGCTGCAGTCAAGTTGATGTTACCACGTCCTTGTCCAGCGTTTCTTCCGGCCATTTCCTAGAATCACAGTATAAAATGTTAAATATGAATTTTTCTTTCATATACAACACACCATACATGTAATAAAAAGATAGGTAAGAAAGAAATAAGAAACAACATCACATCACAACCATATATTAACCTAATTAATAATTCATGATTAAAACCATTGTATTCGCTACAAAGTATTTCCAATCAATCCTTAAAATTATAGAAAATAATAGTTCGGATGGAGACAACCCCTCCATCTAAGTGTCATCATCACTAGATGTCATCGTCTGAGGACACCTCTGAGTGTGCCTCCTCCTCATCCGGTTCTTCCTCCGGTTCTTCTTTGGGTTCCTCCTCGGGATCTTCCTCGGGATCATCTTCAGGTTCCTCTTCAGGCTCTGCCTCAGGTTCGGCTGCGTTCTGAGCAAGTTGCATTTGTAACACATTGCAACGCTCTAAATCTATCTCGTTTCGAGTCCTTGCTACTTGGAGTTGTTCTTGCAAGTCTATCATCTCGGCTTGCATCTTTCTCATAATCTTCATCTGTTGATCACTAGCCTCTTGCATTTCCTTCATTGCCGCTGCCATGCGGGCAATTTCCTCCTTAGTCTCGGTTCCGTCTTTTAACAGTCCGGAAACGTTCGCTCTCGTGTAGCGCATGTAACCCACATCACGCTCCAAACATGAAACAACAGCTGCGAGAACTCGCTCTACAGGTTCGGTTATGGGTGGTAGGGTGTTGGGGTAAGCAGGATGGTTCGGGTGAGGTAACGGGGGAATTTGTTCGCGATAGACCATACGTCTGATCATGTTAGGGTACCAATCCCAGCTAACTTCGTTTTCGTACATGCCTCCGGATAGGCGGTACCTCTTCGGTGCGGGAGCTTCGAGTTCCGGGACTACTCGGGGTGGCGATGCGGTAGGTAACTGCGGTTCCTTCCCGTGAGCATGAGTCATCGGATCGGATGATGATGATGGTAGCGTCGACATCTCTACAGGTAAGCCGTGTATGCGCGCGTATGAGTGAAAGAGGTAAAGAGATAAGACTACAAGACTACACAAACCTATGCAGTGCGTATCATTATAACTAATGGGTCGTCGCGGATATAGTCTTGTATGCATGCAGCTTCTAGTTCGCTATAAACCTGGCTCTGATACCAATCTGTCACACCCTCAAAATCCACTAACGGAGTTTTACCGTCAGAGAGTGTGAACTAACAGGATCGGAATCATTAGTTATAATCAAACCATAAAAACAAAGTTTCAAAGCCATGAAAACTTTTACGAGTAATTAAATGCGGAAGCGTAAAAACCTTTAACCAAAAGTTGCGTCACGCAGGACGACTTAAAACCAAAGATAACCGTTAAAAATAAGTTTGCATAACAAAAGCGTTTTCAGTCAATGCATGTTCCTACACCGCGCGCCCGCCTCGGCTACCTGAGAATAACATACTAAAAGTGTCAACACAAGGTTGGTGAGTTCACAAGTTTAAATAAAATAAAGCGTTTAGCGTTTGCGTTCAGCGTTTTGCGTTACAGCGTTTTGCGTTACAGCGTTTTGCATTACAGCGTTTTGCGTTATCAGATAGTGTTATGTCAATTATATATCTATAGGTAGCTAGCCTATAAAACAAGTATCACTAAGTGTTCGACACCGAAGCTGACTGTTTATCATTTGCCTTGCCACCAGGTCATCCAGACCATGGTATGTGTTTAGCCAAGATTACACCCACTCGACCTCCAGTCGAGTTTAGCGTTGGGCGGGGTTTGTCAAACCCAGTAGTACTACTCAACAATGACTCGCTATTATCCAATATTAAACGGTTCGATGTGAATGAAGGACTTTAGTTAACGCGTTTGCCACTTAGTCTTTACAAGTGATATATAATCTATATTAACAAAATCTTAAATGCTTTTCGGAGTATGTTATCTCCCCCAAGTGAAAAGCGTTTAAAAAAGTTTAAAAAGGGGAAAGTGAAACTCACTGTTTGCGAAGAAATTCCTAAATTAAATCACCAAGATGCGCATCACAGAAAAACTCTCTCTAGCGTTCTAAAACAACAAAGAGATTTTTCTAAGTGTCGGAATATTATCGAGTCTCTAGACCCGGCACATAATACCTATGCACATAACATGTTTCGTGTTTCGTTTGTGGATCGTGTGTGACTTTAACAAGTGTAGTTGTGATACATTACATGTGTAAGCAAGTATTTTCGTGTCATGTATTCATAAAGTACATCACTAGCAATTACTCCCCGTAAGGGCAATTTGGTCAACACATAACAATTAACTAGCAACTATTCCCCACGAGGGCAATTTGGTCAAATCATTACAATCAATTAGCTATTATTCCCCGCAAGGGCATTTTGGTCAAAACGCGATAATAAATTAGCAAGTATTATGTTTCATGCATTTTCACAAAACTCAGCAGCTAGTTTCACCGAGACAGAAATTGTACTTGAAAGATTGTACTATTCCACTGATCATAGTATCTCAATTAATTTACCAAAAATCATCACAGAAGCATATATATCTTAGGTTTCCAGAACATATTTTAATATATTTGTATTCCCCATAGTTTTCTCACAATCATCAAATCATTACAGCAAACTCATAACAATCAAATTCATGCGTAACAGAATGTTATTTGCAATTCCCGTTAAACGAAAAATCCAATAAATGCAAGACCACTTTGGTTAGGTTCCTAACTCAATAAGTCAACTTCCAGAAGTAGAACCAACCCAATTGGTCTCGTAGTTCATGAGATATAACATTTACAAAACAACCTACCAGCAGGTCTAACAGCTCAGCTTTGCACAACGTTTTTGTAAAATCATAAAAGTTAACCTTTACTTGTCCAAAAATTACAAATTTAAACTCTATAGAAACTAGACCCAACCTAGTTTACTGTAGTACCAATAATCTCAACCAATTTTCACATTTACACTTCGTTACAGTCACTTAAACATCAATAACACATTCTGTCCAGAAACTGTTTGCATCAAAACTCAACATATTAACAATCTATGAACTATCATGCATTCATATAACACTCTAGACTCCATAAACACCATCCATGCACGTCAATTACACATTACATACATGATTAGGGTTTTTGTTTGAACTCAAATTAAAGACACAACAATTAACGTGTAGCAATATTCAATCTAGTTATCAAATCATTAACAAATCAACAACAATCATATTGGTTATATGTACACATGAAATCGGCAGCTAGGGTTTTCAATTAACCCATTAAACATCAAAATCAAGTAATAAGGATGTATAGGATAATCGATTATACCTTCCTAGCACCTAATTCTTCAATCACCAGCTTGAATTGATGGTGTATATGTGAGTGTATGTCGACGGCAGCCAAGGGGAGGGGGCTTGGGTTTCCGATCGGGGTTAGGGACAAGAATAATAATAAGTTAGGGTTTGGTTGTTAATGATATATTTATAGAATACTATGTTACACTTTGACCCCTCCGTTTTCAATTGTTGTTTTTCTGACTTAAATAACTAGTTTACGTCTTGAGTTAACGTTTATAACTATGTTATCACATAACACATAAATTTAACACATAATTATCACATAATTATTGTTTTGACGTTTTTCGTTTATTCACCGATCATTTGCGTCAACTCGTTTGCGTTTCGGTGCAACTCCCGAAAGACTACACATGTAGTAAGTGTTAAGGGTCATTTAAACCCTAGTTTAAATGTAATGAAGTGTGCGTTATAGATTCAATGACCTTAAGTTTGAATTGACGGAGTTGAGTTAACGGAGTTAATCTGGAATTGACGATTGTCACAAAACATGACCCATAAACATACTGGTAACGAATCTGACTATACGGTTTGGTGGACATTCACTATTGTTAATTACGGACTTGGTCTTCTCAATCCATTTCACTAATCCGTTAGGTCCTTCAATAACTTTGAATTTAGTCGGGTTACATGATTTGAATTATTTAAACGAATATTCTTGGCGTGGGGGTTCTTGGTTATTATGACTGTTACCGGTATTTGATTAAGCATTAACATTTGTAGTTGTGTTGGTAGTCGGGATGGGAGTTGAATTCGTGACATTACTGGTGTTCAAAAAGGGTTCAGGGTTCCCAAAAACATTAACAGTCGGGCGAGTATTGTTATTGTTTGTAACGTTTTCAGTAGTCAGCGCCCGGGGTTACATTAGTATCCGGCAGAGGTATATTATCAGTGGTTGTAGTGGTGCTCGAGGGTTAATTAACAGTATTTTTGGCATTTATGTCTGCAGTGACTTGAGCTACAATTGTTGGTATCACTACTTGTAGTTGATGAGCAATTATTGCGGCCACTTCCGCCTCAGATAAAGAGTTAGCTTTCTTCGGGGCCTTTCCATGACAATAATCAAATATATATATAATAATCATTAACGTTTTCCTTATAAAAAGCACAGTATCACGATATTACAAATCACAAACATACAACTATACCAAAGAACACCATTGTATTACCCATAATTATTAATGTACATATGCATCGTAAAATTTAGCGTATAGGCTTAGCCTGGTATGGGCCATCGCTTGTATATGCGTAACAGAATTTGTCACTAAGTGACATATAGACTTAACCCGATAAGGGCCAGTGCATGTAATAATGATAAACCGTAAACAGTTCCCAAGTCAGCCCAACATGCTACTACAAAATGTTGCATGGGATGTCAAAAGACTATATACAACCAACTATACTACTAGTGTTCTACTTATCCATACGTACAAGATAGACCAACCATGCAATAACAGCTATTAAAGCTATAATGATCGCCTTATCAATCCATAGATGAAATTCCAGCTGATCCAAACGCCACCGGCAACCAGCGTTCGATCTCGTTACATCTCTCATGTTTTGGTGGAGGTACCAAACATCTTCTCGGGTTTGTTGTCTTAATTGAATAAGATCGTTTATTGATGTTGTGTGGCCTAATACTTGGTTGGTTATCACTCCTAACAAATCAAAGTCAGACATGGGAGGTGATTCCTGGATAGGGATTGGTACACTCCAGGAAGGGACAGGTATCTCAGTGACCTGTACTCGTGAAGTCTCTCCCCTATGATAAGTCAAACGGGGTGGGGATATGGTGCGCTCAGGTGGGTGTACCGAAATGCGAGCGGTTTGGTGGGTCCTGTGTGTAAGAGTAGGTGGTGAAACATGGTGTACAAGAGGTGTAGGGGATCTTACCATGGTCCGGTAGGCACTAGTGGCTCCCTCTCCTAGATCATTCCTAGGGGATTCCCTAGGGGGATAGGTGTCACAACGATAACCCGATAGGTCGGGTTGATCTGAAGGTACCTTATGAAGGACCAAAACATTCCTTAAAATCTCATACGTCTCATCCACTTCCGGATCCACATCAGTTTCCTCTTCTGGGTCTTCGTCTTCCTCATGTAGCACTGGTGCTTCTAGAGTAGGAGATCAGTAGTTCTTGACATGTTTCTGCACAAGGGTTAGTAATAAGAATAATATTTCTCAATGATATTAATCATTATAAAATACATGCAGGTATTTAACACATAAGCACAGATAATCGTTTATGTACATATATATTTATTTAATATTATATTTTATACACATGTTGTTGATTTTACCTATTAGATTGTTCAACGACTTTTTCTCAAATTCCCGCGTACAAGCAAGTCCGTTATTAAGTTCTGGACCATAATAACCCACTTGCCCATTCGAGTTCATCTCAAGAATCTCGGTATATATTATTTAATATTATTTTATTCCCAGAGCTAATCGAGCTTACGGTTATATTAGGGTATCCTAAGGGACATCATTATTCTTTATAACAAATAGCTTTGATACCAACTTCTGTCACACCCCGACTAGGTAGTTGCGTAAGCGTAATACGGGAATGTAACAAATAACTCTAATATCAACCACAATGCTTATAAAGAAATTCATCAAGCTAATTTACATCTTATTACATTGGTTGGTACTAAGCTTACAAACAAGACGAAAACACATAACCAGTTCTCGTGGATGCTTATTCTTTAATACATACTTGTATCTATTCACATCGATTCAACTTCAATTCTTAAAACCAAGCACATAAGCAGTTATTCCATCTTTGGCTCACCTGAAAAGCATGTTAAAACGTGTCAACTACGTCTAGTTGGTAAGTTTCAAGTTTCACGAGTACGAACGAAAATCCGTATACGAGTTCATAAAGTTCACAGTATGTATTTATATATGTATGTATGTATGTATGTATGTATGTATGTATGTATGCGTATGATGATTTTATACTAAGACACAAGTGAAACCGAAACGAGCTAAACGCATGGCCACCCTTGCCCATGTACTCCCGTTGGCATTTAACAACCACTTTGCATCAAGTATGTACTATGTATAACACCACATAGCATAATGTAATAAGTTTAAATGACAATTTGCAACTAGGTTAATATGTTCCGGCATACCCCTCCGGCCCTATCAGTTAGGTTTGTCAAACCGATAGTACTATCCACACGTCATCGGCGCGAAGTTAATCACTTGTGTTTGTGGGTACTTTCAAGTGTTAGTACTTAGATAATTCACATCAACAAAAGTTTTCAAGTATATACGCATATGTAAACATGTTTTTCACCACAAAAGTTCGTGAAACAGTTTAGAAAGTGGGGTCATGAAACTCACCTTATCGTAGTAGTGATCGATTACACGTGTACTAGGTATAATGCCTCGACTATAGCTCGTATACTATAATCGGTATAGTACGATTAACACTAGTAAAGTGTTTAAACTAAATCAGGTTGTATAACTAGTCTGGGTATAGCTGTTACACCCAGAACATGCTAGTAGTCTTTGATTGTGACGTTGTACGTTACGAAATGTTTAAAACCAAATTTGGCTCAGTTGCATCGTTTTTCGTGCCTAGCCAAGTTGATCGTTTATGCGTTTCGAAATAGGTATGATCACACAAACTTACTAAACATACTATTTGATAAAATGATTTGATTTGTTAAAGAAGTTTAAAGTTTCGGTAACTAGATTGATCGCAGGGTTCGTTTCCGTTTTCATTCGGGTTTGATTATACAAAACACGTACAATTCACCCGAAATGTCCGGAAATCTCATAAAAATTTCGTTTTTATCAAATTCATTCAAAACTATGATATTGGATAACTTTTGATGTTTTGACATACCAGTCAGTTCGTTAAACACAAAACTGCGTGTTTGGTTAAAACATATATAATTTAAATCTTCAAATAATCATAACTAACTATGTAACTACATGTAAATTATAGAACTTTTGTAAAAATAAAGTAAATCTGTAGAATTTTATAAAAATATTTTCAGAATTTCTATACCTATCTATTTATTTATAAAAAATCATTTTATGTGTTATAATTAACCTATAAATACCCCGTTTATGCCAAACGATTCCAGAAAAATCCGATAATTTTTCTAGGTTCTCATAATATCATAACACGCCCCCCGTAAAATTCCCAGAACCGAACTCTTTGGACAAAATACCCTTTTGTACATTTTTCGGTTGTTAAAAATCGATACAAAGGCAAATGCACAAACTGCATATAGACAATTCCAAATGATCCAAAATTTTGTCAGTGCTCTTACCATAATATTAAGAGTCTCAAACAAAATTTCATAATTTTTCATGAAGTTTTACTATATTTCCAAAATAAACGGTAATAAATTCGCTAAATATTCTCCGTTTATCGAAAAATACTAAATTTGAACAGGGACTCACTTATGTGATCCCTAGTGTCCCTGCAAAGTTTCACAAACTAACAAAGAGCACGTCACAACCTAATACAAAACAGCCCCTAAACGAGTAATACGGTAATTACCTTGTCGGTTTTCGATAGTTTTCGGTGGTTTTATCGACTCTCCGGATCTTGGTTCACAAAGTCAGTGTATCTACATATCATATAACACAAAACCGAGCATAAATCATCCTTATTTCAGCCATGTATTTTAGGGTTTCGGTTAGGGTTTCAAATCATGGTTTTAAACCGTAAAAACGTTATACTAACGTTCTAATATGTGTTTTTGGTCCAAAATCCATATGGTTCTCACTTGTAAACATATTTAACATCAAAACACAATTTTAGGTGATTTTTAGGGTTTTTGGATGGTTAAACATGTTTAATACTAATCAAAACCTAAGTTTCTATGTTTAAATCATGATAATCAATTGAAAATTCATGATAATAAGATGTTACCTTTAGCGTTAGGCTGAGAAACTGGAGAACACAGGTGAATGTGATTTGGTTTAACAATTTTTGTGCATAAATATCACGTTAGAAGCTTATGTAACAAGCTAGAACAAAAAAATTAAGAGGGGGGGCCATTGGGACTCCCTTTGGCCCATTGATGCCTTGGTTTTCGTGTCACGTGTAAATATCGGTCCAAAATTTAGTTAGGGTTTGGTTTTTTGGCATGAAAACTAGTTCGGATAAGAAAAACAGAGCCAAAACGAGTGTTTTTAGCCCATTTTTGTAAAATAAGAAAAACGTACTGACTCATTATAAAAATCCAAAATATTTTCATGGATTGCTTAAAACAGCGTATATAAGTATTCCATAAGTTTTTTTTGGCTTGACGGATGCTACAATGCTTGTTTTGATGTTAACGATTGCGTTTAAAGTCATAACCTATTGTTAAATGAAACCTTTTTCGTTTAAATGGTTTAAACTTATTGGGGCCTAATTATAAATATGTTAGCCACTATAATATATATACAACTCATATATGACCCCTCGGTGTATATATGGGTCATAATCAGTATTGGTCGGTTACTAGTTTAATCGGTACGAATTACCGATTAATCGTTTACTAGCTACGTAATGAATAAGGTATACCTCGTTTTGTCACGAATGTCACATTTATGCATTGATTTCATGTTTTTGTTTATTTATTGTGAAACCCTTGATATTAAATCTCTATAATATTGGTGATTATTATGTTAGTTGATGAATTAGAACCCTAGAGATGACATAAACATGTTAGGGTTCGAGTTTTGATGACAACAGTTAGCTGGCAGATTCGTTCTCATTTATTGCTTTATCTGTATTAAATTATAAATTATTGTTATTGATCGATTCTTGATTCTAGGATATAGTATTCTGAGTCTAGTTTCCAGAAACGTAAATTTTATAATGTGTGGATGAGTTTTGAATAGTTTATATGATTTTACAAAAATATATGTCAAAGCTGATTTGGGGAGTTATATTATGGTCTAACTTTCCGACACCATAACTCCCCAATGACAAAATCAAATGGGTTGATTCCAGTTCTAGAACTTAGTATTATGAGTTTAGAAAACAATTCAATTGGCCTTGAACAATTTTGATAAATGAGTTGAGAGAACCATGAAAGTAATATTTGTTGCATAATCTGATGAATTATCTAGTGTTCCTACCTGTGATGATTGATTTATTATGAATACTTTACACAAAGAAAAAATATAGTAAAAATATATTGAGAAGCTAAATCTTTAGAAACTTCTGTGATAACGGTTTTGGGATTTATTTCTAATGAATACCTAGTTAAGTAAACTGGATTGTACATGTAAAATTTTGTCCTAAAAAATACTTTATTAGATTTTGAAATACTTGACTGTTGCTTGATGTTTTGATCATGGTGTGACATAGGATGTATGTTAGAACAAATTAGAACAATCAACATTAAGTGAAATCACCAACGAGTCGTTGGGTCAAGTTTGTGCTTGTGTGTTAGTCAATACGTAAGTCATATAGTCTTGTGTTGTTGAACACACTCTTATAACTTAAACACTTGTACTAGGTAACAGTTAGCGAGTCAAATGCATCCTTTTGATTTTGAGAAAAGTCTATTACACGTGACAAAAGCTTAGTCATACTTTTTCCAAATTGTTTTCTAGAGAGAAAACACAAAACTATTTTCGTATACTTGTTTTCTGATTGAAAACACAAAACATTTGCTTGTACTTGTTTTAGGAGAGAAAACACAAACTAATTTCCGATACATGTTTTCGGGGAGAAAACACAAACTTAATTATATACAGGTTTTCTGAAGGAAAACACATCGAATCATTTTAGATTTTTCATATTTTCTTATATATCACAAGTTTATACTAGATGTCGTTATATCACATAAAGTCCTTATATTACTTTGAACCGATAGGATAGGATCACGAGGTTATATTAAGTAGTACTAGTGGGCTTGACAAACCCTACTCGAGCTAGTCGTGCAAGCACGGTTGTGATGTTGTAAAACAAGTATTATATTCACCTAACTTTTGTATGCCAACTTTGTGATAAACCTGCTAAGAAGGCATACATTCAGTCAGCTTCGGTTCAACCGTCTAGTAGCATGTAAATGGGTTAGCTACCCTGATATATTTTGAAATGTGCTAAATCTACTTATACATATTACATTTATCATTTTATTTATTTTAACTTAAGAACTCACCAACCATGTGTTGACACTTGAATATTGATACTTGTCCAGGTCACTAGGTAGTGCTAGGGAGCACCTAGCACGCTTGCTTGTGTGACACCCAGCTAAAAATTTTCCTAATTTCCGTGACTAATATAACCATACTTACGTAAATAAATGTAAGGCCCCGTTCCCGGTGCCCTACATTGGACCCTGGATTTACTCATTAACATAGTTCTAAATATAAGAGTTAATTAAAACCTTACGCTGAATATAAAAACTTCAAACCAATATATTACATAACCATCAATTCTTGTCTTAACGAGCATTCAAATCATTTAAACATAAAACATTATCTTTTAAATAACATAACATTTCCTTGAGATGCCAGTATCTTCAATTCCATGCAATGTGTTTCCCCTCAGGCAAGCTGCCTCATTCTACTCACCTGCGTGCATACTAAAAGTTCTTTGTCAAGGAGTTCCTGCAGTTGGGAAATCAGTTCTTTCTTCTCGAACGGTGCTAGACGGTAAGGCGCTTTCGCGACGGGCTGGGCTCCTGGTATTAAATCTATCTGGAATTCTATCTCTCGCTGCGGTGGCAACCCCAAAAGATCCTCAAGGAATACTTCTGGGTAGTCGCTCACGATAGGAACATCTTTCATTTCTTTCGTCTCGGCTGTAGCGTTGACAACATACGCCAGGTAGGCACCACACCCTCGCCTTAGTAACCCTTCGGCTTTTATCATCGAAATGACATTAAGCCCTGAACTTTCCTTATCACCATAAACCAACACCGCACTACCATCCAAGGTTTTAGCTTTATTATCCTACTCTTACCCACTATCTGAGCTTCATATTCAGACAACCAATCCATTCCCAAAACTACATCGAACCCTTCTGAGGTCATAACATACAATGTACTAGGGAACTCATGTCCCTCTAATTTTACCTTACAACTCTTAACCATTTTCGTTATTTTAACTGAAGTGTCGCTAGCGGTTTCCACTATAAGGGTTTCAGACACTTGGCAACATTTCATTTTATCTAGTTCACTAAATGTCGTAGCTAAAAAACTTCTATTCGCACCTGAATCAAATAATACTGAAGCAGAAATACCGTTAACTAAAAACGTACCAGTCACAACATCAGGAATCTATCTAGCTTGTTCATGGGTAAGAATGTAGGCTCTAGTCCTTGGCCTTGCTTGTTCGGCATCTTTCTTTCCGCTTCCTCCAGCCACGCCATCCGTTCACTCCCTTGCCAAATGGCCTATCTTGTCGCATTTGTAACATGCGGGTTTCGCACTGCACTCATTGGCATAATGCCCCCTACCATCCCACACTTATAACACACATTAGACCTAAGCCTGCTTCCCCACCATGAGCCTTCCCACATTTGTGACAAACATCAGAACTCATACTCCACTTGCACTCACCACCGTGCATCTTTCCGCAGGTCCTACACGACCTCTTCTCCCAGAATCTAGGTTGTTTGTTCTTGGGGTTCCACAACTTTGTACCGGGTCGTTTAGCAGGAGGGACCCATTTCTTATCCTTCTTCTCTTCTGCCACCACATCATTTGCCGACTAATCATCGTAAACCATTTCTGCCAGCCCTACAGCAGAATCAAAAGTACCCGGTCTGCCAGCCATGACCAAGACGCGAACATTGTGCGGCAGCCCCCTAAGGTAACACTTGATCCGTTTGACCTCAGTGTTCACCAAGTCTAGCACCAACCTGGACATACGGTTGAATTCAGTGGTGTATTCGCGGTGTGTCATCTTACCCGCTTTCAGACTCAGGAATTTCATTTCAACCCTCTCTACCTCCGTATAAAACCTCTCCATCACCAAATCCTTCAGATTATCCCACCTCATCGCCTTTATCTCTTCCCAGGTTTTCCTCTGTTTAACAGATTCCCACCAGTGTATGGCTTCATCACCAAAAGATTGGGTAGCGTAACCCACCGCTTGGTCGGGACGGCATTTGCTAATTCGGATAACCTTGTCCATCGTGGTTATCCATTGGAGAGTAGCGATTGCGTCTCCCAAGCCAGTTAGCTTCGGTGGATCACAACCTTTGAATGATTTGTAGTTGCATCCACCTCAGCCTCTTTTCCTATCATCGACTTTCACTGATTTAACCACACTTGATTCCTCCTTTTCCTTCTCATCATCCTTCTTACTCTTTTCCCCAGACTTCTCAACAGTCCTTACCTGACTCCCACCAGACTTTTCGGGATTCATGTTCTTCACAGAAGTTGCAACCGCTTGAGAAATGGCAGCTTGAATTGTCGGATCCAGCTGAACCCCTTCGTTGTTGCTTGGATTTTGACCAGCTGCACTTCCTTCTCCCTCAGTTTTAGCAGCTGATTCTACCGACGGTTCTCGGACCATGCGTGGCCTACCATAACGTCCTGTGCGTCTTCTCTTTCCAACAACTTTCTTAGCACCAGCCATTCGTATTCTATAAGGAAACACAAACGTCACCACTTAAGGAACCATTTAGTACAAAGATAGTAAGGCTAAAAGGTAATAATAGTGGCCAGCTGTGATTAACTAATCACGTTACTCTTCTTGTCCTATACACTTCCCTTTGTGAGTCCACTTGTGCTAGTTCTACTTTTAACAGTTAGACAATCAAACAGTTCATATCATCATATACTCCTATCCCTAGCAATTAAGCTAGCATTCATTCATCATTCTACTTTACATGTGAAATTAATCACATACTTTACCTTTACTTAGCTTGCTTTAGTGACACATGGCTTTCTTGAACTGGCGTATTCTTTCTTTTCTTACCTAAATCCCATTCTCTGTTCAAGTCTAAGCATGTAGGATGCTTAAATCTCTCTAACTTTGCACTGAAACCAACTTGTAAGGCCTCGTTCCTGGTGCCCTACATTGGACATTGGATTTACTCATTAACATAGTTCTAAATATCAGCGTTAATTAAAACCTTACACTGAATATAAAAACATCAAACCAATATATTACATAACCATCAATTCTTGTCTCAATGAGCATTCAAATAATTTAAACATAAAAAATTGTCTTTTAAATAACATAACATTTCCTTGAGATGTCAGTATCTTCAATTCCATGCCATGTGTTTCCCCTCAAGAAAGCTGCCTCATTCTACTCACCTACGTGCATACTAAAAGTCAGCTATGCTGAGTGAGTTCAAGTTAATCATACAACATACAATCAGTTCACATACTTGCACACATGCCCGAAGGTGTGTACTTTATTCATATTTTACTTTACATGCATAACTATCCATACTACTTAAAGAGCCTTCTGCCCTATAACCTCACAGATATTATAAGGGTCTGGTCCCCAACATCATAAATATTATTAGGGTCTGGTCCCTACCCTCACAGATATTATAAGGGTCTGGTCCCTATCCTCACAGATATTATTAGGGTCTAGTCCCTATCCTCACAGATATTATTAGAGTGTGTTCCCTATCCTCACAGATATTATTAGGGTCTGGTCCCTATCCTCGCAGATATTATTAGGGTCTGGTCCCTTTGTTTCATGCAACTGTACCATACATGTCTTTACCTACCTTCCTCAACAATACGTGTAATATCCGAAGATCGTTCATGTACTATCAACATAACATACATACATCATACATCATTCATACATCATATATATCAATCATATCTTAACTACCCCATGGCGGTACATGCAATATCCGATGATTGTTCACGCACCATCAAGAAATCATCATACATGAATCATAAAAGGAATACACTTACCACTTAAGGTAAGTGTATTAACTATCACATCGAGTATGCACACTGCCCCGAAAACATAACAAGGAAGTGGGGCTAGAAACTCACCTGAACGCGATTACGTTCACCGTTTATCGTTATTCTTTTCTTGAGTTGTGCACGACTAACTGTATAATCATTACATATATTAAATACGGTTCTAGCTCTTCTTATTGTTTACTTAATTAATATTAAGCGTCTAAGCCGGTTTTACTTCATTGAACCTTTACCGGTTAGTTAATCGTTACTCGTTAACCTTTAAAGGTGTCTTTCATAAATTATCATAGTCCATGGGCTATGATGTAATTATATCATATTTTTCTAAGTCCAGGGACTGTTCTGTCAAATTTTTAAACTTCTAGTTCATCACTGGGTTCTTAACGAATTGGGTTCATAACGAATGACCCATTCGTTACTTTATAACGAATTGGCTATTATGACGAACCGGTGCTTGTAACGAATTGGACCTTATAACGAACCGGTCCTTGACGATTTGAACTTCATAGCGAATGACCCCTCTGTAACGAATTGAACCTTCTAATTCGTTATCTCATTTTAATGAATTGGTGTTAATTCGTTATCCTTTCCCAAACGAATTTGGATACGAACTAAGGCTAGTTCGTTAAGCTTCCGTTAACGAATCAGTTGACGAATTACCTCTAGTTCATTAACTCTCTGTTAACGAATTAGGGTTAGGTCAGAGAATGTCATAACATTCTCTGACATGCTAACCACGAATTATTTTTCCGGCGCCGTCATCGCCGGAAAACCGGGATATCGCCTGAAAAGCGATATCTCACTTATTTCCCCACCATTTTCTCCGTTTTTCATCCCGTTCGATCCACATCTGAGCTTGGGTGACCCCTAAGCTCATCTTAGATCCGGTTTATAACTGATTCCACCAACATCTTGTGACTTGAACGGTTTAAAGGTGTCGGCTCGTCGTTTTGTGACTAAAGCTAACGGGATCGATTTTCCTTCTTGGTTCGGCTAGAGAAAGGAGAGAAACTAGAGAGAGCTTAAGTGTGTGTTTTGGGTGGTGTATGGAGTATGTGTAAATGAATGGATTATTTGGTAATTAAGGTTTATATAATTATGAATCATGGGCTTAAGCCCATGGACTTTCCTTCTTTCCTTCTTAATCCAAGTCCATTACCCATATCCATTTAACCAACACTAGCCCGACGCATAGTAACTCATGTTTTTATTTTAATAACCGAAACGAGAAAACGGGATGTTACATAAAATAATATAATAAGTGATATTATTTTAGTCCAAAAACTCCAAAAATATTTGAGATATATTTTATTAAGTTGAAAAGGTTCAATTTTGTCGCGTAGCGAACACTGCGCAAAATGACATCGGGTGACAACTTAAAAACGGATAAAATCCTAAATGTGTCTAAATGACCTCGAAAAAATAGTTATTTATATTAGATAAAAAGTTATTTTTAGAAGATTCGAATTGTGAAAATTAGAAACTAAGCAAACAAAAGCCAGTGTAAGACACCATATGAACTCGAAACCAACCACCACCAAAATTAAGTTTCTTTTGCTTGTATTATTAGGAATTCAATATCGGATCAAACCTACTAAATACATTTTACACGGAGTTCGACTGATTAGGTAAAATTCATAATACGTAAACTAGGAAGTCTAAGACTTAGATTAATTTATCTAGAAGATCCCAACCCAAACCCATGTGCCACCACCTATTGATTTATCCCATTGTTTATCTCAAAACCAATAGCCACCACCTGTTGATTTACTTGTTAAACTATGTCTTCAGAAGCCTATAAATATGGTTTGTTGTAACACCCACCATAATCATCGTAGTATACAACTCACTAATCTACTCTCCCTCTCCACATATTCACGGGACCACCACCACCACTCCCTTACACCACCATCAACTTAAATCACAAGCATACTTGATCAAGAACAAACACCACAATGGAATATTAAGCGCAATAGGAAGCAAGAATCAAGCTATGAAGTTAGGAAAGCACCCACACTCAAGATCTTTCTTTCATCAACTTACTAGTTTCTTCAAAATCCAAGGTAAGATGTATAATTGATTTTGATTAATCAATTATAGTTAAAGTAATGTTTCACACAAATGGGATAGAATCAACCTTAGAAACAAAAATTAATGAATGCTTGTGTGTGTGATCGAGCCGTGAGTATGAGTGTGTGTGTGTGTGAGAGAGAGAGAGGAGTGTTGAACACTCACATACATGCATACACTCATGTTAATAAGCTTGTTTGTATCGTTGAAATGGATTATGACACTTGGATTTGTTAATAATCTTACTTGAATTGAAGACTTAGGAAGTTCATAGATTGTTTTGATAATTAGGTTTTGATGTTAAAATGGAATTATATGAAGATTGATAAGAGATTGTTCATAGGTAGAATTTGCAATTTAAGAATTTAATTTTATACTTGGATGAATTGATGATTATTAACGGTTAATGAGAACTTGTTGAAAATTGGTTAGGTTTATGTTAGAAGACACAATGCTAGTAATTGATGAATTGCAGATAATTTCACGCTTACTAAAAGTGGAAACTTTTTGTTAGTTGAATGAAAGATTAATAACATAATGTATAAGGAAATAGTACAAATTTATTGTCAAAGTGATTGAATGAGATAAATTGAAATGATACCTCACCTTTAATTTGAATTGTTATTAGATAAATGATTAACTTAAGAGTAGATTGCTAATTATAGAAACTTTGTAGTTTGAATGTTAAGAATCCTATGGTTAGATAATGATGATGATAGGATAAAATAGAACCATGTTAAAAGTTGTTATGATCTGAAAAATTGATGCATAAACACTATATTGACATTATAGAAATAAACCGTTCATGTGTTTTTATAAATTAAAAGTTAAGACTTGAACATTTTTAGTTGAAAAATGGGTTTTGTATGCATGCTTAGTACTATATGATCAAACCTGAAATTTGTGGAGAATTATTTGTTATTATATGTATACTTGCTATATAAAATGATTTAGTTTTGATATTAAGACATAAATAGCTTGTCGATAACATTAACGGTCGAAAAGTTCGGAACTGTTTAAAGCAGCTCCTAAAGTCATCAAATACTTATACATAACATAAGTTAATGTATAAAAGGAGGAAAATATAGTAAAATTTGATCCTAGACGGTCCATGTCACGAAAACCGACACGAAAACCGACACGAAAACCGACACGAAAACGTAAAACTTACTATTTTAAGAAAATAATAACTAGAATGAAAAATAAAGTATTTTTATGAATGAACTTCTAAAAATTAAATATTTTTATATAAAAAGTGTTTTCGGAAATTTAAAATATAAGTTGTACACGAAAAGTTAACCGGTTCGCCGTTAAAACGCGAAACCGGCAAAACCGACAAAACGCCACCATAATCATAATAAGAATAAAACTTATAATTTCATAATATTCCATTAACTAAAACATACTTATATAAATTTTTATATATTATTAAAGAATATATTGGTTTGCTAAAATAATATAAAGTATGATATTTGTTAATATTTGGTGTTTACTTGTATACATGTATATTTGTTAGTTGCTAATTAAGATAAGTATATATAAGTTAGGGTCTTGTGTGCTTGTATGAAAACTTAACTTGGACTTAAACAAACTAAAAGTCGCCAACGGATCATTCGAACTTTAACTAATAAAAAGATAAAAATAAGCGTTTAAAGAAAACTAAAACATTTGTGTGAAATATTCCAAGTTGAGCAAACAACATAATATATATATATATATATATATATGTATATATATATATGTATGTATATATATATATATATATATATATATATATATATATATATATATATATATATATATATTACTAAACACGTGTTCAAAGATGAGTTTCTCGAAGAACCCCCTCGTTTTTTAAATGGAATTGTTTAATTGTTTTTACAAATTCTTTTGGGAGAAAAACATATTCTTTATTTATATATTGATTTCGTCGAGATTGTTTTTAAAAAGCATTTTATTTTACAAACTATGTCAAATACTGGATGAGTCTAATTGGCTAAATAACTGTTAACCCTAGAAATGGGCACATAAATATTGGTAAATCTATCGGGATCCCCCCCGCTTCCAATCACGTTGGGTTAAAAGTGAGTATATTTTGAGTCTGGTACGTATCAAGTTTTCAACTATTATAGTCATACGTATGTTGTATTCTTTGCTCATCTACAAAAGCATGATTTGTTTAAAAGATAAAATTCGATTTTGTGATATAATGGCGATAGATCATTATACATGGTTTTCATAAGATTTTGGTGTAATGTAATAACGATAGATCATTACACACGGGGTTGATACTATTATATAATGCGAGAGATCATTATATGGATTTTGATTTATATATATATATATATTTATACAGACTATTTTGATTAAAAAGGGAAACTCACCAACACAATGTGTTGACAAACGATTTTAATATGCTTTTCATGTAATTGAATGAAGTAGTGAAGCTTCGTGAAGAGTGCTGGAAAATAGTAATGTGTGTTTGAATGAAAAATGTTGAACGTGTAGTTTGAATAATAATCGTGTAATATCACACGTGTAATGACTCTGACGGATAAATAAAGTTCAACTTTCATTATAAATGTATACATAAATGTGATTGGCGCGTCTGTCACCACCCGAATGACTTGGTCAAAGTCTTCTGCTGATTAAATTAAGATTTTCGGGGTGTGACATCTTGGAGTTTTCATTATTACATGAACTTGTATTTTAGATTGTTTTACATTTGATGGGTTGTGCATGTTTAAGCACGTGGTTACTATTTTAAACCGTTTACATTTAATGCTTCTGCAACACTTTTAACCGTTTACCTATGTTATCTAAAGACACTGATCTTACCATAACAACAAACTCAGGAATTCTTTTGATTTCACTTGAATACTTTGTAGTCGGAATATAATTTATTTAATAAGAATTATTATAACTCATATTTTGTGAAGCAGTGTTTAGGAATCACTCGTTTGCTTAATGTATGAACATTTAATGATTATATCTTAAATATTTTCTAATTATGGTATATTGTGAATGAATGATATCATGGCTAGACGTGGCGGCATTAACATAAATTAAGAACAACTTACGGCATTGATCAACGATCGAGTGAATGAGACGCTATCGGCTTTTGAGAGATCTTATGCTTGAGCTCAATACGTTAATCAATTCATACCAATTGACTGTAACCGTCTATATATAGAAGACGAATGCCATTCGTTACACATCTAGTAACGAATGGCCTCATTCGTTGTCACACCCCAACCTAAGGCGAAAATTCCTGGGCATGAGCTGATTGCTCATAGCTCTCAAGTTACTATCATGCAATAACTAAAGTCATAAGATCTATTATTTCAAATTTAATAATCCAACACTTTTCAAGTACCACAATTCATAGACTATCAATAAAATAAGTAATCTCCTCTCTAGCATGCAATCCTAAGTGTCTTCAAACAACTTGAGAATCACATCACACGATAACCTGCATATGCGTTAAAAATACAATAATTTTGTCAACACTAGGTTGAGTGAGTATAACACTAGATTTAAGACACTATAATAAAAATAAATAAAAGTGCAAACTGTTATATTTATCATTTATCATTTTCATTTTCTTTGTTTTAACTTATACATATTACATTTATCATTTTCTTTGTTTTAACTTATACATATTACATTTATCATTTTCTTTGTTTTAACTAATGAACTCACCAACCATGTGTTGACACTTGAGCATTGATACTTGTCCAGGTCGCTAGCTAGTGCTAGGGAGCACCTAGAACGTTTGCTTGGAGTTTTCAATATTGCATGAACTTGTATTTCAGATTGTTTAACATTTAATGGGTTGTGACTGTTTAAGCATGTGCTTACTATTTTAAACTGTTTACCTTTAACGCTTCTGCAACACTTTTAACCGTTTAACTCTTTCATCTAAAGACACTGATCTTACCAGAACAACAAACTCGGGATTTCTGATGATTTCACTTGAATACTTTGTAATTGGATTACAATTTATTTAATAAGAATTATTATAACTCAAATTTGGTGAAGAAGTGTTTTGGAATCACTCTTTTGCTTAATGTATGCACATTTGATGATTATAAATTAGATATTTTCTCATTATGGTATATTTTGAATGAAGGATATCATGGCTGGACGTGGCGGCATTAACATAAATCAACTACAACTTATAGCATTGATCAACGATCAAGTGAATGAGACCCTAGTGGCTTTTGAGAGATATTATGCTTGAGCTCAATACAATAATTAATTCATACTAAATGACTATAACAGTCAATATATAGAAGACGGATTCCATTCGTTCTATATCCCGTAACTAATGGCCTCATTTGTTGTCACGCCCCAACCTAAGCCGGAAATGCTGGGGCGTGAGCAGATTACTCACAGCTCTCAATGTACTATCATGCAATAATTAAATTTATAATATCTATTATTTCAAATTTAATAATCCAAAAATTTTCAAGTACCACTATACATAGTCTATCAATAAAAAAAAGTAAAGATAAAATAACAATCTAAATTCTTGTTTCTTCTCTCTAGCACGTAATCCTAAGTGTCTTCAAACAACTTGAGAATCACATCACACGATAACCTGCATATGCGTTAAAAATACAATAATTTTGTCAACACTAGGATGAGTGAGTATAACGCCAGATTTAAGACACTATAATAATAATAAATAAAAGTACAAACTGTTCCTATGAGATAAACAGTTAAACCGTAGCACATAAACAATCAATAAAACCATAAAGATAGGGCTCAACCAATTCCTTATAAATGGACAGTGGTTATCAAGCTAAGACTAAACCGTTGCCACAAAAATGGACATTGGTTGCCATAGATAGTCGCGTGTGATCATACTATAAATGAGGAACTTCTCCAAAATGCGTTCAAATAAAGCAAGTAAGCAAATAGCAAGTTAAGCAAACTGATAAACACACAACGATAAACAGTTGCGGTTTAATACTGTATAATATAAAAATAGTTGGTTACCCATACGTCCCCAAATGATAAAATAAGTAAAAGAGGGGAGTGAAATATTCACCTGATCGGATGAACGAAATACGAATGAAGATGATGAGAAAGATGAACCCTTCGGGACACACCGTCAAGGATTCCTAGTTAAATAATATTAATATGAATAAATTAATAATGAGTCAACAAGTATAATGAATTAAAGTTTCGATGTGAATTGAGTTCTGGTTGGGGGTTATTGATTGTTTGATGGAAATCTATTATTATTATTATTATTATTATTATTATTATTATTATTATTATTATTATTATTATTATTGCAAAACAAACATTATTGTTAGTCATTTATTTATAAGATGATTATTTGCTTTATTATTTATAAAATACATCTAATACACCCTATAATTTAGCAGCTAATTGATCGAGGCAGATTTTAACCCGACAAAAGTACTCTATTTAATAGATCATAACAAGTCAATAAAATCAACAAAAATCATCACAGAAGCACAAGTGGGTTAGGCTTTTAAAAAATATTTTTATTATATTTTTATTACATACGTTTTTCTCGCAATGATCAAAACAATACAGTAAACACACAGCAGTCATTATCATGCGCAACAACACGTTATTTGTTATTCCTGTTACATGGCTAATCCAATTAATGCAAGACCAACTGGGTCAGATTCCTAACTCAAATTATTAACTTCCAGAAGTGGAATCAACTTAATTTTTCTTGTCGTTATGAGATACACTATTTACAAAACAACCTACCATCAGGCTTCCCGAATCAGACTTGCATAACAGATTTGTAAATTAATATAAACTAACTTTCACATGTCCAAAAATTACAAACTGAGACTCTTTAGAAACTAGACTCGACCTACTACATCATGGATTCAATAATCACTTCCAAACACAACATTAACATCGAGTTACAGTCATTTAAACAAGCAATTAAAAATCTGTCCAACATGAGTTTACACTAACATTCAACAAACTAATAACCTATGCTCTAACAATCATGCATACAACCCTATAGACCCATAATTCACCAACCATGCATCTCAATTTCACCTTTCATGCACATCTAGGGTTTTTACTTCAACATTAAATTTCAAGAAACATGAAATTAACAATCAATAGCAATGCAACTAGTTATCAAATCACTAGTGTTCATCAACAATCATAAAAATAAACCCTAACTCAACTTTATTCATCACTTTCAAGATTTAGGGTTTTGATTAACATGTTCAATAGTATAAATAAATTAATAGAATAGCTAGTAGGGATGTTAATTACCTATCTAGCACCTTGAATCCTTCAAAACAACCTTGAAAACTCCTTTGTATGTGTGTGTGTGTGTGTGTGTCTACGGTTGAAAAATAGAGAGGGGAGGGGAGGCCGATCGTACAAGGGAGGGGGATTAGGGTTGGATAATATTTTGTTTATATAATTAGTCATGTTACACTCCAACCCCTAACCTTCTAGTTAACCAATTTATAGCATAAAATAGACCTTTTCTTCTTGAATTAATGTTATACACATAAATATCAAGTAACACATAAACGAAACACATAATTATCAAATACTTGTTTATGATATTTATTGTTTGTTCGCCAACGGTTTGAGTCGACTCGTGTGTGTTTCGGTGAAATTCCAAAAGACTACTCGTGTAATGATTGTCATGTGTGATTTAAACCCTAATTAAATGTAATGAGATATGCGTTAACTTGAATGACATAGTTCGTGTGATCTTGAGTTTGAATTAGCGGAGTTTGGATTAACAGAGTTAACAAGAAATTGACGAGTGTCACATCATTCCGATGTTGAAAGAATTTTCGTCTCGAAAATTTGTGTCATGTCGCGGTAGCTGTCTAAAAAAGGCAAAAATTTTCAGTTTGTCACATCATCCCTCTGTAGAAAGAAATATCATCCCGAAATATAATTCATACCTCTGGTCTATTCTGACGGTTTGTCGGCTTTCACGGTTTTCGGTGCGTGGTCAACCCTTCGAAAATATGAGGATACTTTTTCATCATTTGATCCTCGCATTCCCATGTGAACCTGGTCCACGTCTCGAGTTCCAATGAACTTTAATGATGGGAATCTTGCTGTGTTTGAGTGTTTTGGTTTCCCAATCCAAGACTTCGATTGGTTCTACCATGAAGCGTAACTGTTCATCAACTTGCAACTCCCCCAAAGGAACTGCTTGTGTTTCGTTAGAAAGGCATTTCTTCAAGTTGGATACATGGAAAACATTGTGTACGCCACTGAGTTCTGCTGGTAGATCTAATCGGTACGCTACCGGACCAATACGCTCAGTTATCCGGTACGGGCCAACGTATCGTGGATTGAGTTTGTTTCGCTTTCCAAAGCGAACTACACTTTTCCAAGGTGAGACTTTCTGTAAAAACCTTATCATCCACTTGGAATTCAAGAGGTTTTCGGCACTTTTCGGCGTACCTCTTTTGGCGATCCCGTGCTGATGCCATGCGATGTCGGATTTGGACAATCTTTTCTGAGGTTTCGAGCACTAATTCTTGACCAGTGATTTGGCTATCACCCACTTCGGCCCAACAAAGAGGCGATCGACACTTTCGCCCGTACAACGCTTCAAACGGCGCTGCTTTAATATTAGCGTTGTAGCTGTTATTATACGAAAACTCTACCAGGGGTAAGTGAGGTTCCCAACTCTTTCCGAAGTCCAACATGCATGCACGCAACATTTCTTCCAAATTCTGGATGGTGCGTTCACTTTGCCCATCCGTCTGAGGATGGTATGCTGTGCTCATATCAAGGCGGGTGCCTAGTGCGCCCTGTAGTGACTTCCAAAGGTGTGAAATGAAACGAGAATCTCGATCACATATGATTGAGACAGGCACTCCATGTCTCGGCACTACTTCTTTCATGTAGATGCGAGTCAGTCTTTCCATTTTTTCTGATTCCTTAATCGCTAGGAAATGCGCAGACTTAGTCAACCGGTCAACGATCACCCAAATGTTATCGCATCCAGTCGGTGTTTCGGGCTATCCCGTGATGAAATCCATGGAAATGTGTTCCCGTTTCCACGTTGGGATTTCCGATTGCTATAACAGTCCGGATGGTTTTTGATATTCCATCTTGACTCTTGCACAGGTTAAACATTTGCTCACGTAGGTGGCAATGTCGACTTTCATGTTTGGCCACCAGTAAAGTGCCTTTAGGTCATGGTATATTTTATCTGAGCCAGGGTGAATGGAGTATCGGGACATGTGTGCCTCGTCCGTTACCAGATTTCTCAAGTCTCCGTATCGAGGGATCCAAATCCGGTTTTCGACGTATCGAACCACGTCGGATTTGGTTTCAAGCTGCTTCTCCATGCCCCGCATGGATTCGGATGGAAGGTTATCGTCTTTAAAATCTTTTAGTTGAGCATCACGAATCTGATCAGGTTAGTTGGCATGAATCGTGAGTTGTAATGCTCGCACTTGTCTAGGTTTATCGGTTTCCTTTCTGCTGAGAGCATTGGCCACTACATTGGCCTTGCCAGGATGGTACTTGATGGCACAATCATCATCCTTATGTAGCTCGACCCAACGACGCTGTCGCATGTTCAACTCCTTTTGATCGTAGATATGTTGAAGACTCTTGTGGTCGGTGTAAATGGTGAATTTGGTACCGTACAAGTAATGTCTCCATATCTTAAGGTCAAACACCACAGCACCGAGTTCCAAGTCGTGGGTCGTATAGGTCTTCTCGTGTACTCGCAGTTGTCGAGAAGGATAGGCTATAACTGTAACGATTCCGACGAAACCCGGTATACCCTAACCGGTAGACAATAGTTACGTCATACTTAATGTCTGGTACATGAATTACCATAGTAATTATACGAGAATACATGGTTCACTGTATTGATTGTACGTGAATATATAATTCATCGTATTGAATATGCGATTAATCGATCGATAGTTATTGAAACCCGAACGAATCGAGGGTTCAATTATAGACGAGATATATGATATTTAGTGATGTTTACGAAGTATTAAAGCTTCGGGATAAGTGAATTAAGGCACATAAAAAGAATTTCGATTTAATGGTACGTCGGTACATTAAACGAAACCTTTAATACCAAACCAAGCAAGAGACAATCGATCAAGCCGAAAAAGATACGAAATTATTAATAATATGATGTTTTAAGTTAACGAAAGTCATGGTTTGAGTTTTTAAAGTTCTTAAGTCGGTTTTATATAAATTTCATTTTTTAGCCGAAAAACGACCGTTTTAGCCTCGTTTTAAGCCGAATTAAACATTTAACCGAAAAACGAACTGAACCAGATTATCCAAAACATTATCCGGATTACGAGAATCCAAACATGTGGCCTAAATTGAAGAGGTGGGTCCCACCCCACCCCTCCAAGAGACCGATCGGACCACCACCCCCACAAACCCACTTCATTTTTCTTTTTTCACACAAACTCATCCAACAATCTCCAATCCTCTCAAGATCATGATCCAAAACCGAGAGTTTTTAGCAAGAAAACAAGGTAAATAAGCGAGTTAATCACGTTTCCATCTTCGTTTCTTGAGTTTATTTGCAATAAAATGAGGTTTCAAAGATGAAAACCGATTCTTGCATGATCTAGTGATGTATACGGGTTATACAAGGGATCTTGGTCCAAGAAAGGAGTTAAACGAATCAAAAACGAATTTTTACGGTTAAATCTTTGTTTTTGAATCATAACTGAAACTATAGTGTAAGAGGCTTGATCGTGAGTGTAACTTGATTGGTATTGTGGTATGTTGTTTGTAGGCTCTTTGTTTAGTGGTAGATAAGGCGGAAAGACGAGTTTGTAGCTTGTAGTGGCGGAAAACGAAAGGTATATTCGGTTTATGTTCGGTGTATGTGTTTTGGGACAGATTGTTGATGGTTTAGAGTTAGGTCATGAAATTTTACAGGGATGTTCTACACATGAAAATAAGAGTTCTGTGAATGTTTGGTAATTTTTGGACAAAGGATGAATATTTGGTGAATTTAATGCTCGGTTTTGGCCAAAAATGGTGAAAAATAGTTAAATATCATGAAAAATTCTGGATAATTGCAGATAAGCTTTTAATATCGTTTATAAGTCACACACAAAATTTGAGGTCAGTTGAAGAAGTCTAAGTAGGCGTTTCAGTTAAACGAGTTCTAGGGTTTTCTAGCTCGGTTTTAGTGAAAATGGCATGTAAAAGAAGATTTTGGTTCTGGAAAAATTACAGGGGATTTTGTGGATGGCAGGGGACATCCAGGAAAAATTTGGGATTTTTCTAAGGTCGTTTGGTATTTACGACATATTTAGTGTTTAAATGGTGTTTAAAAATAGATAAATAAATTTTAAATATAAAATTTAATTCTGGAAATATTGCTATAAATTTACCCACTGTCAAAATGTTATTTGTGCAAAATTTCAAGATCCGAGGTTAAACGGATAATTAATTGTGCTAATTATCAAACTTTTAAGGTTAAAACGCGTAAACCGATGAAGTTTGCTTAAGCGAGCTGACTGGTGTTTAAAAACCCTAAAAATGAACTATTTTCATATAAATGAGTTAGACAAGTAAAAAATAAATCATCCGAAATAATTCGGATGATTTGAGTAATTTTAACCTATTTTAATAGTTTCCGTTACGCCAAAGACGGAAACGGGTCCCGAGGTCAATCGGGGCGTCTAAACCGAGTACTAATTTCACCACTTTAATTAAATTATCAGTCAACAACAATTTTCGGGTCGTGTGTGACCAAACTCATTTTGAAACATAAAATTTGATAACCGTGCTAGGCACGCAAAACGGGGAAAACAAGCTATTAGAAGATTTGACTGTTGAACTCTAAACGACATCACAATCTGAGTCCGGAAAAGTGTTTCTGGGTTAACCTTGCCCCCAGAACGGGTACAGTGCTGGGTTAACAGTGTCCCCAGATGTACCGGTTGATACGATTAAAGTTATATTAATATTGAGTGTATAGTAATGATCGTAGGGATCATATTACAGATTGGACGGGTTAACTGATATTGATTGTTGTTACATGCTTGCATGTGCTAAGGTGAGTTTCACGAGCCCCTTTTTTCTGAATTGTTTTAAATGTTTTCCCGGGGCGGAAACATGTTACTATCAAAATGTTTAAGTACATACTGAACGCATGGATTTGCGTGGATTTTACTGAACGCATGGATTAGCGTGGATTTATATATATTGTTTATTGTACGGGAATCGTACGGAAATGTACTAAGATGGTAATTGTCTGAGTTGTTAATATTGTAAGGTCCCGCAACAGTGTTCTGGGTTAACAGTGTCCCCAGATGTTATTGGAAGTGTTCTGGGTTAACAGTGTCCCCAGAGGTTATTGGAAGTGTTCTGGGTTAACAGTGTCCCCAGAGGTTATTGGAAGTGTTCTGGGTTAACAGAGGTTTCACTTGTGGGCTCAGCATAATTACATCGATAATATTATATTTTGATAATGATATATCATGGTTTACTAAAATTGTGAAACTCACCAACTATTCATAGTTGACCCGTTTTCTCACTTGCTTTTCAGGTACAATTTAGATGAAGTGATTGCTTACGTGCTAAGTGCTTGATGTGTGTAAGATTTGTGTGCGGGATGTTAGGATACATTATAACAGATAGAATTATGAATCGTATTGTATGATGTGTTTATCACCTAGACGGTAATGAAAGATGAGATAATGTAATTTTGAAGTAAATTAATGCATTCAGTTTTCTTTATAAACAATGTGGTTGATATCAGAGGTGTCTGTCGCATCCCGTTTACGTTTCCGCTGCGGTTGCGGGGTGTTACAGAACTTGGTATCAGAGCCATTGGTTATAAAAGAATTAGGATGTCTTTAAAAGATACCTAAAATATAACTAGTAGCTCAAGTATTATAGGATCTGAATATCAACTAATAATTTATGGTGACGAGGTCTGGATGAACTTGGATGGACAAGTGAGTTGTTATGGTCCGGAACATAATAACAGACTTGTCCGCACGAGGGGATTCAGGGGAAGTCACGGGGTACATTAATAGGAAAAAATGACAACATATGTGTAAAGTATATAATATTATTTATACGTGCTAAGGTGTATATACATATGTGCGTATCTTGTGGGTACAAGTATTGAGAAATAGGACCCGGATAAGGAACCGGGGAAGGAAATAATAAAAAGTACCGAGGATGCTGAGATTTCTAGCGCATCGGTTGATAATGAGTCTGACTTATCGGGCCATAGTTATGATAGTACCAAGTTAGATCTTCCGTTTGACATTAACCAGAAATATCTAGTAACCGTCACTCCCAACCAAAATTGATGAATCCCTTACCCTACCAACACCGGTACCGTATATCCTAATAACCCCAGATGTTCACCCGAACCGTCGACCCTCACGTACGGACGGATCCGTACCTGAACCCATTCTTATTCCATTAAGGTAAATAAATAAATAAAATAATAACAATAATAAATTTGATAATAAATCAGCAGATAAAAAAATAATGTATAGAAATATATATATGTATTTCTCACTCTCAAACATATGAGTCATACCACCTCCAAATCGAGAATTACCGATTTCAACGAACCTAGAACGCCTGAGGACATTGACTGAGCAAGTGATAGAATTTCCCATAATAGTAATTAATAATATTTTAAGGCAACCCATGTTGCGCGATTACCTTGAACCTTGCAACTCCCTATGTTATCCTTATATCCGTTAGATGCCTACGCCCATGTATGCTCGAATAGAATGATTACCCATACACAAAGAGGTGTTGGAGTCATTATAGCATAGTTGGCTGTTCGTTCGTAGATGGTATACCGTGTATGCCGGATATACAAATAGACACGGATATTATAACTCCGTGGTACGTAATCATTTGGTGCTCACGGTGAGCATGTATCGGTTATGCTGACATGCAGAAGGATATTGAAATCATGAATATTAAACATTGATTTTTGTTGAGAAAGATCTATATGTCAGATGGTGACAAGGGTTATGAACCATATTTAGACGTTAACCGACGTCAGGTTAAGTCTATATGTTATTATATTTGTGGGACATATATACTAGATGCCAGTATGTGTAATATATATGATAATATTTGGTGTGTATGTGTACCTGTTGTTATGATTGAGCTGGTAACGAGTTATATGGTGAGATTAGTATTGATTACTGCGTACGGGATGAGTACGGCAGAATGACATAAAAAGAGTAACTCCAATGATGGAGATTGATATGATTCAGTTGATTGCTCAAAGATAGCAGATGATGATACCGAATGTTGTATCACAGATCACTGCTAGTGTTGATGCAAATGTGATCGCAGACTTATAGATCGAGCAATCACATGATTATGAATATTTCAATTCTTAGTGTTATTACTAAGAGTGATAATGTCCCACCGGATACTATTGTGACTACAAGTATTAGTTATAAACTAAACATGAATAGTAGTCGTAATGAATTAGATCCGGTATGAAGGATATGTTGTTGTTTGTGGTAAGGAAATCATTAATAGTTACTGATGGTAAAGGGAGGAATAGATTAGCGAGTGGATAGAAAAGATCGAAATGGTTAAGGATATTGGTAAGAGTCCAAAACATTGTGTAGTGAAATATGCTACAGATATGTTGGTAGATTATGTTGTGTCGTGATGGAACACGATGGTACAAAATTATAGTAGAAAAATTTTACTCATATGATATGGTCAGAATTTAAAATTTTTGTGCTAGAGCACTTTTATTCGAGTAATTGAGTTCAGAGTTGGAAACTGAGCTATGGAAGATAGAAATGTTGTGTGCTGATCACTTAGAACACGCTAATCGTTTGAAGGAATTGTCATGTCTGATAACATGGCTAATTACTCCTGAAACTAAGCGAAGTGAGCGCTATATCGGGGACTAACTCCATCGATAATGAGTATAGTCAATTCTGTAAAACATACAACCTTCGGAAGGGTTGTGTCACAAGCTAGCATTGATATATTTAACTCTATGGGAAGCGGACTGGAAGGACGTTAGGTGAGACGTCGAGTAATAGAGAAGAGAAATGATAAAGGTATAGTGCAAGATAGGCTTTGAATAAGTAGGTATGTCCTACAACCCAGAATTATACTAAGACTAGTTCTGGTGTGACATGCAGAAGGATATTGAAATCATGAATATTAAACATTGATTTTTGTTGAGAAAGATCTATATGTCAGATGGTGACAAGGGTTATGAACCATATTTAGACGTTAACCGACGTCAGGTTAAGTCTATATGTTATTATATTTGTGGGACATATATACTAGATGCCGGTATGTGTAATATATATGATAATATTTGGTGTGTATGTGTACCTGTTGTTATGATTGAGCTGGTAACGAGTTATATGGTGAGATTAGTATTGATTACTGCGTACGGGATGAGTACGGCAGAATGACATAAAAAGAGTAACTCCAATGATGGAGATTGATATGATTCAGTTGATTGCTCAAAGATAGCAGATGATGATACCGAATGTTGTATCACAGATCACTGCTAGTGTTGATGCAAATGTGATCGCAGACTTATAGATCGAGCAATCACATGATTATGAATATTTCAATTCTTAGTGTTATTACTAAGAGTGATAATGTCCCACCGGATACTATTGTGACTACAAGTATTAGTTATAAACTAAACATGAATAGTAGTCGTAATGAATTAGATCCGGTATGAAGGATTTGTTGTTGTTTGTGGTAAGGAAATCATTAATAGTTACTGATGGTAAAGGGAGGAATAGATTAGCGAGTGGATAGAAAAGATCGAAATGGTTAAGGATATTGGTAAGAGTCCAAAACATTGTGTAGTGAAATATGCTACAGATATGTTGGTAGATTATGTTGTGTCGTGATGGAACACGATGGTACAAAATTATAGTAGAAAAATTTTACTCATATGATATGGTCAGAATTTAAAATTTTTGTGCTAGAGCACTTTTATTCGAGTAATTGAGTTCAGAGTTGGAAACTGAGCTATGGAAGATAGAAATGTTGTGTGCTGATCACTTAGAACACGCTAATCGTTTGAAGGAATTGTCATGTCTGATAACATGGCTAATTACTCCTGAAACTAAGCGAAGTGAGCGCTATATCGGGGACTAACTCCATCGATAACGAGTATAGTCAATTCTGTAAAACATACAACCTTCGGAAGGGTTGTGTCACAAGCTAGCATTGATATATTTAACTCTATGGGAAGCGGACTGGAAGGACGTTAGGTGAGACGTCGAGTAATAGAGAAGAGAAATGATAAAGGTATAGTGCAAGATAGGCTTTGAATAAGTAGGTATGTCCTACAACCCAGAATTATACTAAGACTAGTTCTGGTGTGAAAACATGAACCACATGAAGGGTCCTTCCCTAACTGTGGAAAATATGGTTATTGGCAGGAAGAAGAATGTCGAGTGATAGAAGGCCACGGGTGTGGTAAAGATGGACGTAATGCCCCATTTGTAGAACCAATTGAAGCCATGTGAACCGGCAACCCCAACCCATTCATGTACAACCACTCCGAACCCAACAACTTCAATAACAATCCATCCAAAGAAATCAAATTATGCCAAACAGTTGTACTTGCTATGAATGTGGCAGTACAGAACGTTTCAAGAGAGATTGCCCAAAGTTGAACCAAGGTGTCGTGGAAGATGAACCTCATGACAAGCATCAACCTCTGATCAAGCAAGGAGCCGTGCTTTTATGAGTACTTTAAATAAAGCACGTCATGATCCAAAAGTGGTATTAAGTAACGTGTAGTTTTAAATCAATAGGCTTCAGTGATATTTTTACGGTCGTCGATAGAAGTTAGTTCCTGCTAATCTCCTACCCTTTGGAAAGATACCGATTAGTGAAACTATAGAACCCTATACTGTAGAATCGCTAACAGTAAATCCCTAATGGTTAACTAAATTGTACGGAATTGTCCTATTATTCTGAACGATTAACCTTTCCTTATTGACCTACGACCAGTAAAGCAAAGAAGTTTTGACGTAATAGTTAGCATGGATTGGCTAACTCAACATGAAGCAGAAATCAAATATGAAAAGAAGATGATTAGAAGCTCTCTTTCGGACGATGAAGCGATTAAATACAGAGAAAAGTGTACGGTATTATGTTGCCACTCAAATCTCATCTTGAGATGTTATAATATTTACGACAAGAAGACGTGGTGTATTTAACAAACGTGATTGCCAAAGTATTTAAAAGAAAACATATAGAAAATATCCCGGTGGTACGCAAATTTCCACAGGTTTTCCCAGAAGAACTCCCTGGATTACCGCCAACTCGACAGGTCGAATTAAGAATCTATTTAATGTCTCAAGAATTATCCAATCAGTTACAAGAACTGTTGGATAAGATTTTATACGACCTAGTTAGTCACCATGGGGTGCACCAGTTTTAATTGGGAAATGAAGGACGGAAGCGTTAGGATATGTGTTGATTAGGGAGAATTGAATAAAGTGACGATCAAGGATAGGTATTCAGTTCTTCGAAGTAAATGATCGGTTTAACCAACTGCAAAGGGCGATTTATCTTTAGAAAATTGATATTATATATAGTTGTCACCAAATGAAAAATCCAAGAGGAGGACGTTGCAGCAACAGCGTTGCGGACTCGCTACGGCCATTATGAATTCTTATTCATGCCGTTCGGGTTAACAAATGCGCAGGCAGTATTCATAGAACTCATGAATCGAGTCTGTAAACCTTACTTTGACAAATTTGTCATAGCATTCATTGATGATATTTTGATATATTCGCAACGTAAAGAAGAGCACGAACGACGATTAAGGAAAATTGTGGGAGTGTTAAAACAAGAAGAGCTATACGCGAAGTTTTCAAAATGTGATTTTGAATAAAGAAGGCATAATCCCTTGGTCATATTGTAAAGCAACAAAGATTTCACAAAGATCCAAATAAGATAGAAACCATTAAAATTGTGCCAAGCGCCGATTTTAAGTCTCCCCGATGGAGACGATGGTTTTGTCGCGTATTGTGACGCATCGCGTAAAGGGTTAGGATGCGTGTTGACGCAGTATATTAAGGTTATAGCCTATGTTTCCCGACAGTTAAAAGTACACGAGTAAAATTACACTACTCACGACTTAGAACTGGGAGCGGTTATCTACCCACTTAAAATGTGGAGACATTGTCTCTACGATACGAAGTGCACCATCTTCACCGATCATAAAAGTTTGCAGCACATATTTGATCAGAAGGAACTGAATATGAGGCAACGAAGATGGTTCGAGTTGTTAAGCGATTATGACTGTGACATCCGTTATCACCCTGGCAAGGCTAACGTCGTAGCCGATGCCTTGAGTAAGAAAGATCGGGTTAAGCCATTGCGAGTGCGAGTGCTGGGGATGATAGTCCAGTCGAACCTTCGAACCTGATTCGAGTCGCTCAACGTGAGGCGTTGAAAGAGGAACAATTAGAAAAGAAGGAATCTTACGGCAATGAGGAGAATTTCGAACAGCGCGTGGACTAAATTCTCTACTTCAAAAATCGGGTTTGGATCCCGACCCTCCATGACCTTCGTGAATTAATCATTGACGAAGCGCATAGATCGAAATAATCCATACATCCGGGATCGGATTTGACTATTGATGATACGGATATCTGAAAGGATTTTTAATTAATGGTCGAGCTTGGAGAAAGATATGGTTACGTGTGTTGGTGAATATTGAGTTATGCATGAGATAAGGCTGCACACCGAAAACCCTAGGGAACGCCACAACGACAGAAAATTCGCCAACGATAGTGGGAATAAATTACATTGGATTTCGGGACGCAAATTCCCAAGATATATCAAAGGCATGAGGACAATTGGGTAATCGCGGATCGATTAACCAATCCTCGCATTTCATTCCAATCTATGACGATTACCACAATGAATTCTCGCCCAAACTCCTGATGGTGAAATGGTATCTCGTCGTGGAGTACCATTTTCAATGATCTCAGATCGAAATAGTCATCCTCCTTTCATTATTGGAAGGCGGGGAAGGAAGCATCGAGAGCTTGAAGCTTTCTATGGGTGAAGTAATTATCACCAATTTGTAAATTGAAAATGGGCGTCAATCAAGCCATAAGATTTGAATTGATTCGAGAAACAACCAATCGGATTTATAATATTTAAGATGAGTTGAAAGCATCGTGAGATTGGCAAAGGATTTATGCCAACATTCATAGGAAACCATTGTCATTGGAAAGAGGTGACGAGGCATTTTTAAGGCATCACCTTAGAGAGGTGATATGAGGTTTGCCAAAACCGAAAATAGCTCCTTACTATATTGGGCCTCATGAGACTATCTCCATGATTGGTCACTTAGTTTATTGATTAAAGTATTCCAGGGGCTAAGTACTATACATGATGTTTTGCCATGTATACGGATTGAAAAGTACCTAAGCGATGAGGCAACGAAAGTACTAGTAATGGAGGTACTCATAGAAGTCATACTTGATATCATAAATAATTCCGTAGAGATAGTAGACGGGAAAACTAAACAGTTTGGGCACACTAAGCTTTATTGATTAAGATTAAGTGGAATTCACAGCGAGGACCAGATTATACCTGGTAACGCGAGGGTGTATTCTGAAGGAAAAACCCCCACCTTTCTCTCGGAAAGGGATAGTGAGCGTGTAAAATTTCGAGGACGAAATTTCTTAACTGGGGGAGAATGTAACGATTCCGACGAAACCCGGTATACCCTAACCGGTAGACAATAGTTACGTCATACTTAATGTCTGGTACATGAATTACCATAGTAATTATACGAGAATACATGGTTCACTGTATTGATTGTACGTGAATATATAATTCATCGTATTGAATATGCGATTAATCGATCGATAGTTATTGAAACCCGAACGAATCGAGGGTTCAATTATAGACGAGATATATGATATTTAGCGATGTTTACGAAGTATTAAAGCTTCGGGATAAGTGAATTAAGGCACAGAAAAAGAATTTCGATTTAATGGTACGTCGGTACATTAAACGAAACATTTAATACCAAACCAAGCAAGAGACAATCGATCAAGCCGAAAAAGATACGAAATTATTAATAATATGATGTTTTAAGTTAACGAAAGTCATGGTTTGAGTTTTTAAAGTTCTTAAGTCGGTTTTATATAAATTTCATTTTTAGCCGAAAAAAGACCGTTTTAGCCTCGTTTTAAGCCGAATTAAACATTTAACCGAAAACGAACTGAACCAGATTATCCAAAACATTATCCAGATTACGAGAATCCAAACATGTGGCCTAAAATGAAGAGGTGGGTCCCACCCCACCCCTCCAAGAGACCGATCGGACCACTACCCCCACAAACCCACTTCATTTTTCTTTTTTCACACAAACTCATCCAACAATCTCCAATCCTCTCAAGATCATGATCCAAAACCGAGAGTTTTTAGCAAGAAAACAAGGTAAATAAGCGAGTTAATCACGAGTTCCATCTTCGTTTCTTGAGTTTATTTGCAAGAAAATGAGGTTTCAAAGATGAAAACCGATTCTTGCATGATCAAGTGATGTATACGGGTTATCCAAGGGATCTTGGTCCAAGAAAGGAGTTAAACGAATCAAAAACGAATTTTTACGGTTAAATCTATGTTTTTGAATCATAACCGAAACTATAGTGTAAGAGGCTTGATCGTGAGTGTAACTTGCTTGGTATTGTGGTATGTTGTTTGTAGGCTCTGTGTTTAGTGGTAGATAAGGCGGAAAGACGAGTTTGTAACTTGTAGTGGCGGAAAACGAAAGGTATATTCGGTTTATGTTCGGTGTATGTGTTTTGGGACAGATTGTTTATGGTTTAGAGTTAGGTCATGAAATTTTACAGGGATGTTCTACACATGAAAATAAGAGTTCTGTGAATTTTTGGTAATTTTTGGGCAAAGGATGAATATTTGGTGAATTTAATGCTCGGTTTTGGCCAAAAATGGTGAAAAATAGTTAAATATCATGAAAAATTCTGGAAAATTGGAGATAAGCTTTTAATATCATGTATAAGTCACACACAAAAGTTGAGGTCAGTTGAAGAAGTCTAAGTAGGCTTTTCGGTTAAACGAGTTCTAGGGTTTTCTAGCTCGGTTTTAGTGAAAATGGCATGTAAAAGAAGATTTTGGTTCTGGTAAAATTACAGGGGATTTTGTGGATGGCAGGGGACATCCAGGAAAAATTTGGGATTTTTCTAAGGTCGTTTGGTATTTACGACATATTTAGTGTTTAAATGGTGTTTAAAAATAGATAAATAAATTTTAAATATAAAATTTATTTCTGGAAATATTGCTATAAATTTCCCACTGTCAAAATGTTGTTTGTGCAAAATTTCAAGATCCGAGGTTAAACGGATAATTAATTGTGCTAATTATCAAACTTTTAAGGTTAAAACGCGTAAACCGGTGAAGTTCGCTTAAGCGAGCTGACTGGTGTTTAAAAACCCTAAAAATGAACTATTTTCATATAAATGAGTTAGACAAGTAAAAAATAAATCATCCGAAAATAATTCGGATGATTTGAGTAATTTTAACCTATTTTAAAAAATTCCGGTACGCCAAAGACGGAAACGGGTCCCGAGGTCAATCGGGGCGTCTAAACCGAGTACTAATTTCACCACTTTAATTAAATTATCAGTCAACAACGATTTTCGGGTCGTGTGTGACCAAACTCATTTTGAAACATAAAATTTGATAACCGTGCTAGGCACGGGGAAAACAAGCTATTAGAAGATTTGACTGTTGAACTCTAAACGACATCCCAATCTGAGTCCGGAAAAGTGTTTCTGGGTTAACCTTGCCCCCAGAACGGGTACAGTGCTGGGTTAACAGTGTCCCCAGATGTACCGGTTGATACGATTAAAGTTATATTAATATTGAGTGTATAGTAATGATCGTAGGGATCATATTACAGATTGGACGGGTTAACTGATATTAATTGTTGTTACTTGCTTGCATGTGCTAAGGTGAGTTTCACGAGCCCCTTTTTTCTGAATTTGTTAAATGTTTTCTCGGGGCGGAAGCATGTTACTATCAAAATGTTTAAGTACATACTGAACGCATGGATTTGCGTGGATTTTACTGAACGCATGGATTTGCGTGGATTTATATATATTGTTTATTGTACGGGAATCGTACGGAAATGTACTAAGATGGTAATTGTCTGAGTTGTTAATATTGTAAGGTCCCGCAACAGTGTTCTGGGTTAACAGTGTCCCCAGATGTTATTGGAAGTGTTCTGGGTTAACAGTGTCCCCAGAGGTTATTGGAAGTGTTCTGGGTTAACAGTGTCCCCAGAGGTTATTGGAAGTGTTCTGGGTTAACAAAGGTTTCACTTGTGGGCTCAGCATAATTACATCGATAATATTATATTTTGATAATGATATATCATGGTTTACTAAAATTGTGAAACTCACCAACTATTCGTAGTTGACCCGTTTTCTCACATGCTTTTCAGGTACAATTTAGATGAAGTGATTGCTTACGTGCTAAGTGCTTGATGTGTGTAAGATTTGTGTGCGGGATGTTAGGATACATTATAACAGATAAAATTATGAATCGTATTGTATGATGTGTGTATCACCTAGACGGTAATGAAAGATGAGATAATGTAATTTTGAAGTATATTAACGCATTCAGTTTTCTTTATAAACAATGTGGTTGATATCAGAGGTGTCTGTCGCATCCCGTTTACGTTTCCGCTGTGGTTGCGGGGTGTTACAATAACATTCTCCGGTTGCATCAACACGCAACCGTGACCCTATATCGATGCGTCACAATGTACCTCAAAATTTTCTATTCCCTCAGGGAGGGCTAGGATAGGCACGCTACAGAGTTTAGTTTTCAAGAGTTGGAAGGCAGTCTCCTGCGCGTCACCCCAATTGTACTTAGAACCCTTGTGTGTCAGTGCGGTGACAGGTTGAGAAATCTTTGAAAATCCCTCGATGAAACGTCGATAGTAGCCAGCCAGTCCTAGAAATTGTCGCACCTCAGTCGGAGTCTTAGGTGCTTTCCAGATTTTGATTGCCTCTACCTTGGCTGGATCGACATGGATACCACTCTCATTAATCACATGTCCTAAGAAGTGAACCTCGCGAATCCAAAATTCGCATTTCAAAAGCTTAGAGTATAGTTGTTCCTTCTATAGCAACTCTAGGATTAACCTTAGGTGTTCTTCATGTTCGGTCTTGTTCTTGGAGTAGACGAGGATATTGTCGATAAAGACAATAACAAACTTGTCGAGGTACGCCTTGCATACTCTGTTCATGAGGTCCATGAATACGGCTGGTGCATTGGTTATGCCAAAAGGCATAACCGAAAACTCATAGTGACCGTACCGAGTACTGAATGCCGTCTTTCAAATGTCTTCTTCGCGCAATCTTAATTGATGGTAACCAGATCTCAGATCAATCTTCGAGTAGTAACTCGATTCTTGAAGCTGGTCGAAAGGATCATCAATTAGGGGTAGGGGATAACAGTTTTTGACCGTCACCTTGTTCAGCTCCCGGTAGTCGATGCACATGCGGAAAGTCCCGTCTTTCTTTCGAACAAATAGGACAGGGGCACCCCATGGTGATGAGCTGGGTCGGATGAAACATTTATCCAACAAGCCTTGCAACTGAGTGGACAACTCCTGAAGCTCTGCCGGTGCGAGCCGATACGGGGCTCGTGCTGTGGTGTAGCACCAGGTGCTAAGTCGATTTGGAACTCGACTAGCTGAATGGGTGGGAGTCCTAGCAAATCTTCCGGGAAGACTTCGGGAAAATCTCGCATAATCGGTATATCTTCGATCCGCTTTTCTTCCGCGGGTTTCTCAATAACATGAGCTAAAATCGCTAGATGACCCTTGCGTAAATATTTCTGCACCCTCATGAGGGTGATGATGCTAGTGGTCATGCCGCTATTCTTGCCCTGTACCGAGATGATATCGCCGGAAGGAGTAGTGATATGAACTATCTTATCATGGCATATAATCTCAGCTCTATTCTCGGATAGCCAGTCCATGCCGACAACAACATCGAAACTACCAAGTGTAAAGGGTATGAGGTCGATATCAAAAGTATGACCCGACAGTTTCAACTAACATCCCGCTAGTACATGAGTTGTTTCTATAGACTTACAGTCAGCTAATTCAACAGGAAACTTTGCATCTAACGGTGTTGGAGTTAAGTCTAAGAGTTCCCTAAAGGCTTTCGACACAAAATTCCTATCAGCTCCAGTGTCAAACAATATAGAAGCAAAACAGTCGTTTACGGGAAAAATACCGGTAACCACGTTCCGATCTCTCCGGGCATAGCCCGATCCAATGACAAAGGCTCTACGCTTAGTACCTCCTCCGTTACTGTTATTACATCTGCTTCCTTCATTCTGCTTTAGTTTAGGACAATCCCGAGGTGGTGATGAGTTGGGTAGCTGCGATTCCTTTCCAAGGGCATGGGACACCGGGTCGGATGATGATGATGACGTTGACATCCCAATAGGATATGTCGTGTATGGGTTATGCGCGTATGAGTGAATGAGGAAAAAGAAGTAAAGAAAGTAAGCAGCCAAATATATATCATATATATATATATATAAATACTTATATGCAGTGCGTAAGATCATAACTAATGGGTCGTGTGGTTATAGTATAGTATGAATGCAATTTCTAGTTCGCTATAACCAATGGCTCTGATACCATTCTGTCACACCCTCAAAATCCGCTAACGAAGTTTTACCGTCAGAGGGTGTGAACTTACAGGATCGGAATCATTAGTTATATCAAACACCATACTTAAAGTTTTCAAAAAAAAAAACAACCAAGACAAACAAGTCTTAAGTAAAAGTGCGAAAGCGTAAAGTGTAAAGCAAATAGTTGCGCCACACAGGGCGAATTAAACCACAGTTTTCATGATAAAACTTAGAAGAAGTTTAAAGCATAATCGTTTAGTGGATGCATGTCCTACACCGCTCGCCCTCCACGGCTACCTGAGATAAACATACTAAAAGTGTCAACACAGGGTTGGTGAGTTCACAGATTTACATAATTAAACATTACGTTTTAACGTTACCAGATAGTTTGAAGTCAATTATATATCAATAGGTAGCTAACCTATCAAGCATGTATTACTAAGTGTGACACCAAAGCTGAATGTTTAACGATTGCCTTGCCACCATGTCAAACACGACCATGGTAATGTGTTAGCCAAAATTACACCCAACTGACCTACAGTCGAGTTTAGAGTTGGGTGGGGTTTGTCAAACTTGGTAGTACTACTCAAAGGTGACTTTCTATTATCTAAATATTAACCTGTCCAATGTTCATAAGGACATTAGTTGGTTTGTTTGCCACTTAGCTATACAAGTGATATATAAAAGTAACAAAATGTACATCGTTGGAGTATGTTATCTCCCCCTAATAAAAGCGTTAAAAAGAGTAAAAGGGGACGTGAAACTCATTTTTGCGAAGATAACAAAAAGATCCGAGAAAAGTGTGCGTCACCAAAAATCGTCACTAGTGCTCTAAAAACTAAACGAGATTTTCCAAGTATTTGAACTACGAGTGAGTCCTTAGACTCGACACATAAAACTTATGCATGAGATGTGTTCGTGTTACTTTGTGAAACAGGTGTGACTCAACAAACACGTTGGTGATTAGTTACATGTGTGAACAAATATTAAGTGTTAAGTTTTTCTATTGTACATTACTAGTAAATTATCTCCCACAAGGGCAAATAAGAAAAACCCATAGCAAACATCGATCAACAATAAACTTTTCATGATAACTTAAATAATTCAACAGCTAATTGATCGAGGCAGATTTTAACCCGACAAAATTACTCTATTTAATCATAACAAGTCAATAAAATCACCAAAAATCATCACAGTAGCACAAGTGGATTAGGCTGTTAAAAATATTTTTATTATATTTTTATCACATACGATTTTCTCGCAATGATCAAAACAATACAGTAAACACACAACAGTCATTATCATGCGCAACAGAACGTTATTTGTTATTCCTGTTACATGGCTAATCCAATTTATACAAAACAATTGGGTCAGATTCCTAACTCAAGTTATTAACTTTCAGAAGTGGAATCAACTCAATTAGTCTTGTGGTTTATGAGATACACTAATTACAAAACAGCCTACCATCAGGCTTCCCGAATCAGACTTGCACACCAGATTTGTAAATTAATAAAAACTAACTTTCACAAGTCCAAAAATTACAAACTCAGACTCTTTAGAAACTAGACTAGACCTACTACATCATGGTGTCAATAATCACTTCCAAACACAAAATTAACATCGAGTTACATTCATTTAAACAAGCAATTAAGAATCTGTCCAGCATCATTTTTCACTAACATTCAACAAACTAATAACCTATGCTCTAACAATCATGCATACAACCCTATAGACCCATAATTCACCAACCATGCATCTCAATTATCACCATTCATGCACATCTAGGGTTTTTACTTCAACATTAAATTTCAAGAAACATGAAATTAACAATCTATAGCAATGCAACTAGTTATCAAATCACTAGTGTTCATCAACAATCAAAAAAATAAACCCTAACTCAACTTTATTAATCACTTTCAAAATTTAGGGTTGTGATTAACATGTTCAATAGTTTAATTAAATCAATAGAATAGCTAGTGGGGATGTTAATTACCTATCTAGCACCTTGAATCCTTCAAAACAAGCTTGAAAACTCCTTTGTATGTGTGTGTGTGTGTGTGTGTCTACGGTCGACAAAGAGAGAGGGGGAGGGGGAGGAATAGGGTTGGATAATATTTTGTATATATAATTAGTCATGTTACACTTCAACCCCTAACCTTCTAGTTAACCAATTTCTAGCAAAATAGTCTTTTTCTTCTTGAATTAATGTTATACACAAAAATATAAAGTAACACATAAACGTAACACATAATTATCAAATACTTGTTTATGATATTTATTGTTTGTTCACCAACGGTTTGAGTCGACCCGTGTGTGTTTCGGTGAAATTCCAAAAAACTACTTGTGTAATGATTGTCATGTCTCATTTAAACCCTAATTAAATGTAATGAGATATGCGTTAACTGGAATGACATAGTTCGTGTGATCTTGAGTTTGAATTAACGGAGTTCGAAATAACAGAGTTAACCTGAAATTGATGAGTGTCACATCATTCCCATGTTGAAAAAATTTTCGTCCCGAAAATTTGTGTCATGTCGCGGTAGCTCTCTGAAAAAGGCAAAAATTTTCAGTTTGTCACAAAAAATAATACATATACAATAATGATAAAAGTTTATATAAACGTTAACGACGAGAAAGCGTGAATTGAAAGTCCTAGGTTTCAATACGATTTATTTAAAACAATATATAAACATACAATGCTTATAAGTTATATATATATATATATATACCCAAAATCTATAAAATGATTATTTGTCAAGAAACGTAAAACTTAATGGTGTTGGTTAAATAAAATATTGTTTATTTGATAATTAATACTAATTATAATATATTTACAACAAATTAAAACCAACAAAAACCACTAAAAAGAAAAATAACAAAAACTGACTCTGCCGGGACTCGAACTCGGGTAAATGGCCGGCACAAGAGATTAACACACATGCCCCACCACCAGCTGCGTTGGGGTGTCAGCTAGTAACCAACCACAAACAAGAATTTTAAAGCAAAAACTCATTTCCCCCCAAATTGATTATAAGCCCTAAATATGCAATTGGTTAATCCCCTCATTGTTTGCTTAATTTGATTTAGAGTTAATCTTGATTAACAATAGACGAACTGAATCCATGTTTTAATTACCTTTAAAGCTGATGGTTTGATGGTGAAGGATGAACGACAGTTGACGGCCTAACGCGGTCCAGAATTCGGATTATAAACGATTGTTTGATAAAACTGATTGAGGATTAAGGATCGACGAGTTATATATAAGGTGCATGTGTGTTTAATCGTATTTCTTTCAACTCGTAATGGTATAATGATCCTTTGTTATAAGACGGTTTAGATAATCTTGTAAATGAGATAATATTGATCGAACATCAATAATTAATTAGTCGGTCATGGTCACATTAAGCATACTAATGATATGGTGTGATCAATTCCGTTTATAATTGAAGATTGTTGTCCAAGAAAGCTAAAACGAGTTACGGGTTTGCCCTTTGGATCCTAGATACGGGTTTGGAATTTGGGTAACCGAATCTGGGTCAAAATATAATAATGATTAGACAAATTTGCTATTTAATCCCTTAACTTTGGGTGTGGAAACATTTAGGGTTAAAACTTATGTTTAGGGTTAAAATTGTCATATATTAAATGTTTATATATATATATATAATAGTATTATAACCATAAATTAACTCGATAAACGTGACAAAAATTCTTAAACATGGTACGGGTCGGGTAACGGTTAATAAATAATAATTTAAAATATGTTGTTACATTCGTTTTCATTACAATACTTAAAATAATGAGTTTCGAGAATGACTCATTCGCTATACCCCATTCGTCAACATTCCTTGACGAATGGATACAGAATGATTACAATAAGGTCCATTCGTTAAACAACCTTAATGAATGGACACCAACAATAACTAATGCCTCATTTGTTAACCATACTTAACAAATGAGAATACATAAACTAACGAATGTGACTGGTAATTACCAAAATGCCCTTACATTAATATAATAATAAATTACCAAAATTGCAAAGACTCGAGACGGCCAAAACCATGCACTAACAAATTCCCCCTCTTCTCGTGCTCTTTGTGTTTACTTTATTTGAACTGCATCGACTTCCAATCAGCATAACTATGAACTCCAAACGCATGACAAACACGAACAACACTTTGTTGTTGCATAGCGCGGTCATAATCTTCAATGTTTGCAAAAAGAATCTCGTTCTGGAACAGGACGTCGTTGTCGGTCTTGGATAAGTTAACGAGCCACATACGATTGATTACACGAATGAACTTCGTCTTCAAACCTGTTCCCAAAACGATCACGGCTTCGCCCATTCGATTGTCGTAATACCACTTGTTGAATGACGTGTAAAGACTTTGCAGAAACGTCTTCACAGGCACTCGTTTCATCGTTTTAGGTGGCTTGAACTTCAATACGAGCTTCCTCCAAACAGTTTGCAAATCAATCTCCTTGATGTATTTCTTGGTTGGTACCTGCGGTTTGAAAAACGTAAACCTGTGGTTGACCTCAAAAAGCAGACGTTGGTGAAACCATCTTGCTAGTCGATTTTTACCAAGGTTTATAAACGTCGTTTGGCGAGAGTCCGCACGTCCCACCTCGGCAATGAGAGAACATCAGTAATATATTGATAATACTGCACGTCGTTCTCCCACTTAATTAAACAAACCCTCAAATCCGAATCATAGAACCAAGAAACTATACCACCTTTGACGGTTGTCACGACCTTGAATGTCGTCTTCTGGATTGCCTTTGAAGGTGCGTTGACCTCCATCTAGATCTCTTTGTCAACATAACAATACACAATATTATATGTTTGGGATTTGTTGTGAGTCCCAAATTATCCTTCAGCATCAGGATCCATTGACCTCGATCCTCTTTCTGATACTTTACCCTTCTTCTTTTTCGTCTTCTCCAAATGTTCTTCGGCACCTTTAACGTGTTCATCAGTGAATAGTGGAACACCCTGATCGAAATTTGAACGCATGTGAAGATCAGGATATTCCTCTGCCATAACATCTTCAATGTCAATATCCTTATAAATAAACTGTTGGGTTTTATACAAGCTTATCAAAGTTCAAGTTAACCATTTTAACAAGAAAACGCAACGGAAGCTTAGATTTTAAAACTTGTTATGAACATACCATTATGTTAAAATTAAAACCCAATGAAACAAGGATCAATATTACAAGAACAATATGCTCACAAAATGTAAATGTACCTCCTTATACCTTATAGGATGATGTAGGTTGTTGAAGGGGATGATGGATGAAAGGCAAGCCTCCAAAGAAGAAAACCTCAAGAGAGTGATACCCCAAGCCTTTTGCAACAACACCAAGTTATTTGCTAGGATTCTTGAACACCAAAACAAGCTCACCAAGCTCTCCCAAAATGCCAAGGTTGGCCGTGAGTTTTAGGAGAGGGAAGGAGAGAGTTTTTGATTCAAAACTTGAATTCAAAATGGAGAGAGGAGTGATGCTTTGCATGTGTTGTGATTGGAGATGTATAAAGGAGATGTCAACACAAAAGGACAAAATAATAAATGGACAAACCATCCACCCACATGGGGTGGCCGGTTTTGTTATTTTTTTTTTTTTTTTTTTTTTTTTTTTTTTTTTTTTGTTTTAACATTTAAATATCTCCATCTCTTATTTTATAAAACTCATTTTTATAAAATGCACATACATTTATGTAATTATTTAACCAATTAAATAATTAATTTATATAAACAAATTATCCAGATAATTTATTTAAATCCTCAAGTGTGTTTGTTTAGAAAACCAATTTTCTAAACACGTAGTGTTCGGTATTCGTTTAAATGATCAAATCATTAAAAGAATACATTTGGTGTTGTCTAGCTTGTTATTGGGTATGACCCGACTTGGATCAAACACAGTTAGCCACATTAATATAAATATGTGTCTCGGGCATACGTAATTCCAACAATCTCCCACTTGCACGAGATACATAGAAAATTAATGCAAGTGGTGAATACCGCCTAACAACAGTTCACCACCCCTAATGTGTTTGACGAAGTGCCATTCAATAACATCATCCCTTCAAGTCCCTTACTTGATATGATTTAGGTGAATCTATCATTATATCCCTTTGTTACTAGATGTCATGTTGAATCTAAGAGACATAGGTGATCATTCTCTTTACAATTCAACTTTATCAGGCCTTAGACATCTAAACTCTCAACACATAAGAGGAACAAATTCCGTCTTGACTGTATACGCCTCTCACTATCACTTTATACTCCACCTGAGCTCATCCTTATGTACCATCTTTTACGAATAGCGAAGGGGAGAGTCAAAGTGTAATACTTGGTGAAAATCAAGACCCAATATACATCTCAGGTCTAAGGATAATATGAAATTCTCCTTTACTCAAGATTACTAATGATCAAGTCAATCGACTCCATGTAGTAATATTGAGAGCGGGTCAGTCCAATATTTGTATCCCACAAATATCTATGAACTTTGGCAGCAAACCTATGCTCCATATTCATTTCTTATGAATATCCACCAATCCTAGTTCATAATAGTCTTGCTTCATATTTGTTCCCACAAATGTGATCGACTACGGACTTTTAGAATAAGATAACTTATTCATGGATTAAACATGCAAAATTAGAATTTAACTCAAGATTCTATAATCACATAAAAGAGTTAAATTACAAAAGTCTTTTAAACTTTAATACAAAATAGATCAAATCCAATTACTAGAATATCGAAGTCCTAAGCCACTCGCATGACGCTCATGTTTCGGTCTTTCTAGGAGCTTCGTAAATGGATCCGCAAGATTTTGATCAGTTCCAACTTTGCGAATACATATCTTTCCCTTTTCAACTTCATCCCTTATGTAGTTGAATCTCCGCTCTATGTGCCTTGTCTTTTGGTGCGAACGAGGTTCCTTGATTTGAGCAATCGCACCCTCGTTGTCACAAAAGATTTCTAGGGGGTCTTGAATGGAAGAGACCACCCCTAGATCGGTAATGAATTTCTTCAACCATGCAGCTTCTTGAGCTGCCAATGAAGCGGCGATGTATTCTGATTCTGTAGTGGACAATGCTACCACTTCCTGTTTTGAGCTCTTCCAAGAGACAGCTCCTCCATTAAGAGTGAACACATACCCAGATTGTGATCGAGAATCATCTCGATCAGTTTGGAAGCTTGCATCCGTGTAACCTTTTATAGCGAGTTCCTCCTCACCAGATCCATATATCAGAAACATATCCTTAGTCCTCCTAAGGTATTTCAATATGTTCTTAACAGCCATCCAATGACTGTCTCCTGGATTCTGTTGGTATCTGCTTGTCATGCTCAAAGCGCATGACACATCCGGTCTAGTACATATCATCGCATACATGATGGATCCTATAGCAGAAGCATATGGGATTTGTTTCATCATGTCTTGCTCACCCTTTGAGCTTGGACATTGAGCTGAACTCAATATGGTCCCTCTTTGAATAGGTACAAAACCTTTCTTGGAGTTTTCCATCTTGAACCTTTTCAAGATTTTATCAATGTATGTACTTTGGTTCAAACCTATCAAGCGCCTTGACCTATCCCTATAGATCTTTATTCCCAAAATATAGGCAGCTTCACCAAGATCCTTGATGGAAAATCTACTTCCAAGCCAAGCCTTAACGCTTTCCATGGTTGGAATGTCATTTCCAAATAGTAGAATGTCATCGACATACAATACTAAGAAGGTAATTATACTCCCACTAGCCTTTTTATACACACAAGCCTCATCAGCGTTCTTGATGAACCCAAAATTTTTGATTTCTTCATCAAAACGATGATTCCAAGTTCTAGATGCTTGTTTCAATCCATAGATTGATTTCTTTAACTTGCATACCTTTTTAGGATGTTTCGGATCGACAAAACCCTCAGGCTGAACCATATAGACATCTTCCTCAAGATATCCATTTAGGAAAGCGGTCTTGACATCCATTTGCCAAATTTCATAATCATAATGTGCGGCTATGGCAAATAATATCCTAATAGACTTTAGCATTGCCACAGGCGAAAAAGTTTCATCATAATCAACCCCTTGAGTTTGAGTGAAACCTTTAGCTACAAGTCTTGCTTTATAAGTATCCAAGTTTCCATGCATATCCGTTTTTCTTTTGAAAACCCACTTACTTCCAACAGCTTTGGAGTTGAGTGGTGGTTCAACCAATTCCCAAACTTGGTTGTCATACATGGATTGCATCTCAACGTTCATGGCTTCAAGCCATTTGTCACAATCATTCTTGGACATTGCATCACGGTATGTGGTTGGTTCATCCGAATCTACCACGTAGCAACCTTCTACAAAAAATCCATATTTTTCAGGTGGATTGCTAATTCTACCAGATCTGCGAACGTTTTGTGTGTTTTGATCAACCACTTGATCACTTTCAACAACCTCTTGTTGAGTGCTAGTATCAACCAATTGTGTATCATCTTGTGATTCTTGATCCTCATCAAATTTCACTGTTCTACTATTAGTTCCTTCCTCAAGGAACTTAGTTTCCAAGAACTTACCCTTTCGAGCAATAATAACATTTTGCTCACTAGGATCGTAAAAGTAATATCCTAAATCATCTTTAGGATAACCTATAAAGATACACTTAGTGGATCGGACTTCTAATTTGTTTGGGGTGTATTGCTTTACATAAGCTTCACAACCCCAAACTTTTAAGAATGATAGCGATGGAGCCTTTCCATGCCATACTTCAAAAGGTGTCTTCTCCACTTTCTTGGTTGGAGCCATATTCAATATGCGAACAGCGGAAAGTAAAGCATAGCCCCAAAATGATAGAGGTAAAGTGCTTCTAGCCATCATCGATCGAACCATATCTAATAGGGTACGATTTCTCCTTTCAGACACACCATTATGTTGTGGTGTTCCAGGTGGAGTAAGTTGTGAAATAATTCCACAACTCTTAAGATGATCTTGAAAAACACTACTTAGGTATTCACCTCCTCTATCACTACGAAGTACTTTGATTGTGGTTTTGAGTTGTCTTTCTACTTCAGCTTTGAAGTCTTTGAACATTTCAAAAGCTTCATCTTTGTGTTTCATTAAGTACACATAACCATATCGACTATAATCGTCAATAAAGGTAATGAAGTATCTTTCACCATTCCTAGTCATTGGTCTAAAAGGACCACATACATCCGAATGTATGATACCCAATAATTCTTTTGACCTTTCAAAAGTTTTATTAAAGGGTTGCTTTGTCATTTTGCCTTGTAAACAAGATTCACATACATCAAATGAATCAAACTCATTGGTTTCTAGAATACCACTCTTGCGAAGAGTTTGCATGCGATTCTTGCTTATATGTCCAAGGCGACAATGCCAAAGATAGGGATCACCCAAGTCCTTCTTGAGTTTCTTGGTGTTGACATTATACATTGAACTACTATGTGACATACCACTTTGATCTATTTCATATATACCATTCATGGGTATAGCTTTAAAATAAAATATGCCATTCATCAAAACATGAATATCATAATCCATAAATTTAAAATCAAAGCCACATTGTTTCAAAAGGGACACGGAAATAATGTTTCTCCTTAACTTAGGAGCATACAAAACATTCTTCAAAATTACTTCCAAACCACTTGGAAGCTTTAACATGTAGTCTCCTTGAGCTTGGACTTCAACTCTTGCTCCATTGCCCATAAAGAGACTAATGTCCCCTTTGTTGAGTTGCTTACTTCTTTTGAACCCCTGCAACAAATTGCAAATGTGAGTTCCACATCCGGTATCAAGTACCCATGTATTTGAAGAAATAACATTTAGTTCAACATATATAGTAAAGATAATACCTGAGGTTTGCTCCGCATCCCTCTTATCTTTTAACGCTTTGAGATAGGTCGGACAATTCCTTTTCCAATGTCCTATCTCTCCACACTCAAAGCATGGATCTTGTGTCGCAACCTTTTGCTTCTTTTCCTTCGGTTTGTAGGGCGTGATGGCTTTCCTCTTTCCCTTTCCTTGAACGTGGCCCTTGCCCTTAGCAACATTTGCTTTGGGGTTGGAGTTATGTCCCCTTTTGCCTTCATTGATTGTTAGAACGGGTAAAACCCTTTTACCCATTCCCGCTTCGGCCGTTCTTAGCATTGCGTGAAGCTCACCAATGCTTTTGTCCCACCCGTTCATGTTATAGTTCATGACAAAGGTTTCAAACCTTTTGGTCAAAGAGTTGAGGATCAAATCCGTAGCCAACTCATTAGAGACGGGACAATTCAACCTACGAAGCTTTTCAATGTAGCTTTTCATCTTTAGGACATAAGATGAGACGCTTTGGGTTTCCTCCATACGACATGCATGAAACGCTCGAACCGTTTCGAAACGTTCCGCTCTAGCTTGTTGAAGGAACATTTCCTTCAATTGAGTTATCATGTCGTATGCCCCATGATGCTCGAAATCCTTTTGGATTTCGGGAATCATAGTTGCTAACATGAGGCAAGAGGCTTGTACCGAATCTTTGGTGTACTTGACCCAATCGTAATAAGCCTCTTCATCTTCCACGTTAGGCTCGTCGGGAATGGGATCGTCTAAGACATATGATATCTCTTCTTGCTTGAGAACTATTCTCAAGTTGCGATACCAATCCATAAAGTTATTATGGTTTAGACGATCCTTTTCAAGGATGGTTCTTAAGGATAGGTTACGGGTGTTATGGGTAGAGGTGTTTGCATTGTTAGCGGCCATCTACAAAATTTAACAAAGTTTTATTTTAGTATTATAAACAATTTAATTATTAATACCCTTTTATTCCAAATTTTAAAATAATAATTAAATTCTAGAATCCAACGATAAATCAAATTTTGGTTAGGTGACCTTTATCCCGTTATTTGATTTAACAAGGTAGTCAACCTTGACAATTGCAACCCTTTGCAACTTCTAGAGGTATGGGACCATTCGAAATCCTTATTTCGTGTTGGCATGTTTATCCCATCAACACCATTGGACCCCATGCTTAGGTGACCTTTATCACATGGTTTCCAATTCAAGTCGTCCTACTTGTATAAACATGTAAGATTAACATACAAGTGGTTAGGTGACCTTTATCCCACAATTATGTTAATATTACCTTAAGTATATTAGTTTGCTCTAAAATGGTTAGGTGACCTTTATCCCATTTAAAGTTTCCTAATACGTTAAGTGTCTTACAAAAGGATGGTGTTAGACTTGTTTCCTTGGTAATTATGAAAAAGGGATTTTTAAGTTTTCCAATATTCTAGTTTGAAAAACATTATGCCATATCCTAACATGCATTTAGTAATATGGCGATTTTGAAAACCAATTTTCAAGGTTCTAGTTATAATAAAACCAATTTTATTATATGTGAGTAATCGCTTAGTTTTAATAAACCCATTTTATTAACTAATTGACGCGATATTACCAAATATATATTAGAACCCGTTTTATGCTAGTTGTCGTTCCTATGTGACGGTTTGGATATCCTAATATCTATCAACCACACATTACATAAAGTAAAACAAACAACCAAGCATACATGCAAAATATAGTCATAACCGAGAACCGCTAAGTTTGACCATACTTGTTAGCCGAAACAAGTATAGGTCATAAGTCTCACCTAAGGGACAAAACATGACACAAGGATGGAATGTTGACTCCCACTTGACCTTGCATCCAAATGCTTCAAGTATCCTTTCCAAGTTGTTTGTGTTCTTGTTGGGCTTGTAAATGGGCTCCAAACTTCCAAAAGTCTTCTTGGGCCCAAGAGTGAAATTTATGGGCTTAATGGGCTTGAATCCCATGATGGGCCGGTGAGGCCCAACAAGCCCAAAATTTGGTCCAAGGCCCAAATCCACCAATTCTTGCATCTTCAATTTTTACAAAATGTATCCTAATACATATTTTTCTAAAACAAAGAAAATGCAACTAATCTATTTATTACATACCAACTTATGAATAAATAAATTACACAAGCCTAAAATATGAATTATTACAACCATATTGAATAATAAATATAACCAACATACACATAACAACAATCAACACATCCAAGGTCTCGGTTTCGGTTATGACACATCCAAACATACCAAATGTTCTAAGCATGCAACCTAAGCAACCAATGCCTAAATACATCAAAAAAAGGCAGCCCCCCCCCCCAAAGGAGGCTACGGCTCAACCCCCCCCCCCCCCCCAAAATTTTGCAATTTTGATATTTTCAACATCCAAATGTTAGTAATGGTTTCCTAAGATCTTTGCATGCATGTCAAGATCTTACAAAACCATGAGGGGTAAAATCCACCAAAATTTCGGACCCCTTTTCACCCATGAAAAAACCGAAATCTATGAACATGCAAGGAGCATAAGTCCTTGTAACCGGCTCTTGATGCCATTGTTGGGTTTTATACAAGCTTATCAAAGTTCAAGTTAACCATTTTAACAAGAAAACGCAACGGAAGCTTAGATTTTAAAACTTGTTATGAACATACCATTATGTTAAAATTAAAACCCAATGAAACAAGGATCAATATTACAAGAACAATATGCTCACAAAATGTAAATGTACCTCCTTATACCTTATAGGATGATGTAGGTTGTTGAAGGGGATGATGGATGAAAGGCAAGCCTCCAAAGAAGAAAACCTCAAGAGAGTGATACCCCAAGCCTTTTGCAACAACACCAAGTTATTTGCTAGGATTCTTGAACACCAAAACAAGCTCACCAAGCTCTCCCAAAATGCCAAGGTTGGCCGTGAGTTTTAGGAGAGGGAAGGAGAGAGTTTTTGATTCAAAACTTGAATTCAAAATGGAGAGAGGAGTGATGCTTTGCATGTGTTGTGATTGGAGATGTATAAAGGAGATGTCAACACAAAAGGACAAAATAATAAATGGACAAACCATCCACCCACATGGGGTGGCCGGTTTTGTTATTTTTTTTTTTTTTTTTTTTTTTTTTTTTTTTTTTTGTTTTAACATTTAAATATCTCCATCTCTTATTTTATAAAACTCATTTTTATAAAATGCACATACATTTATGTAATTATTTAACCAATTAAATAATTAATTTATATAAACAAATTATCCAGATAATTTATTTAAATCCTCAAGTGTGTTTGTTTAGAAAACCAATTTTCTAAACACGTAGTGTTCGGTATTCGTTTAAATGATCAAATCATTAAAAGAATACATTTGGTGTTGTCTAGCTTGTTATTGGGTATGACCCGACTTGGATCAAACACAGTTAGCCACATTAATATAAATATGTGTCTCGGGCATACGTAATTCCAACATAAACGACGTATCCCAGGTGGAATACTCGTATCAGCTTGAACACCCTCATCATTAATTACCTTCACGTCCTCCTCTACTTCCAAAGCATCCATCTCTTCATCATTCAAACCCAATTTTAAAGAAATTTTATCATGAGACAGGGCAAAGTCCACAAACTCACCCTTATCGATCTAATCAGCATTAATAGAGCTCATCACGATCCCCTTCTCATAATCCATAAATAGTATCGTGTTGGCTTTGATCGACTCGATAAGAGTGACATTGGTAGTATCTTGATAAACTACCATTTGTCGATCATCACCAACACTAACACCACTAGTACCAGCAGCAGACAAACCCTGACCTTCTTTCGGCTAACTAACACCAGAACTAGCCACATCAGGATATGTCTTTATCATTATTCTTTAATTTCTTCAAAGCATCATCTTTACATGTCAATTGAAGAATGAGTTCCTCATATTCTTTTATCCCCCCTCCCTTGAGCCTGTAACAAGCTCACGGAGTTCCCATGTCTCTTTCTGATAAAAAGATATAGCTTAACCAATCATTTTTGATTCATCAGCATTTTATCTTGTTGATGACGATCGGCAGCCATTTGATTCTCTTGAAGGTGAATCAAACTCAACAACATGTTAATTTGTTGAGCAAGTGTTAAGGTATGAAAAGTAGGAGGTACAAGCTATACCGGACCTTGTGGATGAGTAACCCTCATAAATGATAAGGCCGGAGGCTATATCGGTGTAAGTGCACGATTTTGTCGTCTGGAGTCTTTGTAATCGCTATGTAATTTATTATTATCTTAATGGGTAATTTAGTAATTATAAGTCCCATAAGTTATGTATGGATCATTCGTTAAGGATGTTTAATGAATGAGACCAATCATGTTTATTATTGTTCATTCGTTAAGGATGTTTAACGAATGAACGTTAATCATTATTATTACATGTCCATTCATTAAGGATGTTTAACGAATGGACCTTAGTCATTATATATTGTAACCATTCGTCATGGAATGTTAAAGAATGGGTTATAGCGAATGAGTCATTCGCTATACCATTTTGGTTATTTATGTAATGATGACGAATGAAGGCATTTCATTACGGAATGTGTAACGAATGGCATTCCTCTTTTATATATTGGTTGTTCAGCCTAAGATTAATTTAAGTGTTCATAACGTAACTTCCCCCTTGATGTTACTCTGTCCGATTATGCACTCAACACTTAGTTAATCTATTAATCACATACGTATATCATATAACTATATACTGTGATTCAATAAATATTTCCGAATCAATTGATTGAATCTCTCCATAAATGTTGTGTTCAACAAGTGGTATCAGAGCAACTACAAGGTTAGATTATGTATGTGATTTACGGAATTCAATGGTAAATTGATTGTTTAACTCACTATTATATTGGTAAGTTTAGATCTGAAGTTTATCTTATCAAATTTAGCTCAATTAGCATGATGAGATGTTAGTTTGATGCTAAATTGACTGTAACTGGTTTCGGATTTGGTTATGTGTTCTTTGTGTTGATTGAATTGAGTTATTACGTGATTTTGGAATGGATTTGGATTAATTGGGGTAGTTACGAAAACAGAGGGTTCTGTTTTGAGGTTTATTGGACCGTAGTCTGGTTTGGATCGTTATTGAGTATTTGGATTGTTTTGGATTTGTCTGCGGGACGATAACGAGTTGTTTAAGCTATGGTTTGTGCAATATAATTAGGTATTGATATAGAAATCCATGGATTTGTGATTGTCTGTTTTGTTCTTTGAATCTAGAAACCTTCCAGATCTTGAAACTTGTTTGAAGATTTAAGGATTCATATGATCATTCGTTCTAATGTATCTGGGCATTCATTATACGTTTAATGCTCATTCTTTATTAAAGTATAACTAGTTTGTGCCACATGTTAAGTTTATTACAACAGAATAACAAACTCATTCGGTACTGTAGTTGATTTGTTATCAAATATTCTTCATTTAAAGCTCATTCGTCATCCAATCAACATTCATTCGTCACAGTAACTCATTCACTACAAAGTCACCTCATTCGGAAATCTTTTGTCATACCATTCATCAACCCATCCGTCAATCATTCGTCATACCAGTAGTCAACCCATTCGTCAACCTATTCGTCAATCATTCGTCATACCATTCGTCAACCCATTCGTCTGCTATTCGTGTTACTCATTCATCGCTACTCATTTGTCATAATCATTTGTAACTGTTCATCACTCGTCACCAACCATCCATCATTCACCTTCCGTTCGTTACAGAGTTTTCATTTTAAACCTTTAAGTTTGATTAAACTTTTATTTGTTTAAGATGGCTGGTTATTATGCACTGGCTTCTCAGAACGTGTTGATGCCGTAAATGTTACATCTCGATGCTGAGATTGGATCTCATACAAAATGTCCACGTTTAATGAAATTTAGTGATTTTACTAAATGGGAACCACGTTTCAGAGCACATCTAGGTCTGTACACCCTGATGGTTCACGATATCTTGATGATGTATACACTGTTCCTATGATTGGTAGTGAAACTAATGGGTGATGTGGTATAAAATAAATGTATTATTAAATAAATTTTCCTTACACTTTTAAGTGTTTAATTGAATATTATTCATTATTGGTTCATATTTATAGTCTCTTAACATATGAAAGGATTCTACATAATAATAATAATAAAAGATAGATGATAATAACAATAGTAAACTTACATATAATAATATACATCAAAATAGTCACGTGCAAGTCAAGTTCTTGAGATTTAATACTTATTATTATCATTATTATATTGTAGGCATATCACTATTAATAATTCTCACAGCCCAATGAATTGAAGAATATGGCGGGCTTTGTTTAACCCTAAAAAAAGGGTATCTAGAAGAAAAGAAGAATATAAGAGATGATTATTATTATTATTATTATTATTATTATTATTATTATTATTATTGTTGTTGTTGTTGTTAAAAGGACGAGAGGTTTTGGGGGAGCCGCAGACCACAACAACCTCCAGACATTATTATTGTTATTCTTGTTGGAGGTTTGTTAGACGAGAGGCACAACAGCAAACGAAAGAAGAAGAATATTATTATTAAAGCAAGAAGGTCACTTTTGATTTATTATTAAATGAGTCAAATTGTTTATTTTATTTTTTCTTCGTTCTTGAACTTGGTTATTGGCTAAAACCCTTTTAGTTACTTAGGCTTGGATGATGTTTTGTTGGTTGTTTTGGACTTGTCGGTTTACGGGTTTTGTTTTTGGGATTTTTTTTAATTAAAAGTTTTGATCATATTTATTAGATGTGTCTCATGCATATTTATTTTTAATTTCTGTCTAAATGAATGTGTCACATGATACTTTATTGATTGTCTTTCGATTATAGGTTGCATGTTAGGGTTTTTTACTGTGTGTTTGCAACTTGTTTATGGTTTATTGAGCTCATTTACCATAGAAACTGATTTATGGCATATTATTAGAAGTTTATATTTTTACTAGCTTAAATATCTGATGGGTGATAAGTTGTCGGGGTTGTCTGTGTTGTTAGGGTTTTAGGTTAAATTATCTGACATGAGGTTTGCGTATTTTTGCATTAATTTCATTGTTTACCCCTGTCTTTTAGACTGTTCAAAAACCACCCCGTGTACTTAGGTGCATTTAGATAGTGAAACCGACGAGTTAGCTATTTTCTAGGGTAATCAATCATAGTTGGTGAACTGACAGGTGAACCAATAAGATGGTGTTTTTATATGTCTAATATTTTTTTAGGTGACACCTTGAGAGTGATTAAGGATCCATTAAGTTTCCTAGAGCTTCATAATTTAGATTCCCAGTTCCCATAGCATTTTCCTGTAACGGATAAAAGCCCGAGTCGTCACAATTTGGATTCTTGCCTAGGTAACTCTTGCTCTCATTTGAATTTACAAACGTTTTTATTCTGTAATTTAATTCTCTAGTTTACTTTAATTTAATTAAATAATTAGTTTAATTAATTATTAGTTATTAAAATAAAATAAATAAAAATCTAAAAATATTCTTTTCTTAATTATTAAATTAGTTAGCTTTTAGAACTAGTCTCGTCAATTAAATAAGTGTCTCTAGGGTTCGATATTTCCGGTCTTCCCATAGCTATTCTACACCCGATAGGTTCACTTGCCTGTTGCTAGTGGTTTTGTTTTGGGTATTCTAGGTTTTTATTACTCGTTGTGCTTGGTCATTATTTGCTAAAATTTTATATACCACTTTGCGCACATCAAGTTTTTGGCGCCGTTGCCGGAGACACTTGGTAATAGCGAACTAGTTTCTATTTGCCTTTTGTTTGTTTTTAGTTTTAGTTTATTTTAGTTAATTAATTAGTTTTATTTTATTATTTAATTGCTGTTGATTGCTATCTCTACCTTAATTGTAACTTGTGTGCTCTAGGGATAAGCTTGGGTCCTTACTCTTTACTTGTTTTTCAGCGTATTTGACGTACACGTTCACTAGGACAACCAGAGTTCACTGCTTCAGACGAACCCGAGAGAGATTTTGGTGAGCGCCGTAGGGAGTTTCGAGAGATTGCACGTGCACTACGCGAAAGCAAGTTACACGTTTTTTAATCCACTTTAGATATGGGTAACGATAACCCCCCTAGGCGTACGGTTTAATCGAGAGCGATTGAGGGAGTTATGGGGAGACGGTCTGCTATCACACGTCCGGCGATGCCCGATGCTAATAATTGGTAGATTCCGACCAACGTCATGAATTCCAACACTAATTCTGCCCCATTTCACGGAGTTGAAAACGAGGACGCGCCTGGCCATCTGAACAAATTCACTCGTATTTGCAACACTTTCAATATTGCCAACGTCACTCGTGCTTCTATCTGCCTTCATCTTTTTCCATTTTCTCTAGAGGGTCGTGCTTCATCGTGGTTGGAAAACCTTCCCCCTGGGTCCATCACTACATGGGATGAGCTTCAAGCTGAATTCCTTAAGAAGAAATTTCGGCCATCTAAAGCCTCGCGATTTCGTGATCAGATCTGTTCCTTTCGCATGGAACCTGACGAGCCATACCCTTGGGCTTGGGAAAGGTTCCATAATCTGCTTAGTAGATGTCCCCAACATGGTCTACTCGAATGGGCTGTAGTCAAGAAATTCTATAACGGGATGACCTTTGAGATGCATAAGAGATTCAATACGTCAGTTGGAGGAAACATGTTAGAGAAGCTGGATATAGATGAGTGTGAGTCGTTGTTTGAGAGTTTCGCCCTAGCCGAGCAGCAGGAGCCGTCTGCCCGAGGTACTTCTAGAACCACCACCTCTTCCGCTCGAGGCATCTATCAGGTCTCGGATGATACTAGCATCGCGACTGCCTTAGAAGCAATGCAGAAGGATATCCGAGAGTTGAAGAAGATCGCTCAGAAATGCGAAATCTGTCGCGGAGGGCACGATACAGTTGATTGTCCGGTCGATCAACGGGAGAAGGTGGACTACTTGGGTAATCAGAGTCGGGGAGCAAATGCCTACGGTAACTCAGGATGGAGAAATAACTCCAACTATGATTGGAGGTCGGGAGGTAATGCTCAGGGTTTTCAGCAGAGGCAGGAGTAGGTTAGTGACCGAGAGGCAGCTGGAAGTTCGAGTGTAGGGAAGAGTAGCGGTATGGATCAGGATCTTAAAGAGCTTCTAACTAAGAAATCCACCATGCTTTCTCACCTTATTGACAGAGATAATAACACACAGCAGAGACTAGTTGAGCACGACACACTATTGAAAAACTAGCAATCGTCAATTTTGGAGATGTCACGAAAGGTGGATGAGATGATGAAGCAGATGCTACCTAATAAAAAGGTCAGAGCATTTCAGGGAAGCACTAAGCTTAATCCGAAGGCACAGTTAAAGGCAGTGACCACCCGTAGTGGCAGAGGAGGTGATCGAGAGCATTTATCGGCAGATGATGAAGAGCCGGTGGACGAGGAGATAGAGATAGAGACTCCAGTGAGGACGCACAAAAGGCGAGTACCAGCAAGTACCGCGTCAGACGGTGAGTCTCCTGCAGAGAAAGTTGTTGAGAAGAAGATTGAAGATAAGAAGAGTCCCGAAGTCGATCTTACTCGTGTTCCGTATCCAGCTCGTCTTTTGTGGCAGAAGTATACGTAGGAATATGGACATTTCTTGGACACGTTTAAACAGCTAAAAATCAATCTTCCGTTTGTCAAGGCACTCTAGCATATGCCTAAATTTGCCAAATTCTTAAAAGATCTTCTTTCGAATAAGAAGAAGCTGGAGGGGCTTTTGACAGTATGTTTAAATTAAGGATGCTCTGCGGTAGTCCAGAACAAGCTGCCGGAGAAATTAGCAGACCCGGGAAACTTCACAATTCTGTGTTTGTTTGGCAGCTCGACTGAGAGCTACGCGTTGGCCGATTTAGCTTCTAGCATAAATCTAATGCCATATTCTCTCTATAAAAAGCTAGACCTTGGCGAGCCAGTCACGACACACATGAGTTTATCCTTGGCCGACCATTCGGTCAAATATCCGCGGGGAATCGTGGAAAACGTACTCGTTTAAGTCGATAAATTCGTTTTCCCCGTGGATTTTGTTATTCTCGACTTGGAGGCTGACGATCAGGTCCCACTCATTTTGGGACGACCCTTCCTGCGTACTGCTAAAGCGTTTATTGGAGTCTTCGACGGCAAAATTGCACTTCGTGTAGGGGAGGAGAACGTCACCATCGATGTCGTTAAATCGATGAGAAACTCCAGTAGTCAGGACGACTCCGTTTACTTTCTTGACACGTTCATATCTCAGTTCGAGCGATGTCTTGAATACATCTATGGAGTAGATTTGCTCAATCAGGAGGACGAGGTTGATGTTCCCCATGAGCACGACCTGAGCATTCTTGTTAGCTCACCTCTTGAATACCTCGACGTGTTCACGGTTGCCGATAGCATCGAGGGACTGAAGGAGAGACTATCGATTGAGGCACCACCGTCCCTCGAGCTTAAAGAGCTACCTCCTCATTTGGAGTACGCTTTCTTGGACGGTTACGCCGATCTACCCATCATCATTTCTTCTCAGTTGACGGATGATGAGAAATCGAGGTTGGTTGATGTGCTCAAGGCATAGAAGCAGGCTATTACATGGAAACTCATGGACATTCAGGGCATCAGCCCGAACTTTTGCATGCACAGGATACTCATGGAGGATGAATACAAGTCTGTAATCCAACCTCAGAGGAGGCTCAACCCTAACATGTCGGAGGTGGTCAAAAAGGAGGTTGTCAAACTCCTCGACGTAGGCCTGATATATCTCATATCCGATTCTTCATGGGTGATTCCCGTTCAGGTCGTCCCTAAAAAGGGAGGGACGACAGTTGTCACTAACGAACGTAACGAGCTTATTCCTACTAGGACAGTCACAGGTTAGCGGGTGTGCATCAACTATAGTAGGCTTAACGACACTACTAGGAAAGACCACTTTCCTCTTCCGTTCATTGATCAGATGTTGGAGCGTCTGTCGGGACGACAGTTTTACTGTTTTCTTGATGGATTTTCAGGTTATTTCTAGATCCTGGTCGCAAATGAGGATAGGAAAAGACCACTTTTACATGCCCATACAGTACCTTCGCGTACAAACGTATGCCTTTCGGGTTATGCTCCGGCTACTTTCCAGCATTGCATGGTAGCGATATTCCAGGACATGATCGAGAGTTCCATGGAGGTTTTCATGGACGATTTTTCGGTATATGGGGACTCATTCGAACAATTTCTTTCTAATCTTGAAAAGATGATGAAGAGGTGCATAGAGACTAAGTTGATGTTGAACTGGGAAAAGTGCCACTTTATGGTGTAACACCCCGTAACCGCAGCGGAAACGTAAACGGGATGCAACAGACACCTCTGATATCAACCACATTGTTTATAAAGAAAACTGAATACATTAATATACTTCAAATTACATTATCTCGTATTTCATTACCGTCTAGGTGATACACACATCATACCATACGATACATAATTCTATGTAATATAATCTATCCTAACATCCCACATGCAAATCTTACACACATCAAGCACTTAGCACGTAAGCAATCACTTCATCTTAGTTGTACCTGAAAAGCATGTGAGAAAACGGGTCAACTACGAATAGTTGGTGAGTTTCACAATTTGAGTAAACCTTGATAAATCAATATCATAATATAATATTATCTGGGAACACTGTTAACCCAGTACTGTATCCTTTCCGGGGGCAATGTTAACCCAGAAACACCTGTTTGGACATCTAGGTACACTGTTAACCCAGTACTGTACCCATTCCGGGGGCAATGTTAACCCAGAAACACTTCTAGGGACATCTGGGGACACTGTTAACCCAGTACTGTACCCATTCCGTACGATTCCCGTACAATCAAATATTTATAAATACACGCAAATCCATGCGTTCAGTATGTACTTAAACATTTCAATAGTAACATGCACCCGCCCCGGGAAAATATTTGAAAACAATTCAGAAAAAGGGGCTCGTAAAACTCACCTTAGCACATGCAAGCAGGTAACAACAATCATTATCAGTTAACACGTCCAATCTGTAATATGATCCCTACGATCGTTACTATACACTCATTATTAATATAACTTTAACCAAGTTAACCGGTACATCTGGGGACACTGTTAACCCAGCACTGTACCCGTTCTGGGGGCAATGTTAACCCAGAAACACTTCTCCGGACTCAGATTGTGATATCGTTTAGAGTTCAATGGTCAAAATTATTATTAGTCGTTTTTCCCGTTTTGCGTGCCTAGCACGGTTATCCGTTTTTACGTTCCAAAAATGAGTTTGGTCACACACTACCCGAAAATAGTTGTTGACTGATAATTTAGTTAAATTTGTGAAATTAGAGCTCGGTTTAGACGCCCCGTTTGGCCGCGGGACCCGTTTCCGTCTTTAGCGCACCGGAAACTGTTAAATCGTTAAAAATTACCCAAATCATCCGAATTATTTTCGGATGATTTATTTTTACTTGTTTAACTCAGTTATTTGAAAATAGTTCATTTTTAAGGTTCTTATACACCAGTCAGCTCGTCTACTCTAACTTTGCTGGTTTACGCGTTTTATATTATAAAAGTTCACTTTCATTCCAAATAAATATCCGTTCATCCTCGGATCTTGAGATTTTGCACAAATAACATTTTGACAGTGGGGAAATTTATAAAAATACTTCCAGAATTAATTTTTATATTTAAAATTTATTTATCTATTTTTAAACACCATTTAAACACTAAATATGTCGTAAATACCAAACGACCTTAGAAAAATCCCAAACTTTTCCTGGATGTCCCCTGCCATCTACATAGTCCTCTGTAAGTTTTCCAGAACCAAAATCTTCTTTTACAAGCCATTTTCACCAAAACCGGGCTAGAAAACCCTAGAACTCGTTTAACCGAAAAGCCTACTTAGACTTCTCCAACTGACCTAAAATTTTGTATGTGACTTATACATATTATTAAAAGCTTATCTGCTATTTTCCAGAATTTTTTCATGATATTTAACTATTTTTCACCATTTTTGGCCAAAATCGAGCATTAAATTCACCAAATATTCATCCTTTGTCCAAAAATTACCAAAAATTCACAGAACTCATATTTTCATGTATTTAACACCTCTGCAAAATTTCATGACCTAACTCCAAACCATCAACAATCTGTCCAAAAACTCCAAAACCGAACATAAACCGAATATACCTTTCGTTTTCCGCCACTACAAGCTACAAACTCGTCTTTCCGCCTTATCTACCACTAAACACAGAGTCTACAACCAACATACCACAATACCAAGCAAGTTACACTCACGATCAAGCCTCTTACACTATAGTTTCGGTTATTGCTTTAAAAACAAAGATTTAAACCGTAAAAATTCGTTCTTGGTTCGTTTAACCCCTTTCTTGGACCAAGATCCCTTGTATAACCCGTATACATCACTTGATCATGCAAGAATCGGTTTTCATCTTTGAAACCTCATTTTCTTGCAAATAAACTCAAGAAACGAAGACAGAAACGTAAATAACTCGACTTTTTACCTCGGTTTTCTTGCTAAAATCTCAGGTTTTAGTTCATACTTTGGAGAGGATTGATGGATCTTGAAGGGTTTGTGTAAAAAAAATAAATGAAAGCTAGGGGATAACACCCCCATTCCGATCGGAAATAAGGAGGTGGTGGGGTGGGACCCACCTCTCTATTCTTGGCCACTCATTTGGATTCTCGTAATCCGGATAATGTTTTGGATAATCTGGTTCGGTTCGTTTTTCGGTTAAATGTTTAATTCGGCTTAAAACGAGGCTAAAACGGTCATTTTTCGGCTTAAAAATGAAATTTATATAAAACCGATTTAAAAACTTTAAAAACTTAAACCATGACATTTATTAACTTAAAACATCATATTATTAATCGATCGTCTCTTGCTCGGTTTGGTATTAAAGGTTTCGTTTAACGTACCGACGTACATTAAATCGAGAATTCTTTTTCTGTGCTTTAATTCACTTATCCCGAAGCTTTAATACTTCGTAAACATCACTAAATATTATAGATATCGTCTATAATTGAACCCTCGATTCTTTCGGGTTTCAATAACTATCGATCGATTGATCGCATATACAATACGATGAATTATATATTCACGTACAATCAATACAGTGAACATGTATTCTCGTATAATTACTATGGTAATTCATGTACCAGACATTAAATATGACGTAACTATTGTCTACCGGTTAGGGTATACCGGTTTTCGTCGGAATCGTTACATTCTCCCCCCGTTAAGAAATTTCGTCCTCGAAATTTTACACGCCCACTATCCCCTTCCGAGAGAAAGGTGGGGGGTTTTTCCTTCAGAATTCACTCTCGCGTTACCAGGTATAATCTGGTCTTCGCTGTGAATTCCACTTAATCTTAATCAATAAAGCTTGGTATGTCCAAACTGTTTAGTTTTCCCGTCTACTATCTCTACGGAATTATTTATGATATCAAGTATGTCTTCCATGAGTACCTCCGTTACTAGTACTTTCGTTGCCTCATCGCTTAGGTACTTTTCAATCCGTATACATGGCAAAGCATCATGTATAGTACTTAGCCCCTGGAGTACTTTAATCGATAAACTAAATGACCAATCATGGAGATAGTCTCATGAGGCCCAATATATTAAGGAGCTATTTTCGGTTTTGCCAAACCTCATATCACCTCTCTAAGGTGATGCCTTAAAAATACCTTGTCACCTCTTTCCGGCGACAATGGTTTCCTTTGAATGTTGGCATAAATCCTTTGCCCATCTCGCGCGGCTTTCAACTTACCTTAAACATTATAAATCCGATTAGTTGTTTCTCGAATCAATTCAAATCTTATGGCTTGATTGACGCCTATTTTCAATTTAACAAATTGGTGATAAACACTTCACCCATAGAAAGCTTCAAGCTCTCGATGCTTCCTTCCCCGCCTTCCAATAATGGAAGTAGGATGACTATTTCGATCTGAGATAATTGAAAATGGTACCCCACGACGAGGTACCATTTCACCATCATGAATTTGAGCGAGAATTCATTGTGGTAATCGTCATGGATTGGGATGAAATGCGAGGATTGGTTAATTGATCCGCGATTACCCAATTTACCTCATTCCTTTGATATATCTTGGGAATTTGCGTCCCGAAATCCATTGTAATTTATTCCCACTATCATTGGTGAATTTTCTGTCGTTGTGGCGTCCCCTAGGGTTTTCGGTGTGCAGCATTATCTCTTGCATAACTTAAATATTCACCAACATACGTAACCATATCTCTCTCCAAACTCGGCCATTAATAAAATCCTTTCAGTTATTCGTATCATCAATAGTCTAATCTGATCCCGGATGTATGGAATATTACAATCTATGCGCTTCGTCCATGGTTAATTCACGAAGGTCATGGAGGGTCGGGATCCAAACCCAATTTTTGAAATAGAGAATTTCGTCCACGCGCTGTTCGAAATTCTTCTTGTTTCCGTAAAGTCCCTCCTTTTCCAATTGTTCCTCTTTCAACGCCTCACGTTGAGCGACTCGAATCAGGTCCGAAAGGTTCGACTGGACTATCATCCCCAGCGCTCGCACTCGTAATGGCTTAAACCGATCTTTCCTACTCAAGGCATCGGCTACGACGTTAGCCTTGCCGGGGTGATAACGGATGTCACAGTCATAATCGCTTAATAACTCGACCCATCTTCGATGAATATGAGACTGCGGTCTCTTATCATCTATAAAATTTGTACATTTTGCGTCGTACAAAGGATTATGAGTTGGGTAATGCTAAAATTTCTTTAATAAACCGCTGATAGTCTCCGGCTAGTCCTAAAAATTGGCGCATTTCCTTTGGCGCCTTGGGTGACTGCCAATTTTAATGGTTTCTATCTTACTCGGATCAGCGTGTATTCCTTGATGCTTTACAACATGCCCAAGGAATTGTGCTTTTGGTATTCAAAATCAGATTTCGAAAACTTCGCGTACAACTCCTCTTGCTTTAACACTTCCACAATTTTCCTTAACCGTCGTTCGTGCTCTTCTTTACGTTGCGAATATATCAAAATATCATCAATGAATGTTATGACAAATTTGTCTAAATAAAGTTTACAGACTCGGTTCATGAGTTCCATGAATGCTGCCGGCGCATTTGTTAGCCCGAAAGGCATAACTAAGAATTCATAATGGCCGTAGCGAGTCCGAAACGCTGTTGTTGCAACGTCCTCCTGTTGGATTTTTCATTTGGTGATAACTATATTTAAGATCAATTTTCTAAAAATAAATCGCCCCTTGCAGTTGGTTAAACAGATCATTTACTTCGAAGAAGTGAATACCTATTCTTGATTGTCACTTTATTCAATTTTCCCTAATCAATACATATCCTAACACTTCCGTCCTTCATTTCCCAAATAACACTGATGCACCCCATGGTGACTAACTAGGTCGCATAAAACCTTATCCATTAATTCTTGCATTTCAGTTGGTGCAAGTCGGTAAGGTGCTTTAGCAACAGGGCCAGCTTGAGGTATTAAATCGATTCTGAATTCGACCTGTCGGGTTGGCGGTAATCCAGGAAGTTCTTCTGGGAGAACTTGTGGAAATTCGCGTACCACCGGGATATCTTCTATATGTTTTCTTTTAAATCTGTGGCAATCACGTTTGTTAAATACACCACGTCTTCTTGACGTAAATATTATACCATCTCAAGATGAGATTAGAGTGGTAACATAATACCGTACACTTTTCTCTGTATCTAATCGCTTCATCGTCCGAAAGAGAGCTTCTAATCATCTTCTTTTCATATTTGATTTCAGCTTCATGTTGAATTAGCCAATCCATGTTAGCTGTTACGTCGAGCTTCTTAACTTTACTGGTCGTAGGTCGATAAGGAAGGTTAATCGTTCAGAATAATAGGACAATTCTGAACAATTTAGTTAACCATCAGGGATCTACCGTTAGCGATTCTACAGTATAGGGTTCTATAGTTTCACTAATCGGTATCTTTTCAAATGATAGGAGGTTAACATGAACTAACTTCTATCGACGACCGTAAAAATATCACCGAAGCCTATTGATTTAAAACTACAACGTACTTAATACCGCCTTTGGATCATGACGTGCTTTATTCGCATTACTCACAAAAGCACGGCTCCTTGCTTGATCAGAGGTTGATGCTTGTCATGAGGTTCGTCTTCCAACGACACTTTGGTTCAACTTTGGGCAATTTCTCTTGAAACGTTCTGTACTGCCACATTCATAGCAAGTACAACTGTTTGGCATAATTTGATTTCTTTGGATGGATTGCTATTGAAGTTGTTGGGTTCGGAGTGGTTGTACACGAATGGGTTGGGGTTGCCGGTTCACATGGCTTCAACTGGTTCTACAATTGGGGCATTACGTCCATCTTTACCACACCTGTGGCCTACTATCACTCGACATCCTTCTTCCTGCCTATAACCATATATTCCACATTTAGGGAAGGACCCTTCATGCGGTTCATGTTTTCACACCAGAACTAGTCTTAGTATAATTCTGGGTTGTAGGACATACCTACTTATTCACAAGTCTATCTTGCACTATACCATTATCATTTCTCTTCTTTAACACTCGACGTCTCACCTAACGTCCTTCCATTCCGCTTCCCATAGAGTCAAATATATCAATGTTGGCTTGTGACACAACCTTTCCGAAGGTTGTATATTTTACAGGATTGACTATACTCCTTATCGATGGAGTTAGTCCCCAATATAGCGCTTACTTCGCTTAGTTTCAGGGGTAATTAGCCATGTCACCAGACATGACAATTCCTTCAAACGATTAGCGTGTTCTAAGTGATCAGCACACAACATTTCTATTTTCCATAGCTCAGTTTCCAATCTCTGAACTTAATTACTCGAATAAAAGTGCTCTAGCACAAGAATTTTAAATTCTGACCATATCATCTGAGTAATAATTTTTTAATTACAATTTTGTACCATCGTGTTCCATCACGATACAACATAATCTACCAACATATCTGTAGCATATTTCACTACACCATGTTTAAGACTCTTACCAACATCCTTAACCATTTCGATCTTTTCTATCCACTTGCTAATCTATTCCTCCCTTTACCAACAGTAAACCATTAATAATTTTCTTAACACAACCAACAAACATATCCTTCATACCGGATCTAATTCATTACAACTACTATTCATGTTTAGTTTATAACTAATACTTGTAGTCATACTAGTATTCGGTGGGACATTATCACTCTTAGTAATACCACTAAGAATTGAAATATTCATATTCATGTGATTGCTGGATCTATAATTCTTCGATCACATTTGCATCAACACTAGCAGTGATCTGTGATACGACATTCGGTATCATCATCTGCTATCTTTGAGCAATTCATTGAATCATATCAATCTCCAGCATTGGAGTTACTCTTTTTATGTCATTATGCCGTACCCATCCCGTACGCAGTAATCAATACTAATCTCACCGTATAACTCGTTACCAGCTCAATCACAACAGCAGGTACACATACACACCAAATATTATCATACATATTACACATACCAGTATCTAGTATATATGTCCCACAAATATAATAACATATGGACTTAACCTGACATCGGTTAACTTTTAAATATGTTTCATAACCCTTGACACCAACTGACATTTAGATCTTTCTCAACAAAGATTAATGTTTAGTATGCTTGATTTCAATATCCTTCTGCATGTCAGCATAACCGATACATGCTCACCGTGAGCACCAAACGATTACGTACCACGGAGTTATAATATCCGTGTCTATTTGTATATCCGGCATACACGGTATACCACCTACAAACGAACAACCAACTATGCTATAATGATTCCAACACCTCTTTGTGTATGGGTAATCATTCTATTCGAGTATACGCGGGTATAGGCATCTAACGGATGTAAGGTTAACATAGGGAGTTGCAAGGTTCAAGGTAATCGCGCGACATGGGTTGCCTTCAAATATTATCAATTACTATTGTGGGAAACTCTATCACTTGCTCAGTCAATGTCCACAGGCGTTCTAGGTTCGCTAAAATCGGTAATTCTCGAACTGGAGGTGGTATGTCTCATATGTTTGAGAGTGAGAGATACACATATATTTATATATATTATTTTTTATCTGCTCATTCATTATCAAATTTATTATTATTATTATTATTATTTTATTTTATTTTATTTATTTATTTATTTATTTATTTACCTTAATGGAATAAGAATGGGTTCAGGTACAAGTCCGTCCGTACGTGAGGGTCGGCGGTTCGGGTGAACATATGGGGTTATTAGGATATACGGTACCGGTGTTGGTAGGGTAAGGGATTTATCAATTTTGGTTGGGAGTGACGGTTACTAGATATTTCTGGTTAATGTCAAACGGGAGATCTAACTTGGTACTATCATAAATACGGCCCGATAAGTCTGACTTATCATCAACCGATGCTCTAGAAATCTCAGCATCCTCGGTACTTTTTATTATTTCATCCCCCGGTTCCTTATCCGGGTCCTATTTCTCAATAGATGTACCCACAAGATATGCACATATATATATATATATATAAACATTAGCACGCATAAATAATATTATATACCTTACACATATGTTGCCATTTTTACCTATTAATGTTCCCCGTGACTTCCCCTGAATTCCCTCGTGCAGACAAGTCTGTTATTATGTTCCGGACCATAATAACTCACTTGTCCATCCAAGTTCATCCAGATCTCGTCACTATAAATTATTAGTTGATATTCAGATCCTATAATACTTGAGCTACTGGTTATATATTAGGTGTCTTTTAAAGACAACCTAATTCTTTATAACCAATGGCTCTGATACCAAGTTCTGTAACACCCCGTAACCGCAGCGGAAACGTAAACGGGATGCAACAGACACCTCTGATATCAACCACATTGTTTATAAAGAAAACTGAATACATTAATATACTTCAAATTACATTATCTCGTATTTCATTACCGTCTAGGTGATACACATATCATACCATACGATACATAATTCTATGTAATATATGTATCCTAACATCCCACACGCAAATCTTACACACATCAAGCACTTAGCACGTAAGCAATCACTTCATCTTAGTTGTACCTGAAAAGCATGTGAGAAAACGGGTCAACTACGAATAGTTGGTGAGTTTCACAATTTGAGTAAACCTTGATAAATCAATATCATAATATAATATTATCTGGGGACACTGTTAACCCAGTACTGTACCCTTTCCGGGGGCAATTTTAACCCAAAAACACCTCTTTGGACATCTGGGGACACCGGGGGCAATGTTAACCCAGAAACACTTCTAGGGACATCTGGGGACACTGTTAACCCAGTACTGTACCCATTCCGTACGATTCCCGTACAATCAAATATTTATAAATACACGCAAATCCATGCGTTTAGTATGTACTTAAACATTTCAATAGTAACATGCTTCCGCCCCGGGAAAATATTTGAAAACAATTCAGAAAAAGGGGCTCGTGAAACTCACCTTAGCACATGCATGCAGGTAACAACAATCATTATCAGTTAACACGTCCAATCTGTAATATGATCCCTACGATCGTTACTATACACTCATTATTAATATAACTTTAACCAAGTTAACCGGTACATCTGGGGACACTGTTAACCCAGACTGTACCCGTTCTGGGGGCAATGTTAACCCTGAAACACTTCTCCGGACTCAGATTGTGATATCGTTTAGAGTTCAATGGTCAAAATTATTATTAGTCGTTTTTCCCGTTTTGCGTGCCTAGCACGGTTATCCGTTTTTACGTTCCAAAAATGAGTTTGGTCACACACTACCCGAAAATAGTTGTTGACTGATAATTTAGTTAAAGTTGTGAAATTAGAGCTCGGTTTAGACGCCCTGTTTGGCCGCGGGACCCGTTTCCGTCTTTAGCGCACCGGAAACTGTTAAATCGTTTAAAATTACCCAAATCATCCGAATTATTTTCGGATGATTTATTTTTACTTGTTTAACTCAGTTATATGAAAATAGTTCATTTTTAGGGTTCTTATACACCAGTCAGCTCGTCTACTCGAACTTTGCTGGTTTACGCGTTTTATATTATAAAAGTTCACTTTTATTCCAAATAAATATCCGTTCATCCTTGGATCTTGGGATTTTGCACAAATAACATTTTGACAGTGGGGAAATTTATAAAAATACTTCCAGAATTAATTTTTATATTTAAAATTTATTTATCTATTTTTAAACACCATTTAAACACTAAATATGTCGTAAATACCAAACGACCTTAGAAAAATCCCAAATTTTTCCTGGATGTCTCTTGCCATCCACATAGTCCCCTGTAATTTTTACAGAACCAAAATCTTCTTTTACATGCCATTTTCACCAAAACCGGGCTACAAAACCCTAGAACTTGTTTATCCTAAAAGCCTACTTAAACTTCTCCAACTGACCTAAAATTTTGTGTGTGACTTATACATGTTATAAAAAGCTTATCTGCAATTTTCCAGAATTATTTCATGATATTTAACTATTTTTCACCATTTTTGGCCAAAACCGAGCATTAAATTCACTAAATATTCATCCTTTGTCCAAAAATTACCAAAATTTCACAGAACTCATATTTTCATGTGTTTAACACCTCTGTAAAATTTCATGACCTAACTCCAAACCATCAACAATCTGTCCAAAAACTCCAAAACCGAACATAAACCGAATATACCTTTCGTTTTCCGCCACTACAAGCTACAAACTCGTCTTTCCGCCTTATCTACCACTAAACACAGAGCCTACAACCAACATACCACAATACCAAGCAAGTTACACTCACGGTCAAGCCTCTTACACTATAGTTTCGGTTCTTGCTTTAAAAACAAAGATTTAAACCGTAAAATTTCGTTCTTGGTTCGTTTAACCCCTTTCTTGGACCAAGATCCCTTGTATAACCCGTATACATCACTTGATCATGCAAGAATCGGTTTTCATCATTGAAACCTCATTTTCTTGCAAATAAACTCAAGAAACGAAGGTAGAAACGTAAATAACTCGACTTTTTACCTCGGTTTTCTTGCTAAAATCTCAGGTTTTAGTTCATACTTTGGAGAGGATTGATGGATCTTGAAAGGTTTGTGTAAAAAAAAGAAATGAAAGCTAGGGGATAACACCCCCATTCCGATCGGAAATAAGGAGGTGGTGGGGTGGGACCCACCTCTCCATTCTTGGCCACTCATTTGGATTCTCGTAATCCGGATAATGTTTTGGATAATCTGGTTCGGTTCGTTTTTCGGTTAAATGTTTAATTCGGCTTAAAACGAGGCTAAAACGGTCATTTTTCGGCTTAAAAATGAAATTTATATAAAACCGATTTAAAAACTTTAAAAACTTAAACCATGACATTTATTAACTTAAAACATCATATTATTAATCGATCGTCTCTTGCTCGGTTTGGTATTAAAGGTTTCGTTTAACGTACCGACGTACATTAAATCGAGATTTCTTTTTCGGTGCTTTAATTCACTTATCCCGAAGCTTTAATACTTCGTAAACATCACTAAATATTATAGATATCGTCTATAATTGAACCCTCGATTCTTTCGGGTTTCAATAACTATCGATCGATTGATCGCATATACAATACGATGAATTATATATTCACGTACAATCAATACATTGAACATGTATTCTCGTATAATTATTATGGTAATTCATGTACCAGACATTAAATATGACGTAACTATTGTCTACTGGTTAGGGTATACCGGTTTTCGTCGGAATCGTTACATATGGTGACTGAAGGCATTGTGCTCGGGCAAAAGATTTCGCGAGATGGTATTGAGGTAGACAGAGCTAAAATCGACACTATCAATAGACTTCCTCCACCGACTAGTGAGAAATCCGTTCGTAGTTTTCTCGGGCATGCGGGTTTTTATCGTAGGTTCATTAGAGATTTTTCTAAGATCACCCGACCCATGACTCGCCTTCTAGAGAAGGACGTCACATTCGACTTCGATGCTAATTTTCTGAAGGCGTTTGAGTTTCTCAAGGGGCAGTTGGTTAATGCCCCTATCATAGTAGCACTCGACTGGAGCTTAACCTTCGGGCTCACGTGCGACGCTAGTGATTTTGCAGTCGGTGCTATTTTAGGTCAGCGGAAGGACAAGCATTTCCATCCTATCTATTACGCGAGTAAGACCCTTAATGATGATCAGGAGAATTACACGACTACTGAGAATGTCCTTCTAGCAGTAGTCTTCGCGTTTGACAAATTCCGTTCTTATCTGGTGTTCTCCAAAACCATCGTTTATACTGATTATACGGAAATGCGATATCTGTTACCCAAGAAAGATGCCAAGCCTCGCCTGATACGATGGATTCTCCTGCTTTCCGAGTTCGATATTAAGATTAGAGATAAAAAAGGAGCGGAGAATGTAGCTGCGGATCACTTATCATGTCTGGAGGATCCGAAGAGATAGGTGATTAGAGAGGATGCCATCGGGGATAAGTTTCCCCACGAGTCATTGATGATGGTGAGAGTGAGATTTGAGAGAGAGCCTGTGTTGTACGTAAGTGCTGTAGAGGAGGGTCTGCCATGGTTCTCCAACATTGCTAATTATATGGCCGAATGAGTGGTTGTCAAGGGCATGAGTTATCAACAGAGGAGGAAGTTTTTCGCAGATGCCAACCACTACATATGGGATGCGTCGTATTTGTTTCGTGTAGGGGCAGATCGAGTGTTGAGGAGGTGTGTGAGTAGGGAAGAGGCCCGTGAGATTCTTAGGCATTGTCATGAGGGTTTTACCGGATGCCACCATAGTTCGTCTTCTACCGCTAGGAAAGTTTTAGATTCCGGTTTTTATTGGCCATCGATTTTCAAAGACTCACACGAGTTTCTTAGAAAGTGTGACGCGTGTCAGCGCACTGATAACATCTTATGCCGTAATAAGATGCCCCAAAACCACATTCAGGTTTGTGAGGTTTTCGACGTTTGGGGTATTGATTTCATGGGTCCGTTCCCTTCTTCTTGAGGGAATCGATACATTCTTGTGGCAATCGACTACGTTTCTAAATGGGTTGTGGCTCAAGCCTTGCCCACTAACGACGCCCGAGTTGTAGTGGGATTCTTGAAGAGATTGTTTAGTCGGTTTGGTACTCCTAAGGCCTTGATCAGTGATAGGGGCACATATTTCTGTAATGCCCAGATGGAGAAGGCATTGGCACGGTATGGGGTCACCCACCGGTTGTCCACTGCCTATCATCCACAAACGAGCGGGCAAGTGGAGAACAAAAACCGAGGAGTGAAACGAATTTTGGAGAAAACTATCGGCAAGAATCTAAAGGATTGGTCCGACAAGTTGGTTGATGCACTTTGGGCTTTCCGAACAGCGTTTAAAATGCCTATTGGGACCACACCCTTTAGGATGGTTTACGGGAAAGCATGTCATCTACCGGTTGAGTTGGAGCATAGAGCATATTGGGTATTGAGATCCGTTAATCTTGACCTAACTCAAGCTGCGAAAAACCGGTATCTCCAAATTCATGAGGTAGAGGAGTTAAGAGATGAGGCATACGGAATATCATGGAGTTATAAGGAGCGTATGAAGGCATTTCATGATCGGAAGTTGAGGAAGGTGAAAGAGTTCAAGTGTGGGTATAGGGTGTTGGTTTATAATTCCCGTCTGAAGTTATTTCCAGGTAAGCTTAGATCGAGATGGGCTGGTCCGTACACGGTGAAGGCGGAATTCCCACACGGTGCAGTTGAGTTAGTTGATCATGAGCGGAGAGCGTGGAAGGTGAACGTCCATTTGTTAAAACATTATATCGGTGGGCCGGCCGATTCGGTCAAGGAAGATGTATTTCTCCTCGACATCCCTACTTTGACTGCTTGATAGGGATAGGCCTAGCGAAATACCCGATTGTACAGTTTGTATACTTTTTATTTGTTTTCCTTTATCTTTTTTATATTTTGAGTCTGTTTAAGTTTTTAGAGTCTGTTTGATATCTGCTTTGGGTGCTTTGAGCTTTGTTTTGCAAGTTTGGATACTTTTGTTCGTAGTCAATCTTCATCCGGACGAGGCGCGTTCTGAGCTTATTTTACTGTAGAGGGTACCCAAAACCTGCGGCCGCGAATGAAATGCTATATAGTTGATTTATTGGAACAAGACATACGCAGATCATTGCCATATTACTAGGGGAGTATGTTCCATTTTTTAATGATGTGTTTTATTTTATTTTATTTCTGCTTTATTTTTGTCCATTTCGTGTCTCTATTGAGGACAATGTGAAATTTAAGTGTGAGGATGGGAAACTGACGTTTTTAGATTTTTATATATAAAAAAAAATTTCAAAAATTTTTTTTAACAAAAAATAATAAATAAAAAAAATAAAATAAAAAGAATTGAAAAACTTAAAAAAAAAGTCCCGAAAATTCTTTTGCGCATAATGGAAAATGATATTATTGTTTAAGGTTGATTTTTTAAAACTACTATTATATATGAGATTAAATAACAGATAACGCACTAAATTTGGGATGTGTCGGTAGGCCCAACTAGCTTTGATGGTCCTCTTTAGTAGATTTTATATATCTAATAATTTGAAAAACGGTGAAACCGAATTTCAATGCTTAGGTAGGATTACCATAATCTAAAAACTTTGAGATGGTAAGACTTAGATGCACTCAAACCAGTACACCACCACATTCCATCTTTTTACGAGCTTAGAAAATAGTTATATATTTAGGGTGATATAAAAAAAAGAAAAAGAAAAAAAAAGAAATGAAAAAAAAAGTATGTTTTGAAAGTGTACTCCGGAAAGTTTTTCCAAAAAGCAATTGAATGGGAAAAGTTATGTATTGTAAAATGCCAAAGAAGCATTCTCAAAGTTAGTAAAAGAGGCCAAAGATGCACATACTAGACGGGACTTAGATTTTACGTGTTACCAAGGGATAATGACTATGAGGATACACTATTGGGGCTCTAAGGTTCTTAGTCAATAAATATAAAATTAGGAATTTATAGGACAAAGTCCGATAATATTTAGGAATAGCTCGTACGACCTCCATAGGACCATTCATCCATCAAATTTCACCGAGTGCATCTACTTAGTACCATCAATGAGTCCTTTGCTTATGGTGATTTGTCGAGCCAGTTTGCTTCGACTCTATTTCTTCTAGATCTCTTTGTCTGAGATGGGTAGGTGTAGCCGTAGATTTTGAACTTTAAAACGCTTAATGCAATTAGGGGCTTGATAGGCTGGTGGCTGGGTTTAAGTGAACAACAATATCGGCAATCGCGGTTTTTGCGTTTATCTATGCTTAAATTAACCTATCTGTTTTAAAGATCGATCTTGAATTATGATTCCATTGTATTATATATTTTTCGAGGAAGAAAAATGTTTAAGTGTGGGGATATTTGATGTGGTATAAAATAAACGTATTATTAAAAAAATATTCCTTACACTTTTAAGTGTTTAATTGAATATTATTCATTACTGGTTCATATTTATTGTCTCAGAACATATGAAAGGATTCTACATAATAATAATAATAATAATAATAATAATAATAATAATAATAAAAGATAGATGATAATAACAATAGTAAAATTACATATAATAATATACATCCAAATAGTCACGTGCAAGTCAAGTTCTTGAGATTTAATACTTATTATTATATTGTAGGCAGATCACTATAAATAATTCTCTCGGCCCAATGAATTGAAGAATATGGTGGGCTTTGTTTAACCTTATGAAAAGGGTATCCAGAAGAAAAAAAGAATATAACAGATGGTTATTATTATTGTTAAAAGGACGTGAGGTTTTGGGGGAGCCGCAGACCACAACAACCTCCATACATTATTATTGTTATTCTTGTTGGTTGTTTGATAGACGAGAGGCACAGCAGCAAACGAAAGAAGAATATTATTATTATTAAAGCAAGAAGGTCACTTTTGATTTATTATTAAATGAGTCAAATTGTTTATTTTATTTTGTCTTCGTTCTTGAACTTGGTTATTGGCTAAAACCCTTTTAGTTACTTAGGCTTGGATGATGTTTTGTTGATTGTTTTGGACTTGTCGGTTTACGGGTTTTGTTTTTGGGATTTTGATTAATTAAAAGTTTTGATCATATTTATTGGATGTGTCTCATGCATATTTATTTTTTATTTGTGTCTAAATGAATGTTTCACATGTTACTTTATTGATTGTCTTTCGATTATAAGTTGCATGTTTGGGTTGTTTACTGTGTGTTTGCAACTTGTTTATGGTTTATTGAGCTCACTTACCATGGAAACTGATTTTTGGCATATTATTAGAAGTTTATATTTTTACTAGCTTAAATATTCGACGGGTGATAAGTTTTCGGGTTTGTCTGTGTTGTTAGGGTTTTAGGTTAAATTATCTGACAGGAGGTTTGCCTATTTTTGCCTTAATTCACTGTTTACCCATGTCCTTTAGACTGTTCAAAAACCACCCCGTGTACTTAGGTGCATTGAGATAGTGAAACCGACGGGTTAGCTGTTTTCTAGGGTAATTAATCTTAGTTGGTGAACTGACATGTGAACCAATAAGCTGGTGTTTTTATATGATCTCTAAGATTTCTTTTTAGGTGACACCTTGAGAGTGATTAAGGATCCATTAAGTTTCCTAGTGCTTCATAACTTTAGATTCCCGATTCCCATAACATTTTCCCGTAACCGATAAAAGCCCGAGTCGTCACAATTCGGATTCCTTGCCTACGTAACTCTTGCTCTCATTTGAATTTACACATGTTTTTATTCGGTAGTTAAATTTTCTTGTTTTCTTTAATTTAATTAAGTAGTTAGTTTAATTAATTATTAGTTTTTAAAATAAAATAAATAAAAATCTAAAAATATTATTTTCTTAATTATTAAATTAATTAGCTTTTAGAACTAGTCTCGTCAATTAAATAAGTGTCTCTAGGGTTCGATATTCACGGTCTTCCCATAGCTATTCTACACCCGATAGGTTCACTTGCCTGTTGCTAGTGGTTTGGTTTAGGGTATTCTAGGTTTTTATTACTCGTTGTGCTTGGACATTATTTGCTAAGATTTTATATACCACTTTGCGCACATCAATGGGTTTACACCAAAAGCTTTTTCTCAGTACTCTCAAGAACAAAATAAAGCTCTAAAGATTGAGACTAAGGCATATTCCACTTTAACAATTACATTACCTGACAATATTTTCCATCAAGTGAGAAGTATTGAAATTTGTTCATCCTTGTTTCAACATATTAGAATGAGAAGTATGGGTAATACTAAAGAAAGTAAAAAGGTAATGTTAAAGTTTCAGTTTCGAAATTTTAACTTGTTGAAAGGAGAGACTGTGGAAGAAATGCTCACAAGATTCAGTCATCTTATTGCTGAGTAGAATAAGTTAAAAATGGAACCAAGTGAAGTTGATAATATTGACACTGTGAAGAATTCTCTTCCAAGATCCTACTCAACGTTTCTCATGGTGCTTAAACAAAATAGTTTGCAATGGAATTTATGAAAAAGATTGAAGATAGATAGTATGATTTAAAATGTCAAAAGTCATTAAAAGAAACTCAAGACCCGACATTATATGGAGGATGCTTGCCATTGAATAGTACCACCGCTCTAATTATTGCATTTCTTACTCAAACTGCATAGGTGGGATCATCTTCCTATAGTGATCCAAATGTATGTTTCATGGCTTCTGGGATCAATGACGTACTTATTGGATCAACTTCAAATGTTTTCACTACTCCACCGAAGGTAAACATGAAGGAAGCTGAACAGAATTTTGATTTTCTTTGTGCATTTATGACTTTTTATGAAAACTTGGTGGGTAGAAAGATTTCTATAAGTTAATTGATTGATGAAGATTATGATCAGATTGATCCTGATGATCTTGAGTTGATGGATCTCAAGTGGAATATGGCTATGATAGTACAAAAAGTGAAAAAGTTTATGCAACGAACTTGAAAATATTTACCATCTTTGAACAATCGGGTTGGTTTTGACAAATTGAAAGTCAAATGTTACAATTGCCAAGAGTTTAGCCATTTTGCTAAAGAATGTGATAAGCTAAAGAAAGAATACAATGGTCCTCGTTCTCAAGACAGAAGTTCAGGAAAGACTTTAACTTAGGTGAAAGATAAACCTTCTGGGAGGATATTCTTGAAAGGCTATGGTATCAAAAGCTTTACTCATAGCTGATGGGATATATTGGAAACAACGACTGTTGGGGAATGGAGTTCAAGCTAATCTAGCAATGTTTGAGCACATTGAAGATTTTCAAGATGCAAGTGGAGTGGGATTGATTTCTGAAAGTGAAGTTGAGACTGAATCATATTCTGATGTTTCTTGCAAAATGAATCCGACAACTTTTGCTTGCATGTCTAAATTTGACGAGGTCAATTTTTGTTCTGATTCTATTATGTTAAGTCAAGAAATAGACCTAAGGGGGAGATTGTTAAGTCAAAGACTTGTTCTATGGAACATGTGGAAGATTGAAATCTTCTCAACCTCTCCAGAACTTGCTAAGTATGGATCCGGGCACACCTTAGACTTCCGAGAAAGCTTTTACTTTGCCGGGTACGATAATTTGTCTATCGGGCAGGGTTATCTTCTTGAAGTCTTCTTTAGTGGAAATCCGGGCAGGGTTTGCAAATTAGTGTATTACCGGGCAAGGTTCACTAGTTTATGCAAGTCCGGGCATGGTGCACTGTATCAAGCAAGTTTTTCTTCATAGCCAAGTAAAGTTCACTTCCGAGTAAGCTTTAGGCTAACCAAGCTCATGAAGCCAAGTATTTGGATGACCGAGCAAGGTATTCATTAATAATTATGGTCCAAGTAGGCTTGATGATTTAATGATATATCTCAAGTATGATCGGGCAAGGTTCAACTCAAGCAAGGAACAGTGCTACCAAGCACACTTTGCTAATAAGCTATTCTCTAGCAAAGGGTTGAAGGGACCATGAAGAACAAGGTTGCTCATAAGGGTTTGTCGGGCAAAGTCTGACAAAGTCAAGAAGATTGAAGTCCACCCGGTGAGTATTTTACTTTGTAAAATACTCTTCAAGTAAAGTCTACCCGGAAACTGATTCCAAGCACACTTTTATATTACCAAGTCCTAAAGGATGGCAGAGCATACTCGGAAAGACAAGATTGATGCTAGCCTACCCGAAAGACTTGTTTTACACTTAGGATTATTTCTGAATATGTAACTTGAATATGTCTTATCTGTTAGGGTTTCTAGAAGGAATGACAGCTGTCATAGGGTGGCAGGCTTATAAATAGAATGTTTTAGTGCACGCCGCCTAAAGGTAGACAGACACATTAATTGAGAGAGAATATTGTGTGTGACAGCTGTCTTAATATAGTACGGATAAAACCTTCCTTCAAGAAACCCTAAATCGATTATCCACTTTGTATGATTTATAATATATAAATGGAAATCTTTTGAGTGAATCTTGTTTGTGTTGGTTACCTTTGAATACTGGTTATACAAACATATGTTTGTTATTGATTCCGCCTTTAACAAACGAGAATCTTTCTAAATATAGCAACCCGTCATTATCTCTCCTGTCGGCACATTTATTTGTGTGAGTTATGACTTGATTTGAGTAAGATCTAGCTGAAATCGGGGACCTGACAAGTGGTATCAGAGCCTGTTACTGCTATTTCGGAAAGAATCTTGTTGCTGATTGAAGATTTGAAGAAAGATGACCTAAGCAGACCACTGTTTCATTGTTTCGTGACGTCAGGAGCTCTGTTTTTCATTTTTCTTCCAGATCTACATTCTAACGGTGTTTTCTCTTCCTTATTTCAATCAAAGCTTTAATCTTTATATATAAATCTTGCTCTAATCGTATCAGACACATCAGATCTGGACAACCTGTTTTCAGAACTGATTATTTTAAAACTTTGCTTTCTACAAAGAAACTGATTTTAAGTCTTTGAAAATGTATGGATATGAGGAACAAGAGGTGTCTACTAACAAGATACCAATATTGTATGGACAGGAAAAGTTTACCAAGTGGAAAGTGCTTTTTGAAGCAGCCGTATGCTACAATGATGTTGATATGTGGAACTCCATCAAGAATGGTCCACAAGCTGCAGTTGAGGAAGGTGCAAACACAGCTGGATCTGCTGCTGTAAGAGAAAGAAAGAGAAAGGTGGATGACAGGTCCTTAGCTATGATTAAGCTAGGACTGTCTTGGGAGATTTTAACCAAGGTGGCACATCATACAACTGCCAAAAAAATGTATGATGCCATACTTGAGATGTATGAGGGGAATACTGAACTGAAGAATATAAAGAAACAAAGATTGAAGCAACAGTTGGAAAGGTTCAAGTATAAGGAAGGAGAAAAATTGAAATCAATACTAGAACGTTTTCTAGCTATTGTGAATGAGTTGAGGACAACTGATTATGTCATGACTGATTTTAACCTAAATACCAAGTTGCTCAATTCAATGCCCAAAGAATGGTACACTACCTGCAAATTCATCCTTCAAAAGCCCAATTTCAATTAGTTAAAGGTGGATGATGTAGTATGTTTCCTTCAAGCTGCAGAAATAGAAATGATTGAGAATGAAATGATCAAAGAAGAGAAGCCATGTTTTCAAGTAGCCAATGCTCTCATTGCACCTATGGGGAACTTGTCAACCAAACACCAACAACAGATTCCCATCATTGAAGAACCAATTGAGCATGGTGTTGACACACCTAAGGCTTTTGTTGGTGGTAGTTCAAGCAACTCACAAAATCAGCAAAGGTTAATGTCCAACTCCTAGAAGAACATGATTCAGCATCAGTGGCTAGTGGACATACACCTTTTGTTGGTGGCAATGGAAATCATGGATCAGACTATCATGTTTTACTCTCAATGTTCACTGAATCTTACAATGCTTTTGTTACAAAGAACGTGGTTCATACAAGCATTGTTCAAGATGATTTGGAGCAAATTGATGCAGATGATTTGGAGGACATGGATTTGAAATGGCAAGCAGCCATGTTGGCACTCAGAAGCAAGAGGCTGTATAACAGAACTGGTAGATCACTTCTATCAGGGCCAAATGAAAGGATTGGATTTGACAAGTCAAGGGCCATCTGTTACAACTGCCAACAGCCAGGTCATTCTTCTAGAGATTGCAACATGCCAAGGAACTATCAAGTGAATCAATTTAAAAACCAACCAAGAAGCCAGCACCATCTGTTTCAACAACAGACTCAGCCAAGGAACAATTTCAATAACCACAACTCCAACAACTATAACCCCAACTTCAACAACTTCCAACAGCCTCCAATGAACAATAATCAACAAGTTGTGCCACAGAATCAAGGATTTCAAAGGAACAACTATCAGAATAATCAAACTATTCCAAACAATCCAGTTCCATCCAACCAAAGTCAACCAAGAAATCAAGGGAATGTGGCTGTAACTTCACAGCATGAGGGTAACTTTGATTGGAGTAATCATGAAGAAGACATTGTAGATGACATCAAGAGGGCAAATGTGGCTTTCATGGCCTTGATTGAGAAAGAAGTTGGTTCATCACCTCAGTTACACTCTGCTCCTACTGTTGATTTAAATGAAATTATCAATGAATTGAAAACAAAAGTAGGCAAGCTGGAAAGTGAGTGTTTTAGGAAACAGAGTATCATCAATGGGTATGAAGCCAGTGAGATGATCAGTGAAGAAAAGATTAAAAGTCTGGAAGATAATTGCATGATCAGTTACATAACCCAAACCAGATATATCACTGAGATAGATGGACTAAAGAAGATGTTAGTTGAAGAAAAGGAGAAGAACACAAAACTGCAAGTTGAAGTTGAATTCCTGAATAACTTGATCTCTACAGGAAACATATGTTGTATACTAAATCAAGTAAAGGACAAAGACAAATACAAAGCAGTTCCACCTCAATTCAATTACAATTTTATGCCCAAAGTTGACAAAGAGAAAAGTGATGCATACATGCAGTAGTTCAGGGATGTCTTTCAAGATAAAGAAGAATTTGTTGATTTGTACAGAAATGTTGAAGTGAATGAAGAAGGTGAATTTGTTGTGAAAGAAGAAGTAAAAGAAGATAAGTCAATTGGAGTTCAAGTATCTGAGGAGACTTTGATTCTAATGATCTCAATCAAGATGATTTGAGTGATTTGAGTGATCAGATCACAGATGAACAGATCAAAGAAGCTGAAAGAGGAAGGAGATATAAGAAACCAGAATCCATTGACAAACTCCCCAAGTATCCACCTGTAACACCTAGAATGAAGAAGCAGAATGTGAAAATGAGAAGAGAGCATGTGTCTTATGACAATTATGAAAAGAGAAAGGTAAGCTACAATGCAGTCAAGCCACCAAGCAAGGTTGTGTTGAAAAGGATAAAACAAAATAAAAAGAAGAGAGTAACTGAAGAAGTTTATTTAGAAAATTTTATCCCTGTTTATCCAATCTTTTCCAGTCATGAAGTACTTGATGTTGGAGAAGTAGAAACCATGGAAGAATATGAGAAAAGACAGCCAAGACACAGAGAAAGCAGTGATGAGGAACCTATGAAAATGGAGAAAGTTGTCTTTGTTAAAAGCAAAGTTGAAAGACAAAACATCAAAAATGAAGAATTTGTGTCTTTCTCTATTGATTTTGATAGTCTGAAGACTCAGAAGACTCTTGGAGTCAAGACACCTAAACCAAGTGAAAGGTTCAAGAAACCAAAAGAACCTGAAATTTTCAAAGGAATGGTTTGGTGCAGAAAATGTGATGAGTATGGTCATCACACAGACTCCTGTAATGAAAGACTCAAATTCAAGCCTTTTCATGTCCCTGATGAAACAAAGTATGGACAAGACTTTGTTTTGTACAAGCAAAAGTATGATGAATACCTGGGAAAGGGAAAAGTTTATGAAAAGGGAGTACTGAAGAAAGAGACCCAAAAGGATCAAATGAAATCAAAGAAACCTGTGGATAAGCATGCTTAAAAGAGTAAATCTCCTGTGAAGAGTGAAAGGAAGAATAAACAGAACACTCAATCCTTAAGAATCATTCCTGATAAGGATACTCAATCTGTTAAATCTGATAAGTCTCAGGAATCATCAAGCAGTGAGAAGATGTAACGATTCCGGCAAAACCAGGTATACCCGAACCGGTATATACTATTTATGTGTTAATTAGTAATGAATATATGAATTATAATGCGTTTATACGAGTATGTATGATTCACAGTACGGACTATACTCGATTATGCAGTTAATCGTATTAGAAATACGACTAACCGATTTACGGTTATTGAAGCCCGAACGAATCTAGGATTACATTATAGACGGGATATATGATAGTTAGTAATGTTTACGAAGTATTAAAGCTTCGGGATAAGTGAATTAAAGCACAGAAAAAGAATTTTCGATTTAATGGTACGTCGGTAAGTTAAACGAAACCTTTAATACCAAACCGAGCAAGAGACGATCGATCAAGCCGAAAAAGATGCGCAAATATTAATAATATGATGTTTTAAGTTAATAAATGTCATGGTTTAAGTTTTTAAAGTTTTTAAACCAGTTTTATATAAATTTCATTTTTTAAGCCGAAAACGACCGTTTTAGACTCGTTTTAAGTTGAATTAAACATTTAACCGAAAAAAAAACTGAACCAGATTATCCAAAACATTATCCGGATTTCCAAAATCCAAATGGGTGGCTAGAAATGGAAAGGTGGGTCCCACCCCACCTCCCCTTGACTTTCGATCGGACAAGGGTATATCCCTTGTCACTTGTTATTTTTTTTAAAACAAACACCTCAACCTTCATCAATTCTCTCCACATTGTGACCTAAAAACCCGGATTTGTAGCAAGAAAAGTAAGGTAAAAATCGAGTTATTTATGTTTTCATCTTCTTTTCTTGAGTTTATTTGCAAGAAAATGAGGTTTCAATGATGAAAACCGATTCTTGCATGATCAAGTGATGTATAAGGGTTATACAAGGGATCTTGGTCCAAGAAAGGAGTTAAACGAACCAAAAACGAATTTTTACGGTTTAAACTTTAGTTTTGAAACAATAACCGAAACTATAGTGTAAGAGGCTTGATGGTGAGTGTAACTTCCTTGGTATTGTGGTATGTTGGTTGTAGGTTCTGTATTTAGGGGTAAATAAGGAGGAAAGACGAGTTTGTAGCTTGTAGTGGCGGAAAACAAAAGTTATATTCGGTTTATGTTCGGTTATGAGTGTTTTGGACAGATTGTGGTACATTTAGAGTTAGGCTACGAAATTTCACAGAGATGATCTACACATGGAAATATGAGATCTGTGAAAATTTGGTAATTTTTGGACAAAGGATGAATATTTGGTGAATTTAATGCTCGGTTTTGGCTAAAAATGGTGAAAAATACTTAAATATCATGATAAATTCTGGAAAATACCAGATAAGCTTTTTATAACATGTAAAAGTCACAAACAAAATTTTAGGTCAGTTGGAGAAGTCTAAGTAGGCTTTTCGGTTAAACGAGTTCTAGGGTTTTCTAGCTCGGTTTTAGTGAAAATGGCATGTAAAAATAAATTTTGGTTCTGGAAAAATTACAGGGGACTATGTGGATGGCAGGGGTTATCCAGAAAAAATTTGGGATTCTTCTAAGGTCGTTTGATATTTACGACATATTTAGTGTTTAAATGGTGTTTAAAAATAGATAAATAAATTTTAAATATAAAAATTAATTCTGGAAATATTTTTATTAAATTCTCCACTGTCAAAAAGTGATTTGTGCAAATTTCAAGATCTGAGATTAAACGGATAATTATTTGTGCAAAACAAACTTTTAAAGTCTAAAACGCGTAAACCGGTAAAGTTCGCCTAAACGAGCTGACTGGTGTATAAAAACCCTAAAAATGAACTTTCATATAACTGAGTTAAACAGGTAAAAATAAATCATCCGAAAATAATTCGGATGATTTGGGTAATTTTATCCGGTTTAACAGTTTCCGGTACACTAAAGACGGAAACGGGTCCCGCGGCCAATCGGGGCGTCTAAACCGAGCTCTAATTTCACAACTTTAATTAAATTATCAGTCAACAACTATTTTCGGGTCGTGTGTGACAAAACTCATTTTTGAAACGTAAAAACGGATAATCGTGCTAGGCACGCAAAACGGTTAAAGTTATATTAATAGTGATTGTATAGTAACGAACTTAGGGATCGTATTACAGATCCGGATTAGTAGCTGCGTACTGTGTTACCTACTTGCTTGCGAAAGGTGAGTTTCACGAGCCCCTTTTTCTGAATTGTTTTTAAATATTTTCTCGGGGCGGGAAGCATGTTATTATCAAAATGTTTAAGTACATACTGAACGCATGGATTTGCGTGTATTTATATATATTTTATTGTACGGGAATAGTACGGAAATGTACTAAGATGGTAATTGTCTGAGTTGCTAACATTGTAAGGCCCCGTAACACGAGTGATTAGCTAAAAGCCGGTAGAGAGTGAATAGTACTATTGGTCTGACAAACCCAACTGGTCCGGCATGGATTTGCTGATGTTTCCCAGCCAGTTGCACATGTCTATTTTGTTGTTATTTATTTTGCTATGTAATGTTAGGCATAGCGGTTTGGGGCAGGTTCGTGGGCGGAGTATGCCACGGGGTTTGTATGTGGATAGTCAGAGGTTTCACTTGTGGGCTCAGCATAATTACATCGCTATTATATGATTATTATAATGATTTGTCACTGCTTATTTAAATTAGTGAAACTCACCAACTATTCGTAGTTGACCCGTTTTCTTTACATGCTTTCTAGGTACCCCCAAACTGGAATAATTTCTACATGCTTGACGATGCGTGCTTTTTGTGGAATCTAAATGATCTTTTTGTATTAAATATGTTAATGTACTGTTGGTAAAACTTATGTGTTAACGCCTAGACGGTAACTAAACTCGGAACAATGTAATATGGTGTAAATTAATGTAGTGGTGTTTTTTTTATAAGCAATGCTGTTGATATCAGACGTGTCTGTTGCATCCCGTTTACGTTTCCGCTGCGGTTACGGGGTGTTACAGAACTTGGTATCAGAGCCATTGGTTATAAAGAATTAGGATGTCTTTAAAAGATACCTAAAATATAACCAGTAGCTCAAGTATTATAGGATCTGAATATCAACTAATAATTTATAGTGACGAGATCTGGATGAACTTGGATGGGCAAGTGAGTTATTATGGTCCGGAACATAATAACAGACTTGTCCGCACAAGTGAATTCAGGGGAAGTCACGGGGAACATTAATAGGTAAAACCGGCAACATATGTGTAAGTATATGATAAAATGTTTATGTGACAAAGTTGTATAAGTTTGTGTATATTAATTATGATTTACAGTATGGAAGGAACTATATGTTTGCTAACTTGTGTACAGGTAAGGATGTCGAGGTCACGAAGTCTGTCAGTGGAGGAGGACCCGGAGGAGGCCAGTTCCGGGAACTCTAGGAGCTTACGCCTAGCATCCAGCACTGAGCCTAGTGAGACTAGCCGTAGGAATACAAGCCTGTCCTCCCCTACTAGGGTTGCCAGATCCCCCACCCCACCCGCACCACAGGCCACCCCTACCCCTCCCAGACCCGGATCCCGCCTCGCGGCGCGGATCAGTGTCCCCTATGTCCCACCTACCTCTACCCCACCCAGACCTACTTTCCACAGGGGCGAGTCCTCCCGCCCCCAGCCCGAGCCTGTGCCTCCACCCGTGTGGGTTACCCCTAGGCTGGAGAGGGATGAGCGTCCCTCCTCCGAGGCTGCATGGCTCCGAGTGCTCACCGAGCAGGTGGTTGAGCACACCATCGCCTTGACGGTAGGGATCCAGAGGAGGAGACACTTGGCGGACTGCGTACTGGACAGCCAGTACGCGATTGGCCAGCTGAGGAGGGAGGGCGAATACTCCCAGTGGATGATTGACCGGATGGAGACACGGATCCGGGGTTTGCTGGCGGTGTTGGTGGTGATGGTAGCAGTGTTGGTGTGGTTGGTATACCACCATGCTTAGTTATGTTAGGGTGGTAGTAGTCAGGGTCCGCTTTTTGATACTCTGTGTAAGCAGTTAGTGGCGATGCTAACATAGAGTGAATCTCGGGTAGTTATAGTACAGCCACTAGCCCATAGGGGGTCTCTTTTGGGGATATCATTGTAGATACTTTTGGTGTATCATTCAAGCACTGACCCATAGCGGGTTATGTCGAAATGATGCCGATGTAGGACTGATGTATGAAAACTTAATCTATGTGATGATGTTTATGTAAAATCCATATGAAATATTCCACAACAGAAAGCCTTATATCATGTTTTTCAAGCCCTTTGGATGCAAATGTTTTCTTCTGAACACAAGGGATTATTTGAACAAGTTTCAAACAAAATCTCTAGATTGTTTCTTTGTTGGATATTCTACACACTCAAAGGCATACAGAGTATATGTGAAAGACCATCTGAGTGTCATAGAATCATCTGACATCATCTTTAATGAGAATCAATTCAACACAGTTGATGGTGCAGCATGGCTGTTTGATCATGAAAAGTTGATAAGGTCTTTCAAGATTTATCCTGAAGACTTTGATGACTCATTCTACAAGTCCAGTGTAACTGAAGAGAAAAGGAAGGAACCACTGGACTTAGAAAAATTGTGAAAAAAGGTTGCTAGAAAAGAAAAAGAATATACTTTTGTGAAGAACTCCTCAAGTGATATTATTGATCAAGAAAACAATCACAGGTCTGAAAATGATCATGCAGAGGTTAATCAAGACAATCAAGAAGTAGAGAATGATCAGGTTCAGACTGAAGAGAATCCAAGCAACCAAACCATTGAAGAAGATGTAACTACTGCAAGATTTCAGCATTTGTTTGAAAGCTTGAATATTGGAATCAATGGTGCATCCACTTCAGGACAACATAATGATGAAGCACCCAAATTTCATGATGCAGAGACTGATTTGATCATTGAAGAACCATAATTTAATGAGTCAAATCTTGACACAACTGTGTCTACAGATATGATTGTTCAAACTCCTTATGTAAAAAAGAATCATCCTTCTGAAAACATCATTGGAGATTTACATGAAAGAGTCACAAGAAGTCATTCAGAAATTGCTAACATCTGTCTTTATTCCTGCTTTCTATCCCAAATAGAGCCTAAGAACATTGCTCAAGCACTAAAAGACAATAGTTGGGTAGAAGCAATGTAGGAAGAACTGGCAAAATTCAGAGATCTACATGTGTGGGATCTTGTTGATAGATCAATTGACAAATATGCAATAGGAACCAAATTGCTTTTCAGAAACAAGAGGGATGAGAAGGGTTTGGTGATTAAGAATAAAGCTAGGCTTGTGGCATTGGGATGTCTTCAAGAGGAAGGAATAGACTTTGAGGAAGTTTTTGCTCATGTGGCAAGACTTGAAGCTATTAGGATTTTTCTTGCATATGCTGCCTCAAAGAACATTAGAGTATTCCAGCTTGATGTAAAGTCAGCATTTCTAAATGGAAAGATTGATGAAGAGGTGTATGTTGCTCAACCTCCAGGTTTTGAGGATCCTATGTATCCAAACAGGGTGTATAAGCTAAACAAAGCCCTTTATGGATGGCATCAGGCTCCTAGAGCATGGTATGATGAGCTGTCAAATCATCTTATTGAAAATGGTTTTCAGAGGGGAGCCATTGACAAGACACTCTTCTACAAAAGAAAGGGATCAGACTTGCTGCAGTTACAAGTCTATGTTGTTGATATCATCTTTAGTTCAACCAATGATAAAATGTGTTTGGAGTTTGAAGGGGTAATGAAATCCAAATATAGCATGAGCTCTATGGGAGAAATGAACTTCTTTCTGGGATTGCAAGTTCAACAAAAAGATGAGGGGATCTTCATTCACCAAACTTAATATGTGCAGGACATCTTGAACAAGTTCAACTGTCATGAATATAAAACTGCTTCAACTCCAATGAACACCAAGAAAAGATGATTGCAGATGAAAAGGGGGAGCCTGTAGATGAACATGAATATACAGCGAAAATTTGATCTCTGATGTACCTTACTGCAACAAGATCTGACATTATGTTTGCTGTGTGTCTCTGTGCAAGATTCCAATCAAGTCCAAAAGTCTCCCACATGAATGCTGTTAAAAGAATATTTAGATATTTGAAGGGAAGACCAGATTTGGGGATTTGGTATCCAAAGAATCAATCATTTGATCTAACTGCATACACAGACAGTGATTATGATGGCTGCAACATGAGCAGGAAGTCAACCTCAGGAGGATGTCAATTCTTGGGAGAAAGGCTAGTGTCATGGCAATGCAAGAAGCAAACAACAGTCTCAATCTCAACTGCAGAAGCTGAATATGTTGCTGCATCTGCCTGTTGTGCATAAGTTCTATGGATTCAGAACCAGATGCTGGATTATGGTTTGAATTTTCTGAATACCCTATTTTCATTGATAATACTGCTGCATACTTTATTTTAAAGAATCCAGTCCAACACTCAAAGACTAAGCATATTGAAATCAGACATCACTTCATTAGAGACTGTCATGAAAAAGGTTTGATTGAAATGCAGAGAGTTGACACAAGTGACAACTTGGCTGACCTATTCACCAAGCCACTTGACAGAACCAGATTCAACTTTCTTCTGAAAGCTCTGGGTATGATCAACTCAGATGAGGTCTGATTGAGGATGTGTGCTTAGTATGTGTCTCAATGTGCTAATTGATTATTCTTGCTTGAGGTCACATACTTTGAATGTTGAATGAATATGTTACTTGTTTGCTGTTACCTATTTTGTGCTTAACTGATTATCAGTGCTATGTATGTGTCATTGATGCTAATGATTGTTAGTCAGTTAACTGCTTTTGACATTATGATAAGTAATTTGAATTGATTAAACTGATTAAATGCTTATATGATGTCATAAGTAATCACTTGATTATGATTGCTTGTATATGTGTGTTATCTTATCATCTTGATGTTATTAAGATAGGATAGACTATGAATGTTAGAAATGTCTGCTTGTTCTGATGATGTTAAGAATGATTAAGATTTGGATATGTTACAACTGTTTATGTCAAAATATGTCTTTATGTCAAATTTAATGGTTTCAAATGAATTTTCAAATGAATTTTGTGCATAATCACAAATTTTGATCAAAACATGAGCAAGTTGTTAATGGTGTTGAGACATGATAATACTATTCAGTTCAAGCTTTAAAGAAGCTTAAAAGAAGGATTTTTCAATGAAAAGTCTCAGGTAGTTATCTTTGCTGAAAATTATGTCATTTGCCCAGTTGGAAGGACATACACTTTTGTATGTTTGGTCCTGCAATCTGAAAAGTTTAAAAGGATAGCCATTAACCAGAAAACTGAAAGCATTTGGGGCAATTATAACTTCTTTTCTATTCCTTCACTTAAAACTATGTCAATAGCTCTGACTTTGAAAGGACATATATTCACAATGTATGTTTGGTCCTGTTGACTACTTGTGGTCAAACAAAATAACCATTTACCAGCCAATTAAGAGACATTGGGGTGATTGAATATTTAACTTAATATAATGGGAAATGATAGTACATTGATTACTTAGCCAATCATATGGATTTATTAAGCTAAAAGGACTCTTGGTAAAGTCATTAACATGTATGGTTGCTTTCTCATGATATGTAAAATCTAAGGTGATATAAACATAAAGAAAATGCTAAGATTTATGTGGAGTTACATTGTTGTCTATGTATGTTCCTAGATAAATCTTTTTCAAATGATAGGCATAAAAGTGATTATCCAGTCATACACAAGCCTGTTGGTCTTTGGTTACCCAAAATGAAACATCTTTTAAAGAATGACAAAGAACAGTTGTGAACTACTTTAATTTCAAAATTTTGTCAACCAAAAGTTGATACTTGTTCAAAATTTTTATTTAGAAAATACAAACATGAGGGTTAATTCCAGAACTACAAGGGTGGAGGCAATCATATAAGTCCTTTAAACATCCTAAATGAAAGGCCTGTAGGTCCGACTTGCGTGGCATGTAAGTCCAACGTTCAACCTCACATATGTTTGTGGATTTGAAAAGATGTATCTTAAAAATATTTCAAAAGTATGTTCTGTCATTAAAAGTTTTAACCAAAACCAGGGGGTCAAAGTCAAATTGAGGTGATCTGGAGAAAGCCAAATAAGCCTTGAGGATAGATAAGGAGCATCAGAAAACAATATGTGTTATCTATTGAATTTTTTGCAAAATTAATTGAAATTAATCATATCACCAAAGAAATGAAAATCATGTTAAGTCTAGACCTACTGTTGACCTGTCTGTATAGTCATAATAATGCTGAGAATGAAGTATTGAGAAAGCTACTTGGTCAATATGATCCCATTCTTGAGATCTTTTCAGTTTATAAAAGAAATTGTTTTGAAAAGAAACATATCTGAAATTTGATCTCTAAATGCACCATTTGCTCTTAAACTATGATATGAAATGATACATAACTTAGAAATGTCTTTGACAAGTGGTTTAAGTCAAACAGCGTTGCATTTTGCCTAAAATAGGTTGAATATGTAAGTTCGGGCAAGGTTTGATGTTTCTGACCTTCCCGGGCACAAAACAGTTGAATATGGTTGAATATGTATTTTCGGGTAAGGTTTACTGCTTTATAACCTTTCGGGCAAACTTAGGTACTTTTTTCTAAGTTTGTCTTTTTCGGGTAAGGTTTGATGCTTTATAACCTTTCCGGGCACACTTAGGTACTTTTATCTAAGTTTGTCTTTTTCGGGTATGATTTGATGATTTGAATTTTCTCGGGTAGACTATCCTATGTGTGAATATGTTGATCCTAGGAAGCTTTGTGCTAACATAGGATTGTCGGGCAAGCTCTTTGAAATCTTAGACTATGGTACACTTAGATGTTTTATATTTAATTTCATTTCGGGCATGCTATGTATTATTTGTGATTATAATTGCTTTGAAATTACAAGTGTTTTCGGGCAGACTTTGTCTTCCGGGCACACTTTATATTCAGGATACACTACTGTTCCCTCAATATACTTGGTAATTTCAAAAATTTGACTTTCCGAGTACACTGTCTGCAAGATATCATTTCGGGCAGACTTTATACTCTATGAAAGTTGTTCGGGTATACTTTGTAAAGAAGGTTGTTCGGGCATATTATCTTATGAAGGTTGCTCGGGAACACTGTTCATCAAAGTATGTTTGATTGAATGTGTCTATGATTTTGATAGGGTTTATGCTAGATTGAGTTACTTGATTTATGTTTGAGAAATTTATTTGGGTATCTTAATTGATTCCTAGCAAGAATGCTTATTTGAAATTTTTATACTTGATTATTTATCTTGTGATTAAGTTCTTAAGAAATCTGGTATTTTAGGCAAGCTTTCTTCATAATGTCTTGACTTTAAATTATCTAGCTTGACCAAGCAATGTTTGTGAATAACAAGGAATCGGGTAAACCATCTCAATCATCTCCGATCGGGATAGCCATTTCACCTCCAATCTTTGGCAAGCTGTGCAAGAAGCGCTGGGAACGCGCATTGATCTAAGCACAGCTTACCACCCTCAGACCGATGTCAGTCTGAGAGGACCATCCAAACCCTAGAGGATTTGCTTCGTGCATGCGTACTGGATTTTAAGGGAAATTGGGATCAACATCTCCCACTCGTTGAATTTTCCTATAATAACAGTTACCATAGTAGTATAAAGGCAGCGCCTTACGAAGCATTGTATGGTCGGAAGTGCCGATCACCACTCTGCTGGACTGAAGTGGGCGACACTCAGGTTATTAGATCAGACCTGGTCCAGGAAACGACCAGCAAAATCCTTGAAATTAGGAACAATCAGAAGGCCGCGCGGGATCGGCAGAAGAGTTATGCCGATACCCGTAGAAAACCGTTGTCGTTTGAGAAAGGTGATAAAGTGTATTTGAAGGTATCACCTTGGAAGGGTGTAGTTAGATTTGGAAAGGCGGGGAAGTTAGCCACGAGATATATTGGACCATTCAATATTACTGCAAAAATCGGTCCCGTAGCATACCGATTAGAACTACCCGATGAACTGAGTGCAGTTCACAACGTGTTTCACGTATCGAACTTGAAAAGATGTCTGGCGGATGAGACGTCGGTGTTAATTTTAGAGGGTGTTCAAATAAGTGATAAGCTCAATTTCGTAGAGGAACCCATAGAAATAGTAGACGGGAAAATCAAGCAACTTAGACACAATAAGATTTCGTTGGTCAAAGTTAGATGGAATTCGCAACGAGGCCCAGAATATACATGGGAACGAAAGGACGAATTCCGGAAGAAATACCCCTACCTATTCCCTCAAAAGGAGGTAGTCGACGCGTAAAATTTCGAGGACGAAATTTTTTTTTACGAGGGGAGAATGTAACGATTCTGGCAAAACCAGGTATACCCGAACTGGTATATACTATTTATGTGTTATTTAGTAATGAATATATGAATTATAATGCGTTTATACGAGTATGTATGATTCATAGTACGGACTATACTCGATTATGCAGTTAATCGTATTGGAAATACGACTAACCGATTAACGGTTATTGAAGCCCGAACAAATCAAGGATTACATTATAGACGAGATATATGATAGTTAGTAATGTTTACGAAGTATTAAAGCTTCGGGATAAGTGAATTAAAGCACAGAAAAAGAATTTTCGATTTAATGGTAAGTCGGTACGTTAAACGAAACCTTTAATACCAAACCGAGCAAGAGACGATCGATCAAGCCGAAAAAGATGCGCAATTTTTAATAATATGATGTTTTAAGTTAATAAATGTCATGGTTTAAGTTTTTAAAGTTTTTAAACCGGTTTTATATAAATTTCATTTTTTAAGCCAAAAACGACCGTTTTAGACTCGTTTTAAGTTGAATTAAACATTTAACCGAAAAACGAACTGAACCAGATTATCCAAAACATTATCCGGATTTCCAAAATCCAAATGGGTGGCTAGAAATGGAAAGGTGGGTCCCACCCCACCTCCCCTTGACTTCCGATCGGACAAGGGTATATCCCTTGTCACTTGTTATTTTTTTTTTAAAACTAACACCTCAACCTTCATCAAATCTCTCCACATTGTGACCTAAAAACCCGGATTTGTAGCAAAAAAAGTAAGGTAAAAATCGAGTTATTTACGTTTTCATCTTCTTTTCTTGAGTTTATTTGCAAGAAAATGAGGTTTCAAAGATGAAAACCGATTCTTGCATGATCAAGTGATGTATACGGGTTATACAAGGGATCTTGGTCCAAGAAAGGAGTTAAACGAACCAAAAACGAATTTTTACGGTTTAAAGTTTAGTTTTGAAACAATAACCGAAACTATAGTGTAAGAGGCTTGATGGTGAGTGTAATTTGCTTGGTATTGTGGTATGTTGGTTGTAGGTTCTGTATTTAGTGGTAAATAAGGAGGAAAGACGAGTTTGTAGCTTGTAGTGGCTGAAAACAAAAGGTATATACGGTTTATGTTCGGATATGAGTGTTTTGGATAGATTGTGGTACATTTAGAGTTAGGCTACGAAATTTCACAGAGATGATCTACACATGGAAATATGAGATCTGTGAAAATTTGGTAATTTTTGGACAAAGGATGAATATTTGGTGAATTTAATGCTCGGTTTTGGCTAAAAATGGTGAAAAATACTTAAATATCATATAAATTCTGGAAAATACCAGATAAGCTTTTTATAACATGTAAAAGTCACACACAAAATTTTAGGTCAGTTGGATAAGTCTAAGTAGGCTTTTCGGTTAAACGAGTTCTAGGGTTTTCTAGCTCGGTTTTAGTGAAAATGGCATGTAAAAATAAATATTGGTTCTGGAAAAATTACAGGGGACTATGTGGATGGCAGGGGTTATCCAGAAAAAATTTGGGATTTTTCTAAGGTCGTTTGGTATTTACGACATATTTAGTGTTTAAATGGTGTTTAAAAATAGATAAATAAATTTTAAATATAAAAATTAATTCTGGAAATATTTTTATTAAATTCTCCACTGTCAAAAAGTTATTTGTGCAAAATTTCAAGATCCGAGATTAAACGGATAATTATTTGTGCAAAACAAACTTTTAAAGTCTAAAACGCGTAAACCGGTAAAGTTCGCCTAAACGAGCTGACTGGTGTATAAAAACCCTAAAAATGAACTTTCATATAACTGAGTTAAACAGGTAAAAATAAATCATCCGAAAATAATTCGGATGATTTGGGTAATTTTATCCGGTTTAACAGTTTCCGGTACACTAAAGACGGAAACGGGTCCCGCGGCCAATCGGGGCGTCTAAACCGAGCTCTAATTTCACAACTTTAATTAAATTATCAGTCAACAACTATTTTCGGGTCGTGTGTGACCAAACTCATTTTTGAAACGTAAAAACGGATAATCGTGCTAGGCACGCAAAACGGTTAAAGTTATATTAATAGTGATTTTATAGTAACGAACTTAGGGATCGTATTACAGATCCGGATTAGTAGCTGCGTACTGTGTTACCTACTTGCTTGCGAAAGGTGAGTTTCACGAGCCCCTTTTTCTGAATTGTTTTTAAATATTTTCTCGGGGCGGGAAGCATGTTATTATCAAAATGTTTAAGTACATACTGAACGCATGGATTTGCGTGTATTTATATATATTTTATTGTACGGGAATAGTACGGAAATGTACTAAGATGGTAATTGTCTGAGTTGCTAACATTGTAAGGCCCCGTAACACGAGTGATTAGCTAAAAGCCGGTAGAGAGTGAATAGTACTATTGGTCTGACAAACCCAACTGGTCCGGCATGGATTTGCTGATGTTTCCCAGCCAGTTGCACATGTCTATTTTGTTGTTATTTATTTTGCTATGTAATGTTAGGCATAGCGGTTTGGGGCAGGTTCGTGGGCGGAGTATGCCACGGGGTTTGTATGTGGATAGTCAGAGGTTTCACTTGTGGGCTCAGCATAATTACATCGCTATTATATGATTATTATAATGATTTGTCACTGCTTATTTAAATTAGTGAAACTCACCAACTATTCGTAGTTGACCCGTTTTCTTTACATGCTTTCTAGGTACCCCCAAACTGGAATAATTTCTACATGCTTGACGATGCGTGCTTTTTGTGGAATCTAAATGATCTTTTTGTATTAAATATGTTAATGTACTGTTGGTAAAACTTATGTGTTAAAGCCTAGATGGTAACTAAACTCGGAACAATGTAATATGGTGTAAATTAATGTAGTGGTGTTTTTTTTATAAGCAATGCTGTTGATATCAGACGTGTCTGTTGCATCCCGTTTACGTTTCCGCTGCGGTTACGGGGTGTTACAGAACTTGGTATCAGAGCCATTGGTTATAAAGAATTAGGATGTCTTTAAAAGATACCTAAAATATAACCAGTAGCTCAAGTATTATAGGATCTGAATATCAACTAATAATTTATAGTGACGAGATCTGGATGAACTTGGATGGGCAAGTGAGTTATTATGGTCCGGAACATAATAACAGACTTGTCCGCACAAGGGAATTCAGGGGAAGTCACGGGGAACATTAATAGGTAAAACCGGCAACATATGTGTAAGTATATGATAATATGTTTATGTGACAAAGTTGTATAAGTATGTGTATATTAATTATGATTTACAGTATGGAAGGAACTATAGGTTTGCTAACTTGTGTACAGGTAAGGATGTCGAGGTCACGAAGTCTGTCAGTGGAGGAGGACCCGGAGGAGGCCAGTTCCGGGAACTCTAGGAGCTTACGCCTAGCATCCAGCACTGAGCCTAGTGAGACTAGCCGTAGGAGTACAAGCCTGTCCTCCCCTACTAGGGTTGCCAGATCCCCCACCCCACCCGCACCACAGGCCACCCCTACCCCTCCCAGACCCGGATCCTGCCTCACGGCGCGGATCAGTGTCCCCTATGTCCCACCTACCTCTACCCCACCCAGACCTACTTTCCACAGGGGCGAGTCCTCCCGCCCCCAGCCCGAGCCTGTGCCTCCACCCGTGTGGGGTACCCCTAGGCTGGAGAGGGATGAGCGTCCCTCCTCCGAGGCTGCATGGCTCCGAGTGCTCACCGAGCAGGTGGTTGAGCACACCATCGCCTTGACGGTAGGGATCCAGAGGAGGAGACACTTGGCGGACTGCGTACTGGACAGCCAGTAAGCGATTGGCCAGCTGAGGAGGGAGGGCGCATACTCCCAGTGGATGATTGACCGGATGGAGACACGGATCCGAGGTTTGCTGGCGGTGTTGGTGGTGATGGTAGCAGTGTTGGTGTGGTTGGTATACCACCATGCTTAGTTATGTTAGGTTGGTAGTAGTCAGGGTCCGCTTTTTGATACTCTGTGTAAGCAGTTAGTGGCGATGCTAACATAGAGTGAATCTTGGGTAGTTATAGTACAGCCACTAGCCCATAGGCGGTCTCTTTTGGGGATATCATTGTAGATACTTTTGGTGTATCATTCAAGCACTGACCCATAGCGGGTTATGTCGAAATGATGCCGATGTAGGACTGATGTATGAAAACTTAATCTATGTGATGATGTTTATGTAAAATCCATATGAAATATTCCACAACAGAAAGCCTTATATCATGTTTTTCAAGCTCTTTGGATGCAAATGTTTTCTTCTGAACACAAGGGATTATTTGAACAAGTTTCAAACAAAATCTCTAGATTGTTTCTTTGTTGGATATTCTACACACTCAAAGGCATACAGAGTATATGTGAAAGACCATCTGAGTGTCATAGAATCATCTGACATCATCTTTAATGAGAATCAATTCAACACAGTTGATGGTGCAGCATGGCTGTTTGATCATGAAAAGTTGATAAGGTCTTTCAAGATTTATCCTGAAGACTTTGATGACTCATTCTACAAGTCCAGTGTAACTGAAGAGAAAAGGAAGGAACCACTGGACTTAGAAAAATTGTGGAAAAAGGTTGCTAGAAAAGAAAAAGAATATACTTTTGTGAAGAACTCCTCAAGTGATATTATTGATCAAGAAAACAATCACAGGTCTGAAAATGATCATGCAGAGGTTAATCAAGACAATCAAGAAGTAGAGAATGATCAGGTTCAGACTGAAGAGAATCCAAGCAACCAAACCATTGAAGAAGATGTAACTACTGCAAGATTTCAGCATTTGTTTGAAAGCTTGAATATTGGAATCAATGGTGCATCCACTTCAGGACAACATAATGATGAAGCACCCAAATTTCATGATGCAGAGACTGATTTGATCATTGAAGAACCATAATTTAATGAGTCAAATCTTGACACAACTGTGTCTACAGATATGATTGTTCAAACTCCTTATGTAAAAAAGAATCATCCTTCTGAAAACATCATTGGAGATTTACATGAAAGATTCACAAGAAGTCATTCAGAAATTGCTAACATCTGTCTTTATTCCTGCTTTCTATCCGAAATAGAGCCTAAGAACATTGCTCAAGCACTAAAAGACAATAGTTGGGTAGAAGCAATGTAGGAAGAACTGGCAAAATTCAGAGATCTACATGTGTGGGATCTTGTTGATAGATCAATTGACAAATATGCAATAGGAACCAAATTGCTTTTCAAAAACAAGAGGGATGAGAAGGGTTTGGTGATTAAGAATAAAGCTAGGCTTGTGGCATTGGGATGTCTTCAAGAGGAAGGAATAGACTTTGAGGAAGTTTTTGCTCATGTGGCAAGACTTGAAGCTATTAGGATTTTTCTTGCATATGCTGCCTCAAAGAACATTAGAGTATTCCAGCTTGATGTAAAGTCAGCATTTCTAAATGGAAAGATTGATGAAGAGGTGTATGTTGCTCAACCTCCAGGTTTTGAGGATCCTATGTATCCAAACAGGGTGTATAAGCTAAACAAAGCCCTTTATGGATGGCATCAGGCTCCTAGAGCATGGTATGATGAGCTGTCAAATCATCTTATTGAAAATGGTTTTCAGAGGGGAGCCATTGACAAGACACTCTTCTACAAAAGAAAGGGATCAGACTTGCTGCAGTTACAAGTCTATGTTGTTGATATCATCTTTAGTTCAACCAATGATAAAATGTGTATGGAGTTTGAAGGGGTAATGAAATCCAAATATAGCATGAGCTCTATGGGAGAAATGAACTTCTTTCTGGGATTGCAAGTTCAACAAAAAGATGAGGGGATCTTCAATCACCAAACTTAATATGTGCAGGACATCTTGAACAAGTTCAACTGTCATGAATACAAAACTGCTTCAACTCCAATGAACACCAAGAAAAGATGATTGCAGATGAAAAGGGGGAGCCTGTAGATGAACATGAATATACAGCGAAAATTAGATCTCTGATGTACCTTACTGCTACAAGATCTGACATTATGTTTGCTGTGTGTCTCTGTACAAGATTCCAATCAAGTCCAAAAGTCTCCCACATGAATGCTGTTAAAAGAATATTCAGATATTTGAAGGGAAGACCAGATTTGGGGATTTGGTATCCAAAGAATCAATCATTTGATCTAACTGCATACACAGACAGTGATTATGATGGCTGCAACATGAGCAGGAAGTCAACCTCAGGAGGATGTCAATTCTTGGGAGAAAGGCTAGTGTCATGGCAATGCAAGAAGCCAACAACAGTCTCAATCTCAACTGCAGAAGCTGAATATGTTGCTGCATCTGCCTGTTGTGCATAAGTTCTATGGATTCAGAACCAGATGCTGGATTATGGTTTGAATTTTCTGAATACCCCTATTTTCATTGATAATACTGCTGCATACTTTACTGTAAAGAATCCAGTCCAACACTCAAAGACTAAGCATATTGAAATCAGACATCACTTCATTAGAGACTGTAATGAAAAAGGTTTGATTGAAATGCAGAGAGTTGACACAAGTGACAACTTGGCTGACCTATTCACCAAGCCACTTGACAGAACCAGATTCAACTTTCTTCTGAAAGCTCTGGGTATGATCAACTCAGATGAGGTCTGATTGAGGATGTGTGCTTAGTATGTGTCTCAATGTGCTAATTGATTATTCTTGCTTGAGGTCACATACTTTGAATGTTGAATGAATATGTTACTTGTTTGCTGTTACCTATTTTGTGCTTAACTGATTATCAGTGCTATGTATGTGTCATTGATGCTAATGATTGTTAGTCAGTTAACTGCTTTTGACATTATGATAAGTAATTTGAATTGATTAAACTGATTAAATGCTTATCTGATGTCATAAGTAATCACTTGATTATGATTGCTTGTATATGTGTGTTATCTTATCATCTTGATGTTATTAAGATAGGATAGACTATGAATGTTAGAAATGTCTGCTTGTTCTGATGATGTTAAGAATGATTAAGATTTGGATATGTTACAACTGTTTATGTCAAAATATGTCTTTATGTCAAATTTAATGGTTTCAAATGAATTTTCAAATGAATTTTGTGCATAATCCCAAATTTTGATCAAAACATGAGCAAGTTGTTAATGGTGTTGAGACATGATAATACTATTCAGTTCAAGCTTTAAAGAAGCTTAAAAGAAGGATTTTTCAATGAAAAGTCTCAGGTAGTTATCTTTGCTGAAAATTATGTCATTTGCCCAGTTGGAAGGACATACACTTTTGTATGTTTGGTCCTGCAATCTGAAAAGATTAAAAGGATAGCCATTAACCAGAAAACTGAAAGCATTTGGGGCAATTATAACTTCTTTTCTATTCCTTCACTTAAAACTATGTCAATAGCTCTGACTTTGAAAGGACATATATTCACAATGTATGTTTGGTCCTGTTGACTACTTGTGGTCAAACAAAATAACCATTTAACAGCCAATTAAGAGACATTGGGGTGATTGAATATTTAACTTAATATAATGGGAAATGATAGTACATTGATTACTTAGCCAATCATATGGATTTATTAGGCTAAAAGGACTCTTGGTAAAGTCATTAACATGTATGGTTGCTTTCTCATGATATGTAAAATCTAAGGTGATATAAACATAAAGAAAATGCTAAGATTTATGTGGAGTTACATTGTTGTCTATGCATGTTCCTAGATAAATCTTTTTCAAATGATAGGCATAAAAGTGATTATCCAGTCATACACAAGCCTGTTGGTCTTTGGTTACCCAAAATGAAACATCTTTTAAAGAATGACAAAGAACAGTTGTGAACTACTTTAATTTCAAAATTTTGTCAACCAAAAGTTGATACTTGTTCAAAATTTTTATTTAGAAAATACAAACATGAGGGTTAATTCCAGAACTACAAGGGTGGCGGCAATCATATAAGTCCTTTAAACATCCTGAATGAAAGGCCTGTAGGTCCGACTTGCATGGCATGTAAGTCCAACGTTCAACCTCACATATGTTTGTGGATTTGAAAAGATGTATCTTAAAAATTTTTCAAAAGTATGTTCTGTCATTAAAAGTTTTAACCAAAACCAGGGGGTCAAAGTCAAATTGAGGTGATCTGGAGAAAGCCAAATAAGCCTTGAGGATAGATAAGGAGCATCATAAAACAATATGTGTTATCTATTGAATTTTCTGCAAAATTAATTGAAATTAATCATATCACCAAAGAAATGAAAATCATGTTAAGTCTAGACCTACTGTTGACCTGTCTGTATAGTCATAATAATGCTGAGAATGAAGTATTGAGAAAGCTACTTGGTCAATATGATCCCATTCTTGAGATCTTTTCAGTTTATAAAAGAAATTGTTTTGAAAAGAAACATAACTGAAATTTGATCTCTAAATGCACCATTTGCTCTTAAACTATGATATGAAATGATACATAACTTAGAAATGTCTTTGACAAGTGGTTTAAGTCAAACAGCGTTGCATTTTGCCTAAAATAGGTTGAATATGTAAGTTCGGGCAAGGTTTGATGTTTCTGACCTTCCCGGGCACAAAACAGTTGAATATGGTTGAATATGTATTTTCGGGTAAGGTTTACTGCTTTATAACCTTTCGGGCACACTTAGGTACTTTTTTCTATGTTTGTCTTTTTCGGGTAAGGTTTGATGCTTTATAACCTTTCCGGGCACACTTAGGTACTTTTATCTAAGTTTGTCTTTTTCGGGTATGATTTGATGATTTGAATTTTCTCGGGTAGACTATCCTATTTAGTTTAGTTCCCAAGCATACCTGATGTGTGAATATGTTGATCCTAGGAAGCTTTGTGCTAACATAGGATTGTCGGGCAAGCTCTTTGAAATCTTAGACTATGGTACACTTAGATGTTTTATATTTAATTTCATTTCGGGCATGCTATGTATTATTTGTGATTATAATTGCTTTGAAATTACAAGTGTTTTCGGGCAGACTTTGTCTTCCGGGCACACTTTATATTCTGGATACACTATTGTTCCCTCAATATACTTGGTAATTTCAAAAATTTGACTTTCCGAGTACACTGTCTGCAAGATATCATTTCGGGCAGACTTTATACTCTATGAAAGTTGTTCGGGTATACTTTGTAAAGAAGGTTGTTCGGGCATACTATCTTATGAAGGTTGCTCGGGAACACTGTTCATCAAAGTATGTTTGATTGAATGTGTCTATGATTTTGATAGGGTTTATGCTAGATTGAGTTACTTGATTTATATTTGAGAAATTTATTTGGGTATCTTAATTGATTCCTAGCAAGAATGCTTATTTGAAATTTTTATACTTGTAAAGCCCCGTCACCGGTAACCCTACTTTCGTGTTGGATTTACTCATAAACACAGTTCTAAATATCAGAGTTAATTAAAATTTTACGCGGAATATAAAACTTTCATAAAACATTACATATCAATTCATAATCATGTCGTAAAACATTCCTTTTGTCTTTCCAAAATTAAAACATAACTTATAAAACATATCAGATCTTCAGATGCCAGGCTTTAGTCTTCTGCCATGTGTCCTCCACTCAAGCCAGCTGTCTCATCCTACTCACCTGCGTGCATACTAAAAGTCAGCTACGCTGAGTGAGTTCTAGTTAATCATACAATACCATACAATACCTTATTACATACATACGTACTTAACCTCATAACTTTCTTTTATACACACATAAGTACTCATACCTTCATTCTTACTTACATACTTTCTTTCTTACTTACATACTTTCTTTACATCCATAATCATACGTTTTAAAGAGCCTTTCGCCCTATAACCTCACAGATATTATAAGGGTCTGGTCCCTAACATCACAGATATTATAAGGGTCTGGTCCCTAACATCACAGATATTATAAGGGTCTGGTCCCTAACATCACAGATATTATAAGGGTCTGGTCCCTAACATCACAGATAGTATTAGGGTCTGGTCCCTAACATCACAGATATTATTAGGGTCTGGTCCCTTGTTTTCGAATATTAGTAGGGTTCGATTCCCTCTTCGTTACCATACAACCATACATCATACCTCGAGTATTATTAGGGCTCGGTACCCTTTTCGTAACCATACAACCATACAACCGTCATTTCCTTCTTTTATTAACTTTATTACGTTCATACACATAAACATACATATCATACTTGCCATATTTATAACGTTACAACCTGACAGTACGTGCAATATCCGAACATCGTTCACGTACCATCAAGCAATCATTCATACATATCATACTTACCATATTTATAACGTTACAACCTGACAGTACGTGCCATATCCGAAGATCGTTCACGTACCATCAAGCAATCATTCATACATATCACATATATCACATATGGCATACACTTATCACTTAGGATAAATGTATTAACAACACATCAAGTATGCACACAGCCCCGAAAACATAACAAGGAATGGGGCTAGAAACTCACCTGGATCCTGTTACGCTCGCCGTTGATCGTAATTCCTTTCTTTAACTGGGCTCGGCTAACTGTATAATATTTACACATATCAATTAACTACTACTACTCGTTTTGTATTTCTATCTATATATGACCCACAACGAACGGGGGTCCGGGGGCAGCGCCCCTGGCAGCGGGGTTCTAGGGGCGGCAGCCCCTAGCGGGGTCCAAGGGGCAGAGCCCCTGGCTGGGGTTAAGCTGACCTGGAAAAATTTTATTTTCGATAACAGCCTTAACACATTTTCCATTAGGTTTTTAATTTATTTTATAAACGAACTTCACTTCAGGCGAAGTTAAACCTTAGGCGAACTTGGCTTCAGGCGAAGTTAAACCTTAGGCGAACTTGGCTTCAGGCGAAGTTAAACCTTAGGCGAACTTGGCTTCAGGCAAAGTTAAACCTTAGGCGAACTTGGCTTCAGGCGAGGTTAAACCTTAGGCGAACTTGGCTTCAGGCGAAGTTAAACCTTAGGCGAACTTGGCTTCAGGCGAGGTTAAACCTTAGGCGAACTTGGCTTCAGGCGACGTTAAACCTTAGGCGAACTTGGCTTCAGGCGAAGTTAAACCTTAGGCGAACTTGGCTTCAGGCGAAGTTAAACCTTAGGCGAACTTGGCCGTAGGCGAAGTTATACCTTAGGCGAAGTTACGCTTGAAGGCGAAGTTACGCTTGAAGGCGAAGTTCATCAGGCGAACTTGATCTTGCAGGCGAAGTTATCGCGCTGCAGATATGTTTGCCCATAAATCCTTCGTTTCTTAGCCAAATAACTCGATTTTGGTACCCACGGAATCGTATGATCGGCGCCTACAAATCCCAACCATCAAATCGGCCTAAAATCGACGTTTTAGGGGTCCGATTTGGGCAGTTTGGGTTTCGGGTCCGGTTAACCCATCAAATCCTAACCATTTTCAGTACTATAAGCTTTGGTGGATTTGTTCTTACCTTACCAACTCAGATCTATCAACAAAATCTCGGGTCTCGGCTTCGAATCTTGATCGGTTAGTATGTGTGTGTTTTGAGGAGTGTGTGGAGTATGTGTGGAGTTTGGTGAGAAATGAGATATTTTGGGATTTTGGGGGTATTTATATCCCTGAAATCCCATTCTCATTTATCCTATCTCAATTAATCCAAGTCCATGACCCGCTCCTACTCGATATTAATAATTAAAAACGCGAAATCACTAACATAACTTTCTTTATTCAACATTATAAATTTTAGGATGTTACAAGTCTTCCCCCCTTAAGGAGGTTTCGTCCCCGAAACCTAACTATTACATAAACAAACTAGGGTAAAACTTGCGCATCTCATCCTCGGCTTCCCAGGTAGCATCTGATCCCATGCGGTGTTTCCATATTACTTTTACCAAAGGTATAGTTTTGTGACGAAGCTGCTTCTCCTTGCGATCAACGATCTCTATCGGTTGCTCGATGTAGTTCAATTGTTCATCAACCTCAATGTCCATCAATGGTACGTGAGACGTGTCATCAGCTAGACACTTCCTCAGATGAGAAACATGGAAGGTTGAATGAATTCCTTCTAACTCATCGGGTAAATCCAGCTTATAAGCTACTTCCCCCACACGATACAAAATTTTAAATGGTCCAATGTACCTCGGACTTAGCTTCCCTCTCTTTCTAAAACGGATAATTCCTTTCCAAGGCGAGACCTTAAGCATCACATAGTCGCCAACGTTAAACTCAATTGGTCGTCGCCGCTTATCTGCATAAGACTTTTGTCTGTCTTGAGCGGCTTTCATTCTTGCTTTGATCTGATCGAACTTTGAAGACGTTTCTTGAACCACTTCTAGGCTTCCCATTTCCTTCTGACCAATCTCACCCCAACACACCGGGGTTCTACATCGTCGACCGTAAAGCATCTCAAACGGTGGCATACCAATGCTCGAATGGTAACTGTTGTTATAGGAGAACTCTGCCAGATGCAGATGATCATCCCAGCTTCCACCAAAATCTAAAACACAAGCACGTAGCATATCCTCAAGGGTTTGGATCGTCCTTTCGGACTGTCCATCGGTTTGAGGATGGTACGCCGTACTGATGTTCAACCTCGTCCCCATAGCTTCATGGAATTTCTTCCAGAATCTTGAAGTAAACCGTGTATCTCTATCAGACACGATCGATAACGGTACTCCATGCTTGGTTACAATTTCTTTAATGAACAAGCTTGCTAACGTTTCTGACGAGATGGCCTCTCGTATGGGTAGAAAGTGAGCACTCTTGGTCAAACGGTCCACAATCACCCAGATGGTATCATGTTGCTTAGCTGTACGAGGTAGCTTAGTTATGAAATCCATGGTGATGTGTTCCCATTTCCACTCAGGTATCTCTAGCGGTTGCATCATCCCATAAGGCTTCTGATGTTCGGCTTTGACTTGTAAGCAAGTTAAGCACTTACCGACATAATCTACTACATCATTCTTCATTCCAGGCCACCAGTAATCCCTTTTTAAGTCTTGGTACATCTTTGTAGCTCCAGGATGGATTGAGTACCTTGACTTATGAGCTTCATCTAAGATTCGACTTCTAAGATCACCATGGCGTGGGATCCACATACGGTCGAACCTAGTCTTAACTCCATGAGTGTTTTCCATCAACTCATCTTGCTGGCCATAAATCCTTTCTTTCTTTACTAACCCTTCGTCTACTAACACTTCTGACTGCACTTTGATGATTTCTTCAAAAAGACTTGAGTTCATGATCAACTTATATGACTTCACGGTTGCAAGGACTTCCTCATTCTTACGACTTAGCGCATCAGCGACCACGTTAGCTTTACCGGGGTAATACTTAATCTCACAGTCGTAATCCTTTATCAATTCTAACCATCTTCTCTGCCTCATGTTCAATTCTTTCTGCTCGAAGAAGTACTTTAAACTCTTATGATCTGTATAGATAGTGCACTTAGTACCGTACAGGTAATGCCTCCATATCTTAAGAGCATGCACTACAGCTGCTAACTCCTAATCATGCGTCGGATAAGTACTCTCATGGACTTTCAACTGTCTAGACGCGTAGGCTATCACCTTCCCTCGTTGCATCAACACGCAACCTAACCCTTGATGTGAGGCATCAGCACAAACAACAAAATCCTCATCACCATCGGGTAAAGTAAGGATTGGAGGTTGCGTGAGTCTCTTCTTCAATTCTTCAAAGGCTTCCTCCTGAAACTTCCCCCAACTGAATACTATCGACTTTCGGGTCATACCGGTCAGCGGTGCGGCTATCTTGGAGAAACCTTCGATGAATCTCCTATAGTATCCAGCTAACCCTAGGAAGCTTCGTATATCAGTCGGATTCTGCGGAGTCTTCCAATTCGTTATCGCTTCAATCTTAGCTGGGTCCACGGTAATCCCCTCCGGATTAACCACATGACCTAAAAATTGCACTTCTCTTAACCAGAACGCGCACTTCGAAAACTTGGCATACAACTTCTCTTTCTTCAGAAATTCCAATACTTCTCTCAAATGCTCTGCATGGTCAGACTCGCTCCTTGAATATATTAATATGTCATCAATGAAAACGATAACTGACTTATCCAACATTGGTCGACACACCCTGTTCATCATGTCCATAAATGCTGCAGGAGCATTTGTTAGACCGAATGACATTACGAGGAACTCGTAGTGTCCATATCGCGTTCGGAACGCCGTCTTAGGGATGTCTACCTCTTTCACCTTCAGCTGATGGTAGCCTGATCTGAGATCTATTCGTGAGAACCAACTTGCACCTTGCAGTTGGTCAAACAGATCATCAATCCTTGGCAAAGGATATCTATTCTTTACCGTAAGCTTATTCAACTCACGATAGTCTATGCACATTCTCATACTTCCATCCTTTTTCTTCACAAACAAAACCGGTGCGCCCCACGGAGAAACACTCGGTCTGATAAAACCCTTGTCGAGGAGTTCTTGCAGTTGGGACATCAATTCCTTCATCTCTGACGGTGCTAGACGGTAAGGCGCTTTCGCGACGGGCTGGGCTCCTGGTACTAGATCTATCTGAAATTCTATCTCTCGCTCAGGTGGCAACCCCGGAAGATCCTCAGGGAATACTTCTGGGTAGTCGCGCACAATAGGAACATTCTTCATTTCTTTCGTCTCGGTCGTAGCGTTGACAACATACGCCAGGTAGGCACCGCACCCTCGTCTTAACAAACCCTCGGCTTTTATCATCGAAATGACATTAAGCCCATAACTCTCCTTATCACCATAAACGGTCACCTCACTACCATCCAATGACTTTAACCTTATCATCTTACTTTTACATACTATCTGAGCCTCAAACTCAGACAACCAATCCATACCCAAGACTACATCGAACCCTCCTAAGGCCATAACATACAAAGTAACAGGGAACTCATGTCCCTCTAACACTATCTTACAATTCTTAACCATTTTTGTTATTTTCACCGAAGTGTCACTTGCGGTTTCTACTACAAAAGTTTCCGACACTCGGCAGCCTTTCATTTTAGCTAGTTTACTAAATGTCGTAGCTACAAAACTTCTATTCGCACCAGAATCAAATAATACAGAAGCGGAAACATCGTTCACTAGAAACGTACCTGTGACGACATCCGGAATCTGCCTGGCTTGTTCCTGGGTCAGCATGTAGGCTCTAGTTCTGGGCCTAGCTTGATCGGCATCCTTCTTTCCACTACCTCCAGCTACACCTTCAGTGCACTCCCTTGACATATGGCCTGTCTTGCCACATTTGTAACATGCTGGCTTCGCACTGCACTCATTGGCATAATGCCCTACCTTCCCGCACTTATAACAGGCATTCGACCCCATTCTGCATTCCCCACCATGAGCCTTTCCACATTTGAGACAAACATTAGAACTTTTACCCCACTTGCACTCACCACCATGCCTCTTTCCGCAGGTCTTACACGATCTCTTCTCCCACACTTTCTGTTTCTTATCCTTGGAGTTCCATAACTGAGTACCGGGTCGTTTAGCAGGAGTGACCCCTTTCTTCTCTTTCTCTTCGTCCCTTTCCACCCTATCATCCGCGGCCACGTCAGCATAGACCATTTCCGCGAGTCCAACAGCCGAATCAAAAGTAGCAGGTTGAATCGCCCTGACTAACATGCGGACCTTTTGTGGCAACCCCCTCACATAACATTTGATTCTCTTGACCTCAGTGTCAACCATGTCAGGCACCAACCTAGATAGTCGGTTGAACTCCGTGGTATACTCACGATGCGTCATCATACCGGCTTTTAAATTCTGGAACTTCATCTCCGTTCTTTCAACCTCGGCATCTGCACAGTACTTCTTCATTACCAACTCTTTCAAATCTTCCCACTTCATCTCTTTGATCTCTTCACGGGTCTTCCTCTGCTCCACACTCTCCCACCAATACATAGCCTCATCTACGAATGACTGAGTAGCATAACCCACAGCTTGGTCGGGACGGCATTCGCTAATGCGGATAACCTTGTCCATAGCGGTTATCCACTGGAGAGTAGCGATTGCGTCTCCTAAACCAGTCAGCTTAGGCGGGTCACAACCTTTGAAGGACTTATAGCTGCACCCACCTTGTCCTCCTCTCCTATCATCGACTTTCACAGACTTATCCCCACTCGAGGCCCCTCTTTCACCTTCCCCATCCTTTCTACCATCACCACCCGCCCCTTCAGCAGTTCGCTCACGGCTTCCAGCAGATCCTTCGGGATTCAGGTTCTTCACAGCAGCAACTACAGCCTGAACGATGGCTGCTTGAACTGCGGGGCTAAGTTGAACTTCTTCGTTGTTGTTCTGGTCTCCTCCAGCTGCCCTTCCTTCATCTTCGGTGTGGGAAGCTTCTTCTACCGAAGGTTGCCGGACAAGACGAGGCCTGCCACGACGTCCAGTGCGACCCCCAGATTCAACAAATTCTCCAGCTCCAGCCATTAGTATTCTAAAGGGGAAAACACAAACATCGTCACTCAAGGAACTATTTAGTACAAGGATAGCAAGGCTAACAGGTAATAACAGTGGCCAGCTGTGACTAGCTGATCACGTTGCTTTCCGTGTCCTATACACTTCCCTTTATGAGTCTATTTGTGCTGGTTCTACTTAAGCAGTTAGTCAATTCAAACAATCAATTATTCCTATCCGTACCATTCTCATATCTTTTCTTTCTCACTAACATATATCATTTAATCATACCTTTCACCTTTACTGATCTTGCTTGAGCGACACATGGCATTCTTGAACTGGCATCTTCTTTCTTTTCTTACTTAAATCCCATTCTCTGTTCAAGTCTAAGCATGTAGGATGCTTAAATCTCTTGAACTTTGCTCTGGTACCAACTTGTAAAGCCCCGTCACCGGTAACCCTACTTTCGTGTTGGATTTACTCATAAACACAGTTCTAAATATCAGAGTTAATTAAAATTTTACGCGGAATATAAAACTTTCATAAAACATTACATATCAATTCATAATCATGTCGTAAAACATTCCTTTTGTCTTTCCAAAATTAAAACATAACTTATAAAACATATCAGATCTTCAGATGCCAGGCTTTAGTCTTCTGCCATGTGTCCTCCACTCAAGCCAGCTGTCTCATCCTACTCACCTGCGTGCATACTAAAAGTCAGCTACGCTGAGTGAGTTCTAGTTAATCATACAATACCATACAATACCTTATTACATACATACGTACTTAACCTCATAACTTTCTTTTATACACACATAAGTACTCATACCTTCATTCTTACTTACATACTTTCTTTCTTACTTACATACTTTCTTTACATCCATAATCATACGTTTTAAAGAGCCTTTCGCCCTATAACCTCACAGATATTATAAGGGTCTGGTCCCTAACATCACAGATATTATAAGGGTCTGGTCCCTAACATCACAGATATTATAAGGGTCTGGTCCCTAACATCACAGATATTATAAGGGTCTGGTCCCTAACATCACAGATATTATTAGGGTCTGGTCCCTAACATCACAGATATTATTAGGGTCTGGTCCCTTGTTTTCGAATATTAGTAGGGTTCGATTCCCTCTTCGTTACCATACAACCATACATCATACCTCGAGTATTATTAGGGCTCGGTACCCTTTTCGTAACCATACAACCATACAACCGTCATTTCCTTCTTTTATTAACTTTATTACGTTCATACACATAAACATACATATCATACTTGCCATATTTATAACGTTACAACCTGACAGTACGTGCAATATCCGAACATCGTTCACGTACCATCAAGCAATCATTCATACATATCATACTTACCATATTTATAACGTTACAACCTGACAGTACGTGCCATATCCGAAGATCGTTCACGTACCATCAAGCAATCATTCATACATATCACATATATCACATATGGCATACACTTATCACTTAGGATAAATGTATTAACAACACATCAAGTATGCACACAGCCCCGAAAACATAACAAGGAATGGGGCTAGAAACTCACCTGGATCCTGTTACGCTCGCCGTTGATCGTAATTCCTTTCTTTAACTGGGCTCGGCTAACTGTATAATATTTACACATATCAATTAACTACTACTACTCGTTTTGTATTTCTATCTATATATGACCCACAACGAACGGGGGTCCGGGGGCAGCGCCCCTGGCAGCGGGGTTCTAGGGGCGGCAGCCCCTAGCGGGGTCCAAGGGGCAGAGCCCCTGGCTGGGGGGGTTAAGCTGACCTGGAAAAATTTTATTTTCGATAACTGCCTTAACACATTTTCCATTAGGTTTTTAATTTATTTTATAAACGAACTTCACTTCAGGCGAAGTTATACCTTAGGCGAACTTGGCCGTAGGCGAAGTTATACCTTAGGCGAAGTTACGCTTGAAGGCGAAGTTACGCTTGAAGGCGAAGTTCATCAGGCGAACTTGATCTTGCAGGCGAAGTTATCGCGCTGCAGATCTGTTTGCCCATAAATCCTTCGTTTCTTAGCCAAATAACTCGATTTTGGTACCCACGGAATCGTATGATCGGCGCCTACAAATCCCAACCATCAAATCGGCCTAAAATCGACGTTTTAGGGGTCCGATTTGGGCAGTTTGGGTTTCGGGTCCGGTTAACCCATCAAATCCTAACCATTTTCAGTACTATAAGCTTTGGTGGATTTGTTCTTACCTTACCAACTCAGATCTATCAACAAAATCTCGGGTCTCGGCTTCGAATCTTGATCGGTTAGTATGTGTGTGTTTTGAGGAGTGTGTGGAGTATGTGTGGAGTTTGGTGAGAAATGAGATATTTTGGTATTTTGGGGGTATTTATATCCCTGAAATCCCATTCTCATTTATCCTATCTCAATTAATCCAAGTCCATGACTCGCTCCTACTCGATATTAATAATTAAAAACGCGAAATCACTAACATAACTTTCTTTATTCAACATTATAAATTTTAGGATGTTACAATACTTGATTATTTATCTTGTGATTAAGTTCTCAAGAAATCTGGTATTTTAGGCAAGCTTTCTTCATAATGTCTTGACTTTAAATTATCTAGCTTGACCAAGCAATGTTTGTGAATAACAAGGAATCGGGTAAACCTTATAAGATTAAAAGAAAATGTTATCAAGCAAGGATTAATATTTTATCGGGTAAGCTTTGTGTAAGTGGAAGTATACCGAGTAGACTTTGCAAAGGTTTACTTTTCCGAGTACGGTTTGCTAAGCCTAAAATGATTAAGATTTAAATGTTTTAAAATTGTTTTAAAATATCAAGTGAATAATGATACTTTTTGACGGCTAATAATTCACAAAATGACAAAAAACATTTAAAACCTACTTTCAAAAGGTATATAAGAGGGAGTTAGGCAAAATTTTCAACATTACATTTCCCTCTCTCTCTCTTTCCACTGCAACTGCTTACTCACAAAGAAACCCAAACCGACATTTCGCATTCATTATTAATCCAAACCCTAAGTGAATCAGCCCTCTAATTCCGACTCGGTAAGCAATAATAATGTGTTTTCCGATAACGATTAGACTATAATGGGCTTTTATTATGTATTTGATTACTAATATTTTGTTTATGTGTTTAGGTTATAAACTTGTCGAAGAACAGGTTCTTGATGATTTTTCTCTCTTTCTTCTTCATTTTTATACCTTGAAATTACCTAAATTACTGAACTTTATGACTAATTTCACTTTGAATATGTTTGATTGTGATGTTCAAATATGACATAAGAAGAAAAACCCAAGTATGTTTTTGAAAAGAAGCATAACATGTGTGCGTTATTGCAAGTCACACCTGACAACGAGCCGGTGGCACCAATGATTACATGGATGGCTTGATCAAATGTCAGTTTTGCTTTCACTGAAAGCCCTGACATCTACAGAAATCATTCACTGGATTTCTAGAGATCTTCAAGACTGGTAGATTATATTAATGGTCGGAGAATCGAAGCAACAGTTGCAAGACAAGAAATACAGGTCACTGAAAGAATGATCAGACGATGCTTGCAGTTACGCAATGATGACCATAATCATATAAACTTCAATACAACACACCTGATGAGAATATTTGAAGAGACTATGGGTTATCAGGGAACTGTACATGATGGGCAGTTTCAAAAGGGGATGTTTCCGATGCTGTATAGATTTCTCATTCACCATGTGATACAGGGGTTTGCTCCAAGAAAAGGATCAAGGACTTTGATGAGTCATGATTTAACAAATGCTACTGTTGGGATTATGTATGATCTACCCTTCAATTTTTCAAAGATATTTGATGGAGTGGTAGCAACCTTGAAGAAGGCAGAGAAAGACAGGTTCTTACAATATCCAAGGTTCCTGCAGATAATCTTTAAAAGTGAATTAAAAGATCTACCCACTATGGGAATTACACACCTACTGCAGAACCCTGACACATACAAGAGAATTAAGAATCCAGGTGTTGCCAATAGATTCAATTCTGAAGTTCCATTTGAGATCTTGCCATGGTTGTTGGACCATGACTTGAATGTGATGCCAGTGCCTGAGTTAAGCTCAGAGGAGGAAGAAGGAGATGATGTTGAGAGTGATGATGATGGTTCTGATGATGAAGATGCTAATAATGATGGAGATGAAGGAGGGAATGGAGGAGCCATGATTGATGATGCGGTGAATCAGGGGGAGAATCAACCTATTCCAACTCCTCCACAATCACCACTATCCATTGACCAACCTACTCCGACTCCACCACAATCACCATTACACATCGACCAACCCATTATACCATCACCACCACAAACTCCACCACATCAAACCACTCAACCCCCACCCCAAACCCTAACCATTAGCCAACCTGCAACTTCAACACATACATCACCAACACCACAAACACCACCAACATTTAGCCCAAGTCATTCTGATCCATTTATCCCAAACCAACCACATACACAATCACCACACCAATCCACTTTCCAAACTCACACCACAGAACAACCTGATTTTGAACCTTTTCTACATCACCACCTACAACCTCACATACAGGCACAGACCTATTTGAAAGAAATCTGGACTTAATGTTAGAAAATACTGAGTTGAAAAGAAGAAATGAGGAGGTTACAAATGAGAACGTTATGCTGATAGAGATGTTGGTACAAGCAAATTTGAAAATTCAAGCCCTGGAGAAGGAAGTTGAGAAGACCTCAACTGCCCCAAAACAGGGGAGAATGAGAATATGCCAACTGTCTCTAGTGTAAACGTTGCTGAAACTGTAACAGTTGTGGAGACTACAGACAATTTGAAATTGATTATGATTGATTATGATGATGGAGAGGAAAGTAGTGAGGAGAGGAGGATTGAGGATGATGAATATGAAGGTGATAGATCAGATGTAGGAGAGCAGGATTATTATTACAATGATGAAAGAAATGAAGAAATGAGAAATGGGGAAAGGGATGAAGAGAATGTTGAGAAAGTGGATGAGATTGAAAAGACAGATGTTGAGGAGAATGTAGCTGCTACTGACATAGCTATTGATGTTTTAACTGACATAACTACTGATGTCTTGACTAATGTACAGACAGAAGTAGAGACTGAAGTAATGAATGAAGGAGATACTGCTACTGAGGATATAGTACTCACTGAACCAGAAACTGAACAAGCAGAATGCTCAAGACTATAGGGTATGATGAAGAAATGGATGAGCTTGATAGAGATATTGATATATTCTCTCCAGAAAGTAAAGAAGACTTAAGACAAGATTAGACAAGGGAAAAGCAAAAGTAACAGAAGAAGAACCTATCAAGGCATATCCAGAAAAGAATGTGTTGTTTACAGATGATGATATTGCTGTTGCTGCTGCCTTAAGAGAACAAGAAAATATTTTAAGGGAAACAAGGGATAGGGAGGTATTGGCTCAAACCTTGACTCCAGAAGAAATGGCAGAGCATGAAGCCTTGATCAATCAAGCCAAACTTGCAAAAGAAATCATTGATGATGTGGCTGATTAAGAGGTGATTGAGAAATTGATTAAGGTGAGCAGCGTTGAGGAAGCAGAAAACTCTTTGGCTATGTTGGTTAGTATGTTCCAACCACAGAGCCAACCAGAAAATGAATCTAAAATGCCCCAAAAGTAACCTGAAAGGGAACCTGAGAGGCCAACTGGTGACACTGTTAAAGAAATGATGGCTAACATCACCAGAATCGGGATGGAAAGAGCCGAAAGATGTGAGCAAGTGTATACAAGAAAGAGGAAGTTTGATGAATAGAAAAGAAATGATGAGAGGAAAACAAAGAAAGGGAGATGGGATGAAAAGAATAATTGTTACATTGAAACTCCTGATGATGATGGTGATAATGATACAAGTCCAATCAGGGCAATTCCACTACAGACACTGCAACCAGGTCAACAGATTCCAGGTGTTTCTGATGTCCCTGTTAGAACTAAACAGAATCCAGATCATCCACCCTCAGATGAACCAAAGATAGATGCAGTTAATGTATCAACTGAAGAGGATGATGAAACTGATAATTCTGATGAAGACAATGATGATCAAGGGAAAGGAGGTGAAGCTGTTAATGTTGAATCTCCACAAGTTTAAATGACTAATGAGAAGAGACCCAATATTAACTTAAGTATGAGAGAAGCTAAGAGAAATCATCCATTGGTTGTAAAGTTGAGGAGGTATGGCATAAGTTTTGAAACTTTGGCTGGTCTTGATGACGATCAGTTGCAAAAGAGACTTGACAAGGAGAGGGATGGTTTCAAGAAAAAGATGGAACAAAAGAACAGAGACAGCCAGAAATTCAGAGAATGTCTCAGAAGGCGCAATTATTCAGAGAAATATTTGTCTCACTTCAACTTTGATCAACTACAAGATCTGTATAACAGTGAAAGAGAGAAAGTGATTGAAAAGTGTGTAAGAGAAAATGAGAAACTTGAAAAGATTGAATATTTAAAAAAAAGTATGGAGGCATATGTGGTTATTTGCTGGAAAAAGGTTTGAAGCCAGAAATTGTTAAGAACCTATCTAGAAAATCAGTGTTGGACCAGTGCAATAAACTGAAAAGAAAATAAAAAATGAAGAGGGTCCAAACTGAGAGCTCTACCAAACAAGCTGAACCATCTGATGAACCTCAGGCTAAGAGAAGAAGAATTCAGACTTTGAGGGAAAAGATGAAAGAACAAGTAAGAACAGATGAAACCCCAATCCCTCAAGAAGTGAAGCATGAACCTGAAGATGGACCTTTTGTCCCTTGGGAGAATGAAGAGATGATCAACATTCTAAGGAACATAATGGTTAATCAAAGGGGAATGGATGAACCCTCTTTGGATGCCTTGGAAAAGGAGGATTTGAAAAACCTTTTCTATCTCCAAAAGGATGAATAGGAGAAAGCTCTAAGGGAAGGTGAGAACCCCAGATACTACGCAGATGGAAGGTTTGTACCTGCTGGATTGGCAAACACTCCTGGCATGACAAAAATGTTGCTCCGTCTGAAAGAACAATGAGAAAATATTGTTGAACTTGCCAACCTTCCAACAGAAATGGTGGAGGACATCTACATTAGAGTTTTCAACTTAAGGCCGGAAAAACCAACGAAGTCTAATCCCTTAAGTCCTCCAATCTCAAGAAGATATCCAAGAGGAGGAAGAGGTGAATCAAGTAGTTCTACACAACAAAGAACAACAAGACCACAGTCAAATGTAGATCTTCCAAGAGAACTTTACTATGATTTTGTGTGTGAATGCTTAAGAGTGATCATGGAAAGTTGACAACTAAGAGATATAGTTGTGAGGAGTGTTTTTTATGAGTATACTCAAAAACAACTAGAAAGAATGGCCACACTCCCTTTGTATGACTATCGGAACATATACAGGTTGGCTGGAAGACAGATGAATGATCTTTCTAAGTTCTTAAGAGATGAAGCTGACAAAGGATTCAGATTCCTAAAAGAAAAGAGAAACTTGAGAACTGCCCAACTTCACAAATCAAAGAGAAATGCAAAGTTAAGAAGGATGGACATAGCTGAAAGGAACTTCAAGATGAATGAAAGAGATAGGAATCCTTTGTCAAATATGAACACATGCTTAAGTCTTGAAAGAAGATTGACACGCCCCAACTACACAGTCCAAAGAAATGGCATCATTACTGAAGTTGAATACAAAGAAAAAGATGACCATTACTTGCTGAAAAGCTCTGATGGAAAAATACTGGGAATAATCAAGAAGGATGAAGACTTGAATTGCTTGCATAATGAAGATCTAATGGATATAAGGGACTTGGTCATACCAGAAGGTCATACTCATTACCGAGCCCTTGATATCTTTTAAAATGAGAGTAGCATCTGTGATAACAAACAGAAGACAAGCTGCCAACAATGAAAGAATAAGACAAGATTCATAGAGTAGGATTTGATTTGTAATGTCATTTGACAACTTTTGAATATGTAACTGTTTATGTAATTTGATTATGTAACTTTGAATTTAATTTGATGTGTATTTTAATCCTGTGTAAGTAACTATAGATGTGTTTTGGGTCAGCTGAGGTGTACCAATCTAGGGGGAGATTGTTAAGTCAAGAAATTGACCTAAGGTGGATATTGTTAAGTCAAAGACTGTTCTATGGAGCATATGGAAGATTGGAATCTTCTCAACCTCCTTAGAACTTGCTAAGTATGGATCCGGGCACACCTTAGACTTTCGAGCAAGCTTTTACTTAGCCGGGTACGATATTTTGTCTATCGGGCAGGGTTATCTTCTTGAAGTCTTCTTTAGTGGAAATCCGGGCAGGGTTTGCAAATTAGTGTATTACTGGGAAAGGTTCACTAGTTTATGCAAGTACGGGCATGGTGCACTATATCAAGTAGGTTTGTTCTTCATATCCAGGTAAAGTTCACTTCCGAGTAATCTTTAGGCTAACCAAGCTCATGAAGCCAAGTATTTGGAAGACCGGGCAAGGTATTCATTAATAATTATTGTCCAAGTAGGCTTGATGATTGAATGATATATCTCAAGTATGATCGGGCAAGGTTCAACTCAAGCAAGGAACAGTGCTACCAAGCACACTTTGCTAATAAGCTATTCTCTAGCAAAGGGTAGAAGGGACCATTGAAGAAGATTGAAGTCCACCCGGTGAGTATTTTACTTGTTAAAATACTCTTCAAGTAAAGTCTATCCGGAAACTGATTCCAAGCACACTTCTATATTACCAAGTCCTAAAGGATGGCAGAGCATACTCGGAAAGACAAAATTGATGCTAGCCTTCCCAGAAGACTTGTTTTACACTTAGGATTATTTCTGAATATGTAACTTAAATATGTCTTATCTTTTAGTTCTAGAAGGAATGACAGCTGTCATTGGGTGGCAGGCCTATAAATAGAATGTTTTAGGGCACGCTGCCTAAAGGCAGACATACACATTAATTGAGAGAGAATATTGTGTGTGACGGTTGTCTTAATATAGTACAGATAAAACCTTCCTTCAAGAAACCCTAAATAGATTATCCACTTTTTATGATTTATATTATATAAATGGAAATCTTTTGAGTGAATCTTGTTTGTGTTGGTTACCTTTGAATACTGGTTATACAACCATATGTTTGAAATTGATTTCGCTTTAACAAACGGTAATCTTTCTAAATATAGCAACCCGTCATTAACTCTCCTGTCGGCACATTTATTTGTGTGATTTATGACTTGATTTTAGTAAGATCCAGCTGAAATCGGGGTCCTGACATATTAAATTATCAGAAAATATGTTTTGTTCTAATTGTGAAACATCTAAGTCAAAAAATAATTTAATTAATGCTGATAATGATTCACTAATGAAATAACTTAATTCAATCAAGGATACGTATAGACAATCATTAGAGTCACAAATGAAAGCTAGAGAAAAGATTGAGGGATTGCCTATAAGTAATCATGATTTTAAAGCAGAACTTCCAATGAAAATGACCATTAACGATAAACAATTTCAAGAAATTCTCAAAAAAATATCTAAAATAACCGAGCTTGAAAATGAAGTACTAGAGTTGAAAATCGAAATGGAAAAATTTAGAAAGTCATCATTTTCGCTGAATGAAATTATTGAAGTATCTGGTAAACAAAAAGGTTTTACAAAAGTTTATGCTTTGTTGAAGTTCCTCCACCTTTTCTTGATTACTATTCCCAAAAGCCGTTTAAGGGAAAAGAAGAAATTGTTACTGAACCTATCATTCATGAGGAGAAACCTAAAAAGGACAAAATCACTGTTTAAAATTCAACACAAGAACCACATATTCAAAGAAACAAAGTCTTTGTTGAGAATGCAATCATTGAGGATGTAGTTGAACCTGAAACTATACACAAAAATCAAAACATTCCACGTTTGAATCACATTTTATGTGAACCTGATAAATTTGAGGAAGTTGTGTATGGTTCAAATACATCTAAAGAGAATTTGACAAAACCTTCAAGGGCTAAGACAAAGAAATCAGTAAAACCAAATATTTCTGATGAGGATTTGATGCGTTTCATTAATCCAGCTTCTTTAAGTGAAAACAGTGGTCATGTGTTTAAGTTAAAAGGTCTTAGCCATGTATTCACTGAGAAATAAATTCCACTCAATTTATTCAAACCAGAGTTGGTTGAAATTGTCTTTAACAATGAAACTTCAAAAGTACAAGATCTTGAACATACCTTTGCTAAATCTAAAGTATCAACACATAACGAAACCATTGATTAAAGCAAAACAATTACTAAAATCTGTGAAGAAAGTTCAATTTGTTAATTTAATTGGAATTGACAGGTTACAGAGTTTTTCTAATTGTTCAAATCTTGAATTTTTTATGAAAAAGAAATCTGTTATGTTTGATGACTTGAACAAAATGCATGTTTCTGGTGTGTCTCATCAACCTTCAGTTAAAACAGTTCCTGTTAAACCACAATGTACGTTTATTGACATGAGAACTTGCTTTTTATGTGGTGAACTTGGTCACGTTGTACGAAAGTATGGAATGAAAAACACACATAATATTCATCCGTTTATCAAGGAACAAGCCAAACCCGTTCCTTTAATTAAAGAAATTCTGAAAAGACCTATGTCTTGTTATGATGATACTCACATCATGTTTTCAAATGTGAATCCAGGCAAATTGATTCATGTTGATGAAAGAAAAGTTAATTTGAAACCAAAATTTGTTCCCACAGAACCAATTTGTAAGAATGTGAACACAAATGTAGTTCAAGCTTCGTATTTAAAGAAAAAATGAACAGGGTCCAAACTGAGAGCTCTACCAAACAAGCTGAACCATCTGATGAACCTCAGGCTAAGAGAAGAAGAATTCAGACTTTGAGGGAGAAGATGAAAGAACAAGTAAGAACAGATGAAACCCCAATCCCTCAAGAAGTGAATCATGAACCTGAAGATGAACCTTTTGTCCCTTGGCAGAATGAAGAGATGATCAACATTCTGAGGAACATAATGGTTGATTAAAGGGGAATGGATGAACCCTCTTTTGATGCCTTGGAAAAGGAGGATTTGAAAAACCTTTTCTAACTCGAAAAAACTAAATGAGAGAAAGCTCTAAGGGAAGGTGAGAACCCTAGATACTATGCAGATGGTAGGTTTGTACCTGCTGGATCGGAAAACACTTCTGGCATGACAAAAATGTTGCTCCGTCTGAAAGAACAAGGAGAAAATATTGTTGAACTTGCCAACCTTCCAACAGAAATGGTGGAGGCCATCTACATTAGAGTTTTCAACTTAAGGCCGGGAAAACCAACGAAGTCTATTCACTTTAGTCCTCCAATATCAAGAAGATATCCAAGAGGAGGAAGAGGTGAATCAAGTAGTTCTGCACAACAAAGAACAACAAGACCACAGTCAAATGTAGATCTTCCAAGAGAACTTTACTATGATTTTGTGTGTGAATGCTTAAGAGTAATCATGGAAAGTAGACAACTAAGAGATATAGTTGTGAGGAGTGATTTTTATGAGTATACTCAAGAACAAATAGAAAGTATGGCCACACTCCCTTTGTATGACTATCGGAACAGATACACGATGGCTTGAAGACAGATGAATGATCTTTCTAAGTTCTTAAGAGATGAAGCTGACAAAGGATTCAGATTCCTAAAAGAAAAGAGAAACTGGAGAACTGCCCAACTTCACAAATCAAAGAGAAATGCAAAGTTAAGAAGGATGGACATAGCTGAAGGAACTTCAAGATGAATGTAAGAGATAGGAATCCTTTGTCAAATATGAACACATGCATAAGTCTTGAAAGAAGAATGACACGCCCCAACTACACAGCCCAAAGAAATGGCGTCATTACTGAAGTTGAATACAATGAAAAAGATGACCATTACATGCTGAAAAGCTCTGATGGAAAAATACTGGGAATAATCAAGAAGGATGAAGACTTGAATTGATTGCATAATGAAGTTCTAATGGATATAAGGGACTTGATCATACCAGAAGGTCATACTCATTACCGAGCCCTTGATATCTTTAAAATGAGAGCTGCATCTGTGATAACAAACAGAAGACAAGCTGCCTACAATGAAAGATGAAAACAAGATTCATAGAGTAGGATTTGAATTGTAATGTCATTTGACAGCTTTTGAATATGTAACTGTTTATGTAATTTTATTATGTAACTTTGAATTTAATTTGATGTGTATTTTAATCCTGTGTAAGTAACTATAGATGTGTTTTGGGTCAGCTGAGGTGTACCAATCTAGGGGGAGATTGTTAAGTCAAGAAATTGACCTAAGGTGGAGATTGTTAAGTCAAAGACTGTTCTATGGAGCATATGGAAGATTGGAATATTCTCAACCTCCTTAGAACTTGCTAAGTATGGATCCGGGCACACCTTAGACTTTCGAGCAAGCTTTTACTTAGCCGGGTACGATATTTTGTCTATCGGGCAGGGTTATCTTCTTGAAGTTTTCTTTAGTGGAAATCCGGGCAGGGTTTGCAAATTAGTGTATTACTGGGCAAGGTTCACTAGTTTGTGCAAGTACGGGCATGGTGCACTATATCAAGTAGGTTTGTTCTTCATAGCCAAGTAAAGTTCACTTCTGAGTAAGCTTTAGGCTAACCAAGCTCATGAAGCCAAGTATTTGGAAGACCGGGCAAGGTATTCATTAATAATTATGGTCCAAGTAGGCTTGATGATTGAATGATATATCTCAAGTATGATCGGGCAAGGTTCAACTCAAGCAAGGAACAGTGCTACCAAGCACACTTTGCTAATAAGCTATTCTCTAGCAAAGGGTAGAAGGGACCATTGAAGAAGATTGAAGTCCACCCGGTGAGTATTTTACTTGTTAAAATACTCTTCAAGTAAAGTCTATCCGGAAACTGATTCCAAGCACACTTCTATATTACAAGTCCTAAAGGATAGCAGAGCATACTCGGAAAGACAAGATTGATGCTAGCCTACCCGGAAGACTTGTTTTACACTTAGGATTATTTCTGAATATGTAACTTAAATTTGTCTTATCTTTTAGTTCTAGAAGGAATGACAGCTGTCATTGGGTGGCAGGCCTATAAATAGAATGTTTTAGGGCACGCCGCCTAAAGGCAGACAGACACATTAATTGAGAGAGAATATTGTGTGTGATGGTTGTCTTAATATAGTACGGATAAAACCTTCCTTCAAGAAACCCTAAATAGATTATCCACTTTTTATGATTTATATTATATAAATGGAAATCTTTTGAGTGAATCTTGTTTGTGTTGATTACCTTTGAATACTGGTTATACAACCATACGTTTGAAATTGATTTCGCTTTAACAAACGGTAATCTTTCTAAATATAGCAACCCGCCATTAACTCTCCTGTCGGCACATTTATTTGTGTGAGTTATGACTTGATTTTAGTAAGATCCAGCTGAAATCGGGGTCCTGACATATTAAATTATCAGAAAATATGTTTTGTTCTAATTGTGAAACATCTAAGTCAAAAAATAATTTAATTAATGCTGATAATGATTAACTAATGAAATAACTTAATTCAATCAAGGATACGTATAGACAATCATTAGAGTCACAAATGAAAGCTAGAGAAAAGATTGAGGGATTGCCTATAAGTAATCATGATTTTAAAGCAGAACTTCCAATGAAAATGACCATTAACGATAAACAATTTCAAGAAATTCTCAAAAAAATATCTAAAATAACCGAGCTTGAAAATGAAGTACTAGAGTTGAAAATCGAAATGGAAAAATTTAGAAAGTCATCATTTTCGCTGAATGAAATTATTGAAGTATCTGGTAAACAAAAAGGTTTTACAAAAGTTTATGCTTTGTTGAAGTTCCTCCACCTTTTCTTGATTACTATTCCCAAAAGTCGTTTAAGGGAAAAGAAGAAATTGTTACTGAACCTATCATTCATGAGGAGAAACCTAAAAAGGACAAAATCACTGTTTAAAATTCAACACAAGAACCACATATTCAAAGAAACAAAGTCTTTGTTGAGAATGCAATCATTGAGGATGTAGTTGAACCTGAAACTATACACAAAAATCAAAACATTCCACGTTTGAATCACATTTTATGTGAACCTGATGAATTTGAGGAAGTTGTGTATGGTTCAAATACATCTAAAGTGAATTTGACAAAACCTTCAAGGGCTAAGAAAAAGAAATCAGTAAAACCAAATATTTCTGATGAGGATTTGATGCGTTTCATTAATCCAGCTTCTTTTAGTGAAAACACTGGTCATGTGTTTAAGTTAAAAGGTCTTAGCCATGCATTCACTGAGAAATAAATTCCACTCAATTTATTCAAACAGAGTTGGTTGAGAGTGTCTTTAACAATGAAACTTCAAAAGTACAAGATCTTGAACATACCTTTGCTAAATCTAAAGTATCAAACACAACGAAACCATTGATTAAAGCAAAACAATTATTAAAATCTGTGAAGAAAGTTCAATTTGTTAATTTAATTGGAACTGACACATTACAGAGTTTTTCTAATTGTTCAAATCTTGAATTTTTAATGAAAAAGAAATCTGTTATGTTCGATGACTTGAACAAAATGCATGTTTCTGGTGTGTCTCATCAACCTTCAGTTAAAACAGTTCCTGTTAAACCACAATGTACGTTTATTGACATGAGAACTTGCTTTTTATGTGGTGAACTTGGTCACGTTGTACGAAAGTATGGAATGAAAAACACACATAATATTCATCCGTTTATCAAGGAACAAGCCAAACCCGTTCCTTTAATTAAAGAAATTCTGAAAAGACCTATGTCTTGTGATGATGATACTCACATCATGTTTTCAAATGTGAATCCAGGCAAATTGATTCATGTTGATGAAAGAAAAGTTAATTTGAAACCAAAATTTGTTCCCACAGAACCAATTTGTAAGAATGTGAACACAAATGTAGTTCAAGCTTCGTATTTAAAGAAAAAATGAACAGGGTCCAAACTGAGAGCTCTACCAAACAAGCTGAACCATCTGATGAACCTCAGGCTAAGAGAAGAAGAATTCAGACTTTGAGGGAGAAGATGAAAGAACAAGTAAGAACAGATGAAACCCCAATCCCTCAAGAAGTGAATCATGAACCTGAAGATGAACCTTTTGTCCCTTGGGAGAATGAAGAGATGATCAACATTCTGAGGAACATAATGGTTGATTAAAGGGGAATGGATGAACCCTCTTTTGATGCCTTGGAAAAGGAGGATTTGAAAAACCTTTTCTATCTCGAAAAGACTAAATGAGAGAAAGCTCTAAGGGAAGGTGAGAACCCTAGATACTATGCAGATGGTAGGTTTGTACCTGCTGGATTGGAAAACACTTCTGGCATGACAAAAATGTTGCTCTGTCTGAAAGAACAAGGAGAAAATATTGTTGAACTTGCCAACCTTCCAACAGAAATGGTGGAGGCCATTTACATTAGAGTTTTCAACTTAAGGCCGGGAAAAACAACGAAGTCTATTCACTTTAGTCCTCCAATATCAAGAAGATATCCAAGAGGAGGAAGAGGTGAATCAAGTAGTTCTGCACAACAAAGAACAACAAGACCACAGTCAAATGTAGATCTTCCAAGAGAACTTTACTATGATTTTGTGTGTGAATGCTTAAGAGTAATCATGGAAAGTAGACAACTAAGAGATATAGTTGTGAGGAGTGATTTTTATGAGTATACTCAAGAACAACTAGAAAGTATGGCCACACTCCCTTTGTATGACTATCGGAACAGATACAGGATGGCTGGAAGACTGATGAATGATCTTTCTAAGTTCTTAAGAGATGAAGCTGACAAAGGATTCAGATTCCTAAAAGAAAAGAGAAACTGGAGAACTGCCCAACTTCACAAATCAAAGAGAAATGCAAAGTTAAGAAGGATGGACATAGCTGAAGGAACTTCAAGATGAATGTAAGAGATAGGAATCCTTTGTCAAATATGAACACATGCATAAGTCTTGAAAGAAGAATGACACGCCCCAACTACACAGCCCAAAGAAATGGCATCATTACTGAAGTTGAATACAATGAAAAAGATGACCATTACTTGCTGAAAAGCTCTGATGGAAAAATACTAGGAATAATCAAGAAGGATGAAGACTTGAATTGATTGCATAATGAAGTTCTAATGGATATAAGGGACTTGATCATACCAGAAGGTCATACTCATTACCGAGCCCTTGATATCTTTAAAATGAGAGCTGCATCTGTGATAACAAACAGAAGACACGCTGCCTACAATGAAAGAAGAAGACAAGATTCATAGAGTAGGATTTGATTTGTAATGTCATTTGACAGCTTTTGAATATGTAACTGTTTATGTAATTTGATTATGTAACTTTGAATTTAATTTGATGTGTATTTTAATCCTGTGTAAGTAAGTATAGATGTGTTTTGGGTCAGCTGAGCTGTACCAATCTAGGGGGAGATTGTTAAGTCAAGAAATTGACCTAAGGTGGAGATTGTTAAGTCAAAGACTGTTCTATGGAGCATATGGAAGATTGGAATCTTCTCAACCTCCTTAGAACTTGCTAAGTATGGATCCGGGCACACCTTAGACTTTCGAGCAAGCTTTTACTTAGCCGGGTATGATATTTTGTCTATCGGGCAGGGTTATCTTCTTGAAGTCTTCTTTAGTGGAAATCCGGGCAGGGTTGGCAAATTAGTGTATTACTGGGCAAGGTTCACTAGTTTATGCAAGTACGGGCATGGTGCACTATATCAAGTAGGTTTGTTCTTCATAGCCAAGTAAAGTTCACTTCTGAGTAAGCTTTAGGCTAACCAAGCTCATGAAGCCAAGTATTTGGAAGACCGGGCAAGGTATTCATTAATAATTATGGTCCAAGTAGGCTTGATGATTGAATGATATATCTCAAGTATGATCGGGCAAGGTTCAACTCAAGCAAGGAACAGTGCTACCAAGCACACTTTGCTAATAAGCTATTCTCTAGCAAAGGGTAGAAGGGACCATTGAAGAACAAGGTTGCTCGTAAGGGTTTGTCGGGAAAAGTCTGACAAAGTCAAGAAGATTGAAGTCCACCCGGTGAGTATTTTACTTGTAAAAATACTCTTCAAGTAAAGTCTATCCGGAAACTGATTCCAAGCACACTTATATATTACCAAGTCCTAAAGGATGGCAGAGTATACTCGGAAAGACAAGATTGATGCTAGCCTACCCGGAAGACTTGTTTTACACTTAGGATTATTTCTGAATATGTAACTTGAATATGTCTTATCTTTTAGTTCTAGAAGGAATGACAGCTGTCATAGGGTGGCAGGCCTATAAATAGAATGTTTTAGGGCACGCCGCCTAAAGGCAGACAGACATATTAATTGAGAGAGAATATTGTGTGTGACGGTTGTCTTAATATAGTACGGATAAAACCATCCTTCAAGAAACCCAAAATAGATTATCCACTTCGTATGATTTATATTATATAAATGGAAATCTTTTGAGTTAATCTTGTTTGTGTTGGTTACCTTTAAATACTGGTTATACAACCATATGTTTGAAATTGATTTCTCTTTAACAAACGGTAATCTTTCTAAATATAGCAACCCGTCATTAACTCTCCTGTCGGCACATTTATTTGTGTGAGTTATGACTTGATTTGAGTAAGATCCAGCTGAAATCGGTGACCTAACATATAAAATTATCAGAAAATTTGTTTTGTTCTAATTGTGAAACATCTAACTCAAAAAATAATTTAATTAATGCTGATAATGATTCACTAATGAAATAACTTAATTCAATCAAGGATACGTATAGACAATCATTAGAGTCACAAATGAAAGCTAGAGAAAAGATTGAGGGATTGCCTATAAGTAATCATGATTTTAAAGCAGAACTTCCAACGAAAATGACCATTAACGATAAACAATTTCAAGAAATTCTCAAAAAAATATCTAAAATAACCGAGCTAGAAAATGAAGTACTAGAGTTGAAAATCGAAATTGGAGAAATTTAGAAAGTCATCATTTTTGCTGAATGAAATTATTGAAGTATCTGGTAAACAAAAAGGTTTTACAAAAGTTTAGGCTTTGTTGAAGTTCCTCCACTTTTCTTGATTACTATTCCCAAAAGCCGTTTAAGGGAAAAGAAGAAACTGTTACTGAGCCTATCATTCATGAGGAGAAACCTAAAAAGGACAAAATCACTGTTTAAAATTCAACACAAGAACCACATATTCAAAGTAACAAAGTCTTTGTTGAGAATGCAATCATTGAGGATGTAGTTGAACCTGAAACTATCCACAAAAATCAAAACATTCCACGTTTGAATCACATTTTAAGTGAACCAGATGAATTTGAGGAAGTTGTGTATGGTTCAAATACATGTAAAGAGAATTTAACAAAACCTTCAAGGGCTAAGACAAAGAAATCAGTAAAACCAAATATTTCTGATGAGGATTTGATGCGTTTCATTAATCCAGCTTCTTTTAGTGAAAACACTGGTCATGTGTTTAAGTTAAAAGGTCTTAGCCATGTATTCACTGAGAAATACATTCCACTCAATTTATTCAAACCAGAGTTGGTTGAGAGTGTCTTTAACAATGAAACTTCAAAAGTACAAGATCTTGAACATACCTTTGCTAAATCTAAAGTATCAAACACAACAAAACCATTATTAAAGCAAAACAATTATTAAAATTTGTGAAGAAAGTTCAATTTGTTATTTTAATTGTAACTGACACGTTACAGAGTTTTTCTAATTGTTCAAATCTTGAATTTTTTATGAAAAAGAAATCTGTTATGTTTGATTACTTGAACAAAATGCATGTTTCTGGTGTGTCTCATCAACCTTCGGTTAAAACAGTTTCTGTTAAACCACAATGTACGTTTATTGACATGAGAACTTGCTTTTTATGTGGTGAACTTGGTCACGTTGTACGAAAGTATGGAATGAAGAACTCACATAATATTCATCCGTTTATCAAGGAACAAGCCAAACCCGTTCCTTTAATTAAAAAAATTCTGAAAAGACCTATGTCTTCTGATGATGATACTCACATCATGTTTTCAAATGTGAATCCAGGCAAATTGATTCATGTTGATGAAAGAACAGTTAATTTGAAACCAAAATTTGTTCCCACGGAACCAATTTGTAAGAATGTGAAAACAAATGTAGTTCAAGCTTCGTATTTTAGACGAAAGTCGAAAAGGCCTGTGTCTTAGTCACAAGCAGCTAAACCGCATTTGGTGCCTAAGACTAAGGCCTAGGCTGCCTTTTTGAACTAATCATTTTCCCTCTGTGTGCAGAGCTCATCTAACACTATATGTGGTAAAAACTGGATTATGGCTAGTGGATGCTCTCGTCATATTACCGGCAACATCAACATACTAACAAATGTCAAGAATATTCACGGACGGTATGTAGCTTTCGCGGGTAATTCTGGGGTATGATTACCAAAGAAGGAGATGTGTCAAATGGTTCTATTACATTTGAGAAAATTAAATATTGTGACAATGTGGATCACAATTTGTTGGGCGTGTCTCAAATTTGTGATAAAATGTATACCACTGTATTTACTGACATGGAGTGCATAATACTCAAACCAAGACTGACAATGATATTTATGTACTAAATATGAGTTATGAGGTATCTACTTCTATTGAAACATGTTTTTTTCTCAAAAGCAACTTAGAAAGGCTCGATTATGTGGCACAGGCGTATGGATCACATTCATGTCAGAAAGATGAATTATCTGATGGCAAAAATTTGGTTGATGGGGTTTCCCTGAAACACTTCAAGCTGACCGATCATTGTGTTGCATGAAAAAAGGGCAAAGAGAAAATGAAGTCACACCGTCTAAGTTAGCTAATTCCATTGATACTCCACTGGAACGACTTCATATAGATTTGTTTGGTCCTGTGAATCGTGCAAGTATTGCTGGAGATTGGTACTGTCTAGTTGTCACTGACGAATATTAAAGATACTCGCGGGTGTTATTTATGAGTCATAAAGATCAGACACCTTTTCTTGTTCAAAATCTAATCACAAAGATCGAATCACTATACAAAGACAAGGTGAGACGTATTCGAAGTGATAATGGTACGGAGTTCAAAAACACTGTATTGAATTTCTTTTGTATTCAAAAAGGAATTCATCGAGAATATAGTGCTCCATATGAACCTCAATAGAATGGTATTGCTGAAAGGAAGAACTGAACACTGATGAAGCTGCAAGAACAATGCTTGCAAATCCAAAACTTCCTGTCCAATTTTGGAATGAGGCGGTGAACACTGCTTGCTACACGCTTAATCTTGTTTTGACTGTGAAGAAGCTAGAAAAGACAAGTATGAGCTTCTGAACAATTGTAAACCTAATTTAAAGTTTTTAGAACCATTTGGGTGTCCTTGCACTATGGTGAAAAGAGATACGAAAAAATTCGATAAAAAAGGCAATTGAAGGTTATTTCCTGGGTTATGTATCACCTAAGAAACGGGTTTCAAATTTTACTTCGGGTTGTGTTGAATAGTGGTACCATGTTGATTGTCAACGGTACACAACACCTCATGCTGGCAAAGGTCCAGATTGGATGTTTGAATATGAAAGTTTATTTAATTCTTTTACTCCCATAGTTGATCAACCTGATGAAGACTTGGTGTGTGCTTATTTAGAAGATTAATTTTCAACACCAAGGTCTTCAGTTTCTAATTATGATGATGTTACACAAGATGATCTTCCTGATACATCTGAAGTTGTCCGATGATGGTCATTTTGTTGATTCCTCTTCAGCTCTATTTCCTAAAATTCATGATATTAGTGAATAGTCTCATGATGCTGAAGAGAATTTGATTAATTTAACTGATTATGCTATTGTGCCTGAGAATCCGACACTTCGGATAACATCATTGGTGATCTTGATGATGGTGTGCAAGCACGTCATCAGGTTGCAGCTTTAAGTGACGTTCATGTATTGTGTGCGTATGCCGATATGCATTCATCGGGAATCATGAATCTCTCAAAATACACTTGCTTTCTGTCTCAAATTGAACACACAAGTGTTCGTATGGCCCTTGAAGATTCTTCCTGGGTAGAGGAAATGAAAGAAGAATTGCAATAGTTTAATCGACTGGGTGTTTGGGATCTCATAGACAAGCCTGATAGAATTAAGAAGCCTATTCCGACCAAATGGGTTGTGCAAGGGTTTCATCAGCAAGAAGGCATAGACTACAAGGAAGTATATGCTCCAGTTGCTTGATTGGAGGCTATGCGAATATTTTTGGCCTAATCAGCTTTCAAGAATATTAAAGTTTATCAAATGGACGTCAAAAGTGCGTTTCTCAATGGGTAACTTCATGAAGAGATGTTTGTGTTACAGCCTCCTGGTTTTGAAGATCCAGATTATCAGGACCGTGTTTACCGATTGAACAAGGCTCTTTACGGTCTACACCAAGCCACAAGATCTTGGTACGGCACACTTTTCGTGTTTCAAACGAGGAACTGTGGATTGTATTCTTTTCTACAAGACTGTCAGAGAAGATTTGCTCCTCGTCCAGATATATGTCGATGATATCATATTCGGTTCTACAAATGACAAGATGTGTAAGGAGTTTGAGAAGTTAATGCAGACGAAATTTGAAATGAGCTCGATGGGGGAGATGAATTTCTTCTTAGGGTCGAAGGATAATCAGCCTGACGCTGGAATTTTAATTCATCAGAAAAAATATGTAAACGATGTGTTGAGCCGGTTCAAGATAACTGCCGGAAAATCCCTCTGACGCCTCTTCCCCTGGGTCACAATTTATCACCGACGAATTGGAGGATACTGTAGATCAAACCCTTTACCGAGCAGTGACATGCTCTTTAATGTATTTAACAACTTCTCGTCATGATATAATGTTTGCTTTTTGTTTATGTGCTAGGTATCAATCGAGTTTCCGAGTGACTCATCTGGCACCGGTTATGCGTATATTTCACTATCTTAGGCGTAATCCTGACACCGAGTTATGGTATCCCAAGGATGATAGCTTTGAACTCACTGTGTTTTCCTATTTTGACTATGGAGGTTGCTAGATCAATTTCAAATCTACTACAGCGGGTTGTCAATTTCTTGGAAGTCGGCTTGTTTCCTAGAAGTGTAAAAAGCAGACAACGGTCTCCACCTTAACTGCAGAAGCAGAGTATGTGGCAGCCTTGAGTTTCTTACTACTCCCATATTTATTGATAACTCTGCTACTATTAGTATCACCAAGAACCTTGTGCACCACTCTAAGACAAAGCATATCGAAATTCGATATCATTTTATCTGTGACTGTTTTGAAAAGAAATTAATTAATCTTGAAAAGGTGCACACAGATTTTCAGAAAGCTGATCTGTTTACCAAAGCGTTTGACAAAACGCGCTTTAACTTTTTTCTTGGTTTAAACGGATTGAAAAATCTTGTAGATATCCTTAAGCTCGGATAATCAATTATATTTTGTTTTGTTTATATTGGTTTGATTATTTTATGGCTTTGGTTTCGGGGGAGAAAATGGAAAAGTACAAACATATTGTGAATTCAGTTTGTATATTGAAAATCCAAAAATATTTAAAAAATTTGTAATTCAAAAATATTGTGATTTCAGTATGAATAGAGAAAAACCAATAACATTCAAATATTTCAAAATTTTCAAAAAAAATTTTTTGCACTTTTTCGCTTAAAACTATGTCAGTTACTCAAATTTAATGGACATATACTTGTATATGTTTGTTCCTTATATTCACTTGTAGATATTCGAGATATCCATTTACCTGAAAATGGAAAGTGACCGGGGCGACTGTTGTGTGTTTTATTTAGTTCTTTCGCTGAAAATTATGTCAGTTATTTAAGTTTGTGGAACATGTATTTTTATACATGTATGGTCCTGTTATCTACTTGTAGATATATATGATAGCCATTAATTTATAAAATGAAAGTGACTGGGGTGACTGAATTTAAATGCTCCTCAAAAATGAGTTTTGAAGAAAAAATAGAAAATGATAGTACATTGATCATCTAGTCCCATATACAGAAAGAAATAAGCTTAAAAGGCTGAGTTAACTGAATTGGTGTATTTATAAGTCTTAAACAAACTGTTAAGGTAAATGTGATATAAAGATAAAGAACTGCCAAATTGAAAGAGGTGTTAGTCTCTTCCAAATGTTTCGGTAATGACGGCAGAAATGTAATAGCCTGTCGTACTTAAGCCTTATGTTTGTTTGATCACCAAAAACAAAAATTCAAAATAAAATGCATTTAGTTTATGGTTAACGCTTCAATGGTGTATGGTCTTATGTCCTCAAATCCTGTATTGATGGGATGCATCTTGTTTCTGGACACTGCGAGTCCTTTATGCGGCTTAATTATCTGGGTATTCATAAACATAAATATTTCAAGAGCTTTTAGAGAAAACACAAAGTCATTAAACTTGATCACTATTGTACATCGAACAAATTCATTACTGACTTGATCAACATCCGTTGTTAGTCATACATTGTTCCTCCCTTGCTTGTGTATTAATATTACTAAGAAACGGACCCCAGTGGATTCAATGTATGTAATCCTACAGATGAACTTGTGCATACTCATTCACAGTGAAGGAAGCTTGGTGTATCGCTTGATAATGGGGGTATACCTTGTAGTGTGGATTATGAGCTTAGATTGTTTATAAATCGATAAAATATTTATTTTGATCAGCAGCATAATGGTTTAAGTCAAGTTGGGGTGATATGGGAAAAGTCAAACTAAGCCTGAACCGAAATTAGAGGCTAATAGTTTCTGATATTCTATACCCTAATTGAAAATTAAATCAAATCACAAAAATACTCGAAGGTTTGTCAAAAGATTTAAGTGGACAACAATATCAATGACTGTCTTAACACCAGTCATAATAACGCTGAAATATAAAACTGCGATGGAAGGGCGATTTGATCAATATGACTCTCTGCTAAACTCACAAAAATACGTATTGTTTTCGTAGAATAGTTTTCATATTTGTTTTTGTTTTATGTGCTTTTTAATTCGAAAATATTCAAAAATCCAAAATATTGTGTTTTTCTATTAATCGTTTTCTACTTTATTTTGGATTTTTGAGCTGACGGGTACATATTTGAAAAAAAATTACCAAATAGATTTCCACAATTTTATTTAATTTTTTTAAGTTTATTCTCTTAACTTATGTGTTTTGAACGCAAATCTCGTTAAGGTATTACATCTTACTCGGAGTGGTAAGATTTTTAAGGTAAAGTTCATCGGGGCACAGGTTTCGATGCGTTATTTAATTCTTGAAATTTAAAATGAAAATTTCCGTTTTAAATTGATTATTTAATTGCTATTCGCTATGTGGATTCATAGAGAATAGAATCCAATCGTTATCAATACTGATAATGAATGTAGGTCACTCATTCTTCAATTGGATAACGAATAAGCCTATTCGTTATCATCATTCGCTTCCGCTACACTGATAACGTATGACCCCATTCCTTATTAATATTTATAACGAATGAAGAACAATTCTTAGTTGATTCATTATGAAACGTAACTTATTTTCCATTCGTTAACGGGGCTAAAGAATGAATCAACGAATATGAACCATTCGATAATTTTGAATTAACGAATGGATTCATTCGTTTGTCTTGGTTTGCGTGCCATATGTACTATATAAGGAACAGTAGGTGAACGAATTGGTTCATTCGTTCACCTCGGTTACTACAAACACTAAGCAAACCCTTGCCAAATTTTTCCAGAATTCTCGATGATCACCTATTTTTGTTTTGTGATTAAGATACATGAGGTATAGACGATCCTAACACGATGTTTTTCGTCAAATTTCATGAAATTTAGATAGGGTAATTAATCAATTTCTTAACCGGGTCTGTGTTGTGAATGGAAATCATCTTAAACATGTATTTTTGTAAGGCCCCGATCCCGGTACCCTACGTTGGTGTTGGATTTACTCATAAACACAGTTCTAAATATCAGAGTGAACTAAAAGTTTCACGAAAATATTAAAGTCAACCAGTCATTACATAAGTCTCAATTTAAAAATAATAAAAACATGTCTTTTTAGTTCAAACATTAAAAACTGAGTCTTAAAATGCCAGTTTCTTTATTCATCTGCCATGCGTCCCCCTTCAAGCCAACTGTCTCACCCTACCCACATGCGTGCTACTAAAAGTCAGCTACGCTGAGTGAGATAAACGTATGCATGTCCTATACCGTTCCCCCGCCTCGGCTACCTGAGATAAACGTACTAAAAGTTTCAACATAGGGTTGGTGAGTTCACAGGTTTAAGTAAATTTAAGCGTTGCGATTTAGCGTTACCAGATAGTGTTATGTCAATTATACATCAATAGGTAGCTAACCTATCAAGCATGTATTACTAAGTGTTCGACACCGAAGCTGACTGTTTATACGATTGCCTTGCCACCGTGTCAACCACGACCATGGTAAATGTGTTAGCCAAAATTACACCCACTCGACCTACGGTAGAGTTTAGAGTTGGGTGGGGTTTGTCAAACCAAGTAGTACTACTCAAAGGTGACTCGCTATTATCCAATATTAACTGGTCTAATGTTCCGAAGGACTTAGTTGGTTTGTTTCCGCTTAGCCTTACAAGTGATATATAAAGAGTAACAAAATCTAAAGTGTTAGAGTATGTTATCTCCCCTTAATAAAAGCGTTAAAGAGTAAAAGGGGCCGTGAAACTCACTATTTGCGAAGTTATCAAAAATACGAGAAAAGCGTGCGTCACATAAATCCTCACTGGTGATCTAAAAACAAAAATGAGATTTCTAAGTGTTTAAACTATGAGTGCGTCTCTAGACTCGACACATATAAGTTATGCATAAGATGTGTTCGTGTTACTTTGTGAAACAAGTGTGACTCGACAAACACATTAGTGAATAAGTTACATGTGTGAACAAGTATAGCGTTAAGTGTTACTATGGTGCATCATCAATAAAATATCTACCACAAGGGCAAATATGTCAAACACATAGCAAACATCGATCAAATAATCACTTTTCATGTTAACTCAAATAATTCAGCAGCTAAGTTACCGAGACAGATTTTAACACTTCAAGATTTCTCTATTTCATAAATCATATCATGTAAATAATATCACCAAAAATTATCACAGAAGCACAACTGAGTTAGGTTTCCAAGAATAATTTTATTATATTTTTATTACATACGGTTTTCTCACAATGATCAAAACAACACAGTAAGCACACATCAGTCAGTATCACGCGCAACAAAACGTTATTTACTATTACCGTTACATTGTTAATCCAGTCAGGCTACATACAACACATTTGTCACACCCTCAAAATCCACTAACGGAGTTTTACCATCAGAGGGTGTGAACTAACAGGATCAGAGGCGTTAGTTATATCAAACACATAGTTAAAGATTTAAAAAACACCAAGATATCAAGTTTTAAGTAAAAATGCGGAAGCGTAAACTGTAAAGCAAATAGTTGCACCACACAGCACGACTTAAAACACAGTTATCATGATAAAATTTAAAGAAAGGTTAAAAGCAATAGAGTTCAGAGTATGCATGTCCTATACCGTTCCCCCGCCTCGGCTACCTGAGATAAACGTACTAAAAGTTTCAACATAGGATTGGTGAGTTCACAGGTTTAAGTAAATTTAAGCGTTGCGATTTAGCGTTACCAGATAGTATTATGTCAATTATATATCAATAGGTAGCTAACCTATCAAGCATGTATTACTAAGTGTTCGACACCGAAGCTGACTGTTTATACGATTGCCTTGCCACCGTGTCAACCACGACCATGGTAAATGTGTTAGCCAAAATTACACCCACTCGACCTACGGTAGAGTTTAGAGTTGGGTGGGGTTTGTCAAACCAAGTAGTACTACTCAAAGGTGACTCGCTATTATCCAATATTAACTGGTCTAATGTTCCGAAGGACTTAGTTGGTTTGTTTCCGCTTAGCCTTACAAGTGATATATAAAGAGTAACAAAATCTAAAGTGTTAGAGTATGTTATCTCCCCTTAATAAAAGCGTTAAAGAGTAAAAGGGGCCGTGAAACTCACTGTTTGCGAAGTTATCAAAAATCCGAGAAAAGCGTGCGTCACATAAATCCTCACTGGTGATCTAAAAATAAAAATGAGATTTCTAAGTGTTTAAACTATGAGTGCGTCTCTAGACTCGACACATATAAGTTATGCATAAGATGTGTTCGTGTTACTTTGTGAAACAAGTGTGACTCGACAAACACATTAGTGAATAAGTTACATGTGTGAACAAGTATAGCGTTAAGTGTTACTATGGTGCATCATCAATAAAATATCTACCACAATGGCAAATATGTCAAACACATAGCAAACATCGATCAAATAATCACTTTTCATGTTAACTCAAATAATTCAGCAGCTAAGTTACCGAGACAGATTTTAACACTTCAAGATTTCTCTATTTCATAAATCATATCATGTAAATAATATCACCAAAAATTATCACAGAAGCACAACTGAGTTAGGTTTCCAAGAATAATTTTATTATATTTTTATTACATACGGTTTTCTCACAATGATCAAAACAACACAGTAAGCACACATCAGTCAGTATCACGCGCAACAAAACGTTATTTACTATTACCGTTACATTGTTAATCCAGTCAGGCTACATACAACACATTTGTCACACCCTCAAAATCCACTAACGGAGTTTTACCATCAGAGGGTGTGAACTAACAGGATCAGAGGCGTTAGTTATATCAAACACATAGTTAAAGATTTAAAAAACACCAAGATATCAAGTTTTAAGTAAAAATGCGGAAGCGTAAACTGTAAAGCAAATAGTTGCACCACACAGCACGACTTAAAACACAGTTATCATGATAAAATTTAAAGAAAGGTTAAAAGCAATAGAGTTCAGAGTATGCATGTCCTATACCGTTCCCCCGCCTCGGCTACCTGAGATAAACGTACTAAAAGTTTCAACATAGGATTGGTGAGTTCACAGGTTTAAGTAAATTTAAGCGTTGCGATTTAGCGTTACCAGATAGTATTATGTCAATTATATATCAATAGGTAGCTAACCTATCAAGCATGTATTACTAAGTGTTCGACACCGAAGCTGACTGTTTATACGATTGCCTTGCCACCGTGTCAACCACGACCATGGTAAATGTGTTAGCCAAAATTACACCCACTCGACCTACGGTAGAGTTTAGAGTTGGGTGGGGTTTGTCAAACCAAGTAGTACTACTCAAAGGTGACTCGCTATTATCCAATATTAACTGGTCTAATGTTCCGAAGGACTTAGTTGGTTTGTTTCCGCTTAGCCTTACAAGTGATATATAAAGAGTAACAAAATCTAAAGTGTTAGAGTATGTTATCTCCCCTTAATAAAAGCGTTAAAGAGTAAAAGGGGCCGTGAAACTCACTGTTTGCGAAGTTATCAAAAATCCGAGAAAAGCGTGCGTCACATAAATCCTCACTGGTGATCTAAAAATAAAAATGAGATTTCTAAGTGTTTAAACTATGAGTGCGTCTCTAGACTCGACACATATAAGTTATGCATAAGATGTGTTCGTGTTACTTTGTGAAACAAGTGTGACTCGACAAACACATTAGTGAATAAGTTACATGTGTGAACAAGTATAGCGTTAAGTGTTACTATGGTGCATCATCAATAAAATATCTACCACAATGGCAAATATGTCAAACACATAGCAAACATCGATCAAATAATCACTTTTCATGTTAACTCAAATAATTCAGCAGCTAAGTTACCGACACAGATTTTAACACTTCAAGATTTCTCTATTTCATAAATCATATCATGTAAATAATATCACCAAAAATTATCACAGAAGCACAACTGAGTTAGGTTTCCAAGAATAATTTTATTATATTTTTATTACATACGGTTTTCTCACAATGATCAAAACAACACAGTAAGCACACATCAGTCAGTATCACGCGCAACAAAACGTTATTTACTATTACCATTACATGGTTAATCCAATTAACGCAAGACCAATTGGGTCAGATTCCACACTCAAATTATTAACTTCCAGAAGTGGAATCAACTCAATTGGTCTTGTCTTTTGTGAGACATTCTAATTACAAACAGCCTACAAGCAGGCTTCCCGAAACAGACTCGCACAACAGATTTGTAAATTAATAAAACTAACTTTCACACGTCCAAAAATTACAAAATCACACTCTGTAGAAACTAGACTCGACCTACTACATCATAGAATCAATAATCACTTCAAAATACATCATTAACATCAAGTTACAGTCGTTTTAACACGCAATTATGAATCTGTCCAGCATCAGTTTTCATCAAAAACTCAACAAACTATTAACCTATGAACTAACAATCATGCATACAACCCTAACTCATCAACAATCAACATATTTAGCATTTAGTGTTTATGATTTGTATGCTCAATGATGTAATTAAATCAATAGAAAGTCTAGATATGGTGTTAGCTACCTAGTTAGCACCTTGGATTCTTCAATAAGCTTGAAAATAACTTGTATGTATGTGTGTGTGCTTGTGGGTCTTTGGTCGAACAAGGAGAGAGGGGGGGGGGGTTGCCAATCGTACAAGGGAGAGGGAGAGGGAGAATAATGGTTTATGGTTAATGATATGTATATATATTATTACTTAATATACATATTACACTTTGCACCCTCAACTTCTATTTTATATAATTCTAGAATAAAACATCAATCACCTCCATAATATGATGACATGCATACAAGCACACATTTACACATATAAACGTAACACATAATTATATCAAGTACTTGTTTATAATAGTTATTGTTTGTTCACCAACGGTTTGAGTCGACTCGTGTGTGTTTCGATGATACTCCGAAAGACTACTTATGTAATGACTGTCAAGTGTCAGTTAACTCTAATTAAATGTAATGAGATATGCGTTAACTAGAACGACATAGTTTGTATGATCTTGCGTTTGAATTAATGGAGTTCGGATAAACGGAGTTAACCTAAAATTGACGAGTTTCACATCATTCCCAAGTTGAAAGAATTTTCGTCCCGAAAATTTGTGTCATGTCGCGATGGCTGTCTTAAAAAGGCAAAAAATTCCAGTTTGTCATATCACCCCCTGTAGAAAGAAATTTCGTCCTAAAATTTAATTCATACCTTTGGTGTTATCTGACGGTTTGTCGGCTTTCGCGGTTTTCGGTGCTTGGTCAACCTTTCGAAAAGGTGATGATATTTTTCATCATTTGATCCTCGCGTTCCCACGTGAACTTTGGTCCACGTCTTGAGTTCCAACGAACTTTAACAATAGTAATCTTGCTGTGTTTGACTGTTTTTGTTTCCCAATCCAAAACTTCGACTGGTTCCTTGATGAAGCGTAACTGTTCATCAACTTGCAACTCGCCCAAAGGGACTGCTAGTGTTTCGTCAGAAAGGCATTTCTTCATGTTGGATACATGGAAAACATTATGTACGCCATTGACTTCTGCTGGTAAATCCAATCGGTACGCTATCGGGCGTCCGGGCCGATACGTTCAGTTATTCGGAATGGGGCAACGTACCGTGGATTGAGTTTGTTTCGCTTCCCAAAATGAACTACAACTTTCCAAGGTGAGACCTTCAGTAAAACCTTGTCATCCACTTGGAATTCCAGAGGTTTTCGGCGCTTGTCGCCGTAGCTCTTTTGGCGATCCCGTGCTGTCGCCATGCGATTCTGGATTTGGACAATCTTTCTGAGGTTTCAAGTACTAATTCGGGACAAGTGATTTGGCTGTCACCTACTTCTGCCCAGCAAAGAGGTGATCGACACTTTCGTCCGTACAACGCTTCAAACGGCGCTGCTTTAATACTGGCGTGGTAGTTGTTATTATACGGAAACTCTACCAGGGGCAAGTGGGGTTCCCAACTCTTTCCGAAATCCAATACGCATGTACGCAACATGTCTTCCAAAGTTTGAGTGGTGCGTTCACTTTGCCCATCCGTTTGAGGATGGTATGCTGTGCACATATGGAGGCGGGTGCCTAATGCGTTCCGTAGTGACTTCCAAAAGTTTGAAGTGAAACGGGAATCTTGATCAGATATGATTGAGACAGGCACTCCATGTCGAGACACTACTTCTTTCATGTAGACGCAAGTCAGTCTTTCCATTTTATCATATTTCTTGATCGCTAGGAAATGCTCAGACTTAGTCAACCGGTCAACGATCACCCAGATGGTATCGCATCCCGTCAGTGTTTTGGGTAAGCCTGTGATGAAGTCCATGGAAATGTGTTCCCATTTCCATGTTGGGATTTCTTGTTGCTATAAGAGACCAGATGGTTTCTGATATTCCACCTTGACTCTTGCACAGGTTAAACATTTGCTCACGTACGTGGCAATGTCGACTTTAATGTTCGGCCACCGATAAAGTGCCTTCAGGTCATGGTACATTTTGTCTGAGCCAGGGTGAATGGAATATCGGGATTTGTGTGCCTCGTTCATCACCAGATTTCTCAAGTATCCGTATCGAGGGACCCAAATCCTGTTTTTGAAATATCAAACCCTGTCGGATTTGGTTTCATACTGCTTCTCCATGCCCCGCATGAGTTATGATGGAAGGTATTCATATTTCAAATCTTCGAGTTGAGCATCACGAATCTGATCGGGTAAGTTGGCATGAACCGTGAGTTGTAATGCTCGTACCAATCTAAGCTTAACGGTTTCCTTTATGCTGAGAGCATCGGCCACTATATTGGCTTTGCCAGTGTGGTACTTGATGGCACAATCATAATCCTTAAGTAGCTCGACCCAGTGATGTTGTTGCATGTTCAACTCCTTTTGGTCGTAGATATGTTGAAGACTCTTGTGGTTGGTGTAAATGGTGAATTTGGTACCGTACAAGTAATGCCTCCATATCTTAAGGGCAAACAACATAGCTCCGAGTTCCAAGTTATGGGTCGTATAGCTCTTCTCTTGTACCCGTAATTGTCGAGAGGCATAGGCTATGACCTTTTCAAGTTGCATTAACACGCAGCCGAGACCCTGTATCGAAGCATCACAATGTACTGCAAAATTTTCGGTTCCCTCGGGAAGGGCTAGGATAGGCACGCTATAGAGTTTTGTTTTCAAAAGTTGGAAAGCAGATTCCTGCTTGTCACCCCAAATGTACTTAAAACCCTTGTGTGTCATTGTGGTGAGGGGTTGAGCAATCTTTGAAAATCCCTCGATAAGACGTCGGTAGTAACCAGACAGTCCTAGGAATTGTCGCACCTCAGTCAGAGTCTAAGGTGCTTCCCAGTTTTTGATGGCCTCTACCTTGCCTGGAAGAACATGGATACAACTCTCAGCGATCACATGTCCTAAGAAGTGAATCTCGCGAAGCAAAAATTCGCATTTCGAGAGATTAGCGTACAATTGTTCCTTTTCTTAGTAATTCCAGGATTAACCTTATGTGTTCTTCATGGTCAGTCTTATTCTTGGAGTAGATGAGGATATCATCAATGAAAACAATTACAAACTTGTCGAGATACGCCTTGCATACTCTGTTCATGAGGTCCCTAAATACAGTTGGTGCATTGGTTAAGCCAAAAGGCATAACCGAAAACTCATAGTGACCATACCGAAATCTGAATGTCGTCTTCGAAATGTCTTCCACGCGCACTCTTAATTGATGGTAGCCAGATCACAGATTAATCTTCGAGTAGTAACTCAATCCTTGAAGCTGGTCGTAAAGAACATCAATTCGGGGTAGTGGATAACGGTTCTTGACCGTCACCTTGTTCAGCTCCCGTTAGTCGATGCACACGCGGAAAGTCCCGTCTTTCTTTCGGACAAATAGGACAGGGGCTCCCGTTGGTGATGAGCTGGGTCGGATAAAACCTTTATCCAACAAGTCCTGTAACTGAGTGGACAACTCCTGAAGCTCCGGTATGAGTCGATACGGGGCTCGTGCAATGGGTGCAGCACCGGGGGCTAAATCGATTTGGAACTCGACTTGTTGAATGGGTGGGAATCCTGGCAACTCTTCCGGGAAGACTTCGGGGAAATCTCGCACATTATGTATGTCTTCAATCCGTTTCTCTTCCGCGGATTACTCGATTACATGAGCTAAAATCGCCAGATGACACTTTCGTAAATATTTCTGCGCCTTCATGAGGGTGATGATACTAGTGGTCATGCCGCTCTTCTCGCTCTGTATTTAGATGACTTCGCCAGAAGGGGTATTGATATGAACTATCTTGTCGTGGCATATAATCTCATCTCTATTCTCGGATAGCCAGTCCATGCCGACAACCACGTCGAAACTACTAAGTGTAAAGGGTATGAAGTTGATGTCGAAGGTATAACCCGACATTTTCAACTTACATCCGGCTAGTACATGTGTTGTTTTTATAGACTTACCTTCAGCTAACTCAACAGGAAACTTATCATCTAACGGTGTCGGAGTTAAGTTTAACGGTTTACTAAAGGCTTTCGACACAAAACTCCTATCGGCACCAGTTTAAAAAAAATAGAAGCAAAACAGTCGTGTACGGGAAACTTACCGGTAACCACGTTCGGATCGTTGTGGGCTTGGCGCGATCCAATGACAAAGGCTCGACCTTTAGTACCGCCTCCGTTGATGTTGTTGCCTCCGTTGCCCTCATTTTGTTTTAGTTTAGGATAGTTTTTCCTGAAATGACCCTCCTGGCCACACTCAAAGCACCCTTTTGTGGTTGTGGGCTATTTAGGGGCACCCTTACCCGTAGTTCGCCTCTACAGTCCTTGGCCTGATGACCCAATTTACCGCATCGTAGGCACTTGATACGGTCGCATGGGCCAGCATGGTGATAGTTACACTTCGAATACTTTTCAGCATAATTACTCGAACCCCGTCCGCCACCGTTGCTGTTATTGGAACTCTGATTGCTGTAGTTCCGAGCGAATTCGGGTTTACGGTGGTGTTGTTGCTGTGGGGGATTCGATGATGAGGACCTTTTGTTGTCAAACTTCCTATTACCATTCCCGGAGTTGTTGTTGTCATTGCTCGAGTTGTAAAGGGTTTTAGAGTTGGAACCTCTAGGTGGTAACGCACCTTGGGCCACTGCTTGGTCCGTCGGCTTGTGGGCTATTCGGATCGCTTGCTGAATAGTGGTCGGTTTGGAAGACGTCACCATACCCTGAATCTAGGGCACCAAATGTAACACCCCGTAACCGCAGCGGAAACGTAAACGGGATGCAACAGACACCTCTGATATCAACCACATTGTTTATAAAGAAAACGGAATACATTAATATACTTCAAATTACATTATCTCATATTTCATTACCGTCTAGGTGATACACACATCATACAATACGATACATAATTCTATTTAATATAATGTATCATAACATCCCGTACGTAAATCTTACACACATGTAGCACTTAGCACGTAAGCAATCACTTCATCTTAGTCGTACCTGAAAAGCATGTGAGAAAACGGGTCAACTAAGAATAGTTGGTGAGTTTCACAATTCGAGTAAACCATGATAAATCAATATCAAAATATAATATTATCGATGTAATTATGCTGAGCCCACAAGTGAAACCTCTGACTATCCACACACAACCCCATGGCATACTCCGCCCACGGTCCTGCCCCAAACCGCTATGCCAAACATTGCACAGCAAAAATATATAACAACAAAATAGACATGTGCAACTGGCTGGGAAACATCAGCAAATCCATGCCGGACCAGTTGGGTTTGTCAGACCAATAGTACTATTCACACTCTACCGGCTTTCAGTTAATCACTCGTGTTGCAGGGCCTTACAATGTTAGCAACTCAGACAATTACCATCTTAGTACATTTCCGTACGATTCCCGTACAATAAAATATATATAAATACACGCAAATCCATGCGTTCAGTATGTACTTAAACATATCAGTAGTAACATCCTTCCGCCCCGAGAAAATATTTAAAAAACAATTCAGAAAAAGGGGCTCGTGAAACTCACCTTAGCACATGCAAGCAGGTAACAACAGTCATTATTAGTTAACACGTCCAATCTGTAATATGATCCCTACGATCGTTATTATACAATTATTGTTTATATAATCTTTAACCGTGTTAACCGGTACATCTGGGGACACTGTTAACCCAGTACTGTACCCGTTCCGGGGGCAATGTTAACCCAGAAACACTTCTAGGGACATCTGGGGACACTGTTAACCCAGTACTGTACCCATTCCGGGGGCAATGTTAACCCAGAAACACTTCTCCGGACTCAGATTGTGATATCGTTTAGAGTTCAATAGTCAAAGTTACTATTCGTTTGTTTTCGCAGTTTTGCATGCCTCACACGGTTATCCTTTTTTACGTTTCAAAAATGAGTTTGGTCACACACGCCCCGAAAATAGTGGTTGACTGATAATTTAATTAAAGTTGTGAAATTAGAGCTCGGTTTAGACGCCCCGATTGGCCGCGAGACCCGTTTCCGTCTTTAGTGCTCCGAAAACTGTTTTATCGGATAAAATTACTCAAATCATCCGAATTATTTTTGGATGATTTATATTTAACTCAGTTATATGAAAATAGTTCATTTTTAGGCGAACTTTACCGGTTTACACGTTTTAAACCTTAAAAGTTTGTTTTTATTTTCTTTTTAGCACAAATAATTATCCGTTTTGTCTCGGATCTTGAAATTTTGCACAAATCACTTTTTGACAGTTGGGAATTTTATAAAAATATTTCCAGAATTAATTTTTATATTTAAAATTTATTTATCTATTTTTAAACACCATTTAGACACTAAATATGTCGTAAATACCAAACGACCTTAGAAAAATCCCAAATTTTTCCTGGATGACCCCTGCCATCCCCATAGTCCCCGGTAATTTTTCCAGAACCAGAATCTCTTTTTACATGCCATTTTCACTAAAACCGAGCTAGAAAACCCTAGAACTCGTTTAACCGAAAAGCCTACTTAGACTTCTCCAACTAACCTAAAATTTTGTGTGTGACTTTTACATGTTATAAAAAGCTTATCTGGAATTTTCCAGAATTTGTCATGATATTTAACTATTTTCCACCATTTTTAGCCAAAACAGAGCATTAAATTCACCAAATATTCATCATGTGTCCAAAAATTACCAAATTTTCACAGAACTCATATTTTCATGTATTTATCACCTCTGTAAAATTTCATGACCTAACTCTAAACCATCCACAATCTGTCCAAAAACCCATAACCGAACATAAACCGGATATACCTTTTGTTTTCCGCCACTACAAGCTACACACTCGTCTTTCCGCCTTATCTACCACTAAATACAGAACCTACAATCAACATACCACAATACCAAGCAAGTTACACTCACAATCAAGCCTCTTACACTATAGTTTCGGTTATTGTTTCAAAACTAAAGTTTAAACCGTAAAAATTCGTTTTTGGTTCGTTTAACTCCTTTCTTGGACCAAGATCCCTTGTATAACCCGTATACATCACTTGATCATGCAAGAATCGGTTTTCATCTTTGAAACCTCATTTTCTTGCAAATAAACTCAAGAAACGAAGATGGAAACGTAAATAACTCGACTTTTTACCTCGGTTTTCATGCTAAAATTTCGGTTTTTAGATGATATTGTGGAGAGGAAGGAAGAACATGGCCAAGCTTGTTAAAAAAAATAACAACCAATGGGGTAACACCCCCTTGGTCCGATCGGTTAAAGGGGGAAGATGGGGTGGGACCCACTTCTCCAATTCTAGCCACTCATTTAGATTTCTGAAATCCGGATAATGTTTTGGATAATCTGGTTCAGTTCGTTTTTCGGTTAAATGTTTAATTCGGCTTAAAACGAGGCTAAAACGTTCGTTTTCGGCTTAAAAATGAAATTTATATAAAACCGATTTAAAAACTTTAAAAACTTAAACCATGACATTTATTAACTTAAAACATCATATTATTAATAATTGCGCATCTTTTTCGGCTTGATCGATCGTCACTTGCTTGGTTTGGTATTAAAGGTTTCGTTTAACGTACCGACGTACCATTAAATCGAAAATTCTTTTTCCGTGCTTTAATTCACTTATCCCGAAGCTTTAATACTTCGTAAACATCACTAAATAACATATATATCGTCTATAATTGAACCCTCGATTCGTTCGGGTTTCAATAACTATCGATCGATTAATCGCATATTCAATACGATGAATTATATATTCACGTACAATCAATACAGTGAACCATGTATTCTCGTATAATTACTATGGTAATTCATGTACCCGACATTAAATATAACGTAACTATTGTCTACCGGTTAGGGTATACCTGGTTTCGTCGGAATCGTTACACCAAACCATCGATATACATCTCAATCCTCCTACTTGGTGGATCTACCATCCACAGGCACATCACCGCCAGTTCGTGAGAACGGGTGGTGTAGGCTTCAATTTTAGAGCCCACCATTTTCAAAGCCCAATATTCTGACTCCAGCTTGGAGATCTCCTCTCTAGGACTATACTCTTCCCGCATCATATTCTTAAATTTCCCAATTCATAGCATTCGCCAACTCCAATCCGAGTATTTGCACATTTGAATTCCACCAGGTGAGGGCTGGATCTTGCAGTTTTCCAACAGCAAACTTGACCCTGCTGGCTGGTGGACAGTTGAACATCTCAAAGGCTGACTCCGCCTTCTCTGCCCAGCGCAGGAACCCTATGGTTCCCTCAGTGCCCTTAAACGAATTGAGTTTACAGCCCAGGTAATTCTTGAAAGTACAAACTGCTGGACCTCCGACTTGATTTTCAAAATGGGCAGCCAGAGCTGCCGCCGCATGGTCGTTCAGTAAGGCTTGGAGTTCTACTGCAGTCATGTTGATGTTACTGCGACCACGTACATCATTTCTTTCAGACATCTCTGTTTGCATCTTGATCACTATCTTCTTTAGCTGAACATGAGCCTTCTAAAATTCCTTCATGGCTTCAGTCAGGTAGGAAATTCTCTTCCTAGCCCAGCTCCATCCCCTATCAATCCAGTTACATTTGCTCTCGTCGAGTGCATAATGTCAACTTCACGATCCAAACAGGAGGCGAGTGCTGCGAAAGCGCACACAATCGGGAGTGTTAGGGGTGGTAGTGTGTTGTAAGACATAGGACAACCCGGGAGAGGTAGTGGGGGAACTTGATCACAGTAAACAAGCCACTCTGTTAGTACACGGTTTTGCGTCTCGAGTCTTTGTATCTATAGTTAAGTATTTATTGTTTATTAAATGAAAAAGTTATATTATTATTAGGTTAGTTTGTTAGGGAACCATCTAGTTTGTTAAGCATGTTTAACGAACTAGACCTTATGTTAAGTTATACCCTGATTCGTTAAGGATGTTTAACGAATCAGGATGTAGTTCGTTAAAGTTATTTCGTTTATTGAAATGTAACGAAGTGAAGACTAGTTCGTTACTACAGAATGTGTAATGAACTAGAATTCATCTTCTATATATAGTAGTGTGTCCACTATTAATTTAAGTCTTTGAGAATTATATTATCGAACCTCTGTCCAGATCTACTCTCTCTCTCTCAAGTTTAATTAACATATTTAATCTTATACATACAAATATATACAACTAATACTAATACTAATATATAACATATAATCAATAGCATCATGAACTAGATCCGCATAATTGGTTAAGTAATCCTAGATCTAAGATTGTTTCTAGGGTTCTACAAGTGGTATCGGAGCTTTCAGTGTTCGATTGCTCTTGATTCGAGTTTTAATTTGTTATTATAGGACTGTTAAGTGTTATTTTGGTATTATTAAGTTTACGCTTTAAATTTGGATCAAAGTAAGTGTGAATTTGATTGTGTTATGGATTGATTGGATTGGATATGTGTTTGGTAAGGTATTGGAAAGGATTTGTGAGTTGGAATTATGATTTGGATTACTTAGTTGTTATTGTGTGGTTTGGATTTGATTTGACCGAAACAGAGGTTGGTTTTTGGTTGAATTGATCACGAGTTAAGGGTAATTGGTTACGAGATGGTTTGAATTGGTTTCGCGTTGTGTTTTTGAGAATTTTGGTAGGTAAATTGTGCGATTTGGTAAGGTATTGAAAGAGTATAACGTATTTGGGTTTTCGTTTGGTGTTCATATGTTTTCCAAAATTTTGGAAATGCATGATGAATGTTTGAAGATTTGAAGATTCATTATAATCTCAGTCAATTAGTTATACTAATTCGCTACTTCGTTTTCCAATTCGTTACTTTTTCTCATTCATGTCACTAACTTACGTGTCCAGATTCGTTATCTTTAAATCTAACAACTTTTTGCCGTGTGGCAATAGTTGTCAGAGTTTGATACAACCGTTGTAACAACCTGATTCGCTATAGTTGATTCGTTATCAACTATAGCTAATTCGTCATTTAATTCTTTAAGTGATTCGTTAAGGTTTACTCAGTGATTCATTACTCTGAAATCAGATTCGTTAAACTGATTCGTTGACTCATTTCATCAAACTAATTCATTGACCAGTTCGTTAAAACCTTCCAGATTCGTTAAGTATGTTCCTGATTCGTTACCTGGAAAACTTTTAATTCGTGAATTGTGATTCGTTATCTACTGTTTACAGTTCGTTAAAATTACTGTTCACAGTTTGATTAGAAATTTTCAAATTTGACCTTGAATTTTGAGTTTCTTGTCTTTTGTCAAATGGCTGGTATGTATGCTTTGGCATCCAAAAATATGTTAATGCAACAAATGTTGCAACTGGACATCGAAATTGGTTCACATTCAAAATGTCCACGTTTAATGAAATTTAGCGATTTTGCTAAGTGGGAACCTTGTTTCCGTGCTCATCTAGGATCGGTTCACCCCAATTGTTCGTATTGCCTGGATGAGGTATATATCGTTCCTATGATTGGAGATTAGACTATCGGCTTCACACCTAAAGCCATCTCTTAATACTCTCAAGAAGAAAAGAAAGTGTTGGAAATTGAGACAAAAGCCTATTCTACTCTTACAATGGCTTTACCTGAAAACATCTTTCACCAAGTTGGTAGCATAAAGATTTGTAACACGGCTGAAAAGCAAGAAGGTAATGCTCAAGTTTCAATTTAGAATCTTTAACCTACTAAAGGGTGAGACTGTTGAGGAGATGACAACAAGGTTTAATCATTTGACAGTTGAGATGGATAAAATGAAGTTGGAAACTTCTGAAGTTGACAAGATTGATACTATCAAGAGTGCACTGCCGAGTTCTTATTCAATGTTTTAATGGTTTTGAAAGAAACCAATTACTTCAAAAATGAAGACTTGACAGCATCCGAATTCATGCAAATGATTGAATCAAGAGAATACGATCTCAAATTTCAAAAGTCTTTAAAGGATAGTCAAGATCCTACTTTTTATGGTGGAAGTATTCCCTTAAGTTAAACCATTTCTCCGATCACTGCATTCCTTACACAAAATGCAAGTGAGAATGCAATAACTATCTATAGTGATCCAAGAGCATGTTTCTACACTACTGGAAATTCTGGATCACCTGGTGCTTCTGGAGGATCTGGAAATTCATCCACTTCAAATCAATTCTCACCACCACCGATTGTCAACATGAAGGAAGCTGCACAAAACTTTGCTTTCTTGACAGCCTTCAAGTCTTCCTATGAGAATTTGGTGAGTAGTAAGATAGCTACGAGTGATTTGACTGATGAAGACTATGATCAGATTGATCCGGATGATTTAGAGATTATGGACTTGAAATGGAACATGGCGATGATTGTCCGTAAAGTTAAAAGGTTTAAGCAAAGGACCGGCAAAGATCTTCCCCCTTTAAACAAGAAGTTGGGATTTGATAAACTGAAAGTCAAATGTTATAACTGCCAGGAAGTTGGGCATTTTGCAAAAGAATGTGATAAGCCAAAAAAGGAGTATACTGGTCCTTGTGGTCAAAACTAAAGTTCATCTACACCACGAGGTAATGATGCTAAAAAGAAACCGTCAACTTCTGGGTCACAAGCAATGTTAGCTGATGGGACTGATTGGTCACAACGAATACTGTGTATTGAAAATCAAGCCAAGTTGGTCATGTTCAAGACAAATGATGTATTTCAAGATGAAAGCGGAAGTGAGCTATCATCTGATAATGACACTAAATCGGATTCTGATAATTCATGTGATAAATTTCCAGCCACATTTGCTTGCATGGCTAAGATCAATGAGGTTAGTTCTTCTGTCTCTGTTACTTTACCTACTAAAGTAACCTGTGTTGAATGTGAGACTAACAAACCTAAGTTAGAGTCTTTAAAGAATAATAATGATAATTTAGTTAGAGAAATTGCTTCACTAAAGGATACTTATCGACAATCTCTTGAATCTCAAATGAGATCTCTAGAGAAGATTGAAGCTTTGTCGACAAGTAACCATAATCTCAAGGCTGAGTTATCTATTAAAATGACAATCAATGATCAAAAGTTTCAAGAAATTTTGAAACATCGTTCCAAGTTAACCGAGCTTGAGAATGAGGTTCTTGAGTTAAAGAATAAGTTGGGAAAATTTAGAAACTCTTCCTTTTTGCTAAACAAAATAATCAAAGTATCTGGTAAGCAAAAAGATTCTAAAATAGGTTTTGTTGAAATTCCACCACCTTTTCACAATGATTATAAAGAAAATCCTTTTGCTATAAGAGAAAAAGATGTGATCATGAAAGAACCTGTGATTTCAGAAAAGTCTAAACCAGTTAAACTTGAAACTGTTAATGCCCAACCTACAACTCAAAAACCTCATGTAGAAAGCAACAAAGTCTTTGTTGAAAATATTGATAAAGTGATTATTGAGGATGTATTTGAACCTGAGGTTATACACAAAAACGAGAATATTCCAAGTTCAAATCACATTCTTTGTGAGCCTCATGAATTTGAAGAAGCTGTGTATGGTTCATACAAGCCTCATGTGAAAAAGGAGGAACAAGTGAAAGTTAAACCAGTGAAGGGAAGGAAATCAGAAAAACTGAAAAATTTTTGATGAGGACTTGATGCATTTCATCAATCCTACTAGTTCTTAGCCATCGTATGCTCGTGTTTATAAGTTAAAGGGAATGAACACGATGTTCACTGAAAAAGACATTCCGATTAGTATTATCAAACTTGAACTGATCGAAAGTGTCTTTTACAATGAAACTGACAAAATACAAGATCTTGAACGGCAATATGATTGTGCCAAAACATCAAATTCATCAGACCCTTTGATTAAAGCAAAACAATTGTTAAAACATGCTAAAAAGGTTTTATTTTGTGAAATCATCTGGAACTGATACATTTCAAAGTTTTTCCAACTAGTCTAACCTTGACTTTTATATGAAAAAGAAGTCTGTATCATCTGATGATTTGGCCAAGACTTTCACTAAAAATGTGAGTCATCAACCTTCTGCTGCATCTGTTTTTGCCAAATCTCAACATGATCGTGTGGACATGCGAAGTTTCTTTTTGTGTGGACAACAAGGTCATGTGGTGAGAAACTGTGGCCAGAAGAAATCTCAGAACCTTCATCCGTTTGTCAAGGACCAATGAAAACCGGTTCCTATGATAAAAGAGATTCTTAAACGACCTGTGTCGTGTGATGATGATACTCACATCATGTTTTCAAATGTGAATCCACGTAAGGTAATTCATGTGAAAGAAACACATGGTCAAGTGAAACAAAAGTTTGTTCCAACTGAACCTATCTGCAAGAACGTGAACTCAAATGTCGTTCAAGCTGATTATCTAAGACGAAAGTCTAAGAAGCATGTAACTTATTCCCAAGTTGCTGAATAACAGTTGAATTCAGTTAAAGTTAATGTTCCAAGAGAAACTCAAAAGGTGCCCAAGACTGAGGCCTGGGCTGCCTTTTTGAACTAATCACTTTTACTTTGTGTGTAGGGTACATCCAAGACCGTGTCTGGTGAAACTGGATAATGGATAGTGGATGTTCTCGTCATATCACTGGAAATCTCGACCTCTTAACTAATGTGAGAAATATTCAAGGGGGTTATGTGGCGTTTGCTGGGAATTCTGGGAGGGGCATGATAACACAAGAGGGTGAAGTTTCAAATGGTCACATTACGTTTGAAAAAGTTAATTACTATGAAAAGGTGGACCATAATTTATTGAGTGTGTCGCAAATTTGTGACAAGAAGTACACCACAGTATTTACCGATAAATAGTGTCTGATTTTGAAACCAGGATACATGATTCCCGAGGACATGGTTGTCATGCGATCACCTCGATCAAATGATATTTATGTTTTAAATATGAGTTCTAAATTATCAACATCTATCGAAACATGTTTCATCTCAAAAGCAACCGAGAAGGACTCTATTCTATGGCATCATAGAATGGGTCACATTCATGTTCGAAAAATTAATTATATAATGGCAAATGACTTAGTTGATGGAGTTTCGCTGAAGAACTTTAAATTATCTGATCAGTGTGGCGCTTGCAAGAAAGGCAAACATAAGAAAAACTCACATTCATCTAAGTTATTGAATTCCATTGATACTCCTCTTGAACGACTTCATATGGATCTTTTTGGTCCTGTGAATCGTGCTAGTATTTCTGGAGATTGGTACTGTCTTGTAGTTACCAATGATTATTTAATATACTCATGGGTCTTATTTATGAGTTCAAAAGATCAAACACCTGTTCTGGTACAAAACCTAATCACTAAGATCGAATCACTATACAAGCAAAAGGTGAGGAGAATTCGAAGTGATAACGGTACTGAATTTAAGAACATCGTATCGGATTTCTTTTGCATTCAAAAGGGAATTCACCGAGAATATAGTACACCTTATGTACCACAACATAACAGTGTTGTTGGAAGGAAGAATAGAACTCTGATTGAAGCTGCAAGAACTATGCTTGTTGATTCTAAGCTTCTCGTCCAATTATGGAATGAGGCGGTGAATACAGCTTATTATACGCTTAATCGGGTTCTAACTGTTAAACGACTCAAGAAGACAAGTTATGAACTTTTGAACAATCGAAAGCCTAACTTAAAGTACTTGGAACCATTTGGGTTCCCTTGTACGATGTTGAAGAAGGATGTGGGTAAGTTTGAAGAAAAGGCAATTGAGGGATATTTTCCGGGGTATGCTTCTCCAAAGAAAAGGGTATTTAATCTCACTTCTGGTTGTGTTGAGGAATGGTATCATGTGGACTATCAAAAGTACACCACATCTCCTCAAGGGAAAGGCCCCGACTGAATGTTTGATTATGATGGCTTATTTAATTCATTTAATCCATCAACTAAGCAACCAGATGAAGACCTGGTTCGTGCATTCTTTGAAGATCATTTAGCCATTCTAAGATTTTTAAGTTCTAATGTTGTTGAAGCTCCAACTGATGCTCCAATTGAAGATCCGTGTGATGTTTCTCCATCTGCTTTTGATAATGTGTCTACTTCTTCTGATGATAATCAAGCTGATGATCAGGTTATTGAACTTGACAGTGATGTTTCATCTCTTGAGCTTAGAGAACATTACATTAACCTATTTGAAAATGTTGTTGTTCTTGAGAATCCAACTCTTCGGATTCATAATTATCATCCACAGGAAAACATCATTGGAGAACTTGATGTGGGCGTTCAAACACGTCATCAAGTTGCTTCGTCAAGTGAGAATAACGTATTGTGTGCTTAAGCAGATTTACATTCTTCTGGAATTGTAAATGTTGCTAAATTCACTTGCTTTCTATCCCAAGTTGAGCCAACGACGCATCGTATGGCACTTCAAGATCCTTCTTGGGTAAAAGCCATGCAAGAAGAATTACAACAATTTGCACGTTTGGGTGTTTGGGATCTAATCGACAAACCCGTTAGAGTCAAGAAAGATATTCCGACTAAGTGGGTATTTAAATGTAATAAAGACGATCGTGGTGTGATCGTAAGGAACAAGGCACGATTAGTGGTGCAGGGCTTTCATCAGCAAGAGGTATTGACTACACTGAAGTATATGCTTCGGTTGCAAGATTGGAGTCTATCCGATTTTTTCTAGCGTATGCTGCTTATAAGAATATCAAGGTTTATCAAATGGATGTTAAAAGTGTTTTTCTCAATGGTGAACTACACGAGGAAGTGTTTGTTTCACAGCCTCCTGGCTTTGAATATCCTGATTATCCGGACCTAGTTTACCGATTAAATGAGGCCATGTATGGTCTACATCAAGCCCCGAGAGCTTGGTATGGCACGCTCGCCGACCATCTGACTGATAATGGCTTCAAGCGAGGGACTGTCGTCTGCACTTTATTTCATAAGACTGTTGGTGATGATCTTCTCCTAGTTCAGATTTATGTCGACGACATTATCTTTGGATCTATAAACGACACTTTATGTAAGGAGTTCGAGAAGTCAATGCAAACAAAGTTCGAGATGAGCTCGATGGGAGAGATGAATTTCTTTCTAGGGTTGCAAGTTCACCAGTCTGCGAACGGAATCTTTATTCACCAGACCAAATATGTGAACGATGTCTTGAGCCGATTCAAGATATATGCCGGAAAAAAACCGTCAACTCCTCTCCCCGTGGGTCACAATTTATCACCGGATGAATTGGAGGATATCGTTGATCCGACCCTCGATCGTGCTATGATCGGATGTTTAATGTATCTAACGGCTTCTCGCCCCGACATTATGTTTGTTGTTTGTCTTTGTGCTAGGTTTCAAGCAAGTCCACGAGTGACTCACCTAGCCGCGGTCAATCGAATTCTTCAGTATCAGAGGGGAAATCCAGACATCGGGTTATGGTACCCCAAGGACGATAACTTTGAGCTTACTGCCTTCTCTGACTCGGACTACGGAGGTTGCAAGATCAACTTCAAATCAACTACGGCAGGGTTTCAATTCTTAGGAAAGCGGCTTGTTTACTGGCATTGTAAGAAGCAGACGACAGTCTATATTTCAATCGCTGAGGTAGAATATGTTGCAGCCTCGAGTTGCTGTTCCCAGGTTTTGTGGATTCAACAACATCTTCGCGACTACGGTTTGAAGTTTCTTATTACTCCTATTTTGATTGATAACTCTGCTGCCATAAGTATCACCAAAAATCTCGTACAACATTCTAAAACGAAACATATCGAATTTCGATATCATTTTAAACGGGATTGTTTTGAAAAGAAATTAATCGACCTTGAGAAAGTACATACTGATTTTTAGAGAGCCGATCTATTTACCGAAGCCTTTGACAAATCTCGATTTCAATTTTTGCTTGATTGAAGACCCTTGCTTATATCCTGAAACAAGGATAACTATCTTTATTTTCGGTTTATTTTTTCTTTAAATTTTATATTTATTTTGGTTTTTAGGGAGTGAAAAATAGAAAATACAAAAATATTGTGCTTTTAGTGTGTATAGATAAAACCCAAAAACATTAAAAAATCTAAAATCCAAAAACATTTGAAAATTTTAAAATTACAAAAAATATTGTGGTTTTCTTGTTCTTAATGTTTTTCTTTTAAATATTTTGAAAATCCAAAAACATTTTAAAATCTTGAAAAAGACAAAAAGATTGTGTTTTCAGTTTGTACAGTAAAATCCGAAAATTCAAAAAGATTGTGAAATTTTTGTTTATAAGGAAATTGAAAAGGTAAAAAGATTGTGTTTCTAGTATGTATAGAGAAAAACCAAAAAGATTTTAGTGTACGTTCGCTGAAATATATGTCAGTGACTTATATTTGAAGGACATGTACTTGTATATGTTTGGTCCTGATATTTACTTATAAATTCTCGGGATAACTATTTACCTAATAATGGAAAGTAGTTGGGGCGTTCGTTATGCGTTTTATTATATTTTCTTGCTGAATATTATGTTAGTTATTTAACTTTGTGGAGCATGCTTGCATGTTTTGGTCCTATAATTCACTTGTGAATTGATAGGTTAGCCATTTATTTGTAGACTTAATGTAACTGGGGCGATTAAATTCATTTTGTTTTATGCTCCTCAAAATTTTGAGTTTTTGAAGCGAAAAGAGAAAATGATAGTACATTGATTATTTTGACCCCATATCCAGCAAGAAATAAGCTTAAAAGACTGTGTGCTTAATTGCATTAATGCATTGGTACGTCTTAAACAAACTTTTAGAGTAAAGTATGTGATATAAACATAAAGAAATGCCAAATTGAAAGAGGTGTTAGTTTCTAGAAAAAATCTCGGTGAGGATGGTAGAAATGTAATAACCTGTCATACTCAAGCCTTATACTTCTTTGATCACCCAAAAATAAAATAAAGCAAATAACAAGCGTTGAGGTTCTGGACACTGTGAGTCTTTATGCGGCTTAATCATCTGGGTATTCATATGCAAGAATATTTCACTCTCTTTTAGAGCAAACCCAAAGTCACTAAACTTGATCACTGATGTACCTCGTACAATCTGAATTACTGACTTGATCAAAATTCGCTGTTAGTTATACATTTGTTCCTCCCTTGTGCGCATCTCAATTCCATTAAGAAACGGACCCCATGGGATACAGTGTATGTAAGCCGACAGATGGACTCGTGCATACTCACTCATAGTAAAAGAAACTCAACGAATTGCTCATAAATCTTTATAAAATTCAAATTTTGATTAGCAATATAATGGTTTAAGTCAAGTTGGGGTGATATGGCAAAAATCAAATTAAGCTTGTACCAAGATTAGAGGCTGATAGTTTCTGATATTCTGTGCTTTAATTGAAAGTTTGTTATAAGATTTAAGTGGACAACAATATCAATGACTGACTTAACGCCAGTCACAATATTGCTGAAATATAAAACTGTGATGGAAGGGCAATCTAGTCAATATGATTCTCTGCTCAAACTCAACAAAAATCCAAAAATATGTGCTGCTTTTGAAAACTCTTACAAAAACCCAAAAATATTTTCCTGTTTAACATTTTAATTTTCGGATATTTTTCTAGTAAATATTTTTCATTGAAAATTTCAAAATACCAAAAAGATTTTGCTTTTTCATTTTACATATTATTTATTTTTCTTTAAGTTAAGTGTTTCAAAATGTAAAACACATTAAGGTATTCACTCATCGAAATATGGGTTCTCGGTGATTGATTTAAGTTAATTGGTATTATTATTTAATTAATATTTAATTTAATTGATTTAATTCATTTATTTATTTAAGTTAAAATTAAATAATGTAATTCGTTAACTTTGATTTGTGAAAATAACGAATTAAAGCCATTTATAATGAATTAAGTTATAATTCGTTAAGATTAATTCGCTTCCGCTACTCTGTAACGAATGGCTATTAATTCATTAAGATTTTTAACGAATCCTTTTATAATTCGTTGTGCCACGTGTTAACTTAAGATAACGAATCGCCTGATTCGTTATTTCAAAATTCAAACGAATCAGACGATTCGTTACATTGGAATTCGTACTGTGTCAGTCTATATAGGGACGCGTGAAAACGATTTGTATCACTATTCACTGTCTTCCTCTAAAAATTGTACAGTTACTCTGCTCAAAATTTCTAGAATTTTTGACCTTAGCTTTTCGTTGTTTTATTTATATCTTCGTGCTACTAAGGTATAGACGATCATAACGTGCTACATTTCGTTAAATTTGATGCATGTTTGATAGGTTAATTGCTTGATTAAGTTATCGGGTTTTCGAGGTTTTCTAAAACCTTAATTTAACCATTTTACTTCATGTTTTGGAACATCATATTGATGCCATTGTAATCGCAATATGATTCTCAGATCCATTATGATCATTGATTTGGTCTTGTGTTGTTGATTATCTTCGTTTCGATTTCCGATTGCACAGTTGACTGATTACGTTCTTGGTAATTTTGACCTTGACCAATTGAGTCAAATATTAAGCTAAATTGGCCATTCGTTATGCTTAACGGATTGGAACTTATTCGTGTCCAATTCATTAAGCAATTCTCACGAACAACAACAACAACAGCAACAGCAGCAACAACAGCAACAACAACAGCAACAACAGCAACAACAACAACAACAACAACAACAAAAACAACAACAACAACTACAACAACAACAACAACACCACCACCACCACCACCACACCCACAACCACCACCACCACCAACAACAACAACAATAGCAAAAACAAGAGTTACCGCAGCTTCCGTACGACAAAAAGCATAATATCTTTGCTTATGCCAGTACAAATTTTTCCGATGAAGATGTATATGGGGATCTACTAACGTTTATTAGACGTTCGATTATACACTTTGCTGTGACTGCTCGGACGAAAGTTTATCTAAGAAATATACGTCAATTCTGGAATACGGCCAAGTATGTTGAAGTTGAAAACCATATAGAAGCTACAATCAACCAAACGCCTATCACTGTTGATACTGATTTGATCCGACGAGTGTTTTGGTTTGGAGATACTATTGATCATCCGTGTGAGTTTGATAAAACCCTGTTGTTTTGTAGAGTATTCTATGGTGGTGACATTGAAGAATCCATGTATAACAAGAATGGATTATGCCCAACGTACAAGTATTTATTGCATGCACTAATCCATTGCTTAGGAGGTCGTAAAGGTGGTTTCGATGAATGCCGAATTATGTTACAATCGACATTTGTCGCATTGATACTGAACAAGCCATTCAACTTCTCAGAGATGATTTTCTATCACCTTAAGGAACAATGCCTTACGGTGTTCCAACGAAAGAACTTTTTAATGTATCCTGGTTCCTCCAGTTAATTATTGAAGATTTGATTCCCAATCTGGTCATTGATCAAGCTGTTGTGAATGATGTGATGCCGCTTGAGCATATGTCGGATGATACTGTACGACGAATGAAGATCTATCAGAAGGATACACCTAGGACCAAACGTTTGATTAGTCATCTGGTGAATCCAGATTATGTATGTCCTCCCAATGATCGTTGGATCCATGATGACTTGGATTCTGAGCGTGAGTAAGGACCAGGTGGGAATGAGGGTGATAATCATGATGATGATGATGGTAATGATGGTGCTGGTAATGTTCCTTTTTTACAACCTACTAAGGTTGAAGCTGCTTTAGCTGGTGCTATAGCTGCTCATCACAAAAGGAAAGGGAAGGAGTTGGTGAAAGAAGGATCATCTAAGCATCGAGTGTCGACTGGTGCTGGCATCTCATTTGGAGTTCAACATCCAAGGCCGTCGATTCCTCAACATCCGGCGGTGCCGCTTACTCTTAGCACCCCGGAGCTTATATTGACGACCACTCTTACGTCGGATCCTATGCTTGGTATGATTCCTCAATCGATTTTATCAACTATACCAAGACCTACGACTGCTACATTGGTGGTTTCTCCAACACCAATGATGATGCCTCCACCGGATATTTCATTTTTGTGGCTCAGTCATCCTCAAGGTCCAGTTCAACCTATTTCTCCTTCGTTTTATGAAATGTCTCAGGATCAGCAGACGAATATGCTTTTGAGCTTATTTCATCTTTATGAAAATCAAATGTCTGCTGATCGCCTGAATCAAGAACGTCTATGGAGAATCAGAAAAAGCTGTTAAGTTATGTCTTTTTCTGTCAAAAGGAGACTAAAGCCCTCCGTGAGATTGTTGAGTCTCAGGGGGTGAAAATAAAAGAGCAAGGGGAAATTATTTTGCAACTTACATGCTAGGACGATGAAATTAAGAAGCTCAAAAATGACGAAAAAGATCCAGATGCTTCAGGTACTAGAGGAAGTGAGCCTAAACAAACTCACAGCTCGGCTTCTGGTGCTGGTACAAGTGCATCTAGTGATTCAGAGAAACAAATCATTGCTTATCATGATACTACAGCTGCTACACCCATTGAGATGATCAAGGCTGATACTGTCATCTTTGTTGATGGTAAGGGGGTGGTTAGAAGCATAGTGAATGCAAATGAGATTGCCGTGGGACAGTTCGTTGAAAGGTCCCTAACAGGAGAGCAGATGTCGATCTTGCTTGGTTTGAATGATGACGAGTTATCCGTGTTAGACGCTGAGGAGGATGTGGAGGTGGAAAATGATGAAGAGATCTTATATGATTCGACTGTTGAGATGAGTACGGCGTTTATTTATGAGGATGAGGAAGTAGAGATCGAGGACATGACTGCTGAGTAATACCCTGATCTATTTCAACACACCAATGTTGATCAGGATGCTCCAATATTTACTGAGGAAACGGTCAAAGCATCAGAAGATCATCTGGAGAACACTTCCAAGGGAAAGAATGTTGTTGATACGAGATTTGATTCAAATCCTGATCCTTCTGTTGCTGACATTCAGAGTTGGTTTGCTCATCGGTACAAGAATTCTCATAATATTATTAAGGCATTCTGATATGTAGATCAAGAACAGAAAGTTGAAGCTGTTACTCGAGCTCAAGCAAATCAAATGACCTCCTTAAAGGCTGTATCTAAAGTCCAAGGTGACATTATTTCATGGTTGTTTGATTCTGATTTTAATGTATGTATTATCAAATGGGAGAAGGGTGTTCAGTATTATGAGAGGATTACTGACGTTCTGTCGTTACCCAGATGGGAAGTACGAAATTTGGCGTACCGTCCTTCTATAAACCTTGGGGGAGTTCAACTTGCAGATTGGTTTCACAAACATCTGCTGTTTAAGGTCAATCATGGGTTTAAATTCCTTAGACCGCAGCTTCCAAAGTGTAAGCATATCGATGAAATTGATCCAAGGACAGGTTGGAGGAAGTTGGTTCTTAAGGTAAAGCCGCCAAAGACCATGAAGCGTGTGCCGGTGATGACTTTGAATCAACACATGTGTTTATCTTTCAACCGTTGGTACTACGACAACAAGACTGGCGAGGCCGTTATTGTGTTGGGTAAAGGCTTAAAGACTAAGCTGATAAAGATCATCGATCCGATGTGTCTCGTGAACTTGATAGAGACCGACAATGACGTGTTGTTCAAGAATAAGATATTGATAGAGGGTCGTGAAGACTATGACCGAGCAATGCAATTTCAACGCATTGTTTGTGTGTGTTATGAGCATGGTATTCACAGCTACAGAGATTGGCAGACAAGACGCTTCAAGTAAATTAAAGACAAAGAGCTCAAGACTAGGGGGTGTCTGTTAGTACATGGTTTTGCGTCTCGAGTCTTTATATCTATAGTTAAGTATTTATTATTTATTTAATGAAAATGTTATATTATTATTAAGCTAGTTCGTTAGGGAATCGTCTAGTTCGTTAAGCATGTTTAACGAACTAGACCTTATGTTAAGTTATACCCCAATTCGCTAAGGATGTTTAACGAATCAGGATGTAGTTCGTTAAAGTTATTTCGTTTATTGTAATGTAACGAAGTGAAGACTAGTTCGTTACGGAATGTGTAACGAAATAGAATTCATCTTCTATATATAGTGGTGTGTCCATTGATAATTTAAGTCTTTGAGAATTATATTATCGAACCTCTGTCCAGATCTACTCCCTCTCTCAAGCTTCATTAATGTATTTAATCTTATACATACAAATATATACAACTAATACTAATACTAATATATAACATATAATCAATAGCATCATGACCTAGATCCGCATAATTGGTTAAGTAATCCAAGATCTTAGATTGTTTCTAGGGTTCTACACACTCGATCAGACTTGAGTACCAACTCCAGTTACCGTTGTCCCCGTACGTGACTCCAGATGGCCAGTGCCTCTTCAGTGCGGGGGCTGTTAGTGTTGGGACTGCTCGAGGTGGTGATGGGTTGGGAAGCTGCGGTTCCTTTCCTGGGGCGTGGGACACTGGGTCGGATGATGATGATGATGGCGTTGACATTCATACAGGATAAGTCGTTTATGGGTTACGTGCGTATGAGTGAATGAGGATAAGAGATAAAGAGAATGAATAACTAAATATATAATATGTATATATGTAGAGCGTAAGATCATAACTAATGGTTCGTTGCAGTTATAATCTAATATGAATGCAATTCTAGTTAGCTTTAACCAATGGCTCTGATACCAATCTGTCACACCCTCTAAATCCACTAACGGAGTTTTACCGTTAGAGGGTGTGAACTAACAGGATCAGAATCATTAGTTTTATCAAACACAACAATTAAAATTTTAAAAACAACCAAGACATCAAGTCTTAAGTAAAAATGCGGAAGCGTAAACTGTAAAGCAAATAGTTGTGCCACACAGGACGACTTAAAACACAGTTATCATGATAAAATTTAAAGAAAGGATAAAGCAATAGAGTTCAGAGTATGGATGTCCTATACTGCTCGCCCGCCTCGGCTTCCTGAGATAAACATACTAAAAGTGTCAACATAGGGTTAGTGAGCTCACAGGTTTAAGTAAATTTAAGCGTTGCATTTTAGCATTACCAGATAGTGTTATGTCAATTAAATATCAGTAGGTAGCTAACCCATCAAGCATGTATTACTAAGTGTTCGACTCCGAAGCTGACTGTTTATACGATTGCATTGCCACCATGTTAACCACGACCATGGTAAATGTGTTAGCCAAAATTACACCCACTCGACCTACAGTCGAGTTTAGAGTTTGGTGGGGTTTGTCAAACCAAGTAGTACTACTCAAAGGTGAATCACTATTATCCAATATTAACCGGTTTGATGTTCCGAAGGACTTAGTTGGTTTGTTGCCACTTAGCCTTACAAGTGATATATAAAGAATAACAAAATCTAAAGTGTTAGAGTATGTTATCTCCCCCTAATAAAAGCGTTAAAGAGTAAAAGGGGTTGTGAAACTCACTGTTTGCGAAGCGTGCGTCACAGAAATCCTCACTAGTTCTCTAAAAACAAAAATTAGATTTCTAACTGTTTAAACTACTAGTGAGTCTCTAGTCTCGACACATATAAATTATGCATGAGATGTGTTCGTGTTACTTTGTGAAACAAGTGCGACTCGACAAACACATTAGTGAATAAGTTATATGTGTGAACAAGTATAGCGTTAAGTGTTACTATGGTACATCATCAATAAAATATCTACCACAAGGGCAAATATGTCAAACACATAGCAAACATCGATCAAATAATCACTTTTCATGTTAACTCAAAGAATTCAGCAGCTAAGTTACTGAGACATATTTAACACGTCAAGATTTCTCTATTTCATAAATCATATCATGTAAATAAAACCACCAAAAATTCACCACAGAAGCACAACTGAGTTAGGTTTCCAAAAAAATTTTTTATTATATTTTTATTACATACGGTATTCTCACAATGATCAAAACAACACAGTAAGCACACAGCAGTCATTATCATGTGCAACAAAATGTTATTTACTATTGCCGTTACATGGTTAATCCAATTAATGCAAGGACAATAGGTTCAGATTCCTTACTCAAATTATTAACTTCCAGAAGTGGAATCAACACAATTGGTCTTGTCGTTTATGAGATATACTAATTACAAAACAACCAACAAGCAGGCTTCCCGAAACAGACTCGCACATCAGATTTGTAAATTAATAAAAATTAACTTTCACATGTACAAAAATTAAAAAATCAGACTCTTTAGAAACTAGACCCGACCTACTACATCATAGAATCATTAATCACTTCAAAACACATCATTAAGATTAAGTTACAGTCGTTTTAACATGGAATTATGAATCTGTCCACCATCAGTTTTCATCAAAAACTCCACAAACTATTAACCTATGAACTAACAATCATGCAAACAACCCTAACTCATCAACAATCAACATATTTTGCATTTAGGGTTTATGATTTGTATGCTCAATGATGTAATAAAATCAATAGAAAGTCTAGATATGGTGTTAGTTACCTAGTAGCACCTTGGATTCTTCAATAAGCTTGAAAATAACTTGTATGTATGTGTGTGTGCTTGTGGGTTTTCGGTCGAACAAGGAGATAGGGGAGGGGGGGGGGGGACTGACGATCGTACAATGGAGAGGGAGAGGGAGAATTAGGGTTTATGGTTATTAATATGTATATATATTATTACTTAATATACATGTTACACTTTGCACCCTCAACTTCTATTATATATATTTCTAGCATAAAACATCAATCATCTCCATAATATGATGACATGCATACAAGCACACATTTACGCATATAAACATAACACATAATTATATCAAGTACTTGTTTATAATATTTATTGTTTTCTCACCAACGGTTTGAGTCGACTCGTGTGTGTTTCGGTGAAACTCCGAAAGACTACTTATAGAATGATTTTCATGTGTCACTTAACTCTAATTAAATGCAATGAGATATGCGTTAACTAGAATGACATAGTTCGTATGATCTTGCATTTGAATTAACGGAGTTCGGATTAACAGAGCTAACCTGAAATTGACGAGTGTCACAACATTCACATACTTACATATATACATATCCAATGATACATATTACATACTTAGCCTGTTACCCTTCTTTCATTCGTACATATATACTTTCTTTCTTTCATACTTTCATACATTCTTTAATACCATCACACTTTCATAATACATAAATAACTATCTTTACCATCTCAGATATTTGTAGGGTTTGGTCCCTTTCTTCTCTATCTCATATATTATTAGGGTTTGGTCCCTTCTTTCCATACAATCATACATACACTTCTTTATACATACATTCTATTATATACATTCATACATATTCTTAATCATTCATATATCATTCATGCATCTTATGTAAAACTCACCTTTCCTGGCGATACGTGCAATATCCGAAGATCGTTCACATACCGACAAGCATTCATTCATAACATTCATAATTCTAGCATACACTCACATCATTCCATCCGAATCTCGTGACTCTCACTGTTGAGGGTGTCGGTTAGTTGTTTCGCAACTAGATCTAGTGGGTTTGGATCCATATAAGATCATACTATCGTTACCTCGGGTAGGGTTCGGTTCTTCTTCTTGGTTTCAGTTAGAGAAAGAAAAAAAGAGATAGAGAGCTTAAGTGTGTGTTTTTGGTGGTGTATGTAATGGGTGGAAATGAATAAATTAATGAATAATATTGTTTATATATTATGGGTCATGGGCTTAAGCCCATGGTCTTTCTTACTTCCTTATTAATCCAACTCCATTACCCACATTTATTTAACACAACACAAGCCCATCTCATAATAACTAATATTATTATTTTATAAACCATAACAAGAAACGGGGGTGTTACAATTTTAATCCTAATGGTTGCTTGGGTTTGAGTGTCGATGACTATACGAGCTCAATGATACATGTATTAAATCAATTTATCGTCATAAATTTGTTTATGGTGATTTGATTTCATGTTTGATCGTCTGTGTTCTTATTTAATTTTGAATTTGACAAAATGAGGTCAAAGTTGATAACTATTGTTGTTATTCATTATGGACAACGAATGTATACTCATTCGTGTCTAAGGTCTACTAATGAACCCATTCATTGAACTTATCTAACGAATTAACTCATTTGTGTGAGTGTATAACGAATGAACCCTCATTCGCTCAATAAAATATACGAATGGGTTCATTCGCTATCACTTATCCGTTACTCACTCATTCGTCATAACGAATGTGCTAACGAATGACACATGTAAGTATATGAATAAAATTCATTTTGTTTAAGTATAAATTGAATTTTTGTCTTAAATTAATTATTCATTTTACTGATCTTCGGGTTTGTGTTTTTATAGCTATGGCTGATGAGATTATTCAAGATGCTCCTGTTGTCGGTCCTCAACCAGTTATTTGAGAACAACCTCTTGGATAGCAACAACAGCCCCCAGCTGCTCCTTTGCTACCGTTCGATAAGATGTATAATATATGTGCTTTCGTGCAGGGAAATTTCACCGATCAGGACATCTTTGGCGATATCATTACGTTTTTACGTCAATCCAGGATTCACTATGCTATAACTGTTGATGTACCTGTTCACTTAAGTCTCATCCGTCCATTTTGTAATTAGGCAAGATATGTGGAGTCCGACAATCATATTGTTGCCGAGATCTAAAAGACGACGATCACAATCTCTCATGGTGTGATTCGTCGAGTGCTAGGATTTGTTGACAACATGGACATTCCATGTGAGTTTTATAAGACGTTGATACGGGGTTTATTTCGAAGATTATTTTATTCTGGAGACCTTGAATGTTCCCAATACAACAACGCATATTGGTGTGCCCCATACAAATACTTACTACATGTTTTAACACATTGCCTTGGGGGACGCAAGGGTGGTATTGATGAATGGCGGATTATGCTTCAATCCGCATTCGTTGCTCTTATTTTGAATAAACCATTCAACTTCTCCGAGCTCATCTTTTACCATCTCAAGGAGAATTGCTTAATGAAGAATCACCGAAGCAAGTTCTTGACGTATCTGAGATTAGTTCAGCTAATTATACAAGATCAGACTCTTGATCTTGTTATCGATGAGACTTTAGAGAATGATGTGTTAAAGTTAGAACACATGATAGTTGATGCCATTAAAAGAATGAAGACTTATCGTGGTCAAGAACTAGGAAGATCGTCTAAGAACCAAATGTTTAATTGGTCACTTGGAGAATCCAGATTATGTTACATGACGACTCCGATTTTGAACGTGAAGAAGGACTAGGTGGGAACTATGGTGGTAATGATGATGGTGGAGATGGTAGAAACGGGGTGACGGTCGATGTGTTGACGTTGAGGCAGCCAGCTCACTTGTTGTTCAATGAAAACGTAATGTAAAGGATAAAGTGCAAGATCAACCAATCGAACGTTGTATTACGCACGGTTCAGGAGTGGAGATTGGTCCACAGGTACCTAGGTCGTCTGCACAACAACGACCTGTGGTATCTCTTACTACTAGCACCCCAGCACTTACTTTGTCGGCGACCGTTTAATCTGATCCTAGTCGTGGTGCAATTCCTCAATCTATTTATCCCTTATCCCAATGCCTCCTGCTACATCAACGGTGATCTCTCTACTCCTACAATGTTGCTGACACAACCTTCGGCTTTATCATTTATGAGAATCAGCCATCCATAAGGTCCGGTTCAGCCTGTCTTAGCTTTATTTCACGCTTTTCCACCCACACATCAGATGGACATGCTTCTTAGTTAGATTCATTTATATGAAAATAAAATGGCGGCTGATCGTCAACTTCAGAAAAAATGATGACGAATTAACGTCGTTTGATGAGGTATGTCTTTTTTTGTCAGAATGAGACAAAGGAGTTGCATGAGATTGTTGCAGCTCAGGGGGTGAAGATGAAGGAGCAAGAGAACCTTCTTCTTCAATTAACCTGTAAAGATGACGTGTTAAAGAAGTTGAAGAATGATGACGAAGATAAGGATACTGATGCTGCCGGTGCTAGTGATAGTGAGTCGAAACTAGCTCACGGCTCGTCCTCTGTAGGTATGACGAGTGGTGGTGGTGGTGGTGAAGGCAATGATCGGCAGATAGTCGTTTATCAAGACACAACTAATGTTAAACCTATTGAGTCGATCAAAGACAACACTATTTTATTTATGGATTATGACCAGGGGTGGTGATGAGTACCGCTAACGCTAACAAGATCGAGGAGGGTTAATTAGTTGATAATGCCCTGTCTCGTGATCAAATATCATTATTGTTGGGGTTGAACGTTGAAGAGATGGATGCGTTGGAGGCTGAGGAGGACGTGGAGGTTGTGAATGATGAAGAGGTTTTGTTTGACACAAGTAGTCCACACCCTCTAAGGGATCTAGGTTACTTTTGACATTTCAGTATCTGTCTAACTGTTTAAATTTTGGGTGGGAGTTCATTAAAGCCATAGATGAAGATGACATAGCATCTATGCTGGTTACACTGGATTTTGATCTCAAACTTGAATTGGCGAACATCTAGGTATCTACCACTGTCAATATTATTAAAATTGAATTAAGGTTACATTTTTTAGTTTATATAGTATGTTGAAGCATGATTCTTCTATATTGCATTTGATTTATAAGTTGTTTCATTTCAATATCAAATATATTCAAACCCATATTTTTTTAATGATTCGTCTACCTTGATCCTTTGTTAATTTTGCATTTTTTTGGTTAAATCAATTAGAAATGGTGTTTATGGTATGATTGTTGGAGTTAAATCCTTATATTGGAAAGGTTCTATGTGTGGGTCATCTAGCGGATATCACAATAATTGTTCACCATCAAGTATGTTCGGTCATGATTAGAGGGGTCTCTCTTTGTTTCTTGTTAAGGTACGTGTCAATTGTTGTTTAGTTTTATTTATTTTGAAGCATTGTGATTCCAAACAATGTTAATTAATTTTTAATATTGATCATCATTTCTAGTTCCCAATTCTAACTCATTCATTAGTTAAACAAATTCAAACAAATTCATTAATTCAACTCCACGGAATTCTACAAGTCGTGTTGGGAGACGAATGTCATGTTGCCGCTTATAAGGTGTGTAACTGATAATTTTTGATAATCTATGTATTCTAATATTCTAATAAAAGACTACCAATTTTGACACTTGTCAATCTCTTAGCTCTCCTCACGTTTTTATTCAACCAATTCTAATATATGGTCCTTATCATAGCCCTCCTTACTTTTTTTTCAACCAATTTCAATATATGACCATTATCTTTTAAGAAATTTCAATATATGAATTCAAGTTTGTTTTTATTAAATGTAAATCCTAACTGATTCATTCATTAACATTAATGGTGAAATAAGAAATAATGAAATATCAAAATAGAAATTGCATGCATGTTAAAATAAAATTTTAAAGTCACGAGTAATTGCAAATTAAAAAAAAAGGTGCATCATTTTTGAAGAATTTGGATTTGTATGGTAAACTACAAATTTTTTTTAAACTGGGATTCGAGCAGCAATGCATAATTTTTTTATTCCGAAAATTGCCGAATGATTCCCTATTGTTTTTCTACGGAGTCACAATTAATCCCTGCTAAAAATTATGAACTTCTTACATCCCCATGGTTTACAAACTGAACAATATGAGTCCATCTGTCTAACATCAGTTAAGTTATCCGTCCAAATAATTATGAAATTACTCTCCTACCCTTGATTGATTATAACAAATAAATTATGCCCCTTTCTTGTTCACCGATCAATCTGGTTGTTCAAATATGGAACCCTAACAGTCATTCTAGCTCACCGATCAGTTCTTCCATGATCTTCTTTCCCGTCAACAGTCCTCCAGCATCCATGGTCTTCTTGCCCCTTTTCTTCCACGCTCCACTCTAGCAGTCCTCTACCCTAATTCTTCTTCTCTCACCCTCAAACCCTTACAGCCACGATCAGTTCTCTACACCTACGATCAGGTCACAGTTGTATTCGGTTGAAGGTTTTAGAGCCAGTTTCATTGTTCTCGCTATCGGTTTCAGGTAACCCCTCAAGTGTTTACATAATTAGTTCATCACTTATGTATGTTTATTTCTGGTTCGAGATTTAATTTTAGCTTTTCTTACTTTGATATTTTTATTGCTTATTGTTGATTGATTGTGTGTTTGTGGTGTTGATTGATCAGGAGTATATCACAAGGTGCCACTGTCAATTTTTTCGAAAATGTCACAATTCTATTCATCTTCGTTAGCGAAATCGAGGTCACAAGGTGTCGGTGCATCAGATTTTTTTTGCTCATGTGGTGCGGGTACGTGCTATCATATATCCCGGACAGATGCTAATCCCGGCCAACGCTTTTTGTGTTCTGTAAGTGTTGTGAATGTATTCAACTGATTTTTAACTTAATTTTGAATGATATTAGTTGGTATTTTGGTTAATTCCGAAAGAAATTAGTTGATTATATTGGATGGTTGATTGTGGTTGCTCATTACTGAAGGGTTCTTGTGGATGGCTAAGGTGGGCGGATACGCCTACTTGTCCTGGGTGTGAAAGGATCCCTGCATTGGTGAAGAGTATGAACAAGAAAGACGAGTATGCAAGAACCAAAGCCAAGGAAGTCACCAAGTTGAAGATTGTTTTAGGAATTACTTGGATGTTTTTCCTTGTTTACGTTTGCACGTTTTGGTTCTTGTGTTGTTTTTATTTGTACTTTGTAAACATTTAATGGTTGAATTTTAATGGTAGTTGTTTATGTTCACTCTATTTATAGATTTCCATGTTTATAAAGTTGACCATGTTTAATGTTTCATTTGAATAACAGTTTGTATGAAGTGAACCAGATTTATAGTTAGTATTATTACAAACTAACAATAACACATTGTTTTATAGCATTCATACAAAGTCAATACCATCAAACATAACCAAGTTCAAAACAAAGTCAATACCATTATACATAACCAAGTTCAAAACAAAGTCAATACCATTACACATAACCAAGTCCAAAACAAAGTCAATATCCCATACCATCCCAAAACTATAAAAAGTCAAGTCCATCACCCAAGTGGCGCACCGATGCATGTTTTACGATTATGGCCAAAACCACCACACTTACCGCATTTTACCGTGCCTCCTTTTCTTGTCATTCTTCCTCCCTTAGAAAACACTTTCGCGACCTCATCAACTCTTTTTGTCCTCTTCTCCTTAGCAACTCTATTTGTCCTCTCATTCCATGACTTATTTCTCTTTTCCTTTAGCCTACCAATCTATGCAAAAGACGTAATAACATGTAGAATTAATACTTTTCCAATATATGCAAAAGACATAATAACATTTGGATTGTTACCTTTTTATGATGTTTTGGTAGAATTTGTTTGATCCCATACTTGAACAATAATCAACAATCAATAACGATTAACACAGATCTCAGATCTGTCAGTTATAATATTATAGATCTATCTCATAATCTACCTTGATTCGGTGTTATACGTATGTATATATATTAAATAAGTTTAACGTGAAGCTTGAGAGAGAGTATAAACTTTAAACTTTCCTGAATAATATTAATTTCTCTCAAAACTTCAACATTTTACAAGTGAACAGTGGTTCACTATTTATAGACGACGATCTGGTTCGCTAACATCCCCTAGCGAACCAGCATCCCCTTCGTTAAATAAATTAACTTAACGAACCACCCCCTGATTCGTTAACATCCCCTAACGAATCAGGTGGGAATACATTATAATGTCCTAGTTCGCTAACATCCCTAGCGAACTAGACTTAACCTTAACGAACTAGTCTTAGTTCGCTAACATTCCTAGCGAACTAGACTCAAACATAACGAATTAGTCTAAATAAACATTAAATATTACATTTAAATATCAAATAATCATTAATGATAATTACAAAGACTCTAGACGCAAAACCGTGCACTAAGATACACCCCCTCGTCTTGAGCTCTTTGTCTTTAACTTATTTGAAACGCTTTGTCTACCAATCTCTGCAACTATGAAGCCCATGTTCATGGCATACACGAACGACAAGTTGGAATTGCATAGCCAGGTCGTAATCTTCTTGGCGTTCAAACAAAATATGCTTCCTGTGTAGCACGTCATTGTCTGTCTCTGATAAATTAACCAACCACATCGGATCGATTATCTTGATGAGCTCAGTCTGTAGTCCTCGACCACGAACAATAACGGCCTCGCCAGTACGATTGTCTTAGTACCAACGGTTGAAAGACAGATGAATATCTTGAGGCATTGTCTTCAAAGGAACTCTTTTCATTGTCTTTGGTGGCTTCACTTTCAAGACAAGTTTCTTCCAGCCGGTCCTTGGATCAATCTCATCAGTATGTTTACGTCTTGGGACCTGGGGCTTGAAGAACTTGAAGCCATGATTGACCTCGAACAGTAAGTGTTGATGGAACCACTCAGCCGTTCGGTTACCCCCACGATTGATAAATGGACGTCTCGCGAGGGTGCGTACATCCCAACGCGGTAATGTTAAAACATCCATTATCCTTTCGTAATATTGGACACCTTTTTCCCATTTAACAATACATACCTTAAGGTCTGAATCATAGAGCCAGGAGACAATATCACCATGTACCTTAGAAACAGTCCTGAAGGTAGTCATCTGATTTGCCTCAATCCAAGCAGCAGCTGTATCCTTTCTTTCTTTATCTACATACCGATAAGCACTGATGATCTTACCCACTTTCTGGCGTTTCAACCATCTTTCAATGTCATCATCAGTCACTTCTTTGAGTGAAGGAACAGTCCGTTGCACAATCTTCTCCAGTTCATTCTCAGTCTCCTTAATTACGTCTTCATTAAATACCAGAGCACCTTGATCAACATTTGCGTGTTGATACAAGTCCGGGTACTCTTCAGCTGTCACATCCTCCATTTCAATCTCCTCGTTCTCATACATAAAATCGGTATTCATAAATAATGGATCAACCTCCATTTCTTCCTCATTGATCACTTCGACATCGGGCTCAGTCTCTAATTCAGTCAAGTGATCGTCATTCAGCCCAAGCAGAATCGAAATCTGCTCCCGTGTCAAAGATCTAACCACAAACTCACCGATCTGTATCTCATCTTTGTTCACCATACTTCTAACCATTCCCAATTCATTAATAAATATCACCGTGTTAGCCTCAATCATTTCTATTGGCTTGGCTGCTGTTGGATCTTCATATGAAATTATCTGCTTGTTCGAATCATCAGCGCCACTGACATCAGCACCAGAGGATGAATTGTGCGATTGTTTAGGCTCACCTCCTGCATCAGACTCGTCAGGATCATCATCATCATTTTTGAGTTTCTTGAGGGCATCTTCTTTACAAGTTAATTGTAAAATTAACTCATCTTGTTCTTTTAATTTCACCCCCTGAGACTCAACAATCGCACGCAACGACTTGGTCTCTTTTTGACAGAACGAAATATAACTCATCATTTTTCCTTGATTCTCCATGAGTCGTTCTTGATTGAGTCGGTCAGCTACCATTTGATTTTCATATAAATGTAGCAGATTAAGCAACATTTCCGTTTGACGTCCAGGTGACAAATTGTATACAGATGGATGAACTGGTTGAATAGGTCCCTGAGGCCGAGTGATTCTCATGAAAGAGACATCACTAGGCGGAGGCGGAGGAAAAGTAGTTGTTGGCAGAGGGGAAGGTCCCATTGAAGTGGTGGAAGAAACAGTTGACAGCACAGCAGGAGGCCTCGGTATTTCGGTCAACGCCATTTGAGGAAATAAACCGAGCCTCTCATGTGACACCATCGTCGTTGTCAAGGTGAGCATCGGAGTGCTAGTAGTTAGCGGCACCGCCGAGCTTTGAGTAGTTGATTGACGTGGTAGTGGTGTTCCAATAATTACCCCAGCCCCAGCAGACACACGGGGCTTCTTCGATGGTTCATCAGTAGCTACCGCTTTGCCCTTTCGTTTTTGTTCTTGCTGAGCTTTCATGGTGGCAGCTAGAGCAGCATCGACTGCATCTTGTTGTTCTTTCAGTGCTCGCTCACCAGCTCCATCATCACCATCATCATTGTTACCATCATCATCTCCACCATCATTGTTCCCACCTTCTCCCCCTTCACGCTCGGAATCCGAATCATCATGGATCCAGCGCTCATTAGGAGGACATACATAATCCGGATTGATTACATGACCAATCATCCGTTTGTCCTGTGGCTTGTCTTTTCAATATATTAACATACGATGCACCGTTTCAGCTTTCATATGTTCCATATCAAGAACATCGTTCACCAACGATCGATCAATCACCAAATCCGGTATCAGATCTTGAATAATTAATTGTAGAAAGAGTGGATACATTAAGAACTTCTTTGACGGTAGAGTTTGCTGAACTTGCTCTTTCAGATGATCAAAGATAAGTTCTGAGTAGTTGAATGGTTTGTTCAGGATTAGGGCAACAAACGCCGATTGTAAACTTAGTCTGCATTCATCGAAACCACCTCGACGTCCACTCAAGCAATAAAGTAAGACATGCATCAAATACTTGTATGGTGGACACAACCCATTCTTGTTCAACATGGACCGATGAATATCACCCCCATAATTTAATCTTGTGAATAGACCCCTAACCAGCGTCCTGTCAAATTCACTCGGGTAATCATCACTATCGTCAAATTGAAGTACCCGATGAATGACTTCAACATCAATCGTAATAGGGATCTGATTAATTGTAGCTTGAACCTAATTATTTCCTTCAACTTATACCGCCGTGTTCCAGAACTGCCTGATTATACTAAGATACACCTTAGGTTTAGCAGTGATTGCATAATGTATCTTCGAATGGCGTAAGAAATTTAACATAGCTCCGAACGTCCTTAAATCAGCCACATCATGATCGACATAAGCACAGATGTTGTGCTTCTTATCGAACGGTAATAGAATCAATTCGACTTGTTGAGCTTGCTGTTGCGGTTGTTCTTGACGAGGTTGTTCCTATGGTTGTTCTTGTTCAGCCATGATTTACTGTATATATAAAACCAATATGAGAATAGATATCATCATATATAGTCAAAAGATATGTGTAATTAATCTAGTTACGCGTATTAGAAAATTTAAATCCTTTAATTAAATTAATTGAATATTAAATTTAGTTAACTATTTTTTTTTAATGTCATTCGTTAAGAATCACACTGATTCGTTATACAAAGATAACGAATCAGGCGATTCGCTATCAAGTAAATAACTTAACGAGCTGGACTTAGCGAATCACTAATTAATTTTAACGAACTAAACTCTAGTTCGTCATATTTTAAACGAATCAAACTTTGATTCGTGTGACGTCATATTCGCTAAGCTAGTTCATGTAAAATCTTAACGAATTGGACACGAAACAGTTCCAATTCGCTAAGACTAACGAATGGTCATAATTAAGACTTATTCTTTGACATCACAAAGTCAAGGTCAAAATTATCAAGAACAATAATAGTCAACAACTTAAACCCAGATTCAATTCGGCCATAACCATCGTTGAACCATCAAGATAATCAGCTCGTTGAGCTCGGAAACACATTAGTGAATGTAGGTGAATGCGATTGAGACTCATTACCTAAATGTACTAAAGATCAACGAACCAACAGTAAACATCAAGAACACACAGCGATAATTAACGCAGCAAACAATAATCAAATGTTGATTAGAGTCCACCAAGGGTATCAGAAAGTGATTCCGATCAAAATGATATCAAAATCAGACAATTAAGAAAATAAATTATACACAAACGAGTTTCAATGGTTCAAAACCCTTAAACCCCTAAAACTACATAAGTCAACAGTTAATTCATTGTCATTTTTGAAGAAAATGATATCGCCAAGAACATTTATACCTTAGAAACTCAAATTGATCTTTGAAATGTTCAAACATAAAAGATCGAAAATATCAGAGAGAATTTGAACAGTTTCTGAAAGATGAAGAAAGAAGACGAACAGTGGAATACTATTCCTTATATTGTCTTATATAGCAGTGCACGAAACCCTAGGCACAACTTGCACGAATCAGACGATTCGTTTAACTTAAAGTTAGCGAATTAGCCAATTCACTAACTCAATTCGTTACCTTATGTTAGCGAAGCACAATGTGATTCGTTAAATTAAAGATAGCAAATCAAGACATGATTCGTGTCATGATTCTTTAAATATGTATAACGAAGGGATGATTCGTTACAGAGTGCGGAAGCGAATTAGGTTAGCGAACCAGAAGCTAGTTCGCTAAAGAATCATCTAGTACGTTATCCATAAATAACGAATGGGAGTTTAGCGAATTAAACTCTTTTATTTAATATTAAACTCTTTTATTTAATTTTAAATAAAATTATTAAATAAATGAATAAATTAATGAAATAAATAAAGAATTAAATTAAATCAATAAGTTAAATTATCGAGAAACCCTTATATCCCGACAACCTAATACGTTAAAATTGTTTCAGATTACCGAAACTTAACTTAAAAATTTATTTAAGTATATTGTATAAAGAAGACGAAAATATTTTTGGAATTTTGTAAAAATTTAAAGAATTAAAGAATATATTTACAGAAAAAAAAATATCCGAACTATTAAAAAATAGACAATCTTTTTGTATTTTTCAACGATTTTATCAAAAACAGTACATATTTTTGTAATTTTTTTGAGTTTGAGCAGAGAATCATATTGACCAAATTGCCCTTTCATCACAGTTTTATATTTCAGCGATATTATGACTGGCGATAAGTCGGTCATTGGTATTGTTGTCCACATAAATCTAATAACACACATTCAAGTATTTTTGTGATATGATTAAATAGTTCAATTAGAGCACAGAATATCAGAAATTATTAGCCTCTAATCTTGGTTCAAGCTTAATTTGATTTTTGCCAAATAACCCCAACTTGACTTAAACCATTATATTGTTGATCAAAATTTTGATACCAATTGTAGAAATTTTGAGCAATGCATCAAGTTTCCTTTACTGTGAGTGAGTATGCACGAGTCCATCTGTCGGCTTACATACGTTGTATCCCCTGGGGTCCGTTTCTTAATGGTATTAAGACGCACGCAAGGGAGGAACAATTGTATGACTAACAGCGGATTTTTATCAAGTCAGTAATTTAAATTGTACGAAGTACAGCGGTGATCAAGTTTAATGACTTTTGGTTTGCTCTAGAAAGTGAGTGAAATATTCATGCATATGAATACCCAGATGGTTAAGACGCATAAAGACTCACAGTGTCCAGAATCTTAACGCTTGTTATTTGCTTTATTTGATTTTTGGGTGATCAACAAATATAAGGCTTGAGTATGACTGGTTATTACATTTCTGCCATCCTCACCCAGACTTTTGCTAGAGAATAACACCCCTTTCAATTTGGCATTTCTTTATGTTTATATCACATACTTTACTCTACTGGTTGTTTTAAGACCTACCAATGCACCAATGCAAATAAGCACACAGTCTTTTAAGCTTACTTTTTGCTGAACTTGGGGTCAAGATAATCAATGTACTATCATGTTCCCTTTTTGCTTCTAAAACTCAAAATTGTGAGGAGCATAAAAAAAAAATAAAAGATAAATTTAATCGCCCCAGTTAACTTAAGAGAATAAATAAATGGCTAACCATCAATTCACAAGTGAATCATAGGACCAAGACATGCAAGCATGCTTTACAAACTTAAATAACCGACGTAATTTTCAGCGAGAAAATAATCTAAAAATCTTTTTGGATTTTCTCTATACAAACTTTAAAACACAATATTTTTGTCTTTTTCAAATTTCTTATAAACAAAATAAACTTCACAATCTTTTTGGATTTTCAGATATTTTTGTACAAAAACATAAATCACATTCTTTTTGGTTTTTCAGATATTTCTGTACAAAAACATAAATCACATTCTTTTTGGTTTTTCAAAATTTTAAAATGTTTTTTGATTTTTCTAAATTTTAAAGGAAAAACATTAAAGAACAGAAATCACAATATTTTTTGAATTTTGAAAATTTTTTTATTGTTTTTGGATTTTATCTATACAAGCTAAAAACACATTCTTTTTGTATTTTCTATAATTTTCACCCCCTAAAATCTAAAACATAAAAAAAATAAGACTAAATCTATAAAGCAATTAAAAGATAATTATCATAATTTTAGGATCTCAGCAAGGGTCTTCAATCCATTTAAACCAAGCAAAAAAGAAAAACGTGTTTTATCAAACGCTTTGGTAAATAGATCGGCTTTTTGAAAATCTATGTGTACTTTCTCAAGATCAATTAATTTCTTTTCATAACAATCCCGTATAAAATGATATCGAATCTCGATATGTTTCGTTTTAGAATGTTGTACGGGATTTTTGGTGATACTAATAGCAGCAGAATTATCAATCAAGATGGGAGTAGTAAGAAACTTCAAACCGTAGTCGCGAAGATGTTGTTGTATCCACAGAACCTGGGAACAGCAACTTGAGGCTGCAACATATTCAGCTTCGGCGGTTGAAGTAGAGACCGTTGTCTGCTTCTTACACTGCCAGGAAACAAGCTGGTTTCCTAAGAATTGACATCCTGCAGTCGTTGATTTGAAGTTGATCTTGCATCCTCCATAATCTGAGTCTGAGTAGGCGGTAAAATCGAAAGTATTATCGTTGGGGTACCATAACCCGATGTCAGGATTTCCCCGTAGATATTGCAAAATACGTTTGACCACTGCAAGGTGAGTCACTCGGGGACTAGCTTGGTACCTAGCACACACACAAACAGCAAACATTATGTCGGGCTGAGAAGCAGTTAAATACATTAGAGAACCAATCATAGCACGATAAAGGGTCGGATCAACGGTAACCTCCAATTCATCCGGTGATAAATTGTGACCCACTGGAAGAGGAGTTGAAGGGATTTTTTCGGCAGTTATCTTGAATCGGCTCAAGACGCCATTCACATATTTAGTCTGATGAACCTGCAGCCCTAAAAAGAAATTCATCTCTCCCATCGAGCTCATTTCGAACTTGGTTTGCATGGAATTCTCGAAATCCTTACATAAAGTGTCGTATGTAGACCCAAATATAATATCATCAACATAAATCTGGACTAGAAGAAGATCATCACCAACTGTTTTATGAAATAAAGTGCAGTCAAGAGTTCCTCGTTTGAAGCCATTATCAGTCAGATGGTCGGCGAGCGTGCCATACCAAGCTCTCGGGGCTTGATGTAGACCATACAGGACCTTGTTTAAACGGTAAACACGGTCTGGATAATCAGGATCTTCAAAACCAGGTGGTTGTTGAATGAACACTTCCTCATGTAATTCACCATTGAGAAAAGCACTTTTAACATCCATTTGATAGACCTTGATATTCTTGTAAGCAGCATAAGCCAGGAAGATTCGAATCGACTCTAATCTTGCAACTGGAGCATAAACCTCAGTATAATCAATACCCTCTTGCTAATGGAAACCTTGCACCACTAGACGTGCTTTGTTTCTGACAATCACCCCTCGATCGTCCTTTTTACATTTAAATACCCACTTAGTCGGAATAGCATTCTTGACTCTAGCAGGCTTGTCTATTAATTCCCAAACACTCAATCGTGCAAACTGCTGTAATTCCTCTTGCATAGCTTCTACCCAAGAAGGATCATCAAGTGCCTTACGAGCTGTCGTTGGCTCAACTTGAGATAGAAAGCAATTGAATTTAGCAATATTCACAATTTCCGAAGAGTGTAAATTAGTTTAACCACACAATACGTTATTGTCACTTGACGAAGCAACTTGATGACGTGTACGAACACCCACATCAAGTTCTCCAATGATATTGTCCTGTGGATGATATCCATGAATCCGAAGAGTAGGATTTTCAGGAACAACAACATTATCAAATAAATTAGTGTAATGTTCACCCAATTCGGGAGATGAAGCATTATCACTATCAAGATCAATAACTTGAATCTCAGCTTGATCATCATCGAAAGAAGTAGAAGCACTATCAATAACAACTGGAGGAACAACTTGAGATTCTACAGTTGTAGCATCTGGTTGAACTTCAACTGCATTTGAACTTGAAGAGCTTGGAATGTTCAAATGTTCTTCAAAGTATGCTCTAACCAGATGGTCATCGATGTGTTCAGCTGAAGGAGTAAAAGAATTAAATAAACTATCATAATCAAACATCCAGTCTGGAACTTTCCCTTGAGAAGGAGTTGTGTACTTTTGACAGTCCACATGGTACCATTCTTTAACACAGCCAGATGTAAAATTAAATACTCTTTTCTTTGGAGACGCATATCCCAAAAAATATCCTTCGATAGCCTTTTCATCAAATTTACCCGATTCCTTCTTCAACATTGTACACGGACACCCAAATGGTTCCAGGTACTTTAAATTAGGTTTTCTGTTATTTAATATTTCATAGCTTGTCTTCTTGAGTCGCTTTACTGTTAGAACCCGATTAAGTGTATAACAAGCGGTGTTCACTGCTTCATTCCAAAATTGAATAGGAAGCTTTGAATCAGCAAGCATTGTACGTGCAGCTTCAATCAGAGTTCTATTTTTCCTTTCAGCAACACCGTTTTGTTGTGGTACATAAGGTGCACTATACTCTCGGTGAATTCCCTTTTGAATACAAAAGAAATCCAAAATAGTGTTTTTAAATTCAGTACCATTATCACTTCGGATTCTCCTCACCTTTTGTTTATACAGTGATTCTATCTTAGTAATAAGGTTTTGTACCAAAACAGGTGTTTGATATTTTGAACTCATAAATAACACCCATGAATATCTTGAATAATCATCTGTCACTACCAGACAATACCAGTCTCCAGAAATACTCGCACGATTCACTGGACCAAATAAATCCATATAAAGTCGTTCAAGCGGAGTATTAAATGAATTTAATAACTTAGAAGGATGTGTCTTCTTCTTCTGCTTGCCCTTTTTGCATGCAACACAGTAATCAGATAACTTAAAGTTCTTTAACGAAACACCCTCGACTAAATTATTTGCCATTAAATAATTCATCTTTCGAACATGAATGTGACCCATTCTTCGATGCCATAGAATCGAGTCTTTCTCAGTTGCTTTCGAGACAAAACATGTTTCGATCGATGTTGATATCTTAGAACTCATGTTTAAGACATAAATATCATTTGATCGTGGTGATCGCATGACAACCATGTCCTCGGGAATAATAAAACCCGGTTTAAAGATAAGACACTCTTTGTCAGTAAATATTGTAGTGTACTTTTTATCACAAATCTGCGATACACTCAATAAGTTATGATCAACCTTATCACAATAATTTACTTTTTCAAATGTAATATGACCATTTGAAACGTCACCCTCTTGTGTGATCATGCCCCCAGAATTCCCAGCAAACGCTACATAACCCCCTTGAATATTTCTTACGTTGGTTAATAGGTCGAGATTTCCGGTGATATGACGAGAACATCCACTATCCATGATCCAGTTTTCACCAGAAATGGTCTTGGATGGACCCTACACATAAACAAAAGTGATTAGTTCAAAAAGGCAGCCCAGGCCTCAGTCTTGGGCACATTTTGGTTTTCTCTTTGATCATTAACTTTAACAGTTTTCAATTGTTGTTCAGCCACTTGTGAATAAGTTACTGGCTTCTTAGACTTTCGTCTTAAGTATGCTTCCTGAACAATGTTTGAATTCCTGTTTTGACATATAGGTTCAGTTGGAATGAATTTTGGTTTCACTTGACCGTATGTCTCATTGATATGAAACATCTTCCAAGGATTCACATCAGAGAATAAAATATGAGTATCATCAGCATATGACACAGGTCGTTTCAGAATCTCCTTAACCATTGGAATTTGCTTAGATTTGTCCTTGATAAAAGGATGAAGATTTTGAAAGTTCTGTTGATTACAATTCTTCACAACATGACCTTGTTAACCGCATAAAAACACGTTCGCATGTCCATATAATGATGTTTAGAAGAGATTGGAATAGATGATTGATGATGACTCATATTTTTGTCATGCTCTTAGCAAACTCATCAGATAATTCAGATTTCTTCTTTAAATAAAAATCTAAATTAGAACTGTTTGAAAAACTTTTTAGTGTATCTGTTCCAGTTGACTTACCAAAGTTAATTTTCTTAGCTTGTTTTAAAAATTGTTTTGCCTTAGTCAATGGATCAGATTGAACTGATGTTTTTGTTTGAGCATACACACGTTCAAGTTCTTGAATTTTTGAAGTTTCATTGACAAAAACACTCTCAATAAGTTCAGGTTTGATAATACTTATTGGGATATCTTGTTCAGTGAACATTGTGTCCATTCCCTTTAACTTAAAAACTCTAGCAGTAGATGGCTTAGAATTAGAAGGATTAATGAAACGCATTAAATCCTCATCATAAATTTTTGGTTTAACTGACTTCTTTGCCTTCATAGAGTTCACTTTCTTTAAATTTTCCTTTTTCTCTTGAGGTTTGTGTGAACCATACACTGCTTTCTCAAATTCGTGAGGTTCGCACAGAATATGATTAGAACTGGGAATGTTCTTATTCTTGTGTATAATCTCTAGTTCAAACACATCCTTGATAATGACCTCGTCATTGTGTTCAACAATTCGTGAGGAGCAACTTGGGGTTTGACAATTTCAGGTTTAACCATTTTAGGTTTCTCAGAAATCACAGATTCCTTTGGAATCAAATCCTCTTCTTTTCTTGCAAAAGGATTAATTTTATAATCATTATGAAAAGGTGGTGGAATTTCAACAAAACCAATACCTTTCTTAGAATCTTTTTGTTTTCCAGAAACTTCAATAATTTTATTCAATAAAAATGAAGAATTTCGAAATTTACCCAACTTGTTCTTCAACTCAAGAACCTCATTCTCAAGCTCAGTTATCTTAGAACGATGTTTCAAGATTTCCTGAAACTTTTGGTCATTAATGGTCATTTTCACAGATAACTCGGCTTTCAGATCATGATTACTTGTCGACAATGCTTCAATCTTTTCTCGAGATTTCATTTGAGACTCAAGATATTGTCGATAAGTGTCCTTAAGAGAAGCAATTTCTCTTATAAGATTATCATTTTGATTTTTCAAAGCATCTAACTTAGAGTTGTTAGATTCACAGTCAACACATGATGCTTTAACAAATGAAGTAGAAGAAATAGAATTACTAACCTCATTGATCTTAGCCATGCAAGCAAATATTGATTCAGAAGGCTTGTCGCAAGAATCGTCAGAATTAGATCCAGAATCATTATCTGAAGACATCACACTACCAGTAGCATCTTGACAATCTTCATGTAACCCAAACATAGCCAAATTTGCTTGAACATCATTGCCTAGTAACCATTGTGATAAATCAGTTCCGTCTGCTAACATTGCTTGTGTTGTAGAAGAAGATGGTTTCTTTTCAGCATCACTTCCCCGTGGTGAAGAAACATTTTGACTTTGACCACGAGGTCCAGTGTATTCTTTTCTTGGTTTTTCACATTCCTTCGCAAAATGCCCGAATTCTTGACAATTATAACACTTCACCTTTAATTTGTCAAAACCCAACTTCTTGTTTAACGCTGGAAGATCTTTTCCAGTTCTTTGCATGAATCTTTTAACTTTACGAACAATCATGGCCATATTCCATTTCAAATCCATGATCTCTAGATCATCCGGATCTATCTGATCATAATCCTCATCAGTTAACTCACTTGTGGCAATTTTACTACTCACCAAGTTTTCATATGAGGACATAAATGCCGTCAGAAAAGCAAAGTTTTGCTCAGCTTCCTTCATATTCACACTAGGTGGTGTAGCAAATGGATTGGTACTAGTAGAACTTCCAGAACCACCGAGATTACCAGCAGAGTAGAAACAAACTGTTGGATCATTAAATATAGCAGATTCTTTTTCACTTGCGGCATGATTAAGAAAAGCAGTGATTGGTGAGATTGTTGAACTGAGAGGCATACTTCCACCATAGAAAGCCGGATCTTGATTTTCTTTGGAAGATTTTTGACACTTAAGATCATATTCTCTAGCTTCGATCTTTTGTAGAAATTCAAGTGCTGTCAAGTCTTCATTCAGAAAATAATCATTTTCTTTCAAAACCATGAGAAATGTTGAGTAGGAACTAGGAAGTACACTCTTGATAGTGTCAATTTTATCTCTTTCAGAAATTTCCATTTTCATTTTATCCATTTCAGCAATTAAGTGACTAAATCTTGTAGTCATCTCTTCAACTGTTTCTCCTTTCAATAAATTAAAGTTTCGAAATTGAAACTTGAGCATCACTTTCTTACTCTCAGCTGTGTTTCGCATGCTTCTCATACGCAGATGTTGAAACAAAGATGCACATCTCTTGATACTTCCAACTTGATGAAAAATATTCTCTGGTAAAGCCATAGTCAAAGTAGAATATGCCTTTATCTCGATTTCTAAAGCTTTCTTCTCTTCTTGTGAGTATTGAGAGACAGCTTTAGGAGTATACCCAATAGTATCATCACCAATCATTGGTGCAACATATACCTCATCAAGACAATATGAGCAGTCAGGATGAACCGAACCCAAATGTGCACGAAACCGAGGTTCCCATTTGGCAAAGTCACTGAACTTCATCAATTTTGGACATTTAGAATGTGAACCTATCTCGGTATCAAGTTGCAACATTTGTTGCATCAACATATTTTGAGACGCCAATGCATACATACCAGCCATCTTTGAAAATTAATCAAATAATAAAATATTTTAACGAATCAGTGAACAGCAGTAGCGAACTGTGAACAGGTGTAGCGAACTGTGAACAGTTGTAACGAACTGTGAACAGCTGTAGCGAACTGTGAACAGTTGTAGCAAATCAATCCTTAACGAAGTTAAGACCGATCAAAAATGGGGTATCTTAACGAATCAAAAGTCAACTTAACGAGTCAACTTAACAAATCAAAAATAAAGTTAACGAATCACCCAAATGGCGAAACAAATAACGAATGTGATGAAGGTTTAACGAATCACAAGTCAACTTAACAAATTGACCAAACGAATTGACCAAGTCAACTTAACGAATTGATCACACGAATTGACCAAGTCAACTTATAACGAATTGATCAAACGAATTGACCAAGTAAACTTATAACGAATTGATCAAACGAATTAACCAAGTCAACTTAACGAATTGATCAAACGAATTATAACGAATCAGTTCAACGAATCAAATAATAATCAGTAACGAATCGCCAAAATAAACTTAGTGAATAAGCTAACGAATCAGCTATAGTTGATAACGAATCAACACTATAGCGAATTATACTATAACGAATCAGGTTGTTACAACCGTTTGTAACAAACTTGATTCCTTTCTGCCACATGGCAAATGTTGTTAGAGCACAAATTCCAAGACAAACACTTATCAAACGAATCGGTTATCTAGTTAACGAACTAGATGACACGAATTGATTAACTCACACGAATCAGTTAGCAAACTGATAGCGAATCAAGTTAAAAACATAACGAATCGCCTGGAATTTTATAGCGAATCGCATTCATATTCATATCTTCAAACCTTCAATGTGTTTTTCCAGATTTATGAAGATCAAACCCAGATCAAACCCAAAAACTTATCGATTCCAGATTTGTAATACTCACTCAATTCTTAACCAAACATAACAAGTCATATACCAAAATGCTCGTAATCACAACGCGAATTCAGCTCAACACATCTCGTAACCGATTATCACAATACACTAACCAATTTCGACCAAAACTAATCCCCTGTTTACGGACTTAAACCGAAAACACAATAAACATCACAAACCCAATCTATAATCCAATTCTACTCAATTGAATCTTATCAAAACCTTAACCATCACAAATTCAATCTAATTCATCCAGAATTCAATCAAATCAACAACGAATTAAATCAAACTCGAACACAAACAGAAAACTCAATAATAATAACAATTAGTACACCAAATCAAGCGTAAAGAGCACCGAAAGCTCTGATACCACTTGTTTGATCTCGTACTTGAACAATAACCAACAATCAATAACAATTAACACAGATCTCAGATCTGTCAGTTATAATATTATAGATCTATCTCATAATCTACCTTGATTCGGTGTTATACGTATGTATATATATTAAATAAGTTTAACGTGAAGCTTGAGATAGAGTATAAACTTTAAACTTTCCTGAATAATATTAATTTCTCTCAAAACTTCAATATTTTACAAGTGAACAGTGGTTCACTATTTATAGACGACGATCTGGTTCGCTAACATCCCTAGCGAACTAGCATCCCCTTCGTTAAATAAATTAACTTAACGAACCACCCCCTGATTCGTTAACATCCCCAAACAAATCAGGAGGGAATACATTATAATGTCCTAGTTCGCTAACATCCCTAGCGAACTAGACTTAACCTTAACGAACTAGTCTTAGTTCTCTAACATTCCTAGCGAACTAGACTCAAACATAATGAATTAGTCTAAATAAACATTAAATATTACATTTAAATATCAAATAATCATTAATGATAATTACAAAGTGTCACACCCTCAAAATCCACTAACGGAGTTTTACCGTCAGACGGTGTGAACTAACAGGATCGGAATCATTAGTTATAATCAAACCATAAAAAAAACGTTTAAATGAAAATAAGTGCGGAAGGGTAAAAACCAAAAGACAAAAGTTGCGTCACGCAGGACGACTTAAAACTCAAGTAATAATAGTTAAAAACATGTTTGCATATCAGAATGTTCAAAAACCATGCATGATCCTATACTGCGCGCCCGCCTCGGCTACCTGAGAATAACATACTAAAAGTGTCAACACGGGGTTGGTGAGTTCACAAGTTTATATAAAATAAAGCGTTTAGCGTTTGCGTTCAGCGTTTTGCGTTTCAGCGTTTTGCGTTTCAGCGTTTTGCGTTACCAGATAGTGTTATGTCAATTATATATCTATTGGTAGCTAGCCTATAAAACAAGTATTACTAAGTGTTCGACACCGAAGCTGACTGTTTATCATTTGCCTTGCCACCAGGTCTATCCCGACCATGGTATGTGTTTAGCCAAGATTACACCCACTCGACCTCCAGTCGAGTTTAGCGTTGGGTGGGGTTTGTCAAACCCAGTAGTACTACTCAACAATGACTCGCTATTATCCGATACTAAACGGTTCGATGTGAATGAAGGACTTTAGTTATTGCGTTTGCCACTTAGTCTTTACAAGTGATGTATAATTTATATTAACAAAATCTTAAATGCGTTTTCGGAGTATGTTTTCTCCCCAAGTGAAAAGCGTTTGAAAATAGTTTAGAGGGGTAAGTGAACTCACTGTTTGCGAAGAATTCCCAAAATAAATCACCAAAGGATGCGCGTCACAGAAAAACTCTCTTTAGCGTTCTAAAACAACAAAGAGATTTTTCTAAGTGTCGGAACTATTATGGAGTCTCTAGACTCGGCACATAATACCTATGCACACAAGGTGTTTCGTGTTTCGTTTGTGAATCGTGTGTGACTTTAACCAGTACATTCGTGATACAATACATGTGTGAACAATTATTTACGTGTCATGTATTAATAATGTACATCACTAGCAATTACTCCCCGTAAGGGAAATTTGGTCACACATAACAATTAACTAGCAATTATTCCCCGCAAGGGCAATTTGGTCAAAACACGACAACTATTTAACAAGTATTCCCCACAGGGGCAATTTGGTCAAAGCATAACAATTATATAGCAAGTATCATCTTTCATGCATTTTCACAAAATTCAGCAGCTAGTTTCACCGAGACAGAAATTCTACTTGTAAGATTGTACTATTCCACCGATCATAGCATCTCAATTAATTTACCAACAATCATCACAAAAGAATATATGTGTTAGGTTTCTAGAACATGTTTTATTTTATTTTTATTCCACATAGATTTCTCATAATGATCAAAACATTACAGCAAGCTCATAACAGTCAAATTCATGCGCAACAGAATGTTATTTGAAATTCCCGTGAAATGAAAAATCCAACAAATGCAAGACCACTTGGGTTAGGTTCCTAACTCAACAAGTCAACTTCCAGAAGTGGAACCAACCCAATTGATTTCGTAATTCATGAGATATAATATTTACAAAACAACCCTACAGCAGGTCTCATAACTCAGCTTTGCACAACGTTTTTGTAAAATCATAAAGGTTAACTTTTACACGTCCAAAAATTGCAAATTTATATTCTTTAGAAACTAGACTCAACCTAGTTTACTGTAGTATCAATAATCTCAACCAATTTTCACATTTACATCCCGATACAGTCAATTGAACATCAACAACACAATCTGTCCAGAAACTGTTTGCAACAAAACTCAACATATTAACCATCTATCTACCACAATTCATTCATATAACATTCTAGACACCATAACCATCATCCATGCATATCAAGTACACCATACATACATGGTTAGGGTTTTATTTGATCTCAAAATCAAAGACACAACCAATTAACATGTAATAATATCAATTCTAGTTATCAAATCATCATCAATACATCATCAAATCAAACAAAGATCATATGAACACAATATATGAAATTTCCAGATTTTAGGGTTTATAGTTATACCTTCAAAAGCACAAAAATAAGCAAGAGGAAGGTAGAAGATGACTAGAATCGGGTGTAGGAGGCTTCGATTGTGAAAAACAAGATCAAAAACCAAGAGATATGTGTTTGTGTGTGAGCCGATCGTGAGGAGGGGGAAGGGGGGTTGGCCGTCGGTTTTGTGAGGGAAAGAGAGAGGAGAGTTAGGGTTTTATAATATTATTAATAATAATCATGTTACATCTAGGTCCCTCAACTTTCAAATGTTACTTTTCTAGCTTAATTAACTAGTTCTAGCACATTGAGTTAACGTTTATAACAATGTTATCACATAACACATAAGTCTAACACATAATTATCACATAATTATTGTTTCGACGTTTTTCATTTATTCACCAATTGTTTGCGTCAACTCGTTTGCGTTTCGGTGCAATTCCCGAAAGACTACACATGTAGTAAGTGTCAAGCGTCATTTAAACCCTAGTTTAAACCCTAGTTTAAATGTAATGAGATGTGCGTTATTGATTCAGTGATCTTTAAGTTTAAATTGACGGAGTTGAGTTAACGGAGTTAACCTGAAATTGACGATTGTCACATCATTCCCATGTTTAAGAATTTTCGTCCCGAAAATTTTAGTCAAGTCGTGATGAGTGTCTGAAAAAGTATGAAAAATTTTCAGTTTGTCATATCATCCCATAGTAGAAAGAAATTTTGTCCCGAAATTTAATTCATACCTCCGGTGATTTCTAACGGTTTGTCGGGTTTCGCGGTTTTCTGTGTTTGGTCAGCCCTTCAAAAAGGTGAGGATACTTTTTCATCATTTGATCCTCGCGTTCCCACGTGAACTCCGGTCCACGTCTTGAGTTCCAACGAACCTTAACGATTGGAATTTTGTTGTGCTTGAGTGTTTTGGTTTCCCAATCCAAAACTTCAACTGGTTCTTCAATGAAGCGTAGCTATTCATCAACTTGCAGTTCGTCCAAAGGGACTACTTGGGTTTCATCAGATAGGCATTTCTTCAAATTGGATACGTGGAATACATTGTGTACACCACTGAGTTCCGTTGGTAGGTCCAGTCGGTACGCCACCGGACCAATGCGCTCAGTTATTCGATAAGGGCCAACGTATCGTGGGTTGAGTTTGTTTCGCTTTCCAAAGCGAACCACACCTTTCCAAGGTGAGACTTTGAGTAACACTTGATCGTTCACTTGAAATTCGAGAGGTTTTCGGCGCTTGTCGGCGTAACTCTTTTGACGATCTCGTGCTGCTGCCATGCGGTTTCGGATTTGAACAATCTTTTCTGAAGTTTCGAGTACCAGTTCTGGACCAGTGATTTGGCTGTCACCCACCTCTGCCCAACAGAGAGGTGATCGACACTTCCGTCCGTACAGTGCTTCAAACGGCGCTGCTTTAATACTTGTGTGGTAGCTGTTATTATACGAAAACTCTACCAAAGGTAGATGAGGTTCCCAACTTTTTCGAAATCCAACACACATGCACGCAACATATCCTCCAAGGTCTGAATAGTTCGTTCACTTTGCCCATCCGTCTGAGGATGGTATACTGTGCTCATATCAAGGCGTGTGCCTAGGGCACTCTGTAGCGACTTCCAAAAGTGCGAAGTGAAACGGGAATCTCGATCAGAAATGATTGAGACACGTACTCCGTGTCTAGACACTACTTCCTTCATGTAGACGCGAGTCACTCTTTCCATTTTGTACGATTCCTTAATCGCTAAAAAGTGTGCCGACTTAGTCAACCGGTCAACGATCACCCAGATGGTATCGCATCCCGTCGGTTTTTTAGGCAATCCCGTGATAAAATCCATTGAGATGTGTTCCCATTTCCACATTAGAAGTTCCGGTTGCTGTAGCAGGCCAGATGGTTTCTGGTATTCTATTTTGACTCTGGCACAAGTCAAGCATTTGCTCACGTAGGTGGCAATGTCGGCTTTCATGTTCGGCCACTAGTAAAGTGCCTTTAAGTCATGGTACATTTTATCTGAGCCAGGGTGGATAGAATATCGGGACTTGTGAGCTTCGTCCATCACTAGAGTTCTCAACTCTCCGTATCGTGGAACCCAAATCCGGTTCTCCAAATATCGGACCTCGTCCAATTTGGTTTCAAGTTGCTTGTTCATGCCCCGCATGAGTTCTGATGGAAGATTATCATCTTTCAAAGCTTCAAGTTGTGCATCGCGAACCAGATCGGGTAAGTTGGTATGAATCCTGAGTTGCAATGCTCACACTCGTTTGGGTTTATCTGTTTCTTTCTGCTAAGAGCGTCGGCCACTACATTGGCCTTGCCAGGGTGGTACTTGATGGCACAATCATAAACCTTAAAAAGCTCGACCCAACGACGCTGTCGCATGTTCAGCTCCTTCTGATCGTAGATATGTTGGAGACTCTTGTGGTCGGTGTAAATGGTAAACCTGGTACCGTACAAGTAATGCCTCCATATCTTAAGGGCAAACACCACAGCTCCGAGTTCCAAGTCATGGGTCGTGTAGTTCTTCTCGTGAACCCGTAGTTGTCGAGAGGCGTAGGCTATATAACCTTCTCGAGTTGCATCAGCACACAACCGAGACCTTGTATCGATGCCTCACAATGTACCTCGAAATTCTCTGTTCCCTCGGGTAGGGCTAGAATAGGGGCGCTACAGAGTTTGGTTTTCAACAGTTGAAAAGCGCATTCTTGCGCGTCACCCCAATTGTACTTAGTGCCTTTGTGACTCAAAGTGGTGAGGGGTTGAGCAATCTTTGAAAATCCCTCGATGAAACGCCGGTAGTAGACGGCCAGTCCTAGGAATTGCCGCACCTCAGTCGGAGTCTTAGGTGCTTCCCAGTTTTTGATGGCCTCTACCTTACCGGGATCGACATGGATACCGTTCTCGTTGATCACATGTCCTAAAAAGTGAACCTCGCGAAGCCAAAATTCGCATTTCGAGAGTTTAGCGTACAGTTGTTCCTTCTTCAATAATTCCAGAATTATCCGCAAGTGCTCTTCATGGTCAGCTTCGTCCTTGGTGTAGATGAGAATATCATCAATGAAAACAATCACAAACTTGTCGAGGTACGCCTTGCATACTCGATTCATGAGATCCATAAATACGGCTGGTGCGTTGGTTAGGCCAAAAGGCATAACCGAAAACTCGTAGTGACCATACCGTGTTCTGAAAGCCGTATTTGGAATATCTTCCTCGCGCACTCTTAATTGATGGTAACCAGACCGCAGATCGATCTTCGAGTAAAAACTCGATCCTTGAAGCTGGTCAAACAGATCATCAATTCGGGGTAAAGGATAACGGTTCTTGACCGTCACCTTGTTCAACTCCCGGTAGTCGATGCACATGCGGAAAGTCCCGTCCTTCTTTCTGACAAATAAGACAGGGGCTCCCCATGGCGATGAGCTAGGTCGGATAAAACCCTTATCCAACAAATCTTGCAACTGAGTGGACAGTTCCTGAAGCTCCGCCGGTGCGAGCCTATACGGGGCTCGTGCTATAGGTGCTGCACCGGGGGTCAATTCGATTTGAAACTCGACTTGTCGAATAGGAGGGAGTCCAGGCAAATCCTCCGGGAAAACTTCCGGAAAATCTCGCACAATCGGTATCTCTTCAATTCGCTTCTCTTCCGCGGGTTTCTCAACAATATGCGCCAAAATTGCCGGATGACCTTTCGTAGATACTTCTGCGCCTTCATGAGGGTAATGACTCTGGTGGTCATGCCGCTTCTCTCACCTCGGATCGAAATGATCTCGCCGAAAGGGGTATTAATGTGGACTATCTTGTCGTGACATATAATCTCCGCTCGGTTCTCGGATAATCAGTCCATGCCAACCACGACATCGAAACTACTAAGCGTAAAAGGAATAAGGTCGATATCAAAAACATGACCTGACAGTTTTAACTTACATCCCGCAAGTACATGAGTCGTTACTATAGTCTTACCGTCAGCTAATTCAACAGGAAACTTAGCATCTAACGGGGTGGGAGTTAGGTCTAAGAGTTGACTAAAGGCTTTCGACACAAAACTCCTATCAGCTCCCGTGTCAAACAATACAGAAGCAAAACAATCGTTCACAGGAAACTTACCAGTCACCCCGTACGGATCATTGCGGGCTTGACCCGACCCAATAACAAAAGCTCTTCCTTTACCATTGTTTCCACCACCACTTCCACTTCCATAACCTCCATTGTTGTCGTTCTGTTTCAGCTTAGGGCAGTCTTTCTTAAAATGGCCCTCTTGACCACACTCAAATCATCCCTTAGTCGTCATAGGTGGTTTAGGAGCACCCTTTGCCGCAAGGTCTCCTCTACATTCCTTTGCCTGGTGACCCATCTTTCTGCATCTCAGACACTTGACACGGTCACACGGCCCAGCATGATGATAATTACACCTGTTGCACTTCGGGTACTTCCCAGCATAGCCGCTCGAACCCTACCCGCTACCGTTGTTATTGTTGTTGTGACCCTGATTTTTGAAGCCCCGAGTGAGTTCGGGCTTACGATAGTTTTGTTGCTGTGGGGGGTTCGAGGATGAGGATCTGGTGTTGTAAAACTTTCTCTTTCCGCTGCTCGGGTTGCTGTTGTCAGTGTTCGGGTTGTCACGGGCTTTAGTGGTTGAACCCCAAGGTGGTAGCGCACCCTGGGTCACTGCTTGATCCGTCAGTTTGTGAGCTAACCGGATCGCTTGTTGAATCGTGGCTGGTCTGGAAGACGTCACCATGCCCTGCATATGCGGTGCTAACCCATCAATATACATTTCAATCCTCTTACTCGGCGGGTCTACCATCCGTGGACACATCACCGCTAACTCGTGAGAACGGGTGGTGTAGGCTTCGATTTCTGAACCCACCATCTTCAATGACCAACACTCTGACTCCAACTTTGCAATCTCCTCCCTAGGGCGGTACTCTTCTCGCATCATGTTTTTGAACTCTTCCCAGTTCATGGCGTTAGCCAGTTCCAATCCGAGAATCTGTACGTTTGAATTCCACCAAGTGAGGGCAGAATCTTCAAGTGTTTCAGCAGCAAATTTGACCCTACTGGCAAGGGGACAATTACACATTTCAAACGCCGATTCGGCCTTCTCAGCCCAACGAAGGAAGCCTATAGCTCCCTCAGTGCCCTTAAACGTACTGGGCTTGCAGCCAAGGTAATTCTTGAAGGTACACGTTCCAATTGGACCACCTGCTTGGTTCTGGACATGTGCGGCTAGAGCGGCCGCCGCGTGGTCATTCAGCAGAGTTTGGAGTTCTGCTGCAGTCAGGTTGATGTTACCCCGTCCGTGTCCAGCGTTTCTTCCTGCCATTTCCTAGAATCACAGCATAAGATGTTGAACATGAGTTTTTCTTTCATATGCAACACGCCATACATGTAATAAAAAGATAGGTAAGAAAGAAATAAGAAACAAACATCACATCACAACCATATATTAATCCAAATAATAATTCATGATTAAAACCATTGTATTCGCTACAAAGTATTTAAAATCAATCCTTAAAATTATAGAAAATAATAGTTTAGATGGAGACAACCCCTCCATCTAGGTGTTATCATCCTTAGATGTCATCGTCTAAGGACACCTCTGAGTGTACCTCCTCCTCAGCCGGTTCTTCCTCCGGTTCTTCTTCAGGTTCCTCCTCGGGATCTTCCTCGGGATCCTCCTCAGGCTCCTCTTCGGGATCTTCTTCAGGTTCCTCTTCAGGCTCTGCTCAGGCTCGGCTGCGTTCTTAGCAATTTGCATTTGTAAGACATCGCAACGCTCTAAAGCTATCTCGGTTCGAGTCCTTGCTACTTGGAGTTGCTATTGCAATTCTATCATCTCGGCTTGCATCTTTCTCATAATCTTCATCTGTTGATCACTAGCCTCTTGCATTTCCTTCATAGCCGCTGTCATGCGGGCAATTTCCTCTTTAGTTTCGGTTGCATCTTTTAACAGTCCGGATACGTTCGCTCTCGTATAGCGCATGTAACCAACATCACGCTCCAAACAAGAAATAACAACTGCGAGCACACGCTCTACAGGTTCGGTTATAGGTGGTAGGGTGTTGGGGTAAGCAGGATGGTTCGGGTGAGGTAACGGGGGAACTTGTTCGCGATAGACCATATGTCTGATCATATTAGGGTACCAATCCCAGCTAACTTCGTTTTCGTACATGCCTCCGGATAAGCGGTACCTCTTCGGTGCGGGAGCTTCGAGTTCCGGGACTACACGGGGTGGCGATGAGGTAGGTAGCTGCGGTTCCTACCCATGAGCATGAGTCATCTGATCGGATGATGATGATGATGATGATGAAGGCGTCGACATCCCTACAGGTAAGCCGTGTATGCGCGCGCGTATGAGTGAAAGAGGTAAAGAGATAAGATAACAAAGACTACACAAATTTATGCAGTGCGTATCATTATAACTAATGGGTCGTCGCGGTTATAACCAATGGCTCTGATACCAATCTGTCATTGGTTATAACCAATGCATGCAATTTCTAGTTCGCTATAACCAATGGCTTTGATACCAATCTGTCACACCCTCAAAATCCACTAATGGAATTTTACCGTCAGAGTGTGTGAACTAACAGGATAGGAATCATTAGTTATAATCAAACCATAAAAAAAAAGTTTAAATGAAAATAAGTGCGGAAGCGTAAAAACCAAAAGACAAAAGTTGCGTCACGCAGGACGACTTAAAACTCAAGTAATAATAGTTAAAAACATGTTTGCATATCAGAATGTTCAAAAACCATGCATGATCCTATACCGCGCGCCCGCCTCGGCTACCTGAGAATAACATTCTAAAAGTGTCAACACGGAGTTGGTGAGTTCACAAGTTTATATAAAATAAAGCGTTTAGCGTTTGTGTTCAGCGTTTTGCGTTTCAGCGTTTTGCGTTTCAGCGTTTTGCGTTACCAGATAGTGTTATGTCAATTATATATCTATAGGATGCTAGCCTATAAAACAAGTATTACTAAGTGTTCGACACCGAAGCTGACTGTTTATCATTTGCCTTGCCACCAGGTCTATCCCGACCATGGTATGTGTTTAGCCAAGATTACACCCACTTGACCTCCAGTCGAGTTTAGCGTTGGGTGGGGTTTGTCAAACCCAGTAGTACTACTCAACAATGACTCGCTATTATCCAATACTAAACGGTTCGATGTGAATGAAGGACTTTAGTTATTGCGTTTGCCACTTAGTCTTTACAAGTGATATATAATTTATATTAACAAAATCTTAAATGCGTTTTCGGAGTATGTTATCTCCCGAAGTGAAAAGCGTTTGAAAATAGTTTAGAGGGGTAAGTGAACTCACTGTTTGCGAAGAATTCCCAAAATAAATCACCAAAGGATGAGCGTCACAGAAAAACTCTCTCTAGCGTTCTAAAACAACAAAGATATTTTTCTAAGTGTCGGAACTAATATCGAGTCTCTAGACTCGGCACATAATACCTATGCACACAAGGTGTTTCGTGTTTCGTTTGTGAATCGTGTGTGACTTTAACCAGTACATTCGTGATACAATACATGTGTGAACAATTATTTACGTGTCATGTATTAATAATGTACATCACTAGCAATTACTCCCCGTAAGGGCAATTTGGTCACACATAACAATTAACTAGCAATTATTCCCCGCAAGGGCAATTTGGTCAAAACACGACAACTATTTAACAAGTATTCCCCACAGGGGCAATTTGGTCAAAACATAACAATTATATAGCAAGTATCATGTTTCATGCATTTTCACAAAATTCAGCAGCTAGTTTCACCGAGACAGAAATTCTACTTGAAAGATTGTACTATTTCACCGATCATAGCATCTCAATTAATTTACCAAAAATCATCACAAAAGTATATATGTGTTAGGTTTCCAGAACATGTTTTATTTTATTTTTATTCCACATAGATTTCTCATAATGATCAAAACATTACAGCAAGCTCATAACAGTCAAATTCAAGCGCAACAGAATGTTATTTGAAATTCCCGTTAAATGAAAAATCCAACAAATGCAAGACCACTTGGGTTAGGTTCCTAACTCAACAAGTCAACTTCCAGAAGTGGAACCAACCCATTTGGTATCGTAGTTCATGAGATATAATATTTACAAAACAACCCTACAGCAGGTCTCACAACTCAGCTTTGCACAATGTTTTTGTAAAATCATAAAGATTAACTTTTACACGTCCAAAAATTGCAAATTTATATTCTTTAGAAACTAGACTCAACGTAGTTTACTGTAGTATCAATAATCTCAACCAATTTTCAAATTTACACCCCGATACAGTCAATTGAACATCAACAACACAATCTATCCAGAAACTGTTTGCAACAAAACTCAACATATTAACCATCTATCGACCACAATTCATTCATATAAAATTCTAGACACCATACCATCATCCATGCATATCAAGTACACCATACATACATGGTTAGGGTTTTATTTGATCTCAAAATCAAAGACACAACCAATTAACATGTAATAATATCAATTCTAGTTATCAAATCATCATCAATACATCATCAAATCAAACAAAGATCATATGAACACAATATATGAAATTTCCAGATTTTAGGGTTTATAATTATACCTTCAAAAGCACAAAAATAAGCAAGAGGAAGGTAGAAGATGACTAGAATCGGGTGTAGGAGGCTTCAATTGTGAAAAACAAGATCAAAAACCAAGAGATATGTGTGTGTGTGTGTGAGCCGATCATGAGGAGGGGGAAGGGGGGCTGGCCGTCGGTTTTGTGAGGGAAAGAGAGAGGAGAGTTAGGGTTTTATAATATTATTAATAATAATCATGTTACATCTAGTTCCCTCCACTTTCAAATGTTACTTTTCTAGCTTAATTAACTAGTTCTAGCACATTGAGTTAACGTTTATAACAATGTTATCACATATCACATAAGTCTAACACATAATTATCACATAATTATTCTTTTGACGTTTTTCGTTTATTCACCAATTGTTTGCGTCAACTCGTTTGCGTTTCGGTGCAATTCCCGAAAGACTACACATGTAGTAAGTGTCAAGCGTCATTTAAACCCTAGTTTAAATGTAATGAGATGTGCGTTATAGATTCAGTGATCTTTAAGTTTAAATTGACGGAGTTGAGTTAACGTAGTTAACCTGAAATTGACGATTGTCACACAAAGACTCTATACGCAAAACCGTGCACTAACAGAATCAGTGTTGTTGGACACCGTGAAGGCATCCAATAATGTTCACTTGGGATTGGCATTATTTGGTTGTCATACACCTTTTTCCAAGTATTTAACTAGTAAGCCTCAGACACCCATTTCTCGGGTATGCCAACATTCATAGTATTGATAGCCATGTCATTTATAGCTGCCAATGCTTGTTTACACGGCATCCCTGTCAAATCACACTTCCTACAAGTGCATGTTTTGTATTTCACATTCACCGCGCATTGAGACCTTATATCGTTCACCTATCAATATAAAAAGCAACTTTAGAATCAAAAATTAAGAATAACGATTGGCATGTATAGTATTTTACCTTGTAATTATGAGCATCCACCATAAGAACAATCAATTATGAAGCCTTGGTCCTGATTTCTTCAAATGTTTTTGTAGCATTTGGTGTTAAAGGGCCTGCAGCCTTTGAAAACATCTTTCTCACATTGATAATGCGCCTTTTCATGTATTCTATGATATACTCCAAGCATGTGATCACAGGTTTGTCCGTTTCTCCAACTATTTGCTTGTTAAAGCTCTCACACATATTGTTCAACTGAATATCACACTTTGCCCTACCTAAATAATATGCTCTTGACCATGATTTAGCTTGAATATGATTGAGCCAATCATATAATGAAGCATATGCTTCATTTATTTCCTCCATGGCTTTAAAATAGTATGGATGGAAGTGGCACCAGGCTCTTTTAAGAACATATTTTTGAACACATCTCTACGCCATTGCTTTCTCATGTTATCAAGAATGTGTCTAACGTAAAATCGATGCTCAGCCCTTGGGAACACATTTTGTAATGCTGGAATTAGGCCCTAAGACAGAAAATTAAAATAACATTAACAGCATAAAAACAACTTTAACAATATTAACAGCAACAAATACAACATTTACAGCATCAAATACATCATTTACAGCATTAACAGCAACAAATACAACATTTACAGTATTAACATCAACAAATACATAATTAACAGCATAAAAAATATAATTTATAGCATTTGCAGCAACAAATACAACATTAACAACTTTAACAGCATAAAGTAAATATCAATTTACAGCACAAAAAACAGCAGCAGCATTAAAAAGAGCATTTGCAGCATAAAAAATATCATTTACAGCATAAAAACAGCATTTACAGCAGAGATTTACCTTTTGATGGTCACTAATAAAAGTGAAGTTAGCATCGGTGGGCAATCAAGGGTATCTTTAAGGCACTCTAAGAACCATGTCCACGAGTGTAGAGTTTCAGCTTCCACTAGTGCAAAACCAACTGGATAAATACACATGTTAGCATCAATACTTACTAAAGTCAAGATTTGACCTTGAAATGGGCCTTTCATAAAATATCCATCTAGCCCCAAAAATTCTCTTTCAAACATTTGAAAACTTTTCTTTGTAGCACCATAACATATATAAACCCTCCGAAATTGCCTAGTACAACAGTTAGGGTCAAGACATGGTTCAACATCTACTTTGATATGGCTACGAGGGTTGGCTTTTACTAGTTGTTCAAGGTACGCTTTTAGCATACCGTATTGTTGTATAAAATCACCATCCTTTTTATCATTTGCAACCTTCTTTGCACTTCTAACTTTCAATTTGGAAATGTCGTTTTGGTGCTTCTTTTGAATTTTGTCTTAAAGAGATTTCACGGGGATTGTAGGATTGGTTTCAATTTCTGGCTCGATCTCCCGCGCTATGGTGCCCATAGTGTATAGACTAACAACCCTAGTTTGGGGAAATTGATGTTGGAGGGAGATTATCTTTACACGCCTATGATCTGAAATGGATGGTATTGAGATCTGAATTGCCCAAGGGCAAGTGGGTTTAGTGTACCTATTTTTGACACTTTGAGCCTTAGGGTTTTCCCTAGTTAGTAAGTTTGATGCCTTACCACTAATCAAAGTAGGATTTTTACCCAAACATACAACTCTATATCTTATATTGCCATTTTTCTTAATGTAAAGATCTCTTCTTGATGCCACTGCATATGTTAAACCATTTCACTCAATGTATCCTTATTTTCAATTAACTAACCGACATAGAATGGGCATACATCACTCCCAGGCCTGAGACAAATTTCTTTCCTTCTTATCCTCTGCTTTACCGTATTCAACACAGTGGAATTATCTTCATCACTATAAACAAGGTCAACGTCAATACTCTTCTCCTGTTCATCACATTCACAATCATCCTTGGAATTATCTGTGGCGTTATAAACTTCAACCACATCGGCATCAACATTATACTTGAAGACAGTACTCATGTCAACTTCTACATCTTCCAAATAATCAAAACCATTTTCTTCAACAACGTAATCTGGATCATCCTCTGTTTCACATGAATCTGATTCATGTGAATCGGTTTCATCACAATCTTCCTCATTTAACCTATTCGATGTGTATTTTATATCAACATCAACTTCATCTACTTCATTTGCAAAGTCAAAATTGGAAGAGGACGATACATTGTTTATCAAACGTGAATGCCCATGTTCAACATATATCTCAATCACCTTAATCCCACCTCTTACAATATCAAATATTTTCTTAAAATCAAGATTGTCACACAGTGGATGCATACCCCAATCCATACACTAATTTGGTTCTCTAAAATGAAAGTAAAGTACCTCGTTAGGAGGATATCCTAGATTCCTTGCCACATCCACCAAATCATCCTTAATAATTTTTCAAACCTCTACATTGGCAATGAAAACTGATCGGCCTCCCCCGTAAGCACTACCATGAAATTGAAAAAACTCACCACCATGGAAAATATTAAATGTAAATAAGTTATTATCATCTGTAATTAAAAAAAAAAAGAAAGAATCAATCTTTTATAATTGTTTCAATAAGACCTAACAGTGATTTTCAAACAAAAAAACATTAATCAAACTTTTAAAACCAAAAAAAAAAACTAATAAGAACTTACTGTAACTTTCTATATCAAAATCCTCATCAGTAAGGCGCAGCCTTCACATTCGTCGACTATAATTTCCGTCACACCATTGAACGACACCTGAAAAATCCATCATGTCTACGAGCGGGGCTGCAAAATCCATCGGAACATGGCTGAAGTAATGAAGGACAACGCCGGCGCCGACGCTGAATGAAAAGGTCGCCGGATTAAGTTAATGGTCGCCAAGATTTTTGGATAGTCGCTGGATTATATTGAACGGCTATAACTTGAGGATGTAATATTGATTGACTGACTATAATATTGTTTAGGGTAAATAGTTTTAGGGTAAATAGTTTTAGCTACAATATTACATAACTACCCTTATTTTGAATGTTAAGTTAACGTGTTTTTAGACGGAGGGACTCATATAGTTCAGTTTGTAAACCATGGGGATGTAAGAAGTTCATAATTTTTAGCAGGGACTAATTGTGACTCTGTAGAAAGACCACAGGGACTCATTCAGTAATTTTCTCTTTTTTATTTAAGATTAGTTTCAATTTTGAATTTAAAATTTTCTCATGTGCATTTTAACTCAGGAAAATGTGTATTTTCTTAATTTTCTTCAAACATTTTGTATAAATATTGCAAAAATAAAGAATACATACTATATATATATATATATATCTTGGTGTTTAGCATTAAATCATTGAAGTTAAACATTATAATTATAATCCATATGTATAACGATTTACTACATGAACTATTTATCATTTATTTATATGACTTTTCTATGTAGTATAAAGAGTTTTAGCAATAAGAAAATCAATATTTTCTTCCATAAATCCGACCAAAATGCTTCATAAATATATATTATATGACTTGATTTATATTTTTTTTATACATTTAAATATATTTAATTTAATATGCCTTAGAAGATAAATTACTTAATTAAAAGCATTCAAAATTTTAAACCAAAAAATATGTTTCAGTCTCATTCCACTATTTTTGCTTTCCAAAAACTATTTAAGATATTGAAACTTAGAATATCGTTCCCATCAATTATTTACATAATTTTAATATTATATTATCTTATTAATTTTATTTATATACAAGTACAACAAATTGGAGTTATGTTAGTGTTACATGTTGGTTAGCACATAATTAAAGTGTTTATTATGGTATATATTCAAAATAATAAAATTATACACAAAATGTTTGAAAAAAAATATAGTTATAACATTTATTAATAAAATATGTTATAAAAATTTCATTAAGATTCACACCTTAATTAAAATGTAACTTAATAGAAATATTTGTTATTTTTATATTTATTATTTATTATTTGTAATTTATTCATGCTCCTCATTACATTTCAAGGATATTCCATTTTCACATTAATTTAAAAAAAATAGTTAATCCGGTTAAAACTCATTTACCATGCTTTCATAAAATCCAAAATCTTTGATTCATTATTTTTCTATAAGCTGTTAATCTATATATATATATATATATTAAATATCCCAACAACTTCCCATAATATTAACTAATAACACGGGATTAATATTCAAAATTTAAGCGTTCCTTATCCAATACTTTCAACTAGGGGTGTTCTTCGGGTTTCGGGTCGGGTTCTTCGAGTTTCAAAGTTTTAATCAAGACATGTAACCCAACCCAAATCTCTCATGGTTTCTTTGAGTTTGGATTTTTTCGGGTTATGTTAATCGGGGTTCGACTATCCCATGAAGAAAAACTACATTGTTGAATTTAAATGTCACATTGACAACTATATGTGGCTATATAAAGAGTTATAAGTAGACATATATGTTATCTTATTAAGAGTTACAAGCATATATGGACTAAAGATTTTGATTTTTGATAAACAATGTATACCTATAAATACAATCACAAATGTTGTGTATAAGGAAGTTTTTACTTATTTGTTACATATTTGTGTAACCTTAGTTATGTAATTTCTGTAATTTTAATGTAAATTGTAATAGTATTAACAATATATGATCAATATGTTGATTGTATTTCACTTAAATGTTAAAGTTTAAAATTTTCATCAATTACCCGTGTAATACACGGGGCTCAAACTAGTGTTGAATATATTATTATCGATATCATTACTTTTTTTATTTGTTTTGCATGTTCTTTTGAAGAATGAACATGGACTACCAACATTAGGGCATCTATGTTTCTTAGTTTCCCATGGATCCTTCACTTGATATGCTGCTTTAGGAGTATTGGCTACTCTTCAATGTTCACATGAGTCCTGTAAATTAGAAAAGAACAAAGAATAAGTTTTTCTAAACTTCTATATGTCTATGCAAAAACAAATATATATATAATTCGGATATGTAAATTAAATCAACTTAGGTTTGCTATGATAAGTTTTAAATTATATTTTAAATTTTGTTAAAACAATGGTGGGTTATGATAATGTGATGATACTATGATGGAAGAACATGGTGGTACTATGATGGGTCTACTGGAAAAGCGGTGATTTGGTTGAGAATGGAAGATGACAAATGGGATACTGTGAATGTTCTGGATCCGATGTGGCTGATGAATTATTCAGAAAAAAATATAGAAGTGTTATATTCGAAAAAGATTCAGATCCATGATGATAAAGATACGTGACACACCCTCAAAATCCACTAACGGAGTTTTACTGTCAGAGGGTGTGAACTAACAGGATCGGAATCATTAGTTATATAAAACACCACAATTAAAGTTTTAAAAACAACCAAGACATCAAGTCTTAAGTAAAGTTGCGGAAGCATAAACTGTAAAGCAAATAGTTGCGCCACACAAGACGAATTAAACACAGTTATCATGATAAAATTTAAAGAAAGGTTAAAGAAATAGAGTTTAGAGTATGCATGTCCTATACCGCTCACCCGCCTCGGCTACCTGAGATAAACATACTAAAAGTGTCAACATAGGGTTCGTGAGTTCACAGGTTTAAGTAAATTTAAGCGTTGCGTTTTAGCGTTACCAGATAGTGTTATGTCAATTATATATCAATAGGTAGCTAACCCGTCAAGCATGTATTACTAAGTGTTCGACACCAAAGCTGACTATTTATACGATTGCCTTGCCACCATGTCAACCGCGACCATGGTAAATGTGTTAGCCAAAATTACACCCACTCGACCTACAGTCGAGTTTAAAGTTGGGTGGGGTTTGTCAAACCCAGTAGTAATACTCAAAGGTGACTCGCTATTATCCTATATTAACCGGTTCGATTGTTCAGAAGGACTTAGTTGGTTTGTTTCCACTTAGCCTTACAAGTGATATATAAAGAGTAACAAAATCTAAAGTGTTGGAGTATGTTATCTCCCCCTATTAAAAGCGTTAAAGAGTAAAAGGGGCCGTGAAACTCACTGTTTGCGAAGATATAAAAAATTCAAGAAAAGCGTGTGACAAAGAAACCTCTCTTGTTCTCTAAAAACAAAACGAGATTTCTAAGTGTTTGAACTACGAGTGAGTCTCTAGACTCGACACATAAAAGTTATGCATGAGATGTGTTCATTTGTGAAACAAGTGCGACTCGAAAAACACGTTGGTGGATAAGTTACATGTGTGAACAAGTTTATTGTTAAGTGTTACTATGGTGCTTCATCAATAAAATATCTACCACAAGGGCAAATATGTCAAACACATAGCAAACATCGGTCAACTCATCACTTTTCATGTTAAATCAAAGAATTCAGCAGCTAAGTTACCAAAACATATTTTTAACACCTCAAGATTACTCTATTTCACTAATCATACATATAGATAAAATCATCAAAAATTCATCACAGAAGAAAAACTGAGTTAGGTTTCTAAATATATTTTTATTATATTTTTATTACATACGGTTTTCTCACAACGATCAAAACAACACAGTAAGCACACAACAGCCATTATCATGCGCAAGAAAATGTTTACTATTCCTATTACATGGCTAATCCAATTAATTCAAGGAAAATTGGGTTAGATTCCTCACTCAAATTATTAACTTTCAGAAGTGGAATCAACTCAATTGGTCTTGTCGTTTGTGTGATACACTAATTACAAAACAGCCTACCAAAAGGCTTCCCAAAACAGACTTGCACATCAGACTCGACCAAAAATTACAAACCCAGACTCTTTAGAAACTAGACTCGACCTACAACATCATAGAGTCAATAATAACTTCCAAAAACATCATTAACATCAAGTTACAATCATTTTAACATGAAATTATGATTCTGTCCAGCATCAGTTTTCATCAAAACTCAACAAACTACTAATTTATGAATCAAGAATCATGCATCCAACCCTAGCTCATCAAAGTTAAACATATATAACACTTAGGGTTTATGATCACCATCTTTAATCTTGCAAACAATGTAATTGAGTGGATTAAGGAAATGTTTAACTACCTATATAGCAACCTTGGATCTACAACAACTTGTAAACAATCTTGTATGTATGTGTGTGTGTTTATTCTCGGCCGATCAAGGGAGTGGGGAGGTGTGTGGGGCTGCCATCGCAAGAGGGAAAGGGAGGAAGAGGAGGGTTAGGGTTTATTGGTTAAGGTTGTTTATATATTAACTAATAATATTATATGTTAAAACTTGCACCCTCAACTTTTATTTTGTATAATTCTAAAACAAACTATTTCATTTTTATTCATGATATGAGGTTATACATGTAAGCACCACATTACACATAAATGTAACACAATAATTATATCAAGTACTGGTTTATAATATTTATTGTTTGTTCACCAACGGTTTGAGTCGACTCGTGTGTGTTTCGGTGAAACTCCGAAAGACTACCTGTGTAATGATTGTCATGTGTCATTTAACTCTAATTAAATGCAATGAGGTATGCGTTAACTGGAATGACATAGTTCTTGTGATCTTGAGTTTGAATTAACGGAGTTTGGATTAACGGAATTAACCTAAAAATTGACGAGTGTCACATCATTCCCATGTTTAAAGAATTTTTGTCCCGAAAATTTGTGTCACATCGCGATGGCTGTCTGAAAATACAAAGGAAAAAAATTTCAGTGTGTCACATCATCCCCCTATAGAAAGAAATTTCGTCCCGAAATTTAATTCATACCTCCATTGTTGTCTGACGGCTATCCGGCTTTCGCGGTTTCCGGTGCTTGGTCAACCCTTCGAAAAGGTGAGGATACTTTTTCATCATTTGATCCTCGCGTTCCCACGTGAACTCTGGTCCACGTCTTGAGTTCCAACGAACTTTAACGATAGGAATCTTGCTGTGTTTGAGTGTTTTGGTTTCCCAATCCAAAACTTCGACTGGTTCCTCGATGAAGCGTAACTGTTCATCAACTTGCAACTCGTCCAAAGGAACTGCTAGTGTTTCGTCAGAAAGACATTTCTTCATGTTAGATAAATGAAAGACATTATGTACACCACTTAGTTCTGTTGGTAAATCCAATCGGTACGCTACCGGACCAATACGTTTGGTTATTCGGAATGGGCCAACGTATCGTGGATTGAGTTTGTTTCTCTTTCCAAAGCGAACTACACCTTTCCAAGGTGAGACTTTCAGCAAAACCTTGTCATCCACTAGGAATTCCAGAGGTTTTCAGCGCTTGTCGGCGTAACTCTTTTGGCGGTCCCGAGCTGCCGCCATGCAATTCCGGATTTGGACAATCTTTTCTGTGGTTTCAAGTACTAATTCGGGAACAGTGATTTGGCTGTTACACACTTCTGCCCAGCAAAGAGGCGATCGACACTTTCGTCCCTACAATGCTTCAAATGGCGCTGCTTTAATACTGACGTGGTAGCTGTTATTATACGAAAACTCTACCAGGGGCAAGTGGGGTTCCCAACTCTTTCCGAAATCCAATACGTATGCACGCACATGTCTTCCAATGTTTAAATGGTGCGTTCACATTACCCATCCGTATGAGGATGGTATTCTGTGCTCATATCGAGGCGGGTGCCTACTGTGTTCTGTAGTGAATTCCAAAAGTTTGAGGTGAAACAGGAATCTCGATCAGATATGATTGAGACAGGCACTCCATGTCTAGACACTACTTCTTTCATGTAGACACGTGTCAGTCTTTCCATTTTGTCTGGTTCCTTGATCGCTAGGGAATGTGCAAACTTAGTCAACCGGTCAACGATCACCCAGATGGTATCGCATCCCGTCGGTGCTTTGGGTAAGCCTGTGATGAAGTCCATGGAAATTAGTTCCCATTTCCACGTTGGAATTTCCGGTTGCAGTAACAGACCAAATGGTTTCTGATATTCCACCTTGACTCTTGCAAAGGTTAAACATTTGCTCACGTAGGTGGCAATGTCGTCTTTCATGTTCGGCCACCAGTAAAGTGCCTTTAGGTCATGGTACATTTTGTCTGAGGCAGGGTGAATTGAATATCAAGATTTATGTGCCTCGTCCATCACCAGATTTCTCAAGTCTCCGTATCGAGTGACCCAAATCCGATTTTTGAAATATCGGACCCCGTCCGACTTGGTTTCAAGTTGCTTATCCATGCTCCGCATGAGTTCTGATGGGAGGTTTTCGTCTTTCAAGGATCCGAGATGAGCATCACGAATCTGATCAGGTAAGTTGGCATGAATCGTGAGTTGTAATACTCGCGCCGTCTAGGCTTAACGGTTTCCTTTCTGCTGAGAGGATCGGCCACTACATTGGCCTTGCCAGGGTGGTACTTGATGGCCCAATCATAATCCTTAAGTAGCTCGACCCAACAACGTTGTCGCATGTTCAACTCCTTTTGATCGTAGATATGTTGAAGACTCTTGTGGTCGGTGTAAATGGTGAATTTGGTACCGTACAAGTAATGTCTCCATATCTTAAGGGCAAACACCACAGCTCCGAGTTCCAAGTCATGGGTCGTATAGTTCTTCTCGTGTACCGGTAGTTATCGAGAGGCATAGGCTATAACCTTCTCAAGTTGCATTAACACATAGCCGAGACCCTGTATCAATGCATCACAATGTACTTCAAAATTTTATGTTTCCTCGGGGAGGGCTAGGATAGGCGCGCTACAGAGTTTTGTTTTCAAAAGTTGGAAGGAAGACTCCTGCGTGTCACCCTAATTGTACTTCGTACCCTTGTGTGTCAGTGCGGTGAGGGGATGAGCAATCTTTGAAAATCCTTCGATGAAACGTCGGTGGTAACCTGCCAGTCCTAGGAATTGTCGCACCTCAGTTGGAGTCTTAGGTGCTTCTCAGTTTTTGATGGCCTCTACCTTGCCTGGATCAACATGGATACCATTCTCATTGATCACATGTCCTAAAAGTGAACCTCGCGAAGCCAAAATTCGCATTTCAAGAGTTTAGAGTGCAATTGTTCCTTCTTTATTAATTACATGATTAACCTTAGGTATTCTTCATGGTAAGTCTTGTTCTTGGAGTACACGAGGATATCGTCAATGAAAACAATAACAAACTTGTCGAGCTAAGCCTTGCATACTCTGTTCATGAGGTCCATGAATATGGCTGGTGCATTGGTTAAGGCAAAAGGCATAACTGAAAACTCATAGTGACCGTACCGAGTTCTGAATGTCGTCTTCGAAATGTCTTCTTCGCATACTCTTAATTGATGGTAACCAGATCTCAGATCGATCTTCGAGTAGTAACTCGATCCTTGAAGCTGGTCTAAAAGATTATCAATTCGGGGTAGGGGATAACGGTTCTTGACAGACACCTTGTTCAGTTCCCTGTAGTTGATGCACATGCGGAAAGTCCCGTTCTTCTTTAGGACAATTAGGACAAGGGCTCCCCATGGTGATGAGTTGGGTCGGATGAGACATTTATCCAACAAGTCCCGTAACTGAGTGAACAGTTCCTGAAGCTCTGCCGGTGCGAGCCGATACGAGGCTCGTGCTATGGGTGCCGCACCGGGGGCTAAGTCGATTTGGAACTCGACTTAACGAATGGGTGGGAGTCCTGGCAAGTCTTCCGGGAAGACTGCGGGAAACTCTCGCCCAATCGGTATGTCTTCTATCCGCTTCTCCTTCACGGGTTTCTCGATAACATGAACTAAAATCGCCAGATAGCCCTTTCGTGAATATTTTTGTGCCTTCATGAGGGTGATGATGCTAGTAGTCATGCCGCTCTTCTTGCCCTGTATCGAGATGATTTCGAGGGAAGGAGTAGTGATATGAACTATCTTATCCTGGCATATAATCTCGGCTCTATTCACGGATAGCCAGTCCATGCCGACAACAACGTTGAAACTACCAAGTGTAAAGGGTATGAGGTCGACATCGAAGGTATGACTCGACAGTTTCAACTTACATCCCGCTAGTACATGTGTTGTTTCTACAGACTTATCGTCAGCTAATTCAACGGGAAACTTAGCATCTAACGGTATCGAGGTTAAGTCTAACATATTAATAAAGGCTTTCGACACAAAACTCCTATCACCTCCAATGTCAAAAAAAATAGAAGCAAAATAGTCGTTTACAGGGAACTTACTGGTAACCACATTCGGATTGTTGCGGGCCTGGCCCGATCCAATGACAAAGGCTCTACCCTTAGTACCGCCTCCGTTGCTGGTGTTGTCTCCGTTGCCCTCGTTTTGCTTCAGTTTAGGACAATCCTTCTTGAAATGACCCTCCTGGCCACACTCAAAGCACCCTTTTGTGGTTGCAGGCTGTTTAGGGACGCCCTTACCCGTGAGTTCGCCTCTACAGTCCTTGGCCTGATGACCCAATTTACCTCATCGCAGACATTTGATACGGTCACATGGGCCAGAGTGGTGGTAGTTACACTTGTTGCACTTTGGGTACTTCCCAGCATAGTTACTTGAACCCTGCCCGCCACCGTTGTTGTTGTTGGAACTCTGATTGTTGAAGTTCTGAGCGAATTCGATGATGAGGACCTTGTGTTGTCAAACTTCCTCTTTCCATTCCCGGAGTTGTTGTTGTCATTGCTCGAGTTTTCAAGGGTTTTAGAGGTGGAACCTCTAGGTGGTAACGCACCTTGGGCCACTGCTTGATCCGTCAGCTTGTGGGCTATTCGGATCACTTGCTGAATAATGGTCGGTTTGGAAGACGTCACCATACCCTAAATCTGGGATACCAAACCATCAATACACATCTCAATCCTCTTACTTGGCAGGTCTACCATCCGCGGGCACATCACCGCCAGTTCGTGAGAACGGGTGGTGTAGGCTTCAATTTCAGAGTCCACCATCTTCAAAGCCCAAAATTCTGACTCCAGTTTGGAGATCTCCTCTCTAGGACAATGCTCCTCTCGCATCATATTCTTGAATTCTTCCCAATTCATAGCATTCGCCAACTCCAATACGAGTATTTGCACATTTGAATTCCACCAACTAAGGGTTGAATCTTGCAGTGTTCTAGCAGGAAACTTGACTCTGCTGGCCGGTGCACAGTTGCGCATCTCAAAGGCTGACTTTGCCTTCTTGGCCCAACGCAGGAAACCTATGGCTACCTCAATGCCCTTAAACGAACTGGGTTTACAGTCCAGGTAATTCTTGAAAGTACAGACGGCTGGCCCTCTGGCTTGATTTTGAACATGGGCAGCCAGAGCTGCCGCTACGTGGTCGCTTAGTAAGGCTTTAGTTCTGCTGTGGTAATGTTAATGTTACCACGACCACATCCAACATTTCTTCCGGCCATTTCCTTAAAAGCACAACATACAATGTTAGACATGAACACACGATTTCATATACAATACACCACACGCTTATGAGTGTGCATCCTCCTCAGCCGGCTCTTCCTCTGGGTCTTCCTCAGGATCCTCCTCCGGTTCTTCTGCGTTCAGATTAATCTGTTCCTCTAAAGTATCGCAGCGAGCTAGATCTATCGCTGCATGGCCTCTTGTGAAGACAAAAAAAAGGAAGGAGAAAGTATCGGGTAAGGGATTAGGCTCGTTGGATCCTGATGTTGAAGGCTTGTTCAGAGATCACAACAGGACCCTGACTTCTAATATCATTGAAGCCTATTGATACGTTGATTAAGAACACAAGCTGGATGTCAGTGCACGTACAAAAGTAAATCAGAAGACTACATTCAAAGTCATGCAAGCAGTCAAAGGTGACTTTGTTTCTTGGTTATACGATTCGGGGATAAGGGTTTGTATAACTAAGTGAGAGAACGGCGTTCAGTATTTTCAATATATCACTGACGTTCTCTCAGTGCCGAGTTGGGATGTGTGGACGCTCGTCAATCAGTCGTTTATTTAATGTAGTGGAAATCAACTAGCATGATGGTTTCGTCAACATTTGCTCTTTGAGGTCAACCACGGGTTTAAATTCTTTAAACCGCAGGTGCCAACCAGGAAATACATTGACGAGATTGGTTCTTAAAGTAAAGCCGCCCAGAACTACGAAGCGTGTACTAAGTTTATACGAGTCATAGACCCAATGTGGCTCGTTAATTTATCATAGACCGACAACGATGTTTTGTTCGAGAATAAAATTTTGTTTGAAAGGCGTGAAGATTAGGATCGAGCTATGCAATTCCAATGTGTTATACGTGTGTGTTATGCGTTCGGGATTCATAATTGTCTTGATTGGAAGACCAAGAGATTCAAATAAAGTAAAGACAAAGAGCTAAAGACGAGGGGGTCTTTGTTAGTGCACAGTTTTGTCGTCTCGGGTCTTTGTAATCGTTATGTAATTTATTTTATTTTAAAGGGAAATTTAGTAATTATAAGTCTCGTACATTATGTTATGTCTCATTCTTTAAGGATGATTAACTAATGAGACCAATCATGTTTATTATTGTTCATTCGTTAAGGATGTTTAACGAATGAACCTTAAAAATTATTATGACATGTCCATTCCTTAAGGATGTTTAACGAATGGACCTTAGTCGTTATATATCATATCCATTCGTCATGGAATGTTGACGAATGGGGTATAGTGAATGAGTCATTCGCTATACCATTTTGGTTATTTATGTAATGAAGACGAATGAAGGCCATTCATTACGGATGTGTAACGAATGGCATTCGTCTTCAATATATAGGCTGTTCAGCCTAAGATTAATTTAAGTGTTCATAACGTAGTTTCTCCTTGCTGTTACTATTTCCTATTATGCACTCAACACTTTGTTAATCTATTAATCACATACGTATATCATATAACTAGATCATGTGTTTCAATCGATATGTCTGAATCAATCGATTGAAGCTCTTCGTAATTGTTGGGTTCAACAATCTACATCATTGTTGTAGCTGGAGAGGTCACCATTGATGCAACAGGAGATGTCGGCATCGGAGATAGCAACGATTGTGGAATCGAAGTGAATCTTGGGTCAGTCGATGTTGTCGTCGTAAGTCTAATGACGGGGTGGCAAATGTAGGCGACACCACCGACATTCGTTGATCTGATGACGACCTCGGTATCTATGGACCAATCTCCACTCCTTCACCCCTTATAACATGACGTTTTGGCGGTTTTTCTTTCATCACCACCTTCCCTTTATGATTACGTTGAGCATCTAGAGAACTTGCTGCCTCAACCTCAGCACATCTACCATCTCCCCCGTGTCCACCATCACCATCATTACCACCATAATCACTACCAGCGTTCCCACCTAGTCCCTCTTCTCGTTCAGAATCCGAATCAATGTGGATCCAACAGTCATTAGAAGGACATTTATAATCCAGATTCGCCAGATGACTAATCAGTAATTTAGCCCTCGGTCTATCCTCAACCGCCTGCTTACGGTATGACTTCATACGCTTCATCGTGTCAGCAATCTTGTGTTCTGAGACTAACACATTGTCCATCAAATTCTGATCAATCTCGAGATTAGGAATCAAATCTTGTATAATAGCTGGAGGAAGCATGGATATATAAGAAGCTTGTTCTTACGACACTTGACCAAGAAGTTCTCCTTAAGATGATAAATATGAGCTCGGAGAAATTGAACGGTTTGTTCAATAACAACGCGACGAATGCAGATTGAAGCATAATCCTACATTCGTTGAAACCACTTTACTTCCCCCAAGGCAGTGGATAAGAACATGTAGCAGATACTTGTACTGTTCATCCAAGTAGGCATTGTTGTACGGGGCCTTGTTGTACGGGGAACGGTCCTGGTCGCCCTTATATAATAAACGCTGAAACAATCCACGGATCAACATCTTGTTAAACTCACAAGGAATATCCATGTTATAATCAAATCTGAGAACCCGAGGTATCACACCAGGAGTAAAAGTTACTTCTCCTTTACTCCAGCAGCAATGTGGTTCTCAACCTCCATATATTGAGCAATATCCCAGAACGGACGTATCACGCTAAAATGTACAAGGACATTAGCATATAGCATAATTAATACGAGATCGACGTAAAACTACTATTACGTCTCCAAACATAGCTCGGTCTGGTAAGTCATCCTGTAAGAACGCACATATGTTGTGCTTCTTGTCATAGGCCATATCAGAAATAGCAGGTGCTTCTTGTTGTTGCGGTGCTTGAGGTTTTACTTGAGGTTCGGCAACTAGTGGTTCAGCAACTTGAACAATAGGATCCTCTTGAACAAGAATATTCTGTGGTGTCGTAGCATTGGGTATAATGTCATCTGTCATTTTATAGTACCAAAACCCGAACATTAGTAAACCCAAACTTAAAGATAATTTAAATCAGTATTCAATTTATTCTTAAAGAAAATTGATTTCTGTTTAAAAGTTATAGGTGTCATGCGCTATCTCATTCTCTATTACGAATGGACTGATTCGTTATTCTTTAAAGAACGAATGAGTCCATTCATAGATTTTATGAGACGAATGAAGGGTTCGTTAACTACAAAATCACACGAATGTGTCAAATCATTAGACGAGTACAACAAATGGGTTCATTCGTCAACTATAGACACGAATGAGCATCCATTCGTTGTCCATAACGAATTACACCAACAATCATCCAACTTTGATCCAGATCATCAAATTCAAAATTACTTTGAACATATTAGTCAAAATGCATACTGATAATCCATTAAACCCAATACAACGATGAATCAACACAAAATTTGTATCATTAGACTCGTAAAATCATCGTTGATTAACCTCAATCAACAAACAAATACACTAAATCAAGTTTAATTTGTTCAGTGATTAATACACACAACCGGTTAATAAATCATCTAATTACCCTATCAAAAGTCCATTAATTTTGATGAAAATCACTATGTTTGAATCGTTTATACCTTATGATTGTTACTAGATCAACGAAAAAAGGTTTAATGAAGGTTGGTAAATCTGGAAAAATTTTGCTAGAGGTTTGCTAGGGAGGGGAATAATCGATGTGAACGAACGGGTCGATTTGCTCACCCGCTCTTTAAGATATAGTACAAATTTGCACACGAATGAACCCATTCGTTAATTCAAAATTAACGAATGTTTCACATCTGTTGTCTCATTTGTTAATCATATTAACGAATCAATAATAAATTAAAGAACCATAACGAATAGCCAAATATTTATTCTTCATTCGTTATCCTTATCAATGACGAATGAGGTCACGCGTTATTAGGTGTAGCGGAAGCGAAAAGGTTCAACGAATGAGTACATTCGTTATTCTTATAAAATAAGAATGACCTTAATTCGTTATCAGTAATGATAGCGAGTGGGTTCCATTCACTAAAATCATTGTAACGAATGGGTATTAAGTAACCTACTAAAAATGAAAAAATTTTCATATTCAATTTCCAAGAATTAAATATGCATTGAATACCGTGTCCCGGTGAACTTCACCTTAATATGTTTACCACTCGGGGTAATGGCAATACCTTAACGTGTTTTCCATGTAAAACACATAAGTTAAACGAATTAACTTAAAACCAATTAACTTAAATGAATTAAATTAAAGAATTAAATAAAAACGTGAAAAAATCTTTTTGATATTTTCATTTTCAAACTTGTACCCTTTAACTCGGAAATTGAAAATAAAGCAGAAATCAAAATAAAATATTTTTGGATTTTGTATATTTTTTGAATTAAAAAAAATAAAACTAAGACAATATGAAATATATTCTACGAAAACAGTACATATTTTTGTGAGTTGAGCAGAGAATCATATTGACCAAATCGCCCTTCCATCTCAGTTTTATATTTCAGAGTAATTATGACGGGTGTTAAGTCGGTCATTAATATTGTTGTCCACTTAAAGCGTAGAACAAACTTTCAAGCGTTTTTGTGATATGATTTAGTTTCAATTAACGCACAAAATATCAGAAGCTATCAGTCTCTAATCTTGATTCAGGCTTAATTTGACTTTTACCATGTCACCCCAACTTGACTTAAACCATTTTGCCTGAAGATCAAAATATATTATTTATAATTGACTAAGCAATCTAAGTTCATAATCCCCACTACTAGGTATACCGTGCATATCAAGCAATACACCAAACTTCCTTTACTATGAATGAGTATGCACGAGTTCATCTTTAGGCTTACAGACATTGTATCCCCTGGGGTTCGTTTCTTACTGGTATTAAGACGCACGAAAGGTGTAACACCCCTAAATTCTCTTAAACCGAATAATACGAGTGTAGAGTTTGTAAATTAAGTTCATGGACTTCGCTCGAGGGCTCGAGGACTCTTGGACACCTACAAGAAGTATTATAATCAGATTTGGGAGAAAGGGGGTCGGGTATACAAAGAACATGGATAGAATTGTAGCAATTTCAAAGAACAGGGAGAAAGGGGGTTTGTAAATTAACCTCCCCCTTCCTTGACCTAGTAGCAACCGCAAGCAACCCCCCCCCCTCCTTCGTTTTTTGATCAAATAAATAGACTCCAAGCTGCTAGAGGTTGCTCAAGGTGTGTACTACACTCTCCTAATATTTAATTTCATAGCATAGGTCGTTTAGATGGCCAATTAATCCGTTTCTTGAACTAGGGACAGATTTGGATTAATTTCAATTGGAACACTTCCCGAGGTCAAAAGTTGGAGTTTTTGGTGTCAAAAGTTTCCCAGGTATATCTAGTATATCATATTAAAATTTTGTGATCATTGGAGTTTGTTTGATAGGTCAATTGTTAAAAACCGATTTCTAGGGTTCTTGAGTGTTGAAATCGGTAATTGAGTGTGAAAGAATGGTCAACCCGATCAGTTTCAATGGTCTCATTGTAGTGTAAGGACAATAGGAAAATTATTTTTTTGGACATAGGGGCTGATTAGATTGGTAACCCCTTAATCGAATCGTAATGACTCGTAAAAACCGGTTTTTGGTGAATTAAAGGGAAATGAGATTTCAAACCCAATCAACTTGGGAGGTTAAATGTTGATGGGTGGGCTGTAATATGGTCTAAATTTATTAAAAAGGGATGGTTGGGTCGGTGATCGGTTAATCAGTTCGTTAAACGCACAAATTTGACACGATAAACGTAAATGAGCATGGTTTGGAGAGATCATTGGTGGTGTCTATGTTGGTAGGGAAATTCAGGTAGTGTAAGGTTTACGGGGCTGTTTTTGGTCAATATTAATGTCGGGTGAGGACATGGACCCATTCAAGCCCATTAGGACGTCTCGTAGAATAAACGAGTCGTCGCGGTCTAGTTAGTGATTGTTGTGTGATTTGTTTCAGGGTTTGGATTTGTGAGTGGTTAGCTAGAGGTCCGGTTGTGATATTTGTGTGGTTCATACCAGGTGAGTTCATGATGCCCCCTTTTTAAGAGTTTTACGTATTGGGCTAGCATACAAACGTTATGACAATTTTACCCTTTTGTATAGTTTGGATGATATCGTGTAGTTTATGTTAAATTTTAAGATTGATGCTTGAAGGTTCGAATGTTTGATGTTGTTTTATGTGTATGTGTGTGTGGCCACCACTTGAATGTTTTTGTTAAGCCGTGACCGGGTCGAATGTGAATGTAGAAAATTCCTGGATTTCCCTGTTGGGGGTTAAGGTGAAGGGTTCCGGGACAAGATGTCACACCCCGGTTTTGGGCCTAGGTGTGTGACCACAAGTTGGTACATGTTTTGTAAACACATCAGAGTTGTGGTTTATTTTAGCGGAAGACTTTGGTTGAGTAAAATATTAATCTATTTGAAAACTTTTCGGATAATAAATACCCGGTGTTTTATTTATAAATCTTGTTCTTCTGTTTGAAATATTTTAATAATTTAAAACTGAGCCATCATTACCTTGCGAGCATCTAATTACATACATGTCTAACATTCCTTGCTACCTGTACTAATCTGTTTCCTTGAAAAGTGGGGAAAAATACGTCAGCTATATGCTGGTTAACACGTATGACTCTATATAACATTTGACATACAATACAATTATAGTTTTCTGTACACTCAGCAGATGCACATCCACATCTAGGCTTTGTACCACTCCCCTACACACACACATTTGTTCCCCCGAGCTATATGCGTATAGCCCCTGCAAGGAGAACTAGTTATGACCATTAGCCCGCAGCCACACCAACCATTGATTGATGAGATGAATAGTTATGTTTGGATTCAGACACTTGTGTACTCAGTCTGAGTTGCTTTTATTGTCTATATTGTGTTATAGTGTTTTAAAGATCACATGATTTCATGTAAACATTGACTGACTCGTTAAGACAAAAACACGTTCATCTTATCGAGTATAAATATATTTTGATTGATTAAAAAGGTTAACGTATTCACATGTGATTGTTGGTTCTGAATGATATGGTGATCTCGTTTGAAACCTTGACTGTAAATGAATGATTGATTAATTGACTGACTGACTAATTGATTGATTGATTGACCTATAAAATAGGCATATAAAGATCCGGATCGTCTCTCGATCCGGCTATAGACCTTTAGTCTGGTTTTGATAGCTTTAAACCTTGATTGGTCATTTGTTTGAATAAAATATTTAGACCTGTAGTCTTTCTGTTTATATACTAATCACTTGCTGAGTTTCTTCTTTTATGAAGTAACATCTATAATATGTTTCTTCTTCAAGAAGAAATATTCATTGACTGCGAGCTTTGAATGTAAAATCTTATGTTTCTTAATTATCAAGAAACAATGTTTTAGCTATATTCCTTGTATATGAAAAGCTACATTTCTTAAATCGTGAAGAAACTATATTCTGACTATATCCTTATGAATGAAAGATTATGTGTTTCTTAATTGTAAAGAAACATTACTATAGTTCTTTGTATGTTTAAAGTTTATGTAAACATAATTATGATCAAGGTTTGGGCTATACCTCTGACTATGGTATAAGCCATGTAATATATTAATAACATAAAGACTTAGGCAGGACACCTACCTTACATGGGTATTCAAAGTTATATACCTAAGCTTGTACGAGCAGCACTTCTACTCTATGTCAGAAATTTGGGGCTTAGCACAAACTTCGAGGTTGGCAAACAAAACGAGGCGACATATGGTGGTCGTTGTGACTTGCACGTTCTTCAAGATAGAATGTCGGGTTATTTTCGGGTGGCATGCACTTCGAGATATCATCGGTATTTGGCACGGATTACGAGGTAACGATTGTCGGGTCGTGGCATGGAAACCGAGGTAGAGAGAGTAATTCTAGTGAGAGAAAATATTTGGTGTGAGAAGTGAATGTCGTGACCCCACCCTTTTATAGCTGATTTCTCAGCCCATCGCGATACGTGATGAGTTCTAGAAATCCCGTCCCGTATCGCGGCACCACATTTTCTCTGCCGCCATACAACGAGCTGACACGTGTCCGCTGACTCATCAAGGTCCATCACGATACACGATGACCTGTGTTCTGGGCTCATCGCCTAGCGCGATGGGTTCCTGAATTCAATTTTTCACTTTTGGTCCCTTGTCTTTTGGAAGCTTGTTCCTTCTGTGTTTTGACTCACATTGTCCAAAAATTCTAAGGCAGCTTTCAAGCGACTCGCGCCGATGCGAGCGTGCGAAGTGCAAAGTGCGCTATCAAAGCGCCACATTGCGCCCATCGCCCGAGCCCGTGCGCGTCGGGTGCTTCGCACCCTCCGCTAGGACCACTGGGTGTATGCTAGGCTTAAAAGAATATTACTATGGAATTTTACCTCTTTATAAAGAGCTTCCAAATCTTTACCACTTTCCATGTGGGATGGATTTTAACTTCCTTATTTATACCCATGAGGAATGCTTCCACTTTCTTATATCTTTTAATGTGGGTTGGAATTTCCTTATTCCATATCCTTAGCATGAAATGATTTTATTTATGGGATATTTTTATTTCCTTATAGAATGTTTATATTTTCTTTATTTGAATTTTCTCATTACTTTTTTAGAGAATAATTTTAATCCTTCAACTTTACGAAATTGTCAAATTTGGACCAAAATGTTGGGGATGTTACATCCTCCCCACCTTGGAATGAATCTCGTCCTCGAGATTCGTTGTGAATGATTTCTTACTCATTGCTTTACTAGCATATTCTTTTGAATTTAACTCGAACTGTTTGAATGGTTGAAATTCCTGAATTGTTGTTAACTCACATCTTTGGACGATGTATTCAGTTAATAGTTCAGAATATCATAAGTATTTGTAAATTGTTAAGCACAGTCGCCAGTCTTGTTTAACTATTTACCTTATCTTGTGTATTCTAAACATTTACCGATGTTAACTAGATTGTATCTTGAACTCAGTCCTTTTTATCCATCTCGATAACTTTCAGATATCCATTCTTGAATCATGTAATCCTTTACTTCATGATTTTGACGGATTCCTTCCGTTTATCAATTGTACCTTCGAACTTTCAAAGTTCGGATGTTCTTATATCTTAGTTTAATTTATTCTCTTTATTTCATCTTTCTATAGATGATGATTAGATAACATAGTTTCTTGTATTTCGAAACTTTCCAAATTTAACTATCTCTTTTCCTTTGCATATGCACATTCTTGTGTAAAGATAACATCTGTATGCTAATATCTTTCTTTATATATGTTAGGGATTTGAATACCCTTTTTCTTCTTGTTTAAACACGAGTAAACGATTTACAAGAGTTAACTATCTATTTCTTATCCTATTGTTTACTTTTATTCTTGGTTGCCAGATGTTCTTTGTTGATCTTCTTTGTTTGTTTGACTGTTCCTTTTTCTTTCTTTCTCATACTATTGAGCAAATATTTGGCCAATTCTATGGCTGAGGGGGTAGTTTGTGGCATATGGGTTCTTATTATATCTCCAATCTATTTGGGTAAACCTTATATGTATTGAATAACTTTTTTGTATTCTAAGTCATCTAAACGCGGAGTTGATTGGAAATATTCGAAAAACTTAGTATTGTACTCTATGAGGTTTATGACATCCATCTTAGTTTGGGTGTGATTGACTTCTGGTATGGGGCAATACTATTGTAATACGAGTTCTTTAAATGCTTCTTACTTCATTTGATACAAAGTTTCTCTGTCCCTTTCTCATGATTAGAATGTTCCACCATTCTGAAGCTTCACCTTTGATTTTCAAAGATGCGTACTGGATCTTTTGAATCTCAGTACAACGACAAATGATGACGATGGACTCGATCTCTTCAAGCCATCGTAAAGTTGGTATAACACCTTGGTTTCCATAAAATTCTTTTGGTTCATAGGTTTTGAAATCCTTAAAACTACGACCTTGCGTTACTAAATGGTTGTTGAAGTTCATCCTATCCGTGTTGGAACTATGAAAGTCTTTCTTGTGATAAGAAGGATTTTGGCATGGATGAGTTCTAACAACCTTAGCTGAATGTTTAATTTTGCATATTTCTTCCTTCATGGTATTGATAAGAGGGATCATTGTGTCATATTCTTATTGCTTCTGTTATTTGGATGACTGTTTAAATTTGTCATTCTGAGTATGAAAGAAAATTATATATTGATGATAAACTGTGTGACAAATGAACTTAATGCTACAAGAAATCGTTTAATAGATTTGTCGTATTCTTAGAGGAATTTCTTTCTAACTGTGCTTCTTCTTTTTCTCGGATCTTAATTAACTTTTCCTTGAGTTTATCTGTCTTGTGCTAGGCACAATCCATATGTTTTTCTTTTTGTATAAGATGATATTTCAATATATCTCATAATTACCATAGCATTCTCCGAATATCTTAATGATGTTTAATAAGGTTCTATAAAGATATAACTACTTTTACCTTTATCGTATGCTCTTGGAATGATTAGTACATACCTTGTGTACAGACAACCCATGAGAATTTATAATTCTCTTTCTAGGTTTGTTTATGTCTCTTTTGCTAAATATTTCTTTGGTATTGAGTTGGAGTTACTTATCCTTTGAATTTTTTCTACATGGACTTTTCTCTTAGGCTGATATTTTCTTTCAATCTTGCTAGGAGAATTACTCTTTTGCTTTCTATTCCTTGAAGTTGAAGATAAGTTTAGTATTTCGGAGAAACTAAAACATATCTTTTTATTTATGTTGTAGTAGCAAGAATGTACAAAACTACTATTACTATACTGATTACAATTTATTGTCTACTTCTTCCAGCGAATGATCAATTTCTATATTTTGTTTTCCTTCTTAATGTTTTTACTTGTCTCCTCTTCTCTTTGTCCTTGTTTTCCATTTCTTCTTTAATCATTGCTTCTGCTAATTTTGTGACATTGATTTCGTAATGAATTGAATTATCTTCAATGTCATACATTCCCTCTAAGGAATTTTGATCCATATTCCAGTATTCTCCTTGAGTGTGAGCGAAGTAAGGATTTTGAAATGCCGGATACTTGAAATATTGTTGTTCCTGATTATTATCTTCTGAATTAGTCATTACTCTTTTTCCCTTTAACAATATTGTTTTCTTGAATCTACTTGATCCTTCTCCATGCTCTTTTGGAATTATCTGAGCTAATGGGATGTTAGATTCGAATGAATTAGAATCTTCTTCCATTGTTGTCTGGTATGAATTTTCATCGCTAGATATAGGAATTGGGAGTAGAGACGTTCCAATGCATCCCTTTCCTTTACCGGATCGAGGTCGACTGGTATAACTACTGTGATCGGACATCTGTGTGAGGTTTGATTAGGAGTAGGATTATGTTCCTATCTTATCCATACAGTCGTAATATTTTGAATATTCTGTGATTGAAGTTTAGATATTTATCAGTTAAATATCTAATTTTGCTGTAACTAATAGTTCTGTAATCAGATTGATTGCCAGAAAGATACTTCGATTGGCCTTCATATGGCAATTTAGAAACTTGCTGATTGTTCTTCACTGATAAAGCTTGTATATTAGTTGTATTTACTAGCCATATCTGATGGCTCAGATTCAAGTGCAGTGATTGAATGTCTAGCTACTTGGCGTATATGCCTTAAGTAGTTTGTATAAATTATCTTCAGGAATATGTAAACTATAAATCTTTGCTTATCCCTACTTTATTCAACAAGTAGTTAAAGCTTAGATAGTAATACATTAATACCTAATTCGTTGAAACCGATGGCTCTTATTTATAAGATTGATATCTATCTCTGATCAAAGCCTAGGTACGATTAAATACCTAATTCGCTAAGATCGATGGCTCTGATACCAACCTGTCACACCCCGGTTTAGGGCCTAGGCGTGTGACCACAAGTTGGTACCTGTTTTGTAAATACATCAGAGTTGCGGTTTATTTTAGTAGAAGACTTTGGTTGAATAATATATTAATTTATTTGAAAATTTTTCGGATAATAAATACCCGGTGTTTTATTAATAAATCTTGTTTAAATACTGTTTGCAATATTTTAATAATTTAAAACTGAGTCATCATTACCTTGTGAGCATCTAACTCCATACATGTCTATCATTCCTTGCTACCTGTACTAATCTGTTTCCTTGAAAAGTGGGGAAAAATACATCAGCTATATGCTGGTAAACACGTATGCCTCTATAAAACATTTGAATGACATTACAATACAATTATAGTTTTCTGTACACTCAGCAGATGCACGTCCACATCTGGGCTTTGTACCACTCCCATACACACACAGTTGTTCCCCCGAGCCATATGTGTATAGCCCCTACAAGGAGAACTAGTTATGACCGTTAGCCCGCGGCCACACCGGCCGTTGATTGATGGGCTGAACAGTTATGTTTAGATCCAGACACATGTGTACTCGGTCTGAGTTGCTTTTATTGTCTATATTGTATTATAACGTTTTAAAGATCACATAATTTCAAGTAAACATTGACTGACTCGTTAAGACAAACACCTGTTCATCTTATCAAGTATAAATATATTTTGATTGATTGAAAAGGTTAACGTATTCACATTTGATTGTTGGTTCTGAATGATATGGTGATCTCGTTTGAAACCTTGACTGTAAATGAATGATTGATTAATTGACTGACTGACTAATTGATTGATTGATTGACCTATAAAATAGGTATATAAAGATCCGGATCGTCTCTCGATCCGGCTATAGACCTTTAGTCTAGTTTTGATAGCTTTAAACATTGATTGATCATTTGTTTGAATAAAATATTTAGACCTGTAGTCTTTCTGTTTATTTACTAATCACATGCAGAGTTTCTTCTTTTATGAAGAAACATCTATAATATGTTTCTTCTTCAAGAAGAAACATTCATTGACTGCTAGCTTCGAATGTAAAATCTTTATGTTTATTAATTATGAAGAAACAACGCTTTAGCTATATTCCTTGTATATGAATTTCTACGTTTCTTAAATCGTGAAGAAACTATATTCTGACTATATCCTTATGAATGAAAGATTATGTGTTTCTTAATTGTAAAGAAACACTACTATAATCCTTTTTATGTTTAAAGTTTATGTAAACATAATTATGATCAAGGTTTGGGCTATACCACTGACTATGGTCTAAGCCATGTAATATAATAATAACATAATGACTTAGGCAGGACACCTACCTTACACGGGTATTCAAAGTTATATACCTAAGCTTGTACGAGCGGCACTTCTACTCTATGTCAGAACTTCGGGGCTTAGCATAAACTTCGAGGTTGGGAAACAAAACGAGGCGACATATGGTGGTCGTCATCACGTGCACGTTCTTTGAGATAGAATGTCGGGTTATTTTCGGGTGGCACGCACTTCGAGATATCGTCGGTATTTGATACGGATTACGAGGTAACGATTGTCGGGTCGTGGCACGGAAACCGAGGTAGAGAGAGTAATTCTAGTGAGAGAAAAGATTTGGTGTGAGAAGTGAATGTCGTTACCCCTCCCTTTTATAGCTGATTTCTCAGCCCATTGCGATACGCGACGGGTTCTGGAATCCCGTCGCGTATCGCGGCGCCGCATTTTCTACGCCGCCATACTACGAGCTGCCACGTGTCCGCTGACTCATCAAGGTACATTGTGATATGCGATGACCTGTGTTCTGGGCTCATCGCGTAGCGCGATGGGTTCCTGAATTCAATTTTTCATTTTTGGTCCCTTGTCTTTCGGTAGCTTGTTCCTTCTAGGTTTAACTCTCATTGTCCAAAAATACTAAGGCGCCTCTGGCGATGCGAGCTTGCGAAGTGAAAAGTGCGCCATCAAAGCGCCACATTGCGCCCATCGCCTGAGCCCGAGCCCTTGCCCGTGCGCGTGCGCGTCGGGTGCGAAGCACCCTCCTCTCCGCTAGGACCATTGGGTGCATGCTAGGCATAAAAGAATATTACTATGGATTTTACCTCTTTATAAAGAGCTTCCAAATCTTTATCACTTTCCATGTGGGATGGATTTTAACTTCCTTATTTATACCCATGTGGAATGCTTCCACTTTCTTACATCTTTCAATGTGGGATGGAATTTTCTTATTCCATATCCTTAACATGAGATGATTTTATTTATGGGATATTTTTATTTCCTTATAGAACGTTTATATTTTTTTTACTTGAATTTTCTCATTACTTATTTTAGAGAATAATTTTGATTCTTCAACTTTACTAAGTTGTCAAATTTGAACCAAAATTTTGGTAATGTTACACAGGAAGTACTGCCCTTGGAGCGAATGAATGTAATATCCCCTAACAGCCTGTCTCTCCTTGGGGTGAAGGTTAATATAGGACTTAACCGCGTGTTTTGGACTTGATCGAAAGTGACCCGTTTTACGAGCTTAGCTGAGGAAAAATCTTTTAATGATTTATTTATTCATTATTTTGTGGAAGTCGAATGTTGGATGTTTTGATTGTTCTTTGGTAATATTTTGATTTTAAAAGCATGAACTCACTCGGCCCAAGCTGATTTTGTGTTTATGTTAGATTGATTGCAGGTCGAGTACGGAGGAGATTGCTGGTTGGAGGTGCTAAAGACTACCCGGGGTCTCGAGGCAGTTCTAGTCAAGACTCGTTACTATTTCAATAATTAAGACAAACTTTAAAATACTTTTCGGTCCTAAACGCCACGTTTGGTGTTTTTTTTATTTATTTCCGTTGCAAGTATTCTCTATTTGAGTTTTGAATTATTCAAGATTACTTTATCTTTAAAAATTGGATTTGTTGGAATGATTATCAACTGTAGGACTCCCGAGTTTCGGGGTCTTACACAAGGGATGAACAATGTATGACTCGTTGTGGATTTTGATCAAGTAATGAATTTGGACGAAGTATGGCAGTGATCAAGTTTATTGACTTAGGGTTTGCTCTAAATAAAATTGAAATATTCAAATTATGAATATCCAGATAATAAACCGCATAAAGACTCTCAGTGTCCAGAAACCGGATGCATCCCGTCAATACAGGATTTGAGGCCATATGACCATACACCATTGAAGTGTTAACCATAAACTAGATGCATTTTATTTAGAACTTTTGTTTTTGGTGATCAATCAGACATAAGGCATGAGTATGACAGGCTATTACTTTTCTGCCTTCATTACCGAGACTTTTGGAAGAGACCAACACCTCTTAGAAATTGGTAATTCTTATGTTTATATCACATACTTTACTCTAATGGTATTTAAGACCTACCAATACACCAATGCAATTAAGCACTTAGTCTTTTAAGCTTATTTCTTACTGGATTTGGGATTAGATGTTCAATGTACTATGATCTTCTCTTTTTGCTTCAAAATTCTTTTTGAGGAGAAATTTCTTAATGTTTTTGTATTTTTAAATATTTGAATATTTTGGTTTTTATCTTTACAAACAAAAAGCATAATATTTTTGTATTTTTCCCTTATCCTCCCCCAAAAACTAAAATATTAAAATAACCAAAATAAAAACCATACAAAATAAAATTTGCTTATCCGAGCTTAAGGATATCAACAAGAATTTCAATCCATTTAAACCAAGCCAAATTTATAGCGTGTTTTATCAAAAGCTTTCGTAAACAAATCAGCTTTCTGAAAATCCGTGTGCGCCTTCTCAAAATCGATTAATTTATTTTCAAAGAAATCATGGATAAAATGATATCTAATATTGATATGCTTCGTCTTAGAGTGGTGCACGGGGTTCTTCGTGATATAAATAGTAGCTGAGTTATCAATAAATATGGGAGTAGTAACAAACTTCAAACCGTAATCTCGCAAGTGTTGCTGGATCCAAAGAACTTATGACCAGCAACTCGAGGCTGCCACATACTCTACTTCTGCGGTAGAAGTCAAGACCGTTGTCTGCTTCATACACTGCCAGGAAACAAGCCGGCTTTCTAGAATTGACAACCCGCCGTAGTTGACTTGAAGTTGATCTTGCTTCCCCGATAGTCCGAGTCGGAAAACGCAGTGAGATCAAAGCTATCATCCTTGGGATACCATAACTCGGTGTCAAGATTACCCCTCATATAGTAAAGTATACGTTTAACCGCCACCATATGAGTCACTTGGGGACTCGATTGGTACCTGGCACATAAACAAACAGCATACATGATATCAGGACGAGAAGCAGTGGCATACATTAAAGAACCTATCATAGATCAGCATAGGGTATGATTAACGGTATCCCCCAATTCATCGAGTGAAAAATTGTGACATTTCCGGCAGTTATCTTGAATCGGCTCAAGACGTCGTTCACATATTTCGTCTAATGAATGAAAATTCCAGCGTCAGACTGATGAACCTGCAACCCTAAGAAGAAATTCATCTCCCCCCATCTAGCTCATCTAGAATTTTGTCTGCATTGACTTCTCAAAATCTTTACACAGCTTGTCGTTGTAGAACCAAATATGATTTCATCGACATATATCTGGACGAGGAGAAAATCTTCTCCGACAGTCTTGTAGAAAAAATTACAATCCACAACCCCTCGTTTGAAGCCACTATCCGTAAGATGACCTAGCAAGTGTCCCGTACCAACCTCTCGAGGCTTGGTGGAGACCAAAAAGAGCCTTGTTTAAACAATAAACACGGTCGGGATAGTTCGGATCTTCAAAACAAGGATGTTGTTTCACGAACACCTCTTCATGAAGTTCCCCATTAAGAAAAGCACTCTTAACGTCTATTTGATAAAACTTAATGTTCTTGAAAGCTGCATAGGCCAAAAATATACGTATATCATCCAGTCTTGCAACAGGAGTATATACTTCGGTGTAAACTACGCCTTCTTGATGATGAAATCCTTGCAAGGCCAAACACACTTTATTTCTTACGATGACCCCACAATCATACTTCTAAAAGACCCATTTGGTTGGAATAGGCTTCTTAACTCTATCAGGCTTGTCAATGAGATCCCACACACCTAGTCGACTAAATTGTTGCAAGTCTTCTTGCATTGCTTCTACACATGACGAATCTTCAAACGCCATTAGAACACTCGTCGATTCCATTTGAGAAAGAAAGCATGTGTATTTCGCGAGATTCATGATTCTCGGTGAATTCATATCGGCATACGCACACAATACATTAGAATCATTGGCACTAGCATTCTGATGACGTCTCTAAACACCAACATCAACATCACCAATGATATTGTCCTAAGGATGATACGTGTGAATCCGAAGTGTCGGATTCTCAGGCACAACTATATTATCAGTTAAATTAGTGAGAGTATCTTCAACATCATGAGATGATTCCCCAACCTCATGAGTGTCAGTAAACGGTACTGAAGAAGAATAAACAAAATGAGCATCATTCGATGAAATAGAAATGACATCAGACGTATTAGGATGATAATCTTGTGGTACATTATCATAATTAGAAGTTGAAGACCTTGGTGTGGAAAACTTTTGATCTTCCAAATACGCACGCACCAAGTCTTCATCAGGAAGATCAACTATGGGAGTAAACGAGTTAAATAAACTCTCATGGTCAAACATCCAATCAGGACCCTTGCCGATAGAAGGTGTTGTGTAAGGTGTTGTGTAACTTTGGAAAACAAAATGTTACCATTCCTCAACACAACCCGAAGTGAAGTTGAAGACATGTTTATTAGGTGATGCATAGCCCAAGAAGTAACCCTCAATAGCCTTCTCCTCGAATTTTCCCGCATCTATTTTCTGCATTGTGAAAGGACACCCGAAAGTTCCAAAAAATTTAAATTAGGCTTATGGTTATTCAGAAGCCCGTAACTCGTATTACTCAGCTTCCTAACCATTAGAACACGATTGAGCGTCTAGCAAGTAGTGTTCACCTCCTCATTCCAAATTTGGACAAGAAGCTTTGAATCTACAAGCATTGTTCTTGCTGTTTCAATCAATGTTCCGTTCTTCCGTTCTGCAACACCATTCTGTTGTGGTACATATGGAGCACTATATTTTCGATGGATTCCCTTTTGAATACAAAGAAGTCCAATATAGTATTCTTGTACTCCCTACCATTATCACTCTGAATACGTCTCACCTTGGGTTTGTAAAGTGATTCGATCTTCGTGATTAAAATTTGAACAAGAACTGGTGTCTGATATTTAGAACTCATAAATAACACCCATGAGTATCTCGAATAGTCATCGGTGACAACTAGACAGTACCAATCTCCATCAATACTCGCACGATTCAAAGGACCAAATAAATCCATATGAAGTCGTTCCAGAGGAGTATCAATAGAATTAAATAACTTAGTCGGGTGGGACTTCTTGTTCGGTTTGCCTTTCTTTCATGAAACACAGTGAACGGCCAACTTGAAGTGCTTCAAGGAAAACCCATCCACCAAATATTTTCCATCAGATACTTCACCTTTCTGACATGAATGTGACCCATACGCCTATGCCACATAATTGAGTCTTTCTCAGTTGCTTTTGAGACAAACCACGTTTCAACAGACGTAGAATTCAATATTTTAGTACTCATGTTAAGTACATAAATATCGTTTGACCTATGAGATCGCATAATAAGCATGTCTTCTGGAATGAGATATTCTGGTTTGAGTACTATGCACTCCTTGTAGTAAATATGGTGGTATACTTTTTACCACAAATCTGAGACACGTTGAGCAAATTGTGATCCACCTTATCATAATAATTAACTTTCCCGAATGTAATACTACCATTTGACACATATCCTTCCTTCGTAATCATTCCCCAGAATTACTCGTAAAAGCTACATAACCCCCATGAATATTCTTGACATTGGTTAGTAGGTCAATGTTACCGGTAATATGACGAGAGCATCCACTATCTGTAATCAAGTTTTCACTCTGATTAGTTCAAAAAGGCAGCCCGGGCCTCAGTTTTGGGCACCTCTTTAACTTCAATTGAAGGTTTAAGCTTGATCGAATCCAAATGTGGGTTACCTGATTTTGAATAAGTCATAGGTCTTTTTGACTTTCTTCTCTATTATGCAGCTTGAACTACGCTTGTGTTCACATTTTTACAATTTGGTTCCATAGAAACCAACAATTTGGGTTATAAATTAACTGTAGTTATATTAACATGAACCATCTTGCGTGGATTTACATTCCAAAACATGATATAAGTCTCACCATCATATGACGTAGGTATCTTGAAAATTTCTTTAACCATGGAACTGGTTTGGACTGTTTCTTGGTAAATGCATGATTCTGCACTTTCTTCATGCCACAGTTTCTTACAACATGCCCCAGTTCGCCACATAACAAGCATGTTCTCATATCAACGAACGCATGTTGTGGTTTGACATAAACTTGTGCAACAGAAGGTTTATGAGAAACACCAGAAGCATGTACTTTGTCCAAGTCATCAAACATAACAGATTTCTTTTTCCTATAAAAATCAAGGTTTGAACAATCAGAGAAACTCTGTAACGTGTCAGTCACAGTTAAGTTAACAAATTGAACTTTCTTAACAGATTTAACAACTGTTTAGCTTTAACTAATGGATATGTTGTGTTTGATACTGATATGGGCTAAATTATGCACATATTATTATACAAATTTCATATACTTTTAAATACTTTTGAGCCAGGTTTTGATTGAATAGTATTATTATTATTTGGTTCATATGTGAGTTTATGGTTTCAAGAAACAATGAGCTTTAAATAGTATTTTGACTACTCTTGAGATCAAAAACTGAAACTTTAAACAAATTTTATATTTATTTAGTTTTTGTACCTCATAGATTTTTATATATCAATTGTTTAATATGGAACTTACTAAGATAAAAATTATGTCGTTGAACACATTATGGTTAATTGAAGTGATTTGGTTTAATGAATTAATTTATTTGATTTATTTATTACTTCATTTATGTGATGTTTGCTATGCAGCCAAATAAAACAAATTGAGACATGGAAGAATGAGACACGATTCCATAAACTCAAACTCATAACAAAAAGAATCCAAATCAAAATCAAACCAAACAAAGGTTCATCACGACCTAGGTAGTCTAAGAAGTTTAGCCTAGCATCGTGTAATCTAAAGCAAACAAAGTACATAAAACCGAAAACATGGTGAAAATAATAAAGAACGGGAAATCAGGATGATAAAACCCGTAATCTTCACTCGCAAACGTATGTCTCTTCACCGAATGTTCTCGTGCCTTTAAAACCGTCACGAAACTCGATTAATATCTCTCATATACTCCAAATTTGTCTGGTGGCAGCAGGGTATTGTTCAGGTTAAGGTTAGGGATGTTTATATATTGAAAACAGGGCCCAACGCTGAACAAAAACGAATTAACACATAATCAGACATCCCTAGGCACCGCGCGGCCATGGTGTGCCTCTATGGTTGCGCGGCACGGCGCATGGGGTAGGGTAGGCCGGTCAGACCGGCCGGGTTTGACCAGTTCTCTGTCCGGTTTATTCCTGACGCGTTCTGGATCCTCGTATTGGCTCGTTTTGACTCGTTTTTCGCTCTTTTTGTTCATGATCAATTTCCGGAACCTACCAAACAAAATAATGTTAGTAGTATACAAATATTGACTGAAAACGTACAAAAACTATTAAAATATTAAATAAAATAAACACGGGAAACATAAATATTTAGCATTATATCAAATATCCCCACACTTATTCTTTTTTCGTTCCCGAAAATGTCTAAAGAAGTTGGATCAGAATCAGAAAATACAGTCTTAAAAACATATAGATTAATTTAAAGATCTAATAAACGCAAAAATTGCGATCACCGATATTGTTGACCACTTAAACCCATGCCTTAATCAGTGGTTTACACAATTAAGTCCCGCTTATTTCAGCTTTTACTAGACCAGACCACCCCAACTTGACTTAAACCTCAAAATTGGCATATTTAAAATTTTTGTTACTCTCTTTTTTTAAAAATAGTTAAGACGATCAAGGGTATTGTTTATCCACCTAAGCTTAACCTTCAAAGTCTACCAAGCACTCGTAGGAGTCTAATTAAATTTTATTTTTTTTTATTTTTATTTTTAGTCTACTTACTTGGTCTGTTTCCTTTTCAGGTATATGCCGCATCTTCGTTCGCAAGGACCACCACTGGCTAATCTTGAATTTTCTCTGTTGAAGACCGAAGCTAGTTCGTCAATAGAGAAAGAACCGTCAGAAGCTGATTCGACATCAAAGTCATCACCACATAATTCACCACCAGAATGTCCGAGAAGTCAACCAGAAATTCAAATGGCCGATGATAGAACAGTTGCTGCTCAAGCCTTCGATGGTTTTACCGGAAACCAATCATGCATCGTCATTCCCGAGATCAACAACCCCAACTCGTGGCAGATTCCGTCATACGTCATGAACAATCTCGTTCAAACTAATCAGTTTCATGGGCGTGATGACGAGGACGCACCGGCACACATTAATCGGCTCTACCGTGTTTTAAAAATTTTTAATTTACATGGTGCTACTGAAGATGCTATTTTCTTACATTTTTCCTTTTTCACTTGCAGGAAAAGCAACTCTTTGGCTTGAGACTAAGCCACCTTGCACGTTCACTACTTGGGAAGCACTGCGTTCAATTTTTATCAAGAAATACTTCCCACCTGCTAAAGCGACTATTCTTCGTGATCAGATTCACTAGTTTCACATGGAGCCGGATGAACAATTCTTCGTGAAGGAATTTTACAATGAGCTGAACTACAAAACACAAGTTCGTTTCGACACGGCTACAGGAGGAAATCTAAAGGCAAGGAAGAATGTCACCGAATTTAACGAGATGTTTGGAATATTTGCTCAATCAGACTACGCCAATGAGCCACATCGCGGGAATTCCACTCCCGTCAGCAGTACATCCTCATCTTCTCGAGGTGTACACCAGGTTAATCTGGATACTAGTTTGGCTGCTGCTTTGTAATCATTAACTAGAGAGGTGAAGGAACTTAAGCCGAATGTGGATAAGTGTGAGTTTTGTAGGGGTGGACAAGGTACTTTGGAATGCCCGTGGATGAATCAAGAGGTCGATTTTTTTTGCTGGTTAGAACAGGTTTCCCAACAATTACAACAACAACAATCCGAATTGGACCACCTACAAGAACCCAAATCTAAATAACTCCAACTGGCGTCCGACGGGGCCCGAAACCGAACCGAAAACTGAAAAAACTGAATTAACCGAAATTAACCGAACCGAGCTCTTTATTATTTATTATTTTCAAGTTTTTTTTTTCCTCTATTTCATGTTTTATATGTATTAATAGTTTAATACTATCATTTTCATGTATTTACATCTCCATTTCTTGTACTAATATCTCAATTTCATATATTTATACATTCATTTCATGTAGTTATGCATTCATATCATGTATTTAAGCATTCATTTCATGTATTTTTAAGCAAAATTTTGGCCCAAGTTTGACACTGGTTATTAACCGAACCGATAATCGATCGGTTAGGTTGGGTTAATGCTAATAACCGAAACGAACTATGCACAACCCTACGACGGGCGCCCCACCTACTTTTCAAAATAATAATCAAGGACAAGGTTAGTACTTCAATAATAATAATAACAATGATACTAATGTTCAAAAATAATGTGCAAGATTCGAATGGAGGATTGGGACGACTAGAGGATATGATGAAGCAAATCTTGAAGAGAGATCAAGTTACACAGAAAAAGTTTGCCGAGCACGACCTACTCTTCAAGAATCAACAATCATCGTTGCTTGACCCTCAAAGGTCCGTGGGCGATATTGCTCGCCGACTCGACGAAAGGCCTCATGGACAGTTTTCTGGTAATACTCAACCGAATCGGCCACTCAATTGAAAGCCATTACTACTCGTAGCGGAAGGGTTTTGGGTCCCGAGGTCGTTAAAGAAAGGGTTGGAATTGAAGAAGAGGAATTGGTAGATGAAGAGATTGAGATTGAGGCTCCGGGTAAGTCATAAGGTAAACCACAATTATTGAACATTAGTATATATTTCAGATTCTGTCTTATGTATTTTATAATATATTCGCTAAAGCGACCCGTTTCGTCGTTTCATTGTATTCGTAATAATAGTTCATTGATTTAATAACAATTACGACGTTTTATAGTCATTCCTCGTTCATTTCAGTTTTAGTGTTATTCATAAACGAGACTTCAAGTTTTAAAGTGTTACTTAATCGAGTTACAAACTATCCGAGTATAATACGAAAATAATCCAAATCATTAACTTTTTATTTCATTTATATAACCTTTAAAAGTATAAGGTTCAAATGGTAATTTAAGTTTTATTATGTTTTAATATAGAATGAAAGTACATGGGCTGTTTGTGCAAATAGTTCAAAATATATATAATTGTAACACCCCGTAACCGCAGCGGAAACGTAAACGGGATGCAACAGACACGTCTGATATCAACAGCATTGCTTATAAAGAAAACACCACTACATTAATTTACAACGTATTACATTGTTCCGAGTTTCGTTACCGTCTAGGAGTTAACACATAAGTTTTACCGATAGTACATTAACATATTTAATACAAAATAAAGATCCTTAAGCTTCCACAAAATAGCACACATCATCAAGCACGTATCACTCATTCCAATTTGGGTGTACCTAGAAAGCATGTAAAGAAAACGGGTCAACTACGAATAGTTGGTGAGTTTCACTAATTAAATTAAACGATGACAAGTCATTATAATAATCATATATTAGCGATGTAATTATGCTGAGCCCACAAGTGAAACCTCTGTTACCCCAGAAACATTTCTAGTGACATCTGGGGACACTGTTAACCCAATACTGTACCCATTCTGGGGGCAATGTTAACCCAGAAACACTTCTAGTGACATCTGGGGACACTGTTAACCCAGCACTGTACCCATTCTGGGGGCAATGTTAACCCAGAACACTGTTGCGGAACCTTACAATATTAGCATCTCAGATAATTACCATCTTAGTACATTACCGTACGATTCCCGTATGATAAACAATATAAGAATACACGCAATTTCCATACGTTCAGTATGTACTTAAACATTTTGATAGGAACATGTTTTCTGCCCCGGGAAAATATTTAAAACAATTCAGTAAAAAGGGGCTCATGAAACTCACCTTTTCGTGAGCAAATATGTAACACTGTGCACGGCTACCGGTCCGGATCTGTAATATGATCCCTAAGTCGTTACTATACAATTTCTATTAATATAACTTAAATTCGTGTTAACCGGTACGTCTGGGGACACTGTTAACCCAGTACCGTACACGATCCGGGGACAATGTTAACCCCGAAACACTTCTCAGGACTTAGATTGTGATATCATTTAGAGTTCTTTAGTCAAAACTACCATTAGTTTGTTTTCCCGTTTTGCGTGCCTAGCACGGTTATCCGTTTTTATGTTTTCAAAAATGATTTTGGTCACACACGACCCGAAAATAGTTGTTACTGATATTTTAGTTAAAGCCGTGAATTTAGAGCTCGGTTTAGACACCCCGTTTGGCCGCGGGGCCCGTTTCCGTCATTAGTACACCAGAAACTGCTAAATCGGGTAAAGTTACCCAAATCATCCGAATTATTTTCGGATGATTTATTTTTACTTGATTAACTTAGTTTCATGAAAATAGTCCATTTTTAGGGTTTCTATGCACCAGTCAGCTCGCTTAGGCGAACTTTGCCGGTTTACTCGTTTTAAGCTTTAAAAGTTTGTTTTTATTTTCTTTTTAGCACAAATAATTATCCGTTTAGTCTCGGATCTTGAAATTTTGAACAAATCACTTTTTGTCAGTGGGGAATTGTATAAAATTATTTCCAGAATTAATTTTTATATTTAACATTTATTTATCTATTTTTAAACGTCATTTAAACACTAAATATGTCGAAAATATCAAACGACCTTAGAAAAATCCCAAATTTTTCCTGGATGGCCCCTGCCATCCCCAAAGTCCGCTGTAATTTTTCCAGAACCAAAATATCATTTTACATGCCATTTTCACTAAAACCGAGCTAGAAAACCCTAGAACTCGTTTTACCGAAAAGCCTACTTAGACTTCTCCAACGGATCTGAAATTTTGTGTGTTACTTTTATATGTTATAAAAAGCTTATCTGGAATTTTACAGAATTTTTCATGATGTTTAACTATATTTCATCATTTTTAGCCAAAACCGAGCATTAAATTCACCAAATATTCATCCTTTGTCCAAAAATTACCAAATTTTCACAGATCTCATATTTTCATGTGTAGATCATCTCTGTGAAATTTCATGACCCAACTCTAAGTCTATCACAATCTGTCCAAATCATATAAATCATGCGAAAAACCGAACTACCTTGTGTTTCTAAATTTAGATCGCAAAGATCTTGCTTTCTAGCCTTTGCTAGCAACTAGATATAACACCTACAAGCACAATAACACCACACCAAGCAAGTTACACCCACAATCAAGCCAATTCTTTCATGGTTTCGGTTATGATATAGAAACAAAGATTTTAACCATAAAAATTCGTGTTTGACTCTTTTAACTCCTTTCTTGGACCAAGATCCCTTGTATAACTTTTATACATCACTTGATCACGCAAGAATTGGTTCCATCTCAGGTTTTCACCCATTTTTCACTTGGAACATCATTTTCTTGTAAAAACTCAAGATCATGGAATTGAAACTAGAATTTATGCATTTACAACATGCATTTACCTTGTGTTCTTGGTGTAAATAAAAGGAAAATTGGATGAATGTTTAAAGGGTTGAGAGAATTGTGGAGTTGGGATGTTAGAAAAAAGAAAATGAAATGTTAATCCATATGCATGGACCGATCGGTCCTCATAATGGTGTGGGGTGGGGCCCACACCTCAAATCTTGGCCACACATTCGGATTGTGTAATTCGGATAATGTTGTGGATAATCTGGTTCAGTTCGTTTTTCGGTTAAACGTTTAATTCCGCTCAAAACGAGGCCAAAACGGTCGTTTTTCGGCTTAAAAATAAAATTTATATAAAACCGATTTAAAACTTTAAAAACTTAAACCATGACATTTGTTTACTTGAAACATCATATTATTAATAATTGTGCATCTTTTTCGGCTTGATCGATCATCTCTTGCTTGGTTTGGTATAAAAGGTTTCGTTTAACGTACCAACGTACCATTAAATCGAAATTCTTTTAAGTGCTTTATTTCACTTATCCCGAAGCTTTAATACTTCGTAAACATAACTAAACATTATATATTTCGTCTATAATGTAATCCCCGATTCATTCGGGTTTCAATAACCGTCAATCGGTTAACCGTACTTCCAATACGATTAACTGTATAATCGAGTATAATTCGTACCGTGAATCATACATACTCGTATAAATTCATATATTCAGTATTAAATGACACATAAATAGTATATACCGGCTAGGGTATACCTGAATTTGCCGGAATCGTTACATTCTCCCCCCGTTACAAAAATTTCGTCCTCGAAATTTTACGCGTCAACTACTTCCTTTTGAGGAAATAGGTGGGGGTATTTTTTCCAAAATTCGTCCTTTCGTTCCCATGTATATTCTGGGCCTCGTTGCGAATTCCATCTAACTTTGACCAACGAGATCTTATTGTGTCTAAGTTGCTTGATTTTCCCGTCCACTATTTCTATGGGTTCCTCTACGAAATTAAGCTTATCACTTATTTGGACACCCTCTAAGCGTAACACCGATGTCCCATCCGACAGACACCTTTTCAAGTTCGACACGTGAAACACATTGTGAACTGCACTCAGTTCATCAGGCAGTTCTAATCGGTATGCTACAGGACCGATTTTTGCAGTAATGTCGAATGGTCCAATGTATCTAGGGTCTAACTTCCCCGCCTTTCCAAATCTGACTACTCCTTTCCAAGGTGATACTTTCAAATACACTTTATCACCTTTCTCAAATGATAACGGTTTTCTACGGGTATCGGCATAACTCTTCTGCCGATCCCGTGCGGCCTTCAGTTTGTTCTTAATTTCAAGGATTTTGCTGGTCGTTTCCTGGACCAGATCTGATCTAATAACTTGTGTGTCGCCCACTTCAGTCCAGTAGAGTGGTGATCAGCACTTCCGTCCATACAATGCTTCGTAAGGTGCTGCCCTTATACTGCTATGGTAACTGTTATTATAGGAAAATTCAACGAGTGGGAGATGTTGATCCCGATTTCACTTAAAATCCAGTACGCACGCACGAAGCAAATCCTCCAGGGTTTGAATGGTCCTCTCAGACTGACCATCGGTCTGAGGGTGGTAAGCTGTGCTTAGATCAATACGCGTTCCCAGCGCTTCTTGTACAGCTTGCCAAAGATTGGAGGTGAAATGGCTATCTCGATCGGAGATGATTGAGATGGGTATCCCATGACGAGACACAATTTCATTTATATAAATCTGCGCAAGTCTCTCGGTGTTATAATTATTTCTAATCGGAATAAAATGTGCCAACTTGGTTAATCGATCCACGATTACCCAGATTGCGTCGTGTCCACGGGACGTCTTAGGGAGATGTGTCACAAAATCCATCGTGATTTGCTCCCATTTCCATTCGGGAATTTCCGGTTGTTGTAACATCCCCGAGGGTTTCTGGAGCTCCGCCTTAACCCTCGCACACGTCGTACACTTGCCAACGTATGTGGCTATATCCTTTTTCATACCCGGCCACCAGTAGAACTCCTTCACATCCTTGTACATCTTATCCGATCCCGGATGTATGGAATATTTTGATTTATGCGCTTCGTCCATGATTAATTCACGAAGGTCATGGAGGGTCGGGATCCAAATCCGATTTTTGAAATAGAGAATTTCGTCCACGCGCTGTTCGAAATTCTTCTCGTTACCGTAAAGTCCCTCTTTTTCCAATTGTTCCTCTTTCAACGCCTCGCGTTGAGCGACTCGAACCAGGTCCGAAAGGTTCGATCGGACTATCATCCCCAGCGCTCGCACTCGCAATGGCTTAACCCGATCCTTCCTACTCAAGGCATCGGCTACGACGTTAGCCTTGCCGGGGTGATAACGGATGTCACAGTCATAGTCGCTTAATAACTCGACCCATCTTTGTTGCCTCATATTCAGTTCTTTCTGATCAAATATGTGTTGCAAACTTTTATGATCGGTGAAGATGGTGCACTTTGTACCGTAGAGATAATGTCTCCAGATTTTAAGTGCGAAGATAACTGCTCCCAGTTCTAAGTCATGAGTAGTGTAATTTTTCTCGTGTACTTTTAACTGTCGAGAAGCATAGGCTATGACCTTATTATTCTGCATCAACACGCATCCTAACCCTCTACGGGATGCGTCACAATACACGACAAAACCATCGTCTCCGTCGGGGAGACTTAAGATCGGCGCTTGGCACAATCTTTGTTTTAGCGTTTGAAACGCCGTTTCCTGCTCTTCACCCCATTCATACTTTCGATCCTTTTGGGTCAGAAGGGTTAAAGGTTGGGCTATGCTGGAAAAGTTCTCTATAAATCGACGATAGTATCCAGCTAAGCCTAAGAATTGGCGGATTTCCTTTGGCGATTTAGGCGCTTGCCAATTCTTAACTGCTTCAACCTTACTTGGATCAACGTGTATTCCTTGATGGTTTATAACGTGACCAAGGAATTGCATTTCTTGTAACCAGAAGTTACACTTGGAGAATTTTGCATACAACTTCTCCTGATTTAGAAGCTCTAAAATTAATCTTAAGTGTTGCTCGTGCTCTTCTTTACTCTTCGAGTATATCAAAATATCGTCAATAAACACGATGACGAATTTATCGAGGTAGGGTTTACAGACTCGATTCATGAGATCCATGAACACTGCTGGCGCATTTGTTAGCCCAAAAGGCATAACTAAGAACTCGTAATGGCCGTAGCGAGTCCGGAATGCGGTTTTTGGGATATCCTCCTCCTGAATTCTAACCTGATGGTATCCCGATCTAAGATCTATTTTTGAGAAGTAGCTCGCACCTTGTAGTTGGTCGAACAGGTCATCAATTCGGGGAAGAGGGTACCTATTTTTTATTGTTAACTTGTTCAATTCCCTGTAATCAATGCACATTCTAAGGCTCCCGTCCTTCTTTTTCACGAATAGTACAGGTGCACCCCACGGGGAATAACTAGGACGTATAAATCCTTTATCCAACAATTCTTGCAACTGATTGGATAGTTCTTGCATCTCAGATGGTGCAAGTCGGTAGGGCGCCTTAGCAACAGGGCCAGCTTGAGGTAATAAATCGATTCTGAATTCGACTTGGCGGGTTGGCGGTAATCCAGGAAGTTCTTCTGGGAAAACTTGTGGAAATTCGCGTACCACTGGAATATCATCCACCCGTTTCTCCTCAGAATCAGTAGCCGTCAAGCTTGCTAGATACGCCACGCATCCCTGGCGTATATATTTTAACACCTTGAGGTGGGATATAAATGGTATCATGGTGCCTGACTTTTCTCCTTGCACTAATACCTCTTCGTCATCCGACACCCGGATCTTGACGATTTTCTTTTCACAGTTTATTTCTACTTTGTTACGTGCTAACCAATCCATTCCCACTATCACGTCAAAACTACCCAATTCTACCGGTAACAAGTCAATCGGAAGGGATTCATCGTTCAGAATAAAAGGGCAATTCCGAACTATTCGATTAACTATCATGGTTTTACCGTTAGCGACTTCTACGGTATAGGTTCTATGGTTTCACCAATTGGAAGGTTTGCTATCGATAGGAACTTAACGGAGACAAAACTTCTATCAGCGCCCGTATCAAATAATACAGAAGCGTAATGATCAGAGACGAGGAAGGTACCTGTCACTACGCTGGGGTCTTGGCGTGCCTCGTTCGCCCCCATCACGAATGCTCGGCCTCTTGCCGGGTTGGACGACGATTCCCGTATGATAAACAATATAAGAATACACGCAATTTCCATACGTTCAGTATGTACTTAAACATTTTGATAGGAACATGCTTTCCGCCCCGAGAAAATATTTAAAACAATTCAGTAAAAAGGGGCTCGTGAAACTCACCTTTTCGTGAGCAAATATGTAACACTGTGCACGGCTACCGGTCCGGATCTGTAATACGATCCCTAAGTCGTTACTATACAATTTCTATTAATATAACTTAAATTCGTGTTAACCGGTACGTCTGGGGACACAGTTAACCCAGTACCGTACACGATCCGGGGACAATGTTAACCCCGAAACACTTCTCAGGACTTAGATTGTGATATCATTTAGAGTTCTTTAGTCAAAACTACCATTAGTTTGTTTTCCCGTTTTGCGTGCCTAGCACGGTTATCCGTTTTTATGTTTTCAAAAATGAGTTTGGTCACACACGACCCGAAAATAGTTGTTACTGATATTTTAGTTAAAGCCGTGAATTTAGAGCTCGGTTTAGACACCCCGTTTGGCCGTGGGGCCCGTTTCCGTCATTAGTACACCGGAAACTGCTAAATCGGGTAAATTACCCAAATCATCCAAATTATTTTCGGATGATTTATTTTTACTTGATTAACTTAGTTTCATGAAAATAGTCCATTTTTAGGGTTTCTATACACCAGTCAGCTCGCTTAGGCGAACTTTGCCGGTTTACGCGTTTTAAGCTTTAAAAGTTTGTTTTTATTTTCTTTTTAGCACAAATAATTATCCGTTTAGTCTCGGATCTTGAAATTTTGAACAAATCACTTTTTGTCAGTGGGGAATTTTATAAAATTATTTCCAGAATTAATTTTTATATTTAACATTTATTTATCTATTTTTAAACGTCATTTAAACACTAAATATGTCGAAAATATCAAACGACCTTAGAAAAATCCCAAATTTTTCCTGGATGGCCCCTGCCATCCCCAAAGTCCCCTGTAATATTTCCAGAACCAAAATCTCATTTTACATGCCATTTTCACTAAAACCGAGCTAGAAAACCCTAGAACTCGTTTTACCGAAAAGCCTACTTAGACTTCTCCAACGGATCTGAAATTTTGTGTGTTACTTTTATATGTTACAAAAAGCTTATCTGGAATTTTACAGAATTTTTCATGATGTTTAACGATTTTTCATCATTTTTAGCCAAAACCGAGCATTAAATTCACCAAATATTCATCCTTTGTCCAAAAATTACCAAATTTTCACAGATCTCATATTTTCATGTGTAGATCATCTCTGTGAAATTTCATGACCAAACTCTAAGTCTATCACAATCTGTCCAAATCATATAAATCATACGAAAAACCGAACTACCTTGTGTTTCTAGCTTTAGATCACAAAGATCTTGCTTTCTAACCTTTGCTAGCAACTAGATATAACACCTACAAGCACAATAACACCACACCAAGCAAGTTACACCCACAATCAAACCAATTCTTTCATGGTTTCGGTTATAATATAGAAGCAAAGATTTTAACCGTAAAAATTCGTGTTTGACTCTTTTAACTCCTTTCTTGGACCAAGATCCCTTGTATAACTTGTATACATCACTTGATCACGCAAGAATCGGTTCCATCTCGGGTTTTCACCCATTTTTCACTTGGAACCTCATTTTCTTGTAAAAACTCAAGATCATGGAATTGAAACTATAATTTATGCATTTACAACATGCATTTACCTTGTGTTCTTGGTGTAAATCAAAGGAAAATTGGATGAATGTTTGAAGGGTTGAGAGAATTGTGGAGTTGGGATGTTAGAAAAAAGAAAATGAAATGTTAATCCATATGCATGGACCGATCGGTCCTCATAATGGTGTGGGGTGGGGCCCACACCTCAAATCTTGGCCACACATTCGGATTATGTAATCCGGATAATGTTGTGGATAATCTGGTTCAGTTCGTTTTTCGGTTAAACGTTTAATTCCGCTCAAAACGAGGCCAAAACGGTCGTTTTTCGGCTTAAAAATAAAATTTATATAAAACCGATTTAAAACTTTAAAAACTTAAACCATGACATTTATTTACTTGAAACATCATATTATTAATAATTGTGCATCTTTTTCGGCTTGATCGATCATCTCTTGCTTGGTTTGGTATAAAAGGTTTCGTTTAACGTACCAACGTACCATTAAATCGAAATTCTTTTTTGTGCTTTTTTTCACTTATCCCGAAGCTTTAATACTTCGTAAACATCACTAAACATTATATATTTCGTCTATAATGTAATCCCCGATTCATTCGGGTTTCAATAACCGTCAATCGGTTAACCGTACTTCCAATACGATTAACTGTATAATCGAGTATAATTCGTACCGTGAATCATACATACTCGTATAAATTTATATATTCAGTATTAAATGACACATAAATAGTATATACCGGCTAGGGTATACCTGAATTTGCCGGAATCGTTACATTAATAATAAAAATAATAAAGATGTAGCAGCATCACCTCCCACGTTTTTCCGATCCCAAATTCCGGCCGTCGGTTTCCGGCGCCGGCAACCCTTAAAACGATTCGTCGAGCTCCGTTTTGATCCGTTAATCACCCGAAACGACATCTCCACATTTCCTAAACATTATTATCTAATTTATTTGACCATTTACGCACCATTAACTAGTAATTAATCGAACCGATCGAATTATTACTCAAAACTCTAATAACTTAAATTAATCCCTAATCAACCAAAATAAATTACAAACATGACATTAACATACATCTAAACTTTCCCCAATCATCACTTTCAACTGAAACATTCTCAAATATCACAAATTTTGCTCGTCAAAGTTGTTTTCCGGCGAGTCCCGTTCGTCATCAATCCGGCACCATACAAGGTATTTTTTATATGGTTTTGAATCACTTTGAGCCGATTAACAAAACCCCTAACCCAATCTGATCAAACATAGAACGGATTTACAGTTTTGAATCCTAGGGTTTGTATGAGGAAGAAGATGAACCTAGGTTATAATTTTTAAAGTTCTGTTTTGATCTATAACAAACAACCTCTCTAGTCTAGTGGTTAGTCCATCTTGCTGTGGATTGAAGGACCCGGGTTCAAACCCGGGTCAGGCCGTTTTTTTTGTTTTATTTTCTTTCTAAATATTATCTATTATATATATTAAACCAAATAAATTTTATAAAATTTATATAAATCACATAAAATTATTTTAAGTTAAATAAAATTAGTTATATCATTTTGTCACCTAAAAAACCAATCTTTAAAACTCGTCAAGACTCGTTTAAATTATATACATTAAGTTTTGTTCATTAAACTTTATAATCTATTAACACCTTCGTTTTCAAAATAAAATATATCGTTTACACTAATATTTCCAATAACCTTGTAATATTCAAACTTGATACTGATATCATAAATTAAACTAATATTAAATTCATAATTTATTTACAATTCGTTAAAATTCGTTAAAGCTTAACAATAACATTTTATTATCAAAAAATCTCCATTAATTAATATAAAAATACATTAAACACTTATAACTACTGACAACCCGATTTATTTACTTTTATAAATTGTAGTTAATATTTTATTTTGTATATTCAATTCTAGTTCATGAAGTTGAATTGCTTGGTTTCATTTACACGCTTTTGGTTTTATTTCAAGTTTATCTTCGACTTAAAGGTGAGTTTCTCACACCACCTTTTTACCCTTTTTAACTATTTTGGGGGTAGCATATATATCCTATCAACAATTCAATTTCATTTATTTATTATTTACAAACCACATTTCGCTACATGGACTTGTGTATTTACTTGTTACATGCTACAAATTACTTGCTCATGGATTACTTCAAGATAGTATGATCATACGCCCCGTCTTTGCGCTCAATACATTTGTTGTTATGAGTGGAAAATGGCCTCATTATCTTAGTACGTTGGTGCACAATCCCAACTGGAAAGGACCTTACTTGCGCTTATCTGAGTACGCTGGTGCACAATCCCAATTGGAAAGGACATTACTTCCTCATTTACACTTGTTCATGGAACAGTATGATTTTTATGTACGTATATCAAAACTTGTGAGAACTCACCAACTATTCATTTAGTTGACTTTATTTTATATATATGCTACAGGTACAATTATTAGAGGATGAAACGGAGAACACACTAGAACTTAGGTTATATTAATAAATGGACAAGTTGTTAATTGTTCTTGTATTTTCCTTGTATTTCTTGTTACAAACTTGTGTACTTGATGTATAAATTAATTAATGATAATATTGTCACTTAATAGTGTCACATGTGTTTTGGGAAATATGTACGTCGCACCCGGGCGTATTCCGCTTTAGCTGGGGTGTTACAGATTGGTATCAAAGCCGTGACTATAAGATAGGACATTAGACGTAGTGTTCTAGTTAGTTATAGTTTATTTGCTTAATTGCTTAGGTTGCATAATTAGAAATTATGTGGGCCTTATGTGATTGTTCAAAGCACTTAGTTGTTACTATTATACTGATGATTCAATTACTTCAATTACACAAGCACACACAAGTCCAAGGCTTATGCCTAACGCAAAGATTTTCAATTTCAATAATCAGATTTTCGATTTTTGGTTGTCCGATATTTCTTCCCCTTAAAGATGGTTCGTTATGGCGGGTACGTAGTAAATGTAAGGGGGACGTGCCTGTTTTCCGAAACTCTTGACACCAAGTTTATTGAAACCTAAGGATAAGCAATGCGTATAAATCCCAATCAGACGCGGGACCCGGTTACTTACCTGGAGAGTTAGGAAAGAGCATGAACTCTATTAAGCCAAAGCATAACACTTTCAACGCCATATGAATCACAACTTTAAGTTTTCAAACGCGACCATGTTCTCTTTGTGAAAAGAATATGGTTGCACTCCTCTATGTTTTACAATGTGTTTTAACTGGAAGTCTGTACTCGAAGACCCGGCTTTCGGTTCGATTTAATTACGCATTTTTATACAAGAATAGCTAAGTTTAAAAATTTTGTGGCACGTTTTCTTTATTTATACACTCATTTACGGTTTAAACTTTTAAAAGTTTGCAAAGTAATAACCGAATTTCAAACGATTCCTTTGTTATTTTACTAATATGTTTTAGAATTGAAAATTCAAAAAGTTATGGTGATATATAAATGGTTGAATTTTGATTTGATTACTATATTATTTTATTCATTTACTACTACGTTTTATAATTGAAAATTCAAAAAGTTATGGTGATATATAAATGGTTGAATTTCGATTTGATTACTATATTATTTTATTCATTTACTACTATGTTTTATAATTGAAAATTCAAAAAGTTATGGTGATATATAAATGGTTTAATTTTGATTTGATTACTATATTATTTTATTCATTTACTACTACGTTTTATAATTGAAAATTCGAAAGGTCATGGTGATATATGAATGGTCTAATTTCAATTCGATTACCTTATTGTTATATTCATTTACACTTATATTTTAGAATTAAAAATTCATAAAGTTATGGTGGTACATGAACACTCGATTTATAATTCGTTTCTACAATTTATTGTTAAGTTTGATATTTATTTCATATGATTATTCAATAATTTTTTATTTTTTTTTTAGATTTTCGTTTGTTGAATGTGAAAACTCATGACGTCTTATGGGAATTCCAATTTCGATTTCAAATTTTGTTTCATATGATTTCTTTTCTTTACTTGTTTCATTGATGTATCTATTTGTCATTTTTATACTTGCGTCCCAAGTCACGCAAATTCATCACGTTTCGTATCACGCCTTCTCGTTTTCCTAGTTGTTGCACTCAACCGGCGAAATGACAATCCAAGTTATCAAGTAAAACGGCCTCCGCAATCCCGATCACCCCACGTGTGACCACACCCACCTTCACCGCTATAGTAAATTCAAATCCAAACCCAACACCATTCTTGGAAACACAAACTAAACCCAACCAAAAAGCGTCGCGCTGAAACACACCCTTTGTACAGATTGTGTAAATCCCACCACTTTACTTTCCTGAAACGTCGATATACTTCAATTTGTGGTAGATTCAATTACCACTTATTGCTAAAACCCACCCAAACTCAACACCACTCACCCATCTGCAAGACCTGTACCTAACCATTTGTCTCAATCACATGTTTGACCTCATGCTTCAAGCCTACTATCCTTGTGGTGACCCTAGCATACCCGCTACACTTTGGAAGGCCTAACTTGTTCCGCCATGCAATACCCTAACCCCACATCCTTTGTCGACCTTATACAAATTTTTCAGTTTCAATACTTAGCTTTTTACAAAACTCATCAAACTTGTCTATATTTCCTTTTGCATACTTTTCTACATTTTATTTCTTTTACTAACACCTCGCGTCTAATCCCAAATCCTTAGTTATTTTAACCTTCAGTCAAATGGATTTTCTTTAAAAAGAATTTATTACCTCTATTATTATTATTATTATTATTAAAGTTATTAATGTTACCATCACTACTAATATTACTACTACTATTGTTATTAGTACCATCACCGTTATTATTATTATTATTACGGTAATTATCAATATTGTTATTATTAAAATTTTTGTTATTACTATTGTTAATGTTTTTATAATCGTCACTACTATTAAAATAATAATATTTAAAGTAAAATATTTGCTTCAAACATGTTTTTAGCCCTTTTGAAACTATTTTTCATTCAACAAGTCAAGTAATTTTACAATTATTTTTTTTTCCTATGTCATTGGCCAAAAGAAAACATTTGTTTTTATGTTTAAGATTTCATAAAACTTTCAAGTCTTAGCGATAGCTAAAGACTTTTTGCCTAAATAAAATAGAATAAATTTTATTTTACCATGAGATATAAAAACACTACGATTTACAATCGATTTTTGGTAAATTAAAATATATGTTGCATCTCTCCCTTTCTTTCCCCTTCGTTAACGCCAATGAGTTTTGGTTAAGAAATCATGGCACCACCTCCCATCAACCTCTCATACCCCAAACGAATCGACACTCGAGAAGACAAACGTCGAAAGCTACATTTACTTTTCTTTATTTTCTCCTTCAAGTATGTTTCGAACTTACCCAAAGTGATTTTTACCCACTTCTTTAGAATATTGTTTACGAGGTTTATTATGATTGTTCATTGATCTTTGATCCATATTCGTTTGTATTTTACGATGCATAAATTCGTACATCATACTTATTCGCTTTGCTAAATCGGTTTACGTCTGTTATTTCAAAATTTGTGATCTATGACCAATTCCCCATCAACGTAACCGTTATGTGAAAATTGAAACTATGAACATGTATGTGTACATAGTTACTTAATAGAAACTGTATTTTTATTTTATTTTTCCTTCCAAACGAATTCGTTTACCTAGAACCGGAACTGTGTTCCATGTACATTTCGAGTTTATCTGATGTTATATTTTTACACAAATTGTTCTGTTTATTCGTGTACTTCTCTTTCCCTCGATGATTTAATTAAACTATTTTGTTGTTCTGATTTCATCAGTCTGGAACAAATGTTTTATTTCATTTCGAAATTTAAATTGTTTACTTTGATAAACTCAAGGTTACTACTGGAATTTTCTTTTCACAAACTTAATCGGTTTCAATATTTTAATATTAAAATTTTTGTTTATCCATTTCATTTCAATTATTGTCAATTTACATGTTTGTAAGATATAATTGTTTATTCATCTCAACGTTGCCATTGGTCACGTCGATGTTCTGTTGGATATTTTCATTTTTTTTAAACATCATGATATTTTGATACTTACAAGTTTCGTTCATTTAAGATATTCTCGAACCCAATGCGTTATGAAGTTACATATTCATATTTCGTTTGTTAAGTGTTATATTTACATGTCACGTTATTTTCATTCCATTATTTCAACTACATGTTACGATGTTTATAATTCTAAATATTTCATTCTTTAATTTCTTTATCTCGTTTATTTCGTTTTCAACATCGTTTACTTGCTTTAGACACAATGATTTTATTTACTTGACTTATTGTTTTTTCGCGTTGTCCTTGGCCTGAATGGTCTATCAATATGTTTGTAATGTTGTTACCCTTTAAGTTCATTATTTTTTTATTTTCAACGTTATGTATGAGAATTTTATTATTTATGTAAGGTCTATGTCCTAAAACCACACAATAGAGCAAGTTATATTGACCATCCGATGATAGAGGTAATTATGGGTCGACACGTAATTATTAAAGTCCTCGCATGGAAAATATAATAAGTCTAGTTGTGTGAAATAACTCGGAACTTGGAATGATTTTGGGGAACGGGACAAACACAATATGACAAGAGCATGGTGGATACGCCGCTGGTACATCCAATATATAAGTGTCATTGTCATGTTTCCTATTTGTGGAGTTCTTCCGGGTCATTCAAAGATCGGCGTTATTTTATTTTATTGTATAAAATTGTTAAAACTTCTAAAAACTCCGTATATTAGTTGTACTCTTTTAAATTTTATTTTTATTTTAATTTCGACACGAAATTTCCAAAAGTTGTAAGTCCTATAACATTCGTTACTTTTCACACCCGAGAGTTCGATCCATTTTAAATTTTTGGTTTTATAAATATACATAAATATATATTTCAAATTTTGTCTTATGTATTTTATAATATATTCGCTAAAGCGACCCGTTTCGTCGTTTCATTGTATTCGTAATAATAGTTCATTGATTTAATAACAATTACGACGTTTTATAGTCATTCCTCGTTCATTTCAGTTTTAGTGTTATTCATAAACGAGACTTCAAGTTTTAAAGTGTTACTTAATCGAGTTACAAACTATCCGAGTATAATACGAAAATAATCCAAATCATTAACTTTTTATTTCATTTATATAACCTTTAAAAGTATAAGGTTCAAATGGTAATTTAAGTTTTATTAGGTTTTAATATATAATGAAAGTACAGGGGCTGTTTGTGCAAATAATTCAAAATATATATAATAATAAAAATAATAAACATGTAGCAGCATCACCTCCCACGTTTTTCCGACCCCAAATTCCGGCCGCCGGTTTCCGCCGCCGGCAACCCTTAAAACGATCCGTCGAGCTCCGTTTTGATCCGTTAATCACCCGAAACAACGTATATACACTTCCTGAACATTATTATCTAATTTATTTCACCATTTACGCACCATTAACGCGTAATTAATCGAACCGATCGGAATATTACTCAAAACTCTAATAACTTAAATTAATCCCTAATCGACCAAAATAAATTATAAACATGACATTAACATACGTCTAAACTTTCCCCAATCATCACTTTCAACTGAAACATTCTCAAATATGACAAATTTTGCTCGTCAAAGTTGTTTTCCGTTGAGTCCAGTTCGTCATCAATCCGGCACCATACAAGGTATTTTTTATATGGTTTTGAATCACTTTGAGCCGATTAACAAAACCCCTAACCCAATCTGATCAAACATAGAACGGATTTACAGTTTTGAATCCTAGGGTTTGTATGAGGAAGATGATGAACCTAGGTTATAATTTTTAAAGTTCTGTTTTGATATATTAACAAACAACCTCTCTGGTCTAGTGGTTAGTCCATCTTGGTGTGGATTGAAGGACCCGGGTTCAAACCCGGGTCAGGCCGTTTTTTTTTGTTTTATTTTCTTTCTAAATATTATCTATTATATATATTAAACCAAATAAATTTTATAAAATTTATATAAATCACATAAAATTTATTTAAGTTAAATAAAATTAGTTTTATCATTTTGTCACCTAAAAAACCAATCTTTAAAACTCGTCAAGAGTCGTTTAAATTATATACATTACGTTTTGTTCGTTAAACTTTATAATCTATTAACACTTTCGTTTTCAAAATAAAATAAATCGTTTACACTAATATTTCCATTAACCTTGTAATATTCAAACTTGATATTGACATCATAAATTAAACTAATATTAAATTAATAATTTATTTACAATTCGTTAAAATTCGTTAAAGCTTAACAATAACATTGTATTATCAAAAACTCCATAAATTAATAAAATGTACATTAAACACGTATAATTCCCGACAACCCGATTTATTTACTTTTATAAATTGTAGTTAACATTTTATTTTGTATATTCAATTCTAGTTCATGAAGTTCAATTGCTTGGTTTCATTTACACGCTTTTGGTTTTATTTCAAGTTTATATTCGACTCCAAGGTGAGTTTCTCACACCCCCTTTTTACCCTTTTTAACTATTTTGGGGGTAGCATATATATCCTATCAACAATTCAATTTCGTTTATTTATTATTTACAAACCACATTTCGCTACATGGACTTGTGTGTTTACTTGTTACTTGCTACAAATTAATTGCTCATGGATTACTTCAAGATAGTATGATCATACGCCCCCCCCCCCCCTTTGCGCTCAATACATTTGTTGTTATGAGTGGAAAAGGGCCTCATTATCTGAGCACGTTGGTGCACAATCCCAACTGGAAAGGACCTTACTTGCGCTTATCTAAGTACGCTGATGCACAATCCCAATTGGAAAGGACATTACTTGCTCATTTACACTTGTTCATGGAATTGTATGATTTTTATGTACGTATATCAAAACTTGTGTGAACTCACCAACTATTCTTTTAGTTGACTTTATTTTATATATATGCTACAGGTACAATTATTAGAGGATGAAACGGAGAAGACACTAGAACTTAGGTTATATTAATAAATGTACAAGTTGTTAATTGTTCTTGTATTTTCCTTGTATTTCTTGTTACAAACTTGTGTACTTGATGTATAAATTAATTAATGATAATATTGTCACTTAATAGTATCACATGTGTTTTGGGCAATCTGTACGTCGCACCCGGTCGTATTCCGCTTTAGCCGGGGTGTTACATGAATAAAGGTGAAATTGCATGGAGACTTTCGGATATTCAATGTATTAGCCCCGCTTATTGTACCCACCGGATATTAATGGAGGATGAGTATAAACCGGTGGTTCAACCCCAAAGGTGTCTTAACCCAAATTTGCAAGAGGTTGTCAACAAAAAGGTTCTTAAGTTAATGGATGTCGGAATGATTACCCGATATCATATTCTCCATGGGTAAGTCCGACCCAAGTTGTTCCAAAGAAAGAGGGTGACGGTTGTTATGAATGAGAAGAATGAACTTATCCCTTCGCATACGGTTAATGGTTGGCGTGTGTGTATTGATTATCAGAGGTCGAATGATGCCACTCGGAAGGACCATTTACCGTTGCCGTTTAATGATCAAATGTTGGAGCGTCACGCAGGTCAGCAATTTTATTGTTTTCTTGATGGTTTTTCAGGTTATTTTTAGATTCCAAACGCAATGGAAGACCAAGAGAAGATGACTTTTACCTGTACATATGGCACATACGCGTATCGTCGCATGTCGTTTGGGTTGTGTAATGCTTCGGCTACCTTTCTCCGTTGTTGGTGGCAATTTTTTCAGGATATGATAGAGACGTCCATGGAGGTATTTATGGTTGCTTTTTTCGGTGTACGGTAATTCTTACGATCAGTGTTTGGGTAATCTTGAGAGGATGCTTAAACGGTGCATTGAGACGAAGTTGATGTTGAATTGGGAAAAGTGTCACTTTATGGTGATGGAAGGGATAGTGTTGGGTCATATGATTTCAAGAGATGGTATAGAGGTGGATCGGGCAAAGATTGATACGATTAGTATACTTCCTCCACCAACAAGTCTTAAGGCTAAACGGAGTTTTCTTGGTCGTGCGGGATTTTACCGACGGTTTTTAAAGACTTTTCACAAATCACCCGCTCGTTGACCCAATTATTAGAGAAAGATGTCCCTTTTGTGTTCAATGAGGAGTGTTTGAAGGCGTTCAAGTTCTTGAAAGAGCAACTCGTAAGTGCCCTTATTCTCGTGTCACCCGATTGGAACTTGCCTTTTGAGCTCATGTGCGATGAGAGTGACTATGTTGTAGGGGCGGTTTTGGGGCAAAGGCGTGATAAACATTTTCACCCAATTTATTATGCAAGGAAGACGTTGAATGATGCCCATGAGAACTACACCACCACCGAAAAGGAACTTTTTGCTGTTGTGTTTGCATTTGACAAGTTTCGGTCCTACCTTGTGCTCTCAAATACCATCGTTTTTACTGATCATGAAGCTTTGCGTTTTTCTTTCACAAGAAAGACGCGAAGCCTTTTCTTATACGGTGGATTCTTTTACTTTCCAAGTTTGACATAGAAATCAAAGACAAGAAGGGGCCAGAGAATGTTGCAGCGGATTATATTTCCCGTTTAGAAGATCCAAAAAGAGAAGAGATTCGTGCGGAAGAGATTGTAGATAGATTTCCGCATGAGTCAATTGATTTTTTTGCGGCCGAAAAGCAAGGTTTGCCATGGTTCACCGATTTTGCTAATTATTTATCTACGGCCTTGTGTTGAAAGGGATGACTACACAACAAAAGAAGAACTTTTTTCGGGATGTGACTCGGTATGTTTGGGATGATCCTTTTATTTTCAAGATTGGTGGTGACCGGATTCTTAAAAGATGTGTGACAAAGGAAGAAGGGTTGGATATTTTGAGACATGTTCATGAAGGTTTGACGGGAGGTCATCATGAAGCACATGCCACGGCCCAGAAGGTATTTGATAGTGGTTTTCTGTCACACCCCGACTAGGTAGTTGCGGAAGCTTAATACGTTAATGTAACAGATAACACTGGTATCAATCACATTGTTTATAAAGAAATTCACAAACTAATTTACATCATATTACATGGGTTGGTTCTATGTTTACAAACTAGATGAGAATCACATAACCGGTTTACGAGCTTTTTATTTAATATTATATATCTGCGTCTATTCACAGCTATTCAACTCTCCTTCTAACACCAAGCACGTAAGCAAATCATTCCACTTTCGCTTTACCTGAAAAGCATGTTAAAACGGGTCAACTACGTCTAGTTGGTGAGTTTCAAGTTTCACGAGTATCAACGAAATCAGTATACGAGTTCGTAAAGTTTACAGTGTGTATGTGTATGATGTATTATACTAAGCCACAAGCGAAACCGAAACGAGCTAAAACACATGGCCACCCCTGCCCATGCACTCCCGTTGGCATTTAACAGCTACTTTTGCCCCAAGTATGTACTATGTCTAACACCACATAGCAGTATGTAATAAGTTTAAATGACAATGTGCAACTGGGTTAACATGTTCCGGCATACCCCACCGGTTCTGTCAGTTGGGTTTGTCAAACCGATAGTACTATCCACACGTCACCGGCACGAAGTTAATCACTTGTGTTTGTGGGGACTTTCAAGTGTTAGTACTTAGATAATCCACATCATCACACGTTTTCAAGTATACAAGTATATGTAAACATGATTTCCACCCCAAAATTTCGTAACACAGTTTAGAAAGTGGGGTCATGAAACTCACCTTATCGTAGTTCGCACAGAAATTATGTATCAATAAGTCAGGTGCTTCGCTTATAGCCTGATTCCTATAAACGGTATCTTATCGTTAATACTAGTACAGTGTTTAAGCTAAATCGGGCTGTATAGATAATCTGGGTATAGCTGTTAATCCCAGAACATGACCATAGTCTTAGATTGTGACGTTGTATACTATGAAATGTTTAAAACTGGATTTGGCTCAGTTTCACCGTTTCCCGAGCCTAGCCAAGTTGATCGTTTATGCGTTTCGGGATTAGGTAAGATCACATAAACTTAAGTAAATATATTGATTGATAAAATGATTTGATTTTTGAAAGAATTTTAAGGTTTCGGTATCTGGTATGATCGCAGGGTTCGTTTCCGTTTTCACACAGGTTTGATTATACGAAACACGTACAATCCACCCGAATTGTCCGGAATTCTCGTAAAAAGTTCTTTTTTATCAATTTCATTCAAAAATATGATATTTGACCACTTTTGACATTTTGACATACCAGTCTGGCCGTTAAACACAAAACTGCCGGTTTCGTTATAACAATTATAATTTAAATCTTTGATTAATCATAACTGAATATGTGCTTATATATAAATTATGTAAATTTTTGTAGAAATACATTAAAATATGGTGAATTTAATAAAAATATTTTCAGAAATTTTATGATTAATTATTTATTTATAAAAATTCATTTAATAGGTTATAATCGTGTAATAAATGGCCCGTTTACATCAAACGACCTCCGAAAAATCCGATAATTTTTAAAAATGGCCTCAATGTTATTACATAGCCCCTGAAAAATCTCCAGAACCTAACTCTTTTGAAAAAATGCCTTTTTGTGCGTTTTTCGGCTGTTAAAATTCGGTTAAATCATAATTGTACAAACCATACTTAGGCATTTCCAATGATCCCCAAACTTTACCAGTGATCTTAACATCACATATTAATCTCCAAAGCCAAGTTTCATAATTTTTCAATATGTTTAGCTATTTTTCCCAAATAAACGTGCATAATCGGAAATAAATTCACCAAATATTCTCCGTTTATCGAAAAATTACCAACTTTGAACAGGGACTAATTTATATGATCCCTAATGTTCCTGAAAATTTTCACAAGCTAAAAACAAGCACGTCACAACCTAATACTAAACAGCCCTTAAACGAGTGTTACTGGTTTACCTTATCGGTTTTCGATGAGTTTTGCTAGCTTAAACGACTCTCCGGGTCTCGGGTTGCAAACTCAGTGTATATAAATATCATATAACATCAAACCAAGCATAAGTCATCCATGTGACAGCCTTGATAATTAGGGTTTCGGTTTTGGGTTCAAACCGAACTTTCAAACAGTAAAAACGTTGTATTCATGTTCTAATCCATGTTTTTGACCAAAAAATATATGTTCCTGGTTTGTAAACATTTTTAACATCAAAACATGGTTTTACTTGATTTTTATGGTTTTTGGATGGTTAAACATGTTTAAAACTAATCAAGAACTAATTTTTCATGTTTAAACTATGTTAATTAAGTTTGAAATCAATAAAAATTAGATGGTTTACCTCAAAACTTTGGCTGAAACTTGAAGAACACAGCTGAGAGGTTTCTAGGTTGTATTTGGTATAACTTATATTTTTATGTTCTAGCTTATTTAACAAGCTATACAAAGGGGGGTCCATCCCCCTTCTTGCGGCCGCAATTAACAAGGGCCCATAGGGCCTCTTTTTGGCCTAATGGTGACTCGGTTTTTGTGCCACGCATAAAAGTCGGTCCAAAATTTAGTTCGGGCTTGGTTTTTCGCAAGAAAACTAGTTCGAGTGCGAAAACCAACGCGAAAACGAGTGTTTTTCAGCTTCTTTTTGTAAAATAAGAAAAACGTACTGACTCGTTGTAAAAATCCAAAATATTTTCACGGATTGCCTAGAACATGTCATATAAGTGTTTTATAAATCTTTTTCGGCTTCACGGATGCTACAATGCTCGTTTTGATATTAACGATTGCGTTTAAGCTTATAGCGTATCGATAAACGAAACCTTTTTCGTTTAAAGAGTTTTAAACGTACTGGGGCCTAAACATCAATATGTTAGCCTCTATAATATATATATAACTCGTATATGACCCCTCAGTATGTATACGGGTCATAATTAGTATCGGTCGGTTACTCGTTTAAGTAGTACGAATTAACCGATTTATCGTTTACTTGTTACGTAGTGAATATAGTATACCTCGTTTTGTCACGAATGTCACATTTTTATTGACCGTCGGTTGTGAAAGATGCGGTGGAGTTTTTTAAGACGTGTGATGCTTATCAACGCACCGGTAATATTTCATCGAAGAATGAGATGCCTCAAAACCCCATACAAACTCTTGAACTTTTTATGTTTGGGGCATCGATTTTATGGGACTGTTTCCCGTTTCCAGTGGTTACAAGTATATTCTAGTGGCGATAGATTATGTTTCCAAGTGAGTTGAAGAACAAGCATTTGCCAAAAATGATGCGAGAGTTGTTGTGAAGTTTCTCAAGAAGTTGTTTACTCGTTTTGGCACTCCACAGGCGATTATTGGTGATCGGGGTACTCATTTTTGCAATGCCATCATGGAGAAGGCATTAGCTCGTTATGGAGTTACTCATCGCACCTGTACCACTTACCATCCTCAAATGAATGGTCAAGTCAAGAATGCAAATAGAGGGGTAAAAGAATTTTGGAGAAAACGGTGTGAATAAGTCGGAAAGTTGGTCGGAGAAATTGGGTGACGCGCTATAGGCATTCAGAACCACGTACAAGACACCGTTGGGTACTACACCGTTTATGCTAGTTTACGGTAAAGCATTTCAACTTCCCGTTGAGTTAGAGCACCGGGAGTTTTGGGCATTAAAAACGGTTAATGTTGATCTTACCGAGACCGCAAGAAAGATATATTTTCAAATTCTTGAGTTGGAGGAACCTCGTGATCCGGCATATTCTCGATCGTTGGATATCAAGAAAAGACGAAAGTGTTGCACGATCGACGTTTGAAGGGAGGTAAAGACTTCAAGAAAGGTGATAAAGTGTTATTATTTTACTCTCATTTGAATTTATTTGCAGGAAAATTGAGATCAAAGTGGACGGGACCGTATTTGGTGAAAGAAGTATTCCCGTATGGTGCGGTGGAGCTAGAGAATCTGGACAATGGAATTTCGTGGAAAGTGAATGGCAATCGTTTAAAGAATTATCTTGGAGGGCCGGAGGATTCAATCGAGATGGAGGAAAAACCCCTCGATCCATCGAACTAAATCATCGGAGGGGTTCTTCAGTGAATACTCAAGTGTAGAGTTTGTATAATTTCCTTTATTTTATTTTCTTTGACTCACTAACACTAGTTTTTGTAGTTTTGTTGCGTCGCCGAGTTGTTTCAAGGAATCATCGTCATCATGGAGAAAGGATTTGACGAGAACTCAAGAGATACCAGGTAAGTTTTGCATGTAAAAATGACTTAAAAACTTTTCTAAGGAAAAAAGGCTTCAAACTCTCGCAACTTTCGGTTAAAAATACCTGTCGCGCCGCGCGACGGGTGTATGTGATCAAGGCGGAGCGACGCGGAGATGAGAAACGACCAAGAGGGGTGCCACGCTACGCAACCCTAGGCTCCCCTAGGCCGGGCGGTGTGGGCCTATATACATATATCAAATTTTTTTAATTTACACCATATTATATCAATTTTTCACCCATTTTTCAAAACCCCCTTTCTCTCTCACCCAAAACCCACGAACCCTAACCCCATTCTTCACCAATTCCACCATTTTTCACCAACTTAAACCTTAAAATCATCATAATATCATCACATTATCATAACTCACCATTAATTTTAACCCAATCTTCACCAATCAAAGCCGCCCCGAGGACAAAATTTAGATCTTTCATAAAAATAATTTAGTAAGTAGTGCCCGTTAAAACAGGCTCTAACTACTTTCAACCTGGTTGACCGATTTTCGTTTAATTTTAGGCTAAAAAATGATTTTACCAATTCGAGATAAAATGTAAAACACAACTCAAATCGACCCATTCATAGGTAAAATGGTAAAATTGCCACCTTTCGACATACTTTAAGTTGTTCGATGCGTATAGTTCATAACTGGTATGCATTTAAAGTAAATCCAACTTGCATAACTTAGCATACTGACTGTCAATTATAAAAGACTATAAAAAAGATATTTAAACTATACATAAAAAAAGTACCATGTGTATAAGAATATTCTCATCGAGTCTATCCTTTGGGAGACACCTTTGAAGTAAACTTACAACGGTTTTCAATGAACATACCCGAAAAAGATTCATCATACTAAATCATCAAATCACGCTGATAACATTGATAAAACAGACTACCGAAACACGATTAAACTGCATAAAATTTATCATCTAATGTGTTTAAACGAAATCAAATCTAGATTTGAAGGATCAACCATTTGTAGTTAAACGAAAAAATCAAATCCAATTATGGTTTATATAGTACTTACCAATTAGGTTTGAGTTGAGGCATTTTATGTTTTAACTCACCTCATCTTTAGGGTTTATTACCCAAACAATTGGATCAATAATTAGAACCCCTAATTCACACCAAACATAATTATAACACAAAAAATAATTTCACAATTCAGTTGAAATCAAATCAAAATACAGAAACAGAGAAACCATACATGTAACACTATTAAACATAATATGGCAAATTCAAAGGCAAAGTCTCATCATATAAATATTCCAAGCATCCATTCTATCTCCTTTGAATGTATCACCAGAATTAACAAAGCTACACAAGTTCCGGCTAGATGTTATAGAACATTTTGATTACAAACCTATTCAAACAATCAGAAAATTGCATATGTATGTATCATGTTCGTATTAAAATCAAAGAGAAAAATTGCTTACCATTTGCATCAAAACTGCCATCCGAATCAAAAAGCTGAATCTCTTCTTTTTCGTGATGACTCCACTTTGCTCTATTAGCATCATTAGATGAAGACATACATGAATTAAAAACCATAACAACCATTTTGCCACATATGCTTGAAACATAGAAATCTAAGAAACAGAGTAATAAAGAAAGAAAAAAAAATATTACTTTTCTGATGATCATCGAATACATGTAGAGCACATAGATTATGGTTGAGTCAAAATCAGTTGTGGCATATCAAGTCCTAATTGAACATATCACAACTTACAGAATAAAAAATCTAATGTAATAGTTTAAGAAATAATAAATCTACAAAGTGTGTGCATTGAAAACAAATTTTCGTTGAATTTCAACCCTGAAGGCATTGCTCTCGTCCAACTCAAATCAGTTGGTGAAATCTTGCCCATTGATGCATGCTATTAGGGTTGAGGAAACTTCTTATTTAGAACCTACGGCACGGTGGCATGGATACATGGAGAAGGTATGGTGATATAGGGTTTTACAAATAATGGGTTATTTGGTATTTGAGATGTTATGACCCGTTCAGCATAAACGGGTTTAAACCGGGTTAAATTAATGAGAGCTCATTATATATAAATGAAGCAATCTTGTGGCACCACAAGAGATGGGGGCGACCAGCGCGACACGCATGATTTTTAGATGCTTCAAATATATATATATACACACACACACACACTAGTTTTTTATCCCCCCGTATTACGGAGTTTTTTTATATTATTTGTTTCTATTTTTATTTATTTTTTGAATTTTTATTTTTTTTGTTGTATGAAAGTTAATAATATACTTATGGTTTGATGATAAATGGTTTCACACATAAATGATATATTATAACTCGGTTTAAAAGCTATATGGGTTTGATGAGACCCAAGACCCGTTTATTTTTTTTACTATAAAGTTAGTTTTTTAATTATAAATAATATTTATCTTTTTTAAATAAATCATATATTAATTTTTAGTGTATCCCTACTTTATAGGATTTTTATATCAAATATTTGGTGAGATTAGTTTTTAATTTAAAGAGATGTTATAACCCGTTTAATAAATATATGGGCTTGATGAGACCCATATCCGTGAATTCGGGTCAAATGCATGAGAAGCCTCCATTTAAAAATCATGCAAATCTGGTGACTCCAAAAAAAGGAGGGAGCGACCACATCGCGACACGTAGGATTTTTATGGTTTCGTTTATATATATATATATATATATATATTATATATTATAGATTTAAGATTTTTTTTGAAAAAAATGGATACTAATTTTTAGTATATCCCTATTTTATATGATTTTCATATTAAATATTTGGTGAGATTAATTATTAATTTAATTGGATGTTATAACCCAATTAAGGGCTATCCGGGTTTGATGAAACACATACCTGTTAATTCGGGTCACATGCATAAGAAGGCTTTATCTACAAATAAAGCAATCTGGTGACTTGGGAAAACATAGGGAACAACCAAAGAGCTTTTAAAAATTTTATTTATATATATTTAAGAGTTAACAAAATTATTTTTAAAATATAAAGTTTTCATTATATTATTTTTGAAATGTTATATTAGATTTCATACCGAACCGATACTAATCGGATTCCTGCTGCATCAACACCGCAATACGCGACTTTAAAGCACCTAATTAATCACACTATCCTCCACTCACATATTCCTCTTGTTACCGCCTAAACACCTAAATGGCTATATTCATAGTGTTTCATAAAATAGACTTAGACCGTCTGAAGGGGTGGTTTGGGGCTGCGTTTTGGGTCAAAACTCCTGGGAACACTGCCCCCGGGCATTTTGGGTGGCATTTTGGCGAAGCACACTGTGTACACAACGTTGATGGAAATGCAACTTGGTTAACGGCTATTTTATATAAAAAAAATCATTTTTTTCCTATATAATGTATCCACTCCACAATCAAAACAAACACTTTTATAAAATTCTCTTCTCAAACTCTATATACAACCAATTCTCAACAAAAACAAACCTATGAATTCTTCCACTTCTATATACAACCAATTTTTTGGGATCGACCAACAAGCCGACGAGGATACGTAGAAAGAGGCGATTACGACTGCGGTTGTGTTCGCGACAAATTATATGAATTATCTTCGTTCTCCTCCACCCTTGGTTTCGAAAAGAGCATATATTGAACGAGATAGTTTGGTCGCAAGCGCTTGTTTTATGGCAAATTATTTTGATAAGTCGCCCAGATACAAGAACCCAAAGATTTTTAGGCGTCGCTTTCGGATGTCTAAACTTATGCGCATTACCGAAGATTTCAAGCGTGAGTTTGATTACTTAAAAAAACTCAGATGAGGGACGCTAGGATTCACCACACTCCAAAAGGTTACTTTAGCTATACGCATGCTCATCTACGAAAAGACGACAGACATCAATGACGAGTACCTAAACAAGACCGATAAAACAACTCGAGACACCTTGGGGTATTTCTACTATGGTATATTTCAATTTTTAGAAAAATTATAGCACTTTCTTTTTATTATATTTAGAATTGAGTCTAGTTAATTATTTGATATAGGAATAATAAAGATATATGCTCCATATTAACTAAGAATGTCCAATTGGAACGATCTACAACGTATTTACGAGGCGCATGCAAGGGTGCACGGTTTACCCGACATGATCGGGAGTATAGATTGTATGCACTGGAATTGGGCTAATTTTCCAACCGCATGGAGATGTCAATACACACAAAGTGGCCAAAACAGACCAACGGTCAGTCTTTAAGTGATTGCTTCATACGACCTTTAGATTTGATCGGCTTTCTTTGGTGTCCCCGGTTCCAGCAATGACATAAATGTCTTGGAACAGTCGCATGTAGCGTGGGGTTATATCTCCAATACCATTCCCGTCACTTCGTTTTTGGCTAACGATAACTACTACCCACACGGTTACTATTAGGGTTATGAGTTATATCCGCAGTATCCGATTATCGTGAAAACGTTTAGAGACCGGGTCGATGAAAAAAGAGTATTTTAGAAAAGTACAAGAGTCATTGCGAAAGGACATCGAGAGGTGTTTTGGGGTTCTTCAGCAACGTTGGAATGTTGGTAAAAAAAAATATATGCTGTCTATGGTCATTGGAAATAATCAAAAGTGCTATGTATATGTGTATCATATTGCATAACATTATCATCAAAGACGATGGGAGAGAAAGATGTCTAACTTATATATCGGACGATGATCCACCATTAAGTCCAGCAACTATGGGGTAGGGACTTATATATAGGACGATGATCAACCAACAAAGTCCAATAACTATGGAGTAGAGACTAGAAAACACGTATTCCATGCGTTCAAAAGAAATACATAACGCTCTTATGGCTTATTTGGTCTAACATTCTTGGATGTATCGGAACGTTACAGGTGAAAATAAAGACGAAGAAAAAGCCATCAATGAAGACGAGTTTGATGATGAAGGCGAAGGCGATGGTGCTAACAAAGACGAGGACAATGGAGACGAGTAGTTTTTTTTTATTTTGATGTAATATTTTTATTTAATGAAACATTATTTATTTTGTTTTAATTAAAAAACATTGAAATGCAAAAAAGAAAAAAAATTATTTGAATAATGATTGTTGTAGAGTTTTGACTACACCCCCTTTTTACAAAATGTTGAAACGCTAACTGTGGACTACATAACTTAAAATGCTTGGAGGTGTCTAGTTGCTGGGATCATTTCAACTATTTCTAACAATGAACACAAATATCACACCAATAGAACAGTTAACAATTTACCTAATCCTTTGATGGGATTAATATCACATTGACTGATTTCATATTGAATCATTTAACATAATCAAAGTAATTTAGCAGCGGAAATTAACAAGCTATTGAAGGTTTCATATGAAAGAATAATTTTTCATTAATTATAACCAAAATATTTAAATTTATTGCCTCCCCTCTCAACGTTAGCTCATCATTCGCCGATTTTTGTTACAAAGGTACTCTGATAAGGTGAATACGTGATGTGTAAAACGTTAAAGAAGAAAAGACCCTCTTCTTCATTCTATACAAGTGTCAAACTACTTATGAGCTAAAGGTGAAAGCAACATATAACCAGCTATGTTACAAACTACTAATGAACTAATCTAAAAAGAATCATATGAAAACTAGTGATCTTGTTGAAACAACTGATGTTTGAACTATTAGTTGGTTTTTAGTCTTTTCGATCTTCAATAATTTGCTAAGCAGTTGTTTTGTCTTAAGTTCTTATATCAACAACTTTACTTGGTCAGATGTTTTGGAAGCAATAGTTTGATAAAACCATATTGGAGAACAACATATATTTGAACCATTACTTATTTGGTTTCTGGCCATCAGTTCTTTGCTAGGTTCAACAACCCCCCCTGAAATTATGATGCCAAAACCGTTTATATTTTTCTTCATTGTATTATCTTAACAATCCTCTTCTGACTAAATCTATGATGAACTTTAGAAATTTAGCTCCTAAACTATCATCCTCTTCCATATGCAGTGGAAGGCCTATAAGCATCTTGAAATCCTCTTCATCTAACATGGGTACATTTTGCAGATCTACCCCTTTTGATACACCGGTCTCGTATTCCAAAGTTAACATTGAGTTGCCTTTCAGTTTACTCAATTTGATGATCTTTTACTGGCTTTGATCTTCAGTTGTTTGAGTAGAAGATGTTGTCAAAGGAGACGATAGAGGAAAATACTAAATATTAAAGCCAAAACCCATCTTGCCATCTCTATGAATATCATTGATAGCTTGCAATTCTTCTTCTTCTTCTTCTTCTTCTTCTTCTGGCTTATAGTTCCAAGTTTATTGCTTTAATCCATCAGCAGTTGTTGAAGTGACCAGAGCTGTACTTTGGGATTTTCTTTGCCTTTTGGGAACTTTGATTTATGATAAAGATTTTGGCTCATTGAATATACTTGGATCCTTCTTTCTTGCCCGCCTAAGATCTCCGTAGGTAACCCTTCGCTTATCAATTCCCCATTTGGCAGTCTCTCTTCTTGAATGGAACTGGGCTTCAAATAGTTCCATTTTCACATTGAGGATTCCTTTGTCTTTCCCCTTATTTAACCTGTCTTTTACAACTTCTCCCTCCGGCTCATGATGATCCTGATTAGGGTTTTTTTCATGAAGTCTTTCCAGATTCAGCTTGGTGTTCTTCATAAGTCTGTCCTCTGAATTTGTAAGGAGAATTTTTATACTTTGCATGCTCTTGAAGCCACAAAAATGCAACCTTCTTTTCTTCCATCAATAACCTTTTTTCAGCTATTGATCTATCACACACAACCAAGCTTCTTTCATAATCTTGTTCTAAATCTCTTGTCTTCAGAAGCTCCTTTTGATAAACATTTGCAACTTTTTCATCATACATGATATGAATAGCTTTTTCCAAAGCCTTTGCAACCTCCCTTTCTTCATGTGAAATGAGATCTTCCACATTCTTGGGTTTGAACTTTTTAGCAGGAGGAGATGGTGGTGATACATCTTCATCATCAAATTTTGGCAAAATAAGCTTTCTTTACTTCAAACTACTGTAAATAGTCCTTTGAGTAGACTATGACTTCAAAGTATCAACATATTTCGGAATAACTATTGGATCTTGTGGAACCTAGAGTGCTTCAAAAATCTCTGAAACTATTGTTGGTTCTTGTGGAGAACCAGTAGTTTGAGAAGCTTCAACAATGCTTACAAATGTTGGTCTTTGATGATTATCAGTAGTTTGGTAAACTCCCAAACTGGTCTTGTAACAAATATTGGTGAAACAATTGTTTGTTGTTCATCAGTAGTTTGGGAAACTACTGGTATGTGTTCTGATTCATTAGTTATTTGAGAAACAACTGGTCTTTGTACCCATTTCCTTTTCTTTTCCACCTTTTTGAGACTAGTCCTTTAGTCTCTTTGTCCTTAATGAACTTGCTTCTTCAGGTTTTTCTCTGAGTTGTTTGACTAAAGCCTTGTCTTTTGATTTTCTTTCCCTTTTCAACATCTCTTTCAACTGAGCAGCTTCTTCAACACCTTTATCTGCAAATTTATTTGGTTTCTTTTCTACTACTTTTTAAGAAACCTCAAGTACACTCTCCCCCTTTTGCAACAACAGTTGCGTTAGCCTGTTCTTTAAACCATGGTGTAAAAGAAGAAATATCTGTGAGTTCAACCACCTGGTTTCTCTAGTCAACCATTTGTTTCCTTAGCTCATTTACAAGAGTGTTTACGGAATTTCTCAACATAGAAGTGGTTTGTAGAATTTGGAATTTAGTTGTGAGAAAGGATTTGAGTTCAAAATACTCTGTAGAAGAGGTGATTATACCCTCCGGTATGCCAAAAACATTTGTGGTTGGTGGTTGTTGAGTGACTATTTGGTAGATACATGCTTGGAATTCACTCCAGATGGAGGTCAACAATTAGGTGTGATATGGGGATTGTCAGGATTGAGTTTGTTTCATTTTGGTGATGAGTTGCTTGAGTTGCAAGTCCCCTAACTCAAACTTTTGACTTGAGCCGTTAATTCCTCTATGATTTTTGCATCAACTAATTTAATACTCTCATTTCTGGTCATTCTATCAGTAGTTTTTCCTACATCAACAATTTGAAACAAAATCATGATTCTCAACAAGAAATTGTTTAGATGCCTCTTGTTCTTGGTACCAGGGACTTCCAAATGATTAAGGTGTAAAGACATCAGCAGTTGTTGCCAGTATATGAGTCTCAATGCCTAATACCATATCCAAACCACATGTGGTGGTAGGGACATTTACCTCCTCTAGCTCTGGGATAGTAGTACCAGTCTCAACATCAGCAATTTCATTTAAGGTTATCCTTTCAGGTGATGAGGTGAAGAAATGACTGTTAGGTAACTACTTGAGCTAATAATTATGTTGTAATGATATGGTGTTCTAGTGGTGGTGAAAGAGAAGTAACCGTGGGAGAGGGGGCAAGGAGTTGGAGTGCTATTTGGCCCTTCAATCCTTTGTTGTGGGTCTCCTGTGCTTACAACAGGCTCCTTTTGTGAGGATGACTGAGGAGTTTGCTTGAGTGGCGGTGTGACATGTTGTGATGAAGTAACAAGTTTTGATTTGTTGCATTTGGGTTACCACAGGTTAATCAGTTACCTCAGCCTCATGAACAACCTTTTGGGGTTTCTTAGGAGTTTGGATTTTATAGATTTCTTTGAAGGTTTTTGTTTGGTGATACGTATGGGTTTTAAAGTGCTATGTCGAGCACTTTGAAGGAACATCTTTAGATGTGTAGGATCAAAATATAATCTTGTATGATAATATGTACTCTTTTAGGTTATGTGCGGAATCCATAACAAAGTGAAATGCACAAGTATTCTATTTAATTCTTCATATATTGTCAATAATAGTCAAAGTACACAAAATATAGGACACTATTACAAGGTTGGTACTTTGGAATGACTAACTACTAGCACATAAGTCTGAACAACTATTTATAGACTTCAATAAGAACATATACGTTGCATAAGACTTATCTGGCGCATAACTTATGTACCTTGTAAGTACTTATACGATGTATAAGAACTTATACGCCCAAAACATTACAAAACACATTCCGACTGTTATCTAATATATACAAGACCCAAGAAATAGACATTTATGTACTGACAAACTCCCCCCTTGGATATTGCTTGGTCTTGGTCTTCAAAATCTTCAAATTTCTTCAAAAATGACTTTGATGATACTCTCTTCTAAATTCTTCAAATGATTTCTTCTTTGATCTTTCTTGATTGGTAGGAATGGATACACCACATGGCTTATATATGAAACTTTGACCAAGAAGCCCGTATCCTCCTTCTTCACATTCAATCCCTAGCTCTGTCTCTTGTTTATCTTGTTCTCACCCAACTATGTCTAGTTACTCTCCCAAACGCGTCCAGAATGGATCTTGTATAGAAAGCACACATTAATAACTCGCTGGTATTATTAGGCTTGATCCGTATTGTGACATTCGTCAATTTCAGGTTAACTCCGTTAATCCAAACTACGTTAATTCAAACTCAAGATCACACGAACTATATCATTCCAGTTAACGCATACCTCATTGCATTTAATTAGAGTTAAATGACACATGACAATCATTACACAAGTAGTCTTTTGGAGTTTCACCGAAACACACACGAGTCGACTCAAACCGTTGGTGAACAAAAAATAAATATTATAAACAAGTACTTGATATAATTATTGTGTTACGTTTATGTGTAATGTATAAACAACCTCATATCATGAATGAAAAAAGAAATAGTTTGTGTTAGAATTATACAAAATAGAAGTTGAGGGTGCAAGTTTTAACAAATATTATTAGTTAATATATAAACATCCTTAACCAATAAACTCTAACCCTCCTCTCCTTCCATCCCCCCTCTTGCTACGGCAGCCCCACGCCCCTCCCCCCTCCCTTGATCGGCCGAGAATACACACATACACATACATACAAAATTGTTTACAAGTTGTTGTAGATCCAAGGTTGCTATCTAGGTAATTAAACACTCCCTTAATCCACTCCATTACTTTGTTTTGCATGATTAAACATGATGATCATAAACCCTAAGTGTTATATATGTTGAATTTTGATGAGCTAGGGTTGGATGCATGATTCTTGATTCATAAATTAGTAGTTTGTTGAGTTTTGATGCAAACTAATGCTGGATAGAATCATAATTGCATGTTAAAACGACTGTAACTTGATGTTAATGATGTTTTTGGAAGTTATTATTGACTCTCTAATGTTGTAGGTCGAGTCTAGTTTCTAAAGAGTCGGAGCTTGTAATTTTTGAACATGTGGAAGATAGTTTTTATTAATTTACAAATCTAATGTTGTGACAATCGTCAATTTCAGGTTAACTCCGTTAACTCAACTCCGTCAATTCAAACTTAAGATCACTGAATCTATAACGCACACCTCATTACATTTAAACTAGGGTTTAAATGACGCTTAATACTTACTACATGTGTAGTCTTTCGGGAATTGCACCGAAACGCAAACGAGTTGACGCAAACGATTGGTGAATAAACGAAAAACGTCAAAACAGTAATTATGTGATAATTATGTGTTAGACTTATGTGTTATGTGATAACATGGTTATAAACGTTAACTCAAGATGTAAACAAGTTAGTTAAGCAAGATAAGTAATACTTAAGAGTGGAGGGGCCAAAGTGTAACATAGATTATTGTAAATAATAATAATACTAAACCCTAACTTATTATTCTTCTTCCCCCACAAGTCCCGATCGGAAACCCACCCCCCCCTGGCTCCTTGGCTGCCGTCACCTATACACACACATACAACAATCAATTTCAACTTTTGATCGAAGATTAAGGTGCTAGGAAGGTATAAACGACTATCCTATGCATCCTTTATACTTGATTTTGATGTTTAATGGGTTAATTGAAAACCCTAGATGGCCGATTTCATGTGTGTATGTAAATAATATGATTGTTGTTGATTTGATAATGATTTGATAACTAGAATGAATATTGTTACATGTTAATTTTTGTGTCTTTGATTTGAGTTCAAACAAAAACCCTAATCATGTATGTAATGTGTAATTGATGTGCATGAATAGTGATTATGGAGTCTAGAGTGTTACATGAATGCATGATGGTCCATAGATAGTTAATATGTTGAGTTTGGATGCAAACAGTTTCTGGACAGATTGTTTTATTGAGGTTTAATTGACTGTAACGAAGTGTAAATGTGAAAATTGGTTGAGATTATTGATACTACAGTAAACTAGGTTGAGTCTAGTTTCTAAAGAATGTAAATTTGCAATTTTTGGACGTGGAAAAGTTAACTTTTATGATTTTACAAAAACGTTGTGCAAAGCTGAGCTGTTAGACCTGCTGTTAGGTTGTTTTGTAAATATTATATCTCATGAACTACGAGACCAATTGGGTTGGTTCCACTTCTGGAAGTTGATTTGTTGAGTTAGGAACCTAACCCAAGTGGTCTTGCATTTATTGGATTTTTCGTTTAACGGGAATTGCAAATAAAATTCTGTTGCGCATGAATTTGACTGTTATGAGTTTGCTGTAATGATTTGATGATTGTGAGAAACCTATGTGGAATAAAAATATAATAAAATATGTTCTGGAAATCTAAGACATATATGCTTTTGTGATGAGTTTTGGTAAATTAATTGTGATGCTGTGATCGGTGAGATAGTACAATCTTTCAAGTAGAATTTATGTCTCGGTGAAACTAGCTGCTGAATTTTGTGAAAATGCATGAAACATGATACTTGCTATATAATTGTTATGATTTGACCAAATTGCCCTCATGGGGAATAATGGCTAGTTAATTTTTATGTGTTGACCAAATTGCCCTTACGGGGAGTAATTGCTAGTGATGTACTTTATGAATACAAGACACGTAAATAATTGCTTACACATGTAACGTATCACAAATACATTTGTTAAAGTCACACACGATTCACAAACGAAACACGAAACATGTTATGTGCATAGGTATTATGTGCCGGGTCTAGAGACTCGATAATATTCCGACACTTAGAAAAATCTCTTTGTTGTTTTAGAACGCTAGAGAGAGTTTTTCTGTGACGCGCATCTTGGTGATTTAATTTGGGAATTTCTTCGCAAACAGTGAGTTTCACTTTCCCCTTTTTAAACTTTTTAAACGCTTTTCACTTGGGGGAGATAACATACTCCGAAAACGCATTTAAGATTTTGTTAATATAGATTATATATCACTTGTAAAGACTAAGTGGCAAACGCGTTAACTAAAGTCCTTCATTCACATCGAACCGTTTAATATTGGATAATAGCGAGTCATTGTTGAGTAGTACTACTGGGTTTGACAAACCCCACCCAACGCTAAACTCGACTGGAGGTCGAGCGGGTGTAATCTTGGCTTAACACATACCATGGTCTGGATGACCTGGTGGCAAGGCAAATGATAAACAGTCAGCTTCGGTGTCGAACACTTAGTGATACTTGTTTTATAGGCTAGCTACCTTTAGATATATAATTGACATAACACTATCTGGTAACGCAAAACGCTGTAACGCAAAACGCTTAACGCAAAATGCTGTAACGCAAAACGCTGAACGCAAACGCTAAACGCTTTATTTTTATATAACTTGTGAACTCACCAACCTTGTGTTGACACTTTTAGTATGTTATTCTCAGGTAGCCGAGGCGGGCGCGCGGTTTAGGAACATGCATTGCTTGAAACATTCTAATTATGAAAAATTTATTTTAAACTATTATCATTGGGTTTTAAGTCGTCCTGCGTGACGTAACATTGTTTTCTATGGTTTTACGCTTCCGCGTTTAATTACTCGTAAACGTTTTCGTGGTTTTGAAACTTTGTTTTATGGTTTGATTATAACTAATGATTCCGATCCTGTTATTTCACACCCTCTGACGGTAAAACTCCATTAGTGGATTTTGAGGGTGTGACAGATTGGTATCAGAGCCATTGGTTATAGCGAACTAGAAGCTGCATGCATACTAGACTATAACCGCGACGACCCATTAGTTATAATGATACGCACTGCATAGATTTGTGTAGTCTTTGTTATCGATTCTCTTTACCTCTTTCACTCATACGCGCGCGCATACACGGCTTACCTGTAGGAATGTCGACGCCGCCACCCTCATCATCATCTGATTCGATGACTCATGCTCATGGGAAGGAACCACAGATACCTACCGCATCGCCACCCCGAGTAGTCCCGGAACTCGAAGCTCCCGCACCGAAGAGGTACCGCCTATCCCGAGGCATATACGAAAACGACGTTAGCTGGGATTGGTACCCTAACATGATCAGACGTATGGTCTATCGCGAACAAGTTCCCCCATTACCTCACCCGAACCATCCTGCTTATCCCAACACCCTACCACCCATAACCGAACCTGCAGAGCGGGTTCTCGCAGCTGTTGTTTCATGTTTGGAGCGTGATGTGGGTTACATGCGCTATACGAGAGCCAATGTTTCCGGACTGTTAAAAGACGGAACCGAGACTAAAGAGGAGATTGCCCGCATGGCAGCGGCAATGAAGGAAATGCAAGAGGCTAGTGATCAACAGATGAAAATTATGAGAAAGATGCAAGCCGAGATGATAGACTTGCAAGAGCAACTCCAAGTAGCAAGGACCCGAACCGAGATGGCTTTAGAGCGTTGCGATGTGTTACAAATGCAAATTGCTCAGAACGCAGCAGAACCTGAGGCAGAGCCTGAGGCCGAGCCTGAGGCAGAGCCTAAAGAGGAACCTGAAGAAGATCCCGAAGAGGAGCCCGAGGAGGATCCCGAGGAGGAACCTGAAGAAGAACCGGAGGAAGAACCGGCTGAGGAGGAGGCACACTCAGAGGTGTCCTCAGATGACGACATCTAGTAATGATGACACTTAGATGGAGGGGTTGTCTCCATCCGAACTATTATTTTTCTATGATTTTTAAGGATTGATTGGAAATACTTTGTAGCGAATACAATGGTTTTAATCATGAATTTTTATTTAGATTGATATGTGGTTGTGATGTGATGTTGTTTCTTATTTCTTTCTTACCTATCTTTTTATTACATGTATGGTGTGTTGTATATGAAAGAAAAATTCATGTTTAACATTTTATACTGTGATTCTAGGAAATGGCTGGAAGAAACGCTGGACGAGGACGTGGTAAAATCAGCTTGACTGCAGCTGAACTCCAAACTCTGCCGAACGACCATGCAGCGGCCGCTTTAGCCGCACATGTTCAGAACCAAGCTGGAAGTCCGAGTGGAACGTGTACCTTCAAGAATTACCTTGACTGACGGCCTAGTACGTTTAAGGGCACTGAGGGAGCTATAGGCTTCCTGCGTTGGGCTGAGAAGGCCGAGTCGGCATTTGAGATGTGTAATTGTCCCCCTGCCAGTAGGGTCAAATTCGCTGCTGGACACTTGAGGATTCTGCCCTCACTTGTTGGAATTCGAACGTACAGATCCTTGGATTGGAACTGGCTAACGCGATGAACTGGGAGGAGTTCAAGAACATGATGCGAGAGGAGTACTGTCCGAGAGAGGAGATTTCGAAGTTAGAGTCAGAATTTTGGTCACTGAAGATGGTGGGCTCAGAAATCGAAGCCTACACTACCCATTCTCACGAGTTAGCGGTGATGTGTCCGCGGATGGTGGATCCGCCGAGTAAGAGGATTGAAATGTATATTGATGGGTTAGCACCGCGGATTCAGGGCATGGTGACGTCTTCCAGACCAGCCACTATTCAACAAGTGATCCGGTTAGCTCACAAACTGACGGATCAAGCTGTGACCCAAGGTGCGTTACCACCAAGGGGTTTAACCACTAAAGCCCGTGACAACCCGAGCAATGACAACAACAGCAACAGCAACCCGAGCAGCGGAAAGAGAAAGTTTGACAATACCAGATCCTCATCCTCGAACCCCCCACAGCAGCAACACTACCGAAAGCCCGAATTCACTCGAAGCTTCAACAATCAGAATCACAACAACAATAACAACGGTAGCGGGCAGGGTTCGAGCGGATATGCTGGGAAATATCTGAAGTGCAATAGGTGCAACTATCATCATGTTGGCCCATGTGACCGTGTCAAGTGTCAGAGATGCGGAAAGATGGGTCACCAGGCGAAGGAATGTAGAGGAGACCTTGCGGCAAAGGGTGCTCCTAAGCCACCTATGATGACGAAGGGATGTTTCGAATGTGGGCAGGAAGGTCATTTCAGGAAAGATTGTCCCAAGCTGAACAGAACGACAACAACGGAGGTAATGGAAGTGGCAGTAGTGTGGAAGCAATGGCAAAGGAAGAGCTTTCGTTATTGGGTCGGGTCAAGCCCGCAATGATCTGTACGTGGTGACTGGTAAGTTCCCTGTGAACGATTGTTTTGCTTCTGTATTGTTTGACACTGGAGCTGATAGGAGTTTTGTGTCGAAAGCCTTTAGCCAACTCTTAGACTTAACTTCAACTCCGTTAGATGCTAAGTTTCCTGTTGAATTAGCTGACGGTAAGACTCTAGTAACGACTCATGTACTTGCGGGATGTAAGTTAAAACTGTCAGGTCATGTCTTTGATATCGACCTTATTCCTTTTTCGCTTAGTAGTTTCGATATCGTTGTCGGCATGGACTGGTTATCCGAGAACCGAGCGGAGATTATATGTCACGACAAGATAGTCCATATTACTACCCCTTCCGGCGAAATCATTTCGGTCCGAGGTGAGAGAAGCGGCATGACCACCAGCGTCATTACCCTCATGAAGGCGCAGAAGTACCTACGAAAGGGTCATCCAGCAATTTTGGCGCAGATTGTTGAGAAACCCGCGGAGGAGAAGCGAATTGAATATATACCAGTTGTGCGAGATTTTCCGGAAGTTTTCCCGGATGATTTGCCCGGACTCCCTCCTATACGACAAGTCGAATTCCAAATCGAGTTGACACCCGGTGCAGCACCCATAGCACGAGCCCCGTATCGGCTCGCACCGGCGGAGCTTCAGGAGTTGTCCACTCAGTTGCAAGATTTGTTGGATAAGGGTTTTATCTGACCTAGCTCATCGCCATGGGGAGCCCCTGTCTTGTTTGTCCGAAAGAAGGACGGGACTTTCCGCATGTGTATCGACTACCGGGAGTTGAACAAGGTGACAGTCAAGAACCGTTATCCTTTACCCCGAATTGATGATTTGTTTGACCAGCTTCAAGGATCGAGTTACTACTCGAAGATCGATCTGCGATCTGGTTACCACCAACTAAGAGTGCGCGAAGAAGATATTTCAAAGACGGCTTTCAGAACACGGTATGGTCACTACGAGTTTTCGGTTATGCCTTTTGGACTAACCAACGCACCAGCCGTATTTATGGATCTCATGAATCGAGTATGCAAGGCGTACCTCTACAAGTTTGTGATTGTTTTCATTGATGATATTCTCGTCTACTCCAAGAACGAAGCTGATCATGAAGAACACTTAAGGGTAATTCTGGAATTATTGAAGAAGGAACAACTGTATGCTAAACTCTCGAAATGTGAGTTTTGGCTTCGCGAGGTTCACTTTTTAGGACATGTGATCAACGAGAATGGTATCCATGTTGATCCCGGTAAGGTAGAGGCCATCAGAAACTGGGAAGCACTTAAGACTCCGACTGAGGTGCGGCAATTCCTAGGACTGGCCGGCTACTACCGGCGTTTCATCGAGGGATTTTCAAAGATTGCTCAACCCCTCACCGCTTTGACTCACAAGGGTACTAAGTACAATTGGGGTGACGCGCAAGAATCCGCTTTTCAACTGTTGAAAACCAAACTCTGTAGCGCCCCTATTCTAGCCCTCCCCGAGGGAACGGAGAACTTTGAGGTACAATGTGACGCATCGATACAAGGTCTCGGTTGTGTGCTGATGCAACTCGAGGAGGTGATAGCTTATGCCTCTCGACAACTACGGGTTCACGAGAAAAACTACACGACCCATGATTTGGAACTCGGAGCTGTGGTGTTTGCCCTTAAGATATGGAGGCATTACTTGTACGGTACCAAGTTTACCATTTACACCGACCACAAGAGTCTCCAACATATCTACGATCAGAAGGAGCTGAACATGCGACAGCGTCGTTGGGTCAAGCTGCTTAAGGATTAAGATTGTGCCATCAAGTACCACCCTGGCAAGGCCAATGTAGTGGCCGACGCCCTCAGCAGAAAAGAAACAGATAAACCCAGACGAGTGCGAGCATTGCAACTCAAGATTCATGCCAGCTTACCCGACCAGATTCGCGATGCCCAACTCGAAGCTTTGAAAGATGATAATCTTCCATCGGAATTCATGCGGGGCATGAACAAGCAACTTGAAACCAGATCGGACGGGGTCCGATATTTTGAGAACCGGATTTGGGTTCCACGATACGGAGAGTTGAGAACTCTGGTGATGGACGAAGCACACAAGTCCCGATATTCTATCCACCCTGGCTCAGATAAAATGTATCATGATTTAAAGGCACTTTACTGGTGGCCGAACATGAAAGCCGACATTGCCACCTACGTGAGCAAGTGCTTGACTTGTGCCAGAGTCAAAATAGAATACCAGAAACCATCTGGTCTATTACAACAACCGGAACTCCCAATGTGGAAATGGGAACACATCTCAATGGATTTTATTACGGGTTTACCTAAGACACCGACGGGATGCGATACCATCTGGGTGATCGTTGACCGGTTGACTAAGTCTGCACACTTCTTAGCGATTAAGGAATCGGACAAAATGGAGAGACTGACTCGCGTCTACATGAAGGAAGTAGTGTCTAGACACGGAGTGCCTGTCTCAATCATTTCTGATCGAGATTCTCGTTTCACTTCGCACTTTTGGAAGTCACTACAAAGCGCACTAGGCACCCGTCTTGATATGAGCACAGCATACCATCCTCAGACGGATGGGCAAAGTGAACGAACTATTCAGACTCTGGAGGATATGTTAAGTGCATGTGTTTTGGATTTCGGAAAAAGTTGGGAACCTCACTTACCTTTGGTAGAGTTTTCGTATAATAACAGCTACCACGCAAGTATTAAAGCAGCGCCGTTTGAAGCGCTGTACAGACGGAAGTGTCGATCATCACTCTGCTGGGCAGAGGTGGGTGACAGCCAAATCACTGGTCCAGAACTGGTACTCGAAACTTCGGAAAAGATTGTTCAAATCCGAAATCGCATGGTAGCAGCACGAGATCGCCAAAAGAGTTACGCCGACAAACGCCGAAAGCCTCTCGAATTTCAAGTGAATGACCAAGTATTACTCAAAGTCTCGCCTTGGAAAGGTGTGGTTCGCTTTGGTAAGCGAAACAAACTCAACCCACGATATGTTGGTCCTTATCGAATAACTGAGCGCATTGGTCCGGTGGCGTACCGATTGGACCTACCAACGGAACTCAGTGGCGTACACAATGTATTCCATGTGTCCAATATGAAGAAATGCTTATCCGATGAAACCCAAGTAGTCCCTTTGGAGAAACTGCAAGTTGATGAACAGTTACGTTTCATTGAAGAACCAGTCGAAGTTTTGGATTGGGAAACCAAAACGCTCAAGCACAGCAAAATTCCAATCGTTAAGGTTCGTTGGAACTCGAGACGTGGACCGGAGTTCACGTGGGAACGCGAGGATCAAATGATAAAGAAGTATCCTCACCTTTTTGAAGGGCTGACCAAACACAGAAAACCGCGAAACCCGGCAAACCGTCAGACATCACCGGAGGTATGAATTAAATTTCGGGACGAAATTTCTTTCTACTAGGGGATGATATGACAAACTGAAAATTTTTCTTACTTTTTCAGACACTCATCACGACTTGACTCAAATTTTCGGGACGAAAATTCTTTAACATGGGAATGATGTGACAATCGTCAATTTCAGTTTAACTCCGTTAACTCAACTCCGTCAATTCAAACTTAAGATGACTGAATCTATAACGCACACCTCATTACATTTAAACTAGGGTTTAAATGACGCTTAATACTTACTACATGTGTAGTCTTTCGGGAATTGCACCGAAACGCAAACGAGTTGACGCAAACGATTGGTGAATAAACGAAAAACGTCAAAACAGTAATTATGTGATAATTATGTGTTAGACTTATGTGTTATGTGATAACATGGTTATAAACGTTAACTCAAGATGTAAACAAGTTAGTTAAGCAAGATAAGTAATACTTAGGAGTGGAGGGGCCAAAGTGTAACATAGATTATTATAAATAATAATAATACTAAACCCTAACTTATTATTCTTCTTCCCCCACAAGTCCCGATCGGAAACCCACCCCTCCCCCCCTGGCTCCTTGGCTGCCGTCACCTATACACACACATACAACCATCAATTTCAACTTTTGATCGAAGATTAAGGTGCTAGGAAGGTATAAACGACTATCCTATGCATCCTTTATACTTGATTTTGATGTTTAATGGGTTAATTGAAAACCCTAGATGGCCGATTTCATGTGTGTATGTAAATAATATGATTGTTGTTGATTTGATAATGATTTGATAACTAGAATGAATATTGTTACATGTTAATTTTTGTGTCTTTGATTTGAGTTCAAACAAAAACCCTAATCATGTATGTAATGTGTAATTGATGTGCATGGATAGTGATTATGGAGTCTAGAGTGTTACATGAATGCATGATGGTCCATAGATAGTTAATATGTTGAGTTTGGATGCAAACAGTTTCTGGACAGATTGTTTTATTGAGGTTTAATTGACTGTAACGAAGTGTAAATGTGAAAATTGGTTGAGATTATTGATACTACAGTAAACTAGGTTGAGTCTAGTTTCTAAAGAATGTAAATTGGCAATTTTTGGACGTGGAAAAGTTAACTTTTATGATTTTACAAAAACGTTGTGCAAAGCTGAGCTGTTAGACCTGCTGTTAGGTTGTTTTGTAAATATTATATCTCATGAACTACGAGACCAATTGGGTTGGTTCCACTTCTGGAAGTTGATTTGTTGAGTTAGGAACCTAACCCAAGTGGTCTTGCATTTATTGGATTTTTCGTTTAACGGGAATTGCAAATAAAATTCTGTTGCGCATGAATTTGACTGTTATGAGTTTGCTGTAATGATTTGATGATTGTGAGAAACCTATGTGGAATAAAAATATAATAAAATATGTTCTGGAAATCTAAGACATATATGCTTTTGTGATGAGTTTTGGTAAATTAATTGTGATGCTGTGATCGGTGAGATAGTACAATCTTTCAAGTAGAATTTATGTCTCGGTGAAACTAGCTGCTGAATTTTGTGAAAATGCATGAAACATGATACTTGCTATATAATTGTTATGATTTGACCAAATTGCCCTCATGGGGAATAATGGCTAGTTAATTTTTATGTGTTGACCAAATTGCCCTTACGGGGAGTAATTGCTAGTGATGTACTTTATGAATACAAGACACGTAAATAATTGCTTACACATGTAACGTATCACAAATACATTTGTTAAAGTCACACACGATTCACAAACGAAACACGAAACATGTTATGTGCATAGGTATTATGTGCCGGGTCTAGAGACTCGATAATATTCCGACACTTAGAAAAATCTCTTTGTTGTTTTAGAACGCTAGAGAGAGTTTTTCTGTGACGCGCATCTTGGTGATTTAATTTGGGAATTTCTTCGCAAACAGTGAGTTTCACTTTCCCCTTTTTAAACTTTTTAAACGCTTTTCACTTGGGGGAGATAACATACTCCGAAAACGCATTTAAGATTTTGTTAATATAGATTATTTATCACTTGTAAAGACTAAGTGGCAAACGCGTTAACAAAAGTCCTTCATTCACATCGAACCGTTTAATATTGGATAATAGCGAGTCATTATTGAGTAGTACTACTGGGTTTGACAAACCCCACCCAACGCTAAACTCGACTGGAGGTCGAGCGGGTGTAATCTTGGCTAAACACATACCATGGTCTGGATGACCTGGTGGCAAGGCAAATGATAAACAGTCAGCTTCGGTGTCGAACACTTAGTGATACTTGTTTTATAGGCTAGCTACCTTTAGATATATAATTGACATAACACTATCTGGTAACGCAAAACGCTGTAACACAAAACGCTTAACGCAAAATGCTGTAACGCAAAACGCTGAACGCAAACGCTAAACGCTTTATTTTTATATAACTTGTGAACTCACCAACCTTGTGTTGACACTTTTAGTATGTTATTCTCAGGTAGCCGAGGCGGGCGCGCGGTTTAGGAACATGCATTGCTTGAAACATTCTAATTATGAAAAATTTATTTTAAACTATTATCATTGGGTTTTAAGTCGTCCTGCGTGACGTAACATTGTTTTCTATGGTTTTACGCTTCCGCGTTTAATTACTCGTAAACGTTTTCATGGTTTTGACACTTTGTTTTATGGTTTGATTATAACTAATGATTACGATCCTGTTAGTTCACACCCTCTGACGGTAAAACTCCATTAGTGGATTTTGACGGTGTGACAGATTGGTATCAGAGCCATTGGTTATAGCGAACTAGAAGCTGCATGCATACTAGACTATAACCGCGACGACCCATTAGTTATAATGATACGCACTGCATAGATTTGTGTAGTCTTTGTTATCGATTCTCTTTACCTCTTTCACTCATACGCGCGCGCATACACGGCTTACCTGTAGGAATGTCGACGCCGCCACCCTCATCATCATATGATCCGATGACTCATGCTCATGGGAAGGAACCACAAATACCTACCGCATCGCCACCCCGAGTAGTCCCGGAACTCGAAGCTCCCGCACCGAAGAGGTACCGCCTATCCGGAGGCATATACGAAAACGACGTTAGCTGGGATTGGTACCCTAACATGATCAGACGTATGGTCTATCGCGAACAAGTTCCCCCATTCCCTCACCCGAACCATCCTGCTTATCCCAACACCCTACCACCCATAACCGAACCTGCAGAGCGGGTTCTCGCAGCTGTTGTTTCATGTTTGGAGCGTGATGTGGGTTACATGCGCTATACGAGAGCCAACGTTTCCGGACTGTTAAAAGACGGAACCGAGACTAAAGAGGAGATTGCCCGCATGGCAGCGGCAATGAAGGAAATGCAAGAGGCTAGTGATCAACAGATGAAAATTATGAGAAAGATGCAAGCCGAGATGATAGACTTGCAAGAGCAACTCCAAGTAGCAAGGACCCGAACCGAGATGGCTTTAGAGCGTTGCGATGTGTTACAAATGCAAATTGCTCAGAACGCAGCAGAACCTGAGGCAGAGCCTGAGGCCGAGCCTGAGGCAGAGCCTAAAGAGGAACCTGAAGAAGATCCCGAAGAGGAGCCCGAGGAGGATCCCGAGGAGGAACCTGAAGAAGAACCGGAGGAAGAACCGGCTGAGGAGGAGGCACACTCAGAGGTGTCCTCAGATGACGACCTCTAGTAATGATGACACTTAGATGGAGGGGTTGTCTCCATCTGAACTATTATTTTTCTATGATTTTTAAGGATTGATTGGAAATACTTTGTAGCGAATACAATGGTTTTAATCATGAATTTTTATTTAGATTGATATGTGGTTGTGATGTGATGTTGTTTCTTATTTCTTTCTTACCTATCTTTTTATTACATGTATGGTGTGTTGTATATGAAAGAAAAATTCATGTTTAACATTTTATACTGTGATTCTAGGAAATGGCTGGAAGAAACGCTGGACGAGGACGTGGTAACATCAGCTTGACTGCAGCTGAACTCCAAACTCTGCTGAACGACCATGCAGCGGACGCTTTAGCCGCACATGTTCAGAACCACGCTGGAAGTCCGAGTGGAACGTGTACCTTCAAGAATTACCTTGACTGACGGCCTAGTACGTTTAAGGGCACTGAGGGAGCTATAGGCTTCCTGCGTTGGGCTGAGAAGGCCGAGTCGGCATTTGAGATGTGTAATTGTCCCCCTGCCAGTAGGGTCAAATTCGCTGCTGGACACTTGAGGATTCTGCCCTCACTTGTTGGAATCGAACGTACAGATCCTTGGATTGGAACTGGCTAACGCGATGAACTGGGAGGAGTTCAAGAACATGATGCGAGAGGAGTACTGTCCGAGAGAGGAGATTTCGAAGTTAGAGTCAGAATTTTGGTCACTGAAGATGGTGGGCTCAGAAATCGAAGCCTACACTATCCATTCTCACGAGTTAGCGGTGATGTGTCCGCGGATGGTGGATCCGCCGAGTAAGAGGATTGAAATGTATATTGATGGGTTAGCACCGCAGATTCAGGGCATGGTGACGTCTTCCAGACCAGCCACGATTCAACAAGTGATCCGGTTAGCTCACAAACTGACGGATCAAGCTGTGACCCAAGGTGCGTTACCACCAAGGGGTTTAACCACTAAAGCCCGTGACAACCCGAGCAATGACAACAACAGCAACAGCAACCCGAGCAGCGGAAAGAGAAAGTTTGACAATACCAGATCCTCATCCTCGAACCCCCCACAGCAGCAACACTACCGAAAGCCCGAATTCACTCGAAGCTTCAACAATCAGAATCACAACAACAATAACAACGGTAGCGGGCAGGGTTCGAGCGGATATGCTGGGAAATATCTGAAGTGCAATAGGTGCAACTATCATCATGTTGGCCCATGTGACCGTGTCAAGTGTCAGAGATGCGGAAAGATGGGTCACCAGGCGAAGGAATGTAGAGGAGACCTTGCGGAAAAGGGTGCTCCTAAGCCACCTATGATGACGAAGGGATGTTTCGAATGTGGGCAGGAAGGTCATTTCAGGAAAGATTGTCCCAAGCTGAACAGAACGACAACAACGGAGGTAATGGAAGTGGCAGTAGTGTGGAAGCAATGGCAAAGGAAGAGCTTTCGTTATTGGGTCGGGTCAAGCCCGCAATGATCTGTACGTGGTGACTGGTAAGTTCCCTGTGAACGATTGTTTTGCTTCTGTATTGTTTGACACTGGAGCTGATAGGAGTTTTGTGTCGAAAGCCTTTAGCCAACTCTTAGACTTAACTTCAACTCCGTTAGATGCTAAGTTTCCTGTTGAATTAGCTGACGGTAAGACTCTAGTAACGACTCATGTACTTGCGGGATGTAAGTTAAAACTGTCAGGTCATGTCTTTGATATCGACCTTATTCCTTTTTCGCTTAGTAGTTTCGATCTCGTTGTCGGCATGGACTGGTTATCCGAGAACCGAGCGGAGATTATATGTCACGACAAGATAGTCCATATTACTACCCCTTCCGGCGAAATCATTTCGGTCCGAGGTGAGAGAAGCGGCATGACCACCAGCGTCATTACCCTCATGAAGGCGCAGAAGTACCTACGAAAGGGTCATCCAGCAATTTTGGCGCAGATTGTTGAGAAACCCGCGGAGGAGAAGCGAATTGAATATATACCAGTTGTGCGAGATTTTCCGGAAGTTTTCCCGGATGATTTGCCCGGACTCCCTCCTATACGACAAGTCGAATTCCAAATCGAGTTGACACCCGGTGCAGCACCCATAGCACGAGCCCCGTATCGGCTCGCACCGGCGGAGCTTCAGGAGTTGTCCACTCAGTTGCAAGATTTGTTGGATAAGGGTTTTATCTGACCTAGCTCATCGCCATGGGGAGCCCCTGTCTTGTTTGTCCGAAAGAAGGACGGGACTTTCCGCATGTGTATCGACTACCGGGAGTTGAACAAAGTGACAGTCAAGAACCGTTATCCTTTACCCCGAATTGATGATTTGTTTGACCAGCTTCAAGGATCGAGTTACTACTCGAAGATCGATCTGCGATCTGGTTACCACCAACTAAGAGTGCGCGAAGAAGATATTTCAAAGATGGCTTTCAGAACACGGTATGGTCACTACGAGTTTTCGGTTATGCCTTTTGGACTAACCAACGCACCAGCCGTATTTATGGATCTCATGAATCGAGTATGCAAGGCGTACCTCTACAAGTTTGTGATTGTTTTCATTGATGATATTCTCGTCTACTCCAAGAACGAAGCTGATCATGAAGAACACTTAAGGGTAATTCTGGAATTATTGAAGAAGGAACAACTGTATGCTAAACTCTCGAAATGTGAGTTTTGGCTTCGCGAGGTTCACTTTTTAGGACATGTGATCAACGAGAATGGTATCCATGTTGATCCCGGTAAGGTAGAGGCCATCAGAAACTGGGAAGCACTTAAGACTCCGACTGAGGTGCGGCAATTCCTAGGACTGGCCGGCTACTACCGGCGTTTCATCGAGGGATTTTCAAAGATTGCTCAACCCCTCACCGCTTTGACTCACAAGGGTACTAAGTACAATTGGGGTGACGCGCAAGAATCCGCTTTTCAACTGTTGAAAACCAAACTCTGTAGCGCCCCTTTTCTAGCCCTCCCCGATGGAACGGAGAATTTTGAGGTACAATGTGAAGCATCGATACAAGGTCTCGGTTGTGTGCTGATGCAACTCGAGAAGGTGATAGCTTATGCCTCTCGACAACTACGGGTTCACGAGAAAAACTACACGACCCATGATTTGGAACTCGGAGCTGTGGTGTTTGCCCTTAAGATATGGAGGCATTACTTGTACGGTACCAAGTTTACCATTTACACCGACCACAAGAGTCTCCAACATATCTACGATCAGAAGGAGCTGAACATGCGACAGCGTCGTTGGGTCAAGCTGCTTAAGGATTAAGATTGTGCCATCAAGTACCACCCTGGCAAGGCCAATGTAGTGGCCGACGCCCTCAGCAGAAAAGAAACAGATAAACCCAGACGAGTGCGAGCATTGCAACTCAAGATTCATGCCAGCTTACCCGACCAGATTCGCGATGCCCAACTCGAAGCTTTGAAAGATGATAATCTTCCATCGGAATTCATGCGGGGCATGAACAAGCAACTTGAAACCAGATCGGACGGGGTCCGATATTTTGAGAACCGGATTTGGGTTCCACGATACGGAGAGTTGAGAACTCTGGTGATGGACGAAGCACACAAGTCCCGATATTCTATCCACCCTGGCTCAGATAAAATGTATCATGATTTAAAGGCACTTTACTGGTGGCCGAACATGAAAGCCGACATTGCCACCTACGTGAGCAAGTGCTTGACTTGTGCCAGAGTCAAAATAGAATACCAGAAACCATCTGGTCTATTACAACAACCGGAACTCCCAATGTGGAAATGGGAACACATCTCAATGGATTTTATTACGGGTTTACCTAAGACACCGACGGGATGCGATACCATCTGGGTGATCGTTGACCGGTTGACTAAGTCTGCACCCTTCTTAGCGATTAAGGAATCGGACAAAATGGAGAGACTGACTCGCGTCTACATGAAGGAAGTAGTGTCTAGACACGGAGTGCCTGTCTCAATCATTTCTGATCGAGATTCTCGTTTCACTTCGCACTTTTGGAAGTCACTACAAAGCGCACTAGGCACCCATCTTGATATGAGCACAGCATACCATCCTCAAACGGATGGGCAAAGTGAACGAACTATTCAGACTCTGGAGGATATGTTGAGTGCATGTGTTTTGGATTTCGGAAAAAGTTGGGAACCTCACTTACCTTTGGTAGAGTTTTCGTATAATAACAGCTACCACGCAAGTATTAAAGCAGCGCCGTTTGAAGCGCTGTACAGACGGAAGTGTCGATCATCACTCTGCTGGGCAGAGGTGGGTGACAGCCAAATCACTGGTCCAGAACTGGTACTCGAAACTTCGGAAAAGATTGTTCAAATCCGAAATCGCATGGCAGCAGCACGAGATCGCCAAAGAGTTACGCCGACAAACGCCGAAAGCCTCTCGAATTTCAAGTGAATGACCAAGTATTACTCAAAGTCTCGCCTTGTGTTGACACTTTTAGTATGTTATTCTCAGGTAGCCGAGGCGGGCGCGCGGCTTAGGAACATGCATTGCTTGAAACATTCTAATTATGAAAAATTTATTTTAAACTGTTATCATTGGGTTTTAAGTCGTCCTGCGTGACGTAACATTGTTTTCTATGGTTTTACGCTTCCGCGTTTAATTACTCGTAAACGTTTTCATGGTTTTGAAACTTTGTTTTATGGTTTGATTATAACTAATGATTCCGATCCTGTTAGTTCACACCCTCTGACGCTAAAACTCCGTTAGTGGATTTTGAGGGTGTGACAAATGTGCAAGTCTGTCTCGGGAAGCCTTCTGGTAGGCTGTTTTGTAATAAGTCTATCTCACAAACGACAAGACCAATTGAGTTGATTCCACTTCTGGAAGTTAATAATTTGAGTGAGGAATCTAACCCAATTGGCCTTGCATTAATTGAATTAACCATGGAACACAGCTGGAATTGAACAGCTTATGTTAAGCGGCTGAAGTAATGAAGGACAACGCCGGCGCCGACGTTGACTGTAAAGGTCGCCGGATTAAGTTAATGGTCACCAGGATTTTTGGATAGTCACTGGATTATATTGAACGGTTGTAACTTGAAGATGTAATATTGATTGACTGACTGTAAAGGTCGCCGGCGTTTTCCTTCATTACTTCAACGTTTAACCCCAACAATACTGTTGGCAATGTTGGCAATTATATTATACGTTATATTTTATTGAAAATCTGCTCGATACGAAATTTTGTATTTATTTGATGAATATTCTTTTTCTTTTTACCTCAAAAAATGATATGACAATTTGTACATCGTGTGATATGCCACAGCATATGGCATATGTGATGAACTTTTCGCGAATGGTATTCTGCATTTTTTTACAGATATTAACATAAAAATTGTATCTTTGTACTTCACCCATCCCATGGTATTTGAAAAAAAATATATATATTCGGATTTTAAGGTCAAGTTATTCTACAAAGGTGGTAAAAAATGAGAAGGATTATCACCCATTGGATCAAATCCCAAACAAAATCAATGTTTTAAAAAGGGGCGGTGGCAATTTTGTAATATTAGAGACAATCAAGGGCAAACTCTAACATCTCAAATAAGAATACAAACAGTTTTCTCCAATCGTCTTCTTCACTTCTCTTCACTATTATTCTTCATTTTTCCCTCTAAACACAAACCCTAATATCTCCATTCTGCTATTTGAATATCTAATAACCTCCATCTAGAATCAATGGCGACATCTCCATCAGCAGAGTTCGTATCTCTGACTAAACCACCGTCATCGAAAGCGACACTTCCGATTTTGTTACTTGAAGAACAACCTGTTAATACTAAAAAGAGAAAGGCAACAAGCAAATACGCTCTGAAGAAGCGAAAAGCAACTTCAAACGACGATACATTTTAGGTTTTAATTTTCATTGTGTCTAATGTGTCTTATTATGACATACAACATCATTTGTGAGAGTTTGTTGATATTATTGTGCCGTTTATGTGGTTAGGCTGTTGAGTTATTGTGTCATATTTGATTATTTGTGTGAGTGTTTGTTGAGATTATTGTGTCGTTTGTGCGGTTAGGCTATTGTGTTATTGTGTCATATTTGATTATTTGTGTGAGTGTTTGTTGATATTATTGTGCCGTTTGTGCGGTTAGACTATTGTGCTATTGTGTCAATTACCTGTTTTGCTTTTCTTGTAGGTGATGATTTGATGATTCCTATTCAAGTTTTCCGTGACCAATAATATCAAAGTCACACAAAGAGAAAGAACCAACATATGATAACAAGAAGAAGGGAGAAGTTCAAAGTCACAGAGAACCAGAAAACAAAAGGAGTAAGTTAGTAACGGCTGTTGTTCCAAAACATAAACAAGAACCAAAATACTTCACATTTACACATCAGAAGTTAAACATAAGGTGTTCACCATCAAACCTTACTGATTTCATTGATAATTTGAACAATAATTGGAGAAAAGTAGTAATTGAGATGGGGTTTGGTGAAACATTGTCAATTAATACACACAGAGTCCCTACTGCTATTGCTTATTGGCTCCTTGAAAACTATGATCTAGTAACAAACTTGGTGTTTGATGGAGTACTTCGTTTCAACATACCGAATACGTTGATCAATGAAGTTTTGGGAATACCAAATTGTGGCGTGAAGGTAAAAACAAGGAGAAAACCAAAAAAAAAAAAGGATCCTATTGTAAAAGAATGTTGGAGTCAATTTGGTGATAGCATACCGAGTAAGATATTTGTAAGCTATTTCAGTGATAAAATGAAGGACAGAAAAGACTCTAGAAGTATGTTCAAGCTTAACTTTTTGGTTATGTTTTTCACTGTAATGGGGGAGACGATGATGAGCAATACTGTTAATCAAAGGTTTTTGACATCGGTAACGAAAAACACTAACATAAGAAGCTTAAATTGGTGTGACTACATTATAGAATGTCTCAAAGAAACACGGAAAGGATGGACCGGTGATGTTGACGCATTTTACAATGGCCCGATGTTGTTACTCGTGGTAAAATAATCAATATATATTTTACAATGGAAGTTATATAGTATTCTGATTATTTTTTTATTGTTAAAAGATTATATATATCTATCAGCGACAGAAACTTTCCGCCAAGAGAAAATGGGTTAAAGATTCTAAAATACTTGAAAATATTGACTACACTACATTAGTGGAGTTTGAGGAAAACCATCTTAAAAACAAAGGGAAAGACACAATGAAGAAAAAGGTTGAAGAATCGAAAAAGTCATTAAAAAACAAAATAAAGTGATATCCTAGCTAATATTCGAGGTATTTAACTTAACCTGTTATGTGTTATTATATTTTGTTTCATTCACTATAGTGTAACATGATTTATTTAATTTTATTCAATACTAAGATCATTATACAAAATTCGATTTGTATTAGAAACAGTGTCAGATGAAGATGAGTCCGATGAAGATGACACAATGGAAACAGATGAAGATGAGTCCGATGAAGATGACACAATGGAAACAGAGTCTGGAAAATATAACACAATGGAAACAGAGTCTGGAAAATATAACACAATGGAAACATAGTCTGGTAAAGATGAATCTATGGAGACAGAGGAGGTATGGTAATTAATCATATTTACATTTTCTTTATGTTTAAATTTGTAATTAATAAAAAATTGTCTTTGTTTTTACAGATTTTGGCTAATATGTTAAACAAAGAGCTCAAACAATTTGATGAACATGGGAAGAAAATTGAGTTTTTGTTACAAAAGGGAATTAATCATTTTCCACAAGGTACGCTGATCAGACAACAAAAAGACGAATGGGAACTTTTGGTAAAGAAGTTCACAAAAGCGACCAAGATGAAGGTATGCAAGCTAACGTGGGTGTGAAAAACGGAAATGCCATAGACGATACACCATTTGAACTTAGTGGATCACAAATGTTGGAGATTGATCAGATGGAACAACAAGCCATTTCATTAATTAAAAAGAGAAACCTCGTTAACTCTTTTAAGCCCCAAGTTTTGACTTGCATTTATCTCAACCAACACCACCAAATCCAGAATCAGAGGTGGCAGTAATAAAAAACACAATGAATAATGAAGCTGGAAAAGAAAAGAGTGCACAACCCATGGTTGAAGAAGGGCGGGAAAAAAATAAGAACCATATGGATGAGGTCAAAAAATCATCTAAAGGTACATATGTATTGTGTCATAAAAAGTGTATTGTGTCATAATATACTAATTGTGTCATATATTAACTGGATTTCAGAAAGCATGTGTTTTGAAGCTGGAAAGAATAAAACTGAAGACATGGCTGCTGAGAAAACAAAGTCGATATCAAAAATGTATATCAGGTCAAAAGAAAAGGTTGTAGCACACATTGTTGAAGAAGGGGAAACACTATAAAAGAAAAATGTGGATGAGGTTAAACAATCGGGTCAAGGAACGTATGCATATATTGTGTCATAAAGTTTGTTGTGTCATAATCTATTGTGTTATATTTTGATTGTGTCATATTTAACTTGTTAAAGGCATGATGAGTATTGAAGCTGGAAAGAAAAAGAAGGAAGACATGGTTGAGAAAGGGTAAACACGGAAAAAGAAAAATGTGGATGAGGTTAAATAATCGGGTCAAGGTACGTACGCATATATTGTGTCATAAAGTCTGTTGTGTCATAATCTATTGTGTTATATTTTGATTGTGTCATATTTTAACTTATTAAAAGCATGATGAGTATTGAAGCTGGAAAGAAAAAGAGGGAAGACATGGTTGAGAAATGGGAAACATAGAAAAATAAAAATGTGGATTAGGTTAAACAATCGGGTCAAGGTACGTACGCATATATTGTGTCATAAAGTCTGTTGTGTCAAAATCTATTGTGTTATATTTTGATTGTGTCATATTTTAACTTGTTAAATGAATAATGAGTACTGAAGCTGGAAAGAAAAAGAAGGAAGACATGGTTGAGAAAGGGGAAACAAAGAAAAAAAAATGTGGATGAGGTTAAACAAGCGGGTCAAGGTACGTACGCATATATTGTGTCATAAAGTCTATTGTGTCATAATCTATTGTGTTATATTTTGATTGTGTCATGTTGTAACTTGTTAAAGGCATGATGAGTATTGAAGCTGGAAGGAAAAAGAAGGAAGACATGGTTGAGAAAGGGGAAACACAGAAAAAGAAAAATGTGGATGAGGTTAAACAATCGGGTCAAGGTACGTACGCATATATTGTGTCATAAAACCCGTTGTGTTATAATATACTGTGTTTTATTTTGGTTGTGTCATATTTTAACTAGATGAAGGCACGATGAGTATTGAAGCTGGAAGGAAAAAGAAGGAAGACATGGTTGAGAAAGTGGAAACGCAGAAAAAGAAAAATGTGGAAGAGGTTAAACAATCGTGTCAAGGTATGTACGTATATATTGTGTCATAAAGTCTCTTGTGTCATAATCTACTATGTTATATTTTGATTGTGTCATATTTTAACTAGATGAAGGCATGAGGAGTTTTGAAGCTAGAAGGAAAAAGAAGGAAGACATGCTTGAGAAAGTTGAAACCCAGAAAAAAAAATGTGGATGAGGTTAAACAATCAAGTCAAGGTACGTACGCATATATTATGTCATAGAGTCTGTTGTGTCATAATCTACTGTGTTATATTTTGATTGTGTCATATTTTAACTAGATGAAGGTGTTAAACAAGTTGTTGATATTGATAAAACAATAAAGAATTTACCAATCCTTCAAATGGAAGCAAATGACTACATCACATATTGCCGAACCAATTTCAAGTGTAAAACTGCAACAGAATGAGGAACATGGGCAACAACAGAATGATGAACAGGGCCAAAAAGACCTACAAGAAATAGAAATTTAGCTGAAGCCCTGTGTTCTACATTCGTTTGAAGATGTCAGACCCCAAACCGCGGCCTAGGCGTATGACACATATGTTGGTACCACAATTGTAATTAAATCAGAGTTACGTTTAAATAGCGGAAGACTTATAAACTTGTGGATTAAAAATGTAATATTTACATATACAAAAGACGGGATTTAAAAGTTTCCCGTTTGATGTTTAAGGATTACTTGTTTTACTTTACAAAACCACCATTTACATTATATTAAGTTTTAAACAAAAGATCCGAGCCATCGGATATTTATAGCACTTCGCCACTCCAAGCGCTAACCTTGTTCACCTGCAAAATGTAAGAAAATACGTCAGAAACGAATGCTGGTGAATATGCTGACGCTAAAAAATATTTTCTTTACTTAATCACCCCTCGGGACTACGTAGGTCCCGGCCCAACGTGGCTTAGGAATAATCAAGTTAAAACCATGCAATTCATAAACTCAAGTCTCAATACTCGGTTCCCCCAGCAAACACCGCAACGTTCGACTAGTTGAGTGCCTATGCGTATACACAAGGTCATACTCCTCGCAGGCGAGCGTAATTGTGACCAGGTGTGATGTGCCCACCACATATGTAAGGATCTAGACAAATGTACGCGATAGCCTGAGGCAGTATTTATACCCTTGTTTATAAATGTTTTAGAGACACTTAGTCTCAGGTAAAGTTTTTCATATAACACGTTGACTCGTTTGAAAACAAGTTTGTAAAAGTTGGGGCGTATTCACCTTTTGATTTGGATCAGCTTCAAACACTGTCCGAGGGTCTTTCCCGTTGCTATCTCGCACCTATAGTACGAGTATAACCAGTTGTTAGTCGGATATACAATCCCGCTTAAGACCTTTAGTCTTATTTTATAAACTTAACCTCAATGAACCTTTAGTTCAAAATCTCTTTTGCTTTAAAACCTTTAGTTTTAAAAGTAATTTATAAACCTTTATTTTATTTATAAAACCCTACGTTTCTTCTTCTCTAAGAAACGTATTCTTTCTTTTTCTTTATTATTTAAGAATAGTTATTATCACTTAAATAATATTTTCATAACAGCAAAATATATACATATATACTTACACACATATATACATATTTATCAATTTTCATAATCTTATCTTTTATTCTTTCTTTGTTATGTTTTCTTTTATTTTATAGAGGTATCGAGTATAACCTCGACTTAAGGTTTAAGCCTTTATAATATTTTATTATTATTTATTCAGGCATTATGCCTACCTTTGTTCGGCTTATAAACCCTAATGACTCGAGCAGCACTCCGACACCACCTTGCCTTCTCTATCTTCTTGACCAAACTTCTTTTCTCGTCACCTTTCTTTTAGCATGCCAAACGATGAACACCAAAACTTCACCACTCGTCGGCACGCCTTTCGAGACTCATCGCCATGATAACGGAAAATAACAAACGCCTTCTTGGTTGGTACGTCGGTGGATGGTGGCACGAACTTCGAGGAAACGATGGCACGGAAAACGATGAATCGGGACACGCTTTTCGAGGTGGATTGACGGAAGGTTTATGAACTTCTAGAGAGATGTTAGAGAGAGAGTTGAACGCTTAATTTGGGATGTGATTTATGAGATCCCGGACTTGCTATTTATAAGCAAAATCTGGAGACCCTTCGCGATACGCGATGGCCTCCTAGGCACACATCGCGTATCGCGAAGTAGCCCAGGCTAGTCACCATATAGGTCTGCCACGTGTCGCCACATGGCAAAAGGTGTACCACGTGTTCACACGTGGCGGGCAACGTGCCACGTGTGGCCACATGTCGGGACACGTGGGTGTGCCACGTGTGGACACGTGGCAGAACTTGTGCCAGAGGTGTCAGACCATGTCATCGCGATACGCGATGACGTAGCTTCCACAACGATCGCGTATCACCGTTGACTTGCTTCTAGAAGGTTTGACTAAGCCATTCGCGATACGCGATGGGCTTGTTCTTTTTCCCGTCGCGTATCGCGATGGGACAGAAAATCAGAATTTTTATTTTGAAATTTTTGGTCCCTATACTTTGGAAGGTTGACATTTTTAACTCGAAATTTTCTCGATGTTACAAAAGACAAGTTGTAATGACAGACAAAAGGACACAATCTGAGAATAATTTTTCATCCTACTTATTTACGGGGACCGAACATTTGGTACAACACCTTTTAAATTTTATTACAAAAGTTAACACAATGATCTTTGTATAGTTACTTTATTAATTGTTATCCGTTTTTTTCAGGGATTTTATATTCTTGATTAAAGATGTTATATCATTGCCAAGAGTTGAAATGGAAAGCTTGATGCCGGGAGTTGAATTACATGCCGATGTTATAAATTTGTGGTCACATATTTTAAACGATGGAGAGAAGACAAGGGGAAAGCAATCTGTACATCGTCTATTTTGCAATATCCCAATTATTGTAAGTACATTGTGTCATTGTGTCATTGTGCCATTTTGGGTCGTATTATATGTTTTGTGTAATATTTACATATTTTTCTTTATCTAAGACGATTGTATACAATTTGACTTTAATGAAGATGAGAAGAATATATTTGATCAGTTCAGGAATAAAATGACTGAACTTTTAAAGAAAGAAAAAATGGAAACTATTGAAGACATTGATATTGTATTTGTACCAATTATTCAGGCACGCCACTTTTATGTCATCTGCTTCAACCTAAAATACATAAGGATTGTTCTCATTGACAACATTGCATCAACGTTAAGCAGTGAAGAGAAATACAATCGTTACGAAAAAAAATAGTAAGTATACAAAATCGATCATATTTCACGCCTTTTTTTTGTTTTCAAAAAACACAAACTATTTCTTTTGTTTTTTTTTTCAGAATCAAGCTTTTGAAGCTTACCTTGATCATATTTCACATCTGAAGGCAATCCTTATGAAAGCTACAAAAATAGAAGAATTACAAATTCCAAGGAAAACCTCAACCAATTATATTGATTGTGGTATTTTTTTGATGAGGCATATGGAGACTTATAAGGGTGAGGAAGCTAAGGATTGGTGTAACGATTCCGACGAAACCCGGTATACCCTAACCGGTAGACGATAGTTACGTCATATTTAATGTCGGGTACATGAATTATCATAGTAATTATACGAGAATACATGGTTCACTGTATTGATTGTACGTGAATATATAATTCATCGTATTGAATATGCGATTAATCGATCGATAGTTATTGAAACCCGAACGAATCGAGGGTTCAATTATAGACGATATATATGATATTTAGTGATGTCCCGAAGCATTAATGCTTCGGGATAAGTAAAGTACGTCACAGAAAAAGAATTTCGATTTAATGGTACGTCGGTACATTAAACGAAACCTTTAATACCAAACCGAGCAAGAGGTGATCGATCAAGCCGAAAAAGATGCGCAATAATTAATGATATGACGTTTTAAGTTAATAAATGTCATGGTTTAAGTTTTTAAAGTTTTTAAATCGGTTTTATATAAACTTCATTTTTAAGCCGAAAAACGACCGTTTTAGCCTCGTTTTAAGCCGAATTAAACATTTAACCGAAAAACGAACTGAACTAGATTATCCAAAACATTATCCGGATTGCGGAAATCCAAACATGTGGCTAAGAATAGAGAAGTGGGTCCCACCCCACCCCCTATCTAATTCCGATCGGCCTCCCATTCATCCCCTTGGCCTTCATTTCTTTTTTTTACACAAATCCTTCAAGATCCATCAATCCTCTCCAAAGTATGAACTCAAAACCGATATTTTGGAGCAAGAAAACAAGGTAAAGAATCGAGTTAATCACGTTTCCATTTTCGTTTTTTGAGTTTATTTGCAAGAAAATGAGATTTCAAAGATGAAAACCGATTCTTGCGTGATCAAGTTATGTATACGGGTTATACAAGGGATCTTGCTCCAAGAAAGGAGTTAAACGAAGCAAAAATGAATTTTTACGGTTTAAATCTTTGTTTTCGAATCATAACCGAAACTATAGTGTAAGAGGCTTGATCGTGAGTGTAACTTGCTTGGTATTGTGGTATGTTGGTTGTAGGTTCTGTATTTAGTGGTAGATAAGGCGGAAAGACGAGTTTGTAGCTTGTAGTGGCGGAAAACGAAAGGTATATTCGGTTATGTTCGGTTTTGGGATATTTGGACAGATTGTGATACGTGTAGAGTTAGGTCATTAAATTTTACAGGGATGTTCTACACATGAAAATAAGAGTTCTGTGAATTTTTGGTAATTTTTGGATAAAGGATGAATATTTGGTGAATTTAATGCTTGGTTTTGGCCAAAAATGGTGAAAAATAGTTAAATATCATGAAAAATTATGGAAAATTTCAGATAAGCTTTTTATATCATTTATAAGTCACACACAAAATTTTAGGTCATTTGGAGAAGCCTAAGTAGGCTTTTCGGTTAAACGAGTTCTAGGGTTTTCTAGCTCGGTTTTAGTGAAGATGGCGTGTAAAATGAGATTTTGGTTCTGAAAAAATTACAGGGGACTATGTAAATGGCAGGGGACATCCAGGAGAAATTTGGGATTTTTCTAAGATCGTTTGGTATTTACGACATATTTAGTGTTTAATTGGTGTTTAAAAATAGATAAATAAATTTTAAATATAAAAATAAATTCTGGAAATATTTTTATAAATTTCCCCACTGTCAAAAAGTCTTTTGTGCAAAATTTCAAGATTCGGGATTAAACGGATAATTATTTGTGCGAAAACAAACTTTTAAAGCTTAAAACGAGTGAACCGGTAAAGTTCGCTTAAGCGAGCTGACTGGTGTATAAAAACCCTAAAAATAGACTATTTTCATATAAATGAGTTAAACAAGTAAAAATGAATCATCCGAAAATAATTCGGATGAATTGAGTAATTTTAACCTATTTTAACAGTTTCCGGTACGCCAAAGACGGAAACGGGTCCCGCGGCCAATCGGGACGTCTAAACCGAGCTATAATTTCACATCTTTAATTAATTTATCAGTCAACCACTATTTTCGGGTCGTGTGTGACCAAACTCATTTTTGAAACATAAAAACGGATAACCGTGCTAGGCACGCAAATCGAGAAAAACGACTAATAGTAATTGTGACCATGGAACTCTAAACGATATCACAATCTGAGTCCGGAGAAGTATTTCGGGTACAGTACTGGGTTAACAGTGTCCCCAGATGTACCAGTTGATACGGTTAAAAGATTATATAAACAATAAGTGTATAATAACGATCGTAGGGATCATATTACAGATTGGACCTGTTAATTGATAATGATTGTTGTTACCTGCTTGCATGTGCTAAGGTGAGTTTCACGAGCCCCTTTTTCTTAACTGTTTTCGAATATTTTCTCGGGGCGGAAGCATGTTTTTACTGAAATGTTTAAATACATACTGAACGCATGGACTTGCGTGGATTTATATGTATTTTATTGTACGGGAATCGTACGGAAATGTACTAAGATGGTAATTGTCTGAGTTGCTAACATTCTAAGGCCCCGGAACACGAGTGATTAACTGAAAGCCGGTAGAGTGTGGATAGTACTATTGGTTTGACAAACCCAACTGGTCCGGCATGCATTTGCTGATGTTTCCCAGCCAGTTGCACATGTCTATTTTGTTGTTATTTATTTTGCTATGTAATGTTAGACATAGCGGTTTGGGGCAGTTCCGTGGGCGGGGGATATGCCACGGGGGTTGTGTGTGATAGTCAGAGGTTTCACTTGTGGGCTCAGCATAATTACATCGATAATAATATTATTTTATGATAACGATTTATCATGGTTTACTCGAATTGTGAAACTCACCAACTATTCGTAGTTGACCCGTTTTCTCACATGCTTTTCAGGTACAACTAAGATGAAGTGATTGCTTACGTGCTAAGTGCTTGATGTGTGTAAGATTTGCGTGCGGAATGTTTGGATACATTATAATAAATAGAATTATGTATCGTATTGTATGATGTGTGTATCACCTAGACGGTAATGAAATACAAGATAATGTAATTTGAAGTATATTAATGCATTCAGTTTTCTTTATAAACAATGTGGTTGATATCAGAGGTGTCTGTCGCATCCCGTTTACGTTTCTGCTGCGGTTGCGGGGTGTTACAGAAGTTGGTATCAGAGCCATTGGTTATAAGGAATTAGGATGTCTTTAAAAGATACCTAAAATATAACCAGTAGCTCAAGTATTATAGGATCTGAATATCAACTAATAATTTATAGTGACGAGAGCTGGATGAACTTGGATGGACAAGTGAGTTATTATGGTCCGGAACATAATAACAGACTTGTCCGCACGAGAGAATTCAGGGGATGTCACGGGGAACATTAATAGGTAAAAATGGCAACATATGTGTAAAGTATATAATATTATTTATGCGTGCTAATGTGTATATATGTATTTGTGCATATCTTGTGGGTACAAGTATTGAGAAATAAGACCCGGATAAGGAACCGGGGGAGGAAATAATAAAAAGTACCGAGGATGCTGGAATGTCTCGAGCACCGGTTGATGATAAGTCTGACTTATCGGGTCATAGTTATGATAGTACAAAATTAGATCTCCCGTTTGACATTAACCAGAAATATCTAGTAACCGTCACTCCCAACCAAAATTGATAAACCCCTTACCCTGCCAATACTGGTACCGTATATTCTAATAACCCCAGATGTTCACCCGAACCGTCGACCATCACGTACGGACGGACCCGTACCTGAACCCATTCTTATTCCATTAAGGTAAATAAATAAATAAATAAATAAAATAAAATAATAATAATAATAAATTTGATAATAAATGAGCTGATAAAAAAAATATATAGAAATATATATGTGTATTTCTCACTCTCAAACATATGAGTCATACCACCTCCAGATCGAGAATCACCGATTTTAGCGAACCTAGAACGCCTGAGGACATTGACTGAGCAAGTGATAGAATTTCCCATAATAGTAATTGAAAATATTTGAAGGCAACCCATGTTGCACGATTACCTTGAACCTTGCAGCTCCCTATGTTAACCTTACATCCGTTAGATGCCTACACCCATGTATACTCGAATAGAATGATTACCTATACACAAAGAGGTGTTGGAATCATTATAGCATAGTTGGTCGTTTGTTCGTAGGTGGTATACCGTGTATGCCGGGTATACAAACAGACACGGATATTATAACTCCGTGGTACGTAATCGTTTGGTGCTCACGGTGAGCATGTATCGGTTATGCTGACGTGCAGAAGGATATTGAAATCAAGCATATTAAACATTAATCTTTGTTGAGAAAGATCTATATGTCAGTTGGTGACAAGGGTTATGAAACATATTTAAACGTTAACCGACGTCAGGTTAAGTCCATATGTTATTATATTTGTGGGACATATATACTAGATACTAGTATGTGTAATATGTATGATAATACTTGGTGTGTATGTGTACTTGCTGTTATAATTAAGCTGGTAACGAGTCATACGGTGAAATTAATATTGATCACTGCGTACGGGATGAGTACGGCAGAATGACATAAAGAGAGTAACTCCAATGATGGAGATTGATATGATTCAGTTGATTGCTCAAAGATAGCAGATGATGATACCGAGTGTCGTATCACAGATCACTGCTAGTGTTGATGCAAATGTTATCGCAGAATTATAGATCGAGCAATCACATGATTATGAATACTTCAATTCTTAGTGTTATTACTAAGAGTGATAATGTTCCACCGAATACTATTATGACTACAAGTATTAGTTATAAACTAAACATGAATAGTAGTCGTAATGAATTAGATCCGGTATGAAGGATATGTTTGTTGGTTGTGTTAAGGAAATAATTAATAGTTTACTGATGGTAAAGGGAGGAATAGATTAGCGAGTGGATAGAAAAGATCGAAATGGTTAAGGATATTGGTAAGAGTCTAGAACATTGTGTAGTGAAATATGCTACAGATATGTTGGTAGATTATGTTGTATCGTGATGGAACACGATGGTACAAAATTATAGTTAGAAAATTATTACTCAGACGATATGGTCAGAATTTAAAATTCTTGTGCTAGAGCACTTTTATTCGAGTAATTAAGTTCAGAGATTGGAAACTGAGCTATGGAAGATAGAAATGTTGTGTGCTGATCACTTAGAACACGCTAATCGTTTGAAGGAATGGTCATGTCTGGTAACATGGCTAATTACTCCTGAAACTAAGCGAAGTGAGCGCTATATTGGGGACTAACTCCATCGATAAGGAGTATAGTCAATCCTGTAAAATATACAACCTTTGGAAGGGTTGTGTCGCAAGCCAGCATTGATATATTTGACTCTATGGGAAGCGGAATGGAAGGACGTTAGGTGAGACGTCGAGTGTTAAAGAAGAGAAATGATAAAGGTATAGTGCAAGATAGACTTTTGAATAAGTAGGTATGTCCTACAACCCAGAATTATACCAAGACTAGTTCTGGTGTGAAAATATGAACCGCATGAAGGGTCCTTCCCTAAATGTGGAAAATATGGTTATCGGCAGGAAGAAGAATGTCGAGTGATAGTAGACCACAGGTGTGGTAAAGATGGACGTAATGCCCCAATTGTGGAACCAATTGAAGCCACGTGAACCGGAAATCCCAACCCATTCTTGTACAACCACTCCGAACCCAACAGCTTCAATAACAATCCATCCAAAGAAATCAAATTATGCCAAACAGTTGTACTTGCTATGAATGTGGCAGTACAGGACGTTTCAAGAGAAATTGCCCAAAGTTGAACCAAGGTGTCGTTAGAAGACGAACCTCATGACAAGCATCAACCTCTGATCAAGCAAGGAGCCGTGCTTTTGTGAGTAATTCGAATAAAGCCCGTCATGATCCAAAGGTAGTATTAAGTATGTTGTGGTTTTAAATCAATAGACTCCAGTGATATATTTACGGTCGTCGATAGAAGTTAATTCCTGTTAACCTCCTATCATTTGGAAAGATACCGATTAGTGAAACTATAGAACCCTATACTGTAGAATCGCTAACGGTGAATCCCTAAGGGTTAACTAAATTGTTCGGAATTGTCCTATTATTCTGAACGATTAACCTATCCATATTAACCTACGACCAGTAAAGTTAAGAAGTTTTGACGTAATAGTTAACATGGATTGGCTAACTCAACATGGAGCTGAAATCAAATATGAAAAGAAGATGATTAGAAGCTCTCCTTCGGACGATGAAGCGATTAGATACAGAGAAAAGTGTACGGTATTATGTTACCACTCTAATCTCATCTTGGGATGTTATAATATTTACGACAAGAAGACGTGGTGTATTTAACAAACGCGATTGCCAAAGTATTTAAAAGAAAACATATAGGAGATATCCCGGTGGTACGCAAATTTCCACAAGTCTTCCCAGAAGAACTTCCTGGTTTACCGCCAACCCGACAGGTCGAGTTCGGAATCGATTTAATGCCTCAAGCTGGCCCTGTTGCTAAAGCATCTTACCGACTTGCACCAACTGAAATGCAAGAATTATTGGTTAAGGTTTTATACGACCTAGTTAGTCACCAAGGGGTACACCAGTGTTATTTGGGAAATGAAGGACGGAAGTGTTAGGATATGTATTGATTAGAGAGAATTGGAGAAAGTGACGATCAAGAATAGGTATTCACTTCTTCGAAGTAAATGATCTGTTTAACCGACTACAAAGGGCGATTTATTTTTAGAAAATTGGTCTTAGATATAGTTATCACCAAATGAAAAATCCAAGACGAGGACGTTGCAACAACAGCGTTTCAGACTCGCTACGGCCATTATGAATTCTTAGTTATGCCTTTCGGGCTAACAAATGCGCCGGCAGCATTCATGGAACTCATGAACCGAGTCTGTAAACTTTATTTTGACAAATTTGTCATAACATTCATTGATGATATTTTGATATATTCGCAACGTAAAGAAGAGCACGAATGACGGTTAAGGAAAATTGTGGAAGTGTTAAAGCAAGAGGAGTTGTACACGAAGTTTTCGAAATGTGATTTTTAATAAAGAAGGCATAATCCCTTGGTCATGTTGTAAAGCAACAAGGACTTCACATAGACCCAAACAAGATAGAAACCATTAAAACTGTGCCAAGTTCCGATTTTAAGTCTCCCCGATAGAGACGATGGTTTTGTCGCGTGTTGTGACGCATCGCGTAAAGGGTTAGGATGCGTGTTGACGCAGTATAATAAGGTTATAGCCTATGCTTCCCGACAGTTAAAAGTACATGAGAAAAATTACACTACTCACGACTTAGAACTTGGAGCGGTTATCTTCGCACTTAAAATGTGGAGACATTATCTCTATGATACGAAGTGCACCATCTTCACCGATCATAAAAGTTTGCAGCACATATTCGATCAGAAAGAACTGAATATGAGGCAACGAAGATGGGTCGAGTTGTTAAGCGATTATGACTGTGACATCCGTTACACCCCGGCAAGGCTAACGTCGTAGCCGATGCTTTGAGTAGGAAAGGTCGGGTTAAGCCACTGCGAGTGCGAGCGCTAGGGATGAAGGTCCAGCCGAACTTTTCGGATCTGATTCGAGTCGCTCAACGTGAGGCGTTGAAAGAGGAACAGCGAAAAGGAGGAACTTTACGGCAATGAGAAGAATTTTGAACAGCGCGTGGACGAAATTCTCCACTTCAAAAATCGGGTTTGGATCCCGACCCTCCATGACCTTCGTGAATTAATCTTGGACAAAGCGCATAGATCGAAATATTCCATACATCCGGGATCGGAATAGACTATTGATGATACGAATATCTGAAAGGATTGTATTAATGGCCGAGTTTGGAGAAAGATATGGTTACGTATGTTGGTGAATATTTAAATTATGCAAGAGATAAGGCTGCACGCCGAAAACCCTAGGGAACGCTACAACGACAGAAAAATTCGCCAATGATAGTGGGAATAAATTACAATGGATTTCGGGACGCAAATTCCCAAGATATATCAAAGGCATGAGGTAAATTGGGTAATCGCGGATCGATTAACCAATCCTCGCATTTCATCCCAATCCATGTCGATTACCACAATGAATTCTCGCCCAATTTCATGATGGTGAAATGGTATCTTGTCGTGGAGTACCATTTTCAATTATCTCAGATCGAAATAGTCATCCAACTACCATGATTGGAAGGAGGGGAAGGAAGCATCGAGAGCTTGAAGCTTTCTATGGGTGAAGTAATTATCACCAATTTGTTAAATTGAAAATGGGCGTCAATCAAGCCATAATATTTGAATTGATTCGAGAATCAACCAATCGGATTTATAATATTTAAGATAAGTTGAAAGCAGCGCGAGATTGGCAAAGGATTTATGCCAACATTCATAGGAAACCATTGTCACTGGAAGAGGTGACAAGGCATTTTTAAGGTATCACCTTAGAGAGGTGATATGAGGTTTGGCAAAACCGAAAATATCTCCTCAATATATTGGACCTCATGAGACTATCTCCATGATTGGTCATTTAGTTTATCGATTAAGGTACTCCAGGGGCTAAGTGCTATACATGATGTTTTGCCATGTATACGGATTGAAAAGTACCTATGCGACGAGGCAACGAAAGTACCAGTAACGGAGGTACTCATGGAAGACATGCCTGATATCATAAATAATTCCGTAGAGATAGTAGACGGGAAAACTAAACAGTTTGGACACACCAAGCTTTATTGATTAAGATTAAGTGGAATTCACAGCGAGGACCAGATTATACCTGGTAACGCGAGGGTGTATTCTGAAGGAAAAAACCCCCACCTTTCCCTCGGAAAGGGATAGTGAGCGTGTAAAATTTCGAAAACGAAATTTCTTAACGGGGGGAGAATGTTACGATTCCGACGAAACCCGGTATACCCTAACCGGTAGACGATAGTTACGTCATATTTAATGTCGGGTACATGAATTACCATAGTAATTATATGAGAATACATGGTTCACTGTATTGATTGTACGTGAATATATAATTCATCGTATTGAATATGCGATTAATCGATCGATAGTTATTGAAACCCGAACGAATCGAGGGTTCAATTATAGACGATATATATGATATTTAGTGATGTTACGAAGCATTAATGCTTCGGGATAAGTAAAGTACGTCACAGAAAAAGAATTTCGATTTAATGGTACGTCGGTACATTAAACGAAACCTTTAATACCAAACCGAGCAAGAGGTGATCGATCAAGCCGAAAAAGATGCGCAATAATTAATGATATGACGTTTTAAGTTAATAAATGTCATGGTTTAAGTTTTTAAAGTTTTTAAATCGGTTTTATATAAATTTCATTTTTAAGCCGAAAAACGACCGTTTTAGCCTCGTTTTAAAGCCGAATTAAACATTTAACCGAAAAACGAACTGAACCAGATTATCCAAAACATTATCCGGATTGCGGAAATCCAAACATGTGGCTAAGAATAGAGAAGTGGGTCCCACCCCACCCCCCTATCTAATTCCGATCGGCCTCCCATTCATCCCCTTGGCCTTCATTTCTTTCTTTTACACAAATCCTTCAAGATCCATCAATCCTCTCCAAAGTATGAACTCAAAACCGATATTTTGGAGCAAGAAAACAAGGTAAAGAATCGAGTTAATCACGTTTCCATCTTCGTTTTTTGAGTTTATTTGCAAGAAAATGAGGTTTCAAAGATGAAAACCGATTCTTGCGTGATCAAGTGATGTATACGGGTTATACAAGGGATCTTGGTCCAAGAAAGGAGTTAAACGAAGCAAAAATGAATTTTTACGGTTTAAATCTTTGTTTTCGAATCATAACCGAAACTATAGTGTAAGAGGCTTGATCGTGAGTGTAACTTGCTTGGTATTGTGGTATGTTGGTTGTAGGTTCTGTATTTAGTGGTAGATAAGGCGGAAAGACGAGTTTGTAGATTGTAGTGGCGGAAAACGAAAGGTATATTCGGTTATGTTCGGTTTTGGGATATTTGGACAGATTGTGATACGTGTAGAGTTAGGTTATGAAATTTTACAGGGATGTTCTACACATGAAAATAAGAGTAATGTGAATTTTTGGTAATTTTTGGATAAAGCATGAATATTTGGTGAATTTAATGCTCGGTTTTGGCCAAAAATGGTTAAAAATAGTTAAATATCATGAAAAATTCTGGAAAATTGCAGATAAGCTTTTTATATCATTTATAAGTCACACACAAAATTTTAGGTTAGTTGGAGAAGTCTGAATAGGCTTTTCGGTTAAACGAGTTCTAGGGTTTTCTAGCTCGGTTTTAGTGAAGATGGCGTGTAAAATGAGATTTTGGTTCTGGAAAAATTACAGGGGACTATGTGGATGGCAGGGGACATCCAGGAGAAATTTGGGATTTTTCTAAAATCGTTTGGTATTTACGACATATTTATTGTTTAATTGGTGTTTAAAAATAGATAAATAAATTTTAAATATAAAAATAAATTCTGGAAATATTTTTATAAATTTCCCCACTGTCAAAAAGTCTTTTGTGCAAAATTTCAAGATTCGAGATTAAACGGATAAATATTTGTGCAAAAACAAACTTTTAAAGCTTAAAACGAGTGAACCGGTAAAGTTCGCTTAAGCGAGCTGACTGGTGTATAAAAACCCTAAAAATAGACTATTTTCATATAAATGAGTTAAACAAGTAAAAATGAATCATCCGAAAATAATTCGGATGATTTGAGTAATTTTAACATATTTTAACAGTTTCCGGTACGCCAAAGACGGAAACGGGTCTCGGGGCCAATCGGGACGTCTAAACCGAGCTATAATTTCACATCTTTATTTAAATTATCAGTCAACCACTATTTTCGGGTCGTGTGTGACCAAACTCATTTTTGAAACATAAAAACGGATAACCGTGCTAGGCACGCAAATCGAGAAAAACGACTAATAGTAATTGTGACCATGGAACTCTAAACGATATCACAATCTGAGTCCGGAGAAGTATTTCGGGTACAGTACTGGGTTAACAGTGTCCCCAGATGCACCAGTTGATACGGTTAAAAGATTATATAAACAATAAGTGTATAATAACGCTCGTAGGGATCATATTACAGATTGGACCTGTTAATTGATAATGATTGTTGTTACCTGCTTGCATGTGCTAAGGTGAGTTTCACGAGCCCCTTTTTCTGAACTGTTTTCGAATATTTTCTCGGGGCGGAAGCATGTTTTTACTGAAATGTTTAAATACATACTGAACGCATGGACTTGCGTGGATTTATATATATTTTATTGTACGGGAATCGTACGGAAATGTACTAAGATGGTAATTGTCTGGTTGCTAACATTCTAAGGCCCCGGAACACGAGTGATTAACTGAAAGCCGGTAGAGTGTGGATAGTACTATTGGTTTGACAAACCCAACTGGTCCGGCATGGATTTGCTGATGTTTCCCAGCCAGTTGCACATGTCTATTTTGTTGTTATTTATTTAGCTATGTAATGTTAGACATAGCGGTTTGGGGCAGTTCCGTGGGCGGGGGATATGCCACGGGGGTTGTGTGTGATAGTCAGAGGTTTCACTTGTGGGCTCAGCATAATTACATCGATAATAATATTATTTTATGATAACGATTTATCATGGTTTACTCGAATTGTGAAACTCACCAACTATTCGTAGTTGACCCGTTTTCTCACATGCTTTTCAGGTACAACTAAGATGAAGTGATTGCTTACGTGCTAAGTGCTTGATGTGTGTAAGATTTGCGTGCGGAATGTTAGGATACATTATAATAAATAGAATTATGTATCGTATTGTATGATGTGTGTATCACCTAGACGGTAATGAAATACAAGATAATGTAATTTGAAGTATATTAATGCATTCAGTTTTCTTTATAAACAATGTGGTTGATATCAGAGGTGTCTGTCGCATCCCGTTTACGTTTCCGCTGCGGTTGCGGGGTGTTACAATTGGGCTTGTGGATTTTTGAATGAGGAAACGAAAAGGCAAGAGGCGCAAATCGTAGATTTACGCAGGAAGTATGCTGCTAAGATTGCTTTGCATGATATAAATGAGAACAAAAACTTTGTTATAGAAAGGGTTAAACTTTATATGGCAAAATCAGCAGCTGATAGAAAAAAGCTACAAAGTAAGGCGAAAAAGAGAATACTAAAAAAGTTGGCTAGTGAAGTGGATTGAAGACAAAATGTATGGTTGGTATGTGTTATTGTGTCATATTTGGAATGTATTTTGGTTCGTCTCGAATATTATATGAAATATGCATTGTATGATTGTATTTGTCAATTTTAATATCACTATGTTTATGATGCAAAAGTTGATTAGTTTGAATGGTTTATGACAGGTGAAGTATGAAGGCTAGAAATATGACACAATGTGAATTTGACACAATGACCATTATTATACAATAAAACTTCTGAACTGGTTGTTGCTTCTTTCTCTTTAATGCTTAACATTTAGACTAAACAAACATTCCAGTGTGACACAATGACCATTATAACACAATATATCAAATATGACACAATGACCATTATAACACAATAAAAGCTAAAAGTAAGCCACTCAATTCAAACCAAAAAATTCCAGTATGACACAAAAAAATTATTGAGACTCTGAATCTTGCAAACAATAAAAACATGGACATTCCAGTATGACACAATGACCATTATAACACAATATATCAAATATGACACAATGTGAATTTGACACAATGACCATTATTACACAATAAAACTTCCGAACTGGTTGTTGCTTCTTTCTCTTTAATGCTTAACATTTAGACTAAAAACATTCTAGTATGACACAATGACCATTATAACACAATATATCAAATATGACACAATGTGAATTTGACACAATGACCATTATTACACAATAAACTTCTGAACTGGTTGTTGCTTCTTTCTCTTTAATGCTTAACATTTAGACTAAAAACATTCTAGTATGACACAATGACCATTATAACACAATAAAGGCTAAAAGTAAGCCACTCAATTCAGACCAAAAAATTCCAATATGACACAACGAGAATTAGACCCAATGATCATTGTTACACAGTAAACTAAAGTAAAAATTTATTGAGACTGAATCTTGCAAACAAGAAACTCCTGAACTGGTTGTTTCTTCTTTCTCTTTAATGCTTTGTAAGTATAACCTTCAAGTGCGTATATTGTGACCAACACCTTTGCAGAAACCACATCCCCTGTGTTTGTCCCCAGCTTTACTAATTGCTATCTCACGAGCTGACTTGAAACGTTTATGACTCCCACAACCTTTTGTTCTTGTTCTAACAGGATTTATGATTGTAACACTACATGATTCTTTCATTCCAGTCATTTCTGCAAATCTATCTCTCCTGCTAGGTGGCGGGGCAACAACTTGAGCCTCATCAGCCTTAGACATGTAATCTTTGACATAATCTCTATAAAGACACAATTGTTCTTTGTTACTAACCAATTTATTTATACTATACTCATGAGTAAACCTAAGTTGACGAAGAACAACTTCAACATCTGCACTATTTTCCCCAAACTCTTCGGGCCTAAAAGAAGAAAGTGACGTATTTGAAATAGATTCCTTTCTCCATAGCCTAACAATATACTTCTTCGGGAATTCTGTTACGAAACTAATTCTAAGAACATGAAAAATATGTCTACATAGTAATCCGAACAATTCAAATCTTCTGCAGCTGCATGATATTGTTTGATCTGCCCCTCGATACATAACCTACACAAAAAGAACACAAACAAAAAGGATTAACAGAAATACACAATTATTACACAAAGCAAAAAAGAAAAGATATAATGACACAATGAATAACATTAATATTACATAATGAAAAGCAAATATAAGAAAAAAAATAAAAAGAAATAGGAACTGAAACCTCAAAAATTGTAGAGCATGGCTGCTTCAAATCCTCAATTTCAAACTTCAAAAAATCACCAACTGGTTGTCTAGTAACAGAAGCACAACTATGAATACCATCCTCTATCACTAGTTGTTGATAAAAAAAATCGTTCGTGTAAAATTTTTTGAGCTTGACTCTCAAGAACGAACGTTGGATTTATAAATCCAGGAATGGTGTATCGAGAGTGGCGATCATTTCCTCTATGCTCATACTATTGAGACTCAACTGCCGCTTTAAAAGTGACTAAAAAACTCAACTAATGTTGACCTTGGATTACAAAACTGGTTTAAAAAATGGTTGTCACTTTCTAATCTTGACGTGGTACGCATAAGTCCAAAAATAATTCTCTTGTAGATAATACGCAGGTATCCAGTCTTTTCTAATCTTATAAAGATCAGCCAACCACTCACTTAAGCCATATTCAGAAAGAATTGAGGGCCATGTCTCTTCAAACTCATCCGTTGTAATAGAATCTGTCCACACAATCTGAGCTAAGTTTTCTTTGAACTCAGCAACATTAGGCGTCGCTGTCCCAACCTACAAAAGAAAAAAAACAATAAAAAAAAGACACAATGCATAAATATGACATAATACAGAAACGGAGTAATGCATAAATATGACACAATCCATAAATATGACACAATACAGAAACAGAATAATGCATAAATATGACACAATACCTTACTAGCACTTTCTCCCAAATATGCCACATACATAATCTATGTCGGCTATTTGGAAAAACATCCTGAATAGCCCTCTTCATAGTAGCACCTTGGTCAGTAACAACTACTTTAGGTGTAGAACCAAAGGCATGAGCATATGCCCTCAATAACCACATGTATGAGTCAGCAGTTTCTGTAACACCCCGTAACCGCAGCGGAAACGTACACGGGATGCAACAGACACATCTGATATCAACAGCATTGTTTATAAAGAAAACACCACTACATTAATTTAAACGTATTACATTGTTCTGAGTTTCATAACCATCTAAGCGTTATCATATAAGTGTTACCGATAGTACATTAACATATTTAATGCAACATATAGATCTCTAGACTTCCACAAAATAGCACACAGCATCGAACACATATCACTCATTCCAATTTGAGTGTACCTAGAAAGCATGTAAAGAAAACGGGTCAACTACGAATAGTTGGTGAGTTTCACTAATTTAAATAAACCATGACAAATCATTATAAAAATCATTAATAAGCGATATAATTATACTGAGTTCACGAGTGAAAACTCTGTTAACCCCGAAACACATCAAATTACCCATGGGGACACTGTTAACCCAGAACCATATCTAATAACCTCTGGGGACACTGTTAACCCAGAAACATATTTAATAACCTCTGGAGGCACTGTTAACCCAGAACATTTCCAATATCCTCTGGGGACACTGTTAACCCAGAAATACATTTAATAACCTCTGGGGACACTGTTAACCCAGAACACTGTTTTGGGCCTTACAATATTAGCAACTCAGTTAATTACCATCTTAATACATTACCGTACGATTTCCGTACAATAAACATTATATAAATACATTCGTTTCCATGCGATTAGCATGTACTTAAGCACTTTGATAGAAACATGCTTTCCGCCCCGGGAAAATATTTAAAACAGTTCAGTAAAAAGGGGCTCGTGAAAACTCACCTTCTTGTGAGCAAGATGTACTACGGTGCACGGCTACTGGTACAGATCTGTAATACGATCCCCCAAATTGTTACTACACAATTTCTATCAATATAACTTAAATTCGTGTTAACCGGTACGTCTGGGGACACTGCTAATCCAGTACCGTACACGATCCGGGGACAATGTTAACCCCGAAATACTTTTCAGGACTTAGATTGTGATATCACTTAGAGTTCTTTAGTCAAAACTACCGTTAGTTTGTTTTCTCGTTTTGCGTGCCTAGCACGGTTAACCGTCTTTATGTTTTCAAAAATGAGTTTGGTCACATACGACCCGAAAATAGTTGTTATTTATATTTTAATTAGAGTGGTGAAATTAGAGCTCGGTTAGACACCCCGTTTGGCCGCGGGGCCCGTTTCCGCCTTTAATACACCGGAAACGGTTAAGTCGGGTAAAATTACCCAAATCATCCGAATTATTTTCGGATGATTTATTTTTACTTGATTAACTTAGTTTCATAAAAATCATCCATTTTTAAGGTTTTCAAACACCAGTCAGCTCGCTTAGGCGAACTTCGCCGGTTTACTCGTTTTAAGCTTTAAAAGTTTATTTTTAAGTTCCATTTAGCACAAATAAATATCCGTTTAGTCTCGGACCTTGAAATTTTGTACAAACCATATTTTGACAGTAAGGAATTTTATAAAATTTTTCCAGAATTAATTTTTATATCTAAAATTTATTTAACCATTTTTAAACGTCATTTAAACACCAAATATGACGAAAATAACAAACGACCTTCGAAAAATCCCAAATTTTTCTGGGATGACCCCTGTCACCCACATAGTTCCCTTTAATTTTTCCAGAACCAAAAACATATTTTTCATGCCATTTTTACCAAAACCGAGCTAGAAATCCCTAGAACTCGTTTTACCGAAAAGCCTACTTAGACTTCTCCAATGAATCTGAAATTTTGTGTGTAACTTTTATATGTTATAAAAAGCTTATCTTAAATTTTCCAGAATTTTTCATGATGTTTAGCTATTTTTCACCATTTTTGGCCAAAACCGAGCATTAAATTCACCAAATATTCATCCTTTATCCAAAAATTACCAAAATTTCACAGATCTCATATTTTCATGTGTCGATCATCTCTGTGAAATTTCGTGACCCAACTCTTGGTCTATCACAATCTGTCCAAATTATCTAAATCATACGAAAACCGAACTATCTTGTGTTTTCTAGCGTTAGATCGCAAAGATCTTGGTTTCTAGCCTTTGCTAGCCACTAGATACAACACTTACAAGCACAACAACACCACACCAAGCAAGTTATACCCACAATCAAGCCATTTCTTTCATGGTTTCGATTAAAACATCAAAACAAAGATTTTGACCGTAAAAATTCGTTTTTGACTCTTTTAACTACTTTCTTGGACCAAGATCCTTTGTATAACTTGTATACATCACTTGATCCTCCAAGAATCGGTTTCATCTCGGGTTTTCACCCATTTTTCATTTGAAACCTCATTTCCTTGTAAATGAACCAAGAAAAGAAGATAAACACGATCACAACTCGGTTTTTACCTTGTGTTCTTGCTTAAAAACTTGGGTTTTGGATGGATGTTGAAGGGTGTTGAGAGGATTTGGAGAGTAATATTGGAGAAAAAAGAAAAAGTGAATGTGTATGTGTGTAGCATGGACCGATCGGTCCATGTTATGTTAGTGGGGGGGCCCACATCTCCAACCATAGCCACACATTCGGATTGTGTAATCCGGATAATGTTGTGGATAATCTGGTTCAGTTCGTTTTTTGGTTAAACGTTTAATTCCGCTCAAAACGAGGCCAAAACGGTCGTTTTTCGGCTTAAAAATGAAATTTATATAAAACTGATTTAAAAACTTTAAAAACTTAAACCATGACGTTTATTGACTCAACACATCATATTGTCGGTAATTGTGCATCTTTTTCGGCTTGATCGATCGTCTCTTGCTTGGTTTGATATTAAAGGTTTCGTTTAACGTACCGACGTACCATTAAATCGAAATCCTTTTTCTGTGCTATAATTTACTCATCCCGAAGATTTAATACTTCGTAAACCTTACTAAACATCATATATTTCGTATATAATGTAATCCCCGATTCGTTCGGGTTTCAATAACCGTTCATAGGTTAATCGTAATTCCAATACGACTATCTGTATATTCGAGTATAATTCGTACGGTGAATCTTATATACTCGTATAAACACATTATAATTCATATATTCAGTATTGAATAACACGTAAATAGTATATTCCGGCTAGGGTATACCTGAATTTGCCGGAATCGTTACAGTTTCAGATCCAAGAAGCGCAGCTTCAAGTGTAATATTCCTGTTGTGGTTATCTATACCAGTGAAAGGGATAAACACCATATCATACCTAGAAAACAAAATCAAAAGGTTAAAAACAAAAAAAAAATGACACAATGAATGAAGAAAGACATAATGAAATTTTGAGTCTTGTTTGATCGATAGGTTGCATCAAACCCTACAACATCACTAAAAACCAAGTAACTTTTCTTTGAATTCTCATCAGCCCAGAACAAACCACCTAAAGTCCCGTCTTCTTTAATAGTGTAATCAAATGAAAAATTGGGACAATGCTTCGTTTTCTTCTCAAGACGTTTAATTACCATATCTGCATCGTATTCACTAACGTATTCACTTTGACGCGTCTTAAAATTCTTAAAGTCATTCTTTGTTGCACCTACCTGCTCATAATCACCATACAAACTCTTCAAAATATTAAACGCTTTAACAGGCCCTAGATTTACTTGAGACAACGTTTGAATAGCACTTTCTTTTACATAATCTACCCATTATTTGCATCATCTAATGTACTATACTCACTTCCACTTCTAAATCCTTCCTTAGAACAAACATAATACTTCAATTTCAAAAGACCATGATTAGTGTATGCACAGTTCTTCCTAAAACTAAAACCACTAGCATGAGCATAGCTAACATAAAAACCATAGGCAAGCTCAACAGAATCAAACACCATACCTATAACAGGTTTAAGTGATTGACTCACAACAGGTTTGTAATATATTTTTCCAGACCTCGGGGATACACGTTCTTCACCAAGTTCATTGTAAACTCCAACATCTAAATCAATAAAACTCTGTTAACTTGTTAAGTATACACAAATTTCAATATAAAATATAACACAATGCTAGCAGAAACTATTTTATCAGTAAGACACAATGATGTTACAAAAAGGCGCAATACTTGTAAACGAAAATCAAATAATACAATAAAAATCGATTTATCAAATTGAAGCAAAACATTAAATCGATTCAATACACTTTGAATCAAAAAAATCGGATGAAATAAACTGAATCAATCAATTGAATCAAAATAAATGGAGAAAAAATCGTACAAGATCCATCATCGTTCATGGCATAATTTGTATCTGAATTCTAACCAAATCCTTCATCGTTCATAGCTTGATTTCGTAATCTTCTATTTGATTTCACCGATTAAGATGTATAATTTGTTTAGATTTGTTGATCGATTCTTATATGGTCGATTGTCACGTATATGTAGTAAATTGATAAAGATCTGGGTTTAGAAAATAAACCAATAAAGTTCCAAAAATATCCTTCCTTCCTAAAATCAGGTTGATGGGAAGATTGCCACGTGTCATAATCCTATTCCTTCTCATCCTTCTTATTTTTTAATCCCTTTGTATTTTAACTTTACCCTCGGATTTGAATTATGTGTTTGCCTCTTATATATCATCAGTTTATGATATATGATGTTGACACAAGTTAACATGATCCTGTAAATAAGTCAACAACGTACTTTAACCAGATTTTGATAATTTCATGGTCCGTCAATAAGTCAACATGATACTTTGACCACACTTTTATACAAATATTCTGATTTTAGTGAACCAAATATTTGGTAGTTTTGTTAAAAGAGGTGACGTTTATTTATTCAATTTTGACAAAATGGTAAAAGACGTCATTATGTTTGCACGGTTTTTCAATCGACGTCATTTGGCAAACTTAATGACAGAAAACATCATTTATGCTTAAAAACCTTATCACATTACGTCATTTGACACTAACCCTGTTAATTTTTCAGGTTAAATCTGGTCATGTGCCTTGCACATGAGGATACTTTTGTAATTTTATCATCTATATAATATAAGAAGGATAATTATCAATCTCTCTCTCCCTCTTCTCTCTCTCTCTCTCTCTCTACTCCTTTCCCTCTCTACACCACAGAACCAACAGTAGGAACACTCCCTGTTTACCATTAACTCCGACGAAAAGATAAGCCGCCGCCGTTGCGACCTTCTGTCACCACATTCCCAAATATCCAAGAATTTGATAAACACCAGAATTTGAAACCCCTAAATTCAAACCCTAGAATTTCAATAACTAAAATTCAAGTTCTGAATCTTCAAATAATCCAACCATGAACATCATATCTGAGTAAAAAGCCTTTGAATCTGAGAAAACTAACAGTGGGTTTGATAATAGACCTAATCCAAATAACATAGTTACTCAATCAGTACTATGTTGGTAATGGAGGTGGGTGGTGGCGGCAGCAGAAGGTGGTGACAGTGGCATGCGATGGGTGGCGGTGCTGGCGGTTGGCAACAAGTGGCGGTGGTTGTATGGTTGGTAATGGTGGTGTTGGTGGTTTAAGATGAAATCTGGGAAGAAAAAGAAGAAAGAATGGGAGGGATAAGAGTTTTTAATTAGAGAGAGAGAGAGTTTATTTGTTTTTATATATAATGTTTTTAGTTATTAAATAAATGGCGTGTAAAGTTACAAAACTACCCTTATGTGTCTTGCACATGATCTGATTTAACGGAAAAATTTAACTGGGTTAGAGATAAAGGACTTAATGTGAAAAATATTTGAAACATGAAGTATGTTTTCTGTCATTAAGTTTGCCAAATGACGTCGATTGAAAAACCGTGCAAACAAAAATTACGTCTTTTACCATTGTATCGATATTTTTTTTCTCTACTCGTGTAATATCTATTTAGTATTCAATCATTTATTTCTTCATTTGACCCGTCATGGCAATGAAACAAAAAATAAACTTGAACGGATCAAACGGGCCGACCGGGTTAAAAGTCACTTTATCAAGGTAATGGTATATAGGTGTCGTGGCCTGGGAATGTATCTGTTACTCTAATTTTGTTACGTAAAAATGAATTTATTTTAATAACGTTGTTGCAAAAAAGTAATGTACTTGACACTCAAAAGGCATATTATTTAGTGTTTCATGTAATTTGTGATCAATAATAAACGTATAAAGATGTAAGTTACATGATCGACAAATTATTTGGGTCTAAATGATTTTTTTTTGATTTTTTTTTTTTGATAAAAATGATTGGTTTGGTAGGTTTTCTTAAGATTAATTGTGTTTCCATTAAGGAGGGTGAACCAATCTTATGTAATTGCCACCTTAACAAAGACTGATATATGTTTCATTTGTATGTGATTTTGTGCGTGAAACTTATAGGGAAATCCTACATAACCTATGGTTGGAACTGACACAAATCTTGCAACATATCGGATTAATTAGTATACAGCCATCTAGGGTGTATTGTGTCATAGAACACAGTTGAGAAGAGATTCTTATACCCGTGCCATGGTTCACAGTACCATTATGAGGGCACGGTTATTAAAGATCTTGCTAATCTGGTAAGTTCTTTTAAAAAACTTAATAAATATATAAATAATTATGTGTAAGCGTGTCTATCAACGAGGTATACGAATCTAATCAGTGCGAAATTTTGTGTTAATAGTCTTTGGAAGTGGCTAATGTGGATGTTGAAGATGACAAAGTAGTTTTTGCTCCATGGACGGAACCGATTTCAGAACATGTGTGTTTTTGTTTCGCGATTGGTGTTTTAGAAACTACATTTATTGACTATAGTGTGTTGTGTTTTGCAGTTGATGTTTTAGGTTGTGTTTTTAATGTTCAAAGTAGTTTTAATGACCAATCTTAACCGGTATGGTAGGATATGGAGCATGGCAATCAAGACAACAGATATATCGCATTTTAGAACTTTAAACCACAAGATGATATATGATTCAGAAAATAGTGCAGCTCAACACGATTTGAGCAGATATGACGCGTTATTTCAATTATATTCTTAGTATTTTATTCTTATTATATAATTATTTATTTATTCATAACCCATGAAAACAATAAACATTGCATTACAATATCGTTTTAGATACAAAATACTACAATGGAATTTCATCAAATTCTTCAATAGTAATTGATTGATCGAATATCAACCCAGTTATTTATTAATCACTTATAATGATCTTATTTCATGATTGCTTCAAACGTCTTTGTAACCGGACCTGAGACTCAGAGAGTAACAAGCATTAAACATTTTAAAGTATTATTTTATACTATGTAATTGTTAGATGATAACAAAATACTATAAGCCCAGAAACTAAGCTTAAAGTTCAACCTACTCGAGCCATAAACATAACATGATTTATTGATTCATGTAACCTTTGATTTAAATACAAAATTTGCACCTCAAAGTTTATGTTTACGTAGAAACCTAAACACATCTAAATGGAAATTATATTTTCAGAATAATATAAAAAAATCTAAATAAACCCGCGTAATACACGGGCTAAAAGCTAGTATATATATAAACGAAACTTCCTTACATTCTCTTAAACTACCAGATGATTTTATATGTAAATGGAGGTTTCCCATGTATTTGACCCAAATTCACGGGTAAGGGTCTCACCAAACACAAATAGCCCTTAAACGGGTTATAACATCTCATTAAATTAAAAACTAATCTCACTAAATATTTGATATGATAATACTATAAAATATGGATATACTAAAAAGTAATATCTTATTTTTTTTAAATGATATTATTTATAATTAAGAAACAAATTTATAGTAAAAAATAAGTGGGTCATGAGTCTCATCAAACCCAAAATGGAGGTTTCCCATGTATTTGACCCAAATTCACGGGTATGGGTCTCACAAAACCCAAATAGATAGCCCTTAAACGGGTTATAACATCTCATTAAATTAAAAACTAATCTCACCAAATATTTGATATGATAATACTATAAAATATGGATATACTAAAAAGTAATATCTTATTTTTTTTTAAATGAATTTATTTATAATTAAGAAACAAATTTATAGTAAAAAATAAGTGGGTAATGAGTCTTATCAAACCCAAATAGCTTTCAAACCCAGTTATAACATCTCATTTATTTGTGAAACTCTTTCATCATCAACCCTAGTATATTATTAACTTCCTTACGATAAATAAAATTAAAATTCAATATGAAATTTTATAAAATATGGATATACTAAAAATTAGTATCCAATTTTTAAAAAATATATATATTATTTATAATTAAGAAAAACTTTAAAGTAAAAAAAAAATAAGCAGGTGGTGATTCTCACTAAACTTAGATAAATTTTAAATCATGTTACATCCCATTTGTTTGTGAAACATGTTCATCATTAAATCCTAAATATATTATTAACTTATATACAATAAATAAAATTAAAATCCAGAAAAATATATAATTATTAGAAACAAATAATATAAAACAACCCGTATTACGATGGATAAAAACTAGTAATAATATATGTGTATTGTAAACTGTAAAGAAAAAAAACGCCTTAAATAAAGTTTGTGTCTAAACATACAAAAAATATATTCTCAGAATGCTGTATTTTATTGAAACGAATATTATTGCTATAAAATTAATTACTATTAATTTATTTAAGAATCAAAGTCAATAGTGAACTTTGTGAAATTTTAATTTAACTTAAATTTAAAGGACTGAAATTGTTAAATAACCAAAGATGTAAAAAACCTATAAAAAAATAATCGAAAACTTCCATTGTAGAGCTCTAATCACGTCCAACCTAGTGGCGGACCCAAAAAAAAGTATTTCTGTATGGGTCGGAACTATTCAATAGTTGGATATGTATGTATATATTTATAATAAAACTGTTTCGATTCGGGTCATGTCACTTAATAAATAGATAAACCAAATTAGTGTCAATTATATAACACAAATACGTCAATTAATATTAAACAATGTCTCAGGAAAGTCAGGGATGGTCATTTCACAGCTGCAGTCAAGGTATTATGCTCAAGTGGGGTTGCCCCTCTCGGAGATTCAACCATGAAAGCCCTCATTGATAAACACCCAGTGGTGCCGCCTCCGTCCTTGCCTTCTAGCTCTGTCGTCCTGCCTACTCTCTCTGTGGATGGGGACTGTGTGCTTAGATGTATCCGATCATTTCCTAAAGGGACCTCATGCGGGAGAGACGGGATGCGGGCGCAACACTTGTTGGACGCTCTTAGTGGTGAGGGATCAGTGACTTCCATGGGTCTGCTCTCAGCCATCACTGAAGTCGTCAACTTATGGCTAGGGGGTCTGTGCCCCAAGGTGCTCGCTGAGTTTATTGCTTCGGCCCCCTTACCCGTTTATTAAAGCCGGATAATGGAATTCGGCCCATTGCTGTGGGGGCTATCTGGCGTAGGTTGGTTTCTAAAGTGGCTATGAAGATGGTTGGGAAGGAAATGACTCAGTATCTAGGGGACTTTCAGTTTGGGGTGGGGACCCCTAATGGGGCAGAGGCGGTGCTTCACAGCGCGAACCGGTTTCTTAACTCCTTTCACGCGGACGGCTCTTTAGCTATGCTTACCGTGGACTTCTCCAACGCCTTCAATATGGTCGACCGCACAGCCCTTCTCCGAGAGGTTCATCATCATTGCCTTTCTATCTATCTATGGGTCCAGTTCCTTTATGCCCAGTCGGCTAGGTTGTACGTTGATGATGACTGTATAGGGGCTACTACTGGGGTTCAGCAGGGAGACCCCCTTGGGCCCCTCCTCTTTGCCTTAGCATTACACCCTCTTGTTCTCCGGGTACAAAATGACTGTAACCTCCCATTTCATGCTTGGTACTTGGATGATGGGAGTATTATTGGTGGTGCCAACGAAGTCGCTAAAGCCCTAGACATTATCAACTCGAAGGGCCATCATTGGGGCTGCAACTTAATATTAAGAAAACCGAGGTTTTTTGGCCAGCGTGTAATGGGGTGAAAGTCAAAGATGGGCTCTTCCCTAGTGGGATTGGTAGACCAGAGAGAGGGGTAAAGCTCCTTGGAGGGGCTATTAGTCGAGATCCCTACTTTATTAAGGAGTTGGCGAGGCGGAGAGCATCTCTTTCGGTTGATCTTATGAAACTCTTACCTTGCCTTAGGGATCCCCAGAGCGAACTCCTCCTGCTTAGGTCTTGCATGGGGGTTGCTAAGTTGCTTTTGGGTTACGAACATGCCACCCCCATATGATGGATGATGCGGTATCCTGTTTTGATAAGGGGCTACGAGAAGCCATCGAAGACATAGTTGTATGTGGAGGCCCGTTCTTTGGTGATCTTCAGTGGCGACTTGCATCTTTACCGATGCGCTTAGGGGGTTTAGTCCTTCTTTCGGCTCATGATGTTGGGGTTTACGCTTTTGTAGCGTCGAGGGCTCAGTCTTGGAAGCTACTGAATCACATCTTAAGGAATAGCGGAGTTGTCGACCTGGACCCAGACTACGTGCAGGCCCTGGAACGCCTAAATGGCGCTCTCCCAGACTTTGACATTGGCGGTTTCTCTAATATGGACACCGCCCCACCAAAGCCTCAAAAAACTTTGGCGAATGCCCTTTTTGGAAAAATCGCTCAGAGCCTGGGAGAAGTTTTTGGATTGTCCCCCGACAGAAGGCGATTTTTGAATGCTTACAAGGTCCTCATGCCCAAGATTTTCTGACCGTTATCCCGATTGATGGCTTGGGCCAAAGCATGTATGCGGTCGAGTATAGGGCCATTCTTAAGTACCATTTGATGGTCCCAATGTACCCAAAAGACGAAACATGTCCGATCTGCCGTAAGGCCTGCCTGGATAAATTCAGAGAGTATGCGGTTCATTGCAAGGAGATGCCTGGGTTCAAATACCGACATGATTGGGTGCGGGACGTTCTTTGGGACATCTTAAGGCGAGCTGGGATATCAGCTAAAAAGGAAGCCCCCGTAAACTTCCTTACAGACCCCATGGAAGGGAGATCCACTCTACGACCGGCAGATTTGCTCGTCTTTGGTTGGGCCGGGACACGCTTGTGTTGACCTCACAGGGGTATCTCCCTTAGCTGGTTTGAGGGATAATGGGTTTGTAGCTGGGCAAGCAATGAAAAGGGCTGAAACGAAGAAGGTGGAGAAACATGCTAAAGCCTGCGAAGAGAACCAACATGTTTTTGTCCCTCTGGCTTTTGATACATTTGGCTCCTTGGCACCGGAAGCTGTCCGTTTTCTAACCAGGGTCCAACAGGTTGTGCATAGCAATGTGTCGACTCCAAAGGGGCAGGGGTATGTCTTTAGCAGGTTAGGGTTTGCAATTCAGAAAGGGGTGGCGGCGCAGCTTGTTGCCCGCCTACCTGCTATATTGATGTAATATCTATGTTTCTACATATTGGAACCCAATTTTTAACACATCTAAATAAAGAAAATATCTTTATAATTATAGTTGTTCTCGAAATTCTTTTTTCTATACATGCCCTACTTAATAATTTTCAAGTAAAAATCTAAATACCTAAAAAAGCAATGAGTTCAGTCGAATATAAGGTTATTTATTTTCTCGGTTTTTACTTTTTAGCGTTAGGCTGTGGGTAGTGGGGGTTATCATGTGAGCGTGGTCCAGGTGGCTGATCACGTGGCTCGCAAACACCACTACACCCTTCTTGTGAGCAGGGGCACAGATGGCCGGGACCGCGGGGCGGAAAACTAGCCAACAGCGGAAAACTAGCCGTTGGCTAGTTGTTTAAAAAAATAGCCGTTGGGCTATTAAATATAAAAAAAAACTTTTTTTTACAAACCCACTTTATAACTACCCCATTTTATAACAATAACACACCACTCTCACTACATTTATCTCTAATAATTTAAAAATCTCTCAAGTAGCTGAAATTAAAAACCATGCGGGCTCGGGTTACGGTAATATCAACAAACAACCTGAGCCGGCTAACCCCGCAGAACAATCCCACAAAGGTAAGGAGAAGAAAACCGGAGAAGCGGGATTGGTGAAGCTCGAGATACAATTTAACGAATTGTCAAGTAGCCTCCTCTCGATTGGTGAAGCAAGACATACAAAAAATCGGTTCAAGAGTTTGGCATTTCTAGCCAAAGACTTTAGCCACCTACCGCTATCCGACCAAGCGATAACGCTATTTGTATGTATTTTAAATTTATGTTTTTATTTTCCTTTTTATCTATGTTTTAATGAAGTATTTGAATTTATAATTGTGTGTATAACAAAAAAAATAAAAAAAATTCAATCAAGCCCCGGATCACTTGAACGACTACACCCCCTTTGGCTTAATCCAAGGTCATGTCATCACCTACGTGTCGTGTTTTGATAGGATCACTTGGGGCTCAACCAAGCTCCATTATCATTAGCCTTAGAAAATATTACATACCAAGATAAAAAAAAATTCAAGCTTAAGCATTTATCTATTTGTCAATATTTGCACATTGCACGGGATGCTTTGGAACAAGATATTTAGGTGGATATGTTATCTTACAAATAGACCCCTATTAACCAAGTCTAATGACTTTAAAAATATATATATATATATATATATATATATATATATATCATCTTCTTTAAAAATAAGTGCTGCAACAATCGTAAATACTTTCCGGTGAACTCTGAATAGCATTTTTATTCTTTTCTCCTTAAGTCATCTTTTCACTTTTTTTTTTTACATTTCACAAGGTCAGTGTTAATTTTTTTTCCCTTTTTCTTTTTTTTGCATTCCAAGAGTCAGTGTTAAATTTTACAGGGATTGGTCAAAATTATCGTATATATAACAACAAAAAATAGGAATTTCACAGAGATCGACTGACCCCACATCATGGCAGTAACCACTCCCAACACATTCAACATCCAAGCTTAGCGATATGTTTGTTAAATATTTAGATTCACATACATATATAGTAAATAAATGAAAGTGATCAAAATTTTCAAGCCGTAATTATATCTATATCTATACTATATAAAGCATGAGTGATGGGTAAATTAAAAACACATTTTAAGAGTTTTAAAACTCATAAAACACATGATACAATCTTAAAGATGAGTAATATGATCTTTGCTCACATAAATAATATATTGTCAAATAATTATTTTCAAAGATATTTAACAATAATGGTACTTCTTTAATCAATTCCTGTAAACTTATAGTTATACATTTACCCCTTCTCAAATCAACTACCCCCCGGTGTTTTAATCAATTCCCTATCGGACTGGTTGAACCGGCCAGTCCGGTCTGGGTTTCAAAATACTGGTTAGAACCGTGTCAGGTCGTAACAGGATTCGAATTAAAATTAGTTGGTTTAAAAATGATGTAATTGATATTGTTGTATATCTCAATTTTGTTTGAAAATGAAGAGTGGATTGATATATAAACCGACCTCTAGAGGTTCAGCTTAATATTTACCAATGATGTTATTACGTACAGTTGCGAGTTCCAACATATGATCCAACCTACAAAACGGTACACCATGAGCTCGTTACAAGAAGGGTAATATAGGGGGGGGGGGGGGTCTTCTCATAACCACCCTCCGGCGTGAGAATCAGTATGCTAAGTGGTAAGATTATATTTAGATAATTCAGAGAGTGTGGAATCCTTTTACCGTTAGACCTTGTTCTGTATTTATAGCCGGAGGGGGGGGGGTATGGTTTGCCAGCTGTCCCACTCAATGTGTCAGAACCGAGCCCCGGTGCGGAAGCGTGAATAGTCGTTATTAATCAACGGTGTGTGGAGCTCTGGTCTAGGGTTATGATCGAATCTCACTCGTATTCACTCTTGAAAGATGTTTAGACGGATGAGGTGTATTGAGAGAGAGAGCCTGATTTGATTAACAATCAATAGGATGAACAATTGTAATCAAAACACAAACAAGATAGAAATGGTAGTATGAAATATTAGCCGAATGATTCTCATTAAGATGAAACACTCATACATACATTCATACATACAATCGATTAAGAAATATCAGCCGCCACCAGGAGAGCTCATCCTGGAGGCGGAGACTCTCTCAAAGGGATAAAACCCTAAATCTCACATATACACAATACAGTCACTCATACTAGACAAATGAATAAAAACATCTATTTATACTAGTCTAGCATGACTTGGTCTTCAAGCCATCCACCCTTGGTTGAGAACAAATAATATATTTTTCACCCACATATAAATTCGATGCATCGGTCTAAAATATAAGTCCCAACAATCTCCTCCTTAGACCGATGCCATCGAATTTCTTCCATGATCACCTCATAACTCGTTGTCTTTCGTTGAAATTCTCCCCCTCACGTTAAGCTTCTCCCATTGTTCATTTCGTATCATCATTCTTATATCACCTTTGGATATAGTTGTATGGTCATATGACGAGACTTTGAACTTCTAAGATCAACTTCAAGTAACAACGTTATCACAAAAAGAAATAAACTCAATGTGATCATCAAATAATCTTCAATTCTTCAAATTTGTGTCTTCCCCTGTAAATCATCTTCAAACCGTTCCCTGAATTAATGATAGCATTCAAGTCAACCATAACCCGTTCTTGACTGTTCAAGTGACTATTTCATAGGAGGTTAAACTCTACTAATCATCATTTCAACATTGTTACTTAAAATGACTCTATCTTCTCATCTGTACTAGGAAATTTGAAAACTTACAAATGATGAAACATCTTTGACAAACCTTGGATTATTGATCTTGATCAGCTTTTCCTTATCTTGAGTCTTTTACTTGATTTGAAGCTAACCATTTGCAATGAAAATCAAAGATTTTTACTCCCCCAATTTCATTGCAATTGTCTTTAATAAACGTGTCTTCAAATCAAGTGTGGGTGAAACAATCTTGATCATCCTCATCAAGATTGTAAAAATCTCAGATAAACATATTCAAAAGTTGGTTGACACTAAAAGTGATTAAATCCTTAAGCCTGGTCAACACTTGTTCTTGTAAAGCTTTTGATGAAGTCGTGAAAATTGATGAGGTTTGAATTCCATAAGCTTGTTGATGATTGGAGAAAAATTACCAAAATACCCCTGGTATATATCTTCCGTAGAGAACATCTTGGTCAAACGGTCAACGGCACCAAAAATCTCAAAAGTTTCTTCAAAACTTTGAAATGTTTCACAAACTCTGTTTCCTAGCACAAAGTGTGCTTGGGAAAACTTTCCTAGCACAAAGCGTACCCGGAGTACTTTCCTAGGACAAAGCGTACTCGGAAGAACTTTCCTAGCACAAAGTGTACTCGGAAGAACTTTCCTAGCACAAAGTGTACTCGGAAGAACTTTCCTAGCACAAAGTGTACCCGGAAAGCAAAACACTTGTGATTTTTCAATTTTCAACTAGCACAAAGTGTACCCGGAAGCACCTTCCTAGCACAAAGTGTAGCCGAAAAGCAAAACACTTGTGATTTTTCAATTTTTCCACTAGCACAAAGTGTGCCCGGAAGCAAAAGTGTGCTCGGATTACTTCGTGCTCGGAAACAAAAGTGTGCTCGGATTACTTAGTGCTTTTTCATTTTCCACCAAACATGCTCGGGAACAAAAGTGTGCTCCGGAGCAAGGGTGTGCTCGACACAAACTTGAGTTTTCTCTTCACAAGCATAATTGTTCAAGACAAAACAAAGTATGCTCGAAAAAAAAAGTCTGCTCGAATAAATAACTAAATGTGCTCGAGACTTAAAGAAGATAGATTTCTTGAGAAGTCAAAGGATATGCTTTGGGTTTCACAAAGTGTGCTCGAATTTGATGTGCTCGATATAAGATGTGCTCGAAATAACCTGTGCTTGAGCCAAACAAAGATGTGCTTGGGCAAAACACCTCCTGTGCTCGAAACAACACTTAGTCATTTTTCATACTCGAGTTCAGTCTTATATGGTCATAGTACGCTCGAGACACCAAAACTTCATTTCTGCATAATCAGTTACTGATTTGCCCTTGCAGAACCTGCTTGAATATTCACTTTGCATCTGCTGCAACAAACCTTAATGATATTGCCTCTAGTACATGTTCATTTTCGACTTGTACATTCTCCATACCAGTTTGTACCAGTGGCAATGTTTATCTACCAAATCATGTACAGTTCGAGCAGCACAAATGAAATAAACAACAACGAGCACACATAAACCCTAATTTTTCAGATCTGGAAACAAGTATCATAATCTGAAATTAATCGTTGCAGCAATATCCACGCTATCTCGAAATCATAGAAACCTATCTTCATATCATAATCAACCTTTTCAGATCTGGAAATCGTCAAATGAATAATGTTGCTCCAAAACAAGCCAAATAACACTGTTACATCAGATCTGGACCATTCTGACCAAATAAACATGAAATTGATGTTGGATCTCCAAACGAGTCATCAACCCAAACATCAATCCATAAAATTTTCTCCGAATCATCAAATAATTTCAAACCCCCAAAAATAATTTCAACGAAATTCATCGTTTAACGTCCATGGTGGATTCAAGAGCGAACTGAATCTGTTCAGCGGTTAGTCTGACCGATTCGGTAACCCAGGCTCTGATACCAATTGTCAGAACCGAGCCCTGGTGCAGAAGCGTGAATAGTCGTTATTAACCAACGGTGTGTGGAAGATTGGAATCTTCTCAACCTCCTCATAATTCGCTAAGTATGGATCCGAGCACACCTTAGACCTCCGAGCAAGGTTTTACTTGGCCGGGCACGATATTTTGTCTATCGGGCAGGGTTATCTTTTCTAAGTCTTCTTTAGTAAATATCCGAGCAGGGTTTGCTAATTAGTGCATTACCGGGTAAGGTTCACTAGTATATGCAAGTCCGGGCAAGGATCACTTTATCAAGCAGGTTCGTTCTTCATAGCCAAGTAAAGTTAACTTCCGAGTAAGCTTTAGGCTAACCAAGCTCATGAAACCAAGTATTTGGAGATCGGACAAGGTATTCATTAATAAAGATGGTCCGGGTATGCCTGGTGTTTAATGAAATATCACAAGTATCATCAGGCAGGATTCAACTCTAGCAAGGTAAAGTGCCTCCAAGCACACTTTGCTAATAAGCTTATTCTAGGCAAGGAGTTGATAGGATCATTGAAGAACAAGGTTGCCCGTAAGGGTTTATCGGGCAAAGTCTGATAAAGCCAAGAAGATTGAAGTCTACCCGGTGAGTATTTTACTTGGTAAAATACTCTTCAAGTAAAGTCTACCAGGAAACTGATCCCGAGCACACTTCTATATTACCAAGTCATAAAGGATGGCAGAGCATACTCGGAAAGACAAAACTGATGCAGAGCCTACCCGAAAGACTTGTTTTACACTTAGGTTATTTCTGAATATGTAATTTGAATATGTATTATCGGATAGGGTTTCTAGAAGAAATGACAGCTGTAAAGGAGGTGTCAGGGCTATAAATAGAATAATTTAGGGCACACCACCTAAAAATAAAAGCAACGCCACACACAACAAGGCAGATAGACACATTAATTAAGAAAGAATGTTGTGTGTGTGACGGCTGTCCTTCAAGAAACCCTAAATTGATTATCCACTTTGTATGATTGATATTATATGAATGGAAATCTTTTGAGTTAATCTTATTTGTGTTGATTACCTTTGAATACTGATTTAGCAACCGTATGTTTGTTATTGATTCCGCCTTTAACAAGCAGTAATCTTTCTAAATATAGCAACTCGTCATTAACTCTCTTGTCGACACATTTATTTGTGTGAGTTATGGCATGATTTAAGTAAGATCCATCTAAAATCGGGGACCTGACAAGTGGTATCTTAGCTTGTTGCTGCTATTTTGGAAAGATTCTTGTTGCTAATTGAAGATCTGAAGAATGATGACGTTAGCAGACCACTGTTCCATTGATTTGTGACGTCAGCAGCTCTATTTTTCAATTTTCTTCCAGATCTACAATCTTCCGGTGTTTTCTCTTCCTTATTTCAATTAAATCTTTAATCTTTATATCTAAATCTTGCTCTAATCATATCAGACACATCAGATCGGAACAACCTGTTCTCAGATCTGATTATTTTTAAACTTTGATTTTTACTAAGAAACTGATTTTTTAAGTCTTTGAAATTGTCTGGATATGAGGAACAAGAGGTGTCTACTAACAAGATACCAAGATTGTATGGACAGGAAAACTTTACCAAGTGGAAAGTGCTTTTTGAAGCAGCAGTGTGCTACAATGATGTTGATATGTGTAGAAAGAGAAAGAATGAGAAAGGTGGATGACAAGGCCTTAGCTATGATTAAGCTAGGATTGTCTTGGGAGATTCTGACCAAGGTGGCACATCACACAACTGCCAAGCAAATGTATGATGCTATCCTTGAGATGTATGAAGGGAATACTGAGCTGAAGAACATAAAGAAGCAAAGATTGAAACAACAGTTGGAAAGATTCAAGTATAAGGAAGGAGAAAGGTTGAAATCAATACTAGAACGTTTTCTAGGTATTATGAATGAGTTGAGGACAACTGATTATGTCATGACTGACTTTGATTTAAACACAAAGTTACTCAACTCAATGCCAAAGGAATGGTATACTGCTTGCAAGTTTATACTTCAGAAGCATAATTTCAATGACTTGAAATTGGATGATGTAGTATGCTTCCTTCAGGCTGCAGAATTGGAGATGATAGAGAATGAAATGATTAAAGAAGAAAGACCTTGCTTCAATGTTTCAAGTGCATTGATTGCACCCATGGGAAATTTGACTACCAAGAATCAACAAAAAATTCCCATTATTGAAGAACCAGTTGAGCACTATGCTGATACTCCAAAGTCTTTTATTAGTGGTAGCACAAGTAATCAAGGAAATCAGCAGAGGTTCAACGTGCAGCTGATTGATGACACTGATACTGCCTCAATGGCAAATGGGAATGGTCCTCACCCTAATGGAGGAAATGGTCAAAGCAATGAAACACAAGTATTATTGTCTATGTTTACTGATTCATATAATGCATTTGTTGCAAATAATCTAATTCACACAAATGTAGTACAAGATGATTTAGAGAAAATTGATGCAGATGATTTAGAAGACATGGATTTGAAGTGGCAATCTGCCATGTTAGCTTTGAGAAGTAAGAGGTTGTATAATAGAACTGGTAGATCTCTGGTTTCTGGTCCTAATGAGAGGATTGGATTTGACAAGTCAAAGGCAATCTGCTACAATTGCCAACAGCCATGACATTTTGCAAGAGAATGCAACTTGCCAAGGAATTATCAGATGAATCAATTCCAGAATCAACAGCCAAGAGGTCAGCAGCAATACCAGCAGAATTAGCAAAGAAACAACAACCAATTCAATCCCAACAACAATTACAATCCCAACTTCAACAACTTTCAGCCTCAAATGAATAATCTTAATCAAGGGTTGCCTCAGAATCAAGGTTTTCAAATGAACAATAATCAGAACCTTCAAGCAGTTCAAAATGTTCCAAACAACACTGTTCCAGCCAACCAAAATCAACCAAGAAACCAAGGAAATGTGGCAGTAACTACACAACATGAAGGTAACTTTGATTGGAGCAATCATGAAGAAGACATTTCAGATGATATCAAGTGAGCAAATGTGGCATTCATGGTCATAATTGAGAAAGAAACTGCATCTTCTTCTCAGGTACAATCTGCTCCTACTGTTGATTTAAATGAACTTATCAATGAATTGAAAACAAAAGTAGGCAAGCTGGAAAGTGAGTGTTTTAGGAAACAAAGTATCATCAATACATATGAGGCAAGTGAACTGATAAGTGAGGAAAGAATGAAAAGTTTGGAAGAGGACTACGTAAACAGCTACAGAGCTCAAAAAAGTTTCACAACTGAAATAGATGGGTTGAAGAAAATGGTTATAGAAGAAAAGGTACATAACACAAAACTACAAGCTGATAATGAATTTTTGAAGAACTTGATCTCCAATGGAAACATCTGTGGAATTCTAAATCAAGTTAAGGAAGAAGACAAGTACAAAGCAGTACCACCACCTTTCAACAACAATTTTATGCCAAAAGTTGATAAAGAGAAAAGAAATGCATATCTACAGCAATTCAAAGATGTTTTTCAAGACAAAGAAGAACTTGTGGATTTGTACAAGAATGTTGAGGTGAGTGAAGAAGGAGAGTTTGTTGTGAAGAAAGAATTGAAAGAAGAAAAGTCAATTGGAGTTCAAGTCTCTGAAGATGAACTTGAATCAAGATGACTTGAGTGATTTGAGTGATCAAATTACTAAAGAGGAAATCAAAGCTGCTGAAAGAGGAAGAAAATACAAGACACCAAAATCTGTTGATCAACTTCCAAAGTATCCACCAGTCCCACCAAGAATGAAGAAACAAAATAATAAGATGAAAAGAGAACATGTATCTTTTGACATTTGTGAAAAGAAGAAGATAAGCTACAATGCAGTCAGGCCACCAAGCAAGGCTGTGTTGAAAAGGATAAAGCAAAACAAAAAGAAGAGAATAACTGAAGAAGTTGATTCAGAAAACTTTATCACAGTTTATCCAGTTTTCTCTAGTCATGAAGTATTGGATGTTGGAGAAGTGGAAACTATGGAAGAGTATGAGAAGAGACAGTCAAGGTTTAGAGAGAGTAGTGATGAAGAACCTATGATTATGGAAAAGGTTGTCTTTGTCAAAAGCAAACTTGACAGACAGGATATCAATATTGAGGAGTTTGTGCCTTTCTCAGTTAACTTTGATAATTTGAAGAATCAGAAGACTCTAGGAGTCAAGTCACCTAAGCCAAGTGAAAGGTTCAAGAAACCAATAGAGCATGAAAAATTTAAAGGCAAGGTATGGTGCAAGAAGTGTGATGAATATGGTCATCACACAGACTCATGCAATGAGAGATTGAAATTTCAACCATTTCATATCCCAGATGGAACAAAGTAAGGTCAAGACTTTGTCCTGTACAAACATGTTGGATCCCGGATTACCAATCAATAACGATAACAGATATCAGATCTGTGAATATCCGATTAGTACTAGATCTAGCTCATAATAAACATCGATTCAGTGTTGCATATATGTATATCTATTATCAATATATTATCAGTAACGTTTGTATAATATTAGGTGAAGCTTGAGAGAGAGTTTCGACATCAATTCGTTAATTAGCTCAAAACTTTTCAAAACATCTCAAAAACTTATATTAAAAGTGAACAGTAGTTCACTATATATAGAAGGTGATCTGGTTCGCTAACATCCCCTAGCGAACTAGCCTCACCATCGTTACATACATTATCGTAGCGAAACACCCCCTGATTCGTTAACATCCCCTAATGAATCAGGAGGGAATACGTTACTTGGCTAGTTCGCTAACATCCCCTAGCGAACTAGCCTTTAACTTAGCGAACTAGATAATAATAAACATTTATTATTACATTAATTAATAAACAATAACGTTAACGATAAATACAAAGACTCTAGACGCAAAACCGTGCACTAACAAAACAGAAGTATGATGTATATCTAGGAAAAGGAAAGGTGTGTGGAAATGAAACCATGAACAGAGAAGAAAAGAAATCTAAAAAGGAGACAAGGATTGAGAAGAAAGCTGAAATAAAAACAAAGAAGAAAGTGGCTAAATCAGCAAGAAAAAGTAAATCTCCTAAGAAGCATGAGAAATTGACCAAAAAGAACTATCAGCCATCAAGAAACAAACAAGACACTCAATCAGTCAAATCCGACGAATCTCAAGAATCATCAAGCAGTGAGAAGACAAGAAGAAAAGGTGCATATCCTAGAAAGAAACCAACAGAACTCACTGGTGATGAGAAGTTTTTGCTAAAACATGGATATGAACCACAAGGTTTCCTATGGAAACCCAAGACTGAAACTAAAGTTGAGATAGTTGCTGATGTGAGAGAATACTCTGAAAAGAAATATTATGTGATCAAAGAGTATACCACTGACTCAGCTGAATTACAGACCTCAACTTCACTTGTTAAAACCCCAAGAGAGTGTGGTTATGAAACTGATAATTCAGACAACTTAGAAGTCACTCATGAAGATCCAGAACCAACAACACTCACTTCCCAAGCTGTCATAGAAACTCAAATTGATGAGTAGCAAGCTGAAGAAGCCTGCACTTCATCACTCAACTAATCAAATTTTCTCTTCTGTGCAGGAACAGTCCACTCCTCTGAAAGAAATATGGTATATAGATAGTGGTTGTTCTAGGCACATGACTTGTGACAAAAGATCACTTGTTAATAATGAAGAAAAATATGAAGGACCTGTAGCATTTGGGAGTGATGAAAATGGTGGAAAGATTGTGGGGAAAGGAATCTTAACAAATGGAAAAGTCTCATTTAATAATGTATTTCATGTTGAAGGTCTTCAGTATAATCTACTCAGCATATCACAAATGTGTGATAAGGGATACAAAGTCAGTTTTAATGATTCCCACTGTTTCATCTTAAAACCTGAGTTTGTCATTCCACCTGAAATGATTATGATGATGGCACCAAGAAATGGCAACTTGTATGAACTGAATATGAAAGAAGTTGTTTCAAGAGGGGGTGCATGTTTTGTTTCCAAAGCCACTGAAAATGAATCAAAATTGTGGCATAGGAAACTGTGTCATGTGAACTTAAAGAACATGAACAGACTTGTCAAAGGTGAGCATGTCATAGGCTTACCTACTAGAGAGTTCAAACTGGAAGATCATTGTAATTCATGTCAAAAGGGAAAACAACACAAATCTACTCATAAGCCTAAGCTTATCAACTCAATTGATCAAATACTTGAATTACTTCACATGGATCTTTTTGGTCCTGTGAGTGTGCCAAGTATAGGAAAGAAAAGATACTATCTTGTGATCATTGATGACTATTCAAGATACACTTGGGTTTATTTCCTGAGTACCAAAGATGAGACTGCAGAGTTGATTAAGGGTTGTGTAACAATGATTGAGAACAAGTTAAATAAGAAGGTTAAAACGATGAGAAGTGACAATGGTACTGAGTTCAAGAATGGAGTTATGCAAGAATTTTGTGTAGAAAAGGGAATACTTCAACAATTCTCAGCTCCTAGAACTCCTGAACAAAATGGTGTTGCAAAAATAAGAAACAGAACACTTATTGAAGTTGCAAGAACCATGATAACAGATGCTAACCTGCCTGTTACTTTTTGGGCCAAAGCAAAAAACACTGCTTGCTATGTTCAGAACAGGGTGCTTGTAAACAAAAGGCATAACAAGACTCCATATGAAATATTCCACAACAGAAAGCCTTATATCAAGTTTTTCACGCCCTTTGGATGCAAATGTTTTCTTTTGAACACTAGAGATTATTTGAATAAGTTTCAAACAAAATCTCTAGATTGTTTCTTTGTTGGATATTCTACACACTCAAAAGCTTACAGAGTATATGTGAAAGATCATTTGAGTGTTATAGAATCATCTGACATTATTTTTAATGAGAATCAATTCAATACAGTTGATGGTGAAGCATGGTTGTTTGATCATGAAAAGTTAATAAGGACTTTCAAGATTTATCCTGAAGACTTTGATGACTCATTCTACAAGACCAGTGAAATTAAAGAGAAAAAGAAGAAACAACTGGACTTAGAAGAATTATGGAAAAAGGTTGCTAAAAAGGAAAAAGAATATACTTTTGTGAAGAATTCCTCAAGTGATATTGCTGAACAAGTTCAAGAAGATAATCAAGATGTACAGAATGATCAAGTTCAGAGTGAGGAAGACTCAAGAAACCAAGCCAGTGAAGAAGAAACTGCATCTACTGCAAGATTTCAGCATTTATTTGAAAGCTTGAACATTGGAAACAATGGTGCATCTACTTCAGGACAACATAATGATGAAGCACCAGAATTTCATGATGCAGAGACTGATTTGATCATTGAAGAACCATAACTCAATTAGTCAAATGTTGACACAACTGTGTCTACAGATATGATTGTTCAAACTCCTTATGTGGAAAAAATCATCTTTCTGAAAAACATCATTGGAGATTTGCATGAAAGAGTTATAATAAGTCACTCAGAAATTGCAAACATCTGTCTTTACTCATGTTTTCTATCCCAAATATAGCCTAAGAATATTGCTCAAGCACTGAAAGACAATAGTTGGGTGGAAGCCATGCAGGAAGAATTGGCACAGTTCAAATATCTACATGTGTGGGATCTTGTTGATAAGCCATTTGACAGATATGCAATAGGAACCAAATGAGTTTTTAGAAACAAAAGGGATGAGAGGGTTTTGGTGATTAAGAATAAAGCTAGACTTGTGGCACTGGGATGTCTTCAAGAGGAATGAATAGAATTTGAGGAAGTCTTTGCTCCTGTAGCAAGACTTGAAGCTATTAGGATCTTTCTTGCATATGCTGCCTCAAAGAACCTTAAGGTGTTCCATCTTGATGTTAAATCTGCATTCCTAAATGGAAAGATTGATGAAGAGGTGTATGTAGCTCAACCTCTAGGTTTTGAGGATCCTTTGTATCCAAACAGGGTGTATAAGCTAAACAAAGCCCTTTATGGATTGCATCAGGCTCCTAGAGCATGGTATGATGAGCTGTCGAATCATCTTATTGAAAATGGTTTCAAAAGAGGAGCTATTGACAAGACACTCTTCTACAAAAGAAAAGGATCAGATTTGCTTCTGTTACAAGTGTATGTTGATGATATCATCTTTGGTTCCACAAATGAACAAATGTGTATGGAGTTTGAAGGGGTAATGAAGTCCAAATACTGCATGAGTTCAATAGGAGAAATGAACTTCTTTCTTGGATTACAAGTTCAACAAAAGGCTGAAGGGATCTTCATTCACCAAAGTAAGTATGTGCAGGACATCTTGACCAAGTTCAACTGTCATGAGTATAAAAATGCCTCAACTCCAATGGACACCAAAGAAAAGATGATTGCAGATGAAAAGGGGGAGCCTGTAGATGAACATGAATACAGAGCAAAAATTGGATCTCTGATGTATCTGACTACTACAAGACCAGATATCATGTTTGTTGTCTGTTTGTGTGCAAGATTCTAGTCTAGTCCAAAAGTCTCCCACATGAATTCTATTAAAAGAATATTCAGATAATTGAAGGGAAGACCAGATTTGGGAATTTGGTTTCCAAAGAATCAATCATTTGATCTGATTGCCTATACAGACAGTGATTATGATGGCTGCAACATGAGCAGAAAGTCAACATCAGGAGGATGTCAATTCTTGGGAGAAAGGCTAGTGTCATGGCAATGCAAGAAGCAAACAACTGTTTCAATCTCAACTGCAGAAGCAGAATATGTTGCTGCATCTGCCTGCTATGCACAAGTTCTATGGATTCAGAACCAGATGTTGGACTATGGTTTGAATTTTCTGAACACCACTATTCTTATTGACAATACTGCTGCATATTTTACCGTTAAGAATCCAGTTCAGCATTCTAAGACTAAGCACATTGAAATCAGACATCATTTCATTAGAGATTGTAGTGAAAAAGGTTTGATTGAAATGCAATGACTTGATATAAGTGATAATTTGGCTGACCTTTTCACCAAACCACTTGATAGAACCAGGTTTAACTTTATTTTGAAAGCCCTGGGAATGATCAACTCTGATGAAATTTGATTAAGGATGTGTGCTTGGTTGTATACCTCTATGTGCTAACTGATTACTGTGTTTAGAGGTTTTACAAATTGAATGTTGTGTGAATATGTTTAAGTGTGATACCGAATATGTTACTGAATATGCTGATTGCTATGTGCTTTGACTGATTATGTGTGCAAAGAATGACACAAGTTGTGATTTGATTAATATGGTTGCATGTTTATCAGTTAATGTGTGTTTGTGATGTTAAGATGAGTAGTCATGCTATGAATTACCAGTTAAATGCTTATCTGACATCACTGCTTAATTGCTTGAATACGGCTTTTATCTGATCTTCTAATGTTATTAAGATAGGATAGACTTTGAATGTTATAACTGTCTACTTGTCCTGATAATATTAAGTTTGATTAAGATTTGATTATGTGTTACAACTGTTTGTCTCAAAATGAGTCTTATGTCAAAATTAAGTGATAAAATGACTTTTCTAATGAATTTTGCATAAATACTCTATTTTTGAATCAAAACATGAGCATGTTGTTAATGGTGAAGAGATATGATAAGATTATTCAGTTTAAGCTCTAAAGAAGCTTAAAAGAAGGATTTTTTAATGAAAAGTCTGAGGTAGTTATCTTTGCTGAAAATTATGTCATTTGCCCAGTTGGAAGGACATACACTTATGTATGTTTGGTCCTTCAATCTGCAAAGATTAAAAGGATAGCCATTAACCCGAAAACTGAAAGCATTTGGGGCAATTATAACTTGTTTTCTATTCTTTCACTTAAAACTATGTCAATAACTCTGACTTTGAAAGGGCATATATTCAAAATGTATGTTTTGGTCCTGTTGACCACTCGTGGTCAAACAGAATAGCCATTTACCTGACAATTAAGAGACATTGGGGTGTTTGAATATTAAACTGAATATAAATGGGAAATGATAGTAGACTACTTAGCCAATCATATGGATTTATTAGGCTAAAAGGACTCTTAGTACAGTCATTGACATGTATGGTTTCTTTCTCATGATATGTAAAATCTAAGGTGATATAAACATAAAGAAAATGCTAAGATTTATGTGGAGTTACATTGTTGTCTATGCATGTTCCTAGATAAATCTTTTCAAATGATAGGCAGAAAAGTGATTATCCAGTAATACACAAGCCTGTTGGTCTTTGGTTACACAAAATGAAACATCTTTAAAAGAATGACAATGAACAGCTGTGAACTACTTTAATTTCAAATGTTTATTCAACCAAAAGTTGATACATGTTCACAATTTTTTTATTGGAAAACACAAACATGAGTGTTAATAACAGAACTACAAGGGTGGAGGCAATCATATAAGTCCTTTAAACATCCTGAATGAAATGCCTGTAAGTCCGACTTGCGTGGCATGTAAGTCCAACGTTCAACCTCACATATGTTTGTAGATTTGAAAAGAAATATATTTTAAATTTGTTATAATATGTTCTGTCATTAAAAGTTTTAACCAAAACCAGGGGGTCAAAGTCTAATTGGGGTGATCTGTCGAAAGCCAAATAAGCATTGAGGATAGATAAGGAGCATCAGAACACAATATGTGTTATACATTAAATTTTTTGCAACTTAATTGAAAATTAATCATATCACGAAAGAGATGAAAATCATGTTAAGTCTAGACTTGCTGTCGACCTGTCTTTGAAGTCATAATAATGCTGAGAATGAAGTATTGAGAAAGCTACTTAGTCAATATGATCCCATTCCTGAGATCTTTTCAGTTTACAAAAGGAAATTGTTTTGAAATGAAACATAACTGAAATTTGACCTCTAAATGCACCATTTGTTCTTAAACTATGATCTTTAAAGATAAAATTGTTCTGACAAATTTGACAAGTGGTTCAAGTCAAAAAGTGTTGCATTTTGCCTAAAATTGGTTGAATATGTATGTTCGGGTAAGGTTTGATTTTATTAAACCTTCCCAAGCACAAACTGTTTGAATATGTATTTTCGGGTAAGGTTTGATGTTTTTAACCTTTCCGAGCAAGCTTTGTCATTTTGGACTAAGTTTATGATTTTCGGGTAAGGTTTGATGATTCATAACCTTTCCGGGCAAGCTTTGTCATTTTTGACTAAATTTATGATTTTCAGGCATGCTTTGAAGTGTTTACACTTTTCAGGTAAGGTACACAATTGTACAAGTTTCCCGAGCAAGCTTGAAGTCTTGAGATGATTATGTGTTTAATTGCATTTTATATGCTGATTGATATTCCAAGCAAACTTTGTGAACTCATTGAGTAGACCAAGTAAGCTTTGTGTGTGTGAATATGTTTTCTTTGAAATTACAAGTGTTTTCGGGCAAACTGTGTTTTCCGGACACACTTTATATTTCGGGTACACTTTTGTTCCCCTAATATACTTGTTAATTTTCAAATGTTGATTTTCCGAGTACACTATCTGCTAGAAGTCTTTTCCGGGCACACTTTGTACTCTAGGAAGATTACTCGGGTATACTATGTATAAAAAGGTTGTTCGGGCATACTAATTTTGTGAAGGTTGCACGAGCACACTATATTTTTCAAGTATGCTTGATTGAATATGCTTTTATTATGATTGTCTGAACATGATTCGTATTTTTGATAGGGTATATGCTATATTAAGATTTTAATTTAAATTTGAGAAATTTATATAGGCATCTTAATTGATTCCTAGCAAGAATGTTTATTTGATATGTCATACTTTATTAATTGTCTTGTGATTAAGTTCTCAAGAAATCTGGTATTTTGGGTAAGCTTTCTTCATAGTATCTTGACTCTAAATTACATTGCTTAATCAAACAAAGTTTGTGATTAAAACGGATCGGGTAAACCTTATAAAATTAAAAGAAAATGTTATCAAAAAAAGTTTAATATTATTCGGGTAAGCTTTGTGTAAGTGGAAATGTACCGAGTAGACTTTATAAATGATTACTTTTCCGAGTAAGGTTTGCTAAGCCTAAAATGACAAAGAGTTATATGTTTTAAAATTGTTTTAAAATGTTAAGTGGATAATGTTACTGTTTGACAGCTAATAATTCACAAAACGACAAAAATAATTTAAAACCCACTTTCAAAAGGTATATAAGAGTGTTGGATCCCGGATTAACAGTCGATAACAATAAACAAATCTCAGATCTGTGAATATCCGATTACCACTATTAAAGATCTAGCTCATAGTTTACCTTGATTTGTATATATATTGTCAATAGATTAAACGAATAATGTTAAGGTGAAGCTTGAGAGAGAGCAATTACTCAAAATTCCTTTTGAAAACTTTTCTCCAAAAACTTTCATTAAAGTGAACAGTAGTTCACTATATATAGAAGGCGACCTGGTTCGCTAACATCCCCTAGCGAACCAGCCTCCCCTTCGTTACATAATTTAACATAGCGAACCACCCCCTGATTCGTTAACATCCCCTAACGAATCAGGAGGGAATACATTATAATGTCTTATTTCGCTAACATCCCTAGCGAACTAGACTTAACTTTAACGAACTAGTGAATAATAAACATTAAATATTACATTAATTAATAAATAAAACATTAACGATAAATACAAAGACTCTAGACGCAAAACCGTGCACTAACAGACACCCCCTCGTCTTGAGCTCTTTGTGTTTAACTTATTTGAAGTGCTTGGACTGCCAGTCTCTGCAACTATGAATTCCATGTTCGTGACACACACGAACGACTCGTTGGAATTGAATAGCCAGGTCGTAATCTTCTTGGCGTTCAAACAAAATTTGCTTCCTGTGTAGCACGTCGTTGTCTGTCTCTGATAAATTAACCAACCACATCGGATCGATTATCTTGATGAGCTCGGTCTGCAGTCCTCGACCACGAAGAATAACGGCCTCGCCAGTAAGATTGTCATAGTACCAACAGTTGAAAGACAGATAAATATCTTGAGGCATTGTCTTCACAGGAACCTTTTTCATTGTCTTTGGCGGCTTCACTTTCAAGACAACTTTCTTCCAGCCGGTCCTTGGATCAATCTTATCAATGCGCTTACGTCTTGGGACCTGGGGCTTGAAGAATTTGAAGCCATGATTTGACCTCAAACAGTAAGTGTTGAAGAAACCACTCAGCCGTTCGGTGACCCCCACGATTGATAAATGGACGTCTCGCGAGGGTACGTACATCCCAACACGGTAGAGTTAAAACATCCATTATCCTCTCGTAATACTGGACACCCTTTTCCCACTTGACTATACATACTTTAAGGTCAAAGTCATAAGCCCATGAAACAATATCACTGTGTACCTTTGAAACAGTCTTGAAGGTAGTCATCTGATTAGTCTCAATCCAAGCAGTAGCAGTATCTTTTCTTTCTTGATCTATGTGAAACTCCGTAAATTAAGTCATTTTCCGTACAATAACTAATCATGATTTCGGTACGTTAATTCCTTCTATTTGAAATTTGTTAAGTTTAATCTCAACGTACCTAGCATAAGCCGCACATGCACAATTCACTGTATATATGTAAGTTATTTTTACTAGAACTTTTAGACTAATCTGAACGATACAAACGTTGGTGAACATATTTAAACGGCTTGGAACATATATTTAATGGACCATGAGGTTTGGGTTTATGTTATATGATTATATTTTACATTTTTTTTATAACACCCTAACGACGACAACAAAAAAAAAAAGAATTGTGAGCTTTACTATTTATTTTAAAATTTCACGTCATGTTATACAACCGTAACGTAAACATGCAAAAATTTCGTGTTATAATTTACGTCTAATCTCCGTATAACATTAGCTAGTCACCTAGATTTATTCCTAAATATCTACATTAAATCTAAATTCATACCAATGAATAAACAGACCCTATATTGAAACTGAATTACTATAATAATAATAATAAATAATAATAATGAATGCATGACATAAAGTGGACTAAATCTTCAAGTAGGTGGCCTTTTGATCCAAGAGATCATCATAACCCCATACCACCATCTAATCTACACAATTTCACCAACCAACCTGTGACGTACGTCCAAACACATCGACCATTATCCCCATCATACTATAACTTTGTTCAAGATTTTACTCCACTTCCAACTTTTCTTTGATTTGATAATTTTAAAGAGAAAACTCTATAACTCTTCCATTCTATATTTGAAGTACTTAATTTGATTTTTAGAAACAAGACTTTTATTCAACATACACGTCTATTTAGTTAAGGTTATTAAATTTGAATTTAAGTTACTTTTTAAATGGGTAAAGATTTGCTACAAACTTTAATTCCACACTTGAGATATTGACTTACTCCACACTCAACACCTCTTTATTACTTATATGTCTACACACATTCACATTCATGTGTACCTCTATTTAATATGTCCTTAAAAACGTGGCTTATATCTCAAGATCTTATTTATGGATTTAGAAGATCATTGTGTCATGATTTATTTCACCAAGCACTCTTAAGTGTAAGAAATAATAATAGCATATAGTCACATCATATCTCATTCCTTGATTTCTTTCTCCATTGGGTCAACAACATATTCAAACTCACTCCTCTCCTTGACTTTTGTTTACAACACACATGTTAGAAACTCATGTTTTATTATAATACTTTAGTGATCGAAAGCAATGGACCAAGAAACACTTTCAATACAAATTCATGTATGCATATATATCTAAAACCCACACAGGCTTTTCATTTTTATCCAATATCCACCAACTCACATCTTTTCTCTCTTTTTCTTGATTCACGGCATCATTCTTGTCTCCTTTGGTTTACAAATCTTGTAACATACAACCTATGTAAATAGATAGGATTATTATAATATGTCATCCATATACTTGTATTCCAATATTACAAGCCTCTAACATGAAGATAAGATCACAACAATCAAACCACCTACACAACCCTCTTTCACTCCCTCTCAAATTCTCGGCTCTCTCTCTCTCTGTCTCTCTCTCAACCCGTATAAAACCCCAAACCCACTTCCTCATGCCCTCTCTAAACCGTAGCTCACACAACCGATTAGCCTATCAAATCTTCAATTTCAAACATCTACAAGATACAAGTGGTCTTAGGTGGTGGAACTAGCTCAAGATCTTTATTCATATGTAAACACATCCCAATAAACTAGGACGTGTGAAGGCAGCGGACCTCGGGTCTAAACTGAAATTTCTAGTAAACCAAATACTAAACTCATAAGGTTCTGTATTTAGTGGTAGATAAGGCGGAAAGATGAGTTTGTAGCTTGTAGTGGCGGAAAACGAAAGGTATATTCGGTTTTTGTCGGTGTATGTGTTTTTGGACAGATTGTTGCTCGTTTAGAGTTAGGTCATGAAATTTTACGGGGATGTTCTACACATGAAAATATGAGTTCTGTGAATTTTTGGTAATTTTTGGATAGAGGATGAATATTTGGTGAATTTAATGCTCGGTTTTGGCCAAAAATGGTGAAAAATAGTTAAATATCATGAAAAATTCTGGAAAATTCCAGATAAGCTTTTTATAACATATAAAGGTCACACACAAAATTTGAGCTCAGTTGGAAAAGTCTAAGGGGGCTTTTCGGTAAAACGAGTTCTAGGGCTTTCTAGCTCGGTTTTTGTGAAAACGGCTTGAAAAATGAGTTTTGGGTTCTGGAAAAATTCCAGGGAGTTATGAGGATGGCAGGGATCGTCCCAGAAAAAAATTTGGGATTTTTCTAAGGTTGTTTGGTATTTACGACATATTTAGTGTTTAAATGGTGTTTAAAAATAGATAAATAAATTTTAAATATAAGAATTAATTCTAGAAATATTTTTATAAAATTCCCCACTGTCAAAAAGTCTTTTGTGCAAAATTTCAAGATCCGAGATTAAACGGATAATTATTTGTGCAAAAACAAACTTTTAAAGTTTAAAAAGCGTAAACCGGTAAAGTTCGCATAAGCGAGCTGACTGGTGAATGAAAATCCTAAAAATGAACTATTTTCATATAATTGAGTTAAACAAGTTAAAACGAATCATCCGAAAATAATTCGGATGATTTGGGTATTTTTTAACCGATTTAACAGTTTCCGGTACGCCAAAGACGGAAACGGGTCCCGCGGCCAATCGGGACGTCTAAACCGAGCCATAATTTCACAGTTTAATTTAAATCATCAGACAACCACTATTTTCGGGTCGTGTGTGACCAAACTCATTTTTGAAACATAAAACGGATATTCGTGCTAGACACGCAAAACGAGAAAACGACTAATAGAAATTGTGACCATGGAACTCTAAACGACATTACAATCTGAATCCGGAGAAGTGTTTCTGGGTTAACCTTGCCCCCAGAACGGGTACAGTGCTGGGTTGACAGTGCCCCCAGGTGTACCGATTGATAAGATTAAAGATTATATAAACAATAATTGTATAATAATGATCGTAGGGATCAAATTACAGATTGGACGAATTAACTGATATTGATTGTTGTTACCTGCTTGCATGTGCTAAGGTGAGTTTTCACGAGCCCCTTTTACTGAACTGTTTCTAAATATTTTCCCGGGGCGGAAAACATGTCTTTATTAAAGTATTTAAGTACATACCGATCGTATGGAAACACTTGTATATTTATATATATATGTTTGATGCACAGATTATATAAATTGTTTTTCGTGTGTAATTGTTCTAGGGTAACATAGTTCCCAGAGGTTATTATTGTTCTGGGGTAACATAGTTCCCAGGGGTTATTATTGTTCTGGGGTAACATAGTTCCCAGGGGTTATTATTGTTCTAGGGTAACATAGTTCCCAGGGGTTATTATTGTTCTGGGGTAACATAGTTCCCAGGGGTTATTATTGTTCTGGGGTAACATAGTTCCCAGAGGTTGTTATTGTTCTGGGGTAACATAGTTCCCAGGGGTTATTATTGTTCTGGGGTAACATAGTTCCCAGAGGTTATTATTGTTCTGGGGTAACGTAGTTCCCAGGGGTTGTTATTGTTCTGGGGTAACATAGTTCCCAGGGGTTATTATTGTTCTGGGGTAACATAGTTCCCAGGGGTTATTATTGTTCTGGGGTAACGTAGTTCCCAGAGGTTATTATTGTTCTGGGGTAACATAGTTCCCAGGGGTTATTATTGTTCTGGGGTAACGTAGTTCCCAGAGGTTATTATTGTTCTGGGGTAACATAGTTCCCAGGGGTTATTATTGTTCTGGGGTAACATAGTTCCCAGCTTAATTTCATTGCTAATAAATGGTTATTAAAATGATCTGTCAGTGTTTATTTAAATTAGTGAAACTCACCAACTATTCGTAGTTGACCCGTTTTCTTACATGTTTTCTAGGTATGCCCAAGTTGGAATGATTGAAACGTGCTTAATTATCTGTGCTACCTGTTGGAAGCTTGCTGCTCTATATTTTGTAATGAATATATATTAATGTCTTATCGGTAAAATCTGTGTGTAACACCTAGACAGTAACGAAACTCGCAACAATGTAATATGTTATAAGTTAATGTAGTGGTATTTTCTTTATAAGCAATGCCGTTGATATCAGATGTGCCTGTTGCATCCCGTGTACGTTTCCGCTGCGGTTACGGGGTGTTACAGAACTTGGTATCAGAGCCATTGGTTATAAAAGAATTAGGATGTCTTTAAAAGATACCTAAAATATAACCAGTAGCTCAAGTATTATAGGATCTGAATATCAACTAATAATTTATAGTGACGAGGTTTGGATGAACTTGGATGGACAAGTGAGTTATTATGGTCTGGAACATAATAACAGACTTGTCCGCACGAGGGAATTCTGGGGAAGTCACGGGGTACATTAATAGGTAAAAATGGCAACATATGTGTAAAGTATATAATATTATTTATATGTGCCAATGTGTGTATATATATATACGTGTGCACATCTTGTGGGTACGAGTATTGGGAAATAAGACCCGGATAAGGAACCGGGGGATGTGATAATAAAAAGTATCGAGGATGCTGAAATTTCTAGAGCATCGGTTGGTGATAAGTCGGACTTATCGGGTTATAGTTATGATGGTACCAAGTCAAATCTCCCGTTTGACATTAACCAGAAATATCTAGTAACCGTCACTCCCAACCAAAAATTGATAAATCCCATACCCTACCAACACCGGTACCGCCTATTCTAATAACTCCCTATGTTATCCTTACATCCGTTAGATGTTTACACCCATGTATGCTCTAATAGAATGATTACCTATACACAAAGAAGTGTTGGAATCATTTTAGCATAGTTGGTTGTTCGTTCGTAGGTGGTATACTGTGTATGCCGGATATACGAATAAACACGGATATTATAACTCCGTGGTATGTAGTCGTTTGGTGCTCACGGTGAGCATGTATCGGTTATACTGACATGCAGAAGGATATTGAAATCAGACATGTTAAACATTGATCTTTGTTGAGAAAGATCTATATGTCAGTTGGCGACGAGGGTTATGAAACATATTTGAACGTTAACCGACGTCAGGTTAAGTCCATATGTTATTATATTTGTGGGACATATAGACTAAACACTAGTATGTGTAATATGTGATAATATTTGGTGTGTATGTGTACCTACTGTTATGATTGAACTGGTAACGAGTTATATGGTGAGAGTAGTATTGATTACTGCGTACGGGATGAGTACGGCAGAATGACATAAAAAGAATAACTCCAATGATGGAGATTGTTGTGATTCAGTTGACTGCTCAAAGATAGCAGATGATGATACCGAATGTCGTATCACAGATCACTGCTAGTGTTGATGCAAATGTGATCGCAGAATTATAGATCGAGCAATCACATGAATATGAATATTTCAATTCTTAGTGTTATTACTAAGAGTGATAATGTCCCACCGAATACTATTATGACTACAAGTATTAGTTATAAACTAAACATAAATAGTAGTCGTAATGAATTAGATCCGGTATGAAGGCTATGTTTGTTGGTTGTGTTAAGGAAATTATTAATAGTTTACTGATGGTAAAGGGAGGAATAGATTAGCGAGTGGATAGAAAGGATCGAAATGGTTAAGGATATTGGCAAGAGTCTAGAACATTGTGTAGTGAAATACGCTACAGATATGTTGGTAGATTATGTTGTATCGTGATGGAACACGATGATACAAAATTATAGTTAGAAAATTTTTACTCAGATGTTATGGTCGGAATTTCAAATTCTTGGGCTAGAGCACTTTTATTCGAGTAATTAAGTTCAGAGATTGGAAACTGAGCTATGGAAGATAGAAATGTTGTGTGCTGATCACTTAGAACACGCTAATCGTTTGAAGGAATTGTCATGTCTGGTAACATGACTAATTACTCCTGAAACTAAGCGAAGTGAGCGCTATATCGGGGACTAACTCCATCGATAAGGATTATAGTCAATCCTGTAAAATATACAACCTTCGGAAGGGTTGTGTCACAAGCCAGCATTGATATATTTGACTCTATGGGAAGCGGACTAGAAGGACGTTAGGTGAGACGTCGAGTGTTAAAGAAGAGAAATGATAAAGGTATAGGGCAAGATGGGCTTTTGAATAAGTAGGTATGTCCTACAACCCAGAATTATACTAAGACTAGTTCTGGTGTGAAAACATGAACCGCATGAAGGGTCCTTCCCTAAATGTGGAATATATGGTTATCGGCAGGAAGAAGAATGTCGAGTGATAGTAGGCCACAGGTGTGGTAAAGATGGACGTAATGCCCTAATTGTAGAACCAATTGAAGCCATGTGAACCGGCAACCCCAACCCATTCGTGTACAACCACTCTGAACCCAACAACTTCAATAACAATCCATCCAAAGAAATCAAATTATGCCAAACAGTTGTACTTGCTATGAATGTGGCAGTACAGAACGTATCAAGAGAAATTGCCCAAAGTTGAACCAATGTGTCGTTGGAAGACGAACCTCATGACAAGCATCAACCTCTGATCAAGCAAGGAGTCATGCTTTTATGAGTAATTCGAATAAAGCACGTCATGATCCAAAGGTGGTATAAAGTATGTTGTAGTTTTAAATCAATAGGCTTCAGTGATATTTTTACGGTCGCCGATAGAAGTTAGTTCCTGTTAACATCCTACTATTTGGAAAGTTACCGATTAGTGAAACTATAGAACCCTATACTGTAGAATCGCTAACGGTAAATCCCTGATGGTTAACTAAATTGTTCGGAATTGTCCTATTATTCTGAACGATTAACCTTTCCTTATTGACCTACGACCAGTAAAGTTAAGAAGTTTTGACGTAATAGTTAACATGGATTGGCTAACTCAACATGAAGCTGAAATCAAATATGAAAAGAAGATGATTAGAAGCTCTCTTTCGGACGATGAAGCGATTAGATACAGAGAAAAGTGTACGATTTAAAAGAAAACATATAGAAGATATCCCGGTGGTACGCGAATTTCCACAAGTTTTCCCAGAAGAACTTTCTGGATTACCGCCAACCCGACAGGTCGAATTCAGAATCGATTTAATACCTCAAGCTGGCCCTGTTGCTAAAGCACCCTACCGACTTGCACCGTCCGAGATGCATGAATTATCCAATCAATTGCAAGAATTATTGGATAAGGTTTTATACGACCTAGTTAGTCACCATGGGGTGCACCAGTGTTATTTGGGAAATGAAGGACGGAAGTGTTAGGATATGTATTGATTAGGGAGAATTGAATAAAGTGACGATCAAGAATAGGTATTCACTTCTTCGAAATAAATGATCTGTTTAACCAACTGCAAGGGGCGATTGATTTTTAGAAAATTGATCTTAGATATAGTTATCACCAAATGAAAAACCAAGAGGAGGACGTTGCAACAACAGCGTTTCGGACTCGTTACGGCCATTATGAATTCTTATTTATGCCGTTCGGGCTAGCAAATGCGCCGGCAGTGTTTATGGACCTCATGAATCGAGCCTGTAAACCCTACCTCGACAAATTCGTCATCGTGTTTATTGACGATATTTTGATCTACTCGAAAAGTAAAGAAGAGCACGAGCGACACTTAAGAATAATTTTAGAGCTTCTGAATCAGGAGAAGTTGTATGCAAAATTCTCCAAGTGTAACTTCTGGTTACAAGAAGTGCAATTCCTCGGTCACGTTGTAAACCATCAAGGAATACACGTGGATCCGAGTAAGGTTGAAGCAATTAAGAATTGGCAAGCGCCTAAATCGCCAAAGGAAATCCGCCAATTCTTAGGCTTAGCTGGATATTATTGTCGATTTATAGAGAACTTTTCCAGCATCGCCCAACCTTTAACTCTCCTGACTCAAAAGGATCGAAAGTATGAATGGGGAGAAGAGCAGAAAACGGCGTTTCAAACGTTAAAGCAAAAATTGTGCCAAGCGCCGATTTTTAGTCTCCCCGATGGAGACGATGGTTTTGTCGCGTATTGTGACGCATCACGTAGAGTGTTAGGATGCGTGTTGATGCAGAATAATAAGATTATAGCCTATGCTTCCGACAGTTAAAAGTACACGAGAAAATTACACTACTCACGACTTAGAACTGGGAGCGGTTATCTTCACACTTAAAGTCTGGAGACATTATCTCTACGGTACTAAGTGCACCATCTTCACCGATCATAAAAGTTTGCAGCCCATATTCGATCAGAAAGAACTGAATATGAGGCAACGAAGATGGGTCGAGTTTGCAGCACATATTCGATCATAAAAGTTTGCGCAATTCATTCTTTATAGGAAAATAAATCTCTCCACCCCAACCCAATGACCCATTCCTTCCAAGTTCATCCTCATAACTCGTTTAAAGGACTTAACCTCAACTGAATTTCGGGACGAAATTCTAATAACATGGGGAGAATGTGAAACTCCGTAAATTAAGTCATTTTCCGTACAATAACTAATCATGATTTCGGTACGTTAATTCCTTCTATTTGAAATTTGTTAAGTTTAATCTCAACGTACCTAGCATAAGCCGCACATGCACAATTCACTGTATATATGTAAGTTATTTTTACTAGAACTTTTAGACTAATCTGAACGATACAAACGTTGGTGAACATATTTAAACGGCTTGGAACATATATTTAATGGACCATGAGGTTTGGGTTTATGTTATATGATTATATTTTACATTTTTTTTATAACACCCTAACGACGACAACAAAAAAAAAAAGAATTGTGAGCTTTACTATTTATTTTAAAATTTCACGTCATGTTATACAACCGTAACGTAAACATGCAAAAATTTCGTGTTATAATTTACGTCTAATCTCCGTATAACATTAGCTAGTCACCTAGATTTATTCCTAAATATCTACATTAAATCTAAATTCATACCAATGAATAAACAGACCCTATATTGAAACTGAATTACTATAATAATAATAATAATAAATAATAATAATAATGAATGCATGACATAAAGTGGACTAAATCTTCAAGTAGGTGGCCTTTTGATCCAAGAGATCATCATAACCCCATACCACCATCTAATCTACACAATTTCACCAACCAACCTGTGACGTACGTCCAAACACATCGACCATTATCCCCATCATACTATAACTTTGTTCAAGATTTTACTCCACTTCCAACTTTTCTTTGATTTGATAATTTTAAAGAGAAAACTCTATAACTCTTCCATTCTATATTTGAAGTACTTAATTTGATTTTTAGAAACAAGACTTTTATTCAACATACACGTCTATTTAGTTAAGGTTATTAAATTTGAATTTAAGTTACTTTTTAAATGGGTAAAGATTTGCTACAAACTTTAATTCCACACTTGAGATATTGACTTACTCCACACTCAACACCTCTTTATTACTTATATGTCTACACACACTCACATTCATGTGTACCTCTATTTAATATGTCCTTAAAAACGTGGCTTATATCTCAAGATCTTATTTATGGATTTAGAAGATCATTGTGTCATGATTTATTTCACCAAGCACTCTTAAGTGTAAGAAATAATAATAGCATATAGTCACATCATATCTCATTCCTTGATTTCTTTCTCCATTGGGTCAACAACATATTCAAACTCACTCCTCTCCTTGACTTTTGTTTACAACACACATGTTAGAAACTCATGTTTTATTATAATACTTTAGTGATCGAAAGCAATGGACCAAGAAACACTTTCAATACAGATTCATGTATGCATATATATCTAAAACCCACACAGGCTTTTCATTTTTATCCAATATCCACCAACTCACATCTTTTCTCTCTTTTTCTTGATTCACGGCATCATTCTTGTCTCCTTTGGTTTACAAATCTTGTAACATACAACCTATGTAAATAGATAGGATTATTATAATATGTCATCCATATACTTGTATTCCAATATTACAAGCCTCTAACATGAAGATAAGATCACAACAATCAAACCACCTACACAACCCTCTTTCACTCCCTCTCAAATTCTCGGCTCTCTCTCTCTCTGTCTCTCTCTCAACCCGTATAAAACCCCAAACCCACTTCCTCATGCCCTCTCTAAACCGTAGCTCACACAACCGATTAGCCTATCAAATCTTCAATTTCAAACATCTACAAGATACAAGTGGTCTTAGGTGGTGGAACTAGCTCAAGATCTTTATTCATATGTAAACACATCCCAATAAACTAGGACGTGTGAAGGCAGCGGACCTCGGGTCTAAACTGAAATTTCTAGTAAACCAAATACTAAACTCATAAGGTTCTGTATTTAGTGGTAGATAAGGCGGAAAGATGAGTTTGTAGCTTGTAGTGGCGGAAAACGAAAGGTATATTCGGTTTTTGTCGGTGTATGTGTTTTTGGACAGATTGTTGCTCGTTTAGAGTTAGGTCATGAAATTTTACGGGGATGTTCTACACATGAAAATATGAGTTCTGTGAATTTTTGGTAATTTTTGGATAGAGGATGAATATTTGGTGAATTTAATGCTCGGTTTTGGCCAAAAATGGTGAAAAATAGTTAAATATCATGAAAAATTCTGGAAAATTCCAGATAAGCTTTTTATAACATATAAAGGTCACACACAAAATTTGAGCTCAGTTGGAAAAGTCTAAGGGGGCTTTTCGGTAAAACGAGTTCTAGGGCTTTCTAGCTCGGTTTTTGTGAAAACGGCTTGAAAAATGAGTTTTGGGTTCTGGAAAAATTCCAGGGAGTTATGAGGATGGCAGGGATCGTCCCAGAAAAAAATTTGGGATTTTTCTAAGGTTGTTTGGTATTTACGACATATTTAGTGTTTAAATGGTGTTTAAAAATAGATAAATAAATTTTAAATATAAGAATTAATTCTAGAAATATTTTTATAAAATTCCCCACTGTCAAAAAGTCTTTTGTGCAAAATTTCAAGATCCGAGATTAAACGGATAATTATTTGTGCAAAAACAAACTTTTAAAGTTTAAAAAGCGTAAACCGGTAAAGTTCGCATAAGCGAGCTGACTGGTGAATGAAAATCCTAAAAATGAACTATTTTCATATAATTGAGTTAAACAAGTTAAAACGAATCATCCGAAAATAATTCGGATGATTTGGGTATTTTTTAACCGATTTAACAGTTTCCGGTACGCCAAAGACGGAAACGGGTCCCGCGGCCAATCGGGACGTCTAAACCGAGCTATAATTTCACAGTTTAATTTAAATCATCAGACAACCACTATTTTCGGGTCGTGTGTGACCAAACTCATTTTTGAAACATAAAACGGATATTCGTGCTAGACACGCAAAACGAGAAAACGACTAATAGAAATTGTGACCATGGAACTCTAAACGACATCACAATCTGAATCCGGAGAAGTGTTTCTGGGTTAACCTTGCCCCCAGAACGGGTACAGTGCTGGGTTGACAGTGTCCCCAGGTGTACCGATTGATAAGATTAAAGATTATATAAACAATAATTGTATAATAATGATCGTAGGGATCAAATTACAGATTGGACGAATTAACTGATATTGATTGTTGTTACCTGCTTGCATGTGCTAAGGTGAGTTTTCACGAGCCCCTTTTACTGAACTGTTTCTAAATATTTTCCCGGGGCGGAAAACATGTCTTTATTAAAGTATTTAAGTACATACCGATCGTATGGAAACACTTGTATATTTATATATATATGTTTGATGCACAGATTATATAAATTGTTTTTCGTGTGTAATTGTTCTGGGGTAACATAGTTCCCAGAGGTTATTATTGTTCTGGGTTAACATAGTTCCCAGGGGTTATTATTGTTCTGGGGTAACATAGTTCCCAGGGGTTATTATTGTTCTAGGGTAACATAGTTCCCAGGGGTTATTATTGTTCTGGGGTAACATAGTTCCCAGGGGTTATTATTGTTCTGGGGTAACATAGTTCCCAGAGGTTGTTATTGTTCTGGGGTAACATAGTTCCCAGGGGTTATTATTGTTCTGGGGTAACATAGTTCCCAGGGGTTATTATTGTTCTGGGGTAACGTAGTTCCCAGAGGTTGTTATTGTTCTGGGGTAACATAGTTCCCAGGGGTTATTGTTGTTCTGGGGTAACATAGTTCCCAGGGGTTATTATTGTTCTGGGGTAACGTAGTTCCCAGAGGTTATTATTGTTCTGGGGTAACATAGTTCCCAGGGGTTATTATTGTTCTGGGGTAACGTAGTTCCCAGAGGTTATTATTGTTCTGGGGTAACATAGTTCCCAGGGGTTATTATTGTTCTGGGGTAACATAGTTCCCAGCATAATTTCATTGCTAATAAATGGTTATTAAAATGATCTGTCAGTGTTTATTTAAATTAGTGAAACTCACCAACTATTCGTAGTTGACCCGTTTTCTTACATGTTTTCTAGGTATGCCCAAGTTGGAATGATTGAAACGTGCTTAATTATCTGTGCTACCTGTTGGAAGCTTGCTGCTCTATATTTTGTAATGAATATATATTAATGTCTTATCGGTAAAATCTGTGTGTAACACCTAGACAGTAACGAAACTCGCAACAATGTAATATGTTATAAGTTAATGTAGTGGTATTTTCTTTATAAGCAATGCCGTTGATATCAGATGTGTCTGTTGCATCCCGTGTACGTTTCCGCTGCGGTTACGGGGTGTTACAATCTACATAACGATAAGCATTGATAATTTTACCCACTTTATGACGTTTGAACCATCTTTCTACGTCATCATCAGTCACTTCTTTGAGTGAAGGAACTGTTCGCTGCACAACCTTTTCCAGTTCATCCTCAGTCTCTTTAATTACATCTTCATGAAATACCGGAGCACCTTGATCAACATTTGCGTGTTGATACAAGTCCGGGTACTCTTCAGCTGTCACATCCTCCATCTCAATCTCTTCATCATCATAAATAAAATCCTTATCCATATACAACGGATCAACTTCCAATTCTTCCTCAGTGATCACTTCGACATCGGGCTCAGTCTCTAAAGCAGTCAACTGATCGTCATTCAGCCCAAGCAGAATCGAAATCTGCTCCCGTGTCAAGGATCTAACCACAAACTCACAAACCTCTATCTCATCTCTGTTTACCACACTATGAACCACCCCTGATCCATCAACAAAAATCACTGTGTTAGCTGCAATCATTTCAATTGGCTTGGCAGCTGTTGGATTTTGATAGGTAATTATCTGCTTGCTCGAATCCTCACCCCCACTAACACCAGCACCAGAGGATGAACCATGCGATTGTTTAGGCTCACCTCCTGCATCAGATTCGTCAGGATCATCATCGTCATTCTTAAGTTTCTTGAGGGCATCTTCTTTACAAGTTAATTGTAAAATCAACTCTTCTTGTTCCTTTAATTTCACCCCCTGAGACTCAACAATCGTACGCAACGATTTAGTCTCCTTCTGACAGAAAGAAATATAACTCATCATTCGTCGTTGATTCTCCATGAGTCGTTCTTGAGTTTGACGGTCAGCTGCTATTTGATTTTCATATAGATGTAACAGATTTAGCAGCATTTCAGTTTGACGACCTGGTGGCAAGTTGTATACAGATGGATGAACAGGTTGAACAGGTCCTTGAGGCCGAGTAATTTTCATGAAAGAGATATCACTAGGCGGAGGTGGAGGAAGAGTAGTTGTTGGCGGAGGAGGAGGTCTCATTGATGTGATAGGAGATACTGTAGACAATGCAGCAGAAGGCCTCGGTATCTCGGTCAACGCCATTTGAGGAATTAGACCGAGCCTCTCATGTGACACCAACGTCGTTGTCAAGGTAAGCATCGGAGTGCTAGTAGTTAGCCGCACCGCTGAGCTTTGAGTAGTTGATTGACGTGGTGGTGGGGTTCCAATGATTACCCCAGCCCCAGCAGACACACGGGGCTTCTTTGATGGTTCACCAGTAGCCACATCTTTACCCTTTCTTTTTCTTTCCAGCTGAGCTTTCATGGTGGCAGCTAGAGCAGCATCGACTGCATCCTGTTGTTCTTTAAGAGCTCATTCACTAGCTCATCACTTCAGCTTGTTGATCTTGTTATTGTGGTTTTCCTTGTGGAGGTTGTTCCTGTGGCGGTTGATTTTGTTGTTCTTGATCAGCCATGTTTTATTGTATAAATAAAACCGAATATGAGAATAGATATCAGAATATATAATCAAAAGATATGTGTATCACACTGATTCGTTATAATAAGATAACGAATCAGGCGATTCGCTATCAAGTAAATGTTTTAATGAACTGAACATAGCGAATTACTATTTAATTTTAACGAACTACTCGCTAGTTCGTTATATTTTAAGCGAAGTCAAATCTGATTCGTGTAACATCTTATTCGCTTAGCTAGTTCGTGTAAAATCTTAACGAATTGGACACGAAACAAATCCAATTCGCTAAGACTAACGAATGGTCATAATTAAGACTTGTTCTTTGACTTCACAAAGTCAAGGTCAAAATTAGGATGAACACAAGTCTAACGAATGGTCATAATTAAGACTTGTCCAGAATCTTAATGCTTGTTATTTGCTTTATTTTATTTTTGGGTGATCAACAAATATAAGGCTTAAGTATGACTGGTTATTACATTTCTGCCATCCTCACCGAGACTTTTTCTAGAGACTAACACCCCTTTCAATTTGGCGTTTCTTTATGTTTATATCACATACTTTACTCTACTGGGTTGTTTTAAGACCTACCAATGCACCAAGTCTAACGAATGGTCATAATTAAGACTTGTCCAGAATCTTAACGCTTGTTATTTGCTTTATTTTATTTTTGGTTGATCAACAAATAAAAGGCTTGAGTATGACTGGTTATTACATTTCTGCCATCCTCACCGAGACTTTTTCTAGAGACTAACACCCCTTTCAATTTGGCGTTTCTTTATGTTTATATCACATACTTTACTCTACTGGGTTGTTTTAAGACCTACCAATGCACCAATGCAATTAAGCACACAGTCTTTTAAGCTTACTTTTTGCTGAATTTGGGGTCAAGGTAATCAATGTACTATCATGTTCTCTTTTTGCTTCAAAAACTCAAAAATTTTGAGGAGCATAAAATAAAGAAAAGATAAATTTAATCGCCCCAGTTAACTTAAGTTTATAAATAAAAGGCTAACAATCAATTCACAAGTGAATCATAGGACCAAGACATGCAAGCATGCTTCACAAACTTAAATAACCGACGTAATTTTCAGCGAGAAAATAATCTAAAAACGTCTGCAAAAATCTTTTTGGTTTTTCTCTGTACAAACTTTAAAAACACAATATTTTTTTAAATTTTGGAATTTTTTAATGTTTTTGGATTTTATCTAAACAAACGAAAACACACTCTTTTTGTATTTTCTAGATTTTCACCCCCTAAAACCAAAATAAATTTTAAAAGAAAGATATGACAGAAAATAAAGATAGTCATCCTTGTTTAAGGATATCAGCGAGGGTCTTCAATCCGTTTAAATCAAGCAAAAATTTAAAACGCGTTTTGTCAAAAGCTTTAGTAAACAGATCGGCTTTCTGAAAATCAGTATGTACTTTCTCAAGATCGATTAATTTCTTTTCATAGCAATCCCGTATAAAATGATATCGAATATCGATATGTTTTATTTTAGAATGTTGTACGGGATTCTTGGTGAAACAAATAGCAGCAGAATTATCAATAAAAATAGGAGTAGTAAGAAACTTCAAACCGTAGTCGCGAAGATGTTGTTGTATCCACAAAACCTGGGAACAGCAACTCAAGGCTGCAACATACTCAGCTTCGACGGTTGAAGTGGAGACCGTTGTCTGCTTCTTACACTGCCAGGAAACAAGCCGGTTTCCTAAAAATTGACATCCTGCAGTCGTTGATTTGAAGTTGATCTTGCATCATCCATAATCTGAGTCTGAGTAGGCAGTAAGAACGAAAGTATCATCCTTAGGGTACCACAACCCGATGTCTGGATTTCCCCTCAAATACTGAAGAATTCTCTTGACTGCAGCTAGGTGAGTCACTCGTGGAATTGCTTGATACCTAGCACAAAGACAAACAGCAAACATAATATCAAGGCGAGAAGCCGTTAAATACATTAAAGAACCAATCATGGAACGAAAGAGGGTAGGATCAACGGAATCCTCCAATTCATCCGGTGATAAATTGTGCCCTACTGGAAGAGGAGTTGAAGGGATTTTTCCGACAGAAATCTTGAATCGGCTCAAGACGTCGTTCACATATTTAGTCTGGTGAATAAAAATTCCATGAGCAGACTGGTGAACCTGCAACCCTAAAAATAAATTCATCTCTCCCATCGAGCTCATCTCGAACTTTGTTTGCATGGACTTCTCGAACTCCTTACACAATGTGTCGTTTGTAGACCCAAAAATAATATCGTCAACATAAATCTGGACTAGAAGAAGATCGTCACCAACAGTTTTATGAAATAAAGTGCAGTCAACAGTTCCTCGTTTGAAGCCATTATCAGTCAGATGGTCGGCGAGCGTGCCATACCAAGCTCTCGGGGCTTGATGTAAACCATACAGGGCCTTGTTTAATCGGTAAACACGGTCTGGATAATCAGGATCTTCAAAACCAGGTGGTTGTTGGCAAACACTTCCTCGTGTAATTCAACATTGAGAAAAACACTTTTAACATCCATTTGATAGACCTTGATATTCTTATAAGCTGCATAAGCCAGGAAGATTCGAATCGACTCTAATCTTGTAACTGGAGCATATACCTCTGTGTAATCAATACCCTCTTGCTGATGAAAACCTTGCACCACTAGACGTGCTTTGTTTCTGACAATCACCCCTCGATCATCCTTCTTACACTTAAATGCCCACTTAGTCGGAATGGCTTTCTTGACTCTAGCAGGTTTGTCTATTAAATCCCAAACACCCAAACGTGCAAACTGCTGTAATTCTTCTTGCATAGCTTCTACCCAAGAAGGATCTTCAAGTGCCTTACGAGCTGTCGTTGGCTCAACTTGAGATAGAAAGAAATTGAATTTAGCAATATTCACAATTCCCGAAGAATGTAAGTTAGTGTAAGCACACAATATGTTATTATCACTTGACGAAGCAACTTGATGACATGTATGAACGCCCACATCAAGTTATCCAATGATATTTTCCTGTGGATGATATCCATGAATCCGAAGAGTGGGATTCTCAGGAACAACAACATTATCAAATAAGTTAGTGTAATGTTCACCCAACTCGGGAGATGAAACATTATCACTGTCAAGATCAATAACTTGAATTTCAGCTTGATCATCATCAGAAGAAGTAGAAACATTATCAATAGCAACTGGAGAAACAACTTGAGATTCTTCAGTTGGAGCAACTGGTTGAGCTTCAACTTCATTAGAACTTGAAGATCTTGGAATGGTCAAATGATCTTCAAAGTATGCTCGAACCAGATCTTCATCGATGTGTTCAGTCGAAGGAGTAAAAGAATTAAATAAACTATCGTAGTCAAACATCCAGTCTGGACCTTTCCCTTGAGGAGGAGTTGTGTACTTTTGACAGTCCACATTGTACCATTCTTCAACACAACCAGATGTGAAATTAAAAACCCTTTTCTTTGGAGATGCATATCCCAAGAAATACCCTTCGATAGCTTTTCTTCAAATTTACCCTAATCCTTCTTCAACATTGTACACGGACACCCAAATGGTTCCAGGTACTTTAAATTAGGTTTTCTATTATTTAAGATCTTGTAGCTTGTCTTCTTGAGTCGTTTCACTGTTAGAACTCGATTAAGCGTATAACAAGCTGTATTCACTGCCTCATTCTAAAATTGGACAGGAAGCTTTGAATCAGCGAGCATTGTGCGTGCAGCTTCAATCAGAGTTCTATTTTTCCTTTCAGCAACACCATTTTGTTGAGGTACATAAGGTGCACTATATTCTCGGTGAATTCCCTTTTGAATACAAAAGAAATCCAATATAGTGTTTTTAAATTTAGTACCATTATCACTACGGATTCTCCTCACCTTTTGTTTATACAGTGATTCGATCTTAGTAATAAGATTTTGTACCAAAACCGGTGTTTGATCTTTTGAACTCATAAATAACACCCATGAATATCTTGAATAATCATCTATTACTACAAGACAATACCAGTCTCTAGAAATACTCGCACGATTCACTCGTCCAAACAAATCCATATGAAGTCGTTCAAGAGAAGTATCAATGGAATTCAATAACTTAGAGAGATGTGTCTTCTTCTTCTGCTTGCCCTTTTTTCATGCAACGCAGTGATTAGATAACTTAAAATTCCTTAACGAGACACCCTCAACTAAGTCATTTTCCATTAAATAAATCATCTTTCTGACATGTATGTGACCCATTCTACGATGCCATAGAATCGAGTCTTTCTCGGTTGCTTTCGAGACAAAACATGTTTCGATCGATGTGGATACCTTAGATCTCATATTTAAGATATAAATATCATTTGATCGTGGTGATCGCATGACAACCATGTCCTCGGGGATAACATAACCCGGTTTCAAGATAAGACATTCTTTGTCAGTAAATATCGTAGTGTATTTTTTATCACAAATCTGCGATACACTCAATAAATTATGATCAACCTTGTCGCAATAATTCACTTTCTCAAACATAATGTGACCATTTGAAACTTCACCCTCTTGTGTGATCATGCCCCCAGAATTCCCAGCAAACGCTACATAACCCCTTGAATATTTCTTACGTTGGTTAATAGGTCGAGATTCCCAGTGATATGACGAGAACATCCGCTATCCATGATCCAGTTTTCACCAGAAATGGTCTTGGATGAACCCTACACACAAACAAAAGTGATTAGTTCAAAAAGGCAGCCCAGGCCTCAGTCTTGGGCACCTTTTAGTTTTCTCTTTGATCATTAACTTTAACAGATTTCAATTGTTGTTCGGCCACTTGTGAATAAGTTATCGACTTCCTAGACTTTCGTCTTAAGTAAGCTGCCTGAACAATGTTTGAATTCTTGTTTTGACATATAGGTTCAGTTGGAATGAATTTTGGTTTCACTTGACCGTGTGTCTCATTGACATGAAGAACCTTCCGAGGATTCACATCAGAGAACAAAATATGAGTATCATCAGCATACGACACAGGTCGTTTCAGGATCTCCTTGACCAATGGAATTGGCTTAGATTTGTCCTTGATAAAAGGATGAAGATTCTGATAGTTCTGCTGACTACAATTCCTCACAACATGACCTTGTTGACCGCATAAAAAAACAAGTTCGCATGTCTACATGATGATGTTTAGAAGTAACTGGAATAAATGATGCAGATGGTTGATGATGACTCACATTTTTAGTCATGCTCTTAGAAAACTCATCAGATAATTCAGATTTCTTCTTTAAATAAAAATCTAAATTAGAACAGTTCGAAAAGCTTTTTAGTGTATCTGTCTCAGTTGACTTCACAAAGTTAATCTTCTTAGCTTGTTTTAAAAATTGTTTTGCCTTAGTCAATGGATCAGATTGAACTGATGTTTTTATTTGAGCATACACACGTTCAAGTTCTTGAATTTTTGAAGTTTCATTGACAAAAACACTCTCAATAAGTTCAGGTTTGATAATACTTATTGGAATATCTTTTTTAGTGAACATCGTATCCATTCCCTTTAACTTAAAATCTCTAACCGAAGAAGACTTAGAACTCGGAGGATTAATGAAACGCATTAAGTCCTCGTCAGAAATCTTTGGTTTAACTGACTTCTTTGTCCTCACAGGTTTGGTTTTCACAGTTTTTTCCTTGTTCATTTGAGATTTGAATGAACCATACACAGTTTCCTCAAACTATTGAGGTTCACAAAGAATATGATTAGAACTAGGAATGTTCTTATTCTTGTGTATTATCTCAGGTTCAAACACATCTTCAATAATCACTTTATCAACATTTTCAACAAAGACCTTTTTACTTTCCACATGAGGTTTTTGAGGAGCAACTTGGGGTTTGACAATTTCAGGTTTAACCAATTTAGGTTTTTCAGAAATCAGAGATTCTTTTTGAATCAAATCCTCTTCTTTTCTTGCAAAAGGATTAATTTTATTATCATTATGAAAAGGTGGTGGAATTTCAACAAAACCAATACCTTTCTTAGAATCTTTTTGTTTTCCAGATACTTCAATAATTTCATTCAACAGAAAAGATGAATTCCTAAATTTTCCCAATTTGTTCTTCAATTCAAGAACCTCATTCTCAAGCGTAGTTATCTTAGAACGATGTTTCAAAATTTCCTGAAACTTTTGGTCATTAATGGTCATTTTCACAGATAACTCGGCTTTGAGATCGTGGTTACTTGTCGACAATGCTTCAATCTTTTCTCGAGATCTCCTTTGAGATTCAAGAGATTGTCGATAAGTATCCTTAAGAGAAGCAATTTCTCTTATAAGATTATCATTTTGATTTTTCAATGCTTCTAACTTAGATTTGTTAGATTCACAGTCAACACATGATGCTTTAACAAATGAAGTAGTAGAAATAGAATTACTAACCTCATTGATCTTGGCCATGCAAGCAAACATTGATTCAGAAGGCTTGTCGCAAGAGTCGTCAGAATCAGGTCCAGAATCATTATCGGAAGACATCTCACTACCAGTAGCATCTTGACAATCTTTATGTAACCCAAACATAGCCAAATTTGCTTGAATATCATTGCATAGTAACCGTTGTGACCAATCAGTTCCATCTGCTAACATTGCTTGTGTTGTAGAAGAAGATGGTTTCTTTTCAGCATCACTTCCTCGTGGTGTAGAAGAATTTTGACTTTGACCACGAGGTCCAGTATATTCTTTCCTTGGTTTGTCACATTCCTTTGCGAAATGCCCAAATTCTTGACAATTATAACACTTTACTTTTAATTTGTCAAAACCCAACTTCTTGTTTAAAGCTGGATGATCTTATCTAGTTCTCTGCATGAATCTTTTAACTTTACGAACGATCATAGCCATGTTCCATTTCAAATCCATGATTTCTAGATCATCTGGATATATCTGATCATAGTCCTCATCTGTTAAATCACTTGTGGCAATTTTACTACTCACTAAGTTTTCATATGAAGACATAAAAGCCGTTAGAGAAGCAAAGTTTTGCTCAGCTTCCTTCATATTAACACTAGGTGGTGTAGCAAATGGATTGATATTAGTTGAATTTTTAGAACCTCCCGAATTACCAGCAGAGTAAAAACAAACTTTTGGATCATTAAACATAGTTGATTCTTTTTCACTTGCCGCATGAGTAAGAAAAGCAGTGATTGGAGAGATTGTTGAACTAAGAGGCATACTTCCACCATAGAAAGCTGGATCTTGATTTTATTTGGAGGATTTTTGACACTTAAGATCATATTCTCTAGCTTCGATCTTTTGTAGAAATTCAAGTGCCGTCAAGTCTTCATTCAGAAAATAATCATTCTCTTTCAAAACCATTAGAAATGTTGAGTAGGAACTTGGAAGCACACTTTTAATAGTGTCAATTTTATCTCTTTCAGAAATTTACATTTTCATCTTGTCCATTTCAGCAATTAAATGACTAAATCTTGTAGTCATCTCTTCAACTGTTTCTCCTTTCAATAAATTAAAGTTTCGAAACTGAAACTTGAGCATCACTTTCTTACTCTCAGCTGTGTTTCCCATGCTTCTCATACGCAGATGTTGAAATAAAGACGCACATCTCTTGATACTACCAACTTGATGAAAGATATTTCTGGTAATGCCATAGTCAAAGTAGAATATGCTTTTATCTCGATTTCTAAAGCTTTCTTCTCTTCTTGTGAGTATTGAGAAACAGCTTTTGGAGTATATCCAATAGTATCATCACCAATCATTGGTGCAACATAAACTTCAAGAAGACAATATGAGCAGTCAGGATGAACCGATCCCAAATGTGCACGAAACCAAGGTTCCCACTTGGCAAAGTCACTGAACTTCATCAATCTTGGTAATTTAGAATGTGAACCTATCTCGGTATCAAGTTGCAACATGTGTTGCATCAACATGTTTTGAGACGCTAATGCATACATACCAGCCATTTTTTTTTGAAAATTTAAGAATACATGCCGGCCATCTTTGAAAATGTTATCAAAAAAAGTTTAATATTATTCGGCTAAGCTTTGTGTAAGTGGAAATGTACCGAGTAGACTTTATAAAGGATTACTTTTCCGAGTAAGGTTTGCTAAGCCTAAAATGACAAAGAGTTATATGTTTTAAAATTGTTTTAAAATGTTAAGTGGATAATGTTACTGTTTGACAGCTAATAATTCACAAAACGACAAAAATAATTTAAAACCCACTTTCAAAAGGTATATAAGAGTGTTGGATCCCGGATTAACAGTTGATAACAATAAACAAATCTCAGATCTGTGAATATCCGATTACCACTATTAAAGATCTAGCTCATAGTTTACCTTGATTTGTATATATATTGTCAATAGATTATACGAATAATGTTAAGGTTAATCTTGTGAGAGAGCAATTACTCAAAATTTCCTTTTGAAAACTTTTCTCCAAAAACATTCATTAAAGTGAACAGTAGTTCACTATATATAGAAGGCGACCTGGTTCGCTAACATCCCCTAGCGAACCAGCCTCCCCTTCGTTACATAATTTAACATAGCGAACCACCCCCTGATTCGTTAACATCCCTAACGAATCAGGAGGGAATACATTATAATGTCTTAGTTCGCTAACATCCCTAGCGAACTAGACTTAACTTTAACGAACTAGTCAATAATAAACATTAAATATTACATTAATTAATAAATAAAACATTAACGATAAATACAAAGACTCTAGAAGCAAAACCGTGCACTAACAAAGAGGGAGTTAGGCAAAATTTTCAACATTATATTTCCCTCTCTTTCTCTTTCCACTGCAACTGCTTTCTCGCAGAGAAACCCAAACCGACCTATCACATTCGTCATTAATCCAAACCCTAACTTGAATCAGCCCTCTAATTCTAACTCGGTAAGCATTAATAATATGTTTTCCGACCACGATTAGACTATAATGGGCTTTGATTATGTATTGGATTACTAATATTTTGTTTATGTGTTTAGGTTATAAACTTGTCGAAGAACAGGTTCTTGAAGATTTTTCTCTCTTCTTCATTTTTATAACTTGAAATTGGGTAAAGGTATAAACTTTTATGCTAATTTCACTTTGAATATGTTTGATTGTTATGTTCAGATATGGCAGAACAGGATCAACCCAAGTATGCTTTTGAAAAGAAGCATAACATGTGTGCTCTATTGCAAGTCACACCTGACAACGAGCCGGTGGCACCAGTGATTAACTGGATGGCTCAATCAAACGTCAGTTTTGCTTTTACTGAATGCCCTGTCATTTACAAAAATCATTCACTGGATTTCTGGAGATCTGCTGAATTGGTTGAAGATGTCAATGGAAAAAAGAATAGAGGCGATTGTGGCAAGACAAGAAATACATATAACTGAGAGGATGATAAGAAGATGCCTACAGTTGAATTATGATAACCATTATCATATAAACTTCAATACAGCACACCTGATGAGAATATTTGAAGAAACAATGGGTTATCACGGAACTGTACATGATGGACTGTTTCAAAAGGGGATGTTTCCAATGATGTATAGATTCCTCATTCATCATGTTATACAAAGATTTGCTCCAAGAAAAGGGTCATGGACTTTGATGAGTCATGACTTAGCAAATGCCACTGTTGGGATTGTGTATGACCTACCCTTCAACTTTTCAAAGATGATATTGGACTGGTAGCAAACTTGAAGAAGGCAGAGAAGGACAGATTCTTGCAATACCCAAGGTTCCTGCAGATAATCTTTAACACAGAATTAAGAGATCTAACCACTATGGGAATTACACACCTACTGCAGAACCCTGACACATACAAGAGAATCAAGAATCCAGGTGTTGCCAATAGATTCAATTCTGAAGCTCCATTTGAGATATTGCCATGGTTGTTGAACCATGACTTGAATGTGATGCCAGTGCCTGAGTTAAGCTCAGAGGAGGAAGGAGGAGATGATGTTGAGAGTGATGATGATGGTTCTGACGATGAAGATGATAATGTTGATGGAGATGAAGGAGGAGCTGGAGTAGCTATGAATGTTGATGCACCTGATCAGGGGGAGCAACTTGAAGATCAAGAACAACCTATTCCAACACCACCACAATCACCACCAAAAATTGAACAACCCATTATACCATCACCACCACAAACTCCACCACATCAAACCACTCAATCCCCACCACGAACCCTAGCCATAAGCCAACCTCAAACATCAACACATGTATCACCAACACCACAAACACCACCAACATCTAGCCTAATTCACTCAGATCCATTCATCCCAAGCCCACATCTTACACAATCACCACAACAATCCATTTTCCAAACTCACACCACAACCCATGAACAAACTGAATATGAACCATTTTCTACATTACAACCTACAACACCACCCACTGAAACTAACATGTTGACCTTGTTAAAAGAGAATGCTAAACTGAAGAGAAGGAATCAGGAGATAACAGAAGAGAATGTGATGTTGATAGAGAAGTTGGTACAAGCAAAATTGAAAATTCAAGCCCTGGAGCAGGAGGTTGAGAAGACTCAACTGCCCCAAAACAGGGGGAGAATGAAATAATGCCAACTGACTATTGTGTGAATGTTGAGACTGTAACTAGAACAGGTGTAGAGACTGTAGACAATTTGAAACTGATCTTAAATGCTTATGATGATTGTGAGGAGGATAGTAAGGAGAGAAAAATTGAACATGATGAGTATGAAGGTGACAAATCAGATGTGGAAGAACAAGATTATGACTTTAATTATGAAATAATGCATGTTGAATGGAGTGAAGAGATTGATGAAAGGACATGAGATGAGATTGAAAAGACAGATGTTGAGGAGAATGTAGCTGCTACTAACTTAGTTACTTATGTTTTCAATGCTACTGATATAGCTACTGATGTCTTAACTGACATAGCTACTGATGTCTTGACAGATGTACAGACAGAAGTAGAGACTGAAGTAATGTATGATGAAAATGCTACTACTAAGGAACTTATACACACTGAACCAGAAACTGATCAACAAGCAAGTTCCAAGAGAGTAGAGCATGATCCAGAACTGGAAGCACTTGAGAAAGAAATAGATGACTTTGTACAGTCTGAAGATGAAGAGGATGGGAGAAGAAGAATTGAGAAAGGTAAAACAAAAGTCTGTGAAGAAGAGCCTATTAAGGCATATCCAGAGAAAGATGTGTTGTTTACATATGATGAAATTGATGCTGCTGCTGCCTTAAGAGAACAAGAGAATATTCTAAGGGAGACAAGGGATAGGGAGATATTGGCTCAAACACTGACTCCAGAAGAAATGGCAGAGCAAGAAAATTTGATCAATCAAGCCAATCTTGCTAAACAAATTTTTGAAGAAGTGGCTGATCAAGAAGCAATTGAAACACTGATTATGATGAACAGAACTGAGGAAGTTGACAATTCCTTGGCTATGGTGGTTAGTATGTTTCAACCACAGAGTCAACCAGAAAAGGAATCTGAAAAGGCTTGTGAATCTGAAGAAATACCACAAAAAGAACCTGAAAGGCCAACTGGTGAATCTGTTGAAGAAATGATGGCTAATATCACCAGAATCAGGATGGAAAGAGCCAAAAGATTTGAACAAGTGTATACAAGGAAGAGGAAGTTTGATTAACAGACAAGAAATGATGAGAGGAAAACAAAGAGGGGGAGATGGGATGAAAAGAACAGATGCTATGTTGAGACTCCTGATGATGAAGGTGATAATGATACTAATCCAATCAGGGCAATCCCACTGCAAACCTTACAACCAGGTGAAAAGGTTCAAGGTGTCCCTGATGTTCCTGCTCAAACTGAATCAAACCCAGAGCATCCACCCTCTGATGAACCCAAGATTGATGCTATGAATAATCTAACTGAAGAGGAGGATGAGTCTGAGGAGTCTGATGAGGATGATAATCCTAATGATAATCAAAGAAAAGGTGTTAAAGCTACCAATGTTGAATCTCCACAAGTTGAACTAACCAATGAGCAGAGAGCTAACATTGAGTTGAGTATGAGGGAAGCCAAAAAGAAAAATCCTTTGGTTGTAAAGCTGAGAAAGCATGGAATAAGTTTTGAAGCTTTGGCTGATCTTGATGATGATCAGTTGCAAAAGAGACTTGATAAGGAGAGGGATGGTTTCAAGAAAAGAATGGAATAAAAGAACAGAGACTGCCAGAAATATAGAGAATATCTTAGAAGGCATAATTATTCAGAGAAAGATCTGTCTCATTTCACAGTTGACCAACTCCGAGATCTTTACAACTATGAAAGAGAAAAAGTGATTGAAAAGTGTGTAAAAGAGAATGAGAAGATTGAGAAATTGGAAACTTTGAAGAAGAAATTTGGAGGTATGTGTGGATACTTGCTTGAGAAAGGGTTAAAACCTGAGATGGTTGAGAACCTATCTAGAGAATCAGTGTTGGATCAGTACAATAAATTGAAAAGAAAAGAAAAATTGAAGAGGGTCCAAACTGAGAGCTCTACCAAACATGCTGAAACATATGTTGAACATCCAGTAAAGAGAAGAAAGATAATGACTCTGAGAGAAAAACAGAAGATGCAAAGTGAAAAGGAAATATCCAAGGAAGATCATGTTGTTGAAACTCCTACTCCACAAGAAGTGGATCCTGAATCTGAAGATGAACCTTGTGTACCTTGGGAAAATGAAGAGATTATCAACATTCTAAGGAACATAATGATTACTCAAAGGGGAATGGATGAAGCCTCTTTCAATTCTTTAGAAAAGGAGGATTTGAAATATCTTTTCTATGCCCAAAAAGCTGAATGGGAGAAAGCCCTAGGGGAAGGTGAGAACCCTAGATACTATGCAGATGGGAGTTTTGTACATGTTGGTTTGTCAAGAACTCCTGGAATGGAGAAAATGTTGTTAGCTCTTAGAGATGCAGGAGCAAATGTTGTTGAGCTTGCCAACCTTCCAACTGAAATGGTAGAAGCAGTCTACATCAAATTCTTCAATTTGGGGCCTAGAAAACCCAAGAAGTTTGTTCTTTTCAGACTACAATTTCAAGAAGATATCCACAAGTTGGAAGAGGTCAAAGTGGAAGAGGTGAAGGTGGAAGAGGAGAATCAAGTAGATCTGCACAACAAAGAACATCAAGACCACAGTCAGATGTGGATCTTCCTAGAGAAATCTACTATGATTCTGTGTGTGAATGCATAAGAGTGATTATGGAAAGTAGACAACTAAGAGATAGAGTTGTGAGAAGTGACTTCTATGAATATACTCAAGAACAATTAGAAAGAATGACAACACTCACTTTGTATAATTTTAGAAACAGAAACAGAGTGGCTGGAAAACAGATGAATAATCTTTCTAAATTCTTAAGAGATGAAGCAGACAGAAGATTTAGATTCCTAAAAGAAAAGAGAAAAGGAAGACTGCCCAACTTCACAGATCAAAGAGAACTTCAAAGTTAAGAAGGATGGAGATAGCTGAAACAAACTACAAGATGAATGTCAGAGACAAGCATCCACTGTCAAACATGAACACATGCATAAGTCTTGAGAGAAGAATGATACGTCCCAACTACACAGTCCAAAGAGATTTTGCATCATTACTGAAGTTGAATACAAAGAAAAAGATGACCGTTACTTGCTGAGAAATTCTGATGGAAAAATACTAGGGATTATCAGGAAGGATGAAGACTTAAATTGCTTACATGATGAAGACTTAATGGATATTAGGGACTGGGTCATACCAGAAGGTCACACTCATTATTGAGCCCTTGATATCTTCAGAATGAGAGCTGCATTAGTGATAACAAACAGAAGGCAAGCCGCATATAGTGCATGGAAAAGACAAAATTCCTAGACTAGGCTTTTACTTTGTAATGTCTTATGACAGCTTTTTGATTATGTAATTTGTTTATGATAATTGATTATGTAATTTTTCTTTTAATTTGATGTGTATTTTTGACTAAGTGTAAGTAACCTTAGAAATGTTTTGGGTAAGCTGAGGTGTTCCAATCTAGGGGAAGATTGTTAGTCAAGATTTGACACAAAACTGATCAGATGGAAGATTGGAATCTTCTCAACCTCCTAAGAATTCGCTAAGTATGGATCCGAGCACACCTTAGACCTCCGAGCAAGGTTTTACTTGGCTGGGCACGATATTTTGTCTATCGGGCAGGGTTATCTTCTCTAAGTCTTCTTTAGTAAATATCCGAGCAGGTTTTGCTAATTAGTGCATTACCGGGTATGGTTCACTAGTATATGCAAGTCCGGGCAAGGATCACTTTATCAAGCAGGTTTGTTCTTCATAGCCAAGTAAAGTTCACTTCAGAGTAAGCTTTAGGCTAACCAAGCTCATGAAACCAAGTATTTGGAGATCGGGCAAGGTATTCATTAATAAAGATGGTCCGGGTATGCCTGGTGTTTAATGAAATATCACAAGTATCATCGGGCAGGATTCAACTCTAGCAAGGTAAAGTGCCTCCAAGCACACTTTGCTAATAAGCTTATTCCAGGCAAGGAGTTGATAGGACCATTGAAGAACAAGGTTGCTCGTAAGGGTTTATCGGGCAAAGTCTGATAAAGCCAAGAAGATTGAAATCTACCCGGTGAGTATTTTACTTGGTAAAATACTCTTCAAGTAAAGTCTACCCGGAAACTGATCCTGAGAACACTTCTATATTACCAAGTCATAAAGGATGGCAGAGCATACTCGGAAAGACAAAACTGATGCAGAGCCTACCCGGAAGACTTGTTTTACACTTAGGTTATTTCTGAACATGTAATTTGAATATGTATTATCGGATAGGGTTTCTAGAAGGAATGACAGATGTAAATGAGGTGTCAGGGCTATAAATAGAATAATTTAGGGCACACCTCCTAACTAAACAAGCAACGGCACACACAACAAGGCAGATAGACACATTAATTAAGAAAGAATATTGTGTGTGTGACGGCTGTCCTTCAAGAAACCCTAAATTGATTATCCACTTTGTATGATTGATATTATATGAATGGAAATTTTTTGAGTTAATCTTGTTTGTGTTGATTACCTTTGAATACTGATTTAGCAACCGTATGTTTGTTATTGATTCCGCCTTTAACAAACGGTAAAATTTCTAAATATAGCAACTCGACATTAACTCTCTTGTCGACACATTTATTTGTGTGAGTTATGGCATGATTTAAGTAAGATCCATCTGAAATCGGGGACTGACACAATGGAAGCTTCCATTCTCGTGGCTGAGCATTATACTCCATACAGATTGGTTGGACAGTCTGGCGTACTACATTCTATGTTTCTGCGCAAGTATCACGCTAGCCCATTCCTATTGGTTCACCATGCATCCATACAATTGACAGGGTTACTAAGTAGTCGTTTCCTGCCACGTGTTTGTCTATGGTGAGGTTGCCGTTGTGCTTTATTATTTCTCCTTGCTACAAGTATTTCCTCCGCTGCAAAGCTATGTCCCTTCGCGCGTGATACTCTTTCCTTGGGTTTCTCTCTATGACTTATTATTTGTATGGTGTGTTTGGTACCTTACCCCCACAAGTCACTCAGTCCATTGTTTCTTATACGATTTATTCTATGGGTGGAATATTGGACTTATCATTTGTGTCTACTTTTTGTTTATGGTGATTATTTATGTGGGTACTTATGGGAGTAGTTACTGACTCACCTATCTGTATCTAGCTGTGGTGATGTCATCGTGCATGTTGGACTACTTCGCATTTACTCCAGGTTGGTATAAATGTTTTTGCATGCTGGCGCATCAATTTATATATTTCCGCCCCTCGTGTTCATTTTCTATTGGGTATCCAAGAATCGAATCTCCAGTTGTCCAACTACCGCATTTACTTATGTGGGTATAAATAGGTGATGAATATTCTTCTCCATTCATTCTATTTTTGGTGCCTCCATATTTCCTTATTTTTCTTTCTTTGGGTGTCACATTGTTTATGTAATTGATTATCTTGACCGGTGTGTCGCTTGGTTCAAAATCATTGTGTGTGTTCCTTGGGTGACCATTGGTGAGCCATTGCAATTCTTTCGGGCCAGGCTTCATCCCTATCAAGTATCTTTGCTTAGGTTTCTTATGTGATAACTGATGTTCAGGATATTCTTTCAGGTGAATTATTCTGCGACGCTTGATCGCGGGCTACTTGTTAAAGATATCTTTTTTCCACTGATGTGTTGCGAATTCTCGTAAGTAAACCTTTCCGCAGTGTCTAATCGCGGGTCTTCCATTGGTAAAAATACCATTCCTTCCGAGTGGTAACTGAGTGGTAAGTAGATCTTTTGATGTGGATAAGATTTTACCACAAGTGGGCCTGACTGTGTTGTGTCAAGATTTGACCCAAGACTGATCAGATTGAAGATTGGAATCTCCTCAACCTCCTGAGAATTCGCTAAGTATGGAACCGGGCACACCTTAGACTTCCGAGCAAGCTTTTACTTAGCCGGGTACGATATCTTGTCTATCGGGCAGGGTTACCTTCTTGAAGTCCTCTTTAGTGGATATCCGGACAGGGTTTGCAAATTAGTGTATTACCGGGCAAGGTTCACTAGTTTATGCAAGTCCGGGCAAGGAGCACTTTATCAAGCAAGTTTTTTCTTCATAGCCAAGTAAAGCTCACTCCCGAGTAAGTTTTAGGCTAACCAAGCTCATGAAGCCAAGTGATTGGAAGACCGGGCAAGGTATTCATTAATAAGTATGGTCCAAGTATGTTTGATGTCTTGATGGAATATCATAAGAATCGTCGGGCAAGGTTCAACACAAGCAAGGAACAGTGCCACTAAGCACACTTTGCTAATAAGCTTTTCACTAGCAAAGGGTTGAAGGGACCATTGAAGAACAAGGTTGCTCGTAAGGGTTTGTCGGGCAAAGTATGGCAAAGTCAAGAAGATTGAAGTCTACCCGGTGAGTATTTTACTTGGTAAAATACTCTTCAAGTAAAGTCTACCCAGAAACTGATCCAGGGCACACTTCTATGTTACCAAGTTATGAAGGATGGCAGAGCATACTCGGAAAGACAAAATTGATGCAGAGCCTACCCAGAAGAGTTGTTTTACACTTAGGATTATTTCTAAATATGTAATTTGAATATGTTTTATCATTTAGGGTTTCTAGAAGGAATGAAAGCTGTCCAAAGGTGTCAGGCCTATAAAAGGAATGATTAGGGAACACCTAAAAAGAAGAGGTGACAACACGGAAAATAGGCGGCTGAATATGATAGAATATTTATTGAGCCACTGTCGTTTTCTTACAAGAAACCCTAAATAGATTATCCCTTTTGTATGATGATCTTCGTATTAATGGAAATCTTTTGAGTGAATCTTGTGTGTGTTAGTTACATATGAATACTGATTTCAACTACCCTGTTTATTATTGATTCCTCCTTTAATAAACTGTGACATTCATGACAAAACGAGGTACACTATATTCATTACGTAACAAGTAAACGATAAATCGGTTATTTCTTAGTGCTTAAACGAGTAACCGACCGATACTAATTATGACCCGTATACATACTGAGGGGTCATATACGAGTTATATATATGTTATAGAGGCTAACATATTGATATTTAGGCCCCAGTACGTTTAAAACTCTTTAAACGAAAAAGGTTTCGTTTATCGATACGCTATAAGCTTAAACGCAATCGTTAATATCAAAACAAGCATTGTAGCATCCGTTAAGCCAAAAAAGATTTATAAAACACTTATATGACATGTTCTAAGCAATTCGTGAAAATATTTTGGAATTTTACAACGAGTCAGTACGTTTTTCTTATTTTACAAAAATAAGCTGAAAAACACTCGTTTTTGCGCTATTTCTCACACCCGAATTAATTTTCTTGCGAAAAACCGAACCCGAACTAAATTTGAAGTGGGCTTTTCATGTTTGGGCTTGTATAATAAGAATTAATGGCCAAAACAGCCCATTAAGGGCCCTCCTTGGATTCCGATCGCCAGCCCACCATACCACACATTTGTTTTATATAACTTACACCTTAAGCTTTGTTATTCATTTCAACTCTCAAAAGTTTGAAGTCCAAGCAGCTCCAACTTCTGCTCTATCAACTCTCCTTCAAAACCCTAAGGTAAGATCAAGTTTTATGAAAATTTAACCAAGTTTGATTCATATAATTAACATATAAACATGTTTTAGTTAGTTTTAAACATGTTTAACCATCCAAAAACCCTAAAAATCAAGTAAAACCATGTTTTGATGTTAAACATGTTTACAAACCAGGAACATATACTTTTTGGTCAAAAACGCGGATTAGAACATGAATACAACGTTTTTACGGTTAGAAAGTTCGGTTTGAACCCAAAACCGAAACCCTAATTATCAAGGCTGTTACATGGATGATTTATGCTTGGTTTGATGTTATATGATATGTAGATATACTGAGTTTGCAACCCGAGACCCGGAGAGTCGTTTAAACTAGCAAAATTCATCGAAAACCGACAAGGTAAACCCGTAACACTCGTTTAGGGGCTGTTTAGTATTAAGTTGTGACGTGCTTGTTGTTAGCTTGTGAAAACTTGCAGGAACATTAGGGATCATATAAATGAGTCCCTGTTGAAATTTGGTAATTTTTCGATAAACGGAGAATATTTGGTGAATTTATTTCCGTTTATGAGCGTTTATTTGGGAAAAATAGCTAAACATATTGAAAAATTATGAAACTTGGTTTTGGAGTTTAATATGTGATGGTAAGATCACTGGTAAAGTTTGGGAATGATTGGAAATGTCTAAGTATGGTTTGTGCAATCATGGTTTAACCGAATTTTAACAGCCGAAAAACGCACAAAAAGGCATTTTGTCAAAAGAATTAGGTTCTGGAAATTTTGCAGGGGCTATGTAATAACATTGAGGCCATTTGTAAAAATTATCGGATTTTTCGGAGGTCGTTTGATATAAACGGGCCATTTATTACACGATTATAACCTATTAAATGAATTTTTATAAATAAATAATTAATCATAAAATTTCTGAAAATATTTTTATAAAATTCTCCATGTCTTAATGTATTTTTACAAAAATTTACATAATTTATATATAAGTACATATTTAGTTATGATTAATCAAAGATTTAATTTATAATTGTTTTAACGAAACCGGCAGTTTTGTGTTTAACGGACTGACTGGTATGTCAAAATGTCAAAAGTGGTCAAATATCATATTTTTGAATGATATTAATAAAAACGAACTTTTTACGAGAATTCCGGAAAATTCGGGTGAATTATGCGCGTTTTGTATAATCAAACCCGTGTGAAAACGGAAACGAACCCTGCGATCAAACCAGACACCGAAACCTTAAAATTCTTTCATAAATCAAATCATTTTATTAATCAATATATTTACTTAAGTTTATGTGATCTTACCTAATCCCGAAACGTATAAACAATCAACTGAGCTAGGCTCGGGAAACGGTGAAACTGAGCCAAATCCGGTTTTAAACATTTCATAGTATACAACGTCACAATCTAAGACTATGGTCATGTTCTGGGCCTAACAGCTATACCCAGATTATCTATACAGCCCGACTTAGCTTGAACACCGTACTAGTATTAACGATACGATACCGTTTATAGGAATCAGGCTATAAACGAGGCATCTGACTTATTGATACGTAATTTCTGTGCGAACTACGATAAGGTGAGTTTCACGACCCCCACTTTCTAAACTGTTTTACGAACTTTTGGGGTGAAAAGCATGTTTACATATACTTAAATACTTGAAAACGTGTGATGATGTGGATTATCTAAGTACTAACACTTGACAAGTCCCCACAAACACAAGTGATTAACTTCGTGCCGGTGACGTGTGGATAGTACTATCGGTTTGACAAACCCAACTGACAGAGCCGGAGGGGTATGCCGGAACATATGTAAACCCAGTTGCACATTGTCATTATATTTTTACATACTGCTATGTGGTGTTAGACATAGTACATACTTGGGGCAAAGTGGCTGTTAAATGCCAACGGGAGTGCATGGGCAGTGGAGGCCATGTGTTTTAGCTCGTTTCGGTTTCACTTGTGGCTTAGTATAATACATCATACACAGACATATATACATACACACTGTAAACTTTACGAACTCGTGTACTGATTTCATTGACACTCGTGAAACTTGAAACTCACCAACTAGACGTAGTTGACCCGTTTTAACATGCTTTTCAGGTAAAGAAAAAGTGGAATGATTTGCTTACGTGCTTGGTGTTAGAAGAAGAGTTGAATAGCTGTGAATAGACGCAGATACATAATATTAAATAAAAGCTCGTAAACCGGTTATGTGATTCTCATCTAGTTTGTAAACTTAGAACCAACCCATGTAATATGATGTAAATTAGTTTATGAATTTCTTTATAAACAATGTTGTTGATATCAGTGTTATCTGTTACATTCCCGTATTACGCTTCCGCAACTACCTAGTCGGGGTGTGACAGAAGTTGGTATCAGAGCCATTGGTTATAAAGAATTAGGATGTCCCTTAGGATACCCTAAGATAACCGTAGGCTCGATTAACTCTGGGAATAAATTAATATTAAATAATATACACGAATGATTCTCGTGATGAACGCGAATGGACAAGTGGGTTATTATGGTCCGGAACGTAATAACAGACTTGTTTGTACGAGGAAATTCGAGAAGAAGTCGATAAACAATCTAATAGGTAAAAACAGCAACATATGTGTATAAAATATAATAATAGATAAATATTTGTGTATATAAACGATTATTTGTGCTTATGTGTATAAATACCTGCACGTATCTTACTATGATTAATATAGAAGGATGTTATTCTTATCACTAACAATTGTGCAGGAATATGTCAAGATCTACTGATCGTTTACCTAATACCCTACCAACAGGGCCTGAGGAGGAGGAGGAGGATCCGGAAGAGGAAACTGAGGAGGAACCAGAGGAAATAGAAGAAGGTGCAGATGCGGTAATTCCTCACGAGGTACCCGCAGATCAACCCGACTTATCGGGTTATCGTTGTGACACCTACCCCCCTAGGGAATCCCCTAGGAATGTTGCAGGACAGGGAGCTACTAGTGCTTATCATTCACCTGTTAGAGCACCCAGATCCCCTACTCCACCTGTACAGCATACACCAGTACCCCCACCCACTATTAGAAACCGTCAGACCGCTCGCATTTCAGTGCGTCCACCTGAGCACACCTCTTCCCCACCTCGATCTACGTACCATAGGGGAGAAACATCACGTGTCCAGGTCACTGAGATACCTATTCCTACTTGGGGTTTACCCGCCCCGGTACCCGAGCCACCTCGTCATTCTGATTCAGCATGGTTTGGTTTAGCGACTGATCAGCTTTTAGAACAATCACATTCTATAAATAACCTAAACCAGCATAGACATGATATGTATGATCACATGAGGTATATGCAGCAAGAAATCAGAATTGTGCAAAGATCCAGTGCTCACAGCCATGGGCGTCAGGATCGAGCAATGATACTACTGGGGTTTGCTTAGCGGTTAATGCGGCCCTAGTGGCTGCTGTTGTTTGGTTGTGGCTTCATGTTACAAAGAATGGATAGGACATAGTAGTCTAGTCTTATGTATATAGTCTTTTGATATCCCAGGCAGCATTTTGTTACAGCGTGTTGGGCTGACTTGGGAGTTGTTTGTGGTTTAGTACTATTTCAAGCACTGGCCCTTATCGGGTTAAGTCTACATGTCACTTAGTGACAAATTTTGATACGCATATACAAGCGCTGGCCTATACCAGGTTAAGCCTATGCGCTAATTTTGGATGCATATGTACAGTAATGATTATAATTAATACAAACGTGTTTTCTTTGGCATAGTTATGTGTTGTGAAAGTGTAATGTCGTAAAGTTGTGTTGATCATAGTGAAACAATATTGATTATTATATAATTGATTATTCTATAGAATGGCCCCGAAGAAAACAAACCCTTTGTCTGAGGCGGAAGTGGCCGCAATGATTGCTCGTCAACTACAAGCAGTGATACCAACAATTGTAACACAAGTCACTGCAGGCATACGTGCTAACAATACTGTTAATCAACCTACGAGCACCACCACGGCCACTATTAATACACCTCCGCCGGACACTAATGTAGCCCCGGGTGTTACTACCCCGGTGAATACTGATAATGTCATAAATAATAATAATAACCGAGAACCCCCGCGTCAGGAGTACTCATACAAACAATTTATATCATGTAAACCGATTGAGTTTAAGGGTATTGACGGACCTAGCGGGCTGGTCAAATGGATAGAAAAGACTGAATCAGTAATTAATATCAGTGAGTGTCCACCGAACCGCGTGGTCAAATTTGCTACCAGTATGTTTCTAGACCAAGCGCTGATGTGGTGGAACACGATAGTCCAAATAAGGGGACAAGATGCTATTAATCGTATGTCATGGACTGAATTAAAAACCCTCATGCTAGAGCATTTTTGTCCTAAAAGTGAGATTCAGAGGTTGGAACACGAGTTATGGAATCTGGAAATGAAAGGAGCGGACCATGTGGGATACACGAATCATTTTAACGAACTGTCCCGCTTAGTTCCATGGTTAGTTACACCGGAAGCGAAGCGAATTGAACGTTATATCTGGAGACTGACCCCTGCTGTGAGAAGTATAGTGAATTCAGTTGCCCACCCGACATTAGAAAGTGTTGTATCTCAAACGGGTGTCGTTACTTTTGATCTGATGAGAAGTGGAGTGATAAGGATGCCAGGTGAAACAACAAGTTTAAAACGAACTGATTATGGGACAAGAATGCAAGGAAACCCTCAAAACAAGCGGGCTCGTCCGAATACCCGAAGTTATGCCATGACCAGTTCTAATGTAAAACAAGAGACCTATAAAGGGACGTTACCGAAGTGCAGAATATGTAACTTTCATCATGTGGGTGATTGCAAACCGATCATTTGTCAAAAGTGTGGAAGAACGGGACACTATGCCCCCAACTGTAGAACCCCCACCAACACTGTTAACCGTCCACCGCAATCAACTCAACTCCCTCGACCTCAACCAACCCGCCCACAACTCAACCAACAAACCCCACCTACCACGAACCTCCGTGCCTGCTATGAATGTGGCAGTACGGAACACTTTCGGAGATACTGCCCCAATTTGAACCCGGGTACAGTGAGAAGGCAGAACCAAGCACAAGCATCAACCTCCAATGCAGCTAGGGGACGCGCGTTTGTATTAGGACCGGGTGAAGCGCGTCATGATCCGAATGTGGTGACAGGTACATTCTTAGTTTCGGGTCAGTATGCTTCAGTTTTGTTTGATACGGGCGCCGATAGAAGTTTCGTATCTGTTAATTTCTTACCTTTAGAAAATATGCCGGTTAGTGAACTAACAAAACCATATACTATAGAACTCGCTAACGGTAAGTCTATACTTGTTAACCGAATAGTCCGAGACTGTTCCCTTATCCTAAACGACCTCCCATTCCTTATTGATTTACTTCCAGTGGAATTGGGAAGTTTCGATGTTATAGTCGGTATGGACTGGCTATCTAAGTATAAAGCTGAAATTGTCTGTAAGGATAAGACCGTTAGAATACCTCTTTCGAATGATGAGGCTATGATTGTTCAAGGTGAGAAATCTGGTACGGTACTGCCTCTCATATCTCAACTTAAGGCATTGAGATATTTACGCCAAGGTTGTACTTTATACTTGGCGAGTGTAACAGTTAAGGAACCCGAGGAAAAACGAATGGAAGACATCCCAGTGGTACACGAGTATTCAGATGTATTCCCCGATGAGTTGCCTGGTTTACCACCGACCCGACAAGTTGAATTCCGTATTGACTTGATACCGGGAGCAGCACCCATTGCTAAGGCACCTTATCGACTTGCACCTTCTGAAATGCAAGAACTGTCCAACCAGTTACAAGAATTACTGGACAGGGGTTTTATTCGCCCTAGTTACTCACCGTGGGGAGCACCAGTGTTGTTTGTAAAGAAGAAGGATGGGAGTTTTCGAATGTGTATTGATTACCGGGAATTGAATAAAGTGACTATAAAGAATAGATACCCCTTACCTCGAATTGATGACTTGTTTGATCAGCTCCAAGGTGCGAAGTATTTTTCAAAAATTGATCTTAGATCTGGTTATCATCAAGTAAGAATTCAGGAAGAAGACATACCAAAAACAGCTTTCCGAACTCGGTATGGTCACTATGAATTTTTGGTTATGCCGTTTGGGTTGACAAATGCACCCGCAGTGTTTATGGACCTCATGAACCGAATTTGCAAACCTTACCTTGAAAAGTTTGTGATAGTGTTTATCGATGACATTTTGATATATTCGAGAAGTAAGGAGGAACACGAACAACATTTGCGGGAAATCTTAAAATTATTGAGGCAAGAGAAGTTATACGCAAAGTTGTCCAAATGTGAGTTTTGGCTACAAGAAGTACAGTTTTTGGGACACATTGTGAACCATCAAGGGATCCAAGTAGACCCAAGTAAAATTGAGGCCATTAAGAATTGGAAAGTGCCTAAGTCACCAAGAGAAATTCGTCAATTCTTAGGACTAGCCGGATATTATAGAAGATTCATTGAAAACTTTTCAAGTATTGCACAACCTCTAACCCTCCTAACACAAAAAGATCGAGCATATGAATGGGGAGAAGAACAAGAAATGGCCTTCCAAACGTTAAAATAGAAGTTATGTGAGGCTCCAATATTAAGCCTTCCAGATAGAACTGATGAATTGGTGGTATATTGTGACGCATCTCGTAAAGGTTTAGGATGCGTACTGATGCAAAGAAAGAAAGTAATAGCATATGCTTCCCGACAATTAAAAGTACATGAAAAGAATTATACGACCCATGATTTGGAATTGGGAGCAGTTATCTTTGCATTGAAGATTTGGAGACATTACTTGTATGGCACTAAATGTACCATCTATACTGATCACAAAAGCCTACAACACATATTCGATCAGAAAGAGCTAAACATGAGACAAAGGAGATGGGTAGAACTGTTAAATGATTATGATTGTGAGATTAAATACCATCCGGGTAAGGCCAACGTAGTAGCCGATGGTTTAAGCCGAAAAGACAGAATCAAACCATTAAGGGTACGAGCACTCGGAATGATTGTTCAAAGTAGCCTAACCGAACAAGTTCGCGTTGCACAAGATGAGGCCTTGAAGGCAGATCAACTAGAAAAAGAAGAACTACATGGAAATGAAAGGAATTTTGAGAAGAAAATTTATGAAGTATATTATTACAAAAACCGGGTCTGGATTCCAACACTTCATAAACTCCGAAAGTTGATTCTTGATGAAGCACACAAATCCAAATATTCTATTCATCCATGTACTGATAAGATGTATAAGGATGTTAAAGAATTTTACTGGTGGCCTGGTATGAAAAAGGATATAGCCGTGTATGTAAGTAAATGTGCAACATGTGCAAGGGTAAAGGCGGAATACCAAAAACCTTCGGGAATGTTACAACAACCCGAAATCCCACAATGGAAATGGGAACAAATTACCATGGACTTTGTGACACACCTTCCTAAAACCTCTCGAGGACACAACGCAATTTGGGTAATTGTGGACCGGTTAACCAAATCCGCACACTTTATTCCCATCCGTAACAACTACACCACCGAAAAACTCGCTCAAATTTACATCGATGAAATAGTATCTCGACACGGAGTACCTCTTTCGATTATTTCCGATCGAGACAGTCACTTTACTTCACATTTCTGGCAAGCAGTACAAGAAGCCTTGGGAACCCGAATCGACCTAAGTACGGCTTACCATCCCCAAACCGATGGTCAATCTGAACGAACCATCCAAACCTTAGAATATTTACTTCGTGCTTGTGTACTGGACTTCAAAGGGAATTGGGATCAACACCTCCCGCTCATTGAATTCTCTTACAATTACAGTTATCACAGTAGTATACAAGCAACACCTTATGAAGCTCTATACGGGCGAAAATGTAGATCACCACTATGTTGGACAGAAGTGGGTGATACTCAAATTTCAAGATCCGATTTAATTCGGGAAACCACCGATAAGATTCACCAGGTTAAACAAAAATTGAAAGCTGCCCGAGACCGACAAAAGAGTTATGACGATGTTCGCAGAAAACCGTTATCTTTTGAAATAGGTGATAAGGTATTTTTAAAAGTATCGCCATGGAAGGGTGTTATAAGATTTGGAAAGACTGGTAAACTAGCCCCGAGATACATCGGACCTTTTGAGATTGTCGCAAAAATTGGTCCCGTAGCTTACCGATTAAAACTACCCTTAGAACCGAGCACTATTCATGACGTGTTTCATGTATCGAATCTGAAAAAGTGTTTGACTAATGAAACGACAATAGTACAACTGGAAGATGTTCAGATCAACGAAAAGCTCAACTTCGTAGAGGAACCGGTAGAAATTGTAGACGGGAAAACCAAACAGTTACGACACAACAAAATTTCATTAGTAAAAGTTCGGTGGAATTCAAAACAAGGACCCGAATATACTTGGGAACGAAAGGACGAATTCCGAAAGAAATACCCACACCTGTTCCCTAAAAAGAAAACCGATGACACATTAAATTTCGAGGACGAAATTTCTTAACGGGGGGAGAATGTGACATTCATGACAAAACGAGGTACACTATATTCATTACGTAACAAGTAAACGATAAATCGGTTAATTCGTAGTGCTTAAACGAGTAACCGACCGATACTAATTATGACCCGTATACATACTGAGGGATCATATACGAGTTATATATATGTTATAGAGGCTAACATATTGATATTTAGGCCCCAGTACGTTTAAAACTCTTTAAACGAAAAAGGTTTCGTTTATCGATACGCTATAAGCTTAAACGTAATCGTTAATATCAAAACAAGCATTGTAGCATCCGTTAAGCCGAAAAAGATTTATAAAACACTTATATGACATGTTCTAAGCAATCCGTGAAAATATTTTGGAATTTTACAACGAGTCAGTACGTTTTTCTTATTTTACAAAAATAAGCTGAAAAACACTCGTTTTTGCGCTATTTCTCACACCCGAATTAATTTTCTTGCGAAAAACCGAACCCGAACTAAATTTGAAGTGGGCTTTTTATGTTTGGGCTTGTATAATAAGAATTAATGGCCAAAACAGCCCATTAAGGGCCCTCCTTGGATTCCGATCGCCAGCCCACCATACCACACATTTGTTTTATATAACTTACACCTTAAGCTTTGTTATTCATTTCAACTCTCAAAAGTTTGAAGTCCAAGCAGCTCCAACTTCTGCTCTATCAACTCTCCTTCAAAACCCTAAGGTAAGATCAAGTTTTATGAAAATTTAACCAAGTTTGATTCATATAATTAACATATAAACATGTTTTAGTTAGTTTTAAACATGTTTAACCATCCAAAAACCCTAAAAATCAAGTAAAACCATGTTTTGATGTTAAACATGTTTACAAACCAGGAACATATACTTTTTGGTCAAAAACGCGGATTAGAACATGAATACAACGTTTTTACGGTTAGAAAGTTCGGTTTGAACCCAAAACCGAAACCCTAATTATCAAGGCTGTTACATGGATGATTTATGCTTGGTTTGATGTTATATGATGTGTAGATATACTGAGTTTGCAACCCGAGACCCGGAGAGTCGTTTAAACTAGCAAAATTCATCGATAACCGACAAGGTAAACCCGTAACACTCGTTTAGGGGCTGTTTAGTATTAGGTTGTGACGTGCTTGTTGTTAGCTTGTGAAAACTTGCAGGAACATTAGGGATCATATAAATGAGTCCCTGTTCAAATTTGGTAATTTTTCGATAAACGGAGAATATTTGGTGAATTTATTTCCGTTTATGAGCGTTTATTTGGGAAAAATAGCTAAACATATTGAAAAATTATGAAACTTGGTTTTGGAGTTTAATATGTGATGGTAAGATCACTGGTAAATTTTGGGAATGATTGGAAATGTCTAAGTATGGTTTGTGCAATCATGGTTTAACCGAATTTTAACAGCCGAAAAACGCACAAAAAGGCATTTTGTCAAAAGAATTAGGTTCTGGAAATTTTGCAGGGGCTATATAATAACATTGAGGCCATTTGTAAAAATTTCGGATTTTTCGGAGGTCGTTTGATATAAACGGGCCATTTATTACACGATTATAACCTATTAAATGAATTTTTATAAATAAATAATTAATCATAAAATTTCTAAAAATATTTTTATAAAATTCTCCATGTCTTAATGTATTTTTACAAAAATTTACATAATTTATATATAAGTACATATTTAGTTATGATTAATCAAAGATTTAATTTATAATTGTTTTAACGAAACCGGCAGTTTTGTGTTTAACGGACTGACTGGTATGTCAAAATGTCAAAAGTGGTCAAATATCATATTTTTGAATGATATTAATAAAAACGAACTTTTTAAGAGAATTCCGAAAAATTCGGGTGAATTATGCGCGTTTTGTATAATCAAACCCGTGTGAAAACGGAAACGAACCCTGCGATCAAACCAGACACCGAAACCTTAAAATTCTTTCATAAATCAAATCATTTTATTAATCAATATATTTACTTAAGTTTATGTGATCTTACCTAATCCCGAAACGTATAAACAATCAACTGAGCTAGGCTCGGGAAACGGTGAAACTGAGCCAAATCCGGTTTTAAACATTTCATAGTATACAACGTCACAATCTAAGACTATGGTCATGTTCTGGGCCTAACAGCTATACCCAGATTATCTATACAGCCCGACTTAGCTTGAACACTGTACTAGTATTAACGATACGATACCGTTTATAGGAATCAGGCTATAAACGAGGCATCTGACTTATTGATACGTAATTTCTGTGCGAACTACGATAAGGTGAGTTTCACGACCCCCACTTTCTAAACTGTTTTACGAACTTTTGGGGTGAAAAGCATGTTTACATATACTTAAATACTTGAAAACGTGTGATGATGTGGATTATCTAAGTACTAACACTTGACAAGTCCCCACAAACACAAGTGATTAACTTCGTGCCGGTGACGTGTGGATAGTACTATCGGTTTGACAAACCCAACTGACAGAGCCGGAGGGGTATGCCGGAACATATGTAAACCCAGTTGCACATTGTCATTATATTTTTACATACTGCTATGTGGTGTTAGACATAGTACATACTTGGGGCAAAGTGGCTGTTAAATGCCAACGGGAGTGCATGGGCAGTGGAGGCCATGTGTTTTAGCTCGTTTCGGTTTCACTTGTGGCTTAGTATAATACATCATACACAGACATATATACATACACACTGTAAACTTTACGAACTCGTGTACTGATTTCATTGACACTCGTGAAACTTGAAACTCACCAACTAGACGTAGTTGACCCGTTTTAACATGCTTTTCAGGTAAAGAAAAAGTGGAATGATTTGCTTACGTGCTTGGTGTTAGAAGAAGAGTTGAATAGCTGTGAATAGACGCAGATACATAATATTAAATAAAAGCTCGTAAACGGGTTATGTGATTCTCATCTAGTTTGTAAACTTAGAACCAACCCATGTAATATGATGTAAATTAGTTTATGAATTTCTTTATAAACAATGTTGTTGATATCAGTGTTATCTGTTACATTCCCGTATTACGCTTCCGCAACTACCTAGTCGGGGTGTGACATAAACAGTAATCTTTCTAAATATAGCAACCCGTTATTAACTCCCTTGTCGACACATTTATTTGTGTGAGTTATGACATGTTTTGAGTAAGATCCAGCTGAAATCGGGGACATGACAAGTGGTATCAGAGATTGTTGTTGCTATTTTGGAAAGATTGTTGCTGATTGAAGATTTGAAGAAAGATGACGTAAGCAGACCACTGTTCCATTGAAACGTGACGTCAGAAGCTCTGTTCTTAATTTTTCTTCCAGATCTACAATCATTTGGTGTTTTCTCTTCCTTATTTTGTTTAAAGCTTTAATCTTTATATATAAATCTTGTTCTAATCGCATCAGACAACTCAGATCTGAAAAACCAGTGTTCAGATTTGATTATTTTTATTTAACTCTGTTTTTACAAAGAAACTATTTTTGATTTCTCAAAATGTCTGGTTACGAAGAACAAGAAGTTTCTACTAACAAGATTCCTAGACTGTACGGACAGGAAAATTTCATTAAATGGAAGGTCTTGTTTGAAGCAGCCGTTTGCTACAATGATGTAGATATGTGGAACTCCATCAAGAATGGTCCACAAGACAACAATGAAGGTGCTAATGCAAATGCATCTCCTACTGTAAGAGAAAAACTGAGAAAGGTGGATGACAGGGCCTTAGCTATGATTAAGCTAGGACTGTCTTGGGAGATTTTAACCAAGGTGGCAAACAAATGTATGATGCCATACTTGATATGTATGAAGGGAATACTGAGCTGAAGAACGTAAAGAAGCAAAGATTGAAGCAACAGTTGTAAAGGTTCAAGTATAAGGAGGGAGAAAGATTGAAATCAATACTAGAATGTTTTCTATCTATTGTGAATGAGTTGAGGACAACTGATTATGTCATGACTGATCTTGACCTGAATACCAAGTTGCTCAATTCAATGCCCAAAGAATGGTACACTGCTTGCAAATTCATCCTTCAAAAGCACAATTTCAATGAGTTGAAGGTGGATGATGTAGTATGCTTCCTTGAAGCTGCAGAAATAGAAATGATTGAGAATGAAATGATCAAAGAAGAGAAGCCATGTTTTCAAGTAACCAATGCTCTCATTGTACCTATGGGGAACTTGTCAACCAAAAACCAACAACAGATTCCCATCATTGAAGAACCAAATGAGCATGGTGTTGATACACCTAAGGCTTTTGTTGGTGGTAGTTCAAGCAACTCACAAAATCAGCAGAGGTTTAATGTCCAACTCTTGGAAGAACATGATTCAGCCTCAATGGCTAGTGGACATACACCTTTTGTTGGTGGCAATGGAAGTCATGGATCAGATTATCATGGTTTATTCTCAATGTTCACTGAATCTTATAATGCTTTTGTTGCAAAGAACATGGTTCATACAAGCATTGTTCAAGATGATTTGGAGAAAATTGATGCTGATGATTTGGAGGACATGGATTTAATATGGCAAGCAGCCATGTTGGCTCTAAGAAGCAAAAGGCTATATAACAGGACTGGTAGATCTCTTCTATCAGGACCTAATGAAAGAATTGGCTTTGATAAGTCTAAAGCCATCTGTTACAACTGCCAACAGCCAGGTCATTTTGCTAGAGAATGCAACATTCCAAGGAACTATCAAGTGAACCAATTTCAAAACCAACCAAGAAACCAGCAGCATCAGTTTCAACAACAGACTCAGCCAAGGAACAACTTCAATAACAACAACTCCAACAACTATAACCCTAACTTCAACAACTTCCAACAGCCTCCAATGAACAATAATCAACAAGTAGTGTCACAGAATCAAGGATTTCAAAGGAACAACTATCAGAATCTTCAAACTATTCCAAACAATTCAGTTCCAATCAACCAAAATCAACCCAGAAATCAAGGAAATGTGGCTGTAACTTCACAGCATGAGGGTAATTTTAATTGGAGTAATCATGAAGAAGACATTGCAGATGACATCAATAGGGAAAATGTGGCTTTAATGGCTTTGATTGAAAAAGAAGTTGGTTCATCATCTCAGGTACACTCTGCTCCTACTGTTGATTTAAATGAAATTATCAATGAATTAAAAACAAAGGTACGCAAGCTGGAAAATGAGTGTTTTAGGAAACAAAGTATCATCAATAGGTATAAGTCTAGTGAACTGATCAGTGAAGAAAAGATTAAAAGTCTGAAGACGATTGCATGATCAGTTACAGAACTCAAACCAGATACATCACTGAGATAGATGGACTAAAGAAGATGTTAGTTGAAGAAAAGGTGAAGAACACAAAACTGCAAGTTGAAGTTGAATTCCTGAAGAACTTGGTCTCTACAGGAAACATCTGTGGTATTCTAAATCAAGTAAGTGAAAAAGACAGATATAAAACTGTTCCACCACCCTTCAACAACAACTTTATGCCCAAAGTTGATAAAGAGAAAAGAGATGCATACCTGCAACAGTTCAGAGATGTCTTTCAAGATAAAGAAGAATTTGTTGATTTATACAGGAATGTTGAAGTGAATGAAGAAGGTGAATTTGTTGTGAAAGAAGACGTAAAAGAGGATAAGTCAATTGGAGTTCAAGTCTTTGAGTATGACTTTGATTCTAATGATCTCAATCAAGATGATTTGAGTGATTTGAGTGATCAGATCACAGATGAACAGATCAAAGAAGCTGAAAAAGGAAGAAGATACAAGAAACCAAATCTATTGACAAACTTCCTAAGTATCCACCTGTAACACCTAGAATGAAGAAACAGAATGAGAAGATAAGAAGAGAACATGTGTCTTATGACAATTATGAAAAGAGAAGGGTAATCTACAATGCAGTCAAGCCACCAAGCAAGGATGCGTTGGAAAGGATAAAACAAAACAAAAAGGAGAGAGTAACTGAAGAAGTTGATGCAGAAAATTTTATCCCTGTTTATCCAATCTTTTCCAGTCATAAAGTGCTTGATGTTGGAGAAGTGGAAACTATGGAGGAATATGAGAAAAGGCAGTCAAGGCATAGAGAGAACAGTGATGAGGAACCTATGATTATGGAGAAAATTGTCTTTGTTAAAAGCAAAGTTGAAAGACAAGACATCAAAATTGAAGAATTTGTATCCTTCTCTATTGATTTTGATAGTTTGAAGATTCAAAAGACTCTTGGAGTCAAGTCACCTAAGCCAAGTGAAAGGTTCAAAAAACCAAAAGAGCATGAAGTATTCAAAGGAAAGGTTTGGTGTAAAAAATGTGATGAATATGGTCATCACACAGATTCATGTAATGAAATATTCAAGTTCAAACCCTTTCATGTCCCAAATGAAACAAATTATGGCCAATATTTTGTTCAGTACAAAGAAAAGTATGATGCTTACCTGGGAAAAGGAAAAGTGTGAAAATGAAACCATGAACAAAAATGAAGTAACATCAGCTAAGGAGACAAAAAGAGAAAAGAAAACTGAAGTCAAATCAAAGAAACAAGTGACTAAATTAGTAAGAAGAAGTATGTATCCTAAGAAGTATGAGAAAGTTGTCAAGAAGAACTCTCAACCTTTGAGAATCAGCCCCAAACAAGATACACACTCAAACAAGTCTGATAATTCTCAAGGTTCACCTACCAGCAGAAAGACAAGAAATAAAGGTGTATTTTCAAGAAAGAAATCAACATAACTAACAGGTGATGAGAAGTTCTTGTTAAAGCATGGATATGAACCAGAAGGATTTCTTTGGAAACCTAAGGCTGAGACTGAAGTGGAGAGAACACATGATGTAAGAGAATGCTTAGAAAAGAAAGATTATGTAGTTCAAAGGCCTAACAATGCATCAGAAGAATCACAAGTCACAACCTCATTTGTTAAAACTCCAAGAGAGTGTGGATATGAAACTGATAACTCAGACAATATTGAGTTGACTCATGAAGATCCTGAACCAACAACACTCACTTCCAGTGCAGCCACTGAAACTGAAACTGATTAGTTGCAAGTTGAAATGACTTGCACTTCATCACCTAACTAATCAAACTTTTTCTTTTGTGCAGAACAGTCCACTCCATTGAATGACATTGGTACATGGATAGTGGATGTTCTAGGCACATGACTTGTGACAAGAGGTCACTGGTAATTTATGAAGAAAAATTTGAAGGTCCTGTGGCATTTGAAAGTGATGAAAATGGTGGAAAGATAGTTGAGAAAAGAATTTTAACAAATGGAAAAGTTTCATTTGATAATGTGTTTCATATTGAAGGTTTACAATACAATCTGTTAAGCATATCACAAATGTGTGATAAGGGATACAAAGTTGGTTTTGATGACTCACACTGTTTCATCTTAAAACCTGAATTTGTCATCCCACCTGAAATGATTATGATGATGGCACCCAGAAATGGCAACCTATAAGAGCTCAACATGAAGGAAGCTGTTTCAAGGGGTGGTACATGTTTTGTTTCCAAAGCCACTGAAAATGAGTCAAAATTGTGGCACAAGAAACTATGTCATGTGAATCTGAAGAATATGAACAAACTTGTTAAGGGTGTGCATGTCATTGGATTACCTACAAGAGAGTTCAAACTGGAAGATCATTGCAGTTCATGTCAAAAGGACAAACAGCACAAATCAACTCATAAGTCAAAACTCATCAGTTCAATTGGTCAAATACTTGAATTACTTCACATGGATCTCTTTGGTCCTGTAAGTGTGCCAAGTATAGGAAAGAAAAGATATTGTCTTGTGATCATTGATGATTATTCAAGATATAGTTGGGTCTACTTCCTGAGTACAAAAGATGAGACTGCAGAACTGATTAAGGGCTGTGTGACAATGATTGAGAACAAACTGAATAAGAAAGTTAAAACAACAAGAAGTGATAATGGTACAGAGTTTAAAAATGGAGTTATGGAAGAATTCTGCACACAAAAGGGAATATTTCAGCAATTCACAGCTCTTAGAACTCCTGAGTAAAATGGTGTTGCAGAAAGAAGAAACATAACACTTATTGAAGCTGCAAGAACCATGATAGCAGATGCAAATTTACCAGTGACATTTTGGGCAGAAGCCATAAATACTGCATGCTATGTTCAGAACAGGGTACTTGTTAATAAAAGGCATAACAAGACACCATATGAAATTTTCAACAATAGAAAGCCTTATATCAAGTTTTTCAAGCCCTTTGGATGCCAATGTTTTCTTCTGAACACCAGGGATTACTTGAACAAGTTTCAAACTAAGTCCTTGGATTGTTTCTTTGTTGGATATTCTACACACTCAAAAGCTTACAGAGTATATGTGAAAGACCATATGAGTGTTATTGAGTCATCTGACATCATCTTTAATGAGAATCAGTTCAATACAGTTGATGGTGCAGCATGGCTGTTAGATCATGAAAAATTGACAAGGTCTTTCAAGATTTATCCTGAAGACTTTGATGATTCATTCTACAAGACCAGTGTATATGAAAAGAAAAAGAAGAAAACATTGGACTTGAAAGGATTATGGAAGAAGGTTGCTAGCAAAGAAAAGGAGTACACATTTATCAAGGGTATCTCAAATGACACTGTTGACCAAGAACAAGATCATGCAGAGCTTAATCAAGACAATTAAGAAGTAGAGAATGATCAAGTTCAGACTGATGAGAACCCAAGCAACCAAACAACTGAAGAAGAAGTGACTACAACAAGATTTCAACATTTGTTTGAAAGCTTGAATATTGGAAACAATGGTGCATCTACCTCAAGACAGAACATTGAAGAAGCACCAGAGTTTCATGATGCTGAAACAGAATTGATCATTGAAGAACCAGATCTCAATGAATCAAATCTTGACACAAACATGTCTGCAGATATGATAGTTCAAACCCCTTATGTTGAAAAGAATCATCCATCTGATAACATCATTGGAGATATAAATGAAAGAGTTACTAGAAGTCATTCTGAATCTGCACACATCTGTTTATACTCCTACTTTCTATCCCAAATAGAACCAAAGAACATTGTTCAAGCACTAAAAGACAGTAGTTGGGTGGAGGCAATGCATGAGGAACTTGCACAGTTCAGAGATCTACATGTTTGGGATCTTGTTGACAAGCCAAGGAACAGATCTGCAATTGGAACAAAATGGGTTTTCAGAAACAAGAGGGATGAGAGGGGTATTGTGATTAAGAACAAGGCTAGACTTGTGGCATTGGGATGCTTTCAAAAGGAAGGAATAGACTTTGAGGAAGTCTTTGCACCAGTTGCAAGACTTGAGGCAATCAGAACCTTTCTTGCATATGCTGCCTCAAAGAATATTAAGGTGTTCCAGCTTGATGTAAAGTCTGCGTTCCTAAATGGAAAGATTGATGAAGAGGTGTATGTTGCTCAACCACCAGGTTTTGAAGATCCAGTGTATCCAAACAGGGTGTATAAACAAAATAAATCCCTTTATGGATTGCATCAGGCTCCAAGAGCATGGTATGATGAGCTGTCAAATCATCTTCTTGAAAATGGTTTCAAAAGAGGAGCCATTGACAACACACTCTTTTACAAGAGAAAGGGATCAGACTTGCTGATATTACAAGTCTATGTTGATGATATCATCTTTGGTTCAACAAATGAACAAATGTGCATGGAGTTTGAAGGGGTAATGTGTAACACCCCGTAACCGCAGCGGAAACGTAACCGGGGCGCCACAGACACCTCTGATATCAACCACATTGTTTATAAAGAAAACTGAATACATTAATATACTTCAATTTACATTATTTCATATTTCATTACCGTCTAGGTGATACACACATCATACAATACAATACAATACATAATTCTATCTATTATAATGTATCATAACATTCCGCACGCAAATCTTACACACAACAAGCACTTAGCACGAAAGCAATCAATTCATCTTAATCGGACCTGAAAAGCATGTGAGAAAACGGGTCAACTACGAATAGTTGGTGAGTTTCACTAATTTAAACAACTGTGACAAATCATTATAATAATCATATATTAGCGATGTAATTATGCTGAGCCCACAAGTGAAACCTCTGTTAACCCAGTACTGTACCCGTTCCGGGGGCAATGTTAACCCAGAAACACTTCTAGGGACATCTGGGGACACTGTTAACCCAGTACAGTACCCATTCCGGGGGCAATGTTAACCCAGAAACACTTCTAGGGACATCTGGGGACACTGTTAACCCAGTACAGTACCCATTCCGGGGGCAATGTTAACCCAGAAACACTTCTAAGGACATCTGGGGACACTGTTAACCCAGTACTGTACCCATTCCGTACGATTCCCGTAAAATCAAATATTTATAAATACACGCAAATCCATGCGTTCAGTATGTACTTAAACATTTCAATAGTAACATGCTTTCCGCCCCGGGAAAATATTTAAAAACAATTCAGAAAAAGGGGCTCGTGAAACTCACATTATCGTAAGCAATTAAGTAACACAGTACGCCAGCTACTAGTCCGGATCTGTAATAGAATCCCTAAGTCCGTTACTATACAATCATTATTAATATAACTTTAACCGTGTTAACCCAGTACTGTAACCGTTCCGGGGGCAATGTTAACCCAGAAACACTTCTCCGGACTCAGATTGTGATATCGTTTAGAGTTCACTAGTCAAAATCACTATTAGTCGTTTTTCCCGTTTTGCGTGCCTAGCACGGTTATCCGTTTTTACGTTTCAAAAATGAGTTTGGTCACACACGACCCGAAAATAGTTGTTGACTGATAATTTAATTAAAGTTGTGAATTTAGAGCTCGGTTTAGACGCTCCGATTGGCCGTGGGACCCGTTTCCGTCTTTAATGCACCGAAAACTGTTAAATCGGATAAAATTACTCAAATCATCCGGATTATTTTCGGATGATTCATTTTTACTTGTATAACTCAATTATATGAAAATATTTCATTTTTAGGGTTTTTATACGCCAGTCAGCTCTTTTAGGCGAACTTTACCGGTTTACGCGTTTTAAACTTTAAAAGTTTGTTTTTGCACAAATAATTATCCGTTTAATCTCGGATCTTGAAATTTTGTACAAATCACTTTTTGACAGTGGGGAATTTTATAAAAATATTTCCAGAATTAATTTTTATATTTAAAATTTATTTATCTATTTTTAAACACCATTTAAACACTAAATATGTCGTAAATACCAAACAACCTTAGAAAAATCCAAAATTTTTCTTGGATGACCCCTGCCATCCACATAGTCCCCTGTAATTTTTCCAGAACTAAAATCTCTTTTTACATGCCATTTTCACTAAAGCCGAGCTAGAAAACCCTAGAACTCGTTTAACCGAAAATCCTACTTAGACTTCTCCAACTGACCTAAAAATTTTTGTGTGAGTTATACATGTTATAAAAAGCTTATCTGCAATTTTCCAGAATTTTTCATGATATTTAACTATTTTTCACCATTTTTAGCCAAAACCGAGCATTAAATTCACCAAAGATTCATCCTTTGTCCAAAAATTACCAAAATTTCACAGAACTCATATTTTCATATATCTAACACCTCTGTAAAATTTCATGACCTAACTCTAAACCATCCACAATCTGTCCAAAAACCCATAACCGAACATAAACCGAATATACCTTTTGTTTTCCGCCACTACAAGCTACAAACTCGTCTTTCCGCCTTATCTACCACTAAATACAGAACCTACAACCAACATACCACAATACCAAGCAAGTTACACTCACAATCAAGCCTCTTACACTATAGTTTCGGTTATTGTTTCAAAACTAAAGTTTAAACCGTAAAAATTCGTTTTTGGTTCGTTTAACTCCTTTCTTGGACCAAGATCCCTTGTATAACCCGTATACATCACTTGATCATGCAAGAATTGGTTTTCATCTTTGAAACCTCATTTTCTTGCAATTAAACTCAAGAAACGAAGATGGAAACGTAATTAACTCGATTTTTACCTCGGCTTTCTTGCTAAAAACTCGGGTTTTTAGATGATATTGTGGAGAGGGTTGATGAACATGGAGATGTTTGTAAAAAAATAACAAAGAATGGGGTTTAACCCCTTCTTGTCCGATCGGAAGTATGAGGGGGTGGGGTGGGACCCACCTTTTCATTCTTAGCCACACATTTGGATTCCTGAAATCTGGATAATGTTTTAGATAATTTGGTTCAGTTCGTTTTTCGGTTAAATGTTTAATTCCGCTTAAAACGAGGCTAAAACGGTCGTTTTCGGCTTAAAAAAAATGAAATTTATATAAAACCGATTTAAAAACTTTAAAAACTTAAACCATGACAATTATTAACTTAAAACATCATATTACTAATTATTGCGCATCTTTTTCGGCTTGATCGATCGTCTCTTGCTCGGTTTGGTATTGAAGGTTTCGTTTAATGTACCGACGTACCATTAAATCGAAAATTCTTTTTCTATGCTTTAATTCACTTATCCCGAAGCTTTAATACTTCGTAAACATCACTAAATATCATATATATCGTCTATAATTGAACCCTCGATTCGTTCGGGTTTCAATAACTATCGATCGATTAATCGCATATTCAATACGATGAATTATATATTCACGTACAATCAATACAGTGAACCATGTATTCTCATATAATTATTATGGTAATTCATGTACCCGACATTAAACATAACGTAACTATTGTCTACCGGTTAAGGTATACCTGGTTTCGTCGGAATCGTTACATAATGAAATCCAAATACAGCATGAGTTCAATGGGGGAAATGAACTAATTTCTTGGATTGCAAGTTCAGCAGAAAGCTGATGGGATTTTCATCTACCAGTCTAAGTATGTGCAGGACATCCTAGACAAATTCAAATGTAATGATTTGAAGACTGCTTCAACTCCAATGGATACCAAAGAAAAGATGGTAGCTGATGAAAAGGGGGAGCCAGTAGATGAACATGAATACAGAGCAAAGATTGGGTCTCTGATGTATCTTACTGCTTCAATACCAGATATCATGTTTGCTGTATGTGTATGTGCAAGATTCCAAGCAAGTCCAAAAGCCTCCCACATGAATGCTGTTAAGAGAATATTCAGATATTTGAAGGGAAGATCAGACTTAGGGATTTGGTATCCAAAGAACCAATCTTTTGACCTAATTGCCTACACAGACAGTGATTATGATGGCTGTAACATGAGCAGGAAGTCAACCTCAGGAGGATGTCAATTTTTGGGTGAAAGGCTGGTGTCATGGCAATGCAAGAAGCAGACTACTGTCTCAATTTCAACTGCTGAAGCTGAATACATTGCTGCATCTGCCTGCTGTGCCCAAGTTCTATGGATTCAGAACCAGATGCTGGATTATGGTTTGAATTTTCTGAATACCCCTATTCTCATTGATAATACTGCTGCATATTTTACTGTTAAGAATCCTGTCCAACATTCAAAGACTAAGCACATTGAAATTAGAAATTACTTCATTAGAGATTGTAATGAAAAAGGTTTGATTGAAATGAAGAGAGTTGATACAAGTGAAAACTTGGCTGACCTATTCACCAAGCCACTTGACATAACCAGATTCAACTTTCTTCTGAAAGCTCTGGGTATGATCAACTCAGATGAGGTCTGATTGAGGATGTGTGCTTAGTGTGTGTCTCTATGTGTTAATTGACTACTATTCTTTCCTGAGGTCACATACTTTGAATGTTAAATGAATATGTTATGAATATGTTACTTGTCTGCTGTTAACTGATTAGCACTTAATTGTTTATCTGTGCTATTTATATGTCATTGATGCTAATGATTGATTATCAGTTAACTGTTTTGATATTATGATAAGTAGTTTGGATTGATTAAACTGATTAAATGCTTATCTGATGTCATGAGTAATCACTTGATTATGATTGCTTGAATATGTAGGTCATCTGATCATCTTGATGTTATTAGGATAGGTTAGACTATGAATGTTAAGAATGTCTACTTGTTTTGATGATGTTAAGAATGATTAAGATTTGAATATGTTACAACTGTTTGTGTCAAAATATGTCTGTATGTCAAATTTAAAGGTTTTTAATAAATTATCAAATGAATTTTTGCATAATCACAAATTTTGATCTAAACATGAGCAAGTTGTTAATGGTGAGATATATGATAATACTATTCAGTTCAAGCTTTAAAGAAGCTTAAAATGATTTTCAATGAAAAGTCTCAAGAGTTACTTTTGCTGAAAATTATGTCATTTGCTCAAGTTGGAATGGCATATACTTGTATATGTTGGTCCTGTCATCTATTTTTAGACAGATAGAATAGCCATTAACCTGGAAAACTGAAGGCATTTGAGGCAATCTGTAACTTGTTTTCTATTCATTCACTTAGAACAATGTCAATAATTCTGATTTGAAAGGACATATACTCACATATATGTTTGGTCCTGAGGACCACTAGTGGTCAACCTGAACAGCCATTTACCAGTCAAACAGAAGATATTGGGGTGTCTGGATTTAAAACTGTTTAAATTTGGAAATGATAGTACATTGACTACTTAGCCAATCATATGGATTTATTAAGCTAAAAGGACTCTTAGTACATTCATTAACATGTATGGTTGCTTTCTCATGATATGTAAAATCTGAGGTGATATAAACATAAAGAAAATGCTATGATTTATGTGGAGTTACATTGTTGTCTATGCATGTTTCTAGATAAATCTTTTCAAATGATAGGCAGAAAAGTGATTATCCAGTCATACACAAGCCTGTTGGTCTTTGGTTACCCAAAATGTAACATCTTTTAAAGAATGACAAAGAACAGTTGTGAACTACTTTCATTTTCAATATTTATTCAACCAAAATTTGATACATGTTCACAAATTTTTAATGAGTAAATTCAAACATGAGGGTTAATTCTAGAACTACAAGGGTGGAAGCAATAATATAAGTCCTTTAAACATCTTGAATGAAAGGCCTGTAAGTCCGATTTGCGTGGCATGTAAGTACAAAGTTCAACCTCACATATGTTTGTAGATTTGAAAAGATATATGTTACAAATTTTCAAAATTGTGTTCTATCATTAAAAATTTTAACCAAAACCAGGGGGTCAAAGTCAAATTGGGGTGATCTGGAAAAAGCCAAATAAGCCTTGAGGATAGATAAGGAGCATCAGAAAACAATATGTGTTATCCATTAAATTTTCTGCAAACTTAATTGAAACTTAATAATATCACCAAAGAGATGAAAATCATGTTAAGTCTAGACCTGCTGTTAACCTGTCTTTGTAGTCATAATAATGTTGAGAATGAAGTATTGAGAAAGCTACTTAGTCAATATGATCCCATTCCTGAGATCTTTTTAGTTTATAAAAGAAATTGTTTTGAAAAGTAACATAACTGAAATTTGATCTCTAAATGCACCATTTGCTCTTAAACTATGGTCTGAAATGTCTTTGACAAGTTGTTTAAGTCAAAAAGTGTTGCATTTTGCCTAAAATAGGTTGAATATGTAAGTTCGGGCAATGTTTGATGTTTTCTAACCTTCCCGGGCACAAAACAGTTGAATATGCTTGAATATGTATTTCCGGGTAAGGTTTAATGTTTTATAACCTTTCCGAGTACACTTAGATGTTTTTATCTAAGTTTACCATTTTCGGGCATGCTTTGAAGTATTTGATACTTTTCGGGTAAAGTTACTATTTTAGTTACTTTCCGGGCAAGCCTGATTGCTTATGACTGAATACGTATTTTCGGGTAAGGTTTTATGCGTTTCAACCTTTCCGGGCACACTTAGGTACTTTTATCTAAGTTTGTCTTTTTCAGGTATGATTTGATAATTGAAATTGTCTCGGGTAGACTAAACTGTTTAATTTAGTTCCCAGGCATACCTGATGTTTGAATATGATTATCCTAGCAAGCTTTGAAATTTTAGCCTGTAGCACACTTAGATGTTTTATATTTAATCTATTTTCGAGCATGCTATGTATTGTTTGTGATTATGATCTCTTTGAAATTACAAGTGTTTTCAGGCAGACTTTGTCTTCCAGGCCGACTTTATATTCCGGGTACACTATTGTTCCCTCAATATACTTGGTAATTTCAAAATCTGACTTTCCGAGTACACTGTCTGCTTGATATCTTTTCGGGCACACTTTCTACTCAAGGAAAGGTTATTCGGGTATACTTTGTTTATGGAGGTTGTTCGGGCACACCATACATTAGGAAGGTTGCTCGGGCACACTGTTCATCAAAGTATGTTTGATTAAATGTGTTTCTGATTTTGATAGGGTTTTTGCTAGATTGAGTTACTTGATTTATATGTGAGAAATTAATTTGGGTATCTTAATTGATTCCTAGCAAGGATGCTTATTTGATATTTTATACTTGATTGTTTGTCTTGTAATTAAGTTCTCAAGAAATCTTGTATTTCGAGTAAGCTTTCTTCATATTTACTTGACTTTAAATTAGTTAACTTGACCAAGCAAGGTTTGTAAGTGGAATATGCCGGGTAAACTTTGTCAATTAATAATGAAACTTTTTCCGGGCAAAGTTTAACTTTTTTAATTTTATCGGGTAAGGTTTTAAAGTGGATAAGATAATTATATTTGACAGCTAATAATTCACTACAATACAAAATGCATTTAAAACCGACTTTCAAAAGGTATAAAAGGGGGAGTTAGGGATATTTTAAACATTATTTTCCCTCTCTCTCTCTCTCTCCTTCCACTGCAACTGCTTACTCTCAAAGAAACCTAACCGACTTATCATATTCATCACTAATACAAACCCTAATTTTAATCAGTCCCCTAATTCCGACTCGGTAAGCAATGATAATATGTTTTCCGATAACGATTAAACTATAACGTGTTTCGATTATATACTTGATTACTAATACTCTGTTTTGTGTGTTTAGGTTATTAATTTGTCGAAGATCAGGTTCTTAATAAAATTTCTCTCTTTCTTCTACAAATTTATAACTTGAAATTGCTTAAAGTAATGAACTTTTATGCTAATTTCACTTTGAATGTTTGATTGTGTAGTTCAGATATGGCAGAAGAAGAAGAAGTTCAACCTAAGTATGCATTTGAACCAAAACACAATATGTGCGCACTATTGGAGGTCACTCCCAACAATGAGCCAGTGGAAAGAATGATTTCTTGGATGGCTAGATCCAACGTGCGATTTGCTTTCACAGAATGCCCAATCATCTACAGAAATCATTCCCTAGATTTATGGCGTTCCGCAAGACTTGTGGATGACATACATGGGAAAAGAATTGAAGCAACTGTTGCGAGCCATGAGATTCATGTTACAGAAGGAATGATAAGAAGATGTCTACAGTTACGTGATGATGACCATAACCATATTAATTTCAAAACTGACCATTTGATGAGGATCTTTAAGCAGACAATGGGGTATCAGGGAACTGTCCATGATGGACAATTTCAGAAGGGGATGTTCCCAATGTTGTATAGGTTCTTGATTCACCATGTGATTCAGGGATTTGCTCCAAGAAAAGGATCATGGACTCTGATGAGTCGTGATTTAGCAAATGCCACTGTTGGCATTATATATGATCTTCCTTTTAATTTTTCTAAGATGATATTTGATGGCATGGTTGGAAATTTGAAGAAGGCTGAAGAGGATAGATTCTTGTAATACCCAAGATTCCTGCAGATAATCTTTAACAGGGAATTACAAGATTTGCCCACAATTGGTATGACACATCAGCTGCAGGATCCAGACACATATAGAAGAATTGCAAATTGTTGGCTCAAAAGTTTAACCCAAATGAGGAGATTTGACCTAAACGAAGAATATGGAAAATTGGAATCTTCTCAACCTCCTGAGAAACTGCTAAGTATTGAATCCGGGCACACCTTGGAACTCCGAGCAAGCTTTTACTTAGCCGAGAACGAGATTTTGCCTTCCGGGCAAGGTTTACTTCAAATAGTCTTCTTAAGTGGATATCCGAGCAAGGTATGCTTTTTAGTGATTTCCCGAGTAAGGATCATTGATTTGGCATATCCGAGCAAGGTTCACTTTGTCAAGCAGGGTTGTTCTACAAGACCAAGTATTTTACTCTTCCGAGTAAGGTATGGTCAACCAAGTCCAAGAAGCCAAGTAATTGGAAGACCGGGCAAGGTATTCTTTAATAATTATGGTCCGAGTATACTTGATGAGTTAATAGAATATCTCTAAGTTATTTCGAGTAAGGTTCTGCTCAAGTAAGGTATGTACTCCCGAGTACACCTTATCAATAAGTTGTTCAACTGACAATGAGCCGAACAGAACCATAGAAGAACAAGGTTGCTCGTAAGGATTTGTCGGGAAAAGTTTGATAAGTCCAAGAAGATTGAAGTCTACTCAGTGAATATTTTACTTGGTAAAATATTCTTTAAGTAAAGTCTCCCCGGAAACTGATTCCGAGTACACTTCTATGTTTACCAAGTCTGAAGGAAGGCCGAGTACACTGCGTACTCGGAGACTGAAGATTAATGAAAAGCCTACCCGGAAGACTTGTTTTACACTTAGTTTTATTTTTGAATATGTACTTTGAATATGTATTATCGGATAGGGTTTCTAGAAGGAATGACAGTTGTCCTAGGTTGGCAGGCCTATAAATAGAATATTTAGGGCACGCCGCCAAACAGAGGCAGATGAACACATGATACGGATAAGACCGACACATTAATTGAGAATTTTTGTGTGTGACGGCTGTCCTAGGATTCCTTATAAAACCCTAAATCGATTACCCCATTTGTATGATGAACATTATATAAATGGAAATCTTTTGAGTGAATCCTGTGTGTGCCTTCTATCTTTGAATATTCATTGCAACCGTATGTTTGTTATTGATTCCGCCTTTAACAAACGGTCATCTTTCTAAATATAGTAACCCGTCATTAACTCTCTTGTCAACACGATTAATTTTGTGTGAGTTATGACATGATTGATTAAGATCCGAGCCGAATCGACCATATTAAAGGGACCTGACAAGTGATATCAGAGCTGTTTACTACTATTTTAGAAAGAGTGTTGCTGATTGAAGATTTGAAGAAGAATGACGTAAGCAGAGCACTGTTCGATTGATTTGTGATGTCAACAGCCCTGTTCTTCATTTTTCTTCCAGATCTACAATTTACGGTGTTTTCTTTTCTTTGTTTAAATTAAAGTTTTAATCTTTATATCTAAATCTTGTTCTTATCACATCAGACACATCAAATCTGAGCAGTCGGTTTCAGATCTGATTATTTAAAAAAAAAAACTTTTTATCAAAGAAACTGATTTTTGATTTCTCAAAATGTCTGGATATGAGGAACAAGAGATGTCTACTAACAAGATACCAAGGTTGTATGGACAGGAAAACTTTATCAAATGGAAGGTACTCTTTGAAGCAGCCGTATGCTACAATGACATTGACATGTGGAACTCCATCAAGAATGGTCCGCAAACTACTGTAGAAGAAGGTGCAAATGCTACTACAACTGCTGCTGTAAGAGAAAAGATGAGAAATGTGGAAGACAAGGCCTTGGCTATGATTAAGCTAGGTTTTTCGTGGGAGATACTGACCAAGGTGGCTCATCACACAACTGCCAAACAAATGTATGATGCCATCCTTGAGATGTATGAAGGGAACTCTGAACTGAAAAACAGAAAGAAGCAAAGATTGAAGCAACAGTTGGAAAGATTCAAATATAGGGATGGAGAAAGGTTGAAATCAATACTAGAACGTTTTCTGAGTATTGTGAATGAGTTGAGAACAACTGATTATGTAATGACTGACTTTGATTTGAATACAATGTTGCTCAACTCAATGCCAAAAGAATGGTATATTGCTTGCAAATTCATCCTTCAAAAGCATAATTTCAATGAATTGAAATTGGATGATGTGGTATGTTTTCTTCAAGCTGCTGAACTTGAAATGATTGAGAATGAAATGATTAAGGAAGATAGACCAAGCTTCAATGTTTCAAATGCATTGATTGCCCCTATGAGAAACCTGTCAACAAAGAACCAACAACAAATTCCCATCATAGAAAAACCAGCTGAACATAATGTTGTGACTCCAAAATCTTTCAAGGAAATCAGCAGAGGTTCAATGTGCAACTAATTGATGATTCTGACTCTGCCTCTATGTCTAGTGGAAATGTTACTAACCATGTAACAGGACATGTTCAAAACAATGAGACACAAGCTTTGTTGTCTATGTTCACTGAGTCATATAATGCATTTGTTACAAAGAACATGATTCACACAAGTGTGGTTCAAGATGATTTAGAACAAATTGATGCAGATGACTTAGAAGACATGGATTTGAAATGGCAAGCTGCCATGTTGGGTTTGGGAAGTAGAAGGCTGTATAACAGAACAGGTAGAACTCTGGTTTCTGGTCCTAATGACAGGATTGGTTTTGACAAATCAAGAGGAATATGCTACAATTGTCAGCAACCTTGTCATTTTGCAAGAGAATGCAATCAACCAAGAAATTTTCAAATGAATCAATTCCAGAATCAACAACCAGGAGGTCAGCATCAATATCAACAGAATCAGTCAAGAAGTCAGCAGCATTACCAGCAAAATCAGCCAAGATTCAACCACAACAGCAATCAAATGAACAACTTCAATAACAACAACAGTTACAATCCAAACTTCAACAACTTTCAGTCTCAGATGAACAATCAACAACAGAGTATGCAACAGAGTCAAGGATTTCAGCCTTAAATGAATCACAATCAAAACCTTCAAGTAACTCAAAATAGTCAAAACAACACTATTCCAGCAAATCAAAATCAGATCAGAAATCAAGGAAATGTGGCTGTGACTACACAACATGAAGGAAGGTTTGATTTGAGCAGTCATGAAGTGGATATTGCAAATGATATCAGGAAGGCAAATGTGGCATTCATGGCTATAATTGAGAAAGAAAAGGGAACCTCCTCTCAGGAACAGGCCACTCCATTGAATGATATATGGTATATGGATAGTGGTTGTTCTAGGCACATGACTTTTGACAAGAGGTCACTTGTGAACTATGAAGAGAAATATGAAGGTCCTATTGCTTTCGGGAGTGATGAAAATGGTGGAAAGATTGTGGGAAAAGGAATCTTGACAAATGGAAAGGTGTCATTTGATAATGTGTTTCATGTTGAGGGACTTCAATACAATCTTCTGAGCATATCACAGATGTGTGATAAAGGTTACAAAGTTAATTTTAATGATTCTCATTGCTTCATCTTAAAACCTGAGTTTGTAATTCCACCTGAGATGATTATGATGATGGCACCCAGAAATGGCTACTTATATGAGTTAAATATGAAAGAAGCCATTTCAAGAGGTGGTGCATGTTTTGTCTCCAAAGCCACTGAAAATGAATCTAAATTGTGGCATAGGAAATTGTGTCATGTAAACTTAAAGAACATGAATAGACTGGTAAAGGGTGAACATGTGATTGGTTTACCTACAAGAGAATTTAAGTTAGATGATCACTGTGACTCATGTCAAAAGGGAAAACAACACAAGTCCACTCATAAGACAAAGCTCATCAATTCAATTGATCAACCACTTGAGTTACTTCACATGGATCTTTTTGGTCCTGTGAGTGTGCCAAGTATTGGAAAGAAAAGATATTGTCTGGTGATCATTGATGACTATTCTAGATATACTTGGGTCTATTTCCTAAGTACCAAGGATGAGTCTGCTGAGTTGATTATGGGTTGTGTTACAATGATTGAGAACAAGCTGAATAAAAAAGTCCAAATGATGAGAAGTGACAATGGTACAGAGTTCAAAAATGGAGTTATGGAAGAATTCTGTACAAAGAAAGGAATATTTCAACAATTTTCAGCTCCTAGAACTCCTGAACAAAATGGTGTGGCAGAAAGAAGAAACAGAACTTTGATAGAAGCTTCCAGAACCATGATGACTGATGCAAATCTACCCCTCACTTTTTGGGCTGAAGCAATCAATACAGCATGTTATGTTCAGAACAGGGTACTTGTAAACAAAAGGCATAACAAGACTCCATATGAAATTTTCAATAATAGAAAGCCTTACATCAAGTTTTTCAAGCCCTTTGGTTGCAAATGTTTTCTATTGAACACTAGAGATTATTTGAACAAGTGTCAAACTAAGTCACTAGATTGTTTCTTTGTTGGATATTCAACTCACTCAAAGGCATACAGAGTTTATGTGAAAGATCACATGAGTGTGATAGAGTCATCTGACATCATTTTAAATGAAAATCAATTCAATACAGTCAGTGGTGCAACATGGCTGTTTGATCATGAAAAGTTAATCAAGTCATTCAAAATTTATTCTACAGACTTTGATGATTCATTCTACAAGACCATTACACATGTTGAAGAGAACAAGAAGAAAGAACTGGACTTGGAAGAATTGTGGAAAAAGGTTGCAAGAAAATAAAAGGAATATACTTTTGTGAAAAGCTCCTCAAGCAATGCCATTGAACAAGATGAGGAAGTAAACAATCAGGACATTTCAAATGTACAAAATGATCATGTTCAGAATGGGAGTGACACATGCAACCAATCAAATGAAGATGAGAATGCTTCCACAGCAAGATTTCAAGACTTGTTTCAAAGCTTGAATCTGGGAAACAATGGTGCATCTACTTCAGGACAAACCAAAGATGAAGCACCAGAGTTTCATGATGCAGAAGCTGATTTGATCATTGAAGAACCTGAACTTAATGACTCAAATCTTGACACAAATTTGTCTTCAAATATGATAATACAAACTCCTATTGTTGAAAAGAATCATCCAGCTGAAAATATCATTGGTGACTTGCATGAAAGAATAACAAGGAGTCATTCTGAGATAGCAAACATCTGTCTGTACTCTTGCTTTCTATCCCAATTAGAACCAAAGAATATTGCTCAAGAATTAAAAGACAATAGTTGGGTAGAGGCTATGCAAGAGGAATTGGCCCAGTTTAGAGATTTACATGTGTGGGATCTTGTAGACAAACCACATGACAGATATGCAATTGGAACCAAATGGGTATTCAGAAACAAAAGGGATGAAAGGGGTTTGGTGATTAAGAACAAAGCAAGACTTGTAGCACTGGGATGTCTTCAAGAAGAAGGGATAGACTTTGAGGAAGTGTTTGCACCAGTTGTAAGACTGGAAGCCATAAGAATTTTCCTTGCATATGCTGCCTCAAAGAACACAAGAGTATTCCAGCTTGATATTAAATCTGCATTCCTAAATGGAAAGATTGATGAAGAAGTGTATGTAGCTCAGCTACCAGGTTTTGAGGATCCCATGTATCCAAACAGGGTGTATAAGTTAAACAAAGCCCTTTATGGATTGCATCAGGCTCCTAGAGCATGGTATGATGAGCTATCAACTCATTTACTTGAAAATGGTTTCACAAGGGGAGCCATTGACAAGACACTCTTCTACAAAAGAAAAGGGACAGATTTGCTGCTTTTACAAGTCTATGTTGATGATATCATCTTTGGATCTACAAATGAAATTATGTGTTTGGAGTTTGAAGGGGTGATGAAATCCAAGTTTAGCATGAGTTCCATGGGTGAAATGAACTTCTTTTTGGGGCTGCAAGTTCAACAAAAGGATGAAGTGATCTTCATTCACCAAACTAAATATGTGCAGGACATTTTGAATAAGTTCAACTGTCATGATTACAAGACTGCTTCAACTCCAATGGACACCAAATAAAAGATGATAGCTGATGAAAAGGGGGAGTCAGTTGATGAGCATGAATACAGAGCCAAGATTGGATCTCTGATGTATCTGACTGCAACAAGACCAGATATCATGTTTGTTGTATGTGTGTGTGCTAGGTTCCAGTCAAATCCAAAAGTCTCCCACATGAATGTTGTTAAAAGAATATTCAGATACTTGAAGGGAAGACCAGACTTAGGGATTTGGTATCCAAAGAACCATTCCTTTGATCTCATTGCATATACAGACAGTGATTATGATGGATGCAATATGAGTAGAAAGACAACATCAGGGGGATGCCAGTTTTTGGGAGAAAGGCTAGTGTCATGGCAATGCAAGAAACAGACTACAGTATCAATCTCCACTGCAGAAGCTGAATATGTTGCTGCATCTGCCTGCTGTGCACAAGTTCTCTAGATTCAAAATCAGATGCTGGACTATGGTTTGAGTTTTCTAAACACCCCTATTCTGATTGATAATAATATTGCATATTTTACCGTTAAGAATCCTGTGCAACATTCTAAGACTAAGCACATTGAGATCAGACATCACTTCATCAGAGATTGCAGTGAAAAAGGTCTGATTGAAATGAAAAGAGTTGATACAAGTGATAATTTGGCTGACTTATTCACCAAACCACTTGATAGAACCAGGTTCAACTTTCTTTTGAAAGCCCTGGGGATGATCAACTCTGATGAAATCTGATTAAGGATGTGTGCTTGGTTGGGTACATCTATGTGCTACTTGAATATTTTAGAAGAGGTTACACTTGCTGAATATGTTGCTGAATATGTTGCTGAATATGTTAAATGTTATGTGACTTAACTGTTTCTATGTGTGTCTCTCTGTGATAACTGAGTATTTTATTAGAGATTACATATATTGATTATGTTTCAACTAAATGTTAATTGAATATGTTTTGATTATGTCATTGTTTTGATGTTAACCTGATAGGTGCTTGAGTAACTATCTGTGCAATTTGCTTGAAATTGATGGTAATTCTTGACTATCATGTTAACTGATCTGATGTTATGATAAGTAGTTTGATCTGTTTAGGTGAGATTGATTGCTTATCTGATGTCATGAGTAATCACATGTTTATGGTTACTTGAATATGTTCTTAATCTGATCTTCTGAAGTTGTTAAGATAGGATAGACATTGAATGTTAGTACGGTCTGTTTTTCTTGATGATGTTAAGAATGATTAAGATTTAAGTGTGTGATGCAACTGTTTGTGTCAAAATGTGTTTTATGTCAAAATTAAGTGATTCAATGAAATTTATAATGAATTTTGCATAAATACTATATTTTGGTCAAAACATGAGCAAGTTGATTAATGGTGTAGAGATATGATAAGATTATTCAGTTCAAGCTTTTAAGAAGCTTAAAAGAAGGATTTTTAAAGAAAAGTCTCAAGTAGTTGTTTTTGCTGAAATTTATGTCATTTGCCCAGTTGGAAGGACATATACTTGTGTATGTTTGGTCCTTAAATCTCTATAGATTCAAAGGATAGCCATTAACCTGAAAACTGAATGCATTTGGGGCAATTATGACTTGTTTCTTATTTCTTCACTGAAAACTATGTCAATAACTCTGACTTTGATAGGACATATATTCACATGTATGTTTGGCCCTGTTGACCACTTTTGGTCAAAACAGGATAGCTATTAACCTGATAAGAAAGAGATATTGGGGTGATTGAATATTAAACTGTATTTTTTAATGGGAAAAGATAGTACATTGACTACTTAGCTGATCATATGGAATTAATAAGCTAAAAAGACCTTAGTATAGTCATTAACATGTATGGTTGCTTTCCCATGATGATGTAAAATCTAAGGTGATATAAATATAATGAATATGTTAATCTTTATGTGGAGATGCATAGTTGTTTTGCATGTCTCAAGATAGATCTCTCCGAATGCTATGGCAGAAAAGTGATTACCCAGTCATACACGAGCCTGTTGTTATTTGGTCAACCAAAATGAATCATTTTTTAAATATGACAAAGAACATGCTTTAAGAAAATTTGAGAAAATATCAAAAACAAGGGGAAGAATGAATAAATCAACCAAAAGTTGATAAGTGTTTTAAATATTTTATCAAACAAGAGGGTTACAACAAGAACTACAAAGATGCTGGCAAAATTTGTCTCATCTTGAATGAAAGGCATGTTGCTAACTATAAGTCCAACGTTCAACCTCAATATATGTTTGAGTCTAAAAATACAAAAATACAATAAGTTCTGTCATACAAAAACTATTTTTGACCAAATACAGGAGGTTGGAGTCAAATTGGGGTGATCTGGAGAAAGCCAAATAAGCTTTGAGAAGAGATATGAGGCATCATAGCACAGTGTTGACCATTACTGCATTACGCTCAAACTGAACTTTAATCATATCACCAAAGAGATGAAAATCATGCTAAGTTTAAACCTGCTGTTAACCTATCTAAGTTGTCATAATAATGCTGAGAGTGAAGTAATGAGATAGCTACTTAGTCAATATGATTCCATTCCTGAGATCTTTTCAGTTTATAAAAGAAATTGTTTTGAAATGAAATATAACTGAAATTTGATTTCTAAATGCACCATTTGCTCTTAAACTATGAAATGTCTTTGACAAGTGGTTTAAGTCAAAAAGTGTTGCATTTTGCCTGTTAGGTTGAATATGTAAGTTCGAGTAAGGTTTGATGCTTTATAACCTTCTCGAGCACAAACTGTTTGAATATGTATTTTCGGGTAAGGTTAATGAATTATAACCTTTCCGAGTACAAAACAGTTGATTATGTGTGAGTATGTATGTTCGAGTAAGGTTTGATGCTTTATAACCTTCTCGAGCACAAACTGTTTGAATATGTATTTTCGGGTAAGGTTAATGAATCATAACATTTCCGAGTACAAAACAGTTGATTATGTGTGAATATGCTGTTTCGGGTAAGGTTTGAAAATTCTCAAACTTTCCGAGTAAGATTAGTCATTTTTGATTTGTTTATGTGTGAATATGTTGTTTCGGGTAAGGTTTGATAATTTTCAAACTTTCCGAGTAAGCTTAGTCATTTCTGACTAACTTTATGATTTTCGAGCATGCTTTGAAGTGTTTACACTTTACGGGTAGAGTACACTGTTACACTCATTTTCCCGAGTAAGCTTGAAGTCTTGAGATGATTATGTGTTGTAATAGCTGTCTTTTAACAAGAAATTCTTGTTTCGAGCAAGCTATGCATGTTATATGCTAGTTTCGAGTAAGCAATGCATGTTATATGCTGATTGTGTTTCCAAGCAAACTTTGTGAACTTAAGTGAGTACACCGAGTAAGCTTTGTGTGAATATGTTGTTAGGAAAGGCTTGTTAATCTTTCCGGGCACGCTTAGATGTTACTGTTTAAGTTTGTCATTTTTCGGGTATGGTTTTATATGTTGAATTTCCTCGAGCAAGGGAATACCTGATGATTGAATGTGTTTTTCCTAGCAAGCTAAGTGCTAACATAGGATTTTCGGGCAAGATCTATGAAATTTTAGACTATTGCACACTTAAATGTTTATGCGTTCAATTTCATTCCGAGCATGCTCTGTGATATATGTGTTCACGATTTCTTTGAAATTACAAGTGTTTTCGGGAAAACTTTGTTTTCCGAGCACACTTTATATTTCGGGTACACTTGTGTTCCTTCAATATACTTGGTAATTTTCAAAAATTTAACTTTCCGAGTACACTGTCTGCTAGAATTTCTTTTCGAGCACACTTAGTACTATATGAAAGTTATTCGGGTATACTTTGCATAAGATTGTTGTCCGAGCACACTTTACATTTGAAAGAGTGCTCGAGCACACTATGTGTACAAGCATACTTGAATGAATGCGTTGATTGAATATGTAAGTTGGTATGATGAAATTGTTTACAAGCATACTTGAATGAATGCGTTGATTGAATATGTAAGTTGGTATGATGAAATTGTTTAGATTCATACTTGAATGAATACGTTGATTAAATATGATAGTTAGTATGATAAAATTGATTATGATTCTTATTAGGGTTCATGCTAGATAAGTTTTAATTTGAATTTGAAAAATCTTGGTGAGGATCTTAATTGATTCTTTGTAAGAATGTTTATTTGATAACTATATTTGATTATTTGCCTTGTGATTAATTTCTCAAGAAATCAAGTATTTCGGGTAAGCTTTCTTCAAACTTTGTATATTCCAAATTGAAAATTTGTGGGAGTAAAGTTTGACCGAGTAAGGTTTGTTAGTGGAAGTAGACCGAGTAGACTTTGGATATATTAAGCTTTCGAGTAAGGTCTTATGATCTTAAATGAAATTAAATGTTTTTAATATATCAAGTGGATAATGTTACTGGTTGACAGCTAATAATTCACAAAATGACAAAAGGCATTTAAAACCCACTTTCAAAAACGTATAAAAGAGGGACTTAAGAAAATTTTTCAACATTATTTCCCTCTCTCTCACTCCTTCCACTGCAAATTCTCACTCACTAAGAAACATAACCGACTTATCGAATTCAACATTAATCCAAACCCTAATTTTTATCAGCTTTCTAATTCTGACTCGGTAAGCATTAAATATTATGTTTTCCGATCACGATTAAATTGTAATGTGACTTGATTATGTATTTGAGTACTGACACTCTGTTTATGTGTTTAGGTCATTAATTTGTCGAAGAACATGTTCATGAAGATTTCTTTATTTATTCTTCATCTTTATAACTTGAAATTATCTAAAGTACTGAACTTTATGACTAATTTCACTTTGAATATGTTTGTTTGTGAATTTCAGATATGGCAGATAACGAGCCGACGTATGCTTTTGAGCCAAAGCACAATATGTGCGCGTTACTACAAGTGACACCAGAGAATGAACCAATGGCTCAAATGATTTCGTGGATGGCGCGGTTGAACATCAACTTTGCACTCACTGAAAGCCCAATTATTTACAGAAATCACTCCTTAGATTTCTGGAGATCAGCAGAGTTCGTTGAAGATGTGAATGGAAAACGAATAGAAGCAACCGTGGCCAGACAGGAGATTCAGATCACAGAAAGGATGATCAGAAGGTGTTTGAGACTGAATGACGATGATCACAATCACATAAACTTCAATACAAAGCACTTATTGAAGATTTTTAAAGAAACGATGGGGTATCAAGGAAATGTCCATGAAGGACAGTTTCAGAAGGGTCTGTTTCCGATGCTATACAGATTTCTTATTCATCATATTATTCATGGATTTGCTCCGAGGAAGGGATCATGGACTCTGATGAGTCATGATCTAGCAAATGCCACAGTTGGAACAATCTTTGATCTGCCCTTTAACTTTTCCAAGATGATTTTTGAGGGGTTAGTGGGGAATCTGAAGAAACCAGAAAGAAAAAGATTTTTACAGTACCCAAGATTCCTACAGATGATATTCAATAGTGTATTACAAGATTTACCAACAATTGGAGACACACATAAATTGCAAGATCCCGATGCTTACAAGAGAATAAAAAATCCTGGTGTCTCAAATAACTTAAATACAAATATTCCGTTTGAAATCTTACCTTGGTTGTTAAACCATGATTTGGATATAATGCCTGTGCCTGAGCTAAGCTCAGAGGAGGAAGAAGGGGGTGATGATGATAGTGATGAAGGAGACTCTGATGATGATGTTGATGGCAATGAAGGTGGAGATGGTTTGGAGATGGGGATTATGGCACATGAACAGGGGGAGCAAAGAGAAGAACCTGAACAACCAATTCCAACACTACCACACTCACCACCACCAACATCACCACATCAAACACCACCTCAAACCCTTACCCTAGACCAACCAGAAACATCCACACATCAATACACACATCAATTACCAACACCACAAACACCTACCACCAACCAACCTGACTTTGAACCATTTACTACATCAGACCCTACAAGTCCACATGTTGATATATTCCAAAGAAATGTTGAGTTGATGTTGGAAAATGATGAGTTGAAAAGACAAGTTGAGGAGGTTAGGGATGAGAATGTTGAGTTGAGAAGAAAGAATGAAGAGATAACTAGTGAAAATGAAATGTTATTGAGAAAGTTAGCTGATGCTGAACTGATGATTCGAAACCTGGTGCAGGAGGTTGAGAAGACCTCAGCTGCCCCAAAACAGGGGGAGAATATGGATGATACTGATGTAAACATGGATGATGTTGAAAGTGTTGATAATGTTGATGCTTTGAAGATGATAATGAACAATTATGATGATAGTGATGAAACTGTAATGGAAGTGATAAAAGAAGAAACCAATGATGATGAGGAGGTTGTGCTTACAGAAGAACTGACTGAGATCATGGATGAGGAAATAACTGTTGAAAATACTGGTTTTAATGCCACTACTGAGGAACTGGTAAACACTGAGCCTGAAGATGATCAAGAGGCTAGTTCCAAGAGGGTAGAACATGATTCTGAACTAGAACAACTGTTCAAAGAAATTGATGAATATGAGACTTCTGATGAAGAAGAAGATGAAGAGCAGTTGAGAAAAAGGAAAGAAAAAGGTAAAGGGATAGCAACAGAGGAAGAGCCTGCTGTGTATGTTGAAAAAGATGTAACTTTTAAAGATGATGCTGATGCTGCTGCTCTTAAAGAGCAAGAAAGAATAATCAAAGAAACTTTGGAGAGGGAGAAAATAGCCCTATCACTGACTCCAGAAGAAATAGCAGAGCAAGAAAATCTGATCAGACAAGCCAACATTGAAAAAGAACTGACTGAAGATGAGACTGAACAAGAAGTTATAGAAAAACTGATCAAAATGAGCAGGGTTGTGGAAGTGGACAACTCTCTGGCTTTGGTAGTAAGCATATTTCATTCCCAAAGTCAAACATCTGAAACTGCTGAACCAGCCAATGTGAATACGGGTATGATTCCTGAAGAGGAAATTGGTGAGTCAATTGCATCTATGGCTGCCAAGAAATGGGCTGAACAAGTGAAAGAGGATTTAAGAAAGAACCCTACTGGTAATTGGCCAGAAAGAAGAATTGAAAAGAATATGAGAGAAGAAAAAGAACATCTGAACAAAGTCTTATCAGGGCTACACCTTTGCAAAGTCTACGACCTGGTGAACATATACAAGGTGTCCCTGATGTAACAACTAGAGATGAAGCAGATCATCCAGCTCCTGATGAACCCAAGATAGATGCTATGAATGATCTGACAGAAGAGGATGACTCTGAGAACTCTGATGATGACAATAATGACAAACCTGAGAATGATGAAGGGAAAATTGGAACAAAAGCTAATGTTATGTCCCCACAAGTTGAAATGACTGATGTACACAAGGCAAACATTAAGCTGAGTATGTTGGAAGCCAAAAGGCTGATGGAACAGAAGAACAAAGATGCCAAGAAATACAAAGATTATTTGAGAAGACATGGTTACTCTGAGAAAGATTTGGCACACTTCTCTTTTGATGAATTGCAAAATTCATACATTAGTGAAAGAGAGAAAGTAGTGGAAAGATGTGTTAAAGAAAATGAGGAAATTGAAATAGAAGAGCTGAAAAGAAAATTCAATGGAATGTGTGGATATTTATTGGAGAAAGGCATGAAGCCTGAAATTGTGAAGAACTTAGATAAAAAGACAGTTGTGGATCAGTATAACAGAAGGAAAAGAAAAGAAAAATCAACAACTGTCCAAACTGAAAGCTCAATTCAAACTGAAGTACCTGATGAGCCACCAAAGAAGAAAAGAAGAATTCAGACCTTAAGAGAAAAGGAAAAGGAACAAGTCAAACCTGTTGAAATTCCTATCCCTCAAGAAGATGTAAAACCTGAACAAGAAAATGAACCATTCATGCCTTGGGAGAATGAGGAAATGATAAGCATCCTAAGAAACATAATGATAAACAAGAGAGGGATGACTGAAGCAGATTTTAATGTTTTGGAGAAAGAGGATTTGAAGACTCTTTTCTACCTTCAAAAAGATGAGTGGGAAAAGGCTTTGAGAGAAGGAGAGAATCCCAGATATTATGCTGATGGCAGATTTGTACCTGCTGGACTGGCAAGAACTCCAGGAATGATAAAAATGTTAATTGAACTGGAGGCAGCAGGACATGACATTGTGGAGATAGCCAACCTTCCTACTGAGATGGTGGAAGCTATATATGTGAAAACATTCAACTTAGGACCTCAAAAGCCCAAGAAATCAATTCCATTCAGACCTCCATTCCATCAAAGATTTCCTAGAGGAAGAGGCCAAGGAGGAAGAGGAGAATCAAGCAGCTCAGTACAACACAGAACAAGACCATAATCTGATGTGGATCTACCCAGAGAGCTGTATTATGATTCAGTCACTGATTCCCTTAAAGTGATTATGGAGAGCAGGTTATTAAAAGAGATTGTGGTCAGAAGTAACCTCCGTGAGTATAATGAAGATCAATTATGAAGAATGGCCACACTTCACTTGTATAACTACAGAAATAGGGACAGATCAGCAGGAAGACAGATGAATGACTTATCAAAGTATCTACATGAAGAAGCTGATAAGGGATTCAAGTTTTTAAAATAAAAAAGAAGTTGGAGAATGATTCAACTTCACAGATCAAAAAGGTCAGAAAAGCTGAAGAAAATGGACAGGGCTGAACTGAACTACCAAATAAGTGTCCGAGATCAGAATCCACTGTCCAACATGGATACGTGTATAAGATTGGGAAGAAGAATGAGAAGGCCAAACTATACAGTGCAGAAGAACGGTGTCATTGCTGAAGTGGAATACAAAGAAGACACTAGTTACTATGTGCTAAGGAACTCTGATGGAAAAGCTTTGGCGACAATCAAAAAGGATGCAGATCTGACATGCTTACACAATGATGATCTTACAGATATAAGAGACTTGGTGATACCAGAAGGACACACTCACTACCAAGTGCTCAATATCTTCAGAGAAAGAGCTGCATCTGTAATCCAGCTGAGAAGACAAGCAGCCTACAACGAAAGAAGAAGACAAAATAGATAGAATAGGCTTTGCTATGTAATGTCTTCGGACAACTTTTGCTTATGTAATTTTGCTTTTGTAATTTGATTATGAAATTTGACTTTTAATTTGATGTGTATTTTACTAAGTGTAAGTAACCATAGAGTGTTTTGGGTCAGCTGAGGTGTTCCAATCTAGGGGGAGATTGTTGGGTCAAAAGTTTGACCTAAATGAGGAGATTTGACCTAAACGAAGAATATGGAAGATTGGAATCTTCTCAACCTCCTGAGAAACTGCTAAGTATTGAATCCGAGCACACCTTGGAACTCCGAGCAAGCTTTTACTTAGCCGAGTACGAGATTTTGCCTTCCGGGCAAGGTTTACTTCAAATAGTCTTCTTAAGTGGATATCCGAGCAAGGTATGCTTTTTAGTGATTTCCCGAGTAAGGATAACTGATTTGGCATATCCGAGCAAGGTTCACTTTGTCAAGCAGGGTTGTTCTTCAAGACCAAGTATTTTACTCTTCCGAGTAAGGTATGGTCAACCAAGTCCAAGAAGCCAAGTAATAGGAATACCGGGCAAGGTATTCTTTAATAATTATGGTCCGAGTATACTTGATGAGTTAATAGAATATCTCTAAGTTATTTCGAGTAAGGTTCTGCTCAAGTAAGGTATGTACTCCCGAGTACGCCTTATCAATAAGTTGTTCAACTGACAATGAGCCGAACAGGACCATAGAAGAACAAGGTTGCTCGTAAAGATTTGTCGGGCAAAGTTTGATAATCCAAAAAGATTGAAGTCTACTCGGTGAATATTTTACTTGGTAAAATATTCTTTAAGTAAAGTCTACCCGGAAACTGATTCCGAGTACACTTCTATGTTTACCAAGTTTGAAGGAAGGCCGAGTACACTGCGTACTCGGAGACTGAAGATTAATGAAAAGCCTACCCGGAAGACTTGTTTTACACTTAGTTTTATTTTTGAATATGTAATTTGAATATGTATTATCGGATAGGGTTTCTAGAAGGAATGACAGCTGTCCTAGGTTGGCAGGCCTATAAATAGAATATTTAGGGCACGCCGCCAAACAGAGGCAGATGAACACATGATACGGATAAGACCGACACATTAATTGAGAATATTTTGTGTGTGACGGCTGTCCTAGGATTCCTTATAAAACCTTAAATCGATTACCCCGTTTGTATGATGAACATTATATAAATGGAAATCTTTTGAGTGAATCCTGTGTGTGCCTTCTATCTTTGAATATTCATTGCAACCGTATGTTTGTTATTGATTCCGCCTTTAACAAACGGTCATCTTTCTAAATATAGTAACCCGTCATTAACTCTCTTGTCAACAGGATTAATTTTGTGTGAGTTATGACATGATTGATTAAGATCCGAGCCGAATCGACCATATTAAAGGGACCTGACACAAATCCTGGAAGGGCAAACAGATTCAATTCCAACATTCCTTTTGAAATATTACCATGGTTGTTGAACCATGATCTGGAGATTATGTCGGTGCCTGAGTTAAGCTCAGAGGAGGAAGGAGGAGAAGATGATGTTGAGAGTGAGGATGATAGTTCTGAAGGTGGAGATAATGATCATGGTGGAGATGAAGGAGGGGCTGGAATAGCCGTGGATGATGTTGCACTGGATCAGGGGGAGCAACTTGATGAACCTGAACAACCAACACAAACCCCACCACACTAATCATTACCAATAGACTTACCTATTCCAACACCACCACAATTACCATTACACACTGAACAACCCATTATACCATCACCACCACAAACTCAACCACACCAAAAACTCAAACCTTAACCTTGAGCCAACCTGACACGACAACTCTTATATCCCCAACACAACAAATACCACCAACCACTAGCCCAATTCTCTCAGATCCTTTTACTCCAAGTCCACCTCATACACAATCACCACCACAACCCATTATCCAAACTCAAACTACAACTCAAGACCAACCAGATTATGAACCTTTCTCTACATCACCACCCACTAACACAAGCTTATTCCAAAGAAATTTAAATTTAATGATTGAAAATGCTGAGTTGAAAAGAAGAAATGAGGAGGTTACCAATGAAAATGTCATGTTGATAGATCAGTTGGTACGTGCAAAATTGAGAATTCAAGCCCTGGAGCAGGAGGTTGAGAAGACCTCAGCTTCCCCAAAACAGGGGGAGAATGAAATGATGCCAACTGATTCTGAGGTAATTATTGAGAATATTGATAGTTTGAAATTGATTCTGAATGCATATGATGATGGTGAGGAAAGTGATGAGAGGAGATTAGAGGATGTTGATTATGAAGGTGATAAATTAGGTGTTGGAGAACAAAATTATGATGTGAATGATGAAGTTCTGAATGTAGTATGGAGTGAGGATGAGGAAGAAATGAGAAATGAAGAAGAGACTGGAAATGAAATTGAAAAATTAAATGATAAAGATACTGATATCCTGACTGATGTGGCTACTGATAATCTATCTGATAGTCAAACTGATGTAATAAATGAAGAAGATGCTGCTACTGAGCAGTTGATACTCACTGAACCAGAAACTGAACAAACAGAAACCTCCAAGACTGTAGAGCATGAGGAAGAGATGGAAAGACTGGATAGAGATATTGATGAAGTTGAACCTGAAACTGAAGAAGAGATCCAGAGAAGATTAAGTAAAGGAAAGGCTAAAGTAACTGAAAAAGAGCCTGTTGAGACTTATCCAGAGAAAGATATTTTGTTTAGAGATGATGTTGAAGCTGTTGCTGCTGCCAGAAGAGAACAAGAAAACATATTGAGAGAGACAAGGGAGAGGGAAATTTTGGCCCAAACCTTGACTCCAGAGGAGCTGGCAGAGCAGGAAACCTTGATCAACCAAGCCAATTTGGCAAAAGTAATTAATGAAGAAGTGGCTGATCAAGATGTGATTGAGGCTTTGATAAATCTGAAGAGAGATGAAGAAGTAGATAATTCCTTAGCCATAGTGGTTAGCATGTTTCAAACCCAAAGTCAATCTGAAAAGAATTCAAATGAAACTGCTGAACCTACAAATCTGAATACTGAAATGATGAATGAAGAAGAGATTGGTGAGTCCATTACCTCAATGACTGCAAAGAAATGGGCTCAACAGATTAAAGATGACATTAGACAAAAACCAGATGAATGGGAGTATGTGAATGATCCCAAGTATGGAAAGAAATACTCAAGAAAGAGGGATAGACCAAAAACATTTATACCAGCTGAAGGTATTGAGTCTGCAAAGAAAGGAAGATGGGATGATCAAAATAAATACTATGTAGAGACTCCTGATGATGAGGCAAGTTCAATCAGGTTAATACCTTTGCAAACATTAAGGCCTGAAGAATTTATGCAAGGAGTGCCAAATGTGCCAATCCCAGAACATCCACCTTCAGATGAACCCAAGATAGATGCAGTAAATGACTCAACTGAGGATGAGTCTGATGAATCTGATGATTCGGATCATCAAAACGGCAATATTGGAAAAGCTGTTAAAGCTGCCAGTGTTGTGTCCCCTCAAGTCACAATGACTGAGGAACAAAGGGCAAACATTGAGCTGAGTTTGATGAAAGCTAAAAAGAAACATCCATTGGTTGTGAAATTGAGAAGATTTGGGATAAGTTTTGAGACTCTGGCTGCTATGAATGATGATGAGTTGAATCAGAGACTTGAGTATGAAAATGAAAAGATTAAAAGAGCCATGCAACAAAAGAATAGAGATGCTCAGAAACATAGAGAATATCTAAGGAGGCATGGATATTCTGAAAAAGATTTGAGCCACTTCAATCATGATAAGCTCCAAGATCTCTACAATAGTGAAAGAGAGAAAGTGATAGAAAAATGTGTAAAAGAAAATGAAAAGATGGAAAAATTGGAAACTTTGAAAAAGAAGTTTGGAGGTATGTGTGGATACCTGCTGGAGAAAGGGTTAAAACCTGAGATAGTTGGGAACTTATCAAGAGAATCAGTGTTGGACCAATACAATAAACTTAAAAGAAAGGAAAAATTGTAGAGGTTACAAGCTGAGATCTCATCCAAGCAGTCTGAACCAACTGATGAACCTCAAACAAAGAAAAGAAGAATTCAACCTTGAAGGAAAAGTCAAAAGAACAAGTCGGACCGGTTGAAAACCCAATTCCTCAAGAAGTTAAGCCTGAACCTGAAGATGAACTAATTGTTCCTTGGGAAAATGAAGAGATGATAAATATTCTAAGGGGAATAATGATTAATCAAAGAGGGATGGATGAAGCTTCATTTAATGCCTTTGAAAAGCAAGACTTGAAAGAACTTTTTTACATGCAAAAGGTTGACTGGGAAAAGGCTCTATGGGAAGGTGATAACCCTAGAAGCTTTGTTGATGGAGTGTTTGTGCCTGCAGGATTGTCAAACAATCCTGGAATACAAAAAATGATAAAAATTCTATGGAAAGAGGCAGGACACAATGTTGATGAACTTATTCACATTCCACCTGAAATGGTAGAATCGATCTACATTAAAACTTTCAACTTGGAGCCTAAAAAACCCAAGAAGTCTATTCCTTTCAGGCCACCAATTTCAAGAAGGTATCCACAAGGTGGAAGAGGTGGAAGAGGTGAATCAAGTAGGAGTGGATCACAAAGAACAGAAAGACCACAATCTGATGTGGATCTGCCAAGACAACTCTACTATGATTCTGTTACTGAGTCTCTTAAAGTAATTATGGAAAGTAGGCAACTAAGAGACATTGTTGTGAGGAGTGATTTTCATGAATACACTCATGAACAACTAGAGAGGATGGTAGATCTCAGTTTGTATGACTACAGAAATAGAAGCAGGAGGGCTGAAAGACAACAGAATGATCTATCCAAGTACCTAAGAGAAGAAGCTGACAAAGGTTTTCCATTCCTGAAAGAAAAGAGAAGCTGGAAAACTGTCCAACTTCACAGGTCTAAGAGAACTGCAAAGTTAAGAAGGATGGACATTGCTGAAAGGAACTACAAGATAATTGTCAAAGATAGAAAGCCTTTGTCAAATATGAATACATGCATCAGTCTTCAAAAGAAGAATGACACGCCCCAACTACACAGTTCAAAAGAATGGCATCATTACTGAGATTGATTATAAAGAAGATGTTGACCAGTATGTGCTAAGAAACTCTGATGGAAAGGTACTGGGGATAATCAAAACAGATGAAGACTTGACTTACCTACATGATGAAGATGTGATGGATATAAGGGATTTGGTTATTCCAGAAAGTCACACTCACTACCAATTCCTTGATATCTTTAAGCTGAGAGCTGCATCAGTAATAGTTGACAGAAGACAAGCTGCCTACAATGAGAGGAAGAGACAAGACTCATAGAGTAGAATTTACTTTGTAATGTCTTTTGACAAACTTTTGAATATGTAATTGTCTATGTAATTTGATTATGTAACTTTGATTTTGAATTTGATGTGTATTTTTAATCCTGTGTAAATAACTATAGATGTGTTTTGGGACAGTAGAGGTGTTCCAATCTGGGGGAGATTGTTGAGTCAATATTTGACCCAAGACTGATCATATTGAAGATTGGAATCTTCTCAACCTCCTGAGAATTCGCTAAATATGGAACCGGGCACATCTTAGACTTCCGAGCAAGCTTTTACTTAGCCGGGTACGATATCTTGTCTATCGGGCAGGGTTACCTTCTTGAAGTCCTCTTTAGTGGATATCCGGGCAGGGTTTGCAAATTAGTGTATTACCAGGCAAGGTTCACTAGTTTATACAAGTCCGGGCAAGGAGCACTTTATCAAGCAAGTTTGTTCTTCATAGCCAAGTAAAGCTCACTCCCGAGTAAGCTTTAGGCTAACCAAGCTCATGAAGCCAAGTGATTGGAAGACCGGGCAAGGTATTCATTAATAAGTATGGTCCAATTATGCTTGATGTCTTGATGGAATATCTTAAGAATCATCGGGCAAGGTTCAACACAAGCAAGGAACAGTGCCACCAAGCACACTTTGCTAATAAGCTTTTCACTAGCAAAGGGTTGAAGGGACCATTTAAGAACAAGGTTGCTCGTATGGGTTTGTCGGGCAAAGTCAAGAAGATTGAAGTCTACTCGGTGAGTATTTTACTTGGTAAAATACCTCTTCAAGTAAAGTCTACCCGGAAATTGATCCAGGGCACACTTCTATGTTACCAAGTTATAAAGGATGGCAGAGCATACTCGGAAAGACAAAATTGATGCAGAGCCTACCCGGAAGACTTGTTTTACACTTAGGATTATTTTTGAATATGTAATTTGAATATGTTTTATCATTTAGGGTTTCTAGAAGGAATGACAGATGTCCAAAGGTGTCAGACCTATAAAAGGAATGATTAGGGCACACCTAAAAATAAGAGGTGATAACACGGAAAATAGACGGCTGAATACGATAGAATATTTATTGAGCCACTGCCGTTTTCTTACAAGAAACCCTAAATAGATTATTCCTTTTGTATGATGATCTTCGTATGAATGGAAATCTTTTGAGTGAATCTTGTGTGTGTTAGTTACATATGAATACTGATTGCAACTACCTTGTTTATTATTGATTCCGCCTTTAATAAACAGTAATCTTTCTAAATATAGCAACCCGTCATTAACTCCCTTGTCGACACATTTATTTGTGTGAGTTATGACATGATTTGAGTAAGATCCAGCTGAAATCGAGGACCTGACAGACTGTTCTGACGTCAGACGGCGCCTTTGTCAGGGGTGTCTTTTCAACTGTGCGCGTGTGTTGTTTACGCGCACTTGGTTTGGATTTCCCAACTTCCCGCGTGACATGTCACTTTGTTACTGGACCTCCACTTTTTCCAGAATTCTTAATTTTACCCTAATCACCAACGACGATTAGTGTAAATAGGTCGTTTGCCTTTCTTTCTCTTCATTCTTCTATTGTTCCTTCTTGTTCTTCATATTTCTTACGTATTTCCGTCTAAGTCCGTTGTTTTTTGCCATAATATAATAGCTTCTTCGTCGACCAGTAAGAAATCCGGCAAGAGAAAAGGTGAGTAAAAGGCCGGTGGATCTTCTATTCTTGATGTCGTCATTAAGTGGCGTCGATCCGACTTTGAAACTATCATTTCGTCATATCACATATTCCCGGAATGGGGGCCGGAGCTTCCACCGGAAGGTAGCACCACAATGGATGCTCCTCTGAGTAAACTAACTCTATACTCTGAGTTTTTCAATCATGGGAATTTCCGTCTTCCTATTACCACGTTCGTTTGTGATGTTCTGTTGCACTAAGATTTGCATATTACTTTGGTTCATCCGCTAGATATGATGCGCTTATGTCATATCGAGTTCTGTTGTCGTATTCAGATTATTGTGCCTTCTGTTGACAAGTTTCTAGTGTTCTACAAGATGTATACCAAGGATGACCGGTATGGCTTCCTCCTCCGTGACAAGAATGTGACGTTTGTCAGAGATGCTCCGCGGGGTCTCCACGAATGGAAACAAAGGGTTTTCTTCCTCAATACTAGTGCCATTCTGATACCTATGAACTATCGAGCCCCTTCAGTTCCCATTGAAGATGAGCCTCCGCGTGATTTCCAAGACCGGTATTGGTACAAGATTATTCTTACCACGTGGGAGAATCCTTTATGTTTTATTCAAGAGTATTCTTTGGTTGCCGCTGGAATGAGTCAGATTTGGTCTACACCTCACAAGACTCCGATCTATGGTCGTAACAGCTTGTGTAAGTGTTGTTTACGTTTCGACTTGTTTGTGGGTTTCCACTGAGCCTATTCTTTCTGTTGTATGCAGCTATGGGTAGTGTCATCAATTCTCTTTTTTAAGGATGAGCCTGGAATCATGACTCGCCGCGACTTGCTACAGGGAGAACTCCCCATCCTTGAAGAAACCCGTGAAAACTTTGTTTTTCCCGTAGTTGGTGCTAAGAGCGCTGGTGAGCCGACTCTAAATCCTAGACCTTTAACTGCTATGGCCGCGGATGGTTTGAAAGTGATCCTATCAACTAGTGAAGAGTCTAAGGATCCACTGCACCACTCTCTTGATTCTTATGATTTCCATTTGGCAGGTCTGCCTCCGGTGGATACTATTGATCTTACCGTTCAAGCAAGAAGACTGGCAAGAAGAAGAAACGTCGGGAGAATCCCATTGCTAAACCCGTTCTTGGTGACTCTGTGAAAACCTCAATAGAACCCGCTGCTTCCTAGAGCTCGCTCAAGCTAGATCTCTTTTCTCCTATCAGGAAAAAGGCTAAAGCTTAGTGAGAAGCTAGTGAAGAAGTCTGCTATGTTTTAGTTTCTGACTTTGTTTTCTATAGGTTCATTGAAGAAAACCGTTGGTGGGTCGCCTGGTGGACCTGTTGTGAAAGAGAAAATTACTCGTCAACCTTCTCCACCTCCTACTGCTGAGGAATGTCCTATCAAGATGCCTTCTCGCTCTCCTTCGCTATGAGGGAGGCGGAAACTAAATAAGAGGAAGTTGAGATTGTGCAAGAACATGATGTCATTTGTGGCCGTCTGCCTACTCCTCCGCATTTGACCTTCAAGGATCCTTTTTCCATTCGAGTTGATCCTCTCGCTGGTAATATTGGCGGTGGTGGGGATGGTCTTGCACCTAGTGGCAGTGGAGGCGGTGGGCACGAAGGTGATGATGGTGGTGGGGGAGGTCCTTTCTTTGGTCCTCATCGATGTGGTGACAGTGGTACTTATGTACCCTTTTGGAGTATTACTTCTCAGTCTCGCTTCCAAGATCTTGGTGTGTGCCAAGATTTTCTCAATCATTGTTCCCCCCCCCCCCCCCAGAAGTTGATTATCAGTGTGGCCGTGCCCGGTGTAATCTTTATGACATTTACATCCGCGGGACTGCCCGTTCCCTATCTGCCACTCATGAGATTGTTCGTGAGTGGATAGCTTTGAAGGACGACTGGGTGGCTTTGAATGTTGACCACGAGAAGATGTTGAAGGAGGCTGAGGAGCATCGCCGCGAAGCTTAGATTGCTGAGTGGAATCTAGCTACAGCCTGCCGAGAGTTGGCGTATGCTCAAGCTGTGCACAGTGAGGCTGTGAAGCATTAGGGAAGAATCTTGCCAGCGTGAGAAGGCTCGGTTGTAGGGTGTCCGAGAGAAGTTTCAGAGAGTGGAGTCTAAGATGGAAGCGTCCAATGCTACTCTCGTTACTTTGCGAGAGAAAGCGGTGGCTCATGATATTGGTTTGAAAGAACTCTTTCATTTCCGATCTTACCCAGTCTCTAGCTACTCGGAACGGTGCTATTCTGGAGAAGGGTGATAAGTTGACTCGCGTGTCGGCTGAGTTAAATGAGTTGAAGGCGAGAATGGCTTCCAAGGACGTGTAACTCGAGGCTCTGACCAAGGAAAATTCGATTCTTCAAGCTATTAGGGATGGCTAAGCGGACTAGCTCCGCATGAGTGACCTCACAGTTTAAACTCTGCAGGCGGACCAGAAGTGGCTGATGACCTACTTCGTTTGCGAGGTATGCTTTCTTGTATGTATTTAAAATACGTTCCTCGCTAATTTATTCCGTTCATAAAATTTATGTTGTTTCAGATCGTTGAATGAGTCCTGAGCTAATAGACAATGTCGTGGAACTTCTGGACGCTACTCGCGAGTCTGGACGCAAGGCTAGATTCCAAGAAGCCCACGAGCTCGCCGCTGCTGATCGCTCTTTAACCGACTTCGCACTGCATGAGATTGACTGTGATCATATATACAACGATTTGCTGGTGAAGTGTCATTGGGCATGGTTAAGGCTGTCGCCATGCTAGCTGATAAACCTGACAGATTTAATCGACTCGAAGCTGCTTTTACTGAGCTTGGCGGGCCTTCTGGTAGCGGCCATGATGGTGACGGTGGCAATGGCGATGATGACGACGATGATGATGAGCTAGAGTAGGAGGAGGAAGAGATGTGGACTACGACTGAGGTTGTAGTGTTTGCTTAGTTTATGTTTAATTCCATGTAATCTTTTGGTGATTGATTTGAAACTTGTTGAATGCACACTATGGTGTTCCGTTGATCCTATTTTTGTTTACTTTGTGGGCGTGGATTGTCAGTTCTGCTAATCGTTGATAATATAATCCGTTTGGTATATTTTGTCTAGTCTTTTCATGTTTTCTTTTCCATTACACGTTTTCTGTTAAACATCATAAAAATATGCTCGAAAAGATAAATAATAAGAAAGGATTTTATTGACTTGGAACGAAAATGGCCCTTGGCCCATTTAATAAACGATCTTTTTTAAAGGTAACACTTCCGCAGCTGTGCTGCGTTTCATGTCCTTGAAATTGATGAGCCATCAATTTCTCTAAGGCGTATGCCCCCTTTAACTAGTATCTAGGAAATTGCATAGGGGCCTTCCCATTTTGGTGCCGACTTTCCTAAGGTTTCCGCGTTGTATGCTTCTCTGTTGCGAAACACGTATGCTCTGACTTTGAACGTGCTTGTCTTTATCCTACCGTTGAAATATTTTTCTAGATGGCGCTTGTATTATTCTTCTTTGATTGATGCCAACTCTCACCTTTCTTCAAGCAGGTCTAAATTCAAGCGTAGTTCCGACTCGTTGTCCTCGACTAGTAGTAACTCGTTGTCCTTATCGATTAGTAGTACCCTAGCGGAGGGGAGCCCGATCTCTGTCGGTATCATAGCCTCCGTCCCGTATGTGAGATTGAACGGGGTTTCACCATGACTCCTCCTTTTTAAGGTTCTATATGCCCACAACACATGTGGTAATTCGTCCACCCATCCAGCCCTTTTTAATCCTAACCTGGACTTGATCCCCTCTATAATGGAGCGGCTGGCCCTTTCTACCTAGTCATTGCCTTGCGGGTGTGCTACTGATGTGAACATGTGTTTCACCTGGAGTTCCGCGAGCCATTCTTGAAGGGTGTTATCAACAAACCGGGTTCCATTATTGGTGTGCGAAACTATATATATAAATAAAATACGAATCGAAACTAAGCTTTAAAAAACCAAACAATCTATCCTAGTTCACACAAACGGCAAGTGTACCGGTCGCGTATAGCAAAGATCAGAAAAGTCCGGATATCGAACTCGAAACACGTGAGAACGGCTCAGATTATAAACCCTAATCCAAGTCCTACCTAATAATATTTAATTGATTTTATTATTATTATTTTATTATTTTTTAATTAATTTAACTAACTTACTTAACTTAATGAAACTAACGAGAAAACTTAACGGCACTAACGGAGCTCTCGAATATGATGAAGGTTAACCACCTAGGTAAGGTATCTTAACGACTATCAACGACGCTCGGGTGACAACGAACACATAAAACCGGGCTCTAAGGATGATCTAACTAGACAATAATAAGGGAAAATAGGTCCCCACTGTCAGTTTTACTAAAGACCCCTAAAAACGTCTAGAAAGAAGGATAAAGCACGGTGGATTTTCTAAGTACCCAATTGATTTATTACTTGGTCCGTCTCAAAATCACAAACTCCGCTAAGGCTCGTAATCTTAACAAACCTAGGGAATAAGGGGTAATTCAATATTAAAGATTAAATAACTTGGCTTACAAAATAACCTAATCAACGCTTAGGAAACCGCATGTGGTCTCGCAACGGCTAACTAAATAGACTAGACCAAAGAGATGAACCAACTCCTAATTTCTTGGTCCGACTAAAAGGAGATGAACTATTGAGATAAACAACTCTAACTAATCAAACCCTATGGTGACGTCTACCACAAACAACCAAAAACACCAAGTAATTAGTCTAACATGCAATCCTAAACCAAACACAAAACTAATTCATGTAAATATAAAATCATACGGGGTTTAATTAATATAATAATGAATAACTCAATAGCAATCATAGAATAAAATCATAGTAATATGAACTTGACAATAGAAAATCAATTATATGTTCGTTACTCAACCCAAAAACAATCGTCAACACATCATCAATCAACCAAACCTAGGTAGTTCTAATAGATTTAGCTACTCATAATAATCATAATAATAGACAAGTCAAAATATATAGTAGTCAAACTCATGATAACAATAACTGAAAATAAATAACAATTGAGTTTTAAAATAAAAGGCGAATAGTGAACAAACCAAAAAGAAAATATTCGTCTTCCTGTTGTCAAAGTCTTCCTAGTGGACAAAACTCTTTCAAGAATATGTGTTATTTATTCTTCTTTTGATCTGCGATACTGTGTACTCTCTCTATTTCCACCACCAAGAAAATAATATTCCCTCTTTTGTTTGTTGCTGCCAAAAATCTCCACAGAATATTATTTTACCTCTAAGTCGATGTAGCATTCTTTTTTTCGATTCTGCTGCCGTTCCCCAAAGTCTCCACCCAAAAAATTCTTATATCATTCTTTTTAACTTTTGCTACAAGTTAACATTCTCTAACCTAGAGGCTTCACTGGGTCCATAATTCTTGTCTAGCCCAAAGATTGACTAGCCCAAATTTTAAGGGTATTAAACGACTTTAACCAATTTGATGATACTTTCATAACCATGGCCCATGTTGATTCTCTTTTTTTTTAAGTCCCTGGCCAAATAAACCAAACGTTAACATGTAAGAATTAGCTGACCGTTTGAATTTATTTCATGACTTACCACTATATTACTAATAGTAGTAATAATATTAATAACAATAAGTTACTACTAGTATTAACAATTATAAAATATATTCGAGTATTCACTCATTGGTCTCAAGTTTAGTAAAAACATATCATTTTAGTTCATATCTCATGAAACCAACAAAATTCAAATTATAAGCCACTTAGAAGTGTTATTTCATAAAAACCAACTCAAAACCTATTAAAGTTTGTAGGAAATATTTATATATAGGGTCAAGTTATTCAAAAAGGGTAACAAAAATAAGAAGTGTGAAAAGCCATAAATAATTTACATGTGTCAAGTGGGGACCAAAAGAAAAAGGGTATAGAGGTAATTGTACACATTTTCTCTTTCCACATGCAAGGCACATGTTAATACCACCATCATTTTAGAACGTTTATAACTTTCTCGTATGATATTTTTTTAAAAAAAATCATCATAATAACAAGCGTTTTTTTATCTTTAATATGAGTATGATTTTTGCTATATAAAATTTAAAACAGAAATCACGTTATTGTGTCTTTTCACACACCATTGTGTCTTTTCGCTTATCATCGTGTCTTTTCGCACACTATTGTGTCTTTTCGCTTATCATTATGCATTTTTTCGTCATTGTGTCTTTTCGCACACCATTGTGTCTTTTTCGTCATTGTGTCTTTTCGCTTATCATTATGTCTTTTTTCGTCATTGTGTCTTTTTTTAGCCATTGTGTCTTTTCGCACACCATTGTGTCGTTTCGCTTATCATTGTGTCTTTTCGCTTATCATTTTGTGTTTTTTCGCACACCATTGTGTCTTTTCGCTTATCATTGTGTCTTTTCGCACACTATTGTGTATTTTCGCACACCATTGTGTCTTTTCGCTTATCATTGTGTCTTTTTTCGTCATTGTGTCTTTTCGCACACCATTGTGTCATTTCGCACACCATAGTGTCTTTTTTCGTCATTGTGTCTTTTCGCACACCATTGTGTCTTTTCGCTTATCATTGTGTCTTTTTTCGTCATTGTGTCTTTTCGCACACCATTGTGTCTTTTCGCACACCATTGTGTCTTTTTTCGGCATTGTGTATTTTCGCACACCATTGTGTCTTTTTCGTCATTGTGTCTTTTTTTATCATTGTGTATTTTCTCACACCATTGTGTCTTTTTATCTAATACATAAAACACAATGCTTAATACATGTTACACAATAACTTGAAATGTAAAACACAATGGTGAATACGTATAACACAATGACCTAAAACGTAAGACACAATGGTGAATACGTATAACACAATGACCTAAAATATAAGACACAATGATGAATACGTATAACACAATGACTTGAAACGTAAAACACAATAGAAACAACATATTACACAATGAACAACAAAAAAACACAATTAAAAAAACCCATTAATTGTTTTTTTTATTTTTATATAACAATATGATACTCATATTAAAGATAAAAAAAACGCTTATTATTATGGTGATTTTTTTTAAAAAAATAATGTCGTATGAAAAAGTTATGGACATTTTAAAATGATAAGGGAATTGACATGTGCCTTGCATGTGGAGAGAGAAAGTCAACAAAGATGGGTTATTACATTCATGCCCTTTTCATCAATTTTTATTTATTAAATTAATCTCAGTCATTCAAATCTAAGATCAATGGACTGGATTCATTCTCACCCTTCTCATTTTTGTTGTCCTTTGTATTCTAACTTTACCCTCTATATATATTATATATATTTTAGAGCACAACAAATATCCCCACACTTAAACCTTTTTCGTCCCTGAAAAAGAAATCTACACAGGATCATAACCAAGTGAAAGCAACAAACCCACAGATTATTTAACATTATAAAACAATAGAAACAGCTCGACATATTGACCACGATTGCCGATATTGTTGTCCACTTAAACCCAGCCACTAACCAATCAAGCCCCCAATTGCATTAAGCGTTTAAAGTGCAAAAATCAAGGCTACACCTACCCCATCTCAGACAAAGAGAGCTAGAAAAACTGGAGTCGAAGCAAACTGGTTCGACAAATCACCAAAAGCCAAGGACTCGATAATGGTACTAATTAGATGCACTCGGTGAAATTTGATGGATGAATGGTTATGTGGAGGCTGTACGAGCTATTCCTAAATATTATTGGACTTTGTCCTATAGATCCTTAATTTGATACTTATCGACTAAGAACCTTCGAGCCCCAATAGTGTATCCTCAGAGTCACTATCCCCTTGGTAACACGTAAACTCTAAGTCCCGTCTAGTATGTGCATCTTTGGCCTCTTTTACTAACTTTAGAGAATGTTTCTTTGGCATTTTACAATACATAACTTTCTCAATACAACTGCTTTTGTTGGAACAACTATTCAGAATATTCATAACTTTCATAACATACTTTTTTTTTCATTTTTTTTTTTCATCTTATTTTTTTTCTTTTTTTTTTATATCACCCTAAAGTATATAACTATTTCTAAGCTCGTAAAAAGATGGAGATGTGGTGGTCTGCTGGTTTGAGTGCATCTAAGTCTTACCTTCTCAAAGTTTTTAGATTATGGTAATCCTCCCTAAGTATCAAAATTCGGTTTCATCGTTTTTCAAATTATTAGATATATATAAAAATTTGCTAAAGAGGACTATCAAAGCTAGTTGGGCCTACCGACACATCTCAAATCAGATATGCAAATCATCTCTTCTTTTATTATTATATTATATATTTCAAAAGTTTTGAGAGTTCGTTAACACAACGGTAATAATATCATTTCCTGCTTAATGATGAAGAAAAACAATTTTCAAGGGACATTTTTTTTAAACATTTTTTTTTCAAGTTCAGTCGCCCTAGCCACTTTTAGTTTTCGGGTGAATGGTTATCCCGTACATCTACAGGTAGAAAACGGGACCAAACATATACAAGTATATGTCCCTCGAACTTGAGTAACCGACATATTTTTCATCAAAAGAACAAAACAATTTTTTATTTTTTATTTTTATTCATATTTTTTTTAATTTTTTTTCCTACAACTAACTAAAATAAATTCTCATCCCCACACTTAGAATGAAATCATCCTCGATGAAAACAGGGAAAAGAAATAAAATAAATTTAAAACTTAAAATAGCAAAAAGTAAAACAAAGAACGGGTTACTCCGCTGGTTTATATGCAGATTCTTCATCAGCTGTGTATCAATCGAGCGACCGTATAGCATTTCATTCGCGGCCGCAACTTCGGGAGAACCAGTTCCAACACGCCATCAGAGCTACCATACGCATAACAATACCTGCAATAGCTCAAACTCGCTCGCATGTAAACAGAAAACAAAAACATAAGAGATAAACATATTTTTGTGTTTTTGTATTTTTTTAATTTTTTTTTTAAACTTTTTTTATTATATATATATATATATATATATATATATATATATATATATATATTTGCTTTTTTATTATAAATAAAGGTTTATAGAATACCCTCAAAATCAGCTGCTCGAATGGAGATCGAGTACGAGCGGTTTCAATCGGGAGGATCCTTAGTAACAAAAATAAAAACAGATAAACGAAAACTCGGGCTGCCTCCCGAGAGCGCTTGGTTTAACGGGTCCTCAGCCTGACCCCTCTCTCTCGTCTAACCCAAAGATGTTGTAAGGCGCAAAACCTCGCCTTCCTCCATGCTCGCCTTCTCCCCAATGTAGTGCTTCAGACGGTGACCATTAACTTTGAAGCTCCCATTCTTGTCTTCAATTTCTACTGTTCCATACGGGAAAACTTCCTTGACCGTGTACGGTCCATACCATCAGGACTTAAGCTTTCCCGGAAATAATTTGAGTCGGGAATTAAACAAGAGTACGGCGTCCCCGCACTTGAACTTTTTATCACCTCTCAACTTCCTATCATGCAACTCTTTGGTCTTCAGCTTATAATTGTACGAGTGTGCATATGCATGATCGCGAAGTTCCTCTAACTCATGTAACTGATGGAAACAATTCTCGCACGCGGATGAAAGATCGAGGTTAACTGTTTGAAGTGCCCATGAAGCACGATGCTCTAACTCAATAGGTAGATGGCAGGCTTTCCCATAAATCATCCGAAACAGTGTGGAACCGGTCGGAGTTTTGTACGCTATACGGAAAGCCCACAAAGCATCATCTAATTTGTCGGACCAATCCTTTCGGTTTAGCCCAACCGTCTTCTCAAGAATGCGTTTAATGCCCCAATTACTCACCTCTATCTGTCCACTAGTCTGTGGGTGGTAGGCAGTCACAAGCCGATGGGTGATCCCATAGCGTTGCAACGCCTTCTCCATCTGCGCGTTGCAAAAGTGAGTACCTAGATCGCTGATCAAGGCTTTAGGTACACCAAAATGAGAGAAAAGATTTTTCATAAATATCACTAAACTCGGGCTTCGTTAGTGGGCAAGGCTTTGGCCTTGACCCACTTGGAGACGTAATCAACTGCCACAAGTATGTACTTGTTCCCTTTAGACGACGGGAACGGGCCCATAAAATCAACACCCCAAATGTCAAAAGCCTCGCAAACCTGAATAGCATTTTGGGCATCTCATTTCGGGATGAGATGTTACCGACACGCTGACATCGGTCACAGCTTTTTAAGAACGCATGAACATCTTTGAAAATCGAAGACCAATAGAATCCTGAATTGAAGACCTTCTTAGCAGTAAGAACAGCACCATGGTGACCTCCTTTCGGTCCCTCATGACAGTGGCTCAAAATCCGCCACCCTTCTGCAACATCTACGCATCTCCTCACAAGCTGAACGGCACCTATACGAAAAAGAAATGGGTCGTTCCAGATGTAGAACTTTACGTCAGCAAAGAATTTCTTCCTTTGCTGATGAGACATCCTCCTAGGGAGGGAACCATCGACGAGGAAGGTCGCGATATCAGCAAACCACGGGTAGTTGTCATGCTGGGCTTTGACAAACATGAGATTCTCTATCGAGAAATGGTCATTGATGATGACCCCAGCATCACCAATCTCGGCTCTCTCAAGACGTGACAAGTGATCGGCCGCCACATTCTCGGCCCCCTTTTTATCACGGATCTCAGTATCAAACTCCTGAAGTAGCAAGATCTATCGGATGAGACGAGGCTTAGCATCTTGCTTGCTAAAAAGATAATGAATGGCAGCATGAGATTCTCTATCGGGAAATGGTCATTGATGATGACCCCAGCATCTCCAATCTCGGCTCTCTCAAGACGTGACAAGTGATCGGCCGCCACATTCTCGGCCCCCTTTTTATCACGGATCTCAATATGAGACGAGGCTTAGCATCTTGCTTGCTAAAAAGATAATGAATGGCAGCATGATCCGTGTAGACGACTGTTTTGGACAGAACAAGATATGACCTAAACTTATCAAATGCAAACACCACAGCTAACAACTCTTTCTCAGTGGTGGTGTAATTCTCCTGAGCACTATTTAGGGTTCGACTGGCATAGAATATCGGGTGAAAGTGCTTCTCCTTCCGCTGTCCAAGTACTGCTCCAACGGAATAGTCACTCGCGTCGCACATCAATTCGAATGGCATAGACCAGTCGGGAGCAATCATGATCGGGGCATTAACGAGTTTGTCTGTTATAAGATCAAACGCCTCGATACACTGTTCAGAGAAGACAAATGGAGCGTCTTTCTCTAGTAGCTTGGTCATCGGTCTCGCAATTTTCGAAAAATCTTTAATGAACCGGCGATAGAAACCTGCATGACCTAAGAAGCTACGGATGGATCTCACAGAAGTGGGCGGGGGAAGATTAGAAATGGTTTCAATTTTAGCTCGATCGACCTCGATCCCCGCACTCGAGATCCTATATCTTAAAACGATACCATCGCGTACCATGAAGTGACACTTCTCCCAGTTGAGTACTAGGTTGGTGTCGACGCAACGAGCCATCATCCTCTCAAGGTTGGAGAGACAATGATCGAAAGAATTCCCGAAGACAAAAAAATCGTCCATGAAGACCTCCATGGAATCCTCGATCATGTCATGAAAGATCGCCACCATACATCGCTGGAAAGTAGCTGGAGCGTTACAGAGTCCAAAGGGCATGCGTTTATAGGCAAACGTGCCATAGGGGCAAGTGAATGTGGTTTTCTCCTGATCATCGGGAAAGATCGGGATTTGGAAATACCCGAAGAAACCATCCAGAAAGCAATAGTACTGCTAGCTTGCCAAACGCTCAAGCATCTGATTAATGAAGGGTAGAGGAAAGTGATCTTTCCTAGTGGCATCATTCAGTCTGCGGTAATCGATGCAGACTCTCCAATCGATCACGGTCTTAGTGGGAATAAGCTCGTTCCTTTCATTGTTGACGACAGTCATGCCACCCTTCTTGGGAACCACTTGGACCGGACTCACCCAGGCGCTATCAGAGATGGGAAATATGATTCCCGCATAAAGGAGTTTGATGATTTCTTTCTAACGACCTCTAGCATTTTCGGATTAAGCCTCCGTTGAGGCTAAACGACATATGTGAAATTATCCTCCATGAGGATTTTATGAGTGCAGAACGAGGGATTAATCCCTTTGATGTTGATAATCTTCCATGCTATCGCCTCCTTATGCGCTTTCAGCACCTTCAACAGCTTCAACTTCTCGACCTCCGTTAAGGCAGACGCGATGATGACGGGTAGCTTCCTCTCTTCATCCAGAAATGCATACTCCAAATGATCGGGTAGATCCTTAAGTTCTAAGGAAGGAGGAGGACTCTCAACGGAAGGTCGGTCTCTCGAATCGTCTCGCACGATCTCAACAGCTGACTCTGAATCTAGGGGTGGTGACACGGTGCCATCCATCAATGGTTGAGTGGTCATCGCAACCATCTCGACCTCTGAAATCTCCCTATCGAGAATCTGTGGGTCCAAGGTAGGTCCTCCACAGATGTCAGTGAAAAACTCCGGCACATGCGATACGATGGTGTCAACGAAATATAGGGAGTCGTCCGCCGACTTGGGGTGCTTGAGTGACTGTCTTACGTCAAAGGTGACGTTATCATCCCCAACTCTCAGAATCAGTTTGCCCTCACGGACGTCGATCAACGCATGTGCGGTTGCAAGGAATGGTCGGCCTAAAATGAGAGGGATACTATCATCCTCATTCATATCCAGAATGACAAAGTCCACCGGGAAGATGAACTTGTCGATACGAACAAGCATGTTCTCGACCACCCCTCGTGAGTATTTCACAGAACGATCAGCAAGTTGGATACTCATTCGGCTTGGCCTCGGTTCGCCAAGACCCAACTTACTGAACACACAATACGGCATGAGATTGATGTTGGCCCCAAGGTCAGCCAAAGCATGTCGAACCGTATCGTCACCTAAGCTGCAGGGAATCGTAAAACTCCCAGGATCGGCCATCTTTTCAGGCAACTTGCTCTGCAACACTGCAGAGCACCCAGCACTTAACGGAATAGCAGAGACCTCAGCTAGCTTCTCCTTATTAGAAAGAATGTCCTTCAGGAATTTGGCATATTTGGGCATTGAGTAAGCGCCTCAAGGAAAGAAAAGTTCAGGTAAAGTTGCTTGAGAAGTTCGAGGAACTTAGAGTTTTGCTCATCGTCTCTGTCAGATCGGAGTCTCCCAGGATATGGCAATTTGGGTTTGTAGGCTCTCAGAGGTGGGTTTGATGATGATGAAGGTTTTTCGGCCAGCTTCGTACTCGCTGGAATAGTGTAACGATTCCGGCAAATCCAGGTATACCCTAGCCGGTATATACTAATTACGTGTCATTTAATATTGATTATATGAGTTATAGTACGTATATACGAGTATATATGATTCATAGTACGAATCATACTCGATTATATAGTGAATCGTATTGGAATTACAATTAACCAATGAACGATTATTGAAACCCGAACGAATCGGGAATTACATTATAGACGAAGTATATAATGTTTAGTGATATTTACGAAGTATTAATACTTCGGGATAAGTGAATTATAGCATAGAGAAAGGATTTCGATTTACTAGTACGTTGGTACGGTAAACGAAACCTTTAACATCAAACCAAGCAAGAGACGATCGATCAAGCCGAAAAAGATGCGTAATTATTAATAATATGATGTTTTAATGTCATGGTTTAAGTTTTTAAAGTTTTTAAGTCGGTTTTATGTAAATTTTATTTTAACCCGAAAAACAACCATTTTAGACTCGTTTTAAGCCGAATTACGAGTTTAAACGAGAAACGAACTGAGCCAGATTATCCAAAACATTATCCGGATTACGGAAATCCGAATATGTGGCTAATATTGAAGTTGTGGGGCCCACCCCCACCCATTACTTGGACCGATCGGTCCCCATTACACACATTATCAATTCATTTTTTTTTTCTAACACCAAACTCTCTCAAATCTTTCAAACCTTCAAACATTCAACCCAAATACCCTTGATCCAAACCAAGAACACAAGGTATAACACATGTTTTATTGCTTAAATCTTGTTTCCAACTTCATGATCTTGAGAAAAGGAGGTTTCAAATGTAAAAATGGGTGAAAACCCGATTTGAAACCGATTCTCGCATGATCAATTGATGTATACAAGTTATACAAAGGATCTTGATCCAAGTGATGAGTTAAAAGAGTTTATAACGAATTTTTACGGTTAAAATCTTTAAAAAATGAATTTCCAAGTGAAAGACGGGTGAAAACCCGAGATGAAACCGACTCTTGCATAATCAAGAGATGTATACAAGTTATACAAGGGATCTTGGTCCAAGAAATGAGTAAAAAGAGTCGAGAACGGATTTTTACGGTTAAAACCTTTGTTTTTATATCAAAACCGACACTATGAAAGAAATGGTTTGATTGTTGGTGTAACTTGCTTGGTATAGTGTTATTGTGCTTGTAAGTGTTGTATCTAGTGGCTAGCAAAGGCTAGAAACCAAGATCTTTGCGATCTAACGCTAGAAAACACAAAATAGTTCGGTTTTCGTGTGATTTAGTGATTTTGGACAGATTGTAATGTGCTTAGAGTTGGGTCACGAAATTTCACAGAGATGATCTACACATGAAAATATGAGATCTGTGAATTTTTGGTAATTTTTGGATAAAATATGAATATTTGGTGAATTTAATGCTCGGTTTTGGCCAAAAATGGTGAAAAATAGCTAAACTTGATGAAAAATTCTGAAACATTTAGGATAAGCTTTTTATAACATATTAAAGTTACACACAAAATTTGAGCTCAGTTGGAGAAGTCTAAGGGGGCTTTTTGGTAAAACGGGTTCTAGAGCTTTCTAGCTTGGTTTTTGTGAAAATGGCTTGAAAAATGAGTTTTGGGTTCTGGAAAAATTCCAGGGAGTTATGAGGATGGCAGGGATCATCCCAGAAAAATTTGGGATTTTTCTAAAGTCTTTTGGTATTTTTGACATATTTAGTGTTTTAATAAGGTTTAAAAATAGATAAATAAATGTAAATATAAGAAAATAAATCTGGAAAATTTTTATAAAATTTCTTACTGTTAAAATAAGTTTTGTGCAAAATTTCAAGACCCGAGACTAAACGGGTAATCATTTGTGCTAAAAAGAACATAAAAACAAATTTTTAAAGCTTAAAACGTGTAAACCGGCAAAACTCGCATAAGCGAGCTGACTGGTATATGAAAACCCTAAAAATGGACCATTTCCATAAAACTAAGTAAATTAAGTAAAAATAAATCATCCAAAAATAATTCGGATGATTTGGGTAATTTTACCCGATTTTACTGTTTCCGGCACCTAAATGACGGAAACGGGCCCCGCGGCCAAACGGGGTGTCCAAACCGAGCTCTAATTTCATCACTTTAACTAAATTAACAGTCAAACACCATTTTTGGGTCGGGTGTGACCAAACTCATTTTTGAAACTAAAAACGGATAACCGTGCTAGGCACGCAAATCAAGGAAATCATAAAAATGATAATTTTGACCGTCAGACTCTAAGCAATGTCACAATCTGAGTCCTTAGAAGTGTCACGGGGTTAACATTGTCCCCGAATCGAGTACAGTACTGGGCTAACAATGTCCCCAGATGTACCGATTGATACGTATTTAATTTATGGGAATTATATAGTAACGACTAGATATTATATTACAGATCCAGGCTTATAGCAGTTCATTGTATCACGTCTCGACTCACAGAAAGGTGAGTTTTCACGAGCCCCTTTTTACTGAACTGTTTTAAATATTTTCCCGGGGCGGAAAACATGTCTTTGTTAAAATATTTAAGTACATACCGATCGTATGGAAACACTTGTAAATTTATATATATATGGTTTGATGCATAGAATATATAAATTGTTTATCGTGTGGAATTGTTCTGGGGTAACATAGTTCCCAGAGGTTATTATTGTTCTGGGGTAACATAGTTCCCAGGGGTTATTATTGTTCTGGGGTAACGTAGTTCCCAGAGGTTATTATTGTTCTGGGGTAACGTAGTTCCCAGAGGTTATTATTGTTCTGGGGTAATATAGTTCCCAGGGGTTATTATTGTTCTGGGGTAACATAGTTCCCAGGGGTTATTATTGTTCTGGGGTAACATAGTTCCCAGGGGTTATTATTGTTCTGGGGTAACATAGTTCCCAGCGGTTATTATTATTCTGGGGTAACATAGTTCCCAGAGGTTATTATTGTTCTGGGGTAACGTAGTTCCCAGAGGTTATTATTGTTCTGGGGTAACTTAGTTCCCAGAGGTTATAAATGTTCTGGGGAAACATAGTTTCCCGCATAATAACATTGTTTAATAAATGATTATTAAAATGATCTGTCAGTGTTTATTTAAATTAGTGAAACTCACCAACTATTAGTAGTTGACCCGTTTTCTTTACATGTTTTCTAGGTATGCCCAAGTTGGAATGATTGATATGTGCTTAATGATCTGTGCTACTTGTTGGAAGCTTGCTGATCTATATTTTGTAATGAATATATTAATGTCTTATCGGTACAACTCGTGTGTAACACCTAGACAGTAACGAATTAGCAACGATGTAATATGATATAAATTAATGTAGTGGTATTTTCTTTATAAGCAATGCTGTTGATATCAGATGTGTCTGTTGCATCCCGTGTACGTTTCCGCTGCGGTTACGGGGTGTTACAGAACTTGGTATCAGAGCCATTGGTTATAAAGAATTAGGATGTCTGAAAGAGATACCTAAAATATAACCAGTAGCTCAAGTATTATAGGATCTGAATATCAACTAATAATTTATTGTGACGGGATCTGGATGAACTTGGATGGACAAGTGAGTTATTATGGTCCGGAACATAATAACAGACTTGTCTGCACGGGAGAATTCAGGGGAAGTCACGAGGAACTTTAAATAGGTAAAATTGGCAACATATGTGTAAATATATGATAATATTATTATGTGGTAAAGTTGTATAAATAAGTATGTATTAATTTGATTATGAATTACACTATGGAAAGAACTATATGCTTGTTAACTTGTGTGCAGGTAAAAATGTCAAGCCCGCATAGCTTATCAGTAGAGGAGGATCCGGAGGAGGTTAGCCCCGGAAACTCCGGGAGCCTACACGTGTCATCCGACTCCGAGCCTAGCGAGGCGAGTCACAGGAGCTCGAGCCAGTCCTCCCCGGCCCGGATCGTCAGATCCCCTACTCCACTCGCACCGCAGGCCACCTCTGTCCCTCCGGGATTTGGTCCCCGCCTTACGGCGCGGATCAGCATTCCGCGTGTCCCACCGACCTCTCCCCCACCCCGACCTGCTACTCGTCGGGGAGAGTCCTCATCTCAGCCCGAGCCGATGGCTCCACCTGTCTGGGGCCTTCCTAGACAGGAGCGGGATGCGGCAGCCTGGCTACGAGTGCTCACAGAGCAAGTAAATGAGCACTCAGCCGCCCTGACCGTGGGGGTACAGAGACGGGTGTACCTTGGTGACCGCATACTGGATTGCCAGTATGCAATCGACCGGTTGACAAGGGAGTGCTCGTACTCCCTATTGATGGTTCAGCGGTTAGAGGCGTGGCTCCGGGGGGTGATGGCAGTAGTGGTGGCGTTGGTGGCAGTGATGATGTGGTGGGCATACCACCGTGTTTAGTAGTTATGTTTGGATGGGGATAGTCAGGGACCATTTTTTTTGATACTCTGTGTAAGTAGTTAGTGGTGATACTAACACGGAGTGAATCTTGTTTAGTTATGATACAACCACTGGCCCCTAGGGTGGGTCTCTTTTGGGGCATATCTTTATAGATACTTTTGGGTATCATTCAAGCACTGACCCTTTTACGGGTTATGTCGAGATGATACCGACATAGGGCCCTTGTATTAAAACTTAGTTGTGTAATGTTGACTGGAAAGTATGTAAACTGATGTTTGTGTAATATGTATCAATGTTTACTAATGAATGAAATATGTATTGTGTTTTATAATTTGAAATGGTATTGATTATACGTATTTCTTGATGTTGTGTAGAATGGTACCGAAACGATCAACGAAAATATCGGAAGTAGATGTGAGCCGTTTGATTGCTCAACAGTTGGAGGCGGCGATACCGGATATAGTATCGCGCATCGCCGCCAGTATCAACAACTCGACCAATCCAACCCCTCCGAGCAATCAAACGCCCATAAATAATGACGGGGAACAAAATGCTAATCCTCCAAGGAATGATAACACTATTCCGAGTAATGACGCACCGCCTAGGGTGGTCGTTACTGACAGCAATGGCCCTATACCTACGGTAGAGACAAACCGTACTGAACCAATTCGTGCATCCAGGGGATGTTCGATCAAGGATTTTATGTTGTGCAAGCCATTAGAGTTTAGCGGGTCTGAAGGACCGAATGGGTTAGTTAAATGGATAGAGAAAATAGAATCAGTGGTGAATATCAGCAACTGTCCCGAGGATTGTGTCGTTAAGTACGCCACCTGTACATTCACCGACCATGCCTTGACATGGTGGAACACCATAGTACAGACTCGAGGTCAGGCGGCGACAAACCACATGACCTGGACGGAGCTTAAGGCTCTTGTGTTGGAACATTTCTGCCCAAAGAATGAATTGCAGAAACTGGAAAATGAGTTGTGGAATCTGGAGATGAAGGGGGCGGACCACTTGGATTATACCAATCGGTTTAATGAACTGTCACGATTAGTACCGTGGTTGGTCACCCCGGAGACGAAGAGGGTGGAACGTTATATTTGGGGACTTACTCCAGTAGTGAGGAGTATAGTCAACGCGGGGGGACACCAGACGTATGAAAGGGCAGTGACACAGGCTGGCATTGTCACGTATGATTTCTTACGGAGCGGATCACTAAAGGTGACAGGAGAATCCGCTGGGGGAAAACGGGGTACACATGATCATAGAATCCAGGAAAAGCAGCAAAGCAAACGAGCTAGGCCCGCTGCCCAGAGCTATGCCATGACTAGTTCGGGCGGAAGGCAAGAACCGCAGAAAGGAACGTTTCCTAAGTGCGGGAAATGTGGTTACCACCATGGTGGCGTGTGCAAAGAGGTGGTGTGCCACCGGTGTGGCAGGATTGGACACTACACACCAAATTGTAAGACAAATCTGAACAACCTGAACCGGCAACCGCAACCTATTCGTGCGCAACCATTTAGAACTCAACCAGCCCGACAGCAGAACCCGCAAGGAAATCAGATGGTGACCACTAGCCGTGCTTGCTACGAATGCGGCAGCACGGATCACTTCAAAAGGAACTGCCCGAAACTGAACCAGGGAGGAAACGGGAGACAACTCACGGGTCAGGCATCGTCGTCCAATCCGGCGCGAGGCCGAGCATTCGTGATGGGGGCGAACGAGGCACGCCAGGACCCCAGCGTAGTGACAGGTACCTTCCTCGTCTCTGATCATTACGCTTCTGTATTATTTGATACAGGCGCCGATAGAAGTTTTGTTTCCGTTAGATTCCTTTCGATAGCAAACCTTCCTATTGGTGAAACCATAGAACCTTACACCGTAGAAGTCGCTAACGGTAAAACCATGATAGTTAATCGGATAGTTCAGAGTTGCCCTTTTATTCTGAACGAACAATCCTTTCTGATTGACTTGTTACCGGTAGAATTGGGTAGTTTTGACGTGATAGTGGGAATGGATTGGTTGGCACGTAACAGGGTAGAAATAAACTGTGAAAAGAAAACCGTCAAGATCCGGGTGTCGGATGACGAGGAGGTATTAGTGCAGGGAGAAAAATCCGGCACCATGATACCATTTATATCCCACCTCAAGGTGTTGAAATATATACGTCAGGGATGTGTGGCGTATCTAGCGAGCCTGACGGCCGCTGATTCTGAGGAAAAACGGGTGGACGATATTCCCGTGGTACGCGAATTTCCACAAGTTTTTCCAGAGGAACTTCCTGGATTACCGCCAACCCGACAGGTCGAATTCAGAATCGATCTGTTACCACAAGCTGGCCCTGTTGCTAAGGCGCCCTACCGACTTGCACCATCCGAGATGCAAGAATTATCCAACCAGTTGCAGGAATTGTTGGATAAAGGATTTATACGTCCCAGTTATTCCCCGTGGGGTGCACCTGTTTTATTCGTGAAAAAGAAGGACGGGAGCCTTAGAATGTGCATTGATTACAGGGAATTGAACAAGTTGACAATCAAAAATAGGTATCCTCTTCCCCGAATCGATGATCTGTTCGACCAACTACAAGGTGCGAGCTACTTTTCAAAAATAGATCTTAGATCGGGATACCATCAGGTTAGAATCCAGGAGGAGGATATCCCAAAAACTGCATTCCGGACTCGCTACGGCCATTACGAGTTCTTAGTTATGCCTTTTGGGCTAACAAATGCGCCAGCAGTATTCATGGATCTCATGAATCGAGTCTATAAACCCTATCTCGACAAATTCGTCATTGTATTTATTGACGATATTTTGATATACTCGAAGAGTAAAGAAGAGCACGAGCAACACTTAAAGTTAGTTCTAGAGCTCCTGGATCAGGAGAAGTTATATGCAAAATTCTCCAAGTGTAACTTCTGGTTACAAGAGGTGCAATTCCTCGGTCACGTTATAAACCACCAAGGAATACACGTTGATCAGAGTAAGGTTGAAGCAATTAAGAATTGGCAAGCGCCTAAATCTCCAAAGGAAATCCGCCAATTCTTAGGCTTAGCTGGATACTATCGTCGATTTATAGAGAACTTTTCCAGCATCGCCCAACCTTTAACCCTCCTGACTCAAAAGGATCGGAAGTATGAATGGGGTGAAGAGCAGGAAACGGCGTTTCAAACGCTAAAACAAAGATTGTGCCAAGCGCCAATCTTAAGTCTCCCCGACGGAGATGATGGTTTTGTCGTGTATTGTGACGCATCCCGGAGAGGGTTAGGATGCGTATTGATGCAAAATAGTAAGGTTATACCCTATGCTTCGCGACAAAAAATTAAAGTTCACGAGAAAAATTACACTACTCATGACCTAGAACTGGGAGCAGTCATCTTTGCACTTAAAATATGGAGGCACTATCTCTACGGTACAAAGTGCACCATCTTCACTGATCATAAAAGTTTGCAACACATATTCGATCAGAAAGAACTGAATATGAGACAACGAAGATGGGTCGAATTATTAAGCGACTATGACTGTGACATCCGTTATCACCCCGGCAAGGCTAACGTCATAGCCGATGCCTTGAGTAGGAAGGATCGGGTTAAGCATTTGCAAGTGCGAGCGCTGGGGATGATAGTCCATTCGAGCCTTTCGGATTTGATTCGAGTCGCTCAACGCGAGGCGTTGAAAGTGGAACAATTGGAAAAAGAGGGACTTTACGGTAACGAGAAGAATTTCGAACAGCGTGTGGACGAAATTCTCTATTTCAAGAATCGGATTTGGACCCCGACCCTCCACGACCTTCGTAATTTGATCATGGATGAAGCGCATAAATCGAAATATTCCATACATCCGGGATCAGATAAAATGTACAAGGATGTGAAAGAATTTTACTGGTGGCCAGGTATGAAAAAGGATATAGCCACATACGTCGGCAAGTGTACGACGTGTGCGAGAGTTAAGGTGGAGCACCAGAAACCCTCGGGAATGTTACGACAACCGGAAATTCCCGAATGGAAATGGGAGCAAATCACGATGGATTTCGTGACACACCTCCCTAAGACACCCCGGGGACATGATGCAATTTGGGTAATCGTGGATCGATTAACCAAATCGGCACACTTTATTCCAATTAGAAATAATTATAACACTGAGAGACTTGCACAAATTTATATAAATGAAATAGTGTCTCGTCATGGCATCCCCATCTCGATCATCTCTGATAGGGATAGCCATTTCACCTCCAAACTTTGGCAAGCTGTCCAAGAAGCATTAGGAACACGTATTGACCTAAGCACAGCTTACCACCCTCAGACCGATGGTCAGTCTGAGAGGACCATTCAAACTTTGGAGGATTTGCTTCGTGCCTGCGTACTGGACTTTAAGGGAAACTGGGATCAACATCTCCCACTCGTTGAATTTTCCTATAATAACAGTTACCATAGCAGTATAAAGGCAGCACCTTATGAAGCATTGTATGGACGGAAGTGCCGATCACCACTTTGCTGGTCTGAAGTGGGTGACTCGCAGGTCATTAGATCGGATCTGGTCCAGGAGACGACCAGCAAGATTCTTGAAATCAAGAACAACCTGAAAGCCGCGCGGGATCGGCAGAAGAGTTATGCCGATACCCGTCGAAAACCGTTGTCATTTGAGAAGGGGGAAAAGGTATATTTGAAAGTATCACCTTGGAAAGGAGTGGTCAGATTTGGAAAGGCGGGGAAGTTGGCCCCTAGATATATTGGACCATTCGTTATTACTGCGAAAATCGGTCTTGTAGCATACCGATTAGAACTGCCTGATGAACTGAGTGCTGTTCACAACGTGTTTCACGTGTCGAACCTGAAACGGTGTCTGTCGGATGAGACATCGGTATTACCCTTAGAGGGTGTTCAAATAAATGATAAGCTCAACATTGTGGAGGAGCCCATAGGAATAGTAGACGGGAAAATCAAGCAACTTAGACACAATAAGATCTCGTTGGTCAAAGTTAAATGGAATTCGCAACGAGGCCCAGAATTTACTTGGGAACGAAAAGATGAATTTCGGAAGAAATACCCCCACCTATTTCCTCAAAAGGAAGTAGTTGACGTGTAAAATTTCGAGGACGAAATTTTTATAACGGGGGGAGAATGTAACGATTCCGGCAAATCTAGGTATACCCTAGCCGGTATATACTAATTACGTGTCATTTAATATTGATTATATGAGTTATAGTACGTATATACGAGTATATATGATTCATAGTACGAATCATACTCGATTATATAGTGAATCGTATTGGAATTACAATTAACCAACGAACGATTATTGAAACCTGAACGAATCGGGAATTACATTATAGACGAAGTATATAATGTTTAGTGATATTTACGAAGTATTAATACTTCGGGATAAGTGAATTATAGCACAGAGAAAGGATTTCGATTTACTAGTACGTCGGTACGGTAAACGAAACCTTTAACATCAAACCAAGCAAGAGACGATCGATCAAGCCGAAAAAGATGCGTAATTATTAATAATATGATGTTTTAATGTCATGGTTTAAGTTTTTAAAGTTTTTAAGTCGGTTTTATGTAAATTTTATTTTAACCCGAAAAACAACCATTTTAGACTCGTTTTAAGCCGAATTACGAGTTTAAACGAGAAACGAACTGAGCCAGATTATCCAAAACATTATCCGGATTACGGAAATCCGAATATGTGGCTAATATTGAAGTTGTGGGGCCCACCCCCACCCATTACTTGGACCGATCGGTCCCCATTACACACATTATCAATTCATTTTTTTTTTCTAACACCAAACTCTCTCAAATCTTTCAAACCTTCAAACATTCAACCCAAAAACCCTTGATCCAAACCAAGAACACAAGGTATAACACATGTTTTATTGCTTAAATCTTGTTTCCAACTTCATGATCTTGAGAAAAGGAGGTTTCAAATGTAAAAATGGGTGAAAATCCGAGTTGAAACCGATTCTCGCATGATCAAGTGATGTATACAAGTTATACAAAGGATCTTGATCCAAGTGATGAGTTAAAAGAGTTTATAACGAATTTTTACGGTTAAAATCTTTAAAAAATGAATTTCCAAGTGAAAGACGGGTGAAAACCCGAGATGAAACCGACTCTTGCATAATCAAGAGATGTATACAAGTTATACAAGGGATCTTGGTCCAAGAAATGAGTAAAAAGAGTCGAGAACGGATTTTTACGGTTAAAACCTTTGTTTTTATATCAAAACCGACACTATGAAAGAAATGGTTTGATTGTTGGTGTAACTTGCTTGGTATAGTGTTATTGTGCTTGTAAGTGTTGTATCTAGTGGCTAGCAAAGGCTAGAAACCAAGATCTTTGCGATCTAACGCTAGAAAACACAAAATAGTTCGGTTTTCGTGTGATTTAGTGATTTTGGACAGATTGTAATGTGCTTAGAGTTGGGTCACGAAATTTCACAGAGATGATCTACACAAGAAAATATGAGATCTGTGAATTTTTGGTAATTTTTGGATAAAATATGAATATTTGGTGAATTTAATGCTCGGTTTTGGCCAAAAATGGTGAAAAATAGCTAAACTTGATGAAAAATTCTGAAAAATTTAGGATAAGCTTTTTATAACATATAAAATTCACACACAAAATTTGAGCTCAGTTGGAGAAGTCTAAGGGGGCTTTTCGGTAAAACGAGTTCTAGAGCTTTCTAGCTCGGTTTTTGTGAAAATGGCTTGAAAAATGAGTTTTGGGTTCTGGAAAAATTCCAGGGAGTTATGAGGATGGCAGGGATCATCCCAGAAAAATTTGGGATTTTTCTAAAGTCTTTTGGTATTTTTGACATATTTAGTGTTTTAATAAGGTTTAAAAATAGATAAATAAATGTAAATATAAGAAAATAAATCTGGAAAATTTTTATAAAATTTCTTACTGTCAAAATAAGTTTTGTGCAAAATTTCAAGACCCGAGACTAAACGGGTAATCATTTGTGCTAAAAAGAACATAAAAACAAATTTTTAAAGCTTAAAACGTGTAAACCGGCAAAACTCGCATAAGCGAGCTGACTGGTATATGAAAACCCTAAAAATGGACCATTTCCATAAAACTAAGTAAATTAAGTAAAAATAAATCATCCAAAAATAATTCGGATGATTTGGGTAATTTTACCCGATTTTACTGTTTCCGGCACCTAAATGACGGAAACGGGCCCCGCGGCCAAACGGGGTGTCCAAACCGAGCTCTAATTTCATCACTTTAACTAAATTAACAGTCAAACACCATTTTTGGGTCGGGTGTGACCAAACTCATTTTTGAAACTAAAAACGGATAACCGTGCTAGGCACGCAAATCAAGGAAATCATAAAAATGATAATTTTGACCGTCAGACTCTAAGCAATGTCACAATCTGAGTCCTTAGAAGTGTCACGGGGTTAACATTGTCCCCGAATCGAGTACAGTACTGGGCTAACAATGTCCCCAGATGTACCGATTGATACGTATTTAATTTATGGGAATTATATAGTAACGACTAGATATTATATTACAGATCCAGGCTTATAGCAGTTCATTGTATCACGTCTCGACTCACAGAAAGGTGAGTTTTCACGAGCCCCTTTTTACTGAACTGTTTTAAATATTTTCCCGGGGCGGAAAACATGTCTTTGTTAAAATATTTAAGTACATACCGATCGTATGGAAACACTTGTATATTTATATATATATGGTTTGATGCATAGAATATATAAATTGTTTATCGTGTGGAATTGTTCTGGGGTAACATAGTTCCCAGAGGTTATTATTGTTCTGGGGTAACATAGTTCCCAGGGGTTATTATTGTTCTGGGGTAACGTAGTTCCCAGAGGTTATTATTGTTCTGGGGTAACATAGTTCCCAGGGGTTATTATTGTTCTGGGGTAACATAGTTCCCAGGGGTTATTATTGTTCTGAGGTAACATAGTTCCCAGGGGTTATTATTGTTCTGGGGTAACATAGTTCCCAGGGGTTATTATTATTCTGGGGTAACATAGTTCCCAGGGGTTATTATTATTCTGGGGTAACATAGTTCCCAGGGGTTATTATTGTTCTGGGGTAACGTAGTTCCCAGAGGTTATTATTGTTCTGGGGTAACTTAGTTCCCAGAGGTTATAAATGTTCTGGGGAAACATAGTTTCCCGCATAATAACATTGTTTAATAAATGATTATTAAAATGATCTGTCAGTGTTTATTTAAATTAGTGAAACTCACCAACTATTCGTAGTTGACCCGTTTTCTTTACATGTTTTCTAGGTATGCCCAAGTTGGAATGATTGATATGTGCTTAATGATCTGTGCTACTTGTTGGAAGCTTGCTGATCTATATTTTGTAATGAATATATTAATGTCTTATCGGTACAACTCGTGTGTAACACCTAGACAGTAACGAATTAGCAACGATGTAATATGATATAAATTAATGTAGTGGTATTTTCTTTATAAGCAATGCTGTTGATATCAGATGTGTCTGTTGCATCCCGTGTACGTTTCCGCTGCGGTTACGGGGTGTTACAAATAGTCTGCTGGTGTGCCTCGGCCGGAGGAGGCTCCATCTGGATCTCCTCGTCCACCTACTCCTCTTCATCGACCGCGGGTGTGATGACTCTCAAAGGATCAGCCTCTCTTTCTCTTCCAGCACCGCTCCTAGTAGTCACCGTTTTGGCGAACCCTCTCGGATTTTTCTCAGTATTACTTGGTAGTGAACTCGGTGCTCTCTCGGACAACTAAGAAGAAGGTCCTTGAATCTTTCCCAAACTTCCCCGAAAGACTCGTCGGACCTCATGCGGAAATAACAAATCTCCTCACGGAGTCAAGCAGATTTAGATGGTGGAAAGAATTTGGTCATGAATTTCTCTTGAAGGCCCGCCCAAGTGGTGATGGATCCAGCAGGTAGTGACTTCAACCATTTGTAGGCTTTGTCGGCGAGTGAGAAGGGAAAAAGACGGAGATAGATGGCTTCATCGTTCATGTTGTCGATATTGAAAGTTTCGCAGATTTGAACAAACATGTCGATGTGGTTTGAAGGGTCTTCGCTCTCTATCCCATCGAATTGGAGTGCGATCTTGATGAGTTGCATGACGTGGGCAGGAATAGACCAGTTGCCAGCGGCGGCACTGTTCGGTAGAGTGATGCTTGAATGAGGATTCGTTGTCGGCCTATCATAATCAGCAACTACTCCCTAGAAGATGCGGAAGAAACAGAAGAAGAAGAAGAAGAAGAAGAAGAAGAACCTGTTGGTGAAACAGAATGCTCTCTCTCGAGCTGGACTTTCTCGGTATCGTCAGACGTTTCAAGCTTCGGCGGTCCTTGTGAGCGGGTATGAAGCATACGACTATAAAGAAAAACTAAAATTAACTCAGCTAAAATTAAACTAAAAACAAATAAAAGCAAATAAACAAGTAAAAAGAAAAGAGGTACGTCCCCAAACTCGGGTCGTTCTCTAATCGCCTCAAACCGTGTCCCCGGCAACGGCGCCAAAAACTTGGTGTGCGAAACTATATATATAAATAAAACACAAATCGCAACTAAGCTTTAAAAAACCAAAAAATCTATCCTAGTTCACACAAACGGCAAGTGTACCGGTCGCGTATAGCAAAGATCAGAAAAGTCCGGATATCGAACTCGAAACACGTGAGAACGGCTCAGATTATAAACCCTAATCCAAGTCCTACCTAATAATATTTAATTGATTTTATTATTATTATTTTATTATTTTTTAATTAATTTAACTAACTTACTTAACTTAATGAAACTAACGAGAAAACTTAACGGCACTAACGGAGCTCTCGAATATGATGAAGGTGAACCACCTAGGTAAGGTATCTTAACGACTATCAACGACGCTCGGGTGACAACGAACACATAAAACCAGGCTCTAAGGATGATCTAACTAGACAATAATAAGGGAAAATAGGGTCCCCACGGTCAGTTTTACTGAAGACCGCTAAAAACGTCTAGAAAGAAGGATAAAGCACGGTTGATTTTCTAAGTACCCAATTGATTTATTACTTGGTCCTTCTTAAAATCACAAACTCCGCTAAGGCTCGTAATCTTAACAAACCTAGGGAATAAGGGGTAATTCAATATTAAAGATCAAATAACTTGGCTTACAAAATAACCTAATCAACGCTTAGGAAACCGCACGTGGTCTCGCAATGGCTAAGTAAATAGACTAGACCAAAGAGATAAACCAACTCCTAATTTCTTGGTCCGACTAAAAGGAGATGAACTATTGAGATAAACAACTCTAACTAATCAAACCCTATGGTGACGTCTACCACAAACAACCAAAAACACCAAGTAATTAGTCTAACATGCAATCCTAAACCAAACACAAAACTAATTCATGTAAAGATAAAATCACACGGTGTGTAATTAATATAATAATGAATAACTCAATAGCAATCATAGAATAAAATCATAATAATATGAACTTGACAATAGAAAATCAATTATATGTTCGTTACTCAACCCAAAAACAATCAACACATCATCAATTAACCAAACCTATGTAGTTCTAATAGATTTAGCTACTCATAATAATCATAATAATAGACAAGTCAAAATGTATAGTAGTCAAACTCATGATAACAATAACTAAAAATAAATAACAATTGAGTTTTAAAATAAAAGGCGAACAGTGAACAAACCAAAAAGAAAATATTCCTCTTCCTGTTGTCAAAGTCTTCCTAGTGGCCAAAACTCTTTCAAGAATATGTGTTATTTTATTCTTCTTTTGATTTGCAATATTGTGTACTCTCTCTATTTCCCACTATATTACTAATAGTAGTAATAATATTAATAACAATAAGTTACTACTAGTATTAACAATTATAAAATATATTCGAGTATTCACTCATTGGTCTCAAGTTTACTTAAAACATATCATTTTAGTTCATTATCTCATGAAACCAACAAAATTCAAATTATAAGCCACTTAGAAGTATTATTTAATAAAAAACCAACTCAAAACCTACTAAAAAGTGTAGGAAATATTTATATATATTATATATATTTTAGAGCACATCAATTATCACTAACCATTGTCTTATCAGCATATGATGAACTCCCAGATTAACGTTTTGATAATGGCAGTGCCAATGGATGCTAAGGGCTTTGCCTCGACCCACTTTGTGTAGTCGATCGTGACTACCAAGAATTTCACTATTACGGGGCTCCTGGGAATGGGCCCATGATGTCAATGGCCCATTTCTGAAACAGCCACGCGGAAGAGACTAGGATTAAGTCATTCTTGGGTCAGAGAGTGTTTGGTGCGTATCGTTGGCATGAGTCACACTTACGCAGCTCTTTTACAACGTCCATGTGCATGATGGGCCACTAGTAACCGGCGATGGTAATCTTTTCTACGACCATCCTCGGTCCTACGTGTAGCCCACAAATCCCTTCATGGATCTCCTGAATCAAGTAATTGCCATCTTCAACATCTAGGCAGCGGAGTAATGGGCCTAGAAATAATCTTCTATATAGGATCCCATCTTTCACTGGTATTGAAACGCTTTGTGTCGTATCTTTTGAGCTTCCGCCTTTTAACACGGCAGGATACCTTCCACGAGGTATGCCTTGACGGAGTCATTCATGACTCTTCTAGGCTTTGTGTGATGCAAACATGTCTTGGCAAAACGAATGGTTCTGCTAATGTTTCAACTCTTACTTCCTTGGCCAGATGTACGAAGTTGTTCGCTGCCAATTTGCTTAGCGCGTTAGCTGACTTGTTTTCACTTCTCTTGATATCTTTGATTCTACATGATTTGAATTTTTGGATCATCTGTCTAGCTTGCTCCAGGTAAGACGCCATGGCTTCATTCTTTGCCTCATATGAGCCATTGACCTGGCTGGCTGTGAGCATTGAGTCAACATGTGCCTCGACGTGTTGTGCTCCAAATTTGTCGGTTATACGTAACCCAGCAAACATGCTTCATATTCTCCCTCGTTGTTCGTGCTTTTAAAATCCAAGCGAATAGCATATGTGAACTCTTGTTTACCTGGGCTTACCAGCTTCAATCCAGCTTCTGATCCTTCGTCATTGGACGCCCAATCGATGAATAACAACCATGTTTTGCTCTCTTCAACAGTCACAATTGGTTTTTCTTCCGCTCTACACTAATCTTCTTTCTCGGATGGTACTTCCGCGATGAAATCCGCCATAACTTGTCCTTTAAATGATGGCCTAGGTTTGTACTGGAGGGGTATGTTCTCCTAGTTCAATAGTCCATTTTGCCAACTGTCCTGAAAGTTCTGGTTTCCGGAGCACATTTTGTATCTTATAACTTGTCAACACACTGATTAGGTAACCGTGAAAATATATGCGGAGGAGTCTTGACGCGTACACCAATGCTAAGACAAATTTTTCCATTATGGAGTATCTCGTTTCCGCATCTGTGAGAGTCCTGCTGACGTAATAAATCGGTGTTTGAATTTTTTTGTGCTCTACCAACAGCACTGCTCCTATCGCTCTGGTTGATGCGGATAGGTATATGACTAACTCTCCGCCCTTCCGCGAGGCAGTCAGCGTTGGCAGCTCGATCAGGATCTTCTTCGCTTCTTAGAAAGCTTGTTCCACTTCTGGTGTCTACCAAAATTGTGGTTTTTTTAGGCAATTCCGCAACGTAGACACGAATGGGAATGACGTTATGGCATGGTAAGTATATTCATCGCTACCAATCTCCCGTTTAGGGTTTGGACCTCTTTCAATGATTTTGGTGATGGCATGCGGGAGATTGCCTGTACTTTTTCGGGGTTGGCCTTGAATCCATTCTTGGTGACAACCACCCCGAGGAACTAACCTTCTTCCATTCCGAACGAACACTAGCTTGGGTTTAGTTTCATACTTATCTTTCACAGCTTTTGGAAGGTGTCTTCAATGTCTCGCAACATTTGATCTTCTTTCAGACTCTTGATGACCAAGTCGTCCGGTACACTTCGAGGTTGTTTCGAATCTGTTCACCGAACTGTTTGTCCATTAGGCGTTGATAAGTAGCTCCCACATTCTTCAATCCAAAGGGCATCATTTATAACAAAATGTGCCTTTGTCTGTGCGGAAAGCTGTTTTATCTTGGTATCTTTCTGCTATGTGGATTTGATGGTAACCTTTGTATACGTCTAAGAAACATTTGTTAACAAAATGTGCCTTTGTCTGTGCATCATTTGATAACATAAGTAGCTCCCACATTCTTCAATCCAAAGGGCATCATTTTATAACAAAATGTGCCTTTGTCTGTGCGAAAAGCTGTTTTATCTTGGTCTCTTTCAGCTATGTGGATTTGATGGTAACCTTTGTATACGTCTAAGAAACATTTGAAGCAGTATGGAGCTACTGCGTCTACCTTCAAATCTATTTCAGAAAGTGGGTAGAAATCTTTGGGCATGCTTTGTTCAGGTCTTTGTAATTAATGCACATCTGTCATGCCCCCTTATTTTTTGGTACCATACTTGATTCACGACCCATGTCTGGCACCGTATTTCCCTTATAATACACGCTTTTAATAATTCGCTTACTTTATCGTCCATCGCTTTTGTTTGTTCTGGACCCATCTTCCGTCGTTTTTGAACGACTGGTGTGAACGCCGGATTGACCTCCAAGACGTGTTCTGCTATTCTGCGCGGAACACCTGTCATGTCAGTTGATTGCCATGCAAACACATCTACATTTTTCAATAGCAATCGCTGTAGGTGTGAAACTATATTGCTTGACAAGGTAGATCCGATGGTGATGGTCTGATCTAGAAATTTAGCGTTGAGCATCCATTTCTCAAGTTCCTTGGTACTGGTCGTTTTATGCGCTTTTGGGGGTTTTGACCCTTCCGCGACTAGGCAGTCCTTGTTTGGTTTTATCAACGCGACCCCTGTTGGTGTTGGGATGCCCATTATGTCGTTTGTGGTGAAACGATTTACATTAAAATCTCTTATCGCTTCTCTTCCTAGGATCACGTCATGTTTGGACTTCACTGGTAATACCAACAATTCTACCTCTTCGGTCTCGAGTGCTTACCATCACTTAACGTTAGTGGGAACTTCAGTTGTCCCAGCAGATGTGTTATTTCATTCGAAAACCCAGAGATAGGCGTGTTGGCTGGTTCCAGTCTCACTTTGTTTTCCACGTCAAGTTGAACCGAAACATTGTTGGTACATAATGTTTGAAGTACTGCCTTAGTCGATGAAGACGTACGTGCTTCGGTAATGTCCTATCAACGCTGTGATTATCAGTGGTTGCTTCAAGCATGATCCTCCTTTGATTCGCGGGAAGATTACTAGTTCTTTTTTCCAACCCTCGCTGCTTGGTGTTTGTCTTTTCGTGCTCTTGCCTTTTCCACCTTTTATCATGTGTGTATTCAGATCTCTTATCTGTTTTCGTGGGGGACCATCATCTCTGCCTGGTCCCTAAATTCTGGCATGATTTCTGGTTTCTATGACCAAATGTTCGAGTTTTCCGGATTTCGCCGCGTTCTCAATCTCATTGTTCAAATTTGTGCAGTCATCTATATTGTGACCAATGTCTTCATGGAACTTACAATACTTTGACTTATCCAAATTCTTTCTCTTGAAGATTGGTTTGGGTGTCCGGAAGTTGACATTTTCAGTTGTTAGGATTTGGGACGGGGTTTCCCCTAGCGAAGTCCATTCCCTATTCTTAGTTCCGCGATTTCGATCGTTTTGTTTTTCTCCCAACAATGGTCGAGCGACAGGGGTGGCACTGATATTTCCACCGAGGGTTGAATTCGAGACCATATTGATCCTCGTTCTCTTTTGTTGTTCTTGAAACCTTTGGGTTCGCTCTTGCTATCAGCTCATGAATGTCCTCGTCCACTTAAGGATTTCTCGGTGTCAGCGTATCCTTTTGCTACTCTCATGAGTTCGTTCCATGAATTCGGCATGCTATCTCTTCCTGACAGGCACCAGATGTGGTCATCGCTCCGCACTCCTTGACGGAAGTCGGCTTTCATCATGTCTTCGCTTACTCCTCCTATTTTGAGGCCTCCGCTGCTGACTGAAGTGTAGAGAGAATTTTGCTACCAAGCCTTCAAAGCTCTTGATCTGACCTTCCGGGAGTCTCTCGAACCATTCCCTAGTTGCGCCATGGAGAGTGAGGGCAAACATATGGCACCATATAGGTAATGTCCAACCTATCACTCCTCCGACAGTTATGAAACTTTGTAATGGTCACTTGGATCGGTCATCCCATCATATTTTCGTACCGCGGATGGTAGTTTTGAGTTGGAAGGTAGTGGAGCTTCTGCTATCTTTTATATGAACTTCGATCTTTCCGCGAAAGCCTTTGGCCTGTAAGGCTTGGAGAAATCCACGTCTGCGTCGGGATAATAGTTCAAATGTTTTCCCCCCCGTGCTTGGTCTCTCGGCCCAGGACTTTCTCCATCGCTTCCGCTTTTCAGTTCCCGGCTTTTCCCTCGTGTGTTTCTTGACTTAGCCACTTGACTTAAGTTAGGAGACCTTTATTGGCTTCTTCCTTATTTTTTATGTTGGCCTCGGTGGCTTCCTGGTCTTTCGTTTCGCGGCGACGAGGGTGTCTCTCGTCATTTGATGACTTCGCGTCATCTCCTGAGAAGACAATGGCTCGCGGGGTGATTCCCTTCGCTTAGACGTGCACAAATCGGATTCACCTTGAAAACCCGAACCGGTTCGGAACCGGTTTTTTTCAAACCGGGTAGAAAATGACACCGGTTCCACTCAGGAACCGGTTCGGTTCCCGACACAAACCGATGCCCAGAAATGCAAACTTTTAGGAACCGGGTAGGGTTGGAACCGGACCGGTTATTACGTAAAAACCGGTTCCGCCGGTTTTTTTTGAAATTCAAACAATATAGCCGTTAGAAACCGGTTCCAACGGCTATATAGCCGTTTTTGACCGTTGGAACCGGTTTTAGTACTATATTTAGCCATTTTTCATCCTATAAATATCAATGTATGAGTGTGTACTTGTTAAACCACTTCCAAAACTATAAAACACACTCCAAAACACAAGTAAGCTTAAACCGACAACAAATGGCAACTAATGACGACGTTGTTATGTTAAACCACTTCCAAAACTATAAAACACACTCCAACGGCTAGTCTGACCTGTGTTTGACTTTTCAAAAAAAAACCGCCGGAACCGGTTTTTTCGGGTAGGAACCGAACCGGTTACAATTAAGAACCGGGTAGGAACCGGGTTGGGACCGATGGGTACATACAAATAGGAGAACCGAGTACGATTTTCGGGTACAAAAATACCCAAACCGGGTATTGGGTTAACCGGATAGGAACTGGAACCGGTTCCAGTTAGGTTCCGGAACCGGTTTTTTTGTGCACGTCTACCTTCGCTAGTATTCTCGCTTGTTGTTCCAACTTCCTCTCGAACTCTCTAGTGATTCTTTCTTGTTCCTTCTTTAGCCACATTACTGGGTATTTTTCGTCTTTTGTTGCGAAGGGACATTTCTGACCGCTGAAACGGGCTTCCACGAAATGGAACGATGCGTCTTGTTGAGGACGTTCATTTTCGATATAATCTTCTCTTTGCCTCAAGCTTCCTTCTGGGCCCATCTAAGTTGGTTTCTGCACGGTTGGGAGATTGGGGTGTCGTTGGGGGAGGTCTGCCAAAACTCGTAACACTTGATTACAGATTTTTTAGTTTTAGCTGATACGTATGGCGCCAATGAATAAACATTAAGTCTGACCAGATAGAGTTAAACCTAATACCTCACCCAAGAGTGGATAGATATATAAACCGACCTCTAGAGGTTCAGCTTAATATTTACCAATGATGTTATTACGGACAGTTGTGAGTTCCAACAGATTATCTAACCTGCAAAACTAAACACCATGAGCTCGTTACGAGAAGTGGAATTGGGGGTTTTCTTGTAACCACCCTCCGGCGTGAGAATCAGTATGGTAAGTGGTAAGAATATATTTTAATAATTCAGAGACTATGGAATCCTTTTACCGTTAGACCTTGTTCTATATTTATAGCCGAATGGGGGGGGGGGGGGGTTGGCCAGCTGTCCCACTCAATGGAAGCTTCCAATCTCATGGATGAGCATAATACTCCATCCTGATTGGTTGGACAATCTGGCGTATTATATTCTATCTTTCTGTGCAAGTATCACGCTAGCCAATTTCTATTGGTCGATCATGCGTCCATACAATTGCCAATGTTACTAAGCTGTGGTTTCATGCCACGTGTCTGTCTATAGTGAGGCTTCCGCTGTGCTTTATTATTTCTCCTTGCTACAGACCTGTGTCCCTTCGCGGATGATACTCTTTATGCGAGTTTCTCCCTTTGACTTATTATTGGTATGGTGTGTTTGACACCTTACCCCCACACATATATAGTAAATAAATGAAAGTGAACACAATTTTTAAAATTACATTGTTAATACATGGTATATTGTAAGTGCATAATATAAGAGCATCCAGAGGAGGTATATACAAACATCAAAAACACATCTAAATATCATAAAAATATTATTCTTCAAAAACATCTAAAACTCACCAATAAAATTTTAAAAACATTGTCACACCATCACCACATTTTACACACAAAACCCTCCACCTCGCCCCACCTTCATCTCATATATTTTATAGTTTTTACCCAAAAACTTTTTCTAAAACCAAGTCATTAAAATGATGCCCACAATAAGTAAAAACTCATGACATTCCACCCAAAAACAACTCCTAAGATCTAGTTATGGATGCTCTAATTGCCAATATCTCTATGCATGTGAAGTTATTGTTGGACTCGGTCTGCCCAAGACATATACTATAATTGATGTGGCTAGTACGTTATGATCCAAGTCGGGTCATGCCCAAAACAAGCTAGACTAACACCATGATATTTATTGTAGATATGATCTAACAAATAAATATTAACACTTATGATATTTAGAAAATGGGTTTCTAAATATTTGCACTTGAGGAATCAATAAATTATATTGATAATTTATTTAGAGAGATTATCTTATGATACTATTTAAATTGGTTAAATAATATATATATATATATATATATATATATATATATATGATAATGGTTATGATATATTGCATGAAACTTATGACATGTCAAAAGAGTTACATGTCATAAAGTTTCAAGTATATGGAGTATTAGTCATGTAACTAGTACAGAGTATTAGTGTGTTACCAGAAAAATATAATAAATGGGTTGGTATGGCCAGCCATTTATGGGGGGAACTTTCCACTCATTTGTTTTGAAATTATCCCTCTTTATATTTTTTGGAACACGACAAAAACATTACCACTAAGATTGCATGCTCTCTCTCTCTCTCTCCCTCCCTCCCTCTCCTTGAATTCGGCCAAAGAAGAAGAACACAAGGAAGATTTTTATTGATCAAGTGCCATCAAATCCTAGCAAAACGGGTGTTTGTTGGATGTTTGTGGGTATACAAGCTTGAGGCTCTTCTCTCCTTGAAGAGTAGCCTTTCAAATCATATCATCATCTCCTTCATCTCTTGGAGTCTTGAAGGTATACTACATAAACACCATATGGTTGTTTATATTGGTAAGCATGTAATATCGTATATGGATCCAGGGCTTGGGTTTTATATATATTAAATCGATTTATATTAATCTAAATAACAAGATTTAAAACTAATATATCCGCTGCGTTTTATTTATATAAATAGGTTTATATGACTTTGATAATCTTGTTAAAACCCAACAGTTATAACATCTACATCTGTCTTTACGACTTTACGTTGTTAGGTTGTTTATTTGTCCATTGTTATGGTGCTAGTTATAACTTCTTATTTCAAGTTTAACTTAGTGCAAAGCGTGTGATTTCATGACTGGTATACTTGTGATAAGGCTATATATTGTGATAAGGCTATATATTGAAAACTATCGAATTTCATACGATTTATGTGTTAAATTTGTTGCTAAACAAAGATAATACAATTTGTATAAATCAATCTTTGTTTAAAACAAAAATATCCTAACTTTTATGGGTATTTTCAGGTTTAAAACATCTATCTACTCGTTCAACTTTGCTAATACGCGTGTGATGCATTCTTTCTGTCACACGCAAAAAAGGCATGTGTTAGAAGTGAAATCTTATTGTGATTCTCCTTTGAACAAGCTTGTCCGATCAAAGCTCGTTTGTTATTTCCGAACCATGTTTGTTATAATAGATAAATAGACATATAAAATGACTAGTTTAGAGCACTTACATCCCAAAAGTTGGCTGTCTTCTTGAAAGTTATAAACCCTGACCACTGAATAACAAAGGCCTCACTAGCTCACAACAAACCGAACGTTGACCAAGACATCGAACCACAATCTCCACAACAAGCTTCCAATCGCTACGTCGTGTCAAAGAGCACTTTTGATCATACAAATATGGAGCTTTTGAGTTGCTTCATCACAAAGTTGAATTCATGCTCGTCTTTCCATCTAAATTTTGTATCCATGATAGTATGAGTTAGGCGCCTTTTTCCCACGAAGAATCCAACATCATGTCATGAGCAACTCCTTCGACACACACCGGTTCTACACCATAGAAACTCCCAGTCTCCTCCAGTCCTTTTGCATCCTGTTAACACTCAAATATAAGAATACACACACTCACTCACTCACTCACTAGTGGTGTAAATGAGTCGAGCCGCTTGTAAGTTGCAGTTTGTTAAAAGCTAGCTTAAGTGAGCTCGAGCGAAAAATAAAGCTTGTTTAATAAATGAGCCTGAACTTCATATACTGAGCTCGGCTAGGCTAGCAAACATAAACGAGTCTTTTATTTGTATAAATATAATAACTGTTATTTGATATGATAGATATATAGTACTTTTTAAAATTAATTAGAACATGCTTAGGATAAAAAATAACTAAATAGTATATATGACATTATATATAAAAAAATAATAATTATCAATATCAAATAATTATATAAGTAAACAAATAAAATAAAAAATAATAAAAGAGACAAGCCTGAGCCAATATACCGAACTCAACAAGGCTTGCGAGCTTAAAGGAGCCTTTTAAATGGATAAACATAATTAATTAATATACTATATAAATAAATACCTAAATAATATACACTATACTATGTAAATGAGCCGAACCCGAACCCATATACCGTCCTCGTCTCCTCGACTAGGCTTGCGAGCTTAAACGAGCCTTTTACATGGGTAAGTATAATACCTTTTACTTGATATACAAAATATATAGTACATCGTATAAGTAACCATATATATAATTAAGATAAAGATATACAATATATATTATATAAATAAATAACTAAATATATACACTATATTATGTAAAAGAGCCAAGCCCGAGCCACGTGCAAGCTTAAAAGCTTTCTGACGAGCCAAAAGCTTGGTCTCAACTCAGCTTGTTCACACCCCTAATATTCAAACACACGAAGACATGGAGTTCTCAACTTGCATAAAGAGTCCAAATAACAAAACAATATTTTATTTTCCCTCAGTTTTCACACAATACCATAACAAAAACATAATAAAGATCATGCTTACCACAATAAAGTCATTGGCTGCACCCATGACCAAAACTCGGGTAGACAGGTTTGACACTGTTGTGACAGGAAGTGAAGCATTAAGTTTTCTCAAATCAAACAATGGCATTCTTGAACTTTCTGTCATCAGTTCTTGATAACTGTAAGTAAAAAACTTTTCTTCTAATATTATATTCAAAATGATAGCGTATCGAAGAATATTTTAAAGGGCCAGACCGTAGGACAAGATTGTCGTCCATCTCTCGGGAGAAGAATGTTTCCTTGCAAAGAGGTAACGATGTTTGAAAAGCTTTTGCTGCTAAGCTCATAGTGACCTATAACAACACAAGTATTATTATAATGTTGACAATATTATAGAAAATGATAATTTTATTGAGTGTGTTATGTCCTTAACAAATGACTAATCTAGTCATAGGAGTGCTAAACGAGTGGTGTTCGAGGGTTTGCGAGTCTAAGCCGGCACGGACCTGAAAATCAGGCATGAACCAGAAAATCGTGCCAGACATATGAACTTGAACATGACATGAATAATTCAGATTTTTTCGCTAATTAATACTTTAAAATTATAAATGTGCAACAAAAAAATACAAATGTATATAAAAGAGTTGCATTTTAATCATTAAACTGTATGTCAAATTCTCCATTTAAGTTTTAAATTTTGGCATAAAATATCGAACAATTTAATTTATAACACAAAACACACAAAAAAGTTTTACAAAAAAAATGGGTTAAACGAGTCAACCCGTGAAATTCCCAGGCTGACATGAACACGACCCGATTAGCTAAACGGGTTCACGGGTTTGACCAAAAAATGACCTGAAACCATTTATTAAAACTAAACCCAAACCCGTGAAATTCGTGTTAGGTCCTTGTGGTGTTTTCATGTTGTATCAGAAATTCAAACCCCTACATGAGATACGCGTATCTACTTTTACCCATGTATCAAACTTTATCTTAACAATAATCACTTAACCCAATGTGATGTGTGACACAGTAGCGCGTATATATTTTTATTCGCTTATAGATACATATGCATATGTTTTATGTTTGTATAGAGTTATAGTGATAAGGTCCCACATCTTGGTCAAATAAGTTATTAAAAGAGGGGATGGCGGGTTAAAGAGTAACTGAAATTTAGGACTGGTTATTATTCTATTAATAAAGGGTAGCTAAAGTTTGGGGCAAGTTATTATTCTACTAGTGCTTATTTATATCTTTTGTTATAGTGAGGAGGATGTCAATGTTTATTATTATCGAAATATTAGGTTTTATTTAACCTTGAATTGGAGACTTCCCATCTTGAATTGGGTAATCGTAGACCTCCCATCTCAAATCGGGTTATCATGTTACAGTAATTGAATCATTTGTTTGAGTCCATGAGTCCAGATTCTAGACTCTTATCATATAGACAATAGAATGAAAAGATTTAGGGTTTAGGCGAGTAAGAACAAATACGCGTATCTCATGCCTATATGTGTGAAATTGTTCTAACAAAGGCATAGCAGATAAAAAAAATATAGTGTACCTTATAGGCAGCGACAGGTTTCGTAAACAAATACCGCCATACTAAACCACTGTCCACCAAAACATAAGTTAGCTGTAAAATGTTTCAAACAGGGACGAGAATATAAAACATTAAGAGCACCTATTCCCAGTAGGCGGCACAGAACAAAGAAGCACAGCTCCCGCAAGATCTGCACGCATATGCCGCAACTAACAATAATCACTACAATTTTGAATAAAAAAGCTGCAAGTAATGCAAAAAGTAAAAACTTTTGGTGTCAAAAGGGGTGTAAACGAGCCAAGTCGCTCATGAGCTACTTGAGATTGGCCCGCTAAAACTCTGAAAGCTCGAATCAAGCTGAGCTTCAACGGGCCTGAGCCTATACATGAACTTGTTAAATAAACGAGCAACCAAGCTTCAGGTATCGAGCTCGAGCCAAAGCATGAGATTGTTTCATAAACTAGCCAGAGCTCGAGCTGACTGCCAGACTCAGGAGCACAAACGAGCCTATTATTTATATAGCATTTTAATATATAATAATAATTATTATTTATAAAACTATGATAAAATAACTAAATAATATATTTGTTTATACAACTTTTATTTAATATATATTCTATAATAATCATCATTTTTTATATAATTATGATAAAAATAACTAAACACTGTGTGTGCGCGCGCGCATTATGTTATATATAATTTTTATTAATATAAAGACATAAAAATAATTAAAAGGGAAAGTGAATATGATGCTATCATGCGTGTAAGCTTAGAAGCAAAACTCATCAAAACTACGTAGTTTTGATTAAGAATACTCAAAATTTACTTGTTTAACCCTAATCCCTACCATCCATGTCCAATCTATATCTTAACATCCTGATCTCCCTCCCACCCACCCACCATCTCCCAAAGGCTTGGATCTGAGAGTTTTTCAAGTTTTTTGTTCTCGTGTGGCAATTGATGGTTAGCAATCAATCAATTTCAAAATTAATTTTTTATTTATATCCTTCCCTAATTATTTCATCGTATACTGTGATTGCATATGAACTTTTTTTGCTTAGGCAATTCAACTAAAATCAGATTGTTCGTTCGTATGCAATTCCACCTTGTGTTTTTATTAATATTTTAATTCTATCTTTTGTGAATACGACACACACAGTTCACAGATTTTGAAACAAATCTAATGGATGATATTGCATTTATATAGTTTTGATTAAGGAGTGCACTAATTGCATATCGAAACCTTGGGGACAATGGATGGGAGGAAGATCAGGCTGTTGAGAAATTGATGATCGATGGTAGGGATTAGGGGAAAAAATTAATTCTTGAGTATTTTTAATCAAGACTACGTAGTTTTGATGAGTTATGCGTCTAAGCTTACACGCATGACAGCACCGTATTCACTCTCCCCATAAACTAATTAATAAATAATCAGCGAGTTCTCGTAAGTTAAACGAGCCAAGCTGAAGCTCGGTTAGGTGTCAAGTTTATATGAAATCCATCTAATTTGGAGGATAAAATCTTAAACTTACTTTTACTTCCACTTGAATCTTTTTCAAAATTTGCAATGTAGTACTGAACAATGAGCCCTCCAAATGAATGCCCAATCAACACCGGTGATGATGCAGTTTGATTCTTGATGAAATGAGCAATATCCGCAGCATGTGTCTGTTACGCAGTTTGCAATGGATCAGAAAACTCATTTTGAAGAACAGATCATTCAAGAACGGATAATAACCTGAAGAGAGCCTGCAACTGAACCATCTGGATCGTCACTTTCACCCTGCCAATGTTCCACAATCATGAAATTCACACACTTACCGTAGAACCAGCAACTAAATCTAGGGGTGTTAAATGGGTCATGTTCTCAGGTTGGATAAAGTTTTTTAAGTTTTTAATTTAGGGGTGCAAACAAGCCGACCGAGGGACTTGATCGAGATTTTTCGAGCTTGGGCTTGCAAATAAAGATTGTTTAGTTAGTTGAGCCTTGTATGGAAAGCTGTGTTTTTGGGACTCAGAAATTGACACCTCTAATAGTAATTGGAAACGCTAGCCTGGCCCAATAGGCTGATAGCGTAGGAATCGAACCCGTTTCGAGAGAAGAACGGCAGCCAGTGTTCAGACCAACACCAAGCTGCATGAAAGCTTCCATGGATGAATACTAATGGCGCTTGGGTTGTTTTGTTTTTTACACCCGTTTGGTATATGACTTCCATGTGTTTAGACCTGATGGGAGTTGGTGAAAAAGACGAGATTGCCCTTGTTTTAGCTTGTACGGTGCCTTCATTTTGAGTAGAGCTTGGGGTCGTTTGGTTGACGGGGTGAGTGTAAGAAGATAGGCACCAGCACCAGCACCAGCACCAGCACCAGCACCAGCACCAGCACCAGCACCAGCACCAGCAGATGACATTGCTATGAATGGTTTGGTTCGATGAAAAGGGTGTTGGAGTTCTGGATTTTGGCTACTTTTTATCACTACTAACGTTTTTATTTTACCAAATGTTTGTGTTCAAAAGTTGGGATGAGCGTATGCATAACAAAGGAATCCAATTATACGCAAATGGAAAATGGAAAAATAACAAGGTTGATGAAAAAAGAAAGTGAAGTTATCCCACATGAATATATATAAGAAAAATGAGAACTTGTTCCACATCGCTAGGAATAAAAGATATTCTTGTATGAAAAGACACACTCAGTGCGACGAACCCGATGGGCAAGAGCAAGGGCGAGGGTACATGCTCGAGCGAAGTGTAATTGGCGTAATGTAGCGCCCTTTGCACTTCGCATCGCCGCTCGAGAGCCTTAGTATTTTTGGTAGTCGCGCTACGCAATGGACAAATACACAGCTCGTGACACGCGACGCCTATCTTTTGGGTCCGTCGAGATACGCGACGAGACCAAATTTTGCTATGAATAGGGTGGAATCGGGAATACACTCCACTCAAAACTAACTCTCTCTCTCTCATATTAGTATTACTATAATACCTCGAGTAGCTGTAAGTAGACGTGCACAAAATAACCGGTTCCGGACCCGGAATCGGTTCCAGGTCGTACCCAATGGACCAAATACCCGGTTTGGGTATTTATATACCCCGAAAGTCCTACCCGGTTCCCCTTATTATTTCCCAGATCAGGTCCTACCCGGTTCCGGTTTCAAACCGGTTCCGGTTCGTACCCGGAATAACCGGTTCTGCCGGGTTTTAGGTAATATAGCTGTTTTATAACCGTTGGAACCGGTTTTTGATGTCCTAAAACCAGATAAATTGATTTGTTATCCATTGTTTTACCACCAAACTCAAAAACACTAAAAATACTTCTTGGTTTACACTCGTTTTACAACCCCGACCAACATACGCCTCTCACTTCACCACTTCTTAGTTGTTACTATGGCAATCAGCAAAAAGTCTAACAACAAGGCTAACAAGAAGGCTACTCCATCCATTTTTATTGACCTGGTTCGTGTTGAAGACGACCCCGAAGTTGTTGCGGTCCTCGAGCATACCCGCAACAAAGAAGTATGGAAGAATTGGGATTTGGTTATATTGATGAGTGATGATACTAAGACTCATTGCAAATTTTGTGGCACTTTCTTAAAGCACGATTCTAACTCGACTTTAAAAAAGCACATCGACAATAAATTTTGCAAGGCCTTGAAAGAAGTTCCCGCAACCGACCAAGTCAAATTGGGTCAAGATGGTACAATTTTTCGTTACAACATGAACCGGGTTCAAGATAGAATGGCAAAGTTCGTTATTCAACAAGGTTTGCCGTTTAACCACTTTGACAACCCGGAGTTGACGGCCTTGATTCGAGAAACTCTACAACCGCGATACACACGTGTAAGTCGTACTACCCTTAGACGTCATTGTATCAAATTGTGAGAGTGTGTAAAAAACGATTTAATCAACTTTTTTCAAATTTTACAATCGACGGTGAGTTTAAATAGTGATGTTTTGTGACACTCGTCAATTTCAGGTTAACTCCGTTAATTCAAACTCTGTTAATTCAAACTTAAGATCACTTGATCTATAACGCACATCTCATTACATTTAAACTAGGGTTTTAAATGACGCTTGACAATCACTACACATGTAGTCTTTCGGGATTGCACCGAAACGCAAACGAGTTGATGCAAACCATTGGTGAATAAACGACAAACATCAAAACAATAATTATTTGATAATTATGTGTTAGGCTTATGTGTTATTTGATAATATTGTGTAGAACATTAACTCAAGATGCAAAAAGCTACTTTATGCTAGAAAGGTAATAACTAAAAGTTGAGGGGCCATTGTGTAATATAATTATTATTAATTAATAACAAAAACCCTAACCTCCTCCCTCCCTCTCAAACCCGATCGGCCCCCCTCCCCTTCTCCCTTGGCTGTCGTCACACTACACACACATACACACAAGGATTTTTCAAGTTTGGTTGAAGAATTAAGGTGCTAGGAAGGTATTAACAACTACTCTATGCATTCTATATGTTTAATTTTGATTTTGAATGGGTTAATCCAAAACCCTAAGTCGCGAAATTGATGATTAAGACGAGTTAGGGTTTGATTTTATGCTTAATGATGATTTGCTAATGAAATTGATAACTAGTTGTGTTATTGTTGTTTGTTGAGCATTGTTCTTTGATTTTAAACTTTCAAGAAAAACCCTACTATGTGTGTAATGTGAGATTGATATGCATGGTTGGTAAATATTGTGTCTAGAGTGTTATATGCATGGATTATGGTTCATAGATTATTGTTATGTTGAGTTTTGATGAAAACTAGTACTGGACAGATTGTTAAGTTTATGTTTAGACGACTGTAACTGAATGTTAATGTGGTAATTGGTCGAGATTAATAACATTACAGTGTACTAGGTTGAGTCTAGTTTCTATAAAGTCCAAGTTTGTAATTTTTGGACGTGTAAAAGTTAACTTTTACTATTTTACAAAACTGAAGTGCAAGTCTGAATTGTGAGGTCTGCTGTTAGGCTGTTTTGTAATTATCATATCTCATAAACTACAAGACCAAATGGGTTGATTCTACTTCTAGGAGTTAACATGTTGCGTTAAGAACCTAACCCAATTTGTCTTGCATTAATTGGAATTACCATTTAACGGGAATAACAAATATCATTCTGTTGCGCATAATTTTGACTGCTGTGAGTTTACTGTAATGTTTTGATCATTGTGAGAAATCTATGTGGAACAAAAATGGAATAAAAATAGTTCTGGAGACCTAACTCATGTATGCTTTTGTGACGATTTTTGGTGAATTAATTGATATGTTATGATCTGTTGAATAGAGTAATCTTTCAAGTAGAAATCTGTCTTGATAAAACTAGCTGCTGAACTATGTGAAAATACATGAAACGTGCTTGTTGCTAGATAATTGCTATGTTTTTGACTAAATTGCCCTTTTGGGGAATGATTGCTAGTAATGTATAATGTTAGTACTTGATACTTATGTAGTTGTTTACACATGAAACGTGTTACCAATGTGTTTGTCGAGTCACACATAATTCACAAACGAAACACGAAACGTATCTCATGCATAGGTATTATGTGCCGATAGAGACTCAATAATAGTTCCAACACTTAGAAAATCTCATTCTTGTTTTAGAACGCTAGTGAGGATTTTCTGTGACACGCATCTCTTGGTTGACTTGTTTTTGAATTCTTCGCAAACAGTGAGTTTCACGTTCCCCTTTTACTCTTTTAAACGCATTTTACTTGGGGGAGATAACAAACTCCAAAACGCTTTAGATTTTTTTATTATTTATATATCACTTGTAAAGGCTAAGTGGCAAACGAACCAACTAAAGTCCTTCATAACATCGAACCGTTTAATATTTGGATAATAGCGAGTCACTGTTGAGTAGTACTACTGGGTTTGACAAACCCCACCCAACTCTAAACTCGACTGGAGGTCGAGTGGGTGTAATTTTGGCTAACACATTACCATGGTCGTGGTTGACATGGTGGCAAGGCAATTGATAAACAGTCAGCTTCGGTGTCGAACACTTAGTAATACTTGTTGTATAGGCTAGCTACCTATCGATATATGATTGACATAACATTATCTGGTAATGCATAACGCAAACGCATAACGCAAACGCAAACGCAAAACATAAACGCAAACGCTTTATTTATATAAACTTGTGAACTCACCAACCCCATGTTGACACTATTAGTATGTTATTCTCAGGTAGCCGAGGCGGGCGCGCGGTATAGGAACATGCATTACATTGAACTCTATCGTTTTTGCAAACTTATTTTTAAACTGTTATTAATTGGGTTTTAAGTCGTCCTGCGTGACGCAACACTTTGTTTATGAATTTACGCTTCCGCGCTTATTTACACTTAAATGTTTCGTGGTTTGAAAACTTTACTTATGATGTTTGATTATAACTAATGATTCCGATCCTGTTAGTTCACACCCTCTGACGGTAAGACTTCGTTAGTGGATTTTGAGGGTGTGACATGTTTTGTCGGCACCACACGTGTTACCCGAATCATACATTTGTGTCACCGCTCATTGGGTTAATCTGGTGTCTTGGCAATTGATGAAACGCACCATCGCTTTTGAAAACTTCCTGTACCCACATACCGCCGATAAATTGTTTGAATTGGTGGATAATGTAATAACGACTTATAACTTGAGAAATAAAATATTTTTGATGTCTTTTGACAATGCATCAAACATTTCAAAGGCGCCTGAAAAATTTATCATAAAATATTCACCACCTTGTTACGGGAATTTTTTTCATGTTCGATTTGTTGCACATATTATCAATTTGGTTGTTCAACAAGGTCTCGGCAATGAAAACATTGGTCAAGGTTTGACTTGCTTTAGACTTATGTTACAAGATGTTTTCAAAAGTGGTAAAAGAAGGCATCTTGAATATAAAAACTATTACAATCAGTTAAAAGAAAACATTTGGGGCCGAATTGGGACGTTCAAACCCGTTGGAACTCAACTTGTCATATGCTCAAGTGTGCTTTTGCCCAACGCCAAACATTATAAAGTTTTCATAGCACTCTTGTTGATCGACGCGAGGCGGATTTGCTTCCCGATCGTGTTTGGGTCAATATCGGTTATTTGTTGGAGTATCTTGATGTTTTCAAAACCGCAACAACTAAGTATTCGGGGGTTTATTATCCTACTAGTTGTTGGGTGTTGCAAGAATTATACAACTTGTCCTTGAATTTTAGAGAGTTTGAGGTGAAGAACGAACTTTTCAATAATATTGTTAAGGTAATGAAGGAAAAGTTCCTAAAATATTATGAAGACATACCGCCGGTGTTTACTTGTGTCGTCGCTTTAAACCCCTATTGGAATGTTAACGGGGTTGAGACATTGATCGATGAAATATTTGACAACATGGGTATGCCGAGATCGACCTGAAGTTGTCGACGGAAGCGAAGGATAAGTTTAACAAATACCTTCAAGAACTTTATTATCATTATTTTCAACTTTATGGTCCAAGCACAAGGTCGTCTTTTGGGAGTTAAACAACAAAAAGTAAGTCGTGCAAGGACAAGCTTATAAATTTGATGAATGTTGTTCGTGAATCGGAGGCTAAAAGACAAAGAGGAAACACACCACCAAGTGAACTTGGTCGATATAGTGGAGCAAACTATCTTGAGGGTGCAACGGTCAATGAAATTCGCAACATTGATATTTTGGCTTGGTGGAAAGGAAAACAAAACGAATTTCCTATTCTATCTGCCATGGCTCGTGACTTGCTTAGCGTCCAAGCTTCAACGGTTGCTTCGGAATTGGTTTTTTCTCTTAGTGGGAGGGTATTATTGATGCGAAGAACAAAACTAACTCCCGAGTCTCTAGAGGTTTGCATTTGCCTAAAGGATCATTTGGATGCGGTGAATCGTATACAACACAAGACAAACTTTGAAGACGAAATAACACTAGAACGTCCAATTCATGATGAGGAGGTGGATGAAGGGCTTTCTTCCGGGAATTCGGGTGGTGAAGAAGACGAGGACGAAGACTAAGAAGAAGAGTTTGAAGACTTGTAATTTTTATTTGTTTTAGTAACTTAATTTGTAACACTATCAAATTTCAAGTAAATTTTGGTTTTGCTTTGTTTATTAACTAGTTTTGCTTTGTTTATTACTAATTTGTAACACGATCAAATTTAAGTCGTTTTGATCCCGCGCTCTACAATGTTTAAGCGTTGTTACCGGCGGCGGTAGGTGCTTGAGTTGTAAAGCCGGACGACTCTCCCGCTTCCGCTTTCTTGGCATCCAAACTTTTTTTCACACGACAATACTTATTGGTATGCTTGCGTAGGATGGAGTTCGACCCTGCTTTCAGAAACTTGGAACAATACTTGCACAGGGCCATCTCTTGTGTCGGTCAGGACACAAATCATAATGAACCCAAACTTCAGGGGCATCGTGTTGTTTCAATGACTATAACATCGTCGTTACTTGCCATTGATTGCCGGTTTAAGCTTAATTGTGATTTAAAACGTGTTTTAGATTTTTGAAAGTGGTTTAACAAGTTCTACACACCACCTAGCCGTTGGAACCGGTTTCCAACAGTCCAAAAACAAGCCCGGTTCCTGACTGAAAAAATTGTACCCGATCTGGAAAAAACTCGGTTCCGGGTTTTACAGATACTCAATTTTGCACACCTCTAGTCGTAAAAATTAACATTTCTGATTGAAAGAAACTTGATACACGAATCCAAAATCTCTACCTAAACAAGGTAAGACTTTATGCCATCATGTAAACCTTTTAAATTTCGTGATTATCGTGACGATAATCTGGTTTATAATAATCAAGATATACTACATTTTGTTTTAAACAATAATAGATGGGGAAAACAAAAAATCTGGCTCAAAAGTGAAAAAAAAAACACTAAAACTAAATGCACCATAAAACTAAAATTACCAACCACTTTGATTTAACCTACAATAAAAACAACCATCATCTGAATCTCTAGTGCTCAAATGCACCATAAAGTTGTACTAAAGAAAACAACAAAATTGAAAACATTAAAAGCACAAAAGCTCCCCACGCGCTCAAGCCTTGGTGATCGGATACTCAAACACAGCATCTTTCCCACAAAGCTTCCTGTAAATCCCAGCAAACGTCTCCAACTTGTACTCGGTGTCGTTCCTTGCCTTTGGGTCTAAGTAAATCTACAAAAAAAAACACGTCAACAATAAAACTCAAAAGACAGTTTGCAAAAGCAGTAGTCGGGGTATCAAGTTTATTATTCAAGTTTCGGGTGGTTCAAGTCATGTTTATCAGCTTCGCGTATGATATTTGTATCCGTTGAGGGTGCTAAGTGAGTAGTGTTTGCGAGTTGGCAGGTCGCACCAACAGAAGCACAAAACTCAAGTATGACACCTGTATTCAAAAACAGACCGAACCACGCCTCATTTGACCTGAAAGTTCTAAAAGTTTTTATCAGTTTCACTATATTCAAATTACACTTGAATAACAAAATATACATTTTATATAAAACAATTACATTTTAATTATAAAACTATGTGCTAATATCTTTTGTTTTAAACTATGCCATACAATACCTGCCAGTTTGATTTATAACATTACCCAAATACATTTAAAACATAACAATAAAATAAAAAAATAATGATTAAAGATGTCAACCTGCAAACCCGCCAAGTTGCCCACACACGACCCATTTAGCCTAAACTGAACCAAACCCATTTATACAAAACCCAAACCCGTGTAATGTAAGAAAGCCTCACCCTAACCAACCGTATCACAACAGGGTTTGACAAATTCGAATTGCTACATGACATCAGTTCTGGGTTTGAATGTCAACCCGACCCTAATAACAATCGATTTAATTGGTATTCTTGGTGTTGCAATAACATATTCGTCTTAATAGAGTGACTTGAGTGTGGGTTAATAGAGTGACTTAAGTGTGGATTAAACTAACACGCCTAACAAGTAGGCACTTACCTTGATGACCTTGGAGGCATCAACCCTGTATCGGATCCGCTTTCCAACAATCTCAGCCGGGTACACAATATCCTCAAGCATGGCATCATGCACTGCAGTTAAGGTACGGTTGCGAGGCCTCTGAACGGCTGAACCCTTTTTAGGTGGTGGCAACATCCTTCGAGTGGCAATCAAAACCACATCCTGCCAAAAAAATAATAACAATTAAGGGCATGGAATCCTGACCCAACACGAAATAAAAAGGTTTTCGGTTAGCTGACACAACACGTTCAGCACAATAGATTTAATGAAATAGGTTTTTTTAAAGATTAAAATTAAGATTTTTAAAGATAAAAGTGTTAAAACTTTTAAGTTAAATATTTTGAATATAGGAAATACTCAAACACAACCCATATAAAGATTTTTTATAAAATAGTAGATATTTGTTAAAATTTAAAGTTAAACTTTTGACTCTTTCATGTTTGATATCTAAATATTAACACTTTTAGAAACTCTAAAACGGGTTGATACCTAGTAAATACACCGGGTTGATGATCTATTTTAATTTTAAACTTTAAATTTTAACACTTGTAAGGTATTAACCCGTTTTAGAGTTTCTAAAGTTAATATTTAAATATCAAAGATGAATGAGTCAAAAGTAAAGTTCAATATTTTGATTTTTTCAAGAAGATAGTGTCAACCGTATAAAAAGAGAAAAACAACTTTTAAATCCTTTATTTTAAACCCTTTTTTAATAAAACAAGAATATTACCTTGCCGCTAAATTTCTTCTCAAGCTCTCTCACAAGCTTGAGATGAATTTTGCGGAAAGCTTTCCTCAACCGATAAGGAACATGGATCACTACTGCCTTCCGACTTCCAGAAACATCAATTTGGCTGAAAATAAAGATAATAGAAAAAAATAAACCCGTGATGAAAAATGTGTCATTAATAAAACTGTAAGCATACTTACGTAGCATTGTTAATGTACAAGTCCTTCAAGTCACTCTTAAGGTCCTGGTTTGCGTTTTCCAAGTCGAACAATGCCTATATAAATTAGAAAAACTTAAAAGTATTTGTTTTAATATACTCCTTAAGAGGTTTTTAAACTATAATTATGATAATTTGGGTTCCTTTGCTGGCTCACAAGTAAATTATATCACTTTTAATTACTTCCTAAATTTTCTTAAATATATAACACAATATACATAAGACCTTGAGCAAATTATCTATTACTTAATTTATTTAGTTTCTTAGACTAAAATTTAATATATAACATAAAATATATTTGTTCAGTTACTTTTATCAAATTTTTTATTGCACTAATTTTTTATTATGTTCTTACTAAATGTTACACCTTTTAGTACTTGTTTTGCCCAGTTAAACTCATAGTTGTTAAAATCGAGCACATTTTGCGCTTAAGGGCATTTAAAGCGTTAGGCGCATTAATTGTGAGTTGCATTTCACAGATATTTAAAGCGACATAATATGTTTCCAACCTTCCATGCGTATTAAATATCATTTAAACAACCTGTTCCTATTCTCTAGCAGTACCTAAAACCAAACTGTTCCATAATCTGTTCCCAACCTCCCCATGCGTATTAAATATCATTTGACTTTAGTTACTAAGACTATCAGGTATGGATGCCAATATGCCGCCCAATAGCTGACCTAGCCAGCGGTGTTCACCGCCCCGGGCGTGTTGGTGCCGCCCAGCGGTAAAGTTATCGTGGAGAAATCACCGCCATCTTCACCGCTCAACTACTCCTCTTGATTTAATTTCATACCCATTACACACACATCTTTGCACAAACGTTTTTTATTAACAAAAAATAATAAGTAACTGAAGGAAGAAGACAGGAGCAGAGAAAGTTTGGAAGAGAACAAGCTAGGGTTAGCTTGTTTGTGAACAAATATATTAAGGCCTCAAGTGGGCTTAATGGCCCATTTTTTTGGGACTAAACTGGATAAAAAACTAACACTCTTGGTTTATAAAAATCAATGTTTTTTATTTATATTATTCTGGAAATCTTTTATATATGATATTAGTTTAGTATAATAAATTTACAATTAATTTTAGTTATGTAATTATTATATTTTATTGAAAATGGAGGGAAGTGGTGAATTGGTGAACTGTGATCCATTTCCATGATATTATGAAAGAGAGTTTAGTGGGGTGGGATATGATGTGGCGCTGATGTGGCGTTGTAAAGTGGGAAACAAAATGGCATCCACACCCTTTAGTCTAAATGACTACAATATTCAGAAGTTGTGATTAGGTTTTAGTTTTTTAATATTTGGAAATCTGGATATTATGATAGATGTGTTAATGCTTCACTTGTGGATGGATCAAATTGTTGTTCTTGACAGTTAAAATGAATGCTTATAGAGTTGTTGAACTACTGGGTATTATGATAGATGTGTTATTGATTAGGTTTTTCTAATTATTAAGATGTACTTCGTACTTCATGTTTTGGATTTTGGTTATTCTATGAACTATTTCAAAAATGAATGTATGTTTTCTTATTAAGATGTTCTATTTTAGTTAAAAAATTTGTTTTTTTATAAATACGGCGCTTTTTTGGGCTTATCGCCTGGGCGCTAGGCCCAGCCTCAACACTTTCAAATGCTTATCACATTTGATAACTATGGTTAAACTAAATGATGAAACTAAGCCAGGGCCAAAATCAAACCAATTGTAACCTTTTGAAGGAAAATTAGACGGTGAAAAGGTACTGTACAACTTACTTGAGCAACCGACTGCTCAAACTCAGTTGGTTCAACATCCTTGTCCTTCTGAATCTTCTTCCTTGAAGTATACATTTTGAGCTATGAAAACTAATAAAAAAACAAGTAAACAATAAAATAACAAACAATAATAGTATGGCAATTTACACAAAGAAACTAAAATGACTTTTCATAAATCAAACAACGCACAATTTCATATGCTAAAACTCAAGCATTCCTCAGTATCATCAAAATGCTAAAAATCCATTGATTACATGAAAGTGTGAAACTTTAAAACAAAATCAAAGTTCAAAAAGTCGGTCCGGTCAGCGATTAATCCCTAGTTGACCGGTGACTTGAGTAATCGGCCAAAAAATCAGTAGTTCCGACCAATTTCAAGCCAACGTCAGACGATTCCAGCAGTTTCCGGCAAATCCATGTATATACATAAATCTTAGATATAAAAATGTATATTGTACGTATAAATAAAAACTACAATTTCATATATAAAAAAGTTACATATAAAAATGTGCGTGCATATTAACAAAATAAAAAATTAAATATAGTCCCGACTAATCCATATTAATCCCCACCCCACCACTGATCAACATGTTACCATTTCATCATTAAAAGAAAACAAAACAGTGATAATAATCCTAAAATAAGTTAATTACAAACTTTATAACAAATAACACAAATCTAAACATTATGACAGCAGAAAACCGATTATACTCATAATGATGTATTAAGATTAGAAAAACCTACAATGGAAGATTCCGGCGGCTCTGGATGAGGCAGGTATCGGCTGATAAGATGAAAGTGAAAACCCTAAACTTATTATTAATAATAACGTTTGCTTGTTCACAACTATAATTTGGGCTTTGTTTAGAGGATACATGTATGGTTTGGGCTGGGTTTAAAATATTTTGCAATCAGCCCGGTCAACTGGTTTGTTTGAATTTTCCTTTTATTAAATTACTAGTTTTTAGCCCACGTATTACGTGGGTTTATTTAAAGTTTTTTTAATATTGTTTTGAATATATAATTTGTTTTATTATTTTAATTAATCTACATAAACTACAGCTGTCGCTTTTAATGCCATTTTGATTGTAGTTTTTTCCCAACTGAGATGGGCTATATTGCGTTTTCCTTTTTAAAATTTCAACACGTTCTATCTTAAATCTTGGAAGTAAATATGTATGGTTATGTATAAACACTTGAACAAAATTCTGGCCAGATGAGTATTTTGCTACCAATGTCCAATACAAAGTTGTCATTACCCCATGGACATGGTCCATCGATGAGGGACCCACCTGCCTAACATGAACAAAGCACCGAGGTTAACTTAGTTTTCATTAATAAACTAACAAAACGAACAATTGTTTTTTTTTTGACATTAACACCATCTTTCGTTTGTTCATGAATGTTCCTTTATGTTTGTTCATATATGTTTGCTTATTTATGTTCATTTATATATTAACAGAATAATTAAATAATATTTGTATTTTATACATTATATTTTATATATTCATATAAATTAATTCAATTCAATAGTGTTCATTTATGTTTATATTTTAGAAATTAATTTATGTTTAATTCAATAGGTTTACACTTGTTTGTATATATTCATTTACTAGTTTTTATTCTTCGTATTACGGTGGTTGTTTCATATTATTTGTTTTAATATTTATTTTTTGAATTTCTATATTTTTGTTGTATGAAAGTTAATAATATATTTATGGTTTGATGATAAATTGTTTCACAAATAAATGAGATGTTATAACCCGGTTTAACAGCTATATGGTTTCGATGAGACCCAAAACCCGTTTATTTCTTTTACTATAAAATTGGTTTTTTAATTATAAATAATATTTATGAAATTAATAATATACTTATGGTTTGATGAGACCCAAGACCCGTTTATTTTTTTACTATAAAATTGATTTTATAATTTAAATAATATATATAACTTTTTTAAAATAAATAAGATATTAATTTTTAGTATATCCTATTTTATAGGATTTTTACATCAATAATTTGGTGATAACTTTTTCATTTAATGAGATGTTATAACCCGTTTAAAGAATATCTGGGTTTGGTAAGACTCATACCCATAAATTCGGGTCAAATGCAAGAGAAGCCTCCATTTAAAAATCGAGTAAATCCGGTGACTCCAAAAAATGGGGGAGCGACCACATCGTGACACGTAGGATTTTTTTGCCTTTCGTTTATATATATTATAGATATTTGTTCAATTAAGTTCACCCGTGTTCGTTTAGCTTATTAACGAACAGACACAAACGGACATGACATGTTCATTTTTTAAATGAACGAACATGAAAACAAATATTTGTCCGATTAAATGTTTGTTTAAAGTTAAATAGATGAACACAAACAATGGCATGTTCGTGTTCGTTTAGGATAATTTATTTTAAACAACATATTAATAATAATGTACAGCAAACGATGATATTTATAACCATTAAACAATACCTTTAATGACTTTTGGTAGAATGGATGTGAATATTAACATTGCTTTAGGGCATATAAATTAAACATCCATTCCTGCTATCATTTCAAGCCAAGCACGTGTATTACACGAGTCTTGAACACAGGATGTTTTCCCACCTTCTTTGTCATTCCCGCTATTATTTCAAGCCAAGCACGTGCATTACACGGGTCTTGAGCGCAGGATGTTTGCCCGCCTTCTTTGTCGATTAAGGATGCTTTAGATAACCGCTTAACTTCTATATACAAGAACAATCATTTTGTTTGTCCTATAAACATACTTTGATGTGATACAACACAAATGTGCATGAATATGTTATTATGTTACCTTGTAATGAAACAACATTTTTTAACCAAGTCAATCACTCTAGGGCATTTTGAGACGCCCAAAAAAATTACCAGTTTTGACCCGGAATGCATTTTTATAACGACAACAAAAAATTATACCCGAAATGCCCTTGGAGCAAAATAAATTTGCTATTTTTTTTCCTTACTTTTTTGGTTTTTCAAAATAGTTCTAAACATCCCTTAAATAATACTGCAAATTAGTAACTGAGGAACGACTAATGAAATACAAGTTGAATTTTAAGTCCTGAAAGTACCCTTTACCTTCAATTGTAATCACATATATTAACCTTTAATATGCAATGTGACTATATTAGTAAATGGAACCAGCGTTGACCACAAACCTAAAAAAATGTCGCTGTAAACTTTTTTTGACTTAAAATGTCCTTTGACAATTAACCTTTTAACTTTGAACCGTAACAAAATTTTGACCCATTTGCAAATTTTTTTTAATGTTTTTTCCTAAACTACCACTGATGCAAATAAATAGGGATATTAATTTTTAATACTCTCAACTTTCACTCATTGGTAGATAACACTCTCAACTAACGATTTGTCTTCCACCACTCCCGACTTGTAACTACTTATCTTCTGTCACTCCTGAACTTAACGGATCCTAACTCCATTAGTTATTTTTGCTGATGTGGCGTGTTTTTATTGATGTGGCAATTGAAACATGACATGGCATTTTTTAATGAAAAGAAATAACTAAATAAATAAAATAAACCCCACCAATGAACCATCATCTTCATCTTCTTCCCTTTTCACTCACAACACCCTAACCTCCATCACCACCACCACCCACCCAATCTTTATCCCCTTCGTATCCTTCTTCGAATTAGAGGCTATCATTACACAAAAAAGGTCGAATTAGAGATTATTACTACCGCATATCATGATAAAAGTTTCGAACTCTAACAGATTAGGCTTGTCACACCCCGACCAAAGGCGGAACATGTCGGGGTGTAACGTATTGATTGAACAGTAGCTCAAAAGACACTAATTAAAATGACAATAATTATTTAATTCATTAATATCAAAATAAGTACACAATTATAATAATCAAAACAATTACATCATATTTATTGTTTGAATAAATAACCTAAGGTAAAAACTAATATCTTCAGTCTTGAACAATGTAAATTACTTGTACCCGTAGCATGTATAAAAATAGAGTTTGTCAACACGAATGTTGGTGAGAATACATAAGTTTTATTTGAGATACATATATAGATAAAAAAAACCACAATTCATATATTAATGTTAAGCATCACAATTCCTATGAAAATGTAAACAACTAAATAGATGTAGACCCATTCCTGTAGATACGAAATCAAAGTACTTGGGTAAGTGTATGATCATACTAGACGAGAATGAGATACCAACCACCAAACATAAAATAACAATTAAGCATATAGAGCATTATCATAGAGCATGCAATAATCACACATAAACATATATTGAATTGTGTTATGAATAGATAAATAAATAAAAATAAGTAATTTAAAAAGGGTATACATGCCACCCCAAAAATATAAAAGATGGGAAAAAAAGGGTATGTAAACTCACCTCGATAGACGGACAACAATGATTTAGATAAAGAGAAGATGTGAAAAGTCACACGTGAACGTTAAAGCCTAAGAGAAACGAGAGTAACGGATACGCTTAAGTCAAGATTCACTAGTTAAATAATATCAATGTAATAATACATTTTTAAGGATTTTCATTATATAAAACAAATATTTTAATTTATGAAAAACATAACTCAATAAACATTAGTTGTAATTTTATTAGTTTACTTGACTAAAACATAACTCTTTAAATTATAATATATAAAGATATTATATAAGTAAAATACATCTTTAACAATATTATTAGTTTATTAATTTGCTTAAAAGTACAATATAATATATAAATTTAATTAAGTAAAATAAATTCATATAAGTATAAAAATTTATGTTTTTATTAAATCGATAAATCTAAGATATTAAATATGCGGTATTATTTATAAATATATATACATACATATATGCTTATATGTATATACACACGAACGAAAACGTGAGAAAAGCGAGTTTTGTTAAGTCGGTTTTTTTATTAAAATGGTTTTAATCAGTTATTATTATTAATATTATAGTTATTAAGTACTTAAATAGAAGATAACAAAAAAAATATACTAAAAATCCGGGGTGTAGAGAGTCAAACCCGCGACCTCCACCCCGTGAATCATGTGTTTAACCAACTGGGCTAACCAGCAAATTAATATAAACAAAACAGAAAGGATCTACAATTGCTAATGAACCCTAAAAATTTAAATTGATCAATCCGTTTACAATGTAAACGCGATTGTAACCATATTTTCAATTACCTCTTATGATGAACGGAGGTGGGTTAATGACGAACGACAGTGGACGACTATGAGAAGATCAAGAACAACAATCAATTGGACACTAAGAAGCATTAAGTTTAGGGTTATGATTGGCGACGGCTCGGGGGTTTGTGGCTGCGAGTTTAATTGGATTTATAACATCGTTTATATAGTAAATCGAATTAGGGTTCTAGATAGGTTAAATTTGGGTGATTTGATCAATTTGGCTGTAATTGATCAATTATCCGCGTCATGGAGTCAGATATACTACGAATATGCTTATTTCTATATCGAATTCGAAGTTTAAACGCATTTTTATTGTTAATTGGGGAATACGGGTCACGCGATGAGTCATGGGACGAGTTTTCGGGTTTTAAATTTGACGAATGTTACAGTATTCACAATTTTTTGAAAATTTCGTTACGAAATTATAGAAATACATAACATAAAGAAAGAAGGTAACTGTCAAGAGAATTTTATTTATTTATTTATTTTATATATAAAAAAAACAACAAAGATCTTTAGGTGACCCAAATAATGCTACAAACGGAAGGCATGATAAGGACACTTATATATAGGATGTACCAGTGACGTATCCACCATGCCCTTATCACATCGATATTTGTACCGTTACCCAAAATCACCCTAGGTTCCGAGTTATGACACACAACCGTATTCACTATGAGTTCCATGCGAGGATTTCGATAATTATGCGTGCACTCATAATTATTTAGATCGTCGCATGATGCACATGGTTCGTCCCGTTGTGCGAGTTTGAAAACATGGGTAAAAGAAAACTCTTTTTTTTTTGTATTTAAATAGAATCATTTGATAAAGAGCAATGAACATATATATAAATATGGTAAATTTAATGATCATAAATAACTAGTAAATAATCTTAAGAATAATAATAATAAATAAATTAAATAAAATAAATATAAACGAAATTGTTGAAGTTAACCATCGAAAGTGATAACAATAAAATGAAATAAATAGATAGAGGAAAATTATATAAGTTACACATACGATGTAGAGAAAATACTTGTGACGACGACAAAATTCACGCAATAATCGGTTCACACAACAAACGAATCACATGACTTATGAATATAATAATAGTTGAGGGTTGAAACCAAGATTATAAAATCGATGGGATGAGATAAGAGTACCATGAGAATGTGGTGAGTTTGGAGGGTTTGGGTAGCCATGGATTAAAATATCGAAATAAAATTTGTACATGTGACTCCTATTAGATAACTATGTACAACACATGTTCATAGTCCCAATTTCCAAAACGTATGTAGGAATCGGTCATAGGTAGTTCATTATACAAATAAGGTGCTATTAGATAGCCATGCACATAGTCCCGGTAAACAACCGGTCATAGACCACTTAAATCATGATAATAAATCGTGTAACAATAAATAGTGCAATAATCGACAAGATATGAATAAATGAGATATTGAATACCATTATAAGTAACCATAATTCTCATTTATAACAAACTGGGGATTTAAGGAAGTCAATACATTAGATTTAAATAAAAAGAACTAAATGAAAGAAACGTCTTTTGCTTAGCATGTCTTCGTAAAGGGTTAGGCTTAGACTTGGGAACCGTTGATGTAACACACTTGTCCTTGAGCACCTTGAGTGGCTTGGTTAACTTGAGGTTGGTTGATTGGGATTTGGTTGAATGGGTTGGGCTTGAATTGCTTGGATGGGTTGAGCTTGGATTGGTTGAAGTTGATTTACTTGGGCTTGGTAAGCTTGATATTGAGTGGTTTGAGTGGGTAGGATTGAATTTGGTTCATGTGTGCGAGTCTTGGGCATGCATTGCGATAATGGTTAGGGTCTCCACAATTGTAGCAAGCTCTAATAGTTGAGGGTGATTGAGTAAAAGGTTGAGCATAGGGTAAAGTTTGGGGTTGGATAAGAGGTGAGGTAAATGGTTGCATCATGAGTTGGTTGCGTTCACGACATGTGGTAAAGAGGTGACCAAATCGATTGCAATGGGTGCATCGACACTTGGGGTTAGGCGAATGGTGAAAGTTACACGTATCACATAATGGGTGGGGTCCTGTGTAGGGCTTCTTGGTGGGTTGGGTTTGCGATTGGGCCAAGACATAGTTTTGGGAATTGGACTTTCTATTATTGTTGCGGTAGTGGGGGGAGTCGTTGTTGTTGTGCTTGAAGCATTCGGGCTTAGAAGGCTCGGGTTTGGGAGATTCGGGCTTGGGTTCTATGGTGGGCTCGGATGCAGACTTATCATTGGGCTTCTTGGAATTTTTCCGAGTCAAGGTCGCGGCCTTAACGCGGTTTTCGGTGAGGGTACCGGCTAAGGTGATGGCATCATGGAGGGTTTGAGGGTCATGACTTAGGACGGAATCTTGGATTTGCATAGGCAATCCCGAGATGTACTTGTCGATTGAACGTTCAAGGGAGTGACCATATGAGGGATGAGAAGGCTCAGTTCATGGAAACGCTCGTTGTAGATGGTGTCATTACCACTTTCTTGTTTCAAATTCCAAAACTCCTCTTCCAACTTCCGAAGCTCATGTTTCGCGCAAAACTTATTGAGCATGAGTTTCTTGAGGTCATCCCATGGTAAGGCCATAGCAACCTCAGCGCCAAGCATGCGCTTCTCACCGTTCCACCAATTGAGAGCATTCTTCTTGAGCATGCTCGAGGCGTAAGTGGTTTTCTTGTCCTCGGGACATTCACAATGGAGGAATATGCTCTCCGTTTCTTCGAACCATTGGAGGAGAATGGTAGCACCGTCGATACCGAAGTATTCGGGCGGGTTGGCACTCTTGAATTGTTTGAGGGGGTAAGCAATTGGGTTCGGAGTTATGGATGATGAAGAAGCATTCATAGTTTGGAGTTGAGAGATGATTGTTGGGAGAGCTTCCACGATTCCCTTAGCGATGCGGGATGACATGCTACGGCCCGAGTTGACGGTGCGGCGGTTACGGTTGATAAGGCGGGAAGAAGAAATGCTACAATGACGACACGTGAAAAGTTTATTATGTTTAGGAAAAAGAAAAAAAATGTATAACTATGTGAAATTTCGAGTTTTGTGAGAATTCATGAGTATAAAAGATAATATTTTTTTATAACCTTAATTTAGAATATAAAATAAAATTTTAATAGCCTTAACTTAGAGTATTGATGAAATTGATAATTTGAGAAATTATTCATTCTTAACCAAAAAAAAATTTAAATAAAAATCTCATCGTTGATTTAAGAGTGTGATCGTCACATGACCACATTTAATACAATGAGGATAGTGGATTCGGTTTCGTTTGGTGTGATATGATTTGGCTTAATAAGTTCCATACCCTTACTAAACACTCCAGGAAGGTATCCAGGTCTCGTGGTTGATTGAGATTTATGTGCATTGTACTTCCTTTGGCTCGCAAGCCTTGGTGTCAAGTGTTCAGTAAACAAGTGTGTCACTCTTATAGTTTACTACATATCCGTCACACGAACATTCCTCATGGAGATGGGAGTGAAAAGGCGGGATTTCTTAAGGAATATCCCATTTTTTTCTAAATCTTGAAAACAATTTTTTAGAGTGAGGCATAGCCTCGGATTAAGTGTGTGCTTTTGTGTACAAAAAAATATTAAATAATTAAATAGTATTTATGCTACTCCAATCAATAATTTAATTCAGGGTGCAAACACGTAAAGGCATATCACGTATAGGGACCCTAAGCATGCTACTAGGTCGTTATATCTAACCACTTATGTTATAGCTTTCGGCTCTGATACCAATCTGTCACACCCCGACCAGAGGCGGAACATGCCGGAGCGTAACGTATTGATTGGACAGTAGCTCAAAAGACACTAATTAAAGTGACAATAATTATTTAATCCATTAATATCAAAATAAGTACACAATTATAATAATCAAAACAATTACATCATATTTATTGTTTGAATAAATAACCTAAGGTAAAAACTAATATCTTCAATCTTGAACAATGTAAATTACTTGTACCTGTAGCATGTATAAAAATAGAGTTAGTCAACACGAATGTTGGTGAGAATACATAAGTTTTAGTTGAGATACATATATAGATAAAAAAAACCACAATTCATATGTTAATGTTGAGCATCACAATTCCTATGAAAATGTAAACAACTAAATAGATGTGGACCCGTTCCTATTGATACGAAATCAAAATACTTGGTGTTCATTTAATGAGATGTTATAACCCGTTTAAAGAATATCTGGGTTTGGTAAGACTCATACCCATAAATTCGGGTCAAATGCAAGAGAAGCCTCCATTTAAAAATCAAGTAAATCTGGTGACTCCAAAAAATGTGGGAGCGACCACATCGTGACACGTAGGATCTTTTTGCCTTTTGTTTATATATATTATAGATATTTGTTCAATTAAGTTCACCCATGTTCGTTTAGCTTATTAACGAACAGACACAAACGGACATGTACATGTTCATTTTTTAAATGAACGAACATGAAAACAAATATTTGTCCGATTACATGTTTGTTTAAAGTTAAATAGATGAACACGAACAATGGCATGTTCGTGTTCGTTCAGGAAAATTTATTTTAAACAACATATTAATAATAATGTACATCAAACGATGATATTTATAACCATTAAACAATCACCTTTAATGACTTTTGGTAGAATGGATGTGAATATTAACATTGCTTTAGGGCATATAAATTAAACATCCATTCCAGCTATCATTTCAAGCCAAGCACGTGTATTACATGGGTCTTGAACACAGGATGTTTGCCCACCTTCTTTGTCATTTCAAGCCAAGCACGTGTATTACACTAATTAAAATGACAATAACTATTTAATTCATTAATATCAAAATAAGTACACAATTATAATAATCAAAACAATTACATCATATTTATTGTTTGAATAAATAACCTAAGGTAAAAACTAATATCTTCAATCTTGAACAATGTAAATTACTTGTACCCGTAGCATGTATAAAAATAGAGTTTGTCAACACGAATGTTGGTGAGAATACTTAAGTTTTAGTTGAGATACATATATAGATAAAAAAAAACCACAATTCATATGTTAATGTTGAGCATCACAATTCCTATGAAAATGTAAACAACTAAATAGATGTGGACCCGTTCCTATTGATACGAAATCAAAGTACTTGGGTAAGTGTATGATCATACTAGACGAGGATGAGATACCAACCACCAAACATAAAATAACAATTAAGCACATAGAGCATTATCATAGAGCATGCAATAATCACACATAAATATATATTGAATTGTGTAATGAGTAGATAAATAAATAAAAACAAGTAATTTAAATAGGGTATACATGCCACCCCCAAAACATAAAAGATGGGAAAAAACGGGTATGTAAACTCACCTCGACAGACGGACAACAATGATTTAGATAAAGAGAAGATGGGAAAAGTCACACGCGAACGTTAAAGCCTAAGAGAAACGAGAGTAACGGATACGCTTAAGTCAAGATTCACTAGTTAAATAATATCAATGTAATAATACATTTTTAAGGATTTTCATTATATAAAACAAATATTTTAATTTATGAAAAACATAACTCAATAAATATTAGTTGTAATTTTATTAGTTTACTTGATTAAAACATAAATCTTTAGTAATATATAAAGATATTATATAAGTAAAATACATCTTTAACAATATTATTAGTTTATTAATTTGCTTAAAAGTACAATATAATTATAAATTTAATTAAGTAAAATAAATTCATATAAGTATAAAAATTTACGTTTTTATTAAATTGATAAATCTAAGATATTAAATACACGTTATTATTTATAAATATATATACATACATATATGCTTATATGTATATACACACGAACGAAAACGTGAGAAAAGCGAGTATTGTAAAGTCGTTTTTTTATTAAAATGGTTTTAATCAGTTATTATTATTAATATTATAGTTATTAAGTAATTAAATAGAAGATAACAAAAAAATATATACTAAAAATCCGGGGTGTAAAGGGTCGAACCCGCGACCTCCACCCCGTGAATCATGTGTTTAACCAACTGGGCTAACCAGCACATGCGTTAGATCTTAGGACCAAATTAATATACACAAAACAGAAAGGATCCCCAATTGCTAATGAACCCTAAAAATTTAAAATCCGTTTTCAATGAATCAAATCAAGTCTAGGGCTTTTGATCTACATGTAAACGCGATTGTAACCATATCTTCAATTACCTCTTATGATGAACGGAGGTGGGTTAATAACGAACGACAGTGGACGGATATGAGAAGATCAAGAACAACAATCCATATAACACTAAGATGCAATTAAATTTAGGGTTATGACTGGCGACGGCTCGGGGTTTGTGGCTGCGAGTTTAATTGGATTTATAACATCATTAATGTAGTAAATCGAATTAGGGTTCTAGATAGGTTAATTTTTGGTGTTTTGATTAATTTGGCTGTAATTGATCAACTATCCGCGCCATGGAGTCGGATATACTACGAATATGCTTATTTCCATATAGAATTCGAAGTTTAAACGCGTTTTGATTGTTAATTGGGGAATACGGGTCGCGCGATGGGTCATGGGTCGGGTTTTCGGGTTTTAAATTTGATGAATGTTACAAGGCTGTTGAAGGAAAAGTTTTGGAGATGTGGAACAAAGAAAATGGACCCCAACTACGGAGAGCTGAATCTGACGTATTGTCCTGGCTTACCGGAATTTTTAACAACTGACTGATGATATCGTCAACCTCGTTAACTCACAAACACCTTGTTGATTAAACCCCCAAAATTGAAGCGAGTTTGGCGTGAAAGTGGTTGTGGTAGGAGGAAATAGACGAGTCACCATGGGAGTTATGGTCGTAAGTGGTGCAGAGCAAGAGGTTTTCAAATCTTATCTCATTGATGGCCCGTGGGAATTGAGGTCGTCGTCGTGGAAATCGAGGTCACAGCCGTGGAAACCGACGAGTCACCATGGAAGTCCTAGTTGCATGTCACACCCCTCCAAGGCGGAATCGCAGACGCGTGACGTCATGTATACCGTAAGCATATGATTATCGCCAACATACATGAATTAGGATACCCATAGTTTTTAAAAGTGTTTACAAACCATAACTTGTTTTAAACAAAAGAAGTTAAACATCAAAATGGTATCCTAATTATGCATTGAGGTACCGTCTTCATGATTCCTTACGTGCATTGTTAATTCCCTGAAAAACATACGTTTAAAAAGTCAACACAATGGTTGGTGAGTTCACAAGTTTTTAAGACTTGTTATGAAATCATGTTTTCATAAATTGTTGAATCAGTTTGCAAACAAGCATACGATAACTTATTGAAACAAATACGATGATCCTCCGCAGACTAGCTAAATCTACGAATTAATATGACGAACCCTGAGCCTATAACCAAACCACGACTTATATCCTTTTGCCCTGTTCAAATCTCACAGATGGAATATACGCACCCTGTTTCGTTGCAATATCGGAGGTTAGCGCGACTAACCTAACAGTAGGGGGAAATGTCAACGTCAATAGTACTATTCGTATATTCCTGTGGCTAACTCCGTTAGCTAATGGTTATAGTATGCAAGCAAGGGACTTATAGCACTACATAGTTCAACTCATGTTCGCATAAGGATTGTGTGTTTTGTTTCTAATTATCGTATATAAAAGCAGTTGTGTATGTTTTCCACCCCCGGATAAATAAAACAGTAAAAACCATAAAAAGGGGGTAGTGAAACTCACCTCGTGAGTTCAATAGTCGTTTCTCTAGCAATTTCAGATTAATCACATTTCCGCTGCCTTCACACGTCCTAAACGCACAAGGTCAGTTAGTTCATTATCGACTTGCAAGTCGGTTCATGCTAGTCGCTTTCACCCAACTAGTATTTTCGTTGTTTGATTGTGTCGGTTGCTTTCACCAACCGAATGTTTCGTTGTTTGTGTCGGTTGCTTTCACCAACCGAACGTTTAGCTTGTTCGTGTCAGTTGCTTTCACCAACCAAGCATTTCGTTTATTAAGTTTGTGTCGGTTGTTTTCACCAACCGAACGTTTTGTATAATTTTTGGATGACTCGTTGGAGATAAGTTTTTATATAAATACATATATTCTTGTATAAATATTAGGAATACAACTCTTATTAGTGTCGGTTTTCCTTTAGGCATAATTGATTCGTTTGATCGAGTAATAAATAAATACATATTAAAGTCATATATATATAAATATAATGTTTCTTTAAGTCACCACAAATATTCTAGTAAAATATAATGTAACTATATTTTTGTTCATAACTATCCAAACCATTTTTATATACCGTTTCGGCCGTTTAACTCGTAAAAAATATTATTTTTTTACATTTTTACGTCCAACATATATACATTTCTCCGTATATTTATGTACAAATCACCCAATACTCATATACTTCCCTAATAATCGAGTTATCAAACCTTTGAGCTGTGTTTTTACTCGGTTAGATTCTTGTGTATCTGTATTTATATCTTTCCTAAAGCCATTTTCCACCATGTTTTACTACTAACATAAATATAAGTGACCTTTTGTTCTTGTAACACATCTTAGTTTATGGAAACCCACCATTTTAACAAGCATATATAATCATACTTAAGGTTCATAATCATGTTATTGTATAGATCACTATTTGGGTGAATAAACTTAGCATAAGCACAACTTTTATGTAAACATAAAGGTAAATTAGTGTAGTTTGGCTCACTTAGTTTTTGGATTTGGCTAGCGAGAGACTAGAGAATCTTGAGCTTGTTTCTTCACATGATATCCGTCTAACTTCTCGGAAAAGGTCTCATACACCGTCTTGATTCTCAAGAGAAAGAAAGAGTGAAAGAGTAAAGGTAGAGGATGTTGGTAGTGCTTCAGTGGTAGTGATACGACGGTCACTAGAGGGTGGTGGTGGTTTCCTGGTGGTGACGAGTAGGCAACAGTGTATTGTTGGTGTTCTACGGTGCGTTACGGTCACGTTTCGGTGTGTTACAATGAAGAAGGTGTACTGTAAAGGTGGTAGAGGTCACGAGTTGGAGTTATGGTGGTGCCATTGCTGCCATGAGGGATTAGAAGGGTGGCGGTGATGGTGGTTAAAAGAGAGGGAGCCGAGAGGATGAGAGGAGCTGTGGAGAGTGGTGGCTTACGGTGGTGCATGGTAGCCGTGAGAGAGGGCGGGTGGATGGTGAAATGTTATCTCATTGTGGTTCTTGGAGGTGGTAAGGTGGTAGGGAAACAACTGTAAGGAAGTTGAGGGTGTTTAGGAGTACTAAAGGTGAGAACGACGAACTTCTTAAGGTTCTTAAAAGAGAGGGAGCCGAGAGGATGAGAGGAGCTGTGGAGAGTGGTGGCTTACGGTGGTGCATGGTAGCCGTGAGAGAGGGCGGGTGGATGGTGAAATGTGATCTCATTGTGGTTCTTGGAGGTGGTAAGGTGGTAGGGAAACAACTGTAAGGAAGTTGAGGGTGTTTAGGAGTACTAAAGGTGAGAACGACGAACTTCTTAAGGTTCTTAAAAGAGAGGGAGCCGAGAGGATGAGAGGAGCTGTGGAGAGTGGTGGCTTACGGTGGTGCATGGTAGCCGTGAGAGAGGGCGGGTGGATGGTGAAATGTGATCTCATTGTGGTTCTTGGAGGTGGTAAGGTGTAACACCCCGTAACCGCAGCGGAAACGTAAACGGGATGCAAAACAGACACCTCTGATATCAACCACATTGTTTATAAAGAAAACTGAATACATTAATATACTTCAAATTACATTATCTCATATTTCATTACCGTCTAGGTGATACACACATCATACAATACGACACATAATTCTATTTATTATAATGTATCCTAACATCCCGCACGCAAATCTTACACACATCAAGCACTTAGCACGTAAGCAATCACTTCATCTTAATCGTACCCGAAAAGCATGTGAGAAAACGGGTCAACTACGAATAGTTGGTGAGTTTCACAATTTGAGTAAACCATGATAAATCCGTATCATAATATAATATTATCGATGTAATTATGCTGAGCACACAAGTGAAACCTCTGACTATCCACACACAACCCCCGTGGCATACTCCGCCCACGGACCTGCCCCAAACCGCTATGTCTAACATTACATAGCAAAATATATATAACAACAAAATAGACAAGTGCAACTGGCTGGGAAACATCAGCAAATCCATGCCGGACCAGTTGGGTTTGTCAGACCAATAGTAATATCCACACTCTACCGGCTTTCAGTTAATCACTCGTGTTCCGGGGCCTTTGAATGTTAGCAACTCAGACAATTACCATCTTAGTACATTTCCGTACGATTCCCGTACAATAAAATATATATAAATCCACGCAAATCCATGCGTTCAGTATGTACTAAAACATTTCAGTAGTAACATGCTTCCGCCCCGAGAAAATATTTAAAAACAATTCAGAAAAAGGGGCTCGTGAAACTCACCTTAGCACATGCAAGCAGGTAACAACAATCATTATCAGTTAACACGTCCAATCTGTAATATGATCCCTACGATCGTTATTATACAATTATAGTTTATATAATCTTTAACCGTGTTAACCAGTACATCTGGGGACACTGTTAACCCAGTATTGTACCCATTCCGGGGGCAATGTTAACCCAGAAACACTTCTCCGGACTCAGATTGTGATATCGTTTAGAGTTTACTAGTAAAAATTACTATTAGTCGTTTTCCCGTTTTGCGTGCCTAGCACGGTTATCCGTTTTTACGTTTCAAAAATGAGTTTGGTCACACACGACCCGAAAATAGTGGTTGACTGATAATTTAATTAAAGTTATGAAATTAGAGCTCGGTTTAGACGCCCCGATTGACCGCGGAACCCGTTTCCGTCTTTGGTGCACCGGAAACTGTTAAATCGTTTAAAATTACCCAAATCATCCGAATTATTTTCGGATGATTTATTTTTACTTGTTTAACTCAGTTATATGAAAATAGTTCATTTTTAGGGTTTTTATACACCAGTCAGTTCGTCTACCCGAACTTTGCTGGTTTACCGCGTTTTATATTATAAAAGTTCACTTTTATTCCAAATAAATATCCATTCATCCTCGGATCTTGAGATTTTGCACAAATAACATTTTGACAGTGGGAAAATTAATAAAAATATTTCCAAAATTAATTTTTTATATTTAAAATTTATTTATCTATTTTTAAACACCATTTAAACACTAAATATGTCGTAAATACCAAACGAACTTAGAAAAATCCCAAATTTTTCCTGGATGTCCCCTACCAACCACATAGTCCCCTATAATTTTTCCAGAACCAAATCTTCTTTTTACATGCCATTTTCACTAAAACCGAGCTAGAAAACCCTAGAACTCGTTTAACCGTAAAGCCTACTTAGACTTCTCCAACTGACCTAAAATTTTGTGTGTGACTTTTACATGATATAAAAAGCTTAACTGCAATTTTCCAGAATTTTTCATGATATTTAACTATTTTTCACCATTTTTAGCCAAAACCGAGCATTAAATTCACCAAATATTCATCCTTTGTCCAAAAATTACCAAACATTCACAGAACTCATATTTTCATGTATTTAACACCTCTGTAAAATTTCATGACCTAACTCTAAACCCTTCACAATCTGTCCAAAAACTCATAACCGAACATAAACCGAATATACCTTTCGATCTCCGCCACTGCAAGCTACAAACTCGTTTTTCCGCCTTATCTACCACTAAATACAGAACCTACAACCAACATACCACAATACCAAGCAAGTTACACTCACGATCAAGCCTCTTACACTATAGTTTCGGTTATTGTTTCAAAACTAAAGTTTAAACCGTAAAAATTTGTTTTTGGTTCGTTTAACTCCTTTCATGGACCAAGATCCCTTGTATAACCCGTATACATCACTTGATCATGCAAGAATCGGTTTTCATCTTTGAAACCTCATTTTCTTGCAAATAAACTCAAGAAACGAAGATGAAAACGTAAATAACTCGATCCCTACCGTGTTTTTCTTGCTACAAATCTCGGTTTTTGATCATAATGTGGAGAGGAAGATGGAATGTTGAATGTTTGTGTTGAGAAAAAAAAATAATAAGGATAAGGGGTTAATACCCCCATCTGATCGGATCACATAGGAGGGTGGGGTGGGACCCACCTTTCCATTCTTAGCCACCCATTTAGATTTCGGCAATCTGGATAATGTTTTGGATAATCTGGTTCAGTTCGTTTTTCGGTTAAATGTTTAATTCGGCTTAAAACGAGGCTAAAACGGTCGTTTTCGGCTTAAAAATGAAATTTATATAAAACCGATTTAAAAACTTTAAAAACTTAAACCATGACATTTATTAACTTAAAACATCATATTATTAATAATTGTGCATCTTTTTCGGCTTGATCGATCGTCTCTTGCTCGGTTTGGTATTAAAGGTTTCGTCTAACGCACCGACGTACCATTAAATCGAAATTCTTTTTCTGTACCGTACTTTACTTTTCCTGAAGAATTAATGCTTCGTAAAATCACTAAATATTATAGATATCGTCTATAATTGAACCCTCGATTCGTTCGGGTTTCAATAACTATCAATCGATTAATCGCATATTCAATACGATGAATTATATATTCACGTACAATCAATACAGTGAACCATGTATTCTCGTATAATTACTATGGTGATCCATGTACCCGACATTAAATATAACGTAACTATTGTCTACCGGTTAGAGTATAACTGGTTTCGTCGGAATCGTTACATTCTCCCCCCGTTAAGAAATTTCGTCCTCGAAATTTTACACGCCCACTATCCCCTTCCGAGAGAAAGGTGGGGGTTTTTGCTTCAGAATTCACCCTCGCGTTACCAGGTATAATCTGGTCCCCGCTGTGAATTCCACATAATCTTAATCAATAAAGCTTGGTGTGTCTAAACTGTTTAGTTTTCCCGTCTACTAACTCTACGGAATTATTTATGATAACAAGTATGTCTTCTATGAGTACCTCCATTACTGGTACTTTCGTTGCCTCATCGCTTAGGTACTTTTCAATCCGTATACATGGCAAAACGTCATGTATAGTACTTAGCCCCTGGAGTACTTTAATAGATAAACTAAATGACCAATCATGGAGATAGTCTCATGAGGTCCAATATATTAAGGAGCTATTTTCGGTTTTGCCAAACTTTATATCACCTCTCTAAGGTGATGCCTTAAAAATACCTTGTCGCCTCTTTCCAACGACAATGGTTTCCTTTGAATGTTGACATAAATCCTTTGCCAATCTCGCGCCGCTTTCAACTTATCTTAAATATTATAAATCCGATTGGTTGTTTCACGAATCAATTTGAAAGAAATGGCTTGGTTGACGCCCATTTTCAATTTAACAATTTGGTGATAATTACTTCACCCATAGAAAGCTTCAAGCTCTCGATGCTTCCTTCCCCGCCTTCCAATAATGGAAGTAGGATGACTATTTCGATCTGAGATAATTGAAAATGGTACTCCACGACGAGATACCATTTCACCGTCATGAACTTGGGCGAGAATTCATTGTGGTAAACGTCATGGATTGGGATGAAATGCGAGGATTGGTTAATCGATCCGCGATTACCCAAATTGCATCATGTCCTCGGGACGTCTTAGGGAGATGTGTCACAAAATCCATCGTGATTTGCACCCACTTCCATTCGGGAACTTCCGGTTGTTGTAATATCACAATTCTCGCACAAGTCGTACACTTACCGACATACGTTGCTATATCCTTTTTCATACCCGGCCACCAGTAGATCTCCTTCACATCCTTGTATATCTTATCCGATCCCGGATGTATGGAATATTTCGATCTATGCGCTTCGTTTATGATCAATTCACGAAGGTCATGGAGGGTCGGGATTCAAACCCGATTTTTGAAATAGAGAATTTCGTCCACGCGCTGTTCGAAATTCTTCTCATCGCCGTAAAGTCCCTCCTTCTCCAGTTGTTCCTCTTTTAACGCCTCACGTTGAGCGACTCGAATCAGGTCCGAACGGTTCGACTGGACTATCATCCCCAGCGCCCGCACTCGCAATGGCTTAACCCGATCTTTCCTACTCAAGGCATCGGTTACGACGTTAGCCATGCTGGGGTGATAACGGATGTCACAGTCATAATCGCTTAACAACTCGACCCATCCTCGTTGAATATGAGACTGCGGTCTCTTATCATCTATAAAATTTGTACATTTGCGTCGCACAAAGGATTATGAGTTGGGTAATGCTACAAATTCTTCAATAAACCGCTGATAGTCTCCGGCTAGTCCTAAAAATTGGCGCATTTCCTTTGGCGTCTTGGGTGACTGCCAATTTTAATGGTTTCTACCTTATTTGGATCTATGTGAAATCCTAGTTGCTTTACAGTATGACCAAGGGATTATGCTTTCTGTATTCAAAATCGCATTTCGAGAACTTCGTGTACAACTCCTCTTGCTTTATCACTTCCACAATTTTCCTTAACCGTCGTTCGTGCTCTTCTTTACGTTGCAAATATATCAAAATATCATCAATGAATGCTATGACAAATTTGTCAAAATAAAGTTTACAGACTCGGTTCATGAGTTCCATGAACACTGCCTGCGCATTCGTTAGCTCGAAAGGCATAACTAAGAATTCATAATGGCCGTAACGAGTCCGAAACGCTGTTGTTGCAATGTCCTCCTCTTGGATTTTTCATTTGGTGAAAACTATATCTAAGATCAATTTTCTAAAAAATAAATCGCCCCTTGCAGTTGATTAAATAGATCATTTACTTCGAAGAAGTGAATACCTATTCTTGATCGTCACTTTATTCAATTCTCCCTAATCAATACATATCCTAACACTTTCGTCCTTCATTTCCCAAATAACACTGGCGCACCCCATGGTGACTAACTAGGTCGTATGAATCCTTTATCCAACAATTCTTGCAACTGATTGGATAATTCTTGCATCTCGGACGGTGCAAGTCGGTAGGGTGTTTTAGCAACAGGGCCAGCTTGAGGTATTAAATCGATCCTGAATTCGACCTGTCGGGTTGGCGGTAATCCAGGAAGTTCTTCTGGGAAAACTTCTGGATATTTACGTATCACCGGAGCATCTTCTATATGTTTTCTTTTAAATCGTACACCTTTCTCTGTATCTAATCGCTTCATCGTCCGAAAGAGAGCTTCTAATCATCTTCTTTTCATATTTGATTTCAGCTTCATGTTGAGTTAGCCAATCTATATTAACTATTACGTCAAAACTTCTTAACTTTACTTGGTCGTAGGTTAATAAGGAAAGGTTAATCGTTCAGAGTAATAGGGCAATTCCGAACAATTTAGTTAACCATTAGGGATTTACCGTTAGCGATTCTACAGTATAGGGTTCTATAGTTTCACTAATCGGTATCTTTCCAAATGATAGGAGGTTAACAGGAACTAACCTCTATCGGCGACCGTAAAAATATCACTGAAGCCTATTGATTTAAAACTACAACATATTTAATACCACCTTTGGATCATGACGTGCTTTATTCGAATTACTCACAAAAGCACAGCTCCTTGCTTGATCAGAGGTTGATGCTTGTCATGAGGTTCGTCTGCTAACGACACCTTGGTTCAACTTTGGGCAATTTCTCTTGAAACGTTCTGTACTGCCACATTCATAGCAAGTACAACTGTTTGGCATAATTTGATTCTTTGGATGGATTGTTATTGAAGCTGTTGGGTTCGGAGTGGTTGTACACGAATGGGTTGGGGTTGCCGGTTCACACGGCTTCAATTGGTTCTACAATTGGGGCATTACGTCCATCTTTACCACACCTGTGGCCTACTATCACCCGATATTCTTCTTCCTGCCGATAACCATATTTTCCACATTTAGGGAAGGACCCTTCATGCGGTTCATGTTTTCACACCGGAACTAGTCTTAGTATAATTCTGGGTTGTAGGACATACCTACTTACTCAAAAGCCTATCTTGCACTATACCTTTATCACTTCTCTTCTTTAACACTCGACGTCTCATCTAACGTCCTTCCAGTCCACTTCCCATAGAGTCAAATATATCAATGCTGGCTTGTGACACAACCCTTCCAAAGGTTGTACATTTTACAGGATTGACTATACTCCTTATCGATGGAGTTAGTCCCCAATATAGCGTTCACTTCGCTTAGTTTCAGGAGTAATTAGCCATGTTACCAGACATGACAATTCCTTCAAACGATTAGCGTGTTCTAAGGGACCAGCACACAACATTTCTATCTTCCATAGCTCAGTTTCCAATCTCTGAACTTAATTACTCGAATAAAAGTGCTCTAGCACAAGAATTTTAAATTCTGACCATATCATCTGAGTAATAATTTTCTAACTATAATTTCGTACCATCGTGTTCCATCACGATACAACATAATCTACCAACATATCTGTAGCATATTTCACTACACAATGTTCTAGACTCTTACCAATATCCTTAACCATTTCGATCTTTTCTATCCACTCGCTAATCTATTCCTCCCTTTACCATCAGTAAACTATTAATAATTTCCTTAACACAACCACAAACATATCCTTCATACCGGATCTAATTCATTACGACTACTATTCATTTTTAGTTTATAACTAATACTTGTAGTCATAATAGTATTCGGTGGGACATTATCACTCTTAGTAATACCACTAAGAATTGAAATATTCATATTCATGTGATTGCTCGATCCATATTCTGCGATCACATTTGCATCAACACTAGCAGTGATCTGTGATACGACATTCGGTATCATCATCTGCTATCTTTGAGCAATCAACTGAATCATATCAATCTCCATCATTGGAGTTACTCCCTTTATGTCATTCTGCCGTACTCATCCCGTACGCAGTAATCAATATTAATCTCACCGTATAACTCGTTACCAGCTCAATCATAACAAAAGGTACACATACACACCAAATATTATCATACATATTACACATACCAGTATCTAGTATATACGTCCCACAAATATAATAGCATATGGACTTAACCTAACGTCGGTTAACGTTTAAGTATGTTTCATAATTCTTGTCACCAACTGACATATAGATCTTTCTCAACAAAGATTAATGTTTAATATACTTGATTTCAATATCCTTCTGCATGACAGCATAACCGATACATGCTCACCGTGAGCACCAAACGATTACGTACCACGGAGTTATAATATCCGTGTCTATTTGTATATCCGGCATACACGGTATACCACCTACGAACGAACAACCAACTATTTCATAAAGATTCCAACACCTCTTTGTGTATGGGTAATCATTCTATTCGAGTATTCATGGGTATAGGCATCTAACGGATGTAAGGATAACATAGGGAGTTGCAAGGTTCAAGGTAATCGCGCAACATGGGTTGCCTTCAAATATTATCAATTACTATTATGGGAAACTCTATCACTTGCTCAGTCAATGTTCTCAGGCGTTCTAGGTTCACTAAAATCGGTAATTCTCGATCTGGAGGTGGTATGTCTCATATGTTTAAGAGTGAGAAATACACATATATATTTCTATATATTATTTTATCTGCTCATTTATTATCAAATTTATTATTATTATTATTATTATTATTTTTATTTTATTTTATTTTATTTTATTTATTTATTTATTTACCTTAATGGAATAAGAATGGGTTCAGGTACAGGTCCGCCCGTACGTGAGGGTCGTCGGTTCGGGCGAACATAGGGGGTTATTAGGATATACGGTACCGGTATTGGTAGGGTAAGGGATTTATCAATTTTGGTTGGGAGTGACGGTTACTAGATATTTCTGGTTCATGTCAAACGGGAGATCTAACTTGGTACTATCATAACTATAGCCCGATAAGTCAGACTTATCATCAACCGATGCTCTAGAAATTTCAGCATCCTTGGTACTTTTATTATTTCATCCCCCGGTTCCTTATCCGGGTCCTATTTCTCAATACATGTACCCACAAGATACGTACATATATATATATACACATTATCACACATAATTAATATTATATACTTTACACATATGTTGCCATTTTTACCTATTAATGTTCCCCGTGACTTCCCCCGAATTCCCTCGTGCGGACAAGTCTGTTATTATGTTCCGGACCATAATAACTCACTTGTCCATCCAAGTTCATCCAGATCTCGTCACTATAAATTATTAGTTGATATTCAGATCTTATAATACTTGAGCTACTGGTTATATTTTAGGTATCTTTTAAAGACATCCTAATTCTTTATAACCAATGGCTCTGATACCAAGTTCTGTAACACCCCGTAACCGCAGCGGAAACGTAAACGGGATGCAACAGACACCTCTGATATCAACCACATTGTTTATAAAGAAAACTGAATACATTAATATACATTAAATTACATTATCTCATATTTCATTACCGTCTAGGTGATACACACATCATACAATACGATACATAATTCTATTTATTATAATGTATCCTAACATCCCGCACGCAAATCTTACACACATCAAGCACTTAGCACGTAAGCAATCACTTCATCTTAATCGTACCTGAAAAGCATGTGAGAAAACGGATCAACTACGAATAGTTGGTGAGTTTCACAATTTGAGTAAACCATGATAAATCCATATCATAATATAATATTATCGATGTAATTATGCTGAGCCGACAAGTGAAACCTCTGACTATCCACACACAACCCCCGTGGCATACTCCGCCCACGGACCTGCCCCAAACCGCTATGTCTAACATTACATAGCAAAATATATATAACAACAAAATAGACATGTGCAACTGGCTGGGAAACATCAGCAAATCCATGCCGGACCAGTTGGGTTTGTCAGACCAATAGTACTACCCACACTCTACCGGCTTTCAGTTAATCACTCGTGTTCCGGGGCCTTAGAATGTTAGCAACTCAGACAATTACCATCTTAGTACATTTCCGTACGATTCCCGTACAATAAAATATATATAAATCCACGCAAATCCATGCGTTCAGTATGTACTTAAACATTTCAGTAGTAACATGCTTCCGCCCCGAGAAAATATTTAAAAACAATTCAGAAAAAGGGGCTCGTGAAACTCACCTTAGCACATGCAAGCAGGTAACAACAATCATTATCAGTTAACACGTCCAATCTGTAATATGATCCCTACGATCGTTATTATACAATTATAGTTTATATAATCTTTAACCGTGTTAACCAGTACATCTGGGGACACTGTTAACCCAGTACTGTACCCATTCCGGGGGCAATGTTAACCCAGAAACACTTCTCCGGACTCAGATTGTGATATCGTTTAGAGTTTACTAGTCAAAATTACTATTAGTCGTTTTTCCCGTTTTGCGTGCCTAGCACGGTTATCCGTTTTTACGTTTCAAAAATGAGTTTGGTCACACACGACCCGAAAATAGTGGTTGACTGATAATTTAATTAAAGTTATGAAATTAGAGCTCGGTTTAGACGCCCCGATTGGCCGCGGAACTTGTTTCCGTCTTTGGTGCACCGGAAACTGTTAAATCGTTTAAAATTACCCAAATCATCCGAATTATTTTCGGATGATTTATTTTTACTTGTTTAACTCAGTTATATGAAAATAGTTCATTTTTAGGGTTTTTATACACCAGTCAGTTCGTCTACCCGAACTTTGCTGGTTTACGCGTTTTATATTATAAAAGTTCACTTTTATTCCAAATAAATATCCGTTCATCCTCGGATCTTGAGATTTTGCACAAATAACATTTTGACAGTGGGGAATTTTTTAAAAATATTTCTAGAATAGATTTTTTATATTTAAAATTTATTTATCTATTTTTAAACACCATTTAAACACTAAATATGTCGTAAATACCAAACGAACTTAGAAAAATCCCAAAATCCTGGATGTCCCCTGACAACCACATAGTCCCCTGTAATTTTTCCAGAACCAAAATCTTCTTTTTACATGCCATTTTCACTAAAACCGAGCTAGAAAACCCTAGAACTCGTTTAACCGAAAAGCCTACTTAGACTTCTCCAACTGACCTAAATTTTGTGTGTGACTTTTACATAATATAAAAAGCTTATCTGCAATTTTCCAGAATTTTTTTATGATATTTAACTATTTTTCACCATTTTTAGCCAAAACCGAGCATTAAATTCACCAAATAATCATCCTTTGTCCAAAAATTACCAAAAATTCACAGAACTCATATTTTCATGTAGTTAACACCTCTGTAAAATTTCATGACCTAACTCTAAACCCTTCACAATCTGTCCAAAAACTCATAACCGAACATAAACCGAATATACCTTTCGATCTCCGCCACTACAAGCTACAAACTCGTTTTTCCGCCTTATCTACCACTAAATACAGAACCTACAACCAACATACCCGCAATACCAAGCAAGTTACACTCACGATCAAGCCTCTTACACTATAGTTTCGGTTATTGTTTCAAAACTAAAGTTTAAACCATAAAAATTCGTTTTTGGTTCGTTTAACTCCTTTCTTAGACCAAGATCCCTTGTATAACCCGTATACATCACTTGATCATGCAAGAATCGGTTTTCATCTTTGAAACCTCATTTTCTTGCAAATAAACTCAAGAAACGAAGATGAAAACGTAAATAACTCGATCCTTACCGTGTTTTTTTTGCTACAAATCTCGGTTTTTGATCATAATGTGGAGAGGAAGATGGAATGTTGAATGTTTGTGTTGAGAAAAAAAATAATAAGGATAAGGGGTTAATACCCCCATCCGATCGGATCACATAGGAGGGTGGGGTGGGACCCACCTTTCCATTCTTAGCCACCAATTTAGATTTCGGCAATCTGGATAATGTTTTGGATAATCTGGTTCAGTTCGTTTTTCGGTTAAATGTTTAATTCGGCTTAAAACGAGGCTAAAACGGTCGTTTTCGGCTTAAAAATGAAATTTATATAAAACCGATTTAAAAACTTTAAAAACTTAAACCATGACATTTATTAACTTAAAACATCATATTATTAATAATTATGCATCTTTTTCGGCTTGATCGATCGTCTCTTGCTCGGTTTGGTATTAAAGGTTTCGTCTAACGCACCGACGTACCATTAAATCGAAATTCTTTTTCTGTGCCGTACTTTACTTATCCTGAAGCATTAATGCTTCGTAAAATCACTAAATATTATAGATATGGTCTATAATTGAACCCTCGATTCGTTCGGGTTTCAATAACTATCAATTGATTAATCGCATATTCAATACGATGAATTATATATTCACGTACAATCAATACAGTGAACCATGTATTCTCGTATAATTACTATGGTGATCCATGTACCCGACATTAAATATAACGTAACTATTGTCTACCGGTTAGAGTATACCTGGTTTCGTCGGAATCGTTACATAAGGTGGTAGGGAAACAACTGTAAGGAAGTTGAGGGTGTTTAGGAGTACTAAAGGTGAGAACGAAGAACTTCTTAAGGTTCTTAAAAGAGAGGGAGCCGAGAGGATGAGAGGAGCTGTGGAGAGTGGTGGCTTACGGTGGTGCATGGTAGCCGTGAGAGAGGGCGGGTGGATGGTGAAATGTGATCTCATTGTGGTTCTTGGAGGTGGTAAGGTGGTAGGGAAACAACTGTAAGGAAGTTGAGGGTGTTTAGGAGTACTATACGGTTATAAACAAAACAAATAAGAAGTTGGTCTTGAAGTCTTTGTTAGTGTACTTCCAGTTTACACTTGAGGATGACTTTTGTGAATTTATATAGGACAGAATATGGTCTTTCAATTAAGCAATCATGTAAATTTGTATGCATGTGTGCATATGGAGTTTGAGTGTAAAATTGATTGAAAGAAAATAGAGTATGAAAAGAAATATCAAAATAATTCAGGTGTGTTGAGAATTTAGTCTGAAAACTAGGAAAGAAGGAAAAGAGGGATGATCGAGTGGCCACGTGATGGAAAGAAGGAAAAGAGGGATGATCGAGTGGCCACGTGATGGGTAAGGTAATTGTAATAATTTGATTTCTTTATTTTAATCCATCTTGGTCTCTGGATTTGACTTGTCTGTTCTTTAATTTATTTCCAAATACCTATGCTCTCTGTTTGGAGAATACATTGAGAGATGATTATTGGTAATATTATAAAAAGAAAATAGGATTTTCAAAACTATCTATTTGGTAACTTTTTAACTCCACCAATAATTGAGTGGTTGTAAGTTTGTTGGACGGTTGAGTTGTGATATTTTATTTCTTTCGTTTTTTTATATTATTTATTCATTTGAGATTAATTGTAGTGTTTGTATACTTTTTACAACAGAGAAAACAAACTAAGTTATTTAAAAGTTTGCTAGATATTTTTGTTAGTTTTACATGTTTAGTTATATTAAGTGTCAAACGAGCCCACTACATTTAGCGTATGATGCTACTATGTAACCGTATGTGTGTATATATATATATATTGGCTTTTTATTAACTTGAATGCTCATAAAAATTTCTGCATTCGATGTGCGAATATTTTATAAAAACATTTATGAAATCTAATCTTCTAGTATAGGATTGAACCCTTCCGGTTCAATTAAATACATGTTCGAGTCGTTTAATGTTATCACCAATGTGCAACGCCCGTATTCATCAGATAAATCCGAAAATTCGAGTAATGCAACTAAAATAAATTACTTATATGCAATTGTATCTTGTATATGCAGGCCTATGCTAGACTCATCGTGATTAAACTTAACAAAATTTAATCATGCGGGAATTAACGTTAAGAAAATATTATTAATCATTATACGAAAAACGACTTGATTTACGGAGTGTCACATTGCAGCCGTGAAAACTGACTGTTCGTGGTGATAGAGGTGGGTGATTGTGGTAGTGGTAATGGAGGTGGTTGGTTGGGTGGTGTTGGTATTAGATGTTAGGGTATTATAAAGAAGATGATGAAGTGGAGACATGGACCCACAACTTTAAAAAAAATGCCACATCAGTAAAAACATGTCATGTCACCAAAAAAACTAACGGAGTTAGAGCCCGTTAAGTTCGGGAGTGACAGAAGAAAATAAGTTACAAGTTGGGAGTGTTGAGTAACAAATCGTTAGTTAGGAATGTTATCTACCAAAGAGTAAAAGTTTAGAGTATTAAAAACCAATATCCCAAATAAATATTAAGATTTTAACTTTCACCTTCTATGAGCTATTGACACAAACAAACTGACCCGTTTGCAATTTTGTTAAGAATTTTTCTTAACTACCACTGGATGCAAATTAAATCTGCAGATTAAAAATTTTACCTTATGTGAGCTATTGACATTACCAAATCGACAACTTAAAGGGGAGCTTCTTTGTTTGTATGTTTAGAAACTAATAGATTTAGATGGGATTTCATCACTTCTTGATTTTTTTCTCCAATTTCTCTTACAACCATATGATGTTAGTGCTTTAAGGCCTCTAAGCCATACCCCCGCTTCATCTTTATCGTTAAATATTTATGAAACCAAAATGAATTTCAAGAATAAAAATACAAATCTCAAAATTTGTTGGTAATTGGCAGATAAAAGGCCGACGATTGCAAAATTGGTATAAAAAACAATGTCATAATGAACAACAGTTCCTACCAAGTTGAACTGTTACTAACTGTTGGAATTATATGCATCTAGTAATTGCATGTTGACCCGTATTTGAAACTATTCATATTTAGTAAATGCTAAATAGATAATCAAATTGGTCAAAGTTTGGCCAGTTTGTTGCATATAACCTCAAAAATATTTTACTTAAAAAGATGTATATTAATGAAAACAAATAAATTCTTTAAAAATACATATTTCAAAGACTAACCCTTTGGCCTGTTAATATACGGATTGTGATGAATTAAACGAAAACATGATGAACAAACTTTTCCAAGTATATCGGCCTTCCGAGGAAGATTCTAAACAAAAAAGTGTATGAGGCGGGTTGAAGTGGATTATGATGTGCGTCTCGCAGTTTCAAGAATCTTGTCTCACCAAATCAAAAGTCCATATTTAAAGCTAATGCAGTTGTTTCGTGACAATAAGCAAACAAGAAATCAAGTTGACTTCCAGAACAATCTACATGTTAAATGAATAAATTAGGGTGTGTATGGGTCGATTTTGGAATCATACCGAACAAAAAAGAAGCGATTTTTGGGTTTTCGAAATCCGTTGGTTTTCAAATTTTCAACTTAGTTTCGATTTCACCATTTGGGCTTGAAAACTTAAGGCCGAAAAATGACCCAAGATCCTTTTATTGATTAATGATTAAGTGATATCACCCATTTTCACATATATTATTTTGGCTACACCATTTATTGATTTCTTATAAATTACTTAAGAGTCAAGGCCGGCCTAACTTCATTATAAACCCAAGCTAAGACTTTGGCCCCCCAAACATTTGAGGCCCCCATTTTAGAAAAAATATATAATTAATATATATTATATCTTATGTTGTTAGCTAACAATTCTTGCTTTAGTTTGGTGGTAGATGTCCAAAAGATTGGCTGCTGACTTTGAGCAGTCCATGTTCGATTCTCTCTGTCTCTCTGGAATCTCTTGAATCATTTTTTTTCAACTGGTAAATGGCAAAAAAAAAAAAAAGAAAAAAAAGAAAACTTGCTGCTTTAATCATTTTTTCAAGATTTTTTTTTAGTACATTATGGCAAGAGCATACGCCACATGGTTTTCTTTATTATAATTTTATTTTTCAATAATGCTTCACCTATTTAAATAAAAGTAATTGTTTCATAAAATGCCACCCTAAAGATATTGAGATAACCATAATATTTTATCTTGATTTGTCATTTTATTTGACGAACTTGGCCCATCTTATGCCAAAATGTAGTTTATAAGTTTGTTACGAACTTAATGTTATATGAAAATATTTACATAGTTTATAAATTGGTTTGAAGCGAATAAGTTCCTTGGATAGCCAATAGAAATAAAAAATAAGGACCTAAATATTATTTAAAAAGGCCCCAATTTTTTTTCGTTTTAGGCCCCCAAGTTGGGCCGACCCTGTTAAGAGTAAAGTGCAAAATGTGCCCTTGTGGTCTAACGCGTGGGCGTTTGTTTTTATACATTAAGCGTACACCCCTTCATAGATGATAGACCACACATAAAGTAATTTATTTAACAATTCCCGATTTCCGAGTGTGAACATTATATAATTTTGAATATTTACCTTCGAGTCATTCTCATAAAAGATTTCGCCAACAATTTCACCAGCAACATCTTCAAGGGTTACAATCTGCTTGTTAAGAAACAAAGTTAAAGTCAATTCTTGCCTAAACATGTTAAAATAAAAAATAGGCAAAAATAAAAGTCAATCAACATACACCCATGGGTCCTCCACATTCGTTAAGATCAAAAACCATATGAACCTTCCTAATTCAAAATTCCTTCAAAAGATTCCATACTAAGTTCATGGGGTATACTCTAACCCCTAAATAGGTTAAAATGACATAGCACTTTAAAGACGGATTAAGCCACTCCCCACTTGTGTTAAATGTGTTAAAAAGGCCTATGGGTTATGCTTTTGACGGTTTAAAATGAACATTATGTATTAATTATGTATTAATTACTAATTGATTTGTTATATTAACTATGTGTTAAATGTGTTAAACCATTTCCTTTGAATGACATAGAGTGAAAGAGAAAAAAATGATGATGTGGAGCTTATGTGAAATTAAGATAAGTTAGAGTATACCCACTGGCCTAATATTGAATTTACATAAAATTGTAGTTCATTTAAGAGTCATGTGGACTATATTTATAATATGTTGGTTTTACTATACCAGGAACAAAATAGGCAGGCTTGTGAGCCACTTCTCAAATATAAATCATTGCATAGAACAAATTTAAATACATACTTTAAACACACACCAGTTTAAACAAACCAAATTATTGACTTTGCACATAAACCAAATCATTCACTTTACACATAAAGCAGTAAAATGTCTTAACAACACATACAATTGAAGCAACTACAATTAATATGCCAATTTTCACATGAATATATACGAAAAACCAAAATTACAATTCCATATATGAACATTACAAAAACCAAATCTTCAATTTTTGATTTTTTTTACACCATTCGGTTTTGGGTTTGGTTTGGTTGGTTTTGCCATTTAAGCTTGAAATTGTTTTGCTCAAAATAATGAATTTTGACCTAAATCATTTTTAGTTTAAGAACTAATTGATTATTATACATTTGGGTTATATATTTGAGTTACATATGTATTTAATTGTTATAAATTACTTAGTATAAAAAATGAAAATCTATAAATTCAGTTATGTCATTTTTTTTCCTTTTCGGTTTCACTACGTGAAAATTGACATTTGGTCACGCGAAAAAAGTGTGGCCATAGGCCATTAGGCACACACATTTGGTTCAGGTCATATGTGACCAAAGGTCGCGACACTGGAGGTATGATATGGCCACACACAGTTTTTAGTGGCCTTATGTGGTTATAAGTGTGGCTAAAGGGTACATGCATTAGTTGCTGGCCATCAAGAAGCCTCTCCAATAAGTGTGGCTAAATGGTAGAAAATGGCCACATGACTATTTACTATAAGTGATCATTGCACGTATAGAGCCACATGAATTCATGTTTCACCTACATGAATTTTATAATAATGTGGCCAATAGGGTTGTGTTAAGCGTGCATTGTGACCTATACCGTGTGAATATAGCAAAGCAATGGCCACTTAAATTTAATAATAGTGTGGCTAATTATATCATATATACACTGGATATTACATTAAAAGTGGCTAAAAATGTTTACTTGCCACTCAAACACTCCTTTGTAGATTATAGTGTAGTTATTGTCTTACCGTTTGTCACACATAATGCTTTTCGTAATTTAAAGTGTGGCTATTGTCAAACTTTTCGTCACACATAGTGAGGTATTGTGTGGCTAATCATATCATATAGACACTGGAGGTTATTGTCAACGTGGCTAAAAATGTGAACTTATCAGTCAAACACTCTTTTGTAGTTTGTGGTGTGGCCATTGTCTTACCGTTTGTCACACATAATGCTTTTCCTAATTTAAAGTGTGGCTATTGTCAAACTTTTCGTCACACATAGTGATGTATGTGTGGCCAATCATATCATATAGACATTGGAGGTTATTATCAATGTGGCTAAAAATGTGAACTTGCCACTCAAACACTCTTTTGTAGTTTGTGGTGTGACCATTGTCTTACCATTTATCACACATAATGCTTTTGTAATATAAAGTGTGACTATTATCATACTTTTGGTCATAGATAAATGTGGCTATTTCATAAGTTTAACAAACCCAATAACATAAATTCAAAACGAGTTTACATTACCAAACCTTCACTAATAAGTTATAAATTCAAAATATTTAAAACTACTACTAATTACTACCGACCTCAAACTTTCTCATAAACTCATGAAATTGTTTTTGCCTCCCTTCTTCATTTTCCTTAAGTTATTTTTCCATTTTTTCCATTCGTTGCACTCGTTCTTTCAACTCATTTCTTAACTTCCTTTCATTTTTTTGTTATTTTTCCATTTCGGCTCTAACTTTTTGAACCTAAAATTGTTAAAATATTAGCATCATAACTAGTAAAGGTTTAATGTGAGGCGAAACCTCAAAGCCAAGTAGGGGTGTTCACGGTCCGGTTTTCGCGGTTTTTCGTCAAACCATAAACCAAACCGTTGGTAACGGTTTTTGATTTATGTAAACCAAACCAAACCGTATAACTTTTAAACCGAACCAAACCAAACCAAACCAAGCAGATATAAAATAATTAACTAATATATTACCCAAAAGAGAGCAAACATGCGAGCGATCACATTCTTGGCACCATTCTGAATGTAGCCCAATGTTCATCATAGTGCTCGATGAGTATTTTTATGATATTCCTATATATGAATCTCATGACTCGTAAACCTATAATATTGAAATAACCAAGTAAGTATATTTGTAACATAAATAATGAAAATGTTATAACTAAAAACATACCTATCCCAAATCTGTACAATAAATTTCTTCCCAGAGGTATCCCGAGGCACGATAGATGACGTGTCTCCCACAAGTATACATTTGTAGACCATCGACATCGCCACTACCAACACCATCCTCATGTGATCCAGCAAGTGATGCCCCACCATGATGGTTTTCACCCTTCCTAGGTACCGTGGTACGTCCCCGCGTAGCACGACGACTATCACACACAATCACATTAGACATAATGTATACACAAACACAAACTTGAATCGATGACTCGTTGTAATAGAGTTTTCTCAAAACCAAATGAATGCATTTGATTCACTAACTGTTACCTAGTACAAGTGTTTTAAGTTATGAGAATATGTTCAACAACACATGACTCTAAGACCCACGTATGAACTCTCACACAAACACAAACTTGACCCGACAAATCGTTGGTGATAATAAGTAATGTCAACAGTACCAAAGTCCTTAAATGTATCCACACATCATATCATGGCAAAGCAACCAAATATTCATCATACAACTTAACTTATGATCATTCAGTTCACGAGACAGATTCTGGCATGTAAAAACTGATTTTTTTTACAAAGAAAAGATTAAGGATAAATTCTACAGAATTTACCACAGTAGGATATATGAATCAGGTTCTCAAACAATTTTTATTATATTTTTCTCATGCATAGAAAACTCACAATAATTCAACCATTACATATAGGTACTAATAGTTCAGCAGATTGCGCAACAAAAACTAATTTAATGGTTCTATCAACTCATTAAACCAAATTGTGTAAGACCAATTGGGTTATCTTTTAAACTCATAATACTAAGTTCCAGAAGTGGAACCAATCCTTTTGGGTTTGTCATTAGGAAGTTATGGTGTCCGAAAAATGGACCAGAGCATAACTCCTTGAATCATCTTTGACATATGTTTTTGTAAAATCATAAAAGGTATTCAACACTCATCCAAAAATTACAAAATTTATCGTTCTGGAAACTAGACTCAGATTACTATATCGTAAAATCAAGAATCGATCAATAATCATTGTTTAACATTGAGTTACAGATTAATCAATAAACGAGAACGAATCTGTCAGCCAACTGTTCTCAACAAAACTCAAACCCTAACATGTTTATGACATCTCTAGGGTTCTAATTAATCATGTTAAAAACCCCCATTAGATCTGATCGCAGGATGGTTGATGAAGTTTGGAGCAAGAAGCAAAGTGATGAAGAAGAGTAATGAGCTTCAATCGATGTTTATGGATTAGGTTTGTAATTGAGAGGAGGTGAAGGTGATGGTCACATGAAGCATAAGTGTGGCCATTAACTAATAATAGTCACATTTGTTGTTTTGCTGTCATATTAGCTTTTAGCCACACATCAAATATTATAAGTGACTATCAAATAATGTTTTATGGTCACATAAACACGTAAGCGTGACCATATATATATTAGCTTTTAGCCACATATGAAACAATTAAAATGTGACCATTAAATGTTAATAGTCACGCGTTTTGTTTTAATGTCACCGTTAGCTTTAAGTCACAGATAAAAACATATAAGTGGCTAACAAACAATGTTATATGGTCACATTGACCCGTAAGTGTGAAAATATGTATTAGCATTCAGCCACATCATTGAAACCTATTGTGGTCGTAGATCACATTCGGCCACACTTTTCTAAGTGTGGCTAGTAACTATCACATTTTTTTGTTAAAGTGTGGCTAAAGGTTTCGACCAGCTGTGTACAGGTATGTTTTTTAGTCACACGACCAAACATGTGTGCCTAAAGCTCCGAACATGTGTAACTAAGGTTCAGAACATGTGTGTTATTGTCAAATGAACCAAACATGTGTGGCTAAAAGTTCAAGCAGGTGTGTTTTTTTGTCACAAAAATAAAAGTTGTGTGGAGGAAACTATGATTGGTGACCTTTAGCCACACATTTAATCTGAAGTGTGGTAAACCGATTTCAGCACATGTGTGGCTAAAGCCCTTTTTTCACGTAGTGTTTCTATTACTTGGAAAACCAAATCATAATTTCAGTTTTTTTACGAAATCATAAAACCGAAATGTCGGCTTTTATGTTTAAGTCTAGTTTTTTCAGTTTGGGATCGGCTTATCCGGTTTTATCGAGTTCTATCAACTAAAGTAGGGATGAGATCAATAAAAAAAGACAATGAGTAAAACCATATACCGAAGGTCGAAGTTTGCTTCTGCACAATCTGAACATCGGTAATCTGTAGCACCAGTTTCAAATGTGATCTCTACATTGTACATCAATTTAGTTCACTATTAACCAGACCCAATAACCTCACCAATTAGATTTATAGCACAAATTATGCAACCAAATAACAACAAATGAAGTAAATCTTCAAACAATTAATAAATCTGATAAAAAAATAAAGAGACGATCAAAATACACATACAAAGACCGCAATAAACTTTTACCTTCATTGGAAAAATTTGCTGGAGACGCAGCCTAGGTTGTTGTAAAATAGACGACGACATCTTAATAGATTTAAATATCAATTGATCGCTTAACAACTCAATTAAGGGCGGTGGTGTTTTATGATAAATCATAAGCCTTATAGGGTTTGTTTGCAATCAGATGAGAAGGGAGCAGAGGTTGATAAGGGCGAAGGATAGATTTGGGATGAGGATCGGTTGAGGGAGGCATGCTTTAGGGTTACATATGTAAGAGGTGATATGACCCGGATATCCATGTTTCGTGACCCACGAGACCCGCGAAAATTAAAACTGGAATCAATGAGAAACCTTAATTCATAAACAAAGCATTCTGGTAGCTCTAAGAGGGGTGAGGAGCGACGTGAGAGCGACACATAGGATTTATTGGTAACAATTATATAGATAGTTGGATAGGATAATGATGTGCCCGAAGTGGTATATAAAATTTTAGCAAATAATGACCAAGCACTACGAGTAATAAAAACCTAGAATACCCTAAACCAAACCACTAGAAACAGGCAAGTGAACCTATCGGGTGTAGAATAGCTATGGGAAGACCGGGAATATCGAACCCTAGAGACACTTATTAAATTAACGAGACTAGTTCTAAAAGCTAATTTAAAGTAATAATTAAGAAAATATATATTTTTAGATTTCTATTTATTTTATTTTAAAAGCTAATAATTAATTAAACTAAATATTATATAAATTAAAGTAAACTAGAAAATTTAAATTACCGAATAAAAACTTAAGTAAATACAAATATGAGAACAAGAGTTACCTAGGCAAGGAATCTGAATTGTGATGACTCGGGCTTTTATCGGTTACGGGAAAAAAATGCTATAGGAACCGAAAATCTAAAGGTATGAAGCTCTAGGAAACTTAATGGATCCTTAATCACTCTCAAGGTGTCACCGAAAAAGAAATCTTAAGAGATCATGTAAAAACACCGGCTTATTAGTTCACCTGTCAGTTCACCAACTATGATTAATTACCCTAGAAAAATAGCTAACCCGTCAGTTTCACTATCTCAATGCACCTAAGTACACGGGGTGGTTTATGAACAGTTTAAAGGACACGGGTAAACTGTGAAATTAAGGAAAAAATAGGCAAACCTCCTGTCAGATAATTTAACCTAAAACCCTAACAACGCAGACAAACCCGACAACTTATCACCCGTCGGATATTTAAGCTAGTAAGAATATAAACTTCTAATAATATGCCAAAACTCAGTTTCTATGGTAAATGAACTCAATAAACCATAAACAAGTTGCAAACACACAGTAAACAACCCTAACATGCAACCTATAATTGTAAGACAATCAATAAAGTAACATGTGAAACATTCATTTAGACACAAATAAAAAGTAAATACGCATTAGACACATCCAATAAAACTAATCAAAACTTTTAATTAATCAAAATCCCAAAGACAAAACCCGAAAACCGATAAGTCCAAAGCAATCAACAAAACATCATCACAAGCCTAGAAAAACTAAAAGAGTTTAGCCAACAACCATGTTCGAAACAAGAAAATAAATAAGTTTAACAATTGATGTCATAACAAAATAATATGATCAAAATCAAATAATAATGATTGAAGGTAAAAGAAAAACAACTCTTTCTTTCTTTCTCTGGTGACTCCAAAGTCAAACCACAAACAAATTAACTACTGTTCACCCAAAAATCCAAAAGAGAGAATAATGATAATAATGATTCTTGCGCAGCTGCTCTCTCTCTGACTTTGTTTCCTCTAGTCACTCACGTAGGGTTTTTAATATTAATAATAATATTTTTGTATTGCGCTGTGTGTATTCCCATTTCCCACCACGCAAAACAAACCTCTCCTAGGTTTTTATAATAATATAACCATAATACCAAATGTGCTAGTTCTGTTTTGTTCGGCCCTTCCGTTTCTTCCAAAGCTTGCGGCCCAAACAAAAATTTGATGTGCCCAATTATGTCAACTGACAAAACAAACTGACGAATGTTAACTCAATTATTATTATTTTTATTTTTGCATCCATGAATATTTTCTTATCAATTATTATTGTATTAAAAAAATAAATCATGCTAATATTATAAATAACAATAACACCAGTAATAAATTAAGTCAATTCGAATACTCTCTCGTCAGTTTCACGTTTAATAAAAATCACCATATTAGTCCGTTGTCTCATGAACCCTTAAAACTCACATATGAACCAAGTAATAATAATATAAAAAAAAACATGGTTCAAAAGTACTCAAAAGTGTAGGAAATATATATAATAATATGTATATTTTAGACCATATCAGATAGTGCCCCGTATTACACACGGGTGGAAAATATAAAAAACGTCAAGTGAATGTTAATCTTATAGATTGCAATGACTGTTATATTACGAGTTACACAAAAAAGCACCACCTTTTTAGCGTTCAATTGTTTTGACTCTTTCATTATACACAACATGTTGCTAATTCGTTAAAAAAACAAAAAAATGTTCAGTTTGAATATGCCTTTGTTGTATACGTATTAAGTAAGCGAGTAAGCTTATTTGTTTTCAGATAGATGTCATTTATAAGTAAATTAAAGTGTTTAATTGGTGGAATATAGCTTTGTGTATAAGGAAATTAATTATAAACTCAATTTAAAATTTAATGTTCTGAAGTTCATAAAGGTAAGTTTAAAAAGTTCATATCACTGTTATTAAATTTAATTAGGCAATATAATATGCAATTTTTAGTAACAACAACTATTTATATGCAAAACTTGTTGTATGTTAACAAAAAAATATATCTTATAACAGTTGATTAAACTTAGTGAAAGTAGTATAATCAAGCCATCTTTGATTATTCAATAACAAAACTTTAATATGATAGTAGTATATCAAGCCATCTTTAATTATTCCATAACAAAACTTTAACATGATAGTAGTATAATCAAGCCATCTTTAATTATTCCATAACAACACTTTAACATGAAATGATAACAACAAATTTAAAAACATAATATTTTTATTTGATAATTATATCCACACGAAAGCATTTGAAAAACATAACATTCTCAAATATGAGTCATATGACGAAACAAAAAAAAAATGGAAAAAGATAAGTCACTCAAATAAAATAAAACATGAATATTCCAAAATTTAAAACTTAAAAAAACCACAACATTGCTTTTTATTCTTCATTACATGATGATCAACCATTAACATCTCATATTTCTTAAGTTTTTGGGGTTAAAAGTTAAACACCTGAACTCCTACTTTGGAGTAGCAAAATTGTTTAATGGGAAATCAGATCGCAAAATGACATGATTGAGAGAGTCACTTTTAGAAGGCTACAAATATATATTTCTTACAACCTGAGTAACATTGATCCTATTATTAAGTTCTGAAATAACACAATTATCACCAGTTAACTTGGAAATTTCATAGATATCACAACCATCTTTGAAGTTATAGTCGGCAATGTAACTTTAAACGTTAACTTTTTACACAACAAACAATTCAACTTAGCAGAAATTTCACCTAATTTATACCCAATCTGCAGTCACATTTATTAAGTAGAGTATTAGAAAAAGAAACAGCATATGAAAACGCTGAACAATAATGATCATGAGCAATACCATTTCATCGATGAAGATCATGTTAATTGAATTGATCCTTAGTGGGATGTCTACGATCATTGAGAGTGCATACTCTTATGAAATGCTTAATAAACAAAAACTACTGAATATGTTATTCAAGCGTTATGCATTTGAAAGAACCAAGGAACTACTTAAAACATTGCAAAGAGTAGATTCTATCGAGCCCCGATTTACTCACTTAAGCACACAATAATCAGTCTCGTAACCAACACAAACGTGTTGACAAGACGGTTACTAGGTCTGCTTTTGTGAAGAATCAATAAATATTAAAGGCGGAATCAATAATACTCAAATTGTTGCTAAATAGACAGAAATGTAACAAACACAATAAGTAACTCAAAAGATTTGCATTTATATTGTGAAGGATACAATGAAAATCAATTAGGGTTTCTAGGTGGAATGTTTCTATTTGTGGCAGCTTTTCCGTACAAAGATATTCTTTTCAGGAAAGAGACAGCCATCAAATCACAATATTTGCTCTATGCCCGTTGTCATAGGCGTGCCCTAAAGTTTCCTTAAATAGGCATGCCCTGACACCTTCAAGAAACCCTAATGAATAATACTAAACATATTCAAACATATTACAAAGCAGTACAAGTGTAAACAGGTCTTCGAGTAAGCTTGTAGGCTTTTATCCTTGTCGAGCAGACCTGGTAACCATTAAGTGTGCTTAGAATAGTTCTCCGAGTAAGCTTTACTTAGAATATTTTCTATAGAAAATATCCTTCAAGCAGACTTTAATCTTCATGATAATATCAATACTTTGCTCGATATATATCCTACGAGCAAACTTGTTCTTCTAGGATCCCTTCAACCTTTTGTTACTTAACTTATTTGAACAAGTCAAGTGTGTTGGTGACACTGTTGTTTGCTCGAGGCTGAACCTTGCTTGATGGAAGTCCTTAGGATAATTTCTTCAATAACTTCTTTCAAGTGTGCTTAGACCACTGTTTATTGATAAACCTTGCTCGATTCACCAAAAGACTTGGTCTTTGCTTGGTTTAGTCAAGGGTTTGCTCTAAAACAAACCTTGCTCGACTTGAAGAAAAACCTTACTTGATGAAGTGTAGCTTGCTCGAGCTAACACTCAGAAGACTTCCAGAAGATAACTTTGCTCGTTGAGTAAAATACCTTGCTTGAATTAAGTTTAGGCTTGCTCGAAGGCCTAAGTTTGCTCGGTTTCCATACTTAGTCATTTTCTGAGGAGGTTGAGAAGATTTCCATTTTCCTATGTCATATTCTTGTGCCAACAATCTCCCCTAGATTGGAACAACCTCGGCTGTACCAAAACACATGTTGGTTATATACACTTTTCAAAATACACATCAAAACTCAAAAAATAAAGATTACATTACTTAAATAAAGATTACATATTCAAAAATACTGTCATATGGACATTACACATCAAATTCAAAATACAAAAATAAAGAAACTTGTCATCTTCCAGAGCTTTCTGCCTCTAATCTTTTATCATATTTCACTGCAGCAGCCCTTTGTTGAAATTGTGAAATCTCTCTGTGGTGTGGATGTTGAGACAACAAATTCCATCTGATTATGTCATCAAGATCCTCCACATGTAGATACTCTAAGTCGGTGTCATGTTCTATAATGCCCAAGGCGAGTCCATATGAATTTCTCAAAATAAAAGATTGAGGGTATGTTTGGTTGGAGGTAATGGAATGAAGGGAGAATGGAATGGGAGAAGGAATGAAATGAACAAGGGAATGAAATAGATCATTACCATTCATTTGTCTTGTTTGGTTAACCTGTAAGAATGTAATGAATTATTAGTTAATGTTGTTTGGTATCCAAAAAAAATGTAGGAATGAAATACAAATAATAAAAACACTCTTATCTCAAAGAATTTTTTTTTTACCAAAAAAAAAACTTCAATGGCGATGGTGTCACACCCTCAAAATCCACAAACGGAGTTTTACCGTCAGAGGGTGTGAACTAACAGGATCGGAATCATTAGTTATAATCAAACACCATAAATAAAGTTTTCAAACCACAAAACATTTAAGTTTAAATAAGTGCGGAAGCGTAAATCATAAACCAAGTGTTGCGTCACGCAGGACGACTTAAAAACCCAATTAATAAAAGTTTAAAACAAGTTTTTAGAAACAATGATATTCAATCAGTTATACAATCAAACCCAATCAAACCCTAACTCATCTTAATCACCACTTTCAAGAATCTAGGGTTTTGATTAACCCATTCAATATTAAAATTAAACACCTAGAATGCATAGAGTAGTTGTTAATACCTTCCTAGCACCTTAATTCTTCAACCAAAAGCTTGAAAAATCCTTGTATGTGTGTGTATGTTTACGGCAACCAAAAAGAGAGGGAGGGGGGGGGGGGGGGGGGCGATCGGGTTTGGGAGGGGGAAAGGGAGTGTAGGGTTTTTTTATTAATTAATAATAATTATGTTACACAATGGCCCCTCTACTTCTAGTTATTAAATTTCTAGTGTAACTAATAACTCTTGACTCTTGAATTTTGTGTTCTATGTATAAATATCAAGTAACATATAACTTAACACATTATTATCAATTATTTGTCGTTTTGATATTTGTCGTTTGTTCACCAATGGTTTGAGTCAACTCGTTTGCGTTTCGGTGCAATCCCGAAAGACTACATGTGTAGTGATTGTCAAGCGTCATTTAAAACCCTAGTTTAAATGTAATGAGATGTGCGTTATAGTTCTAGTGATCTTAAGTTTGAATTGACGGAGTTTGGATTAGCGGAGTTAATATGAAATTGACGAGTGTTACATCATTCCCATGTTGAAAGAATTTTTGTCCTGAAAATTTGAGTCAAGTCGCGATGGGTGTCTGAAAAAGCAAGAAAAATTTTCAGTTTGTCATATCATCCCCTAGTAGAAAGAAATTTCGTCCCGAAATTTAATTCATACCTCTTGTGATTTCTGACGGTTTAATGGCTTTCGCGGTTTTCGGTGTTTGGTCAACCCTTCAAAAAGGTGAGGATACTTTTTCATCATTTGGTCCTCGCGTTCCCACATAAACTCTGGTCCACGTCTCGAGTTCCAACGGACCTTAACGATTGGAATTTTGCTGTGCTTGAGTGTTTTGGTTTCCCAATCCAAAACCTCGACTGGTTCTTCGATGAAGCGTAGCTTTTCATCAACTTGCAACTCGTCCAAAGGAACTGCTTGGGTTTCATCGGAAAGGCATTTCTTCAAATTGGATACATGGAATACATTGTGTACGCTACTGAGTTCCGTTGGTAAATCCAGTCGGTACGCTACCGGACCAATGCGCTCAGTTATCCGGTAAGGGCCAATGTATCGTGGATTGAGTTTGTTTCGCTTTCCGAAGCGAACTACACCTTTCCAAGGTGAGACTTTGAGTAATACTTGGTCGTTCACTTGAAATTCAAGAGGCTTTCGGCGCTTGTCGGCGTAACTCTTTTGGCGATCTCGTGCTGCTGCCATGCGGTTTCGGATTTGAACAATCTTTTCAGAGGTTTCAAGTACTAATTCTGGACCAGTAATTTGGCTATCACCCACCTCTTCCCAGCAGAGAGGTGATCGACACTTTCGTCCGTACAACGCTTCAAACGGCGCTGCTTTAATGCTTGCGTGGTAGCTGTTATTATACGAAAACTCTACCAATGGTAAGTGAGGTTCCCAACTTTTTCCGAAATCCAATACGCATGCACGCAACATGTCCTCCAAGATCTGAATGGTGCGCTCACTTTGCCCATCCGTCTGAGGATGGTATGCTGTGCTCATATCAAGGCGGGTGCCTAGTGCACTCTGTAGTGACTTTCAGAAGTGCGAAGTGAAACGGGAATCTTGATCAGATATGATTGTGACAGGCACTCCGTGTCTAGACACTACTTCTTTCATATAAATGCGAGTCAGTCTTTCCATTTTGTCCGATTCCTTGATTGCTAAGAAGTGTGCAGACTTAGTCAACCGGTCAACGATCACCCAGATGGTATCGCATCCCGTTGGTGTTTTAGGTAATCCCGTGATGAAATCCATGTAAATGTGTTCCCATTTCAACGTTGGAAGTTCCGGTTGCTGTAGCAGACCAGATGGTTTCTGATATTCTATTTTGACTCTTGCACAAGTCAAGCATTTGCTCACGTAGATGGCAATGTCGGCTTTCATGTTTGGCCACCAGTAAAGTGCCTTTAGGTCGTGATACATTTTATCTGAGCCAGGGTGGATGAAATATCGGGACTTGTGTGCTTCATCCATTACTAGAGTTCTCAACTCTCCGTATCGAGGGACCCAAATCCGGTTTTCGAAATATCGGACTCCGCCCAATTTGGTTTCAAGTTGTTTGTTCATGCCCCGCATAAGTTCTGATGGGAGATTGTCGTCTTTCAAGGCTTCGAGTTGCGCATCGCGAATCTTATCGGGTAAGTTGGCGTGAATCGTGAGTTGTAATGCTCGCACTCGTCTAGGTTTATCGATTTCTTTTCTGCTGAGAGCATCGGCCACTACATTGGCTTTGCCAGGGTGGTACTTGATGGCACAATCATAATCCTTAGGCAGCTCGACCCAACGACGCTGTCGCATGTTCAGCTCCTTCTGATCGTAGATATGTTGGATACTCTTGTGGTTGGTGTAAATGGTAAACTTGGTACCGTACAAGTAATGTCTCCATATCTTAAGAGCAAACACCACAGCTCCGAGTTTCAGGTCATGTTTCGTGTAGTTCTTCTTGTGAATCCGTAGTTGTCGAGAGGCATACGCTATAATCTTCTCGAGTTGCATCAACACGCAACCGAGACCCTGTATCGCTGCGTCACAATGCACCTCAAAATTTTCTGTTCCCTCGGGAAGGGCTAGGATAGGAGCGCTACAGAGTTTGGTTTTCAACAGTTGGAAAGCGGATTCCTGCGCGTCACCCCAATTGTACTTAGTACCCTTGTGCGTCAAGGCGGTGAGGGGTTGAGCAATCTTTGAAAATCCCTCGATGAAACGTCGGTAGTAGCCAGCCAGTCCTAGGAATTGTCGCACCTCAGTCGGAGTCTTAGGTGCTTCCCAGTTTTTGATGGCCTCTACCTTGCCGGGATCGACATGGATACCATTCTCATTGATTACATGTCCTAAGAAGTGAACTTCGCGAAGCCAAAATTCGCATTTCGAGAGTTAGCGTACAGTTGTTCATTCTTTAGCAGTTTAAGGATCAACCTCAGGTGTTCTTCGTGGTCGGTCTTGTTCTTGGAGTAGACGAGGATATCATCAATAAAAAAAATCACAAACTTGTCGAGGTACGCCTTGCATACTCTGTTCATGAGATCCATAAATACGGCTGGTGCGTTGGTTAAGCCAAAAGGCATAACTGAAAACTCGTAGTGACCGTACCGAGTCCTGAATGCCATCTTTGAAATATCTTTTTCGCGCACTCTCAGCTGATGGTAACCAGATCTCAGATCGATCTTCGAGTAGTAACTCTATCCTTGAAGCTGGTCGAACAGATCATCAATTCGGGGTAGGGGATAACGGTTCTTGATCGTCACCTTGTTCAGCTCTCGGTAGTCGATGTACATACGGAAAGTCCCGTCCTTCTTTCGGACAAATAAGACAGGGGCTCCCCATGGTGATGAGCTAGGTCGGATAAAACCTTTATCCAACAAATCTTGTAATTGAGTGGACAACTCTTGAAGCTCCGTCGGTGCGAGCCGATACTGGGCTCGTGCTATGGGTGCTGCACCGGGGGTTAATTCGATTTGGAATTCGACTTGTCGAATAGGTGGGAGTCCAGGAAAATCCTCCGGGAAGACTTCCGGAAAATCTCGCACAATCGGTATGTCTTCGATTCGCTTCTCCTTCGCAGGTTTCTAGAAAATATGAACTAAAATTGCTGGATGACCCTTTTGTAAATATTTCTGCGCCTTCATGAGGGTGATGATGCTGGTGGTCATGCCGCTCTTCTCGCCCTGGATCGAAATGATTTTGCCGGTAGGGGTAGTGATGTGGACTATCTTGTCGTGACATATAATCTCCGCTCGGTTATCGGATAGCCAGTCCATGCCGACAACGACATTGAAACTACCCAGTGTAAAAGGTATGAGGTCGATATCAAAAGTATGGCCCGACAGTTTCAACTTACATCCCGCAAGTACATGAGTCGTTTCTATAGACTTACCGTCCGCTAATTCAACACGAAACTTAGCATCTAACGGAGTTGGAGTTAAGTCTAAAAGTTTACTAAAGGCTTTCGATATAAAACTCCTATCAGCTCCAGTGTCAAACAAAACAGAAGCAAAACAGTCGTTCACAAGAAACTTACTGGTAACCACATTCGGATCGTTGTGGGCCTGGCCCGACCCAATGACGAAAGCTCTACCCTTACCACTACTTCCGCCACTGTTGCTGCCTCCATTGTTCTCATTCTGCTTTAGTTTGGGGCAATCCTTCCTGAAATGACCCTCTTGACCACACTCGAAGCACCCTTTAGTCGCCGTAGGCTGTTTAGGAGCACCCATTGCCGCTAGGTCTCCCCTACAGTCTTTGGCCTGATGACCCATTTTTCCGCATCTCAGACACTTGATACGGTCACATGAGCCAGCATGGTGATAGTTGCACTTGTTGCATTTCGGGTACTTCCCAGCATAGCCACTCGAACCCTGCCCGCCACCATTGTTGTTATTGTTGGAACCCTGATTATTGAAGCTCCGAGCGAGTTCGGGCTTACGGTAGTGTTGTTGTTGTGGGGGGTTCGATGATGAGGACTTGGTGTTGTCAAATTTCCTCTTTCCATTACTCGGGTTGTTGTTGTTGTCAGTGATCGAGTTGTCTCGGGTTTTAGAGGTGGAACCTCTAGGTGGTAACGCACCTTGCGTCATTGCCTGGTCCGTCAGTTTGTGAGCTAAACGGATCGCTTGTTGAATTGTAGCCGGTTTGGAAGACGTCACCATGCCCTGAATCTGGGGTACCAAACCATCGATATACATCTCGATCCTCTTACTAGGCGGGTCAACCATCCGTGGACACATTACTGCTAGCTCATGGGAACGGGTGGTGTAGGCTTCAATCTCGGAACCCAACATTTTCAACGACCAAAACTCAGATTCCAACTTCGCGATTTCCTCTCTAGGACAGTACTCTTCTCGCATCATGTTCTTGAACTCTTCCCAGTTCATAGCGTTCGCCAAATCCAATCCAAGAATTTGCACGTTGGAGTTCCACCAAGTGAGAGCAGAATCTTCCAGTGTTCCAGCAGCAAATTTGACCCTGCTGGCGGGTGGACAGTTACACATCTCGAAAGCTGACTCTGCCTTCTCAGCCCAACCCAGGAAACCTATGGCTCCCTCAGTGCCCTTAAACTAGTTGGGCTTGCAATCCAGGTAGTTCTTGAAAGTACAGGCTCCGACTGGACCTCCGGCTTGATTCTGAACATGTGTGGCTAGAGCTGCCGCCGCATGGTCATTCAGTAGGGTTTAGAGTTCTTTTGCGGTTAGGTTGATGTTACCGCGACCATGTCCAGTGTTTCATCCAGCCATCTCCTAGAATCACAGCATAAAATGTTAGACATGAATTCTCGGTTTCATATGCAACACACCATACATGTAATAAAAGGTAGGTAAGAAAGAAAAATAAAAGAAGCAAACATCACATCACAACCATATAATAATCCAAATAATAATTCATGATTAAAACCATTGTATTCGCTACAAAGTATTTAAAACAAATCCTTAAAATCATAGAAAATAATAGTTTGGATGGAGACAACCCCTCCATCTAGGTGTTATCATTCTCGGATGTTATCGTCTGAGGACACCTCTGAGTGTGCCTCCGGCTCAGCCGGTTCTTCCTCCGGTTCCTCTTCGGGTTCCTCCTCGGGATCTTCCTCGGGTTCTTCCTCAGGTTTTTCCTTGGGTTCTGCTGCATTCTGGGCAATTTGCGTCTGTAAGATATCGCAACGCTCTAGAGCTATCTCTGTCCGGGATCTCGCCACAAGGAGTTGCTCTTGCAAATCTATCATCTCTGCTTGCATTTTTCTCATTATCTTCATCTGCTGATCATTAGCATCCTACACTTCCTTCATAGCCGCTGTCAGGCGGGAAAATTTCCTCCCTAGCCTCGGTTCCATCTCTTATCAATCCAGAAATGTTCGCTCTCGCCGAGCGCATAAAACCCGCGTCACGCTCTAAACAGGAAACAGCAGCCGCGAGAACACGCTCTATTGGTTCGGTTATGGGTGGTAGGGTGTTGGGGTATGCAGGACGGCTCGGGTGAGGTAGTGGAGGAACTTGCTCGCGGTAAACATTACAGTAAACTCACAGCAGTCAAAATCATGCGCAACAGAATGATAATTTGTTATTCCTGTTAAATGGTGAATTCAGTTAATGCAAGACCAATTGGGTTAGATTCTTAACTCAATATGTTAACTTCCAGAAGTGTAACTAACCCATTTGGTCTTGTAGTTTATGAGATATGATAATTTCAAAACAGCCTAACAGCAGACCTCACAATTCAAACTTGCACTTCAGTTTTATAAAATAATAAAAGTTAACTTTTACACGTCCAAAAATTGAAAATTTGGACTCTTTAGAAACTAGACTCAATATAGTACACTGTAGTGTTAATAATTTCGACCAGTTACCAAATTAACATTCAGTTACAATCGTCTAAACATAAACTTAACAATCTGTCCAGTACCAGTTTACATCAAAACTCATCATAACAACAATCTATGAATCATAATCCATGCATATAACACTCTAGACACAAGATTAACCAGCCATGCATATCAATTTCACATTACACACATAGTTAGGGTTTTTCTTTAAAGTTTAAAATCAAAGAACAAGTGATTAACAAGCAACAATAACACAACTAGTTATTAATTTCATTAGCAATTCATCATCAAACATACAATCAAACCCTAACTCATCTTAATCACCACTTACAAGAATCTAGGGTTTTGATTAACCCATTCAATATTAAAATTAAACACCTAGAATGCATAGAGTAGTTGTTAATACCTTCCTAGCACCTTAATTCTTCAACCAAAAGCTTGAAAAATCCTAGTATGTGTGTGTGTATGTTTACGGCAGCCAAAAAGAGAGGGAAGGGGGGGGGGGGGGAGGGCGATCGGGTTTGGGAGGGGGAAATGGAGTGTAGGGTTTTGTTATTAATTAATAATAATTATGTTACACAATGGCCCCTCTACTTCTAGTTATTAAATTTCTAGTGTAACTAATAACTCTTGACTCTTGAATTTTGTGTTCTATGTATAAATATCAAGTAGCATATAACTTAACACATTATTATCAATTATTTGTCGTTTGTTCACAAATGGTTTCAGTCAACTCGTTTGCTTTTCAGTGCAATCCCGAAATACTACATGTGTAGTGATTGTCAAGCGTCATTTAAATCCCTAGTTTAAATGTAATGAGATGTGCGTTATAGTTCTAGTGATCTTAAGTTTGAATTAACGGAGTTTGAATTAACGGAGTTAACCTAAAATTGACGAGTGTCACAGATGGTGGTGGCTGCTCCGTCGACGAAATGGTGGTGGTGACAGTGGGGGTAGTGGCGGCCAGGCGGTAAGGGCGGTGGTTTTGGTGGTGGAGGGATGGCGGTGGTTAAGCGATGGTAGCATTGGTAGTGATGGCGATGGTAGGGTGGCGGCGACGGTGGTGGTCAGGCAGCGACAGTGGTGGTGGCGGTGATGGTCAGGCGACGGTGACAATGGTTGCGGTGGTTACGGTGACAATGGTTGTGGTGGTTACGGTGACAATGGTGGCGACAACGGTGGCAGTGGTAGCGTTGATGGTAAGGTGGTGATGATGGCGGAGGCGGAGACGGTGGTGGCTGAGGTGGTGGTGGAGACGACGACGGTGGCGTTGACGGTTATGTGGTGGTGGTGGTTGCTGTTGTTAGGTGGTGGTGGTGTTGAGAAAGTAAGGTGAAGAAGGAATGGAATGAAAAAAAAGAAGGGGGGGGGGGTGGGAAGGAATGGTTTTGATGGAATGGGATTCCATGTGTAATGGATGATTACATTCCATTAAGCAACCAAACACCACTTTTTTCATTCCCAAGTAATGAATTATTCCATTCCACCTGTGATTACTGCATACCAAAAGCTACCTGAGTCTTCTGTTCATAGACTATCTTTGAGACTCTTCCATTTTTCTGGACTTCATAATCGGGCCTTAACATTTGCTGCCCCATGCTGATACATTCTCTTATGTTGGCCAGAGGATTTGAGTATCTTCTTGCTTTTTTGTAGGATGCTTCAATTATCATAATATCACTCATCCTTCTCTGCCTTTGTTGGTATAGGGAGACTTACAGTGGAGACCCTTGGAGTATATTGTCTTTTGGATTGTGGTCTTCTCACATGCTCTTTTTGTTGATACATTTTAATAATATTAGCCTTTTTCATCATGATCAGCTGGGGGAGATCTTTTCCTTTGAACTGGCTCCACTCTTGGTCCACATTGGAAGGATAGTAGTTTTCTTTGTTCTTCTTCCAGCTTCTCCCAATGCACCTTTTCAGTGTAGAATAGTTTCTTAAGTTGTGCTTTTCCAAGGATATCAAAAACATTTCCAGACATTCCTTTGCTTAGCACGAGCCCTTTTAGAGTATTGATCCTATTTTCATCTTCCCACGACAATAAATTTACTTTTGCACTTGTTTCAGCCAGTTCCTCTTTCACTTTGATCAATTTTGGAGGGGCCTGAGTTTGTTTGACAGACTGATCTTTCAGCTCCTCCCTGTATATTGACAGTTCAGATTCATAAAATCTTTTCTTTTCACTATCAGTCATATTTTTCATTGTCTCCTTCACCTCTAGCATCCAATAATCTTTCCACCAAAATCTCTTTATCTTTTGGTAATTCCCCCTTTTCCTTCTCAACCAATCTTGTTTGTTTTGATTTTTCTTTACCAGCACCATAATCAAATTGGATTTTTTTTTGAAATTTTCTTAAACCTTTCTTCCACTTCCTTCATGCTCATGGTAGCAACATGCTCAAGATTCTCACCATGATCAATTAGGAATTTACACTTTCCTCCATATTTTTTATATATCTGATCAATTCGATGTTGATCATCAGAGACTTTTCTTTTCAACCTCTCCTTCTCTTCTTCATCAGTTCTTTCTTTTGTAGATCTGTACACAGTCTCAAGATCATCATAAGTGTTAAACACGAATCAGATCTAAACGATATTGATTATCAATTATAGATCTAATACCTTAAACTGATCTAGTTCATGATTATACTCTTAATTAGGTTATATATATATATGTATTAGGTATTAGATATGTGTAGTAGTAATAGATTAGATGAAGTATTGACCGAGAGAGAAATTGGAGAGAGGTTCGTTAACTCAATAATCAAAACTTAATTAACAATGAAGGAAATCCCTATAAATTGATGATTGAACCAATTCGTTACACATCCCGTAACGAATTGGATCAGTTCGTCAAGATTCTTTATGCCCACATTCGTCAACATTCCATGACGAATGGGAACATACATAATGAACTAGACATTACATTAGACGAACTGGCTAATTCGTTAAACATTCTTAACGAATTAGCCTTACATTAATGATCGATTTGAGTTTTCCATGTTGATTGGAATTTAGTATAAATTAGGTAAATTGATGTTTATGTTTATAAGTTAAAAACCGATTATAAAATCGATCAAAAGACCCCTGAAATGGTCATAAGAATCGATGAAAATCATCACGTTATGATCCTCATTACCTTAAGAATCTTAAATGATGAACAAATAAAGGTTAAGAGATGATCGACTTTTTTTGGAAAGAATTGGCCAGAGGTTAGCTTAGTGAGGAAGAAAATAGAACAGTGAATGAAGACGAATCGGTCTTCACAGTTTCCTATAAGCAATGAATCGGCACATTTTCCAAGACAACGAATCATCTGATTCGTTAATATTGAAAAAACGAATTAGTCGACTCGTTATCATATTCGTTACACGTGGCAACAAATTCATTACACGTGGCAGATTCGTTATACCTTAACACGAATCAATAACGAACTAGGATTAATTCGTGCTTAATTCGTTATATGATTGATGACGAATTGGGGTCATTCATTACAGAGTGGCGGAAGCGAATTAGAGTGGTAACGAATTGAAGTAATTCGTTATAAATAACCCCATTCTTTATTCATAAATCACGAATCAAGTTTGATATCTTTTTCAAATTTTCTTATATTTAATTTAAAATCAAATAAATAAATAAATCAATTAAATAAAAAAATAAGTAAATAACTCATCGAAACCCGTGCCCAATGATATTATACTTTAATGAATCTTATCCAACGAGATAAGATGAAATACATTAACGTGTTTTACGCTCAAAATACTTAACTTAAAATTAACTTAAAATTTATTAAATAATTTGTAAAAGGAAAAATATAAAATCTTTTTGAAATTTTTCTTTTTCATATCAAAATATTTACATTCAAATCCGAAAAAATAAGCATAAAACACAAAATATTTTTGTGTTTTTGTATGTTTTTCGAAAACATTACATATTTTTGTATTTTTGTTGAGTTTAAGCAGAGAATCATATTGAACAAATTGTCCTTCCATCACAGTTTTATATTTCAGCGATATTATGTCTGGCGTTAAGTCGGTCATTCATATTGTTGTCCACTTAAATCTTATAACAAACTTTCAAGCATTTTTGTGATATGATTAATTGGTTGAATTTTAAAGCACAGAATATCAGTAACTATCAGCCTCTAATCTCGGTTCAAGCTTAATTTGATTTTTACCGTATCACCCCAACTTGACTTAAACCATTGTGCCGTTGATCAAAATATTTGATTTTATAGATTTTTGTTTGATGCACTAAGATTCTTTTACTATGAGTGAGTATGCACGAGTCCATCTGTTGGCTTACATACATTGTGTCCCCTGGGGTCCGTTTCTTAATGGTATTAAAACGCACGCAAGAGAGGAATAATGTATGACTAACAACGGATTTTGATTAAGTCGGCAATTCAAATTGTACATTGTATAGCAGCGATCAAGTTTAATGACTTTGGGTTTGCTCTAAAATGAATACCCTAATGATTAAGCCGCATAACGACTCACAGTGTCCAAAATCCTAAAGCTTTTTAATCAAAATTATTTTGTTTTTGGCGATCAAACAAACATAAGGCTTAAGTATGACATGCTATTACATTTTTGCTATCATTACCGAGATTTTTGGTAGAGACTAACACCCCTTTAATTTGGCGTTTCTTTATGTTTATATCACATACTTTACTCTAACAGCTTGTTTAAGACCTATCAATGCACCAATGCAATTAAGCACTCAGTCGTTTAAGCTTATTTCTTTCTGGATATGGGACCAAATGATCAATGTACTATCATTTTCTCTTTTTGCTTCAAAACTCAAAATTTTTGAGGAGCACAAAAATAAATTCAATCGCCCCAGTTACTTTTAGTTTCGAATAAGCTTTTGTTTCAATCTCTAAAGCCTTCTTCTCCTCTTGAGAATATTGTGAGAAAGCTTTAGGGGTAAAACCAGTAGTCTCATTACCAATCATTGGTACAGTGTAAACATCATCAAGACATCTTGAGCAGTCGAGAGGCAAAGAACCAAGATGTGCTCGAAATCAGGGTTCCCATTTGGCAAAATCACTGAATTTCATTAGTCGAGGACATTTGGAATGAGATCCAATTTCAGCATCCAAGTGTAACATCTGTTGCATCAACACGTTTTAAGATGCCAACGCATAAAAACTAGCCATTGTAAATAACAACCAAAAAGTCAAACTCAAGGGTTAATATTGAAACTTTTGTAACGAATCAGACTTAGGTAACGAATCGGTTGAGATAACGAATCAGGAATTTTGATGAACTGGTAACGAATTAGATTATAACGAATTAGAGACGAATCAAAGACACGTCACTAACGAATCACAAACGAATTAGGATGACGAATCAAAATGACGAATCAAAATGACGATCAAAATGACGAATCAAAATGATGAATCAAACTGACGAATCAAGAATTAATGTTAACGAAGCAAGGAACACGAATTAACTACAGTTGATAATGAATCAACTACAGTAAATAACGAATGAGGTTATTAGACGGTTATAACAAACACTGACACGTGGCACAAATCTGTTCAGAAAAGGTAACGAATTTGTTCAGAAAAGGTAACGAATAAGGACACGTGTGCAACGAATCAAAGTTAATGAATTAACTTGTGTAAAAAATCAACCGTAACGAATTAACGCCATTGTTGAATCTTCAAGTCTTCAAACAAGTTTTCCAGAAATCTGGAAAAATTTCCAGAATCAAGAACACTAAAACTCAACCCAGATTTGTAATACCAAATCAGTACTCAACCAAATTTGCCAAAACTAAGCTTAAAATACTCGTAACTCGATCGCGAATCCAATAATCACAATCCCGTAACACTTAATCCAACAAACAATTCCAATTCTCACAAACATATACCCTGTTCCGTACACATCTTCGTCCAACTTAAAACCAATCCAATTCATAATTCGATCCACACAAAACCTTCCTTAATCCTTACTGAATACAAACCAAATCAAATTCAATCCATAATTAACAGATTCAACTGTTAATTAGATCAAATTCAACTCAAACTTAATAAACACCGAAAACTAATTAACACTTCAATAATCAAAGCAATAACACTAAATCAAGAGAAATCGAACGACCAAAAGCTCTGATACCACTTGCTAAAAACACGAATCAGTTCTAAACGATATTGATTATCAATTATAGATCTATTACCTTAACGAATCTAGTTCATGATTATACTCTTAACAAGGTTATATATATATATATATATATATATATATATATATGTACTAGTTATTAGATATGTGTATTAGTAATAGATTAGATGAAGTATTGATCGAGAGAGAAATTGGACAGTGGTTCGTTAACTCATTAATCAAAACTTAAATTAACAATGAAGGAAATCCCTATAAATAGACGATGGAACCAATTCGTTACACATCCGGTAATGAATTGGATCCAGTTCATCAAATTACAGACTCAAAAAGGAAAAGCATAACGAATCTTTGATTCGTTATGCCCCCATTCGTCAACATTCCATGACGAATAGGAACATACATAACGAACTAGACATTACATTAGACGAACTGGCTAATTCGTTAAACATCCTTAACGAATTAGCCTTACATTAACGAATTAAAGTAAATTACATAAATGCCCTTAATATGAAAATATTAATAAATTACAAACGATAATTACAAAGACTCGAGATGACAAAACCGTGCACTAACAATAACTCATATAACTTAATTGTTTGTTTGAGAAGTTGTGGAGCCACATATAAGCAAGAAATCTTTGAGTATTTCTTTTCTTCTTCTCCCTTAATTTTCTGAGTTCCTCTCTCTTCTTTTCATGCAAAGAGTCCAAGACTTCATCACTCAAATTTGCCAATTCTTCAAATCTATGCCCATGACTCATCAGATTTATGATTCTTGGTTCTTTCCTTTTTATTTCATCAAGTCTGGCTTGTATGTTTTCTCTGTGTATATCAGTCAGTTCTACATGAGGAGAATCATGAGCCTCTTCTTTGTTTTCATTAATCACATCATCTTCATCACTAGTTAGATCATTCAGAGCATCAATCAGTGGTTCATTTGTAAAATCATTAGGCTTCACAGCTTGTAGGGGTACAACATTAATTCCCCTTTTCTTCTGTTTGGGTATGGCCTCTTCAGGAATATTTTCAACTCCAAGTCTCTTCCCTTTTCTTGCATACCCTATCAGATAAGGTGGCCAACTCTTCTCATCTTTCTTCATTTCATCAAACAAGCTCTAATTCATCATTTCACTAGCCTTTTTGACCATTTCATCTTGATTTTTCTTTCCATATAGATCAGTCAGCAGCTGCTTATTAGGATTTTCAACTTTAGGTTCAGTAGTGGGAATAGTCATATAAGGCTCAAGAGATTTGGGTTGCTTGGGGTTTTGGGTTGTTGGAATTGATAAATGACAATGGCAAGAGCGTTGTCAGCATCCTCTACTTGCTGCAACCTCAACAACCCTTCTATTACTTGTAGTTCAAGTTCACTTTTCTCTTCTTCCTGTTTCTTCTTCAGCTAAAATTATTTGAATTGCTGCAACCTCAACAACCCTTTGTTCCTCCACTTCTTTTTCAGTCAAAAATCTATATATCATTTCAGTTTGCATCCATTCTCCTACAATATTGTCATGCCTCTTAATTACTTCTTCAGCTGATTCATCAATAAATAGTTACCTCATCACTAGACTCAATGTTTTTATGCTTCAAGGGTTGCAACTGGCTTTCATGCTTAGCCACCGCTTTCCCTTTGATTCTCCTCCTTTCGTCTTCAAGATTTTCAAGTCTAGATGGGCCTACTTCCCTCACTACTGTGGGTGGGAAGTCTTCTGGGAAATCATCAATTTCTATGAATAAATCATTCAGCTCATCATCAACCTCTTTCTCCTTAGATGTCACTTCATAATTATCATCATTTAATACTTCAGTATTGTCAGTTAGGGCTACAGTCTCACCTGAGATCACCATCTCCAAAGTGACATTGCCAGCCTCAACTGTTTTATTAGTTTGCACCTCAGTCAAAACATCATCAAATTCTTTCTCAGCCTCATTCTCAATAATATTTTCAGCCTCATTCACAACTTCTACCTCATCATTCACATCATTCATATTCACCTCAACAACATCATTCACATTGTATTCCTAGACAACAATCATATCATCATTAATTTCAGGCTCATCAACATTGTAATATTGTACTACTTCATCTGAGATGTCAGCCTCATATCCACCTTCATCCTCTTCATCATCTCTCTCCTCCTCCTCATCACTACCATACAATTCTCCCAATGACTTTAAGATATCAACATCATCAGTATCAACACTAGAAACATGTAAATTCTCCCCATGTTTTGGTGCAGGTGAGGTCTAATTTTCAAAAAAGCATGTTCCAGTTGGGATTCCAAATCAGAGTTTTTCTTCTTTAAAGCTTCATTTTCCCTTCTTAAATCACAATTTTCAATCAAGACATTCATGTGTCTATCAAGGAATCTCATTCTGGCATCAGGGGATGGTGAGTTTATAGGTGAGATAGGAAATGGATCAGGTATTTGAGTTGGTTGAGTGTCATAGGACGGGCTTTCAATAATATTTTCACTGGTTCTTGGTAAAGGGTTTCTGGTTAATTGTAGGTGTATGTGTATGTATGATTTGAAGAGTTGGTTTGTGTTATTGGTCAAAGTTTTGGGAATGTGTTGGTGATTGGTAAGGAGTGTTAGGTTGGTATATGAGGTGGGATGGAATGTATTCTGGTATGTATGGTTCAAGTTTAGGTTGGTCTTGGGTTTGGGTTTGGGTTTGGGTTTGGGTTTAGGTTTGGGTTGTTGAAGTAGCAGGTGACGGGATTTATGGTTCATATGTTTGGTCATGGTGAGGTGGCGAAGGAATATATGGTTCATGGGTATGGTAATGGGGTGGTGATTGGTGTTGTGGTGAAGTGGGTGGTGTAGAAATAAGGTTTTCATCATGTGTTGTCTCTTTCTGAACTTGTGTTCCAATCTCAGTCACAATTGTTTTTATCACAACATCAACATGAACAATCTCCTCCTCTCTTTCATCATCCTGTTCAACAACCATATTATCTCCTCCATCATCATCTTCATCACCAGAATCTGACATGTCATCATCATCACTTTCATTACTATCCTCCTGACTAGTTACCCTTGGTGACTCAGGCACTTCCATAATCTCCATGTTATTATCAATAAGCCTTGGGAGAATATCATTTTCCACCTCCGGATTAAAGTGTCTTGTTGCACCAACCTGACAATTCTTTTAAACAAATTTGGGTCATGAAGAACATGTGAGATACCAGAAGTTGGAAGATCTTGACACACAATGTTAAAAATTATTTGTAGGAATCTTGGATACATAAGAAACCTATCCTTCTCTAGTTTCCTCAGGTTAACCACCAGGCCTTCAAAAATTAATCTTGTGAAATTGAATGGCCTATTGCAGACAACAGCAACTGTGGCTGTAGAAATTTCTCTACTCATGAGGGTCCAAGTACCCCTCCTTAGCGTAAACCCTTAGATTATGTGGTGTATCAAAAATCGGTATAAAATAGGGAACATTCCCTTTTGGAATTGCCCTTCATGCACATTCCCTTGGTACCCCATTGTTTCTTGGAAAATCCTCAACAATCGTTGGGTAGAATAAGATAATTGATCTTCCAGATTATCATTCAACTGTAGACTCGCCCGAATTAGTTTTTCTGTGATTTCAATTTCGTGACAAGCTACAGTGGCTTCAATCCTTCGTCCATTCACATCATCTTCCAACTGTGCTGTCCTCCAGAAATCTTAGTGGTGATTTTTGTAGATTATCGGGCTTTTAGTGAGAGCAAAACAAAGATTTGGTCTAATACCATTGAATCATTAGCTCCACCGGCCTGTTCTCCTCAGTAACTTGGAGACAGGCGCACATGTTGTGCTATTTCTTGAACGGTTATACCATTTCTGCACAATCACAAACAAAAATACATTCAAAGCAGAAACTAGGCATTAAAGTTCATTACTTTATCATGTATTAAGTTAAATTTGAAGAAGAATTAAAAGGATAATATTTATGAACCTGTTCTTTGACAAATTTATAACTTACACAGAAAACAGAGATGTCAGTAAACATGAAATTGAAACCCTAAACTCATACAATGAGTGCCAGAAATCATTTAGTTGAAGCTTACCGAGTCGGAATTTGAAGGATGACTAAATTTGGGTAAGAATTATGAGCAACAATTGAGTGTCTAGGTTGCGAGTAAGAGAACAATAATGCAAGTGTGAAAGAGGGAAAAAGGTGAAATGAAAATTTTTCTAAGTTCCCCTTTTATAGTGTATGCTTGACACATTTGAAAGTGAGCTTTATATGAATTTTGTCATTTAGTACATGAATACTGCCAAGAACCCAATTTTAAATATTCCAGCATAAATATTGCTCGATAAAGTATATTATCCAAGCTTGCTCGTCCCAGAGTTTGCTCAGGTATTTAATGTAATTAGAAATAAACTAAGTGAATAAAATGAAAGAAACTTACTCGAATATACAAGATAGCTCGAGAAATTAATCACAAGTTATATAATCAAGTATAATTAATCAAATAGGCAACCTTACTCGATATCAATAAAGACCCCAAAATAGTAACTTAAGAGATTTTCTAAATTTCAACCTTACTTGAATACCTTATAATGCTATCCTTACACGAATATACTTAATAAAGCAAAAAGTTAACTAGCCCTTAGAAATATACATCCAGGTATCTTACAAAGCAAAGTTTACTCGACATACTTCCAAGGTGCAAAGTGTGCTTGAGAAGACTTGATATATTAATTTCAATATACAAGTGTGCTCTAAGCATACAATGTACTCGGAAAGTAAAGTTTGCTCTAAGCATGAAGTTTGCTCTAAGCATGAAGTTTGCTCAATAAACAAAGTTTACTAAAAAACACTTGCAATTTAAGACAAAGTATTCAGACATAAGCAACATATAATTAAATTAAGAGTAAACATGTATGCTAGAAAATGTACAAGTTTATTCGATAGAGATAAACAACAAGTAAATAGTCAAGATTACTCGAACAATATTCAATTTGATCTAATTCAATCCAAAGTCATGAAGTATGCTTGACAAACATAGATTTCAATTAAACATCCAAGTGTACTCAAAACACGTATTTAAAGTATATTCAGGCATTTATATCACATATTCATCAAGTGTGTTTGAAAGAGTGTAAATACTCACTCAGATCTAATCAATCCATATATGTATTCAATTGATTAGACTTCGGATTTAGTTAATTGCTATGCTCTTGAGTATATAATTGACAGTAATAGTAATAATATTAATCGAAGTATTGAACGAGAGAGAGAATCGACAGAGGTTCGGTGTAATAGCTTAACAATACTTTAATTACTCAAGGCATGAAAGCCTTATATAGATGATGGAACCCCATTCGTTACACATCCCGTAATGAATAGGCTCCATTCGTTAACATTACATTAAGTTTAAGGAAAGCATAGCGAATTAGCCAATCGCTATACCCCCATTCGTCAACATTCCTTGACAAATGGGAAACATATATAACATACATAACAAACTAATGTCCATTCGTTTAATATCCTTAACGAATGGATTGTACAATTAATGAACTAGATCATTCGTTAAACATCCTTAACGAATGAGCCTATATATAACGAACTACATGGTTTTCCATAAATGCCCTTACATTAAAATAATAATAAATTACAACCGATAAATTACAAAGACTCGAGACGAAAAAACCATGCACTAACAAACACCCCCACATCTTGAGCTCTTTGTCTTTAATTACTTGAAGCACTTTGTCTACCAATAACGACAACTATGAATCCTGAACCCGTGACACACACGCACGACACGTTGGAATTGCATAGCTCGGTTGTAGTCTTCTTGGCGCTTGATCAAAATTTTGTTCTTGAACAATACGTCATTGTCGGTTTCAGACAAGTTAACGAGCCACATCGGGTCGATAACTCTAATAAAACTGGTCTTCAAACATTTACTCAGTACAATGACGGCCTCACCGGTACGATTATCATAGTACCATCGATTAAACGGTAGGTGAAGACTCTGTGGAAACGTCTTCACCGGTACATGCTTCATCATTTTCGGCGGTTTAACCTTAAACACAAGTTTTCTCTAACCCGTACGAAGATCAATCTCGTCAATGTGCTTAAGGGTGGGAATTTGTGGCTTAAAGAACTTAAAATCACGATTTACCTCGAACAACAAATGTTGGTGAAACCATTCTGCTCGTCGATCTCCACCGCGGTTAATGAACGATTGACTCGCGAGGGTACGAACATCCCATCGCAGTAGTGAGAGAACGTCAGTGATATGTTGATAGTACAGAACGCTGTTCTCCCACTTGATGATACAAACCTTTAATTCATAATCATATAACCAAGAAACAATGTCACCTTTCACAGTTGACATGGATTTGAATGTTGTCTTCTGATTCGCTTTGGCCCGTGCAACAACATCCAGTGGTTGTTCTCGATTAACGTACCTGTAAGCCTCGATAATTTTACGAGCCCATTTGTTCTGGTACTCAAACCAACCCAGAATGTCAGCCTCAGTCGGATTAGAACCTCGTTCAGACATCTTGGCTTTATTCTTCGATATCTTCTCCAAATGGTCTTCAGCAGCTTTAACATTTTCTTCAGTAAAAGTAGGAACACCCTGATCAACATTTGATTGTTGTTATAGATCGGGGTATTCCTCTGCTGTCACATCCTCTATCTCAGTCGACTCGTCTTCATAAATAAACAACGTATTCACATGTGGAATAGTCGTATCTAATAATAGTTCCTCATCGTTTACCACCTCCACGTCATCCTCAGCCTCCAAAGCGTCCAGTTCTTCATCGTTCAGTCCTAACAGCAATGAAATCTATTCGCGCGTTACGGACTGATCAACGAAATGACCTTCTTCAATCTCATCAATGTAAGCAGTGCTCATCACTACTCCTTTCTTGAAATCCATAAACATGATGGTGTTGTCCTTGATTTACTTGATGGGTTGAGCATTTGTCAAGTCATGATAAACCACCATTTGTCTATCGTTGCCTTCAACACCGCTAGTACCAGCACATGAGGACGATCCATGAGCTTGTTTCGGCTCACTACCTCCAGTGCCTGGAGCGTCAGGATCGTCATCATCATTCTTCAGCTTTTCAGTGCATCATCTTTACAAGTAAGCTGAAGGATGAGATCCTCCTGTTCCTTGATTTTTATCCCCTGAGCCGTGACAATCTCACGAAGCTCTTTCATCTCCTTTTGGCAGTAGGAGACGTACTCCATCATACGACGTTGATTAATCATCATTTGCTTTTGAGCTTGACGATTGGCCGCCATTTGATTCTCATATAGATGAATCAAACTCAAGAGCATGTCCATCTGATTAGCTGGGGTCAAAGAATGGAATGTCGGAGGTACTGGCTCTACTGGACCCTGAGGATGGCTGATCCTCATAAATGAGAGTCCAAAGGATGAGTCGGCATCATAGTCGGTGTTGGAGGAATCACCGAAGCAGTATCAGGCATTGGCATAGTAGTTAAAACTGATTGAGGAATCATGTCAAGCCTAGGATCGGAGGTGAGCGTGGTCATCAATGTGAGTTTCGGGGTGCTAGTAGTAAGCGTCACTACCGGATTTTAAGGAGCAGACAACCTTGGCTCACGTGGACCGATCTCCACACCAGATCCATGTCGTTCATGACATTTGAGCGGTTGTTCAGACGCTAACGCTTTGCCCTTACACTTTCGTTGTGCAGCATGAGAACTTGCTACCACAACGTCAGTATGTCGTTGACCACCTTCATTTCCACCATCACCACCCTCGTCTCCATCATCTACCCCTTTGTTCCCACCTGGTCCCTCTTCTTGTTCGGAATCCAAATCATTGTGGATCCGACAATCATTAGAAGGACATACATACGCCGGATTTGACAAATGACCAATCAAGCGTTTGGTCCTCGGCGTCTCCTGCCTATACGACTTCATTCTCTTTATTGTGTTAGCATTCATATTATCCAAATTCAGCACATCGTCTCTCAATGTCAAATCAATCTCCAAATCAGGAAGAAGATTCTGAATGATCAGTTGTATGAATCATGGATACATAAGGAATTTATTGCGTCGGTTTTTGACCAAGCAGTTTTCCCTGAGATGGTAGAAGATCATATCGAAGAAATTGAACAGTTTGTTCAAAAACAGAGCGACGAATGCCGATTGTAACATGATCCGGCACTCGTCGTATCCACCCTTGCGTCCCCCAAGTCAATGTATAAGCACATGTAGTAGATACTTATATGTAGGGCACAAGTTAGCCTTGTTGTACATGGAACGATCAAGGGCACCCGCATAGAAGACTCGTTGAAGTAACCCACGGATCAACGCCTTATCAAACTCACACTGGTTGTCCACAAACCGCAATACCCATATGATAACCCTAGGTGTAATGATGACAGGCGTCTTGTTGACTTCAGCAACGATTTGGTTTTCAGACTCAATGTAACGAGCCGAATTCCAAAGCAGTCGCATAACACTGAAGTGGATCTTCGTATCAGTAGAAACAACATAGCCTATCCGAGATCATCGGATAAAAGCAATCATATCCCGAAATATGTCCGCGTCGGCAAAATTTTCCTCAATGAAAGCACAGATGTTGTGCTTTTTTATCAAATTGCAACAACGAGTTCAGGTTCCTGTGGTTGCTGAACATATTGTTGCTCAGTTATGGGAGCATCATAGACATTTTCGTCAGCCATAACTGAAATACATAATCCCGAGAGTTAGTAAAAACGAACATTCAAACATTTAAATTATTTAATAATTTTAATTTTTGATTTTTTAAAATAATTCAAAATGTCATTCGTTATTATTCTTGGCTCATTCGTTATAACGAATCATGTAATTCGCTATAACGAATTGCTTAATTCGTTATAAATATTTAAAAAAAATGAATTAATCATAATGAATCACTAGCGAAGGAGTAATGAATTAACTAACGAATTGGGAGTTCATTCGTTATCATCGGAAGGAGTTGATTCGTTATGGATTTGAACACGAATGGGTGTCCATTCGTTAACCTATAACGAATGGTCACCAATAATTAATTACTTTGACTATCTTGAGTCAAAGTCAAAATTGAGATGAACTCTGATAGTCAAACATGCACTATCAGATTCAATTACACCATGTTAAACGATGAAACTTCCAATAAAGAGTATGAATCAGCTCGCAAACACATCGATATCCGATTCATAACACCCATTTTGGTAAAATTTGAGTGTAAATTAGTTTTTTATAAAGTTAGGTTCTTAAGTTAAAACCGACACTTCAATCACCTAATTAAACCTTGAAATGTTCATAATATTTGACGTTTTTGATCGCGTTTTGATCATGGTTACCTTAGGAATCTTAATTGATTATCAAAACTGTATTTAACGAAGGTCGATATTTCTAGAAAATTTTGGCAGAGTTTCTTTAGGGAAGATGACTAGTTGTGAACGAATGAGGTGATTCGTTCTCAGCATGTTCATTATATATGACACGAACTCGCACACCTTCCAAGACAACGAATCAACTAATTCGTTAATTAAAAATTAACTAATGAGCTAGTTCGTTATCTCATTCGTAAGAGCCAGTAACTAATGAGTGGTTCGTAAAAAATCATAACGAATCAAGCTTACGTTGTGCTAAATTCATTACCAGTCAGATGACGAATGGGGTCATTTGTTATAGGAGTAGCGGAAGCAAATTAAGGATAACAAATTAGACTAATTCGTTATTCAAATGACCCTCATTCGTTATTCAGATGGATAACGAATGGACAATAATTTAAAAATTAAAATATTTTTCAATTTAAATTTAAATGAATTAAATGATGAATTAAATAATGCATCGAAACCCATGTCTCGATGAACTTTACCTTACGAATCTTACCCGGCAGAGTAAGATGCAAATAACTTAAAATGAATTAAATAATATTTAAATAATAAATAAAAATAAGAAAAATAAAAATAAATAAAATAAAAATAATAAAATCTTTTTGGTATTTTTCGTTTTCTTTTCTAATATATACCCTTAAACATGAAAAACAAAAATAAAGCAGAAAAATAAAATAGAAAGTAAAATATTTTTGTATTTTTGAATATTTTAATCAAAATAAAACCTATTTTACGAAAGCAGTACATATTTTTGTGAGTTTAAGCATAGAATCATATTGACCAAATTGCCCTTCCATCACAGTTTTATATTTCAGTGTTATTATGACTGGCGTTAAGTCGGTCGTTGATATTGTTGTCCACTTAAATTTTATAACAAACTGTCAAGTATTTTTGTGATATGATTAATTGTTCAATTAAAGCACAGAATATTAAAAACTATCAGCCTCTAATCTCGGTTCAAGCTTAATTCAATTTTTACTGTATCAACCTAACTTGACTTAAACCATTATGCTGCCGATCAAAATTAGAAAATTTTATAGATATTTTTGATTGATGCACCAAGATTCCTTTACTGTGAATGATTATGCACGAGTCTATCTGTTGGCTTACATACATTTGTCCCATGGGGTCCGTTTCTTATTGGTATTAAGACGCCCGCAAGGGATGAATAATGTATGACTAACAATGGATTTTGATCAAGTCAGTAATTCAATTTGTACGATGTACAACAACGATCAAGTTTAATGACTTTGGGTTTGCTCTAAAAGCTTTTGTAATATTCATGCTTATGAATACCCAGATGATTAATCCATATAAAGACTCACAGTGTCCAGAACCCGAATGCTTTTTCTTCAAACTTTTTGTTTTTTGGTGATCAGACAAACATAAGGCTTGAGTATGACAGGCTATTACATTTCTGCCATCATTACCGAGAGTTTTGGAAGAGACTAACACCTCTTTCAATTTGGCATTTCTTTATGTTTATATCACATACTTTACCCTAACAGCTTGTTCAAGACCTATCAATGCACCAATGCAATTAAGCACTCAGACTTTTAAGCTTATTTCTTTCTGGATATGGGAACAAATAATCAATGTACTATCATTTTCTCTTTTTGCTTCAAAACTCATTTTTGAGGAGCATAAAAATAAATTCAATCGCCCTAGTCACATTCAGTCTATAGATTAATGGCTATCCTATAAATCTAGAAGTAGATAAAAGGACCAAAACATGCAAGCATGTTCCACAAACTTAAATAACCGACATAATTTTCAGCGAGGGAATTAAATAAAACGCACAACAGTCGCCCCAACTGATTTCCATTATCAGGTAAATGGCTACACGAACATTTACAAGTAAATATCAGGACCAAACATATACACGTATATGTCCTTCAAATGTAAGTAATTGACATAATTTTCAGCGAAGTGTGCAAAAATATTTTTGGTTTTTCTCTGTACATACTAAAACACAATCTTTTTGGCTTTTCAGATTTTTTATGTTTAGGGATTTTAAAAATATTTTAAACAAGAATCACAATATTTTTGTATTTTCATTTTCACCCCTAAAACCCAAAACATAAAATAAATGAAAGAAAAATAAACAAAAGAAAAAAAATAACGATAATTATCCTTGTTTAAGGATCTCACCAAAAGTTATTAATCCATTTAAACCAAGCAGAAAGTTAAAACGCGTTTTATTAAATGCCTTGGTAAACAGATCGGCTTTTTGAAAATCCGTATACACTTTTTTATTATCAATTAGTTTCTTTTGAAAGCAATCATGTATAAAATGATATCGAATTTCGATATGCTTAGTCTTAGAGTGTTTCACGGGATTTTTGGTGATACTTATAGCAGCAGAGTTATAAATAAAGATGGGAGTAGTAAGAAACTTCAAACTATAATCCCGCAAGTGTTGCTGGATCCAAAGAACCTGTGAACAACTCGAGGCTGCCACATACTCTGCTTCTGCGGTTGAAGTGAAGTATTAATATTATTTGATACCACTTGTAAATAGTCACTCAGATCTAATCAATCCATATATGTATTCAATTGATTAAACTCGGATCTAGTTATATAATTGATAGTAATATTAATAATATTAGTGAAGTATTGAACGAGAGAAAGTTTGGACAGCAATTAAGTATAAAACTCAAACAATACTTTAAATTACTCAAGGCATGAAAGCCTTATATAGACGATTGAACCCCATTCATTACACATCCCGTAACGAATGGGCTCCATTCGTTAACTTACATAAATAATAAGGAAAGCATAGCGAATTACTAATTCGCTATACCCTCATTCGTCAACATTCCATCACGAATGGGAAACATACATAACGAACTACTGTCCATTCATTAAGCGTCCTTAACGAATGGACTATACAAATAAAGAACTGGCTCATTCGTGAAACATCCTTAACGAATGAGCCTATATATAACGAACTAGATGGTTTTCCATAAATACCCTTACATTAAAATAATAATAAATTACAACCGATAAATTAAAAAGACTCGAGACGAGAAAACCGTGCACTAACAAACACCCCCTAATTTTCAGTAAATCCAGATGCCATAAAGCATACATTAGGATCACTATAAGTTGATGATATCTCGTTTGCATTGTGATTAAGGAATGCAGTAATTGGAGTTGCAAAGCTACTCAAGGGCATACTACCTCCATAAGTATTGGACTTGAATTTCTTTTGAAGATTTCTAACATTTTATATCATATTCACGATCTTCCACCCTTTTCATGAATTCCGAAGCCTTTAAATTTTCATTCTTGAAATAATTATTTTCTTTCAACACCATCAGAAATGTTGAATACGAACCCGGTAAAGCATTCTTGACTGTGTCAATCTTGTCAGATTCAGACGGTTCCATGTTCAATTTGTTCATTTCTACTATCAAATGATTAAAACGAGTAAGCGTTTCTTCAACAGTCTCACCCTTTAATAAGTTAAAGTTTCGAAATTGAAACTTCAACATCACTTTCTTGCTTTCTTCTGTGTTTCCCATGCTTCTCATCTTAATGTGTTGAAACAATGAAGCACATATCTTAATACTCCCAACTTGATGAAATATGTTAGCGGGTAATGCCATAGTCAAATTTGAGTATGCTTTAGTCTCAATCTCTAAAGATTTCTTTTCCTCTTGCGAGTATCGAGAAAAAGCTTTTGGGGGGTAACCCAAAGTTTCACTACCAAGCATTGGAACTGTATAAAATTCATCAAGTCAATGAGAACAGTCAGGATGCACAGAACCAAGATGTGCCCGAAAACATGGTTCCCAAATCACTAAATTTCATCAAACGTGGACATTTGAATGAGATCTAATTTCCGCATCAAGGTGTAACATTTGTTCCATCAATACGTTCTGAGATGCCAACGCATAAAAACCAGCCATTTTAAGTAAATAAAAGTTCAAACTTAATAAAAATTCAAACTTTAGGGTTAAAAGTGAAATTGCAGTTACGAATCAAGTACAATGATCTTTAACGAATTAAGTGATGACGAATCAGAAACAATAGTCTTAACGAATTAAGTGACGTCTGGATAACGAATCTGGAACAATAACTTAACGAACCAATAACGAATTGATTTAAACGAATGAGTGACGAATCAAATGACGAATCAATGACGAATTAGAATGACGAATCAATGATGAATCAAAATATCTAATCAATGACGAATCACTGATGAATCAGTGATGAATATATAACGAATCAGTAAGCACAAATTAGCAACTAAGATAACGAACTAGTTTGTTATTCAGTTGTAACAAACTTGACACATGTCATGAATCAGTTAGAGACTGATGACGAATTATAACACGTGTATAACGAATTAGTCATAACGAATTAAGGCTATCTTCAAATCTTCAAACCAGATTTCCAGAAATCTGGAAATTTACCAGATCCAAAATTTACCGAAACCCAAAACACACTTATGTAATACAACCTCAATATAGCACCAAATTGACCAAATCAAACCCAAAATACACTTATGTAATCCAAAATTTACCAAACTGCTCGTAATTAACTCGCGAACACACATATTCTTATCCCGTATACCTTAACCAATTAATTGAATATCAATTTTCAATTAAACAACACTCTGTTCCGTACAAACTCACATCCGATCCAAAATCACCACAAATAACCACAATACCACAATCCAATCCTCACAAATCTTCCACAATCCACACTGAACACAATTCAACCAAAATCAATCCTCAATTAACATATCCAAACGTTAATTTAATTGAAATCAATGAAACTAATATTTAAACGAATAATTAACCGACAAACCTCAATTTCTTATCAAATTACCTTAAACTAAGAGCAATCTAACACCAGAAAGCTCTGATACCACTTGTAACGAATGGACTTTACAAATAACGAACTGGCTCATTCATTAAACATCCTTAACGAATGAGCCTATATATAACAAACTAGATGGTTTTCCATAAATACCATTACATTAAAATAATAATAAACTACAACCGATAAATTACAAAGCTTGAGATGACAAAACGGTGCACTAACAAAGAGATGACTTTCTAAACAACCAAGTTTACTCGAAAGTGCATAAACATCAAAGTGTACTCGATAATACATGAATAATCTTTTTCAAATAAAATAAGTAACAAGTATGCTTGGATGAGTTAAACTTCAGATAAAAACACCTAAGTTTACTTGAAAGTTTAAAAACATCAATGTATACTAAAAATAACAGATGCAGGCATATTCAAAGTAAAAATGCAACACTTTTTGACTTAAACTTAACATCAAACAGTTTTCTCATTAAAATTCAAAGTTTAAGAGCAAATGGTGCATAATGAGATCAAATATCAGTTTAATCCTTTCAGGTCCTTTTCTCTTTTATGAAAAGATCTCAACATGGGGTCATATTGATTAACTCACCTTTTAATACTTCATTCTCAGCAATATTATGACATAATAGGCAGGTTAATAACAGGTATTGACTTAGCATGAATTTCATTGCTTTAGTGATATGCTTAAAGTTCAATCAAGTGCATAATACAAAAATAGATAACACTTATTGCACTATGATGTTCCATATCTCTTCTCAAAGCTTATTTAAATTTCTCCAGATCACCCCAATTTGACTTCAGCCCCCTGATATTTGGTCAAAAATTTTTATGACAGAATATTTAAACTTTCTTAATGAATTTTTTTTTCAAAACATTTCGAACATTTGAGGTTGAACGTTGGACTTACATGCCATGCAGCTCGGACTTACAAGCCTTCCATTCAAGGTGTTTAGGACTTATAATAATGCCCCACCTATGTACTTCTAGTTTAAACCCTCATGTTTGTTTTTCTTTAAAAATTTTGAACATTTATCAACTTTTTGGTTGATGTATAATCAATTTGCACAAATTTGTTCTTTGTCATATACATAAGATGATTCATTTTGAGTGGCCAAATACCAACAGGCTCGTGTATGACCGCGTAATCACTATTCTGCCTATCATTCGGAGTGATTTATCCTAAAACACACGTATTTCAACAATGTATCTCCACATTAAATTTAGCATATTTATTATGTTAATATCACCTTAGTTTTTACACATCATAATGAAAGCAACCATACTTATCAATGACTGCACTAATAGTCCTTTTCGTCTATTAAATCCATATGATTGCCATAAATAATCAATCTACTATCATTTCCCAAAGGTTGGATCAATTTTCATTGAAAACCTTTTAAGCTTCTATAATGCTTTTGAACTGAATAATCTTATCATTTCTCAACACCTTTAAGTTGCTCAGCTTGCCAAAATGCTTTTCTTTGAAAAATATTCATTTGAGCACATAAGTTGATTTTCAAAGAACAGTTTTTGACACAAACATTTAATAACATATTCAAGAATAATCATTAATGAATGGCATGCATTGACACAATCAGACTAACATAAGGTACAACCAAGACTAATTATGCAAAGTCTATCCAGTTCTAAGCACATCATCATTTCAGATTATTCCACATAAGCAAGATATCAGATAAGCATGCAGATTCAACAATTCAAAGCATATGTAAACACACTTATCAAGATATCATGATAAATTACTGAAAAAAAAACCTAAGCATCATAGATACCTAAATCAGATATATGGTCATTTAAAGCACATATCATTCAAACAGAAACACATATGCAGACATAAAACACAACTTACTCAAGACCTCTTAAAATATAGTTGATCACACCTAAAGCTTTTAATAGAAAGTAAAATCTTGTTTTATCTAGTGGCTTGGTGAATAAATAAGCCAAGTTGTCACTAGTGTCAACTCTTTTCATTTCTATTAGACCTTTCTCACTACAATCTCTAATGAAATGGTGTCTGATTTCAATGTGCTTGGTCTTTGAGTGTTGGACAGGGTTCTTAACTATGAACAAAGCAACAATGTTATCAATATAAATAGGAGTGTTCAAGTAATTCAAAACATAGTCCAACATTTGATTTTGAATCTAAAGGACTCGTGCACAGTAGGCAGATGCAACAATGTACTCAGCTTCAGCAGTAGCGATTGAAACAGTTGTTTGCTTCTTGCATTGCCGTGACACTAGCCTGTCTCCCAAGAATTGACATCCACCAGATGTAGACTTTCTTCCTATGTTGCAACCATCATAATCACTATCAGTGTATGCAAGTAGATCAAAGGCATGGTTATTTGGATACCGCATCCCCAAATCAGGCTTTCCTTTCAAGTATCTAAAGATCCTCTTGACCGCAGTCATATGAGAAACTTTTGGACATGATTGGAATCTTGCACAAACACACACACACACACACGACAACAAACATAATGTCAGGTCTTGAAGAAGTAAGGTACATCAAAGATCCAATCTTAGCTCTATATTCATGTTCATCAACAAGCTCCCCCTTTTCATCAGCTATCATCTTCTCATGTGTGTCCATAGGAGTAGAAGCAGTCTTCAAGTCTTTGCATTTAAACTTGTTCAATATGTCTTGCACATATTTTGATTGACAAATGAATATGCCATCTTTCTTCTGTTGAACTTGAAAACCAAGAAAGAAACTCATTTCACCCATTGAGCTTATACAATACTTATACTTCACAACTTCCTCAAACTCCAACACATATGTTTATTTATAGATACAAAGATGATATTATAAACATATACTTGAACTAGAAGCAAATCTCTTCCTCTTTTCTTGTAGAAGAGGGTCTTATCAATGGCTCCCCTTTGAAATCCATTAACAAGTAGATGGTTTGACAACTCATTATACCAAGCTCTTGGAGCTTGATGTAGTCCATATAGAGCTTTATTTAGTCAATAAACTCTATTAGGATACTTAGGATCCTCAAAACCTGGAGGTTGAGTTACATACACATCCTCTTCTATTTTTCCATTCAAGAAAGCATATTTGACATCCAATTGAAAAACAATGAGAAGATTCTGATAACTTCTAGCCTTGCTACAGGTGCCAACACTTCTTCAATATCTATTCCTTTTTCTTGTAATCATCCTAGTTCAACTAGTCTTGCTTTGTTCTTCATTACAATCTCTTTTTCATCCTTCTTATTCCTGAAAACCCATTTAGTGCCTATTGCAAACTTTCCTCTTGGCTTATCTACATGTTCACAAACTTCCGGTTTCTGAACTGATCCAAATCCTCTTGCATTGCTTCCACCCAACTATTGTCTTTCAAAGCTTGAACAATGTTCTTGGTTTCAATCTGGGATAGAAAGCAGGAGTAAAAACAAATGTTTGTAGATTCAGATGCACTTCTTGTAACTCTTTCATGAAGATCACCAATTATGTTTTGTGCAGGATGATTTCTCTCTACAAAAGAAGTTTGAATAATTTGATTTAAAGAAATTGTTGAATCAAGATTTGTATCATTGAGATCAGGTTCTTCAATGACCAAATTTGATGCCGCATTGTTCATATCATTTTCCTCTTCAACATTCTGGTGTGATGTTGAAGCAAGATCACTTCCAATATTCAATTTTTGAAACAAAGTTTCAAAGTTTCATCTTCAGATTAGACATTAGTAACATTCTTATTAAAAGAATATCCAGTGTTCTTTTCAGCAACCTTGGACCATAATCTGTCCAAACCAACATTCTTCTCTGAAGTAGCTTCAGGAACACTTGTTCTATATAAAGTTTCATCAAAGTCTTCAGGGTAATGTTTGAAAGACTTGATTAACTTTTCTAGATCGAATAGCCATGATGCTCTATCAACAGTGTTAAATTGATTTTCATTGAATATTATATCTAAAGATTCAATAACACTCAAATGATCTTTCACATAGACTCTGTAAGCTTTCGAGTGTGTGGAATATCCAACAAAGAAACAATCTAAAGATTTAGATTGAAATTTCTTTAAATAGTCTTTTGTATTTAACAAGGAGCACTTTCATCCAAATAGTTTTAGGAACTTGATGTAGGGTTTTCTCTTGAACAAAATCTCATAAGGAGATTTGTCTTGACTTTTGTTGAGAAAGAATTTTATTTTGAACATAGCAAGCAGTGTTTATAGCTTTTGCCCAAAATGTAATAGGCAAGTAAGCATCTGCTATCATGGTTCTTGCAACTTCAATCAATGTGCTGTTTCTTCTTTCTGCAAATCCATTATGTTCAGGAATTCTAGGAGCACTGAATTGTTGGAGAATTCCTTTAGCTTGACAAAATTCAGTCATCACCCCATTCTTGAACTCAGTCCCATTGTCACTTCTCATGACTTTTACCCTTACATCTAGTTGATTCTCAATCCTTGTCACACAACTTTTAATCAATTTTGCAGCCTCATCATTTGAGTTTAGAAAGTAAACCCATGTATATCTTGAGAAATCATCTATAATCACCAAACAATATTTTTTCTTTCCAATACTTGGAACACTCACAAGACCAAAGAGATCCATGTGAATCATTTCAAGTACTTGATCAATTGAGTTTATGATTTTTGTTTTGTGAGATTATTTGTGTTGCTTTCCCATTTGAAAAGAAATACAATTGTCATCCAGCTTGAACTCCCTTGTGGGTAAACCAATGACATGTTCACCTTTAACTAGTTTGTTCATATTCTTCAAATTGACATGATAAAGCTTTCTATGCCATAATTTTGTTTCATTCTTAGTGAATTTTGACACAAAGCAAGTACCTTCTATGAAATGACATATTTCATTCTTAGTTCATTTAAGTTTCTATTTTTAGGGGCCATCATCATTATCATATCAAGAGGAATTACAAATTCAGGTTTGAGGATGAAACAATGAGAATCATCAAATCAAACCTTATAACCTTTATCACACATTTGAGAAATTCTCAAAAGATTATTTATATTTTAATCCTTCCACATAGAACACATTATCAAATGATACTTTGCCATTAGTAAGAATGCCTTTCCCCACAATCTTCCCTTCATTTTCATCACTCCCAAATGCAACTAGTCCTTCAAACTTTTCTTCACGGTTGACCAATGACTTCTTGTCACAAGTCATGTTCCTGGAACATCCATTGTCTAAGTACCATACATCATTCATTGAAGTGGACTGTTCCTGCACAAATCAAAGGAAAATGAATCAGTTAAGTGATGAAATACAAGCTGATTTAGCTTGAAAATCATCAGCAACATTATCAATTGTTGCATTTGGTTTGGTATCCTCATAAAAAATCTCACAAGAATCGTTAGATGATAGCCAGTTTCATATGAGCTTTCAACATAGGGAACTATGCTGGTATATTCTTCAATGACAAATTCTCTTTTCATGATTTTCATTTGTGCTTCAGTCTTTGGTTTCCACAGGAAACCATGTGGTTCAAAACCATTTTTCAGCAGAAATTTCTCATCTGCATTGAGTACATTTGATTTCTTCTTAGTGAGAACTTTCTTTTTATACATGCTCTTCTTTTCACAAACTGTTGATTTATCAGAGTCAGAAGACTTTTCAAAAGTTTGTAACTTAACAAATTGAGATATGCTAAGTTTCTTCAATATTGGAGCCTTTTTCTTGCCAGTCACTTCAACTTTCTTCACAACTACTTCTTCATTCTTAACATGATTTTCTCCCATCTTCTCACCCCTGCTTAAGTATTCATTGTATCTTCTTTTATAGAATGCAAACTCCTGTCTAAATTTTGTGTGGTTAGGAACATGAAATGGTTCAGGAATGAACCTTTCCTAGCATGAATATGTGTGATGACCATAGACATCACAAAATTTGCACCAAACATTTCCTTCGAACCTTTCACCTGAGTTGCCCATCTTGTATCTTTCACTAAGTCTAGGTTGATCAACCCCAATAGTCTTCTGATGTGTGATGAGACCATTGAAGTTGATTGCAAATGGTAGAAATTGTTCAATCTTTGTTTCTTCTCTTGAAACAGTCTTCACAAATTTTATCTTTTCCATCTTGATTGGGCTATCTTGTTTATCACATATTTGTCTTGACCATCTTCTAATGTAATCGTCCATGCTATCTGTATCACTTGGCAAAATTTATCTTTAATGTAATCTTGATTAGCAATATAATATCATTTTATGAATAAAATCTTCCTTTATTAAGATTCAAAATCTTTCAAAGTCAACAAAAAGTCGAAATATTGACACGTAACGAACATAACGCGAAATAACCTCGGGCAGCGGGTCAGAAAATAAATAAATCATTAATATGATTAAATGATCCCAAAAATTTAAAATATATGTTAAAACATTAGAGATAATGTATAAACGTAATATTAGAGGGCTCGAATCGTAAAAACTGAGAAATAAGTAAATTGAAGCTAGTATAGGACCCGGAAAGGACCCGACACAAACTATTTTCAGAAAAATACTTTTTATAGTCCGTATTGTCAGGAATTTGATTTCTTTCAAAGTCTGACATGAAGTATTAAAAACGGGATCCGGTTGATTATCTAAAAATCGTAATACGTTAAACCAATTAACTAAACTATTTATATTATAACCCAACCCTTTCACCTCCCCCCCTTTGGCCGACTCACCTTGCCACCTCACCACTCCCACCTTCCTTTCCGCCAATAGTCATCCTCCACATCAAATCACCAATCATTACCTATACTAATGTGTTGTAAACACATCAAACTGTCCACTTAGCACCCTAATTACTTACTCACCCAAGCTACCCCCTCTCTTACTCTCTCTATATAATCACGGCACACACACACATCCACATTCAAATTCAAATCAAACACACACCCACATTCAAGATTGATCAAGAACAATGAATATTAGCTACTAGGAAGAGGATTAGGAGGAAGGATCATCACACCCACAACCATCACATTCTCATCTTCATCCTATGATCTTCAAAAACACAAGTAAGTTATGTTTATAAGTTAATTTTTAGGGTTAAACATGTTAGATTAGGTGTTCTTGAGTTGAGATTGAGCTTGAATATTTGAAATTTTGGACGTTGATGTGTGTTTATGTGAGCCGTGTGTATGTATGTGTGTGTAAGAGGAAGGATTGAACACACTTAAGATGCATACATTCATCTTGAAGTTCATACTTTTATTGTTAAGATTGATTAGAAGCATTGCTAAAATATTTGATATTTAGGTGTAATCATCGATGAAAATGATGTTGGAGTTTGATGTTAGGATGAATTTTGGTTAGTTATTGATCAACAAGATTGATGATATGAACATGAATCATTGAATCACTAGTATTAAAATGAAATTTGCAAGAACTTGTTCATAGTTGTAAATTGGGGAATTTGAATTACTTGGATTTAAGGATGAATTTGGTGAATTAATGAAATATTGAAAGTGATATGGATTAATGTTAAGTGAAATTGGATAGGATGCATGCTAGTTGAATCATCAAAACTATTAGTTTGAAAGATAATTCTTGAAGATTGTTGATTGCCAGATAAGGAAACTTTGTTGAATGAAAAGTTGAATCCTTGATTATGATATGAATACTTAGCACATATGTATTTAATATATAATGAATTGCATACTTGAATTAAGATAGGATTCATTGTTAAAGTATAGATTGGATTAGCATATGGATCAATTGTCACTTGTTAGAAATAGAAACTTTGAAAATTTGAATATTGAAAGATCAAAACTTGAATAGAACAATAGGATACATGAAATTATTTCAAGCTAGTTGAATGAGATAAACAAGATTTCCACTTAAAAATTATTAGAAATATTGAATTAGATAAGATTAACAAAAATTAAAAGTTACTATAATGTGAAACTTTGTTTATTAAACACTTAGGAAATTCATAAAAATAAAGAAATACATAAACTAATGATTTGATGATTTTAATGACTTGATGATTTTAATGACTTGATGATTTGATATTTGGAATAACTTGATATGATTACACACACATGTTAGAACCATCCAAATAGGAATAAAGAATATAGTTATAAAATATTAATTTGGCTTGTTGTGAGAATCATAATAATAGGTCATAATAATAGGTTGAAATCTGGATTCTTAAGTCTTAATATGATGTTTGTTCATATATGAAATGAGAAGCTTGATTAGTGACATTATTAATAAACTTAAGTTATGAATTAGAAGCTTAAATTTATTTAAATGTGTTATATGAAACTACGTGATAAAATCTGGATATAAGAATGAATTACGTGTTATAATCTGTATATTTAGTTCATAGGATAATTGGTGTGGACTTACTTGGCTTATTTTACTTGTCTGTAACTTTAACGGCTGAAAAATCGGCTTTTAAACGTAAACCGACACAACGGTTAAGGACTGTTTTAGAACAACACCTAAAATTGTAAAATACTCATTTATAACATATTAATATATGAGAAGAGCACAAGATAACTAAACTTGGTCCTAAACGGTTCGTGTCGCGAAAACCGACAAGAAAACGTTAAAAGTTGTTGTTTTAAGAAATTATTAACGAATATGAAAAATAACATATTTTTAAAATTATTAACGAATATGAAAAATAGCTTATGGTAATAGATGATAAATGAATGGTCGTTGAACCATTGTATGGTCAGAATTTATATGTACTCGTTTATTATATTTCTCGATAAGTTGATATAATATTGTTTATTATGACTTTTACGATGACTTGAATTGAAAGTTCGATTGCCTTACTTTCATTATAATATACATGTATATATATATGTAAGTGTATATATATATATATTGATGTGTGTTTAAAGGATGTTTCTTTCTACGGAACTCACAACTAAGTTTAAATTTATAAAACAGATTTTCTTAATAAAACTACACACAACCGACAAATGTACCGATCGTAAGTACTATAGAACTAAGGAAGTTCGAGTATCGAACACGAGGACACGTGAAAACGTCTATGATCACTAACCCTAGAAAAGACTTTCCTAAGAATAATAATTTTTTTAAATTGATTTTTAATTATTAAACTACTTAACCTAACTTACTTTAACTAAATTCAAAAACTTAACCAAACAAGACTTAATGAAACTTTGAGAATGAGACTTAACTGCAATTGGAGAAAACGTCTACCTAGGTAAGAATCCTATTGAAGCTATAACAAGCTAATGGATTGAATAATCTCATGACATCGGTATCTAAGGACGACACAACTAAGGTTCTCTCAAGAAAGCTAGATCAACTCTCGGCCTCACTAACAAACCCTAACTTACACTTAGTTGATTTTAAGAACAAACCGGGAAACGAATTGTTAAAGTGTTCTAAATGTCGACTCTCCTCTCGGTCTCACCGATACCCGACCCTAATGGAAACTAATACTACGCAACAAGGATCGAGGAACCATTTGGTTTAACTTAAACTAGATCAACTAATCGCTCAAAAACCCAAACCCGACAAGAACCGAACCCGCTCTCGCGCGATCCTAATCCTAACAAGCTAAAGCTATGAGATGACCTTACTTCCTATCACCTCTCGGTCTCTAAGAAGGTGCCTACCTACTGAATCTAATCAATTAACACACCTATTTAAACCCTACGGTTCCTGTTAGGGCCCAAATTTTATAGTCGGATCTGTGGTCAGCTCAGGATCCTGGATCAACTCAGGATTCCTAAATATGCTCGGGATCCCGAATAAGTTCATGATTCTCAGATAAGTTTAGTATCCTGAGTATTAATGCTAATAAATAGATATTTCTCTCTTGGTGTTGATTTATAATTGCTGATATTAATTGTTGATTAAGTCCATGCGAAATACACGGTTGGTGGTTACATAAAACATGTGGAATGAATTATAACCGCTAGGATTAAGGGCCAAGTAATGGCTAATGGTCAAATATTGACTATTATGCTGAAATCTCGCACTTATAATTAATATTAGCACGTGTGGGACCATGTTTGATGAGTAACTCCCAAAATAATCGGTCAAAGACGTGGGATGAACATTTATGAACGTGGATAGACTCAAAAGAAGAGTGCCCCAACGGCTATATTGAAGACTCTTTCAGTTCTGGGATGCTCGGAGAATTAGTCTAGGGTTTCCGGATCATTCGGGAATTCAGTTGTATCTTTCTCTATTTAAATTAGCTGATAGAATCATTTGGAACACACACTCTCACCACTTAGCTACTAGCAATCACAGTAACACTTAGCTCTCGATATTCTATCAGCTCCACCACTTGTAATCATCTTTTTACTATTAATAAAAGTGACGGTGATAGTTTTCACCGTCTGGGGGTTTTTTGTGCCGGAGATTATCAAGGGCTTTTTCCCTCGTAATCAAATCACTGTGTTCATTAATTTTACCATCAAGCACTTTACCTCACGTACTAATTTGATCAAAAGTTACTTTGTAAATTTTTGACCGAAACAGTTCCCGCAAACAATCTCTAAACACAGAGTAAAGAGTCAAACTAATTCAATCAATCAGAGCAAGGGGTATATGAGTATAATTAACAAAATAACAGCCAATAAACACAACCTAATTCAATATTAAACCAAACTTTCATTAACAAATCAAGTCATGATGATCAAACAATCCTTATTACATACTAAAACCAAACAATATTCATCTAACCTAGGTAGAACTAATGAGTTTAGCCTAACATTATTTTGGACAACAGGTATACATTAGTTTAAACACCATATTAATCAACATAAACATCATATTAATCATTCAACAATCTATCAAGATCAATAACAACTCAATATTCAATTCAATTGCAAAACAAATCAAGTTTAGAGATCAATTCAACAAGCATTGAACATTGAACAAGAACATAAAGTTTTCAGATTGTTTACTTAAGATTAGGGCTGAAATAAACGATGAGGAATGATGCCTAGCTGCTGTCCCAACCTCACTTAGCCTCCTTCTTCTTCCTCTTAGCCGCCACAAACTTCAAACTCTCTCTCTTTTTTTTTCTTCCTTGGCTGCCAATTGCAAACAACGAATTTTCTTGGTGAAGGGGGTGTTGATTTCAGGATTTTGGGCTGGTTAGGGTTTTTTTTTTTTTTTTTGTTAATAATCTTATATAATATCATGTAAGGCTTTGATCTTGTGGGCTTGGGTCGGGCCTTGAGTTTTAGTCTTCAAAATTGATCATAAAGGCCTCTTTTGTCTTCAAAAACACGAACCTTTTCTTTTGTAAAACTCATAACCTACAACAGTTATTAAACTTTGTGAGATCATGTAAAAAAAGCCATAACGATTATTTATTATACGATTAAGCACTTAAAACGTGATAAAAAAGGTGCGGAAAATAGGTGTGTTTTACGACACATCAAACATCCCCACACTTAAGACTTTTTCGTCCCCGAAAAAGAAATTTACACAGGATCATAACCAAGTGAAAAGCAACAAACTCCCAGATTATTTATCATTATTAATGCACAAGAAACAGCTCGACATATTGAACATGATTGCCGATATTGTTTTCCACTTAAACCCAGCCACTAACTATCAAGCCCCCCTTTTGCATTAAACGTTTTAAGTCCAAAAATTAAGGCTACACCTACCCCATCTAAGACAAAGAGAGCTAGAAGACTAGAGTCGAAGCAAACTGGTTCAACAAATCATCATATGCCAAGGACTCGTAGATAGTACTAACTAGATGCACTAGGTGAAATTTTGATGGAAGAATGGTCATGTGGAGGTCGTACAAGCTATTCCTAAATATTATTGGACTTTGTCCAATAAATTCCTAATTTGATATTGATTGACTAAGAACCTTCGAGCCCCAATAGTGTATCCTCAGAGTCACTATCCCTTTGGCAACACGTAAACTCTAAGTCCCGTCTAGTATGTGCATCTTTGGCCTCTTTTACTAACTTTGAGAATGCTTCTTTTGCATTTTACAATACATAACGTTCTTCACAAGCATTTGCTTTTCTTGAACAACTTTTGATAATACACATAACTTTCAAAACATACTTCTTTGTTTTTTTTTCAATCTTTTATATCACCCTAAAATATATAACTATTTCGAAGCTCGTAAAAAGATGGATGTTAGTGCACAGAAATTTGAAACTGTGGATACGTTATCCTGACATATGTCTGGATCAGTTATCCTTAGCATGTATTCCAGATCGTATCAGGATCAAGGATCTGTTAGGACATGAAATGTCACATGTATGTCCCCAGTTCTATCAGGTTGGTTCAACAAGAAACCAACGATCGTGAAACCAAGTTAACGTACTGAAAATGTCAAACGAAGCTGATTCGATCGAATCAGTCACTGATTCGATCGAACCAGATCTCATTCGATCGAATGGGTATCTCATTCGATCGAACCAGTTTTCGATATATAAACGTTACTTAGGAAATTTCATAGAGGCTTTTCAACACAACTCACATTCACGAAAATCAGAGAAGCAGCAGCCTCCCGAAACACTCTCGAGCGTTCTTCGTGTTCTTGGTCGTTTCCTCCAATCCTAGGCGTCAAACACCTTTAGGAATCGTACCTACGTGTCCGTTGATCACCCCCGAATCGCCGTGTTAGAGGATTCCGCACTCTAACACGTTGCCCCGTGAATCGTTGGGAAACCGAGTCCCGAACCGGTCCTACAAAGTGGCATCAGAGCTTCAGGTTCTTGATTCACGAAAGATTCGTGGTGATATTCGTGTTTTTCTTGTCAAAAACATATATTTTGCTTGAAAAATTTTCGAAAACAAGTGTTTTTGTTCTTGGTGTTCTTAGTGTTCTTATCAAAAACTCATAAAAAGTCAAATATTTTGGTTTTTGATCTCAAAATTTGGTGTTAAAAGTGTTGGTTTATTGATTTTCAATCAATTCTAATCATCTGTGTTCGTTTTACACGTCTAAATCATCAATGTTTGCTCTTAAAATTTCGGATTTTATCAAGAACATTCAAAGTGTTCTTCGTTTTTTAAACATTTGATCCATTTTTGTGTGTTTGCTTGTTTGTTTAAGTGTTAAAACACTTAAAAGAGTCTTATTTTGCTTCTAAATCGATTAGGATTCGTGTTAGTGTTTTTAAAACCGAAAATCTGGTCAAATCTTCTAAGTTTGGAAATTCCGAAAATCCCGATCGAACAAGTCGTATTTTTGGAACTCATTCGATCGAATAAGCCTTCTATTCGATCGAACCAGTTTGAATTTTGACCGAATCAGTTTTTCGCGCCGTGATTTACGCCAAGTCCATTCGATCGAATCAATTCATCCATTCGATCGAACCTGCTTCCAGTCGATCGAACAAGTCTCATATTCGATCCACCCATTCGATCTCCTACTTATTCGACTGCCAGAACTCTTTCGATCGAACCGGACACTCATTCGATCGAACTTGTCACCTCATTCGATCGAACAAGATCGTATTCGATCGGATAAGCTTCAGAAGACCAGAACTGTGAATCAGTCAGACACTCGATTGAATCAGGACACATTCGATCGAATAAAGAACACATTCGATCGAATCAAGTCACATTCGATTAAAAGATCAAAGTTTGAAACAAAGAAGCAAACATGTCTGCCAGTTCAAGTGCAAACAAAAGGATCCAATCGATCCTTGAGAGTGATTCAGAATCTGGAAGCTTCAACAAGCCTCCAAAGTTGATGGCACTCAATGAGTTTACTACCTGGAAGACAAGATTCCAGATCCATATCACAGGTGTGAATCCTGGACTATGGGAAGCGGTTCAGACAACGTGGGTGCATCCTACAAACGATGATGGTGAAAGCCTGAGCTACTTTAGGCTGTCAGAAGAACAAAAGATAGCATTTGATGCTGAGAAGAAAGCCTTCTCTTTACTGTCTCAAGCTCTCTCCAGCGATCTCTTCCATCAATTTAACCAGTTCACAACAGCGTCAACTCTTTGGAACGCACTGGTAGAACGATGCGAAGGATCTGAGTCGCTTAGAGAAATTCACGCACGGGAGCTAAAGCGTGAATTTGATTTGTTTGGTCCAGAATCCGGCGAAGACATTGAATCGTTGCTGTCAAGATTCTATCATCTTATGTCAGAGCTAAAGTCCTATAATGTCAAAACAACTGGGACTGAAAAGGTTAGATGTCTCGCTCAAGGACTCCCAACAAGCTGGAACACCTTCCTGACTGTGATGAGAAGAAGTCATCAACTGGAGACGATTCTTCTTTCTGACTTTATAAAAGAAATCAGACAGGAAGATGCTGAATTAAGAGCATCCTCCAGGAAACCCAGAGCAACATCTGACAAGTCGCTGTACATGTCAAAATCACCAATGTCAGATTCAAATGACCATGCTCCAATGAAGACTGCGTTTGTCTCCTCAATGTCAAATCAATCTAAGGGGACCGAAACGAGATCTTCTGCACCACCAACATCAAATTCCGGAAATTCAAGTTCTAACTCCGGACCCAAGTCAACTGAAAAGGCAACGTTAAACACCGAAGGCTTGGGAAAGGTAACGGTGGAAGTTGCCAAAGAACATATGGCAACGTTAGGCACAATAATTGAATCATACAGCTTAATGGTGGCTGGTAAACTTGGCAACAGTCATCTGGACAGCGATGACTATGAACAGCTAGATGAAGACGATATGGAACGCATCGACATAATGTGGGCACTTGGCAGCGCGTTCCGTAGGGCTAGAAAGTGGGCTAAGAAAACAGGCCAAGCCCTTTCAATCAATAATAAATCCAAGTTTGGTTTTGATAAAACCAAAGTTAAATGCTACAACTGTGGCGAACTTGGTCACTTTGCCAAGGAGTGCTCTAAACCAAAGAGGGAAGGTCACCAATATCCCTTCCGAACTACTTCAACTTCATCTACTCCTGCTGCAGCCGCTGCAAATGTCAACAATGAGAGACAACTGGTCCCTCAGAATCAAACAGCAGCAAACAACGCCAACATCAACAATGAAACTGCTCTTGCTGTTCAAGGTGATGAAGGCGAGTCCTGGAACTTCAGCATTAACATGGCTGACATCACCATTATGGATGGAGACTCAGAATCTGGGTCTGATGATTCCTCAACTGATGAAGAATACATTGTCGAGGAGCCAGCTACTGAAGTAAATGAAGGAAAGCATGAAGCTGAAGTGTCATCAGTGGAGATTAAGGAGGATCAAGCAAAAGAGTCAAATGTTCCTCAATCATCTCCAAGTTCAACAATTCCTGCAGAAGCTGCTACTGTTGAAGAAGTCAACGAAGTACTGTCAAAAGCAACTTCTGTATCTTTTCTGGAAAGAGCAGGGAATCTTTACTTTGCGTTCATGGCAGAGACGTCAAATGATGCCAAGGTAAGTTCAAACCCGACTACTCCCAAACCAGAAAATACCAAATGTTTAAAATGTGAAATGTCTGCACAAGAAATTCATTCTCTGAAAGAGAGAATTGAAGATCTCGAGGCTTATAAACAAGCAGCCTCAAGATCCTTAATTGAACTGACTGACGCTCTTGCTCAAAACAAGGCTTGGAAGCAGAAAGAGTCTGCTTATAAAGAAAAAGTTGATAGCCTTAAGCGTCAGAACAAGGAATTGGAGATATGTGTTCTAAATCAACAAGACTCTATAAACTTTTATATCAATAAAAATAATGTCTTGAAAAAGGAAATGGAGAACACAAAAGCTGATCTTGAATCATTGACTTTCAAGTTAAAGAGTTACTCCAATTCCTCTTATTTGCTAGAACACATTATCCCCAAGTTCCGGTGCAATCAGGAAAGCGGTGTGGGATTTCACAATGTCCCACCCCCAGTGCTGAACCAATTTGTGAACACACCGGGAGCTGTGCCAGAAGATGACTCAAATGTTAAAACACCCGAGGACACAAAACAAATTTCAAAGTCCAAGGGTAAAGAAGTCATTGACCCGGCTCCTGAGACCAAGCCAAAACCAAATGTTGTTGCCACAGACTTAGGTTCCACAACTAAATCAGGCCCATCCACATCTAAATCAAAGGCAACAACAAGTAATTCTCAGAAGAACAAGTTTAATCATAAATCTGAGAAAGTGCATGTGGAACATGGTACCCAGTTTGTCAAGGAGGGTAACTTTAATGAAAAACATAATTTTACAAAACCCCCCCCAGACAAACTTCACCCCAAAATGTCAAATCCAAGGGGTACTATGGTAACAAACAACAACAAAGTCATTACTCTCCACCGTGTCAAAGGGAGAGAAACTACTGTTTCTCATGTGGAGAGGTTGGCCATGTAGCAAGATTCTGCTACAAGTACACGGATCCTAAGCAATACATATCAACTCCGGATCCTAGATATGTCAAGTCAACTCCTATGAGGCGACCGACCGTTGACATTCAAAGTCAAACACGGTCTCACACACCGCGGTCGGATTCTCCTAGGAAACCTCAGCCAACCTCACCACACAGATCACCGAAGAAACAACAACATCAAAATGTTAAAACAAAAGTTGTTGATCCCTCAAACCCAAGTGTTTCCACTTCAACAAGTGAAAGTCAGTCTTCAACCAGCTATGTCAAACAGGCTAAGAAGAAGACTGACAGTTGGAAACAAAAGAAAAACAACACTGTTGATAACAATGTCAAACTAGAAAACAGTGTTAATGAGGGTAAATGGATTGAACTGTTAATTCGTGACGAAAATGGAAAACCCAAGACCATAAAGGCTTGGGTTTCCAATGATGTTTAAACCTTTTGCTTTTTATGTGCAGGCTGCTCTTTATGATCCAAGATTCAACATGTGGATCATCGACTCAGGAGCTTCCAGGCACATGACTGGAAACATGAAACTCCTATCCAGTGTCAGACAGATAAAAGAAGGTGCAGTTTCCTTTGCAGGAGCTCAAGGTGGTTACATCACGGCCCAAGGAATTGTTTCAAATGGGCGAATTTCGTTTGATAAGGTTAATTTCATCAAGGAGTTGGAGAACAACCTGTTGTCGATAAGTCAAATCTGCGACAAGGGTTTCAAAGTTATGTTTGATGACCGAGACTGCCACATCTTGGCTAAGGAATTCACCATTCCTGAAGACAAGGTTTTAATGTCAGCCGCACGCCAGAGTGATCCCTACATTCTGGATATGGCTAAGGCAGAGTCATCGTCTCCAACGGCGACATGTTTTGTGTCCAAGGCATCCGAACGTGATACTGTCATATGGCATAAACGGATGGGACACATTAATGTCAGGAACATGAATAAGCTTGTGCACAACAGGCTAGTTGAGGGAGTTAATCTGAGAAGTTTCAGTCTCCCTGACTCGTGTGTGCAGTGCAAAGCGGGAAAACAAGTAAAAAGGTCCCACAAGTCTAAGAGTTTCCACTCGATTGATATACCATTGGAACTCCTTCATATGGATCTTTTTGGCCCAATAAGCGTCAAGAGTATCTCTGGGCACTCATACTGCCTAGTGGTTACTGATGAATATTCGAGATTCTCTTGGGTGTTTTTCTTGAAAGCAAAGTCCGAGACATTTGGGTGTATAAATCTGCTGGTTACAACTCTTGAGTCACAGTACAATCTGAAGGTTCGGAGAATGCGTTCAGATAACGGGACAGAGTTTAAGAATGCGAATGTGGAAAACTTTTGCAAAGAAAGAGGCATTGTCCAGGAGTTCAGTGCCTCGTACGTTCCACAAATGAACGGGGTTGCTAAAAGGAAAAATCGAACGTTAATCGAGACAGCTAGAACAATGTTAGAAGACTCAGTGTTGCCTGTCACGTTTTGGAGTGAGGCAATTGCCAACGCCTGTTTCACATTGAATCGGGTAGGCATTGTCAAGCGCCACGGCAAGACAAGCTTCGAGCTTCTTCAACGACGGAGGCCTAACTTAGAGCACCTGGAACCATTTGGAGCTCTTTGCACGTTACTTAAAAGGCAAGTCGATAATAAGTTCGAGGAGAAGATTATCAACGGCTATTTTCTGGGCTACAGTGTACCTCTCAAAAGGGTCTTCAACAGATCAACAAAATTAGTTGAAGAATGGTACCATGTCGACGTTCAACGCTACACAGAACCAGCCAAGGGGTCAGGAGAGGACTGGTTGTTTGATTTTGACAAATTGTTCAAGTCATTCAATCTGGATGAGGTTGCTATTCAGATGATGTATGAGGCGCAAAATGCACCTCCTGATGAATCACAGCAATCTTCACCCCATCCTGTTTCATCATCGTCTTCCTCCACAGAGTCTAGCGAGCAAGTTCAAGAGTCATCCGAATCTGACTCTGAAGATGAATCACCAGCAGATGATGTACAATCGGCGCCGACACAGGTTACTCCACAACCTTCATCGTCAAATCAAGAAGCGCCAAATGCAGAACAGCCTCTAACGTCTACTTCAGAGGCACCAACCGCTCCAGTTCCTGAGCCGAACTTAACTAACTTGGAACAAAATGTTGTCGTTCCTGACAATCCGGTGGTTAGGACTGAACGTGATCATCCACAAGACAACATTATAGGGGACATTCAACAGGGTGTCAAAACACGTCGACAGCTGAATTTTGGCCTCTACACTGAAATGATGGAGTCAGGATCAGTTGCGCTAAATGCCCATGAATGCTTCTTAGCACAAGAAGAACCAAGCAGCATCACCGATGCGTTGAAAGACGCTAACTGGGTCTCAGCCATGCAAGAAGAATTATTGCAGTTCAAGAGACTTGGTGTGTGGAAGCTGGTGGATCTCCCCAGAGGACAGAAGAAAATTGGCACTAAGTGGGTACTCAAATGTAAACGCGACGATCGTGGAGTGATTGTTCGCAACAAAGCCCGCCTGGTGGTCCAAGGGTTTAGGCAAATCGAAGGCCTAGACTACAATGAGGTGTATGCTCCGGTTGCGCGTTTGGAGGCAATCCGGATGTTCTTGGCGTATGCGTCTTTCAAGAGATTCAAAGTATATCAGATGGACGTCAAGAGTGCCTTTTTGTACGGTCACATCGAAGAGACCGTATATGTGGCACAACCTCCAGGTTTTGAAGACCCAAATCACAAGGACAAAGCCTACCTGCTCAGCAAGGCTTTGTACGGTCTTCACCAAGCCCCGAGAGCTTGGTACAAGGAACTATCCAAACACCTTCTGAACAACGGGTTCAGAAGAGGAACGATCGACTGCACGTTATTTACAAAGGAGAAAGAAGGAGATCTCATTATGGTACAAGTGTACGTGGACGACATCATCTTCGGGTCCACGAATAAAACACTATGCAAGGAGTTTGAACAAGTGATGCAAGAAAAATTTGAAATGAGCTCCATGGGTGAGATGAAGTTCTTCTTAGGACTTCAGGTTGATCAAACAGACTCCGGTGTCTTCATTCACCAGACAAAATACGTCAATGACATCTTGAAACGGTTCGAGATGTTGAGTTCCTCTTCACAGGGAACTCCGTTAGCGGTTAATCACGGGATTAATCCTGACGAGAAGGGTGAATTGATCAATCCAACTCACTATAGAGGGATCATCGGATCTCTAATGTACCTGACTGCTTCTCGGCCGGACATAATGTTTGCTACGTGTCTCTGTGCACGTTACCAGTCAAAGCCGAAGGTCTCCCATCTTATTGCAGTCAAAAGAATTTTGCGTTATCTGAAGGGTACTCCAGATTGGGGTCTTTGGTATCCTCATGATGATAACTTTGATCTACATGCGTATAGTGATTCGGACTATGGTGGTTGTAAACTCGATTACAAATCAACAACAGCAGGATGTCAGTTCTTTGGAAGTCGTTTAGTAACGTGGCAATGCAAAAAGCAGACGTCAGTTTCCACTTCAACAGCTGAGGCGGAATATATAGCGGCTGCCAGTTGCTGTTCTCAAGTGATTTGGATTCAGCAACAGATGCGTGACTACGGTATTGAATGTTCTACTACTCCCATATATCTTGATAATTCTGCTGCAATTTCAATTACCAAAAATCCTGTCCAAATTAGCAAAACGAAGCACATCGAAATTCGATATCACTTCCTTCGTGACTGTTACGAAAATAAGTTAATCGATGTGGTAAAAATCCCCACTCAGGAACAACGCGCTGATCTCTTCACTAAAGCATTTGACAAACCACGGTTTTTATATTTGCTAGAGATCAACGGCGTTAAACGTCAATCAGATGATGTTCCTGAAGATATCATTTAAATTGTTTTTCATTTTTTCTTTTCTTAAAAATTTGAAAAATCCAAAAAGATTTTGTTTTTATAATTTTTAGGGGGAGAAAGGTTTCAAGAAAAACCAAAAACAATACAAAAACCCAAAAACATCAAAAATTTTAAAATTTTGAGAAGTTGATCTTGTTACAAGAAAGATGATAGTACACAGACGCTATCATACTGAGACATCAAAAAGATTTTTATTTCTGTATAGCTTATTTTCATTTTCCTTATATTGAAAAAATCCAAAAAAAACATTCAAATAATCAGAAAATGAGAAATTGTATCCAACCTTTGGGAAGTGATGGCACACTGACAGTAGCATGATGTTAAAAAGATATAAAGTGAAAAATTGGTCATGCATAGTACTAATGTGATATATTGGTAGGCTTATCTTACTGAATTGAGTCTGGATTTGACCTATCTAAATCATTTAGATTGTCAGCTATGGGTGTACATCTAAGATAAATTGACGAGACGTCACTGTCTAAAGACCAATATCAATTGAGGATATGTCTTATCACGCGTACACGAATTACCATCGGCCCAAATTGGTTCCCCCAAAACCTAAATTCTTAAAGATTGTTAGATCTTCGTGTTGCAGGTCTGCTTTCATCGAAAGTCCCTTCTAAATCATAAAAAAAATCATATGCTTTATGCGTTGATTAAGGAGGAGTATTAAATATCTTATACTCCACCGGCTTTGGAATGATCTCCCTCTGTGATACGTAAGTATCGACCTGGACAGCGCTCTTCCATGCTGGTATATCTAAAGTTATTATCTCCCTCTGTGATACGTAAGTATCGACCTGGACAGCGCTGATAACTTGGATATCTGTATTAAATATCTTATACTCCACCGGCTTTGGAATGATCTCCCTCTGTGATACGTAAGTATCGACCTGGACAGCGCTCTTCCATGCTGGTATATCTAAAGTTATTATCTCCCTCTGTGATACGTAAGTATCGACCTGGACAGCGCTGATAACTTGGATATCTCCTGTAAAAAAATAAAATAAATGATTTTGGGACAAGTAGATGAATACCGAACACGTATGTGAAAAACATGTCTAATCTACATGAAAACATGATAAAATCATCAAGTTGCTAATTAAATTCGCAAGAATGTGAAAAGCAACAAAATTTGATGAAAAGCGAACAAAGGGGATCCTATAAGCTTATGGCGTTTGTCAAAAATAAGATGCGCCGATTTGACTGTTCAATATGTTGTGAGGTCCTACATGAGTCAATCAAAAATATGGTGGGACACATAGCTGTGATCACAAGCAATTATCAAATGGTCATTGACAGACGAGAGGATGTTTGTTTAAGTTTAAATGGACAAATATACCCATAATCGCATCGGTAATATGTATCGACCAAAAGAAATTATAAGAATTGAACTTACTGAGTGCTACAATGTCAGTACTGATCCCATGTTCGGATCTTTCTCACAAAAAGAATGTTCATTATGTCTAGTTTAATATTGTATATTCTTTTATTCAGAAAAATCAAAAACATGTGAAAAATCACGAAAAGTCTCAGTAGATAGTCAAATAAGTCTGTATGATTTCTTATTATAGATCCTTCTCAACCAAAAATATTGTACTTTAAATTTTGTACAGTTGCTTATTTCAGTTTGAATATTATAAAAAAAAATTCAAAAAGATTTTTATTCTGAATTATTTTTATTTTTTATTTTTATTCTGCTTTAATGTTGATGAATAATCATCCAGTGACAGGTAGTCTGATCCCTGTCCCTTCCTGTAAATACTTTGAAAAAACCAAAAAGATTTTATTTCTATTTATTTTTCATTTTATTTAGTTCTGTTTGTTTGAAAATCGATGAGAAATCATCGTGACAGGTAGTCTGATCCCTGTCTTTTCCTACTAAATGTTTATCCAGTGTGTAGGAATGAAAGAAAACTTCATGCAGGTTGCTAAATGTTTATCTGCGCAACCGGCTGTGCATGAAAGAAAGAAGAAGTGGCAAGAAAACCCAAAGATGGTTGTGCCTGATATTTTTCCGTTTGTTTACTAATGTTTTATGGTGTATATGTTCTGTAGGAACTAAGCTCTCATTATCGGAAAATGTCTAAGAAAACTAACCAAGTGTCAAAAGTTTATGTTTTCTTGCAGGTTAAAAGGCACCACGATCGATGGCGGGGAATAAAAAGTTTAAAAGTTTATTTTTTCAAAGTTTTTCCCTCATTCGATCGAATATGTGGCTATTCGATCGAGTAAATCGATCGAATGAGCCGATTCGATCGAGTCAGTTGTTGCGAGAATGAGAGTTGTTGCGAGAGACTTATTCGATCGAATGACATCTCATTCGATTGAATGAGTCCAGAAACAGTATAAATACTCAGACTCATTCGATCGGTCAGAAAAGTTCGAAAAAAAAATTCCAGAAAAATTGCTCTCAAAATCGCTTTCGCGAATCCCTCGTTTTGATCCATACATCTTACTCGGTTTTTCACGTACATCACAAATATGTAAGAATTTTTGAATTATAACCGTGTTTTGATCAAGTTTTTGGTCGATTTGTTCTCGGACTCGGACATTAGAAAGAAACACTCAATAAACTGTTTTTAACCGTTTAAAACTTGTAATTTAATGTTGATAAATGTTCACAAACTTCAATCGATGCTATCTGTGTGTTGTGTATCGTTTAAACGATCGAAAATTTCGATCAGGATTCTTCAAAATCTGGGTTGCCGTTTGAATGAGTCTCTTGTCGATCGAATGAGACTTATTCGGTCAGTAGTTCGATCGAATCAGAGGTCAAAGGTGAAATCTATCTCATTCGACTGTCTGTGATCGAACTAGATCTCACTCGATCGAATGAGTAGCTCATTCGATCGAATCATTACTCATTCGATTGAACCAGTCCAGAAAGTTTGAAAATGTTAAACGCATTCAGTCTTTTCGATATCTGTTCGTTCTAACACGTTTATGTTTGCAGATAAAATGGCTGAAGTTGCAGAAGTTTTTGTGCCTTTCAAAACATCAATCAAGCACAACATTGTAGCCTTTCTTGACGAAAAGGCAAGCCATGGGAAAGACTTTGCAACCATGATCAAATTTCTGAAACGGTCCAGGATTCACGGACCTATCTCTAGGGTAGTCGAACCCGTCATTTCAGTTCAACAGGAATTCTGGAGGAATGCCACGCGCGGCCAAACAGTTGTGCCGTCGGTAATTTGCTCCACTGTTAGAGGGCACGAAATTGTTATATCTGCCCAAATCCTTAGGGAAGTCTGTGGGTTTGTAGATTCTGATTCAGATCCTATTGGGTTACATCCTGCTGGAACCAGAGGTTGTTTTGCCAGAATGAAGTACGACGGTGACCTAAATGCCGGTTTACTACATAAAGCCAATCTGTGTCCAGAGTTCAAATATCTGGCACACGTGGTGATGCACTGCTTAGGGCCTCAAAGAACAAGTTTTGATAAATTGAGGGAAAGCATGCAGTTTACAATGGCTGCATTAGTGATGAACCGCCCCTACAACTTCTCGCAGATGACCTTCAACCATATGGTGGAGAATCTTACAATAAAACAAGGGGCGGGTGAGAAGTTTCTACAGTACCCGCGATTTGTGCAAATGATCGTCGATAGTCAAGCTCCGGGTTTACTGAAAGAAAATGAGGGTGATGTGGTGAAACTGGACCACATGAAGAACGAAACCCTCAACCGATTAAAATCATACAAGGACCGCCCCACAAGGCCACCACACAAAAGGTGTTTTGGGCACGTGGCAAATCAGTCTTACAAGGCTCCTCCGAAGAGGAAGTGGAGGAAAGCCGCCAGTGATTCAGACACTGAGGAGGAGGCGGGGTACCGGCAGACACCAGAACAGATGCCGAAAAAGAGGTTGATTCATTCTTAAACGTTGAGGATCTGGATGCTGGTGATGAAGCAAGTGCATCGGATGTGCACTTTGCTGGTGAGGTTAGGGCCGAGGAACAACTGGCCGATATAATTGCGGGCGAAGAAAGGCCTGCAAAGAGGCAAAAGAAGAAGGTTACAAGGAAGTATCGTAGTCTATTTTCTGATCTCCCACGTCCTCCACCGTTACAATCAGTTGGGACTTCGTCTGCTGCTCCTTTCGTTCAACAAGCACCGCCACCACCACAGCAACCAGCACCACAATCAGCACCACAACCAACTACTCAACCTCAACCAGAAATGTCTATACCTCCTCAAGTTGCAACAGAACTAGCTGATCTTCACAAGGCAATGATGAAGATGTTCATGTTCAAGACTGAGCAAGAAGAGCTGAATAGACGGCAAGAAGAGCAAAATCGACTGAAAGATGAGCAGATTGCCAAACTTCAAGCCGAAAACAACATGCTCAGAATTGAAAACACTCAGCTGAATGCGACTGTCGCCGAACAGGGCTCTTCTATCAAGGAACTACGAGAGTCGAATCTAAGCCTTGAGGCGAAAGTAACAGAACTGAAAGGAGATGTTCTACGTTTGGAAGGTCCAACAAATGTTGATGTGGACACAGACGAACTTGACTCTTCAGATGATGGTGGTGAAGGTACTAAAGAGTGAGTTGAGTGAATGTAGTGAGGATTTAAATGTTAAATCTTGGTAAATGATGATTTTTGTATAAACTCAGTTTCATATGTAATGATATTGTATTTCATGTTTATGATATTACATATGTTTACTTAAAATTGTTGTTACATTGTGTTTGTTTAATCAAACAGGTGATGATAATCCGTTTAATGTCCAACCGCTGCAATCAAAAACAGCAGCAGAATTTTTCACGTTTCTACTGGACAATCCAAATGAGCAGCGAAACTTCGCAAGTGGAGACTTGGAAGAAGGTGAAATTTCTCATAATTTCACAGAAGAAGAATTGGAACAAATGTTTGAGTTATCCAACGTAGAAACAGGCAAGTATCTGGCTTTGCCTCCAACAGAACAAACGTCTTCTTCTGCTGCTACACCTGAATCATCATCATCTACGGCCACTGATCCCTCACACGTCGATCCCTCTCAATTTGATGACGTTGAAATGGAAGACTTGTCAAAGGAAGAGTATCCTGAATACTATATGTCTCAAAATGACGATCTTCCTAACTTTGCAAGTTTCTTCCAAAATGTAACAGAGGAGGAAATACAGATAAAGGCTGAAGAAAGGTCAAACAATATGGAACAGCCTTCTGAAGCGGATCAAGCCGAATTTTTAGAGAAAACCGAGGAATGCAAGAAAGCATTCAATGCTATTCTTGAGAAGATAAGATCCAGACAACAAGCGAAGCCGACCATTCCTCATACAACGTCATATAAAATGAAAGGTCGCAGAACTTCAGGAGAAATTATCGCTTGGGCATGTCTGAAGGATCTTAACTGCGTAGCTGTCAAGAGAGAAAGGGGGGTTGAATACTTTCAACGTATTACTGATTTGAAGACCCTTCCTACTCATGATCTGAACCGTCTGAATTATCTTGATCTGCTATACGCCAACTCATCTCCATTTGCCACGTATTATCAGAATGTGTTGCGAAAAGAGTACAACACAAAATGGAAGATGATCACACCACAAAGGCCGAAGAGATATCTAAGCAAAAAGGAGATCGATCCGATCACCAACAGGCCAAAAGTTATTTTGAAGTACATGCCACCACTCACAATGAAGAAGATTCCTCTTAGAAAGATGAAGCAGGACTTCTACAAATCATTCAGGCATTGGTACTATGATGGAAAACTGCATGAGGCAGTTATTGTGCTCAATGACAATGGAAATTGGAGCACAATTCGTATTTTTGATCCAATGTGGCTCACAAATTTGTCAAGGGAGGATGTCTATACGTTGTACAAGACAGAGATTCTTTACGCTCCCGAAGACATAGAGCAAGCGTTAACGTACAGAAATGTCATTAGGATTTGCTTTGCCTATGACATACATGCAGGATCAAATTGGAAAGAACAACAGAAGAAGTATGCCCAAGAAACTGAAGATTAATTGTCATGTCTATCATTTATCTTGTTTCTTGTTGTAATTCAAAGTTAAATCTTCTGGTTGTAATTGTTTTGAATTGAATGAAATATGATTTGGAATATTGTGATAGATTATGCTTTAATGTCAATTTTGCAAATCTAATACAATTGTGCTTGAATGTTAATCCAAAATTCCAATTGACAGCGTCTCAGGATATGCGAAACCTATGGTAAGTCTGACTGACTGTACCATTTGGTAAAGAGAGAACTCCATGAAGAAAGGAGTTTGTGGATGCAACGTATGCACCACTAGTTTTGAGAAAAGAGAGAGTGAGATAACTCCAAGGGGGAGTTACGGTCGAGCAAGAGAACTCGATTGGTTACAAGCAAATAGAACTGGCTCCAAGGGGGAGTTTGTTAGGACATGAAATGTCACATGTATGTCCCCAGTTCTATCAGGTTGGTTCAACAAGAAACCAACGATCGTGAAACCAAGTTAACGTACTGAAAATGTCAAACGAAGCTGATTCGATCGAATCAGTCACTGATTCGATCGAACCAGATCTCATTCGATCGAATGGGTATCTCATTCGATCGAACCAGTTTTCGATATATAAACGTTACTTAGGAAATTTCATAGAGGCTTTTCAACACAACTCACATTCACGAAAATCAGAGAAGCAGCAGCCTCCCGAAACACTCTCAGCGTTCTTCGTGTTCTTGGTCGTTTCCTCCAATCCTAGGCGTCAGACACCTTTAGGAATCGTACCTACGTGTCCGTTGATCACCACCGAATCGCCGTGTTAGAGGATTCCGCACTCTAACACGTTGCCCCGTGAATCGTTGGGAAACCGAGTCCCGAACCGGTCCTACAGGATCCTCAGTACTTATTACTAATTAACGGTTATACTCATGTGTAGTCTTATATTTACAGGTATAACGGTTAGAAGACTCAGTCTATCCACTAACTTGCAGTCAAGAAGATATTGACGTGTGTGGATCAATTATCCTTCTGAAGAGTTCCAGAGCTATGTCAGGATCATGGATCCTCGGTATTTGGTGTTGTTAACGGTTGTTTCTTATATGAAGGTTGATATTTATCAAGTGTAACGGCTCCAAGACCTGGTCCACCCCCTGTTTCGCAGCCTGAGTGATAGAGCACGTGGTCAAAGTGGCAGTTACAATTATATTGAAGGCAATGGTGGATTTTTAGGGATTATTAGTTAATAGTCTTTATTAATCATAACTCCATTGAGTTATTATCTTTGATGTATAAATAGAGGCTATGATCAGTTAGGAAAACACACAACAACACACTCTGCTCACTACGAATTCAACAGCAATACACACACACACACACTTAGAATTATTGTAAACACTGATTATAATCTCCAAACCTTGTATCCTTCTTTTTCATATTAATAAAGTGGTGATTGACGATTTGTCATCACCCGGGGTTTTTGTGCCGGCGATCCGAACCAGATCAAGGGATTTTCCCCGTAACAAATCCGTGTGTTTGTGTTTGCAATTGTTACATACTTGTTTTCATCACCATAGCACTAATCCTCACTAAACGAATTTGGATACATTATCCTTAGCAGATTTTTATCCAAGACAATGGACATGTGGTGGTGTGCTGGTTTGTGTGCATTTAATTCTTATCATCTCAAAGTTTTCAGATTATGGTAATCCTCCCTAAGCATCGAAATTCGGTTTCACCATTTTTCAAATTATTATATATATAGAAACTGCTAAAGAGGACTATCAAAGCTAGTTGGGCCTACCGACACATCCCAAATCAGATATGCAAATCATATCTTTTTTTATTATTATATTATATATTTCAAAAGTTCCGAGAGTTCGTTAACACAATGGAAATAATATCATTTCTTGCTTAATGTAGAAGAAAATCAATTTTTCAAGGGACATTTTTCTTTAAAACTTTTTTTTTATATTCAATCACCCCAGCCACTTTCAATTTTCCGGTAAATGGTTATTCCGTACATCTACAGGTAGAAAACGGGACCAAACATATACAAGTATATGTCCCTCGAACTTAAGTAGCCGACATAATTTTCAGCGAAAGAACAAAACGATTTTTTATTTTTTTTTAATTTTTTTCTACAACTAAGTAAAATAAATTCTCATCCCCACACTTAGAACGAAATCGTCCTCAATGAGAATAAGGAAAAGAAATAAAATAAAATTAAAACTTAAAATAGCAAAAAGTGAAATAGAGAACGGGTTACTCCCCTGGTTTATATGCAGAATCTTCATCAGCTGTGTATCAATCGAGCGACCGTATAGCATTTCATTCGCGGCCGCAACCTTGGGAGAACCAGTTCCAAAACGCCATCAGAGCTACCATGCGCATAATAATACCTGCAATAACTCAAACTCGCTCGCATGTAGCGGCATACAACAGAGAAAACAAAAACATAAGAAATAAACATATTTTTGTGTTTTTGTCATTTTTAATTTTTTTGTTTTATTAATTATTTTAATTAGCTTTTTTTATTTTTATGTTTTTATAAGTAACAAAAGTAAAAACAGATAATAAAGAAAACCATAATACACATGATACAACTCGAGTTGTCTCCCGAGTGATGCATACAACACGTCTATGCCTCGGTGAATGAGTCAAGGTAGAACACCTCGACTGTCTGATCAGTTATCAGCTAGCCTATGTAATGCTTCAACCTATGACTGTTCACCTTAAACTTCCCGCTCTGATCTTGTATCTCAATAGTGCCATACGGGAATACCTCAGTAACCGTGAATGGTCCCGACTATCGGGATTTCCAATTTCCCGGGAATAACCTCAACCGGGATTTATACAGTAAGACCTTATCCCCACACTTGATCTACTTATTACCCTTCAACTTTCTATCATGCAGTTCTTTCATCCACTCTTTATACTTAAACGACTGAGCATATGCGTGATCCCGGAGCTCCTCTAACTCATGCAACTGGTGGAAACGAGTTCCCTCTATGGTGGATAAATCAAGATTAACCCTCTGAAGGGCCCATGATGCACGTTGCTACAACTTAACAGGAATATGACAGGCCTTCCCATAAATAATCCGAATTGGTGTGGAACCAGACGGAGTCATATAGGCTGTATAGAAGGCCCACAAAGCGTCATCTAATTTGTCAGACGAATCCCGATGATTTGAACCAACCGTTTTCTCAAGAATACATTTGATTCCCCGATTAGTCACTTCCACCCGCCCACTAGTCTGTGCGTGGTCGGCGGTCGCAAGCCGATTGGTGACCCCTTAGTGCTACAACGCCTTATCCATCTGCGAATTGAAGAAGTGAGTACCTCGATCACTGATCAAGGCTTTCGGGACACCAAAACGAGCAAAGAGACTTTTAAGAAAATGCACTACAACTCGGGCATCATTCGTGGGTAGAGCCTTTGCCTCAACCCACTTTGACACGTAATCGACAGCCACGAGTATGTACTTGTTCTACGCGAGATGGAAACGGTCCCATGAAATCAGTGCCCCACACATCGAAAACCTCACAAACTTGAATAGCATTCTGGGCATTTCATTTCGCAATGAAATGTTGCCGACACGCTGGCAACGATCACAACTCCTAACAAACGCATGCGCGCCGTTAAAGATAGAAGGCCAGTAAAAACCAGAATCAAAGACTTTCTTTGCCGTCGAACGCACACCGTGCTGACCTCCTGTCGGTCCCACATGACAATGGCTCAGAATCTGCCATCACTCATTGACATCTACACACCTCCTAATCAGCTGATCAGCACTGATACGGAAAAGATACAGATCGTCCCATAGGTAAAAATTAACATCAGCAAAGAATTTCTTCTTTTGCTGGTAAGGCATCTTCGGGAGGTACCCGTCAGTGAGATAGTTCTCGAAGTCAGTGAACCATGGAAATCCTTCCTCCTTTGCCATAACAAACATGAAACTCTCTATCGGAAAACGATCATCAACCCCGAATCTCCTAACTCTGCTCCATCAAGACGCGAAAGATGATTGGCCGCCACATTCTCGGCCCCATTTTTATCACGGATCTCAATATCAAACTCTTGAAGAAACATGATCCATCGAATAAGACGAGGCTTAGCATCCTGCTTGCTGAAGAGATATCGAAAAGCAACATGGTCCGTGTACACAATCATCTTGGACAAAACTAGATAAGACCTAAATTTATCGAATGCAAACACCACAGCTAAAAGCTCTTTCTCGGTGGTGGTATAGCTCTCCTGTGCGCCATTTAAGGTCTGGCTAGCGTAGTAAATTGGATGGAAGTGTTTATCCTTCTACTGTAACCGCTCCGACTGCGAAGTCGCTCGCGTCACTCATCAACTCGAATGGTAACGACCATTCGGGAACAACCATGATCAGGGCGTTAACGAGTTTGTCTTTTAAAAGATCGAACGCCTCGATACACTGCTCAGAAAAATGAATGGAGCATCCTTCTATAGAATTTTGGTCATGGGTCTCGCCTTTTAGAAAAATATTTGATGAACCGGCGGTAGAACCCGGAATAACCTAGAAAACTACGAATGGATCTCACAGAAGTAGGCGGGGGAAGATTAGAAATGGTCTCTACCTTCGCTCGGTCAACCTATCCCCGCACTAGAAATCCGATGCCCCAGAACAATGCCCTCGCGAACCATGAAATGACACTTTTCCAAGTTAAGTACTAGGTTGGTGTCAATACAATGGGACATCATCCTCTCAAGGTTAGACAAACAGTGATCGAAGGAACTCCCAAATACAAAAAAATCATCCATGAACACCTCCATGGAGTCCTTGACCATATCATGAAAAAGACCACCATACACCACTGGAATGTGGCCGGAGCGTTACACAGTCCGAACGACATACGTTTATAGGCAAACGTTCCGTAAGGGCAAGTAAAAGTGGTTTTCTCCTGGTCATCGGGAGCGATGGGAACCTGGAAGTACCCGGAGAAACCATCTAAGAAGCAGTAGTACTGCTGACCTGCCAAACGCTCCAACATCTGATCAATGAAGGGTAAAGGAAAATGGTCTTTCCTGGTGGCTTCACTCAGTCTGCGATACTCGATGCAGACTCTCCATCCAGTCAAAGTCCTAGTGGGAATAAGCTCGTTCCTCTCATTGGTAACGACAGTCATGCAACCCTTTTTAGGAACCACTTGGACTGGACTTACCCAAGAACTATCAGAAATGGGGAAAATGATCCCCGCATCAAGGAGTTTAATTATCTCCTTCTTCACAACCTCTTGAATTTTTGGATTAAGCCGCCTTTGTGGCTGAACGACAGTTTTGAAATTATCCTCCATGAGGATTTTATGAGTGCAAAACGAAGGGTTGATACCCTTAATGTCGATAATATTCCAAGCAATCGCCTCTTTGTGCCCTCGTAGCACCCTCAACAACTTCTCCTTCTCGACCTCCGTCAAAGCAGGTGCAATAATAACTGGCAGTTTCCTTTCTTCATCTAAAAACGCATACTCAAGATGGGCTGGCAAATCCTTAAGCTCTAAGGAAGAAGGAGGACTTTCTACGGAAGGTCGGTCCATAGGATCGTCTTGTACGATCTCAGCAGACACGCCAGATTCAGGGATATGCGACTCGGTGTCGTCATCTAAGGACTGATTGGTCATGACAACCATCTCAATCTATGGAATCTCCCTATCGAGAATCTGGGTGTCAGAGGCAGATCCTCCACAGATTTCGCTGAAAAACTCCCCAACACGTTCCATGATGGTATCGATGAAGTATAAGGAGTCATCAACAGACTTCGGGTGTTTCAGTGACTGTCGAACGTCAAAGGTAACGTTCTCATCCCCAACTCTCAAAATCAACTTACCCTCGCAGACGTTGATCAACTCCTGTGCAGTGGCAAGGAATGGCTGACCAAAGATAAGTGGGACACTATCATCATCGTTAATGTCCAAGATGACAAAGTACACCGGGAAGATGAACTTGTCGACACAAACAAGCATGTTCTTGACCGCCCCTCGGGGGTATTTCACAGAACGATCAGCAAGCTGGATACTCATCCGGGTAGGACGTGGTTCGCCTAGACCCAACTTGGGATACACGGAATACGGCATGAGATTAATACTAGCACTAAGATCTGCCAGTGCATAAACCACCGCATCATCACTCAAGATGCAGGGAATCGTGAAACTCCCTGGATCGGACATTTTTCAGATAACTTCCTTTGTAAGACTGCAGAGTAACTAGCACTCAAAGGGATGGAAGAGACTTCAGCTAACTTCTCTTTATTCGAAAGAATATCCTTAAGGAACTTTGAATATTTGGGCATTTGCGTGAATGCCTCAATGAATGGGATGTTAAGGTGAAGGTGTTTCAAAAGATCAAGAAATTTGGAGTTGCTCTTCGTCTCTATCCTTACGGAGTCTCCCGGGATATGGAAGTCTAGTTTTGTAGACTCTCGCTGGTGTGCTGGGTAACTACTGGTTTTCGGCCTGTATTGTACTTCCAAGGCTGCGCCTCTGATGCACCTTGGCCGGTGGAGACTCCAACTGAATCTCCTCGTCTACCTGCTCCTCTACATCTACTGTAGGCTCCTCAGTGACTCCTCTCGTCTCCTCCTGACTTACGGGCTAGATACGTGCCCCTGCACCGCTTCTCGTAGTCACAGACTTCGCGAACGCTTTTGGATTTTGTTCGGTATTACTTGGAAGTATTCCTGGCGACCTCTCATTCAGACGAATTTCTATCTTTCCCATCTGCCGCTAAAGATTTTGAATTGACGCTCCCTGATTTCTCATGAATGACTCGTGCTCCCGAAATTTATATTGAGTCTCTTTGTGACGGGAGTCCTCTAGAGTCATAAGCTGCGACAATATCTGTGTATGTTGTGCCATCATCTCCTCTAACGTGGGCCTCTAGTCCCCACTACTCGCTCCCTCACTGGAATCTTGGAATAGACTCTGACGCTGCTGGAAGCCGGACTGATTTCCGTTCCTCCAGTTAGAATTTTGTTTGCCTCTCCACCAAATTATAAGAATTGAAAGAGTTTTGATTTCGGTTCAGATTACTAACAAAGTCAACTGCCTCATCCTAGAAACCTACGGGGCACTGAACGGTATCATGCCCCCTCTACAGATCTCACATAACTTACTATTCACCTGCAAGTCCTTCACAATCTTTGCCAACGCCTCAACTTGTGCTGCGAGTACGGTGCTCGTGTCGACCTAATGCATGCCACGTAATAGGGAATCGACGGTCTTGGTACTCTTAGCTGGTGGTCGCTGGTATCCACTCATGGCTAACCCGTTAAACAAAGCAATGCACTCATTAGTACCCTTCGTCGTCAATAAGTTGCCTCCCGCAGCCGTGTCGAGCATACTCTGAGTCGCGTATGTCACTCCGTTATAGAACTTTTCAATAACTGCCCAGTCTTGCAGGCCATGGTTCGGACATAAAGTGAGTAAATTTTTGAATCTCTCCCACGCCTCGTAGAAGCTCCCAGTGTCCTCCATTTGGAAAGAATGAATCTGGTTACGCAAACGAGCGGCCTTAGCTGGAGGATCGTATTTCTCAAGAAACTGGGTCTGCATGGTAGCCCAAGTAGAAATGGATCCTTGTAGGAGGGACTCAAACCACAGACTCGCATGATCAACGAGTGAGAACGGAAAAACGTGGAGTTTGATGGCGTCTTCAGATACGCCGGCAAGATGAAAAGTGTCGCAAATACGTGCAATGCGAGTGAGATGAGAATGCGGGTTTTCATGGGGCAACCCGTGTTATTGACCAGAATGGTGTTTAGAATGTTCGATGGAATCTGCTAGTTTGTCAGAACTGCGATGGCTGGTGGAGAAATGCTGGATCTCGTGCCCACATCGACCGGACGGGCCTGGTCTGCAACTGTCCTCCTCGGTGGCGGAACTGCGTCGCCCATAATCCTATCCCTAATGACGGATTCGGAAAAAGTAGGAGACGAGGATGTATTACCGACGGACGTAGAAGAACTAGAAGATGGTCTGACACGACGCCTCTCACGCAACTCTCTCTGGTTCGGAAAATCCCTCAGATTCAGGCGGTCCTAGAGATCGAGTACGTCGCATACATCTATTAAAATAAACAAGGAAACTAAAATTAGCTAAACTATATAAACAAAGAAAAAGAAAAACAAAACAAGTAGAAAACAAGGTAAGTCCTAACTCCAGTCGTTCTCAATACGCCTCTAACCGTGTCCCCGACAACTGTGCCAAAAGCTTGATGTGTGTTTAAAGGATGTTTCTTTCTACGGAACACACAACTAAGCTTTAAATTTATAAAACGGATTTTCTTAATAAAACTACACACAACCGGCAAGTGTACCAATCGTAAGTACTATAGAACTAAGGTAGTCCGAGTATCGAACACGAGACACGTGAAAACGTCTATGATCACTAACCCTAGAAAAGACTTTCCTAAGATTAATATTTTTTTAAATTGATTTTTAATTATTAAACTAAATAACCTAACTTACTTTAACTAAATTAAAAGACTTAACTTAACAACACTTAATGAAACTTTGAGAATGAGACTTAACTGCAATTGGAGAAAACGTCTACCTAGGTAAGAATCCTATTGAAGGTCTAACAAGCTAATGGATTGAATAATCTCACGACATCGGTATCTAAGGACGCCACAACTAAGGTTCGCTCAAGAAAGCTAGATCACCTCTCGGTCTAACTAACAAACACTAACTTACACTTAGTTGATTTTAAGAACAAATCGGGAAACAAATTGTTCTAGTGTTCTAATGTCGACTCTCCTCTCGGTCTCACCGACACACGACCCTGATGGAAATGAATACTACGCAACCAAGGATCGAGGAACCATTTGGTTTAACTTAAACTAGATCAACTAATCGCTCACAAACCCAAACCCGACAAGAACCGAACCCGCTCTCGAGCGAACCTAATCCTAACAAGCTAAAGCTATGAGGAGACCTTACTTCCTATCACCTCTTGGTCTCTAAGAAGGTGCCTACCCACTGAATCCAATCAATTAACACACCCATTTAAACCCTACGGTTCCCGCAAACAATCCCTAAACACAAAGTAAAGAGTCAAACAAGCAACAATCAATCAAAACAAATTCAATCAATCAGAGCAAGGTGTATATGAGTATAATTAACAAAATCACAGCCAATAAACACAACCTACACTACAACAAAAAAAGGGCTTTTTAGGACCTTTTGTGTGGGATGCTTGTAAAATAGGGTCCTAAAATATATTTAATAGGACAAATGAACATTTGGGGTCCTTTTACAATGTACGCCACAGAACCGGTGTCCTAAAAAGTTATTTAATAGGATTGATGATTCTTTGGGTCGTATTATTATTTAACTTAATAAGACACTTAAAATTCAAATCCTAATAAATTAAGCTATAAGACATGTAGTTGTTGGTGTCTCATTAGGTAGTAATGTAGTAAGACACTTGATCACTAGAGGTCTTATTATAACATAAGTTAATAGGACATTTGTAGTTAAGTCATAAATGTTCGGTGTTATAGGACCTTTTCTAGTCGATGTCATATAAGAACACAACTTAATAGGACATTTTACACTATGGTCTTATCACTTTAACCTTTATAAGACGCTTAATCATTGTGGTGTTATTATAATACACCTTAATAGGACATTTCATATTTGAGTCATAAAACATTTGTTTTATAGGACGCTTATTCGTTAGAGTTTTATTATGACATAACTTGACACGACACTTGACACCTGAGTCTTATAACTTTAACCTTTTACTAAAAATAAAATGTCATTTAGTTACACAAGTTTTTAATAGCATTTAGATTTTGTGCCACTATTTTAGGTTTTAATGGCTCTTTAAGCATGCTACATTTGCACGAGAAACACTTTTAGTGGCATTTAAGATTTGTGCCCTGAAATTTAGGTTTTAATGGCACTTTATGTATGCCATAATTGTTTGACACGCAGTTTTAGTGAAATTTAGTATTTGTATCACTAAAATTTAAGTATTTACTGACACTTTGCGTGTGTCATATTTTCTTGACAATGTTTATGGTGTCACCTAACATTTCACTACTAGAATAAACATTATAATTTATCATATATAACACTAAGAAATAACGTTGTAAACAATGTACGACATTTATCACCTTAAATTAGATGACAAGAGCAGGGCCGTCCCTGAAATAAATCTAGATTTCAATAACCAATCTTCCAAATTATATGAATCAAATAAAAACTATAAAAACCACTTTTAACCAATCATATAATTTTATTTTTCTTTTTTCCTTTTTATTGACGAAGGGGCTATAGGTAATTTGATATCCTACATTCTTGGAATGTTTCAATATTCTCTCTCCACAAATTAAAACTTAACAAATTAACATCTCCACAATTCTTTGTTTAACCCTTAAACCCTAATCACACTATCGTCGATCATTTGTAAATCCTCTCCTCAAAATTCCAATCCGTCATTCCTTTCATCTTCACTAATGTATTCTTCTAATAACAATTGTTGATTGTTAGATTGAATATATATTCAAACGTGGCGACGGCTGGCTAGATCACATGCATATGATGCAATCAATAGTTTAAAACTTTAAATCTTATCTTCCACCATACTTTGTTTATTGATTTTAATATAAACTCAAACTATTGTTTAATTTTTCTTTTTACGATTGTCTTTTATAGATGAAATCTTGCATAGGATATGCGGCTTAACATGATTTATTGAAGAATCAATGAGAAAATAATAAGAGAATTGCATATTAGAGATCGCAGGAAAAAGAGAATACCAGACCGACGAACATGAAGACCAACCAAAACTACATATGTGTAACAACCCATTTTTTGTGTATCTTTCATTTGTAGTTCACTTTCTTTTCTTTCTTCTTGTATTACATAATAGTTTTATGATAAAACCTAACTATTTTGTTATCAACAATTATGTTATTCATTTTTTATGTTAAGTTACATGTATGTAACTCACCACTCGCACTACATATATGTAGTGGCACGTGTATGTGAACTACATATATGTAAATTGTATGAGTTACATATATGTACACCGATGGGATGCATATATCCCTACAACACATATATGTGCCCAGTAAGATACATATATGTAATCTCGAAACTAAGGTAACATTAATGAATATTTGGGTTATGCATAATTGTAAAAGACAATTGGTTTTTGTTATTCCTCAAAATTATTCTAAACCCTATTGAGCCTGTAGCAAGATTATGGGTGAAGAGTTTGAACCAAAATGACCTAGTAGGTGGTACTGAGATTGGACCAAAATGGTGTGAGGTAAATGTTCAAGCACCAATAAGAATAGATGAAAATTTGGTGAGACCATATGGGTTATTTTCCACAATTCAAGATTGTATTGGTACATCTATCGCATGACCTTGTCCATTCATCTCGGTGTGTATTTGTTAAACTTGTGATACGAATAATTTAAATAACATGGAATTTAATGCTTATACATGGATGTTTATTTGTAGGTAGTCCGTGAGGATTGAGGACGTACACATGATGACTCGGGATTTTTTGGTGCTGGTTTCTTTTATTGCTTAAATTTTTTTCTGTTGAATGTTACAAGAGTTTATGTTAGATAATGCTATAACTTATTTATGTTTTGTTTTTTTGTTATAATAAAGTTTTATTTCTTTCAATATTTAGATGTCTATAACCGGATAGTAAAATTGTGTGTGGACGTTTAAAAATTGGTTGTATAATATGATTCGTTAGGCCTTCTAATTTTTGTCTTAAACGTTAGAATATTGTAAAAGTGTCATAATATGTTTTTTAGGACGTCTAAGTTGTTCATAGATATATTATGCGACCATAAAATTTAGTTTCATAATCTTGTTTGGGATATTATGACCCTTTTCTTGGTACTATAATGTTCCATCCTTAGGGTCCTATAAATTAATTTTTAAGCACGCTTGTATGTGTATCAAAAGTTTACAATTAGGTAAGAACATGTCAAAACATAGCAAAAGTGTCATAATATGTTTTTATTGGGACACTTTTTTGGTTGTTAAAGGATATATTTGCGACCATTAAATTGGTTTCATAATCTTATTTGGGATATCAGGACGCTTTTGAGTTCTGAGACTTATTACGACCCCTTTACATGAAACGCTTTTTGCGTTAAATGAAAGGTCCTATAAAATAGCATTTTAGTACGCTTTTGTTCGTACTAAAAAGCCCTTTTTGTTGTAGTGCTAATTCAATATTAAACCAAAATTTCATTAACAAATCAAGTTATGATGATCAAACAATCCATATTACTTACTAAAACCTAACAATATTCGTCTAACCTAGGTAGAACTAATGAGTTTAGCCTAACATTATTTTTGGACAGCAGGTATACATTAGTTTAAACACCATATTAATAAACAAAAACATCATATTAATCATTCAAAAATCTATCAAGATCAATTACAACTCAATTTTCAATTCAATTGCAAAAAAAATCAAGTTTAGAGATAAATTCAACAAGCATTAAACATTGAACAAGAAAATAAAGTTTTTAGATTGTTTACTTAAGGTTAGGGCTGGAATAAACGATGAGGAATGATGCCTAGATGCTGTCCCAACCTCCCTTAGCCTCCTTCTTCTTCCTCTTAGCCGCCACAAGCTTCAAACTCTTTTTGTTTTCTTCCTTGGCTGCCAACTGCAAAAAACGAATTTTCTTGGTGAAGGGGGTGTTGATTTCGGGATTTTGGGCTGGTTAGGGGTTTTTTTTTGTTAATAATCTTATATAATATCATGTAAGGCTTTGATCTTGTGGGCTTGGGTCAGGCCTTGAGTTTTAGTCTTCAAAATTGATCATAAAGGCCTCTTTTGTCTTCAAAAACCCGAACCTTTTCTCTTGTAATACTTATAACCAACAACAATTATTAAACTTTGTAAGATCATGTAAAAACAAGCAATAACGATTATTTATTATACGATTAAGCACTTAAAACGTGATAAAAAAGGTGCGGAAAATAGGTGTGTTTAACAACACATCATATATATATACATATATATATATACTATTTTCAATAAAGAGAACTCACCAACATTCATGTTGACGTTTATTTTAATATGCTTTTCAGGTAAGTGATGGCTTCGAGGGGACAAGGAAAAGATAGTGATGGATGTGTGTTTGAATAATGTAGAAACCGGGATTTTAATAAACCGTGCGGTAGCAAGTGTAAAACCCTAATCATGTAACAAGTATTCTTATTAAATAAAAGTTAAACTTTTATTGATAAATATTTTACTCGATTATAATTGGCTATCGGCATCTGTCACGACCCGAATGACTTAGTTAAAGTCTTCCGCTTCCTTGATTAAGGTTTTCGGGGTATCAGAGCTAATCGTTATAGAGAATTATAAAATTTAAGATTTTCAAAACTATAACCATATATTCAAACACACGCTCTTTTCCCGTCTCACGAAGCGGGAAGGTAAAAATATATGATTAAGTATTTATTACTAACCTTGTTTAATATGCTTTTCAGATGGCGCCACCACACGTGATAGTGACAGATTCTGAGACTAGTGATGAGGGGGCACCGGCTTCCCCAATTGTATTTCTACCCATGATCGCTTTAGGTCATCCTGGTTCGAGTTCGAGGGCTACACCCCTTAGGGTGTACTCTCGAAAACAAACCCAAGCTGACTACAAGGCGAACACCTCCATCGTGACCCCACCCCTGACTGAGGCCCCACCACCATCACCGCCTCCCTCACAGAGGAGCCGATGATAGTGCAAGGCCTCATAGATGGCGATCGTGTCACCTCCCTCGAAGGGATGTTGGCGGCATATGAGACCATCATCCATGATCTCATAAACCGTCTCGGTGGGTAGAACACAAACAGGAAGAAGACGACCAGTCGTACAACGCCCTGTGTCACTATGTGTTCGCCATTGAAAACCGGGGTGTGAACACAGAGGCGCGAGTAGGGAGTTTGGAGTCCAAGAATGAAGTTATTGGACCCTGTGTTCATTACTTGATGGGCCGTAATATTTGTTAGTTGATGTAGTTGTTGTATAATTAACTTAAACTTGTTATCTTTTGTTACTTTAGCTATGGTGGGTGGATGATTTTAAGGTGTAATATGTATTACACCTAATTTTTAAAAATCTCTTTGGTAGTTATAGAACCCCCCCCCCCCCCTTTGTAAGGTTGTTTAGATCATGAGTTATGTTATGTTAATCTTTTAGTTATGAAAATTTTTCAAAACTAACAATATATATATTTTTTTTCTAAAAAGAAATCATGGTGCATAAAACAAGACAAACTACTACCAATAAAGCATTCGAATTACCATATTCTCAAGAAGAGTTAGCACAATTAATTGCCCATCATGTAAACATGACACTCGATCAACGTGAGGCTAACCGAAATCAAACTACCCTAAACACAACTAATAACGAAACCGGAGAGACTCTTAGAACCGAAACTCTAAATGGCAATCCCACAGGTAGCACGATACACAGGTGCTCATACAAAACTTTCAAGGTTGTGGCCCGAAAGAATTTAGCGGATCCCAAGGACCTTTATAGATTATCAGATGGATCAAGAAAATGGTATTCGTCATGAAAATCAGTAATTGCACCCCTCTTGAAAGAATAAAATATGGGGTATGTTCCTTCCGTGATGAGGCACTCGAATGGTGGAACTCTTTAACCCAAAACTTAGAAGAAGACACCTCTTACCATCTAACCTGGGAATAACTAAAAGAAATGTTAGTGAAAGAATATTGCCCCGGAAGCGAACTACAGAAAATTGATTATGAGTTCTGGAAGTTAAAGATGGATGGTGCCGACATCGGAGGATATACCTTGCGATTCAAAGAATTGGCACGACTGGTACCCCGTATAGTTACGCCTGAATATGCACGAATAGAGAGGCAGATTTGAGGCTTAGCTCCCGAAATACGAGGAATGGTCACCTCATCTAAATCAACCATCATCCAGTCAGCCAGAGAATTGGCAAAATCCTTGACTGATAACGCAGTTCGTATGGGGATATTGAAAGACCCTGGGAAGAAAGCGGTCACCAGAGAACCCGAACAAAACCCAACCAGTGTGAATCAGAAACCCGGTGAACTCAAGCGGAAGTTGAATGGGAACCTGGAGGATAGTTCAAGAAGAAATTTGGTGCCGAAAGGATGTTTGCTGCTAATGCGAGAGGACCCAGAGAAAACTTTGGTCAGACGCTCTCATGCAATAAGTGCGGGAAAAATCACGCTGGTGATTGTTGGAGATGCAACAGATGCAACCGATTTAGACACGTAACTCGCGACTGTTACGTCAAGATCATACCATCTGGTTCAGGAACCCAAAACCCGGGATGTTTCGAATGAGATGTTATAGGACATTATAGGAAAGATTTTCCTAAACTCAAAGGTCAAAACACCAAAGGGAAGGCATTTGAGATGGACGCAAAAAAGGCCCGGAAGGATTCATCTGTGGTCACCGGTACATTTCTCCTAAATAATAACTATGCTTATGTGCTTTTCGATACCGGAGCCGACTTAAGCTTTGTTTCCAAACAATTCGAACCCTTGTTAGGAGTAGAAACCAGTAAGTTAGATACCAAATACTCTATCGAGTTAGCTAATAGAAAGTTAATAGAAACCAATGAAGTCGCACGTAATTGTAATATTCTATTAGCAAACCATAAGTTCAATATCAATCTTTTACCCGTTGAATTAGGCGGTTTTGATATAGTCGTGGGAATGGATTGGATGTCCAAGAATGGAGCTGAGATAATATGCCCAGAAAAGCTAGTTCGTTTAACAATCCAAAATGGTGAATACCTGACTATCCATGGCGATCAATGTAATTCCGAATTAAAACTTTCTAGTGTCATGAAAACTCGTAAAATGATACGTAAAGGATATCTGACACTCCTTGTTAATGTAGTTGATACAAAAACCAAAGAGCAGAAAATGAATGTTATTTCCGTAGTCCAAGACTTTCCGGAAGTTTTCCCTGAAGATTTTCCTGGATTACCCCCTCAGCGACAGGTTGAACTCAGAATCGATCTGGTTCGAAAATGTCGCTCTGATAGTCCGATCTCGGTACATATTAGCACCATCGGAAATGCATGAGTTATCCAATCAGCTTCAAGAATTATTGGATAAAGGATTCAAAATATCGAGTTTCTTAACTTGGAGCTCTAATCTTATTTGTGAAAAAGAAAGACGGCTCTTTTCGGATGTATATCGATATAGAGAACTGAAAAAATTCACCATTAAGAATCGGTACCCACTACCGAGGATTAATGATTTGTTTGACCAGTTTCAAGGATCCATGTATTACTCAAATATTGATCTGCGATCCGGATACCACCAACTATGAGTTGCAGAAGAGGATGTTCATAAAACTGCTTTTAGAACTTTATATAGCCATTATGAATTTCTGGTCATGCCATTTGGTATAACGAATGCACCTGCTGTATTCATGGTTCTTATGAACATAGTTTGTAAGCCATACTTGGATAAATTCGTGGTAGTATTCATTGATGATATACTTATTTATTCACGAACCAAGGAAGAACATGAGCAACACTTGAAATTAATCCTAGAGTTGCTAAAGAAAGAAAAGTTGTATGCCAAGTTCTGTAAATGTGACTTCTGGCTTCGAGAAGTCCACTTTCTAGGGTATGTAATTAATAAAAATGGTATCCATGTCGATCCCACAAAAATTGAAGCAATTACGAATTAGGAGACACCAAGGTCACCCATTGAAGTGCGATAATTTTTGGGGGATTGGCTCGTTATTACCTAGCTTTATCAAAAACTTTTCTTCCATAGATCAAACTTTAACCCAGTTAACCTAGAAAGACAAGAAATATGATTGGACCGAGAAGCAGGAAGAAGCTTTCTATCCACTTAAGCAGAAGCTATGTAGTACACAAATCCTGTCACTTCCAGAAGGAACATACGGATTTGTAGTTTACTGTGATGCTTCACGATTAGGAAACGGATGCGTGCTTATGAAACGAGATAACGAAGGTTGGTAGAGCTACTCAACGACTACAACAACGACATTCGCTACCACTCTGATAAAGCAAATGTTGTAGCTGATGCCTTGAGTAGAAAAAGAAAGAGAAAAAACACTTCGAGTCTTTGCATTAGGATTGACAATTCAGACAAGTCTTACCGCTTGAATCCGTGATGCACAAAGAGTAGCTTTGAAACCTCAGAACATAAAAGTTGAGAAATTGCGAGGTCTTAAGTGTGAATTCATGGCAAAGCCTGATGGTACACTATACTTGATCGACCGAGTTTGGGTACCACGATATGGGAATTTGCGAAACCTAGTATTGGATGAAGCGCGTAAATCCAATTAATCGATTAAACCAGGATCAACCAAAATGTACAAAGATCTCCAAGAATTCTATTGGTGGCTAAATATGAAAGGAGATATAGTGGTTTATTACATCAGCCTGAGATTCTGCAATGGAAATGGGAAAATATTACCATGGATTTTGTGACCAAACTACCAACCACCAACCAGTAACCATGATTCCATTTGGGCTATTGTGGATCGATTAACAAAATCCGCTCATTTCATTCCCATCCGTGAGAAGGATAGCTTAGAGAAATTAACTCGACTCTATCTGAAAGAGATTGTAGCCAAACATGGTGTACCCGTTTCAATTATCTCTGACAGAGACGGTTGTTTCATTTCTCGATTTTGGCAATCCCTAGACGAATCCTTAGGCACACGATTGGACATGAGCACCGCTTATCACTCCCAAACCGATAGTCAAAGCGAAAGAACCATCCAAACGTTGGAAGATATGTTGCGAGTCTGTGTTCTCGATTTCGGCAAAACTTGGGATACCCACTTACCGTTAGCATAATTTTCCTATAATAACAACTACCACTCCAGTATTAAGGCTGCACCGTTTGAAGCTTTATACACGAGGAAATGTCGATCCACTCTTTGTTGGGCAAAGATTGGACAAAAACAACTAACATGACTTGAAATTGTTTCGGAGACCACCGACAGGGTCTTCCAGATCAAAGAAATGTTGAAGGCTACAACAGACCGACAGAAGAGTTATGACGACAATCGCAGGAGATCATTGGAATTTCAAGTAGGAGACCCCGTACTGTTAAAAGTATCACCCTTTCGGAAACGAGGAAAATTGAGTCCTCGATATGTTGGACCATTCATAATCACCGATCGAATTGGTCCTGTAGTATATCTACTCGAATTGCCTTCAAAGTTGAACGGAATACGCGATGTGTTCCACGTATCAAATATGAAGAAATGCTTATCCATGAATCACTTATTGTTCCCATTGAGGATATTCGAGTTGACGTTTAGCTTCGACTCGTCAAAGAGCCTGTAGAGGTCACGGACTAGAAAATGCAAAAGCTTAGAGGAAATCGAATCAAGCTGGTTAAATTTCGTTAGAATTCAAGGCTAGGTCTCGAGTTCACCTGGGAACGACAAGACTAGATTTTGAGAAAATATCCTCATCTATTTCCAGTAGAATCTGAAGCCAGTGACACTTCCTAAATTTCAGGACGAAATTTCTAAAATGAAGGGAGAATGTAACACTTGGCAAAATTTATCGTTAGTGTAAATATGATTAGCAATACAATATCATTATATGAATAAAATCTTCCTTTATTAAGATTCAAAATTGTGCAAAGTCAACAAAACGTCCAAATTTTGACACGTAACGAGCATAACGTGAAATAACCTCGGGCAACGGGTCAGAAAATAAATAAATCATTAATACGATTAAATGGCCCCAAAAATTTAAAATATATGTTAAAACATTAGAGATAATTTATTAACGTAATATTAGAGGGCTTGAATCGCAAAAACTGAGAAATAAGTTAACGGAAGCTAGTACAGGACCAGGAAAGGACCTGACACAAACTATTTTCAGAAAAATACTTTTTATTATCCGTATTGTCAAAATTTAATTTCGTTCAAAGTCTGACAAAAAAATATTAAAAACGGGATCCTATTGATTATCTAAAAATCGCAATACGTTAAACCGATTAACCAAACTATTATATTATGACCCAACCCTTTCATCTCCCCCCTTGGCCAGCTCACCTTGCCACCTCACCACCCCCACCTTCCTTTCCTTCAATAGTCATCCTCCACATCTAATCACCAATCATTACCTGTCATCTTCCACATCAAATTTTTTAACCTTGAGGATATGCTATCATTACTTATCTTTAAATTTCACCTCGGGATAGTAATTGGGTAATGATTACAGATGTGGAGGATCGGTCTATCGATAGGTAATGATAGTATTTGGGTAATCATCGATCTATCAAATTTTTTTAATCACCAGTCATTACCTATCATTACCTATCATCCTCCATATCATTACCTATCATCCTCCACATCCTCCACATCAAATCACCAATCATCCTCCACATCAAATTTTTAAGGGCATTTAATCATTACCATTTTACATTAAATATACAGACTAGACTATCTCTAACTTATTCGATCGACTACAGACAACAAATCATGCACTAACAATTTCTTTTTCTTTTGAACTGTTTGTGTACCATTGTTGTGAATAAATAAATTTAGATATTGACTCTTAGTTTATTTTTAGTGTCTTTGAGCTATGATACATATATTGTCGCGCCCCGTCATGTTCCGCTGTTTGGTTGAGGTGTTACACTTTACGTTTCAACATGTGTTACATGCTCAAAGGTTAAAGCCGAAAATCAAAAACCATTCGGTTTACTCGTGCAACCACCGATTCCTGATTGGAAATGAGAAGACATTGCCATGGATTCATCACCAAACTATCGAATACTTAAAAGAAAAATGATAGTATTTGGGTAATCATCGATCGATCAACCAAATAGGCTCACTTCATCCCGATCTGAGAAAGTTCTTTGTGGAACAACTTGCTCAAATCTATGTTTGGGAAATTCTATGCCGCCATGCTATACCATTGACCATCATATTCTATCTAGACGCTCATTTCACTTCTCATTTTTGAAAATCGCTTCAAGAAACTTTAGGATCCCACATAGATCTTTGTACCGCTTGTTTTCCTCAAACCAACGGTCAATCCGCACGTACAATCCAAACCCTTGAGGATATGCTTCGGTCGTGTGTACTTGATTGTAGTGGGAATTTGGATTCCCATATTCCGCTTATTGAGTTCTAATAAAACAATAGCTTCCATTCTAATATTGGTATTGCTCTGTTTGAAGCTCTTTGTGGTCGCAAGTGTCGTTCTCCGATTTGTTGGAACGAGATTGGTGAAGCTCAAATCACCAATCCTGAGATGGTTCAAGACACTACTTATTGTATAGATAAAATTCGTAAGAATCTTCTCCGCGCTAGAAGTCGTCAAAATTGTTTTGGCGATAAACAGGGAAAAACTCTTGATTTCAATGTTGAGCATCTTGTCTTTCTCAAAGTATCCCCTAGGAAGGGGGTAGTCTGTTTCGGAAAGAAAGGAAAACTTGCACCTCGCTTCGTATACCCATTCAAGATTCTCGAAAATTGGAAAAATGGCTTTTAAACTTGAGTTACCGCAAGAACTAATCGATGTTCATCCGACCCTTCATTTATCAAATAGTAAAAGGTGCTTAGCCAAGGGAAACCTTCACATACCCCTCGAAGAAGTTCATATCGATGAGACAATGCAAATGGTTGAAAGGCCCATTGAAATAATGGATCACAATGAGAAACGAACCAAGTGAAGACGCATCCGGTTAGTCAAAGTCCATTGGGATTCATGGCATGGGGCATAATATATTTTAAAATACGAAGACGCCATGAAAGAAAAGTATCTGCATCTCTGTGTTGCAGTTACTTCCGAATTTAAACACAAATTTTCAAAAGTAGGAATTACTGTGACATTTGTCATTTTTGATTGAATTTTTATTTGTTTGTGTATTGTAATCCTGACCAGTTTTTATTTTCGGATCTTCAGATGTAAATAAAATGATGGATTTTATGTTATGATCTTGTTCCACACTTGTCTAGTTATATCATCCTTAACGGTCCTCAACTCGCTTAATTTATGCTAAACAGGTCCACTCACTAAATTTTCCTAAACATGAAAGTTATGCCGAGCCCATTCATCGCGTATTGTCGGTCACGTATAGCACACTCACTAGCTCAATCACTCACAATCGTAACCCACACATAAGTGTTGACAAGAATGTTACGACTTACTAATTTTGTGAAAAACAATAGAATATTATAGGCGGAATCAATAACACTCTAAATGTTACTCAATGGACAAGAAAGTAACAAATCACACACTAACTCAAAAGATTTCCATATATATTGTGAAAGATACAATGAAAATCTATTAGGGTTTAAAGGTGGAATGTCATGATTTATGGCAGTTTTCCGTACAGAAGGGAGACAACCATCAAATCACAATACTCGCTCTGATTCGTTGTTGTCTTAGGTGTTCCATAAAAGATTCCTTTTATAGGCCTGCCCCGACACATGACATTCTCTTTTTGGAAACCCTAATGATTGCAACAAAACATATTCAGTATTAAAATAGATTCTAAGTGTAAACAGGTATTCTAAGTGTGCTGGGAAACAGTTCTCCGAGTAAGCTTTAGTTAGAATATTTTCCTTAGAAAATGTTCATCAAGCAGACTTCTTTAATCCTTTTGACCATATCAAACTTTGCTTGATAAGGTCCTACGAGCAAACTTGTTCTTCAGAGATCCCTTCAACCTTTTGTTACATTTACTTATTTGAACAAACTCAAGTGTGCTGGTGAGACTGTTGCTTGTTCTGAGTTGAACCTTGCTCGTTAGAAGTCCTTAAGTAACTTTTTTATCAACTTCCTTCTAGATCCACCAAAAGACTTGGTTTTAGCTTGGTTTCGTCAAGAGCTTGCTCTGAAACAATCCTTGCTTGACATGAAGAACAACCTTGCTTGATAAAGTGAAGCTTCTCGTTTTATCACTCAAGAGGAATTCTAGAAGATTACCCTACTGAGATAGCAAAATACCTTGCTTGACTTAGTATAAGCTTGCTGGGAGGCCTAAGTATGCTCGGTTTCCATACTTAGCCATTTTCAGGGAGGTTGAGAAGATTCCAATCTTCCTTAGGTCTTTTTTCATCCTGTAGGAACATGATCCTGATCATGCTAAAAATCATGTACGTTAACTCGTAATGATTAGGACCGATTCAATTATATTTACTATACGATACGATATTGCGGAATTATAACATAAAGCAGTCACAACACAATCACTCTTAACATTCAGTATATTGATATCACAATGAAAGTACAAACTGAATAATCTGTCAATAGTTGTAAAACTCTAAACATGAAAGCCTATATATAGGTGAACAGTGCAACGTATAAGTTTAAGGCACCGCATAAGCTTATACGGGCGTATTAGCCTATATGCTCCTAGACTTATACGTTTCACCTTACAAACTTTCATCTATTGACAATTTAGCCCCTATCTATCATACAAATGACATTATAAGCCCACTAGACCTAGCTTTAGACGAAATTGCTCTGACAAACTCCCCCTTGGATATTGCTAGGTCTTCAATCAATTCCAAAAAATCTCTTCCGATATTCCTTTCTAGCTTCCTTGAACGACGGCTTTGTAGACTTTTTATGAGATGTAGGCCTTTAAACACCCATGTCTTTATATTGAAACTTGTTCCAAGATGCCTCTGTAATTCGATCTCTAATCATTGCTTCACGTTCAGCTTCAAGCTTCTCCTGTTCATCACTAACCGCTCTCCAATTCGTCTCCCAAGCTCTACCAGAATGTATCTTCTTGTTATAGCACAAATCCACAACCTTCTGAAACTGGTTGGCTTTAGTTTTCACAATTTCATCATTACAGTGAATCGTATTAACATGTAGTATCTCAACATCTTTCCACGAACAATTAATCAGCCACATTGGATCATATACCCTTATCACATCATACTTTTCATTCCCCCGATCCAAGTATTTGCTCGCTTCACCAGTCATCGCTAAATAGGACCAACAAAGGAAGTAAGGATGAAAATCCTGTTACATTGGGTACATCGGGATAATGCGAAGCGATTCTGGTTTTGTATACCTCAAAGTTCTTAGCAACTCCCTCTCAGGATTTTTAAGTTTTCTCAATTTGAACACCTTAGGTTTCTAAGGTGTCCATTTCTTGAAACCACGTTTTTCTTCATTCACCATAAACCTCCAAATAATATCCACCTGACCACTCTTCGGTTTATATAACAAATCATAATGCATGCAGATGTCATACGCATCGAACTCTTCAATTCCCTCAAATTGTTGAAGTATTGCACTCCAAATAATCTTCTAATCCCAATCTTCTTGATCTTTCTCAAATAAGCTATGCTCAAACATTTACCCATTACAACATCCCCTCTAGTCTTCTTGTAGTACTTCACAGGATTCTTGAATACCTATTTTAGAATCTCAACCCCACCAGCTTTTAATCTCATCTTCACTAAACTTTTTAGCTTGTTTGTTCGGATTTGGCTCAATTTCAATTTCCTCATCTAACACTTCATCAAACGTATCGAACTCTTCTTGTTCCTGTTTCAGGTTGATCCATGAACTCAACATCAATATTTAACAGATCAGAATCAATGTCAGGTTCATGAATATCTTGTTCAAAATCAAATGTCAAGTCATCCATCGAAACATCAAACATCTTCGCCAGAGCCGACTTATCGACTGTAATCTCCCCTTCTTCCAGCTCATCAACCATACTTGTAACCCGAACATTAAAAGTAACTAAGTCTTCTAATTCCTCCGCTGTTATATCAGTCGGTGCTTTATCAGATTTTGTTTCCTGTGGTGGATAATTCTTTTTAACATCACCACCAGTAGATTCAAACTTCTTTTCAGTTTTCCAGCTACCGAACCAGCACCACCTTGCGGTGTGTCATCGTCATCATCAAAGTCATCATCATCAGTATCACTGAAATCCAACATTTCATCATATTCTTTATTCTCCTATTCCTCCTCAACAAACTTATCATCCTCAACACTAATAGATTGTTCAATAGGTTCAACTACTTGTTCAGCAACTTGAATATCCACATGACTTGTCTCACCAGCTTGCATAGAAGCTTCGACCACCTTTTCAATAATAGGCTCTTCGTGTATTGGATTTGCCTTTATCAGCAGCTTTATCTAAGTCATACTCAACACGAAATGATGCTTCAGCTACTCCTATATCACCACCATACACTCTCTCATATACAGTGTTTCCAACCTCAGCTCGACCAACTTCCGAATTCAAACGTATTCCCAACTTCTGCTCAAATATAACAAAGTACTTCATGTGTTCCACAAGCAGATCATCAGATAGTTTTCTCTTGCGTTCACTCTCGTCCAATCTCTTCTTAATATCAATGTTATCAATACGAAGACAAGCATTTTCATCAACCAAACTGTTAATCCTCACATCTTGATTTGACACTTTCTCCTTCAACATCTCAACATCTTCCTTAGACGGTCCATCAATTTGTAGAAATACATTTGAAAATGATTGTTGTGACATATTAGGATCAGCAGCTTGAGAAACTTCGGGATCAACATTAGGTGTTTCTTGGTGTACAGCTTCATGAAATTTTGGAGTAAACTTCGGTGTCTTTAACAACTAATCAATGGTGTCATCCAAATTCACCTCGAACTCTGGTGTTTTCTCAGGAGCTTTTTTAGATTCAGGTAATTTGACTATCTCAGGAGTTTGATCGCCAGACAATCCTTGACCATCTTCCTCATTAGATTCATCAACTAAGCATCTGTCGATCATAGTCCTTTTGACCATATGTTTTACACGTTTCTTCTATGGTTGACTTTGACTCGCTTCTGGAACAAAAGATTCAGCATTATCATCGTCAGACTTTTTCTTTGTTCTTCTTTCCTTAAGAAAATCATGCAAACTACGAGGATCAGTTAAAAATTCTTAGGAATTTCACGATCAGACTCAGTATCCTCATCAACACTAGAATTTTCAATAACAGGGTCTTGTGGAGCTTGAACTGGTTCTTGTTGAATAACATCAGGAATTGGAGGTGTAATAACCTCAGTTTTAACTGCACGCTTACGCTTTTTCTTATTCTTTTGAGACCCCTCAGCAGCATCAACATCCCAGCCTTAACAAACCACTTTCCTCCCAATGCAACATACCCTTGCATTCTCACGTTCTCATTTTCTCTATCCGAATCACTCTCATCCTTCCTCCACTGATTATTAGTTGGAGCCACATAATCAGCATTCAACAAATGACCAAACAAAAATCTGAAATTCGGAATCTGATCTTCATCTTTATTCCTATAAGTCTTGAGCTTAGCACATCCAGAGACCGACATATGCGCAAGCTTCACCACCTCTCCAGACTTATCAATACCAGTAAATTGATGGTCGATAATTAGTTGAATAAATCTCGGGTACTCAACCATTTGTTGTTGTAATAAAGCTTCATATGCTCAAAGATAACTTTTGAAAAGTTATACTTCAAGTTCAAACTCAATGCAACCATCATGCACATATGATAATCCAGAATCTCCTCCTGTCCACCCTTCCTATGCCCAAAGCAGTGCACAATCACATGAACCAAAAACTTGTAAGGTCTTGAAAGCCTAGTTTTCAAAAACCCTTTGTTCAACTCATTTTGATATCCCATTCTCAGCAAACAGCCCTTTACCAATCTTTCATCCAAACACGTAGGATCTGCGGATTCATCACCAAGTTCCAAAACATCCCAAATAACTTGTTCAGACACTATTAACTCTCTTTTTTCTTTACCACATACTTTATACACTCCTCCTCAAGTTTAGCATTGTTCCAGAATTCAGTAATCAACTCCTTGATAATAATAGTGTTTGCTGCGATTGCTTTATGGATCCTTGATCTCTCGAAGAATAGCAGAATGACACGAAAAGGGTCCATCTTATCATCAGAACCGTCAAGGAAAGCACAAATATAATGGTTTGCGTCAAAATCCTTTGATCTCACCATCTGCACATACAGAAAAAGACAAATAGAGAACATGTTAGATATTTAAAAAACAAATTTATAAAAAACAACTATACACGTATAACATCTTAAACGTATATGGTTTATTGACGTATAAGTTTTATTTACGTATAAGGTCCAACGTGTAACTTCCTAAGCATATAAGACTATTCACATATAAGGTCCAATAATGTTGATGATCATTCAGTGTATATCACACATATAAGGTCCACCAACGTGTAAGTTCAATCAACGTGTAAGATCAACATTCGTATAAGATCATCAAACGGATAAGTAATTTGATCTTATACGCCATATAAGTAATAAACTCATACGCCGTATAAGTTCAACAAAACTTATACGTTTGACAGTCAACACTAGGTCAATCTACAATTGAACAAATCAGACCATAACGGACAATAAAATATGGACGAATAGGTTTGGAATTACATCGTGAATCACAACCAAAACAAACCCCTATGAAAATAGATCAGATTAAGTCCAAAACTCAAGCAGTTACTGTTCATCTCAAAAAACCCTTTTCAGATTGTCATATAAGCATGTAATTATACCCTCAATGATACTTGTAGTGTGCGAATCAACCACAAGTACAACTAGAAATCAACAACACACAAATATACGGACAATTAATTTGAGTGAAGAACTAGCGTGTATTGAACCAATAAAGAACCCACAGTCGCATACCTTTCTTATATAGACAGTACTTATATGCCCGTATATGTTATTTACTTATACGCTGTATAAGTGAATAACTTATACGCCGTATAAGTCAAACAACTTATACGCCCGTATAAGTTCACCATTTAATTTTGAAAATTTTCAAACAACTTAAACTCTGATATACGATCCAGATTAAGTCCAAACTAATGACCTTAAAGAATCTTTTAAAATTTTGAACCATTTTTGTCTTTTGATTTTAAAAACTAGATCAGATATAACTTTGACTTTGAAATCTTCAAACCGAAACACAAATTAATGTGTTTGATCCAGAAATAAAAACACTAGGATTTGAAACCAATTAAAACTTTTGATTAGAATTTAACCAAGTCCAAGTTAATGACCTCGATGAATTCATTAAAACAATTCATTCCCATTTTTGAATAATTTTTGTCAGAAAACAATCTCTCGATTCCGATTCTTGGATATCCAGACCCGAATCACCTTTCACCATAGTCGAACATAACTCAGAAATGTAAAATATTTTTGGTTTAAAGAAAGAAAAATTGTAAACAAGACAAATATATCAAACGAAGAACGAATAACAAACAAAATGAAACACATATTTTTGTGAGTTGAGCAAGGAGTCATATTGATCAATCCATTCTTCCATCACGGTTTTCAATTTTATTATGTCTGATATTAAGCCGGCTATGGATATTGTTGTCGACTTAGAATTTTCTAAAAAAAGATTCAGAGACATCAGTGATATGATTAAGGTTCAATTAAGCACATCATATCAGAACATGATCAGTTTCTTATCTTGATTCAGGCTTATTTTGATTTTTACCATATCAACCCAACTTGACTTAAACCTTAGAACCAGCAGATCAAAACTTTTAAAAATTTTAACTTTTTGCAATCATAGAATTGGCTTTCCACAACAAGGCATACCCTCGTTATCTAGAAACACATCAACCTTCCTTTACCAAGGAAGAGTATGCACGATTTCATCCGTCGGTTTACATATAGCGTATTCCCCTAGGGTCCGATTCTTAATGGTATTAAGACACGCACAAGGAAGGAACAATGTATGGCTAACATTTTTGATCAAGTCAGTAGTGAAATTTTGTACTTTTGTACATAGAGATCAAGTTTAATGACTTATCAATGGTTCGCTCGCTTGAGCAGGATTTGAAATATTCTTTCAGATACCCAGATGAAAACCGCATAAAGACCTCATGGCTCCAGAAACCTAATGCATCCCATCAATACATGATTGAAGGCCATAAAACCACACACCATTGAAGTGTAGACCATGTACCAGACGCTTTAAAACACTTTATTACACTTTATTTTTCCAATCTACTGAAACATAAGGCTTGAGTATGACAGGCTATTACATTTCTGCCTTCATTACCAAGAATTTTGCTAGAATACTAACCCATCTTTCAACATGAAAAATTATGTTTATATCACTTATTCCCTTACTTATTTGTTCAAAAGCCTACCCATACACCGACTTTAAGCAATAGACTTTTATTCTCAATTTACTGGATTAGGAACAAGACAATCAATGTACTATCATTTTTCTTTTATGCTTCAAAACTCATTTTGAGGAGGAATTTTCTATTGTTTTTTGTATTTTACACATTTTTCAATGTTTTTGACTTTTAAGAATTTTTCAAATGTTTTTGAATTTTACCAAACGGCCCATTTACATTTCATTCTTAGGTAAATGGCTCCCCCGAATATCTACAAGTAAATATCAGGACAAACATATACAAGTATATGTCATTTGAATATGAGAAACTGACATAATTTTCAGCGATAGGTTATATTTGAATTTTTGTTTTTTCTCTATACTAACTGAAATCACAATATTTTTGTATTTTTCGCAAACCAATTCTCCCCCTAAAATCAAAAACCATTTATAGAAAATATTTACAAAGAAAAATTTACTCGGTGAACGGTTACTCAAAAGTCGGAATCCATAACCTCGGTATCTCTCACTTTCCCATTGCCCATAGACTTTATACCATTAAGCCCAAACAAATACAAAAATATGTTTTTTATCAAAAGCTTTAGTAAAAAGATCATATTTTTGTTCATCGGTGTGAATTTTATCTACGGTAATCAACTTCTTCTCGTAACAGTCACGGATGAAGTGATACCGTATGTTAATATGTTTTGTTTTCGAGTGACTTACAGGGTTTTTAGTTACGGATATGGCAGCAGTATTATATACAAACATAGGAGTCGTAAGAAAATTCAAACCATAGTCGCGCATTTGTTGTTGTATCCACAAAACCTGGGAACAGCAGCTAGAAGCAGCTACATATTCAACTTCACAGGTGGATAGCGACACAGTCGTATGCTTCCTGCAGTGCCATGTCACCAGCTTACTACCAAAGAATGGATAGCCGGCGGTGGTAGATTTGGCGTTCAGCTTGTAGCTACCATAGTTAGAATTAGAATATGTTCTCAGCTCAAATACATCGTCTCGAGGATACCAAAGACCGACCCCTGTATTCCCCTTAAGATACCGAATTATCCACTTCACCAACATTAGGTGAGAGACCCTTGGACTGGATTAATATCAGGCACAAAGACAAGTCGGATACATGATGTCTGGCCTAGAAGCAGTAAGATACATGAGGGAACCAATCATAGAACGGCAGAGTGTTTCATCGACCTTCTCCATGATGGGATCAGGACCAATTCCATAATTAACCAGAATAGGAGTGCTACTCAGCGATGAGTCAGCCATGTTGAATTTTTCAAGGATATCATTGACATATTTTGTCTGGTGAATAAAGATCCCATCAAACTCTTGTTCGACTTGCAATCCTAAGAAAAACTTCAACTCTCCCATAGTGCTCATTTCAAATTTCGACTTCATAACTTCCTCAAAATCTTTGCACAGAACATCATTCGTTGACCCAAAAATGATATCGTTCACATAAACTTGGACTATCAGAAAATGACTATCTACTTCCTTAGTGAAGAGTGTACAGTCAATGGTGCCACGAATAAAGCCATTGTCTAACAGATGTTGAGACAACGTGTCATACCAAGCTCTCGGGGCTTGATGTAGACCATAAAGATCTTTGTCAAGCAGGTACACTTTGTCTTTGTGAATCGGATCGAAAACCCCCAGTGGTTGTCCTACAAAGACTTCTTCACCCAATTTACCATTTAGGAAAGCAGACTTAACAACCAACTGGTAGAACTTGAATCCCTTCCAAGATGCAAAAGCTAAGAAAATTCTAATTGCCTCAAGTCTAGCGACGAGAGCATAGACTTCATTGAAATCAATTCCTTCTCTTTGATTATATCCAAGAACCACTAATCGAGCTTTGTTTCTGACAATTATACTGTTTTCGTCCCTTTTGCACTTGAAAACCTTCTTGGTATTAATGCATTGTTTGTTATCTAGTAGATTATCAAGCTTCCATACCCCAAGCTTTTCAAACTGCAATAATTCTTCTTGCATTGCTGCGACCCAACTCTCTTCAGTCATAGCTTGTTTGTATGTCTTCGGTTTAATTTGAGAAATGAAACATTTAAATGAGAACCGATTATGAAGAGGGGCAACTTGAGAATAGTAACAACTCAGGCTTTGGAAATGTGGCTTCGAGTACAAACACCAGAATTAAGATCTCCAATAATATCATCTTCCGGGTGATATGATAAAGTTCGAGGCATAACTTCATAAGGAACTATCACATCATTAGGAAGATTCGTGACGTTTTCATCAGAAAGCACATACTCAGTAGCAACAGGATTAGAAACAACAGTTTCAGGTTGAATCAGCGTTACAATTACATCAGTATGATCTTCACCATCATCGTCAAAAGAAGGTGTTGCTGGAGTATCATCCACATGATCATCATTATCAAGATTCGGATATTCATTTAAGCTTGGAACTTCTTGTTCAACATTGTCTTCAGAAAATAGTTGAAATAACAGCGTTACCATTTCATCAGTAGTTTCTTCTTCAGGAAAAGAGAAACAGCTCCACAAGCTATCATAGTCAAACATCCATGAATCACCTTTTCTTGGAATTGGAGTTGCATACTTTTGACAGTCCACATGTTGTACTTGCACAATACGATTGATGCTAGGTAAAAATACTCTTCTTAAAGGACTAGCATAACCCATGAAGAAATCTTCCACAGACTTTATACCAAATTTACCATCAGGATCCAGAATAGTGCATTGGGATCGAACGGCTCAAGCCACTTCAAAGTAGGCTTACGTTTATTAAGTAGCTCAAAACAGGTTTTGCCATACTTCCTTACTGTTAGGACACGATTAAGATTGTAACAAGCCGAGGCAACAACTTCAGACCAGAAACTCATAGGTAGCTTCGAATCCGCCAGCATCGCCCTAGTAGTTTCAATCAGCGTACGATTCTTTCGTTCAGAAACACCATTTTGTTGTGGTGTATAAGGAATGCTAAACTCATGAAGAATACCCCGGTCATTACAGTATTGAAGTATACGGTTGTATCTGAACTCGGTACCATTGTCGCTTCGAATCCTTAGGATTGGCAAGTTTTCTAACATTTCAAGCTTTTTGAATGGAATCATCAAGTTGTTAAACGTTTCATCCTTCAATTCAAGAAACATTACCCATGAGAAACGTGAACAATCATCAGTGACCACCACGCAGTACAATTCCCCGGTGATACTTTTAACATTCACAGGCCCCAATAAGTCCATATGAACCCTCTCAAACGGTAAGTTGATTGTATTGACAGCTCAAACATTCAGAACTCAAAAGAAAACCTTTAAGATTCACTCCTTCAACCAAATGATTGTGAACAAGATAGTTCATTTTCTGAACATTGATGTGACCCATGCGACGATGCCATAGCAAAGATTCTTTTTCAGATTCTTTGGTTACAAAACACTGAATAGTGCCTTGTGTCGATGAAGCAACATTCATAGTAAGCACATAAAGATCATTTTCCCTTAGTGCTTTCATCAAGATCCACTCTTCTGGGATCTTATACCCAGGCTTGAGAATCAAACAGTCTTGATTTTTAAAATTCGTTGAAAATCCTTTGTCCAAATTTGAGATATGCTTCGTAAGTTGTTCTCCAGCTCAGAAATGTAGTTCACATTTTCAGACATTACTTTCCCATTCGTTAACGTCCCTTCTACAACAATTTGTCCTCCTTGATTTCCTGCGAATCCCACATACCCTCCTCGAATATATTGAACATTTTTAGCAGATGGAGAGTTCCAGTCATGTGTCGAGAGGCTCCATTATCCATTATCCAACGTGAATCGTTGGATTTTGAAAGCCCCTACAAAAATAAGCAGTTAGTGAAACAAGGAAACCATAGCCTTCTTGGTCTTGGGTTGTTTCAATTTTCCATTCAAAACTTTCTCTAAATCATCATATTCAATATTAGACGATGAATCATCAAACAAACATGAACACGATGAAACAACTTGTTCATCCACTTGATTAACAACCTCATTTAAAGACTCAACATTTTCTTCAACTTGATCAATTAACGACTCAGTAGCTTGATTATCAGGTGGACTAACAACTTGTTCATTTGGTGGGTTAACATTTTCATTACTTATAACCTTTACCACCCAATTCTGACCAACAAAACCTTTATTTTTATAAAAAACTATCATTTTTCTTGGCATTCGAAGATTCACGCACTTCGAAAATCACTTTGACATATTCCTTGTCTACACCTCTCTTTAAAATCTTAACAGGTGGAGATGTAGGTTTAGCCACAGGAACATATGGCTATTTGTTCACCACATGTTTACCTACTTCACAAAATCTTTTAGGACACGAATAGAACAAGTGTCCTTATTCATTGCAGCAAAACCACTTTCTCCTATCAACAAATTTGTTAACAGGTAGACCATGATTTTCTTGACTCTCTCTTTCAGCTTTAAGTTTGTAAAACTCACCATTTGATTGCCTTGTAAAGATAGCCTCTTTTTGTGCTTCAGAGGTCTCACCTTTCACAAACACAATATTTTGAAGACAATTTTGCGGTTTTTCAGGCTTTTGGCTATCCTCTTTGTAACAAATACCCTTTCGTTTATAATAAATACCGGTTTTAGCAAATCTTGAGTTTTGATTACCATTTCTACCAGTTTTACCATTTGATTTGGGTTTTGTTTTCTCAGATTGATTACCACTTTTAATACTTTCTTCAGATGAACTTTCAGATTCATACAACACAAATTCAGCAACCATTTTACCAACCTCACTATCACACTCAGAACTATGAACAGATTGAACACCATGTTCATCACATGAAATGTCATGTTGTGGTGAATCAGACATTACATTGAACGCCTTGAAAAATACTTCGGGTTCTTTTGGAAAATAATAACTCCAAGTTGGAGGCGGAACAACATGATATTTTGGAATCTCTTTTGGAACAATGTGATCCAAAACGTATTTAGAAGCTAAATAACTTGTAAGTTGTGTTTCAACACGTTCAGCTTCAATTTTAATCAATTCAAATTCTCTTTTTAGTTCTGCTTTTTCATCCACATGTCAATTAATGACAATTTCTTATCTTCAACCATGTGAGTGAACATAGTAATCGTTTTTTCATCTTGCAAAAATTTGTTTCACTAATTTTTCTCACATGATTGAAGCTTGTCATAAGCCTCTTTCACATTTTGAAAATCAAGAAACATTTTGTTATAATCATTTTAAAGCTAATTAAAATCTGTTATCAACGAATTAATAACAAATTCCTTTTCTTCATGTGATTCACAAATGCGTTGAATTTCATCAGGAGAAAATTTTAATTGACCAGCCATGTTAGCTTGAAGAATAGGAGCATCATCCTCAACAGATATTCCTTCTTGATCAGCCATCTCAGATTTGTCACTTGATTCACTCTTTTATGCAACATCTATCTCACTAGTTTCCTCCTCTAGCTCATCATCACTTCTAAAATCTATCTTCCCATGTGGCACTTCTTCGCCATTGAACCAACCTGTAAAACTTTCAAGTACATTAGGTGGCAAAAATGATTTAAAAATTCATTAGGAATTGATTCAAACTTTTTGGCGACCCCTCAGTAAAAATTTCTTCTTTAGAATCATTCATTCCCTCAATGGCATCTTGAATTTCTTCATCAATATTATCCTCTTGTTTTGAGAACATTCACCAATTATCTCTGCTACATTAGCTTTGTGGATAACTGAATTCCAGTTGAACCCCTCAACAAGTTGAGCATGACAAGGTTTTAAAGACGAAGGTTCATGTTTCTTTTCTGCTTGAGTTAGTGAACTTTGATGATAAATCGCTTGTCGGTTGTAGTCTCGGCCAAACAGATTAGGAGTTGAATCCCCAACTACACGATTGGTACACTCCCTCTTGAAATGTCCTTTTTCTTTGCATATAAAGCTTCTAACCTTTGACTTGTCAAACCAAGCTTAGCAGTTGTTCCATCCAGACAATTTCTCTTAGTGATTTCCCTAAACCTCTGAGCCCTCCGAACCACACTCGCCATGCACCAACGGATGTCCAGCATTTCCTTCTCTTATGGGTTGATCTGGTCATAATCTTCTTTTGTCATATTATAGTTGCCAATACGACCAACAATTAAGCATTCATGTGACTCCAAAACATAAACCAAAAATGCCATGTGCTCTTGAACATTCTCCATAGTAACTCCATTGTTGTTTTTAATATTCACAGCGATATTGCATTGTACAACATCAGAAGGTGGACTTTTTTTTAATGATTGTTCAGGAACATCAGCAGTTGAAGCATTGGTAACGACATAAGAACTTGTGAAATGAGGCATGTTGTTTTGTTGACTAGGTTGAGAAGAACTTCCACCAAAACTGCTATTAGTCACATACGCAGTTTAAATATTTTGACTTGGACCAATCACGGATTGTGAAGGGTTAAAGTACAAACCAATGTCTTGAACAACATATGAACTCTTAATTCGTTGTTTCTTTTTAATCTCCAATTCATGAGCTTCCAATTTTTTGATAAAACGTGCCAAAGTCAATCTATCAAAAGTTATTGGGTTGGATTGTTGAATCATGATGAACATTTCCCACTCATCAGTTAACGAATCTACCAGTTTATCGATCTATTCATACTCCTCTTTAGCAATGCCCAATCTTTTCATCTCATTAACCAGATAGCAATACCTTTCAATTAGTTTAGGCATAGTTTCTCCTTTGAACCTAGAAAAGATGTCAAACTCTTTATTTAGCAAACTAAATTTGGATTTTCTCATATAAGCATTTCCTTTATCTTTGTTCAGCAACGCCTCCTAAATTGAGTGACATGAACCATTATGTTGCAAGAGTTGAAAAATGTCAGACTTTATTGATTGTTGAAACAAGTTCATCATATTTTTCTCACGAATAAACCTAGACTTGTCACCATAGGGTATTTGTGATAACCTATGACTTGTGCCATTTTCATTACTCGGTATGATGTACTCAACTTCAACGGCCTCCCACACATCATAGTTCACGGCTTGCACATACCTTTCAAACTAATCGGCCCAGTTAGGATAATCTTCCATCCTTAGAAGCTTCGGGGGTTTGGTTGATGTCCCCATTTCATTTTCTAGGTTTTTGTTTTGGATAATTGGTGAAACATGTGTAACAAATTTGTTTAAATCTTCCATTTTTGAAAAGCAATCTCTAACCAGCGTATAACCTCAAAAACGTATAACCCTCTTCACCCGTATAACATTTTATCACCGTATAACTCTGGAAAGCGTATAAACCTTGAAACAACGTATAAACTTCAAAACATGTAACCTGGATAAACGTATAACCCTTGAACAACGTATAACTTTTTATACGTTGAAACCAGCGTATAACACTTTATCCGTCCGTATAACTCTGAACCAATGGGTAACCCTCAAGAACGTGTAAACTTATGCGGACCAGAACCTTACACGGACAAACTTAGACGTGGGCGTATCTTATACGCCTATCAGTAAAACTTATACGCCGGATGAAACTGTTGAACATCTTGGATCTAAAACTTGAATTTGAGACAGAAATAACCTCATTCACTCTTGCAGAAATATCAAGTATGTAACCATGATCACAATGACCAAACGAATTGAAAAATCTTCCATAAATCAGTGGATAATTGATAAATTTGTGTTCGGCATATCTAGTTGACCTTTAAATCTTCAAAAATCCATCCAATTGACCTTGAATGTGCTGTAATCGGTCTTAAATATGAGCCTTATGCTCTGATAACACCTGTAGGAACATGATCTTGATCATGTTAAACATCATGTACGTTAACTCATACTGATTAGGACCAATTCAATTATATTTACTATGCGATACGACATAGCGGAATTATATCATAAAGCAGTCACAACACAATAACTCTAAACATTTAGTATATTGGTATCCCAATGAAAGTACAAAATGAATAATCTGTCAACAATTGTTAAAATCTAAACATGAAAGCCTATATATAGATGAACAGTGCAATGTATAAGTTTAAGGCACCGTACAAGCTTATACGGGCGTATACGCTTATCTAGACTTATACGTTTCATCTTACAAACTTTCATCTATTGACAATTTAGCCCCTATCAATCATGCAAATGACATTATAAGCACACAAGACCTAGCATTAGACAAAAATGCTCTAACACATCCCAACACATATCGGGTCGGGCATGGCCACACTAAGTGGCGTAGTGCGACCAAGTTGCATCTACTTGATCAGTTTGTTGTATTGGCTCATTTTCCTCGTTTATGCCACGAACCTGCATTTTAACCATCCAAACCGACGAAGACTCAACCCATAATTATTCTAGAACCCTCCAAACATGTTTTTATCTCCAGGTATTCAAAAATTATTTAAATAAACGAATCAAAGTGTACTGGTTTATCCACCGACAAACGCATTAACCATTCCCTCAAACCCTTATCCTCCCCCATAAATACCCCTCTAGCTCAACCATATTCCCTGCTCATTTTCCCCTATTCCTCCCAAATTGTTTGAATTTGCAAGTTGTTCTAGCTAGTTTTGTTTGAGTTTGACTTAAAAGTCAACATAACCTAATCCTGCACTTCAATCCATTTTGGGTTTATCTTTATGATAGTTTCAGTTGCTCTAAGTTATTTATGGAATTTAGGCCCGATTGGGTCGTTTTCGGGAAGTTTACTCGCTTAACCTTCTAGTTTAAGTTTATATCTAGTAATTTTACTTTATTTTAGTTCTATGTGTTTGGACATGTGGTAATCATTCTCGGCCTCACACCAAGTCAGGGCCCGAACCAAAACCGAACACACATTTAAACACTTTAAATTAACTTTTGAGCAACAATGTTCCATAAAACATTTTAGATCTGAGTTTTACTTTATAATTTAGTTCTATGGTGTTGGACAATTGATAACCATCCTCGGTTTCATACCGAGTCAAGGACCAAACCAAACCAATCCAAACCGAGCACTCATTTAAGCAGTTTTAAACAACCATGTTGCATAAAATACTTTAGATATAAGTTTTTCCTTATATTTTAGTTACTATATGGTTGTTATGGATATGTAGAACAAATATTGGCTTGAGCCTAAGTTTTGGGTAAAAACCGAGTAAAACCAAACAGTTGTTTTAACAGATTAGTTAATGTTCAAACCACCGAAAGTTCAATCTATCTTTTTAGTTATGTTTTGCTTTTATTTCTCATATTACTTAAGATTTTGGAAGTGTTGGAAAAATTGGCTTAAACCATGTTTCGGATAAAAACCAAGTACTCATCTTACAAAAGTCGAACTACTCACTTTATTTCTCATATTACAAAAGTCAAACTACTCATCTTAATGAGCTAGTCACCGTTCGAACCACCAAAAATCTTTCCTAACCTTTTTAACTTATGTTTCACTTAAAATAATTTATATTGATAAGATTATGGTATGTCAGAACCAAACTTGGTATCATACTAAGACCGGGTCGACTTACACTCGCTTAAACCCGAGTTTGGGACTATAATTAATAAAATTCCCAAACTAGTTTAAGCTAATGATTTTATTGAAATAATTCATATTTTTAAATAGTTTGGTAAATTGTTGTAGGATTTGGTACTTTATCAAGTCCCGAACCGACTAAACCAAACAAATTGTTAAAAGTTGAATCTTAATTCTTACATTTGCGGGATCGTGCACACTAGAACTAAACCGACTCCCCTATGTAAACCTTAACAAAGGTTAAGTATGTAGAACTTTTAGAAGAATGGAGGATCGTAAAAAAGACGTGTAGGAACGTGTATGATGATATTTACTCCCAAATACTACGTTCGGAATCCATAGTATTGGTGAAAAACACAATGAAATCTTTTAACTTCTTTATTATATTCATCAATAGCAGCAAAGTACAAAGGAATATGAAAAATATCAATACCTATACTTTTTGGACCCAAAGGTCAGAATGGACCAAAAATCCAACGTATATGTCAAGCAAAAAACTATTTGTAGGCATGACATAGGCTTCTACGCCGTGTAAGTTATACGGGGCATAAGTTATGTGCCGTATAAGGTTATACGTCGTATAACCTGTTATACATTCAAACATCAAAACACATTGTCAGGTACCAATTTACCCACTTAAGTACACAATAATCAGTATCGTAACCAACACAAACGTGTTGACAAGATGGTTACGAATTATGCTTTTGTGAAAAAATCAATGAATATTAAAGGCGGAATCAATAATACTCAAATTGTTGCTTAGCAAACAGAAATGTAACAAACACACAAAGTAACTCAAAAGATTTCCATTTATTTTTTGAAGGATACAATGAAAATCAATTAGCGTTTCTAGGTGGAATGCCTGTACAAAGAAATTCTTTTCAAGGAAGAGACAACCGTCAAATCACAATATTTTCTCTGTGTCCATTGTCATAGGCGTGTCCTAAAGTCTTCTTAAATAGGCATGCCCTAACACCTTATAGAAACCCTAATGATTGATTCTTATCATATTCAAACATATTACAAATACTACAAGTGTAAACAGGTCTTCGAGTAAGCTTGTATGCTTTTGTCCTTTTCGAGCAGACCTGGTAACCATTAACTGTGCTTGGAACAGTTTTCCGAGTAAGCTTTACTTATGATATTTTAGCAGACTTCAATGTTCATGATAATATCAAACTTTGCTCGATATATATCATACGAGCAAACTTGTTCTTTATGGATCCCTTCAACATTTTGTCATAAACTTATTTGAACAAGTTCAAGTGTGCTAGTGACACTGTAGCTTACTAGAGGTTGAACCTTACTCGCTAGAAGTCCTTAGAGTAATTTCTTTAATAACTTCCTTCAAGTTTTCTTGGGCCATTGTTTATTGACAAACCTTGCTCGATCCACCAAAATACTTGGTTTTAGCATGGTTTAGTCAAGGGTTTGCTCGGAGGAAACCGATCTTGCTTGACTTGAAAAACAACCTTGCTTGATGAAATGTAGTTTGCTCGAACTACCATTCTGAAGACTTCAAGAAGATAACCTTGCTCGTAAAGCAAAATACCTTTCTTGAATAAGTTTAGGCTTGATCGAAGGCCTAAGTTTGCTCGGTTTCCATACTTAGCCATTTTTTGAGGAGGTTGAGAATATTCCAATCTTCCTTTGTCATATTCTTATCCCAACAATTTCCTCTAGATTGGAAAAACCTCAGCTGCACCAAAAAACTTATTTGTTACATACACTTTTCAAAAATACACATCAAATTTATAAAAGCAAATTACATTACATAAAAAAAATTATATAATAGATTTTTTTCTCTTGGACATTACATATCAAATTTAAAACATTTAAAACAGAAAAATAAAGAGGATTGTCGTCTTCTGGAGCTTCCTGTCTCTGACCTTCTGTCATATTTCACTGTAGCGGCCTTTTCCTTAAATAATGTAGTCTCCTTGTGGTGTGGATGTTGAGAAGGCAGATTACATCTGATTATATCCTCAAGATACTCCACATGAAGATACTCTAGGTCAGTATCATGCCATATTATGCCCAAGGCCAGTCCATCTAATTTTATTAAAATAAAACATTAACTCTTATGTTCATAGACTATCTTTGAGATTCTTCCATATTTCTGGACTTCATAATTGGGCCTTGACATTTGTTGCCTCATGCTGATGCATTACTCATCTTGGCCAGAGGATTTGAGTATGTTTTTGCTTTCTTGTAAGATGCTTCAATCATCATGATATCACTCATCATCCTCTGCCTCTTTGTCCGTTCAGTTTGAGAGAGCTCCAGCTTCCTTTTCTTGTTGAGTAAAGGAAATCCCTTTCTAGATTGATCTTTTAGGAATATTGAAAGTTCATTCCTTTGTTGAGAGGCAAATCCGTCTTTCTTGATAATCATATAGGTTGACTATGGCCATTTATTCGGGTTGCTCTTTATTGAAATTTTGGAAGTCATCTTTGAAAACAACTGTCTTTAATGCACCACTAGACATGATCACCTTGACGGTCTTAGTTCTTGAGTCAAAATACGGATATTTTCGGTAGTTCAACCTCTGAAGGTGGCCTTTGTTGTCTTTGAAGTGTTGACCTTGTTGTTGGAATAAGAATACTTACAGCAGAGACCCTTGGATTATATTTACTTCTGGTTTCAGGTCTTCTCACATGCCGTGTTTGTTCAAACAAATTCACAATTTGAGCCTTTTTCATAATGATCAGCTTTAGATAGTCTCCCCTTCTATAGATAAGATTGTGATCATTCCCATTGTTTCTCTATAGAGTTGCTCAGTGGGAGTAGATATTTGTGTTTGTATTGGTTCCCTTCTAGGTCCACATTGGAAGGATAATAATCTTCTTTGTTCTTCTTCCAGCCTCTACCAATGCACCTCTTCATCATAAAAGAGTTCTTTGAGTTGTGCCTTTCCAAGGTTATCAAATACGCTTTCAGCCATTCTCTTGCTTAGCATGAGACCTTTTAGAGTTTTGATCCTATTCTCATCTTCCCACGGCAATAAATTTACTTTTGCACTTGATTCAGCCGGTTCCTCTTTCACTTTGATCAATTTTGGAGTGGTCTGAGTTTGCTTGAAAGACTGAACTTTCATCTCCTCCCTTTACATTGACAATTCAGATTCATAAAATCTTTTCTTTTCACTATCAGTCATCTTTTTCACTCTTTCTCCTTCACCTCTATCATCCAACAATCTTTCCACCAATATCTCCCTATCTTTAGGTAATTTCTCCTTTGACTTTTCAACCAATATTTCTTTAACAGTACTAGGATCAGATTGGATTTTCTTTGAAATTTTCTTGAATCTTTATTCAACTTCCTTCTTGCTCATGATAGAAACCTGCTCAATACTTACACCATGTTCAATTAAGAATTTACATTTTCCTCCATACCTTTTATATAACTGATCAATTCTATGTTTATCATAAGAACCTTTTCTTCTCAACCTTTCCTTCTCTTCTTTTTCAATTCTTCCCTTTGTAGATCTGTACACACCTTCAAGATCATCATAAATCATGTGTCTTAATTTTTTGTCTGAGAAGTTGTGAAGCCTCAGATAAGGCATAAATCTTTGAGTATTTCTATTCTTCTTCTCCCTTAATTTTTTGATCTCCTTTATCTTTTCTTCATGTAGAGAATTCAGCTCCTCATAAGTCATTATTTCCAGTTTCTCAAATTGAAAACCATGATTCATCAAGCTGATTATTCTGGAATCTTCTCTTTTTATTTCATCAATCCGGGCTTGAATATTTTCTTTATGTGTTTTTGCAAGATCCACATGAGGAGAGTCATGTACCTCTTCTTTATTTTTATCAGCCACTTCATCATCATCATCATCATCATCATCATCATCAACATCATCATCATCATCATCATTTAGATCATTTAGGGCATCAATTTGTGGTTCATTTTCAGAATGATCAATAGGTTTCACAACCTCATAGTAATAGCATGAATAGCCCTTTTCTTCTCTTAGGGCATAACCTCCTCAGGAATATTTCCTGCTTCGAAAATCTTTCTTTTCCTTGTATATCTTAACAAGTTAGCAGGCCGACTTTTCTCATCTTTCTTAATTTCAACAATTATTCTTTGGTTCATCATCTCACTTGCTTCCTTTATCATTTCCTCTTGTATTGTCTTTGCATTATAATCAACAACTAGCTGAGTATCAACCTTTTATTTTTCAGGCTCATCAGTAGCAGTGGGAATGGTCAATTTAGGTTCAGGAGATTTAGGTTTAGCCTCAAGGGATTTAGGTTATTGGAATTGATAGATAACAATGGCAAGAGAGTTATCAGCATCCTCTGCTTGCTGCAACCTCAACAACCCTTCTATAACCCATTGTTCAAGTTCCCCTTTATCTTCTTCCAGTTTCTTCCTTAGGTCAAACTCCTCCAACATAATTCTCTGATCCTCCAATTCTTTATCAGTTAAAAATCTGTTAATCATCTCACTATGTATCCACTCTCCCACAATCTTATCATGTCTTTTAATAGCTTCTTCAACTGATTCATCAACAAAGAAGACCTTATCACTCGACTTAATTCTTTTGTGTTTCAAGGGTTGTAGCTAGCCTTCTTGCTCAACCACTGCCTTACCTTTGATTTTCCTCTTTTCATCTTTAATATACTCAAGTCTGGATGGGCCTACTTCCTTCACCACTTTGGGTGGGAAGTCTTCAGGGAATTCATCAATTTCCTCTGAATAAGTCATTAATGTAACACAAAGTGTACACATTTTAGCATCAAATTATCCTCTTATTTTGGTAAAAATCCATGCAAATTCGTTATATTTAGTACTTCATTGAGTTATTTATGAGTTTGGAGGTCCGGGCGCCCGCCCGACGAAGAAACAATGAAAAGATGGCGCTTTTTGGAAAAAAAACAAGAATCTGCCAATGGTGCATGACCATGCTGAGAAACTGCACCGTCATGCAATTTATGTATATAATGGTGCACCTTTATTGGAACCTGTGCACATCTGATACAGTGCCAAAAGTGAAACTGCACCATCATGCACTTTTTATGCACTTCCGTGCACTTCCGAGGTCACAAGGCCGTGCACTGTCCGATGCAGAGAACAAGACATATCAACTTTGAATGTGCACTAGCTAGTGCCGGAAATTCACGACCATGCACTTTTGTGCATGACCATGCACTATTTTTGGAACCTGCAACTCTGATCAGCCGAAAGTAAAAGCTTGGCTAACCGAATTTGGTGCACGACCATGCACTTTTTGTGCATGACCATGCGCTTTGTCCAGAAGCTTATAAACACTTATTTTCACTTCATTTTGGTGTGTGGAGCCTTGGTGATTCTCTCTCAACTCTTGAAAATTAGTTTATATGTTCCTGAGAGTTTGAAGGCTTCCACCATCCTCAAGATCCATCATTCCATCCTTCAATCCTTGCTTGATCTTAGTTTTCATTCCTTTGTTCTTGAACATGTTTTGTAAGCTTATTTCTAGTTTGATTGTAGTTGTATTAAGCCTTATGGGCTAATTACTTTTGCTATCTAGACAATGTTGAAACTCTTATTAATGTGATATATTTATTATCTATGTATGATTTTGGTAAAGTGGTTATCTTTCTTATCTTTCAAGAATATGGTTGAATTTATAAATTGATATTGATGGTCTGCATGCTTGTTATAGTTACATAACGTTGTTAGTTTTGTAAATGTTTAGGCATTCATGTTGGAAAACTATGTTCTAGATGTTTGTTTGTAAACTTTGAATGTTCATGTAGTCTTTGTTTACATTACTAAGTTAGGAATGACTAGGAAAAATTAAATTGATTATATAATTATTGATGTGTATGAAACCCTACACTTAATATTGGAAAATTGATGAGTGTTGTTATTTGCTAGTATTAGGTTGCTTTATTGAAATCTAGTATTTATGTTTAGATTCATGATTTTTTGCCATATCATTGCTATTTTGTCATGTTAATAGAGTGGATTCTTGTCTAAGTAGTTTGTTGGATTGATTGTTTTTCTTGTATTTTTACTTGCTTTGTTTTCATTGTATGTTAGTTTAATTAGTTAAATATTCAAATCAATATTTATTTGTTCGGTTGGTCGTTAACAAATATTTAGTACTAGAAAGTTGTCGTGTCCATGGATTGATACTCGGTTCTTACCGACACTTTATTACAAACGATAGGTACACTTCCCTTTCTTTTGTGGTTTAGTTGTATGTGAAAGCCTATTTTAAAACCCGATTTGTGTGGAACTTTTACTTAGATTATTATATATATATATATATATATATATATATATATACTCACACGTTAAGTTTTTGGCGCCGTTGCCGGGGACACGGTGATTTTTAAGGAACGATCCGAGTCTTTAATTAGCCTTGTTGATATTTTTGATCTTTGTTATTTTATTTTATTTCATTTTTATTCATCTTATTTTTTATTTTTGTTTAGTTTCATGTTATTTTCCGTGTCTTTGTTAGTTTTCCGTTCCGCGTTCATCCGGGTGATGAATGTCCACCACGCCCGGTCCTGAGCTTGTTTCACCTCTTTATGAGCCCGAGCGACATCTTCGAAAAGGTTTGAGGAGGATAGCACGTGAGGTTGCCGAGGTCATTGAAAACGAAGAAGTGTAGGATACCGACGCCCCCGAGGTAGAAGAAGAAGAGATGGCGGACCCGAACGATTAAGGTCACATGGACGACTTTGCCACACCATCACTTGAAGGTTATGACAGCAGTGTCACGCATCCCAAGATTGACGTGAGTTTCGATATCAAGTCGAGAATCATTCATATGATTGAAAATTCTATTTCTTTTCATCGTCTCCAGAGCGAGGACCCTCATGCTCACGTTTCACATTTCCTTCGATTATGTGCGACATTCAAAATTAATAACTGTTCGGATGATGCCGTGAAACTTAGACTTTTTCCATTCTCACTTCGCGGGACTGCTCTGGAGTGGTTAGAGGCACTCCCTTCCGGTTCCATCACCACTTGGAATCAATTAGTTGAGCAGTTTCTTCTTCAATATTTCCCACCCGATAAAACTGTTAAATTCTAAGCAAACATCACTGGTTTTCGTGTCGATGATGATGAGTCACTTCATGCCACATGGGAGAGGTTCAAGGGCTTGTTTATAAAATGCCCTCATCACATTTTGAGTCATGGGCTTCAATGCCATACATTCTTTGACACTTTATTCGGGGCACAAAAGCAAGCCGTCGATCAGGTTGCGGGAGGAGATTTCAGTAGGTGTACCCCAAATGAGGCGCTTGATATCTTGGAGAAAGCCACTAAGAAGAGTTTCGCGTATAATCCGCCTCGTAGTATTCCTTTCTCTAAGGGTGTTCATCACGTTGATTCGAACACCATTATCTCCGCCCAATTAGAAGCTCTTACTAAAAGATTTAACCAAATGCAATCCGATCTTTTCAAATCTAGTTCCCGTTGCGGGGTGTGTGACGTAAAACACCAGACCAGTCAGTGCCAGCAGGCCATGGTTGTGGAGGATGTTGACTTTGTGGGCCGCCAAAACAATGCCTACGGCAACACCTATAACCCGGGATGGAGAAACCACCCCAATTTCAACTGGAAAGATGATGGTAGCAATTAAAATCAAATGCCATCGGGTTTTGACAGAACGCCAAATTAACAAAGTCAAACCCAAAATCAATCTTACTAGCAAAATCCTCAATTTCAAGGTTCCAGCAGTGGTAATTAGTCAGGTGGGGGGACTAGTGTTGAAAGCATTTTGTCCCAACTTTTGGCTAAGACCGAGACCTCAAACAAATTGGCTGAGCAAAGGAACCTGAAAATTGATGAGACTCTCCAGAGGCATGATCTTGAGTTGAGGAATCAGAAATCGTCCATGCGAACAATTGAAAATCAAGTGGACAGATTGCTCAACTCCTCTCTGGGATACAACAGGGTAACCTTCCTAGTAACACCTAAGGCTATTACCCTGAGGAGTGGTAGTACTACATTTCCTGTTGACGCATCGGTTTCCACACCAAAACCGATTGCTGATGAGATCGAGACTGAGACTCCTGGTGAGGTGCACTTGAGGCTAGACCCAGCAAGTACCGCACAACCCAGTGAGCCAGTCAGGACTTATGTTCCTCCCATTTTTCATACCCAGGCCTTTTGAAGAATTAGAAGATGGAAAAGCAGTATGGGAAATTCTTAGAGCTTTTTAAGCAGTTACACATTAATCTTCTGTTCCATGATGCCTTGAAAGAAATGCCGAAGTATGCTAAATTCTTGAAATATGTCCTTTCGAATAAGAAGAAGTTGAAGGACCTTTCTTGTGTAACTTTGAATGAGGAGTGTTCCGCGGTCCCTAAAAATAAATTGCCCAAAAAAATGATCGATCCGAGCAGTTTCACCATTCCTTGTTTGATCGGTAGTTTGTCGGTTAGTAATGCTTAGCCGACCTAGATGCTAGCATAAACTTGATGCCTTATTCCGTTTTTTCCAAACTAGGTGAGCATAAGCCTACTTGCAGGAGCATCCAGCTTGCCGACCATTCTGTGAAATATCCTCGCGGTATAGTTGAGAATAAGCTTGTGAAAATCGACAAATTTGTGTTTCCTATCAATTTTGTGATCTTAGACATGGATGAGAATAAAAATGTACCACTTATCCTAGGTCGTCCTTTTCTAGAGCTCTCATTGATGTCTGCACCGACAAACTCAGTGTTAGAGTTGGAGATGAGGTGGTAACCTTTGATATTGGGAACTCCATGCGACACCCACAGGATCATGATGACGTGCTTTATATTGATACCATTGGACACGTGTGAACACCTTCAGGACACGGGTGAGGAGAGTTCTCTTGATACTTAGTTGATTAGTGGAGATGGTTCTGACCTTGTCATTGAGCCTCTACTTGAGGAGTTGGTCTATGGTGTAGACCACGAGCCTCCTGAGTGTTTAGAGAAAATTGATGATGTCTATCGCGTTGCCGAACCTAAGGCAAAACCTTCTGTTGAGGACCCACCATCCATTGATCTTAAGGAACTCCCGTCCCATTTGGAGTATGCCTTTTTGAAGGATGGGTCCCGCTTGCCTGTTATCATTTCTTCGAGTTTGTCGAGTGAGGAGAAGGTTAAATTGCTTACGGTTCTCAAAAGGCACAAGCATGTGATCGCTTGGAAGATCATGGATATAAAATGGATTAATCCATCCTTTTGTACCCATAAGATCTTGATGGAGGAGGAGTACAAACCTGTGGTGCAACATCAAAGGCGTCTCAACACTAATATGCAAGACGTTGTGAAGAAAGAGGTCATTAAGCTACTCGATGCTAGATTGATTTATCCGATCTCTGATTCCCCATGGGTGAGCCAGGTTCAGGTTGTCCCTAAAAAGAGCGGTATGACGGTTGTAATGAATAAGAAAAATGATTTAATTCCGACTCATACCTTCACAGGATGGAGAGTTTGCATTGATTACCGCAATCTCAATGACGCCACGAGAAAGGTTCATTTTTCCCTCCCATTTATCGATCAGATGTTAGAACGACTGTCGGGAAAAATATTGTTTTCTCGACGGCTTCTCGGGATATTTTCAGATCCCCATCTCTCCTGAGGATCAGGAGAAGACGACATTCACATGTCCCTATGACACATTTGCCTAACGACGGATGCCCTTTGGATTGTGTAATGCCCCATCCACGTTTCAGAGATGTATGGTGGCAATTTTTCATGATATGGAGAAAATGTTGGCTAGGTGCGAAGAAGCCAACCTTGTTCTTAATTGGGAGAAATGACACTTCATGGTGAATAAGGGAATTGTATTAGGGCATAAGATTTCACAGGCGGGGCTTAAGGTCGATCGAGCAAAAATTGATACCATATTTAAGCTTCCGCCACCAAATTCGGTGAAGTCTATTAGGAGTTTTCTTGGTCACGCGGGTTTTTATCGGCGATTCATAAAGTATTTTTCCCAAATCGCCCGCTCGATGACTAAGATCCTTGAGAAGGATGCCCCGTTCGTTTTCTCCTCCGAGTGTCTTCATGCATTTGAGTTGTTGAAGGAGAAATTGGTGAACGCTCCTATCATGGCAGCCCTTGACTGGACTCTTCCTTTTGAGTTGATGTGTGATGCTATCGCTTTTGCAGTCGAGGCGATTTTAGGTCAAAGACATGATAAGCATTTTCACCTTATTTACTATGCGAGCAGGACTCTGAATGACGCGCAGGAGCATTACACGACTACTGATAAAAAGCTCCTTGCGGTCGTCTTTGCATTCGATAAATTTCGGTCTTATCTTGTCCTTTCTAAGACCAGCGTGTTCACGGGTCATGCAACACTTCGTTATCCTTTCAGTATATAAGATGCGAAGCCAAGACTCATTCGTTGGATTTTATTGATGCAGGAGTTTGACATTGAGATCCGTGACAAAAAGGCGCTAAGAATGTCGCGACCGATCATCTTTCTCGTCTTGAGTGCTCAGCTTCATCGGAACAAGTGGGGGTCCACATAAATGACAATTTCCCCCTCGAGTTTCTCATGCATGTCGAGACGCGAGATGAAGATCATCCTTGGTTAGTGGACATCGCGAATTTTCTTGCAAGTGGGATCGTTTTAAAGGGCCTTACTCACCAGCGAAAGAAGAAATTCTTTTCTGATGTTAAGCATTATTTTTGGGAGGATCCCTATTTGTTTCGTGTCGGAGCCGATCAGCTCGTGCGTAGGGTTTACGGTGATGAAGCACGCAAAATCCTGAGTCACTACCACGAGTGCCCGAACGGAGGACACCATGGAGCCACATCCACCGCGAAGAAGGTCTTTGACGCCAGTTTATTTTGGCCAACCATCTTCCGTGATGCTCATGACATGGTGCAATCTTGTGATGCTTGCCAAATGGCAAGCAACATCTCATCACGAGACGAGATGCTCCAGCGACCGATTCAGGTTTGTGAGGTTTTTGATGTGTCGGGCATCGATTTCATGGGACCTTTCCTTACTTCTTTCACCCACCGTTTCATCCTAGTAGCCGTTAACTATGTTTCAAAGTGGGCCGAGGCGCAATCCTTGCCCACTAATGACGCTAGGTCGGTGGTGAAATTCTTGAGGATTGGCCCGAGAAGCTAGGTCGGTGGTGAAAGCCTTGCCCACTAATGGCGCAAGCCTTGCCCACTAAAGACGTTTAGTTAGAACCATAAGGATTGGCCTGAGAAGCTGGCGCATTGTAAGATTTTTGTACCTCCTACAAAACACCGATTAGGATGAAACCATTTAAATTGGTGTACGGGAAAGCGTGTCATCTCCCTGTTGAGCTCGAGCATAAAGCCTATTGGGCTTTGAAAAGTGCTAATCTTGATCTTGCATGTGCGGGCAAAAACAGGTTTGGTCAAATTCCTGAGCTTGAGGAATTGAGATGCCAAGCATATGAAAACTCGAGAATTTTCAAGGAGATGACTAAAAGGATTCATGAAACCCGCTTGAAGGACCACAAACAATTCCAAGTGGGCGATCGTGTTTTGCTTTACAATTCTCGCCTTTGTTTATTCCTTGGGAAATTTAAATCTCGATGGTCCGGCCCCATTAGTGTGAGGAAAGTATTTGACTACGGTGCAGTTGAGATCGGTCATGAGGATGGACGCATTTTCAATGTGAACAGTCAACGTTTGAAACACTATTTGGGTGAGCCTGTCGAGGTTGCTTTGGAGGTTCTCGCCCTCCACCCCATGAAATAAGTATGGGGAGTGTGAGTCTAGCTATCGATTCCTTCAAAATTTAGCATGTTTAGGAATTTCATAGTTTTTTTTGTGTGTTATGTGTTTCTTTGTGTTTATTTTTATTTGTGCAGTACTTTGTTGGTGTGTAGACTTTATCTTATGGATTGTATTGTGGATTTGGTTCTTTTGTTATGTTATGGATTCGAAATTGTTGTGTTTATTTGGCATGTCAAGGGCATGTTTTGGTTTGTTTTGTTTTTCTTTGGTTGCTTTGACAGGTTTGTTGTTGGATGCTCACGGTCGCATGGTCGGGTCTTTGGATTGTCACATTGCCGAGTCTTGGGAGTCACCTTCTGGCAGTTTTCTGGATTTCATGGGATTTTTTCTGTTCTCTCTTTTGCTCTTTACTTTTATAGTTTTTTGTTGTACATCGAGGGCGTTATACAATTCAAGTGCGTGGAGGGAATTTGAACTTTGTTTGTCTAAAATTAATTTTTTTTGCAAAACTCCTAAATATATTTTTGTAACAAATAATAACCATTAAGCAATTTTTAATTCAAACTTTAATTGCATTGTCCTGAAAAACATATCTTTATGATATTCAGGTCGAAAATCGTTAAAAAGACATACCTTTAAATATGACAAACAAAAAGATTCACATTCTTCCTTTGCAAAAATTACTCATTCCCCCCGTTTCCGTGAGTTAACCACATCAGTTGTTTTTGCTCATGTTTTTGCGGGCAATTGAGTGAGCCGAGTGACTATTGCAAAGTAGAACTTGTTGTTGGCATGCATTTCAAACCATATACACATACATAGTATAAACCATTTGAGGAATTTAAGATAAACCCATGTCTAGCCATTTTTCATTTATATTTCCCTTACCCACATTACTCCCCTAGTAGCCCATGTTTAGCCTTTTCCCGTGTTTTTCTTTTTCGCCCTATTATTTTATCGCCCACTTAGCCATAAAGCCATTTATTTGTCACCCATTTTTGGTTAGAAATCTGGTTCGGCTAAGTTAGTTTGTTTTTCATTTCATTGTCATGAATTTAATCACTTGGGAATATTAGAAGCACAATGCTATCTCTCAAAGTGTTTTATTAGTTTGTATTCATTTGTATAGTCTTTATCAAAAAAAAAAAAGAAAAGAAAGAAAAAAAAGCAAAATAAAAAGAAAAAGAAAAAAGAAAAAAAAAATGTTCCAAGAAAAGAACAAGAAATTTAGTTCATCCTATATTGATGAAGTTTGATTTAAAAGAGAAATTTTTGGTTCGTTAGCTCTCAGTTCGTTTAAACCACTTGGTTTAGTTAGTTTTTATTTATAGCTAGCTTAGTTTCGGATTTTCTAGCCTTTTAGCCACTTTTCCCAAAAATTCCTCCCCCTAACCCCAAGCCAAATTACAACCCTCAAGTACTCGTGTTTTATGCTATGTATGTGTCGGTTAGATTTGAGCCTTAAACAAGCCTATGCTTTGTTTGGTCGTCGTCTTGGCATCGAGTTTTCTCAACATACACAATTACATGTATGATCACTAAATATAGCCGAGTGTTTGAGTTAAGATTGCGAGGTTTGCAAGGTGGGAATGTGATGGAAACAAATGTAATGTTCTTTAGACTACGTCTTCATTTTCAATAGGCTTGTTTGGAAACATCAATCGTGCTTGCTTGTAAATCTTTTAAAAACCTGGAATGATTATTTCATGCGGGTTATTCTTGTTTTTGTGGAGTTCTGTAACACCCCGTAACCGCAGCGGAAACGTAAATGAGATGCAACAGACACCTCTGATATCAACCACATTGTTTATAAAGAAACTGAATACATTAATATACTTCAAATTAGATTATCTCATATTTCATTACCGTCTAGGTGATACACACACCATACAATACGATACATAATTCTATTTATTATAATGTATCCTAACATCCCGCACGCAAATCTTACACACATCAAGCACTTAGCACGTAAGCAATCACTTCATCTTAATCGTACCTGAAAAGCATGTGAGAAAACGGGTCAACTACGAATAGTTGGTGAGTTTCACAATTCGAGTAAACCATGATAAATCAATATCAAAATATAATATTATCGATGTAATTATGCTGAGCCCACAAGTGAAACCTCTGACTATCCACACACAACCCCCGTGGCATAATCCGCCCACGGACCTGCCCCAAACCGCTATGTCTAACATTACATAGCAAAATATATATAACAACAAAATAGACATGTGCAACTGGCTGGGAAACATCAGCAAATCCATGCCGGACCAGTTGGGTTTGTCAGACCAATAGTACTATCCACACTCTACCGGCTTTCAGTTAATTACTCGTGTTCCGGGGCCTTAGATTGTTAGCAACTCAGACAATTACCATCTTAGTACATTTCCGTACGATTCCCGTGCAATAAAATATATATAAATACACGCAAATCCATGCGTTCAGTATGTACTTAAACATTTCAGTAGTAACATGCTTCCGCCCCGAGGAAATATTTAAAAACAATTCAGAAAAAGGGGCTCGTAAAACTCACCTTAGCACATGCAAGCAGGTAACAACAATCATTATCAGTTAACACGTCCAATCTGTAATATGATCCCTACGATCGTTATTATACAATTATTGTTTATATAATCTTTAACCGTATCAACCGGTACATCTGGGGACACTGTTACCCCAGTACTGTACCCATTCCGGGGGCAATGTTAACCCAGAAACACTTCTCCGGACTCAGATTGTGATATCGTTTAGAGTTCACTAGTCAAAATCACTATTAGTCGTTTTCCCCGTTTTGCGTGCCTAACACGGTTATCCGTTTTTACGTTTCAAAAACGAGTTTGGTCACACACGATCCGAAAATAGTTGTTGACTGATAATTTAATTGTAGTTGTGAAATTAGAGCTCGGTTTAGACGCCCCGATTGGCCGCGGGACCCGTTTCCGTCTTTGGTGCACCGGAAACTGTTAAATCGTTTAAAATTACCCAAATCATCCGAATTATTTTCGGATGACTTATTTTTACTTGTTTAACTCAGTTATATAAAAATAGTTCATTTTTAGGGTTTTTATACACCAGTCAGTTCGTCTACCCGAACTTTGCTGGTTTACGCGTTTTATATTATAAAAGTTCACTTTTATTCCAAATAAATATCCGTTCATCCTCGGATCTTGAGATTTTGCAAAAATAACATTTTGACAGTGGGGAAATTTATAAACATATTTCCAGAATTAATTTTTATATTTAAAATTTATTTATCTATTTTTAAACACCATTTAAACACTAAATATGTCGTAAATACCAAACGAACTTAGAAAAATCCCAAATTTTTCCTGGATGTCCCCTGACATCCACATAGTCCCCTGTAATTTTTCCAGAACCAAAATCTCTTTTTAGATGCCATTTTCACTAAAACCGAGCTAGAAAACCCTAGAACTCGTTTAACCGAAAAGCCTACTTAGACTTCTCCAACTGACCTAAACTTTTTTGTGTGACTTATACATGTTATAAAAAGCTTATCTGCAATTTTACAGAATTTTTCATGATATTTAACTATTTTTCACCATTTTTAGCCAAAACAGAGCATTAAATTCACCAAATATTCATCCTTTGTCCAAAGATTACCAAATATTCACAGAACTCATATTTTCATGTATTTAACACCTCTGTAAAATTTCATGACCTAACTCTAAACCGTCAACAATCAGTCCAAAAACTCATAACCGAACATAAACCGAATATACCTTTTGTTTTCCGCCACTACAAGCTACACACTCGTCTTTCCGCCTTATCTACCACTAAATACAGAACCTACAACCAACATACCACAATACCAAGCAAGTTACACTCACAATCAAGCCTCTTACACTATAGTTTCGGTTATTGTTTCAAATCTAAAGTTTAAACCGTAAAAAATTCGTTTTTGGTTCGTTTAACTCCTTTCTTGGACCAAGATCCCTTGTATAACCCGTATACATCACTTGATCATGCAATAATCGGTTTTCATCTTTGAAACCTCATTTTCTTGCAAATAAACTCAAGAATCAAAGATGGAAACGTAAATAACTCGATCCTTACCGTGTTTCTCTTGCTACAAATCTCGGTTTTTGAATCATAATATGGAAAGGAGGTGAAGAATGTTGATATGTTTGATGAAAAAAAAAGAAAATGAAGGGCTAGGGGATTCCCTTGTTCCGATCGAGATATGAGGGGGGTGGGGTGGGACCCACCTCTCCATTCCTAGCCACATGTTTGGATTTCGGATATCCGGATAATGTTTTGGATAATCTGGTTCAGTTCGTTTTTCGGTTAAATGTTTAATTTAGCTTAAAACGAGGCTAAAACGGTCGTTTTCGGCTTAAAAAAATGAAATTTATATAAAACCGATTTAAAAACTTTAAAAACTTAAACCATGACATTTATTAACTTAAAACATCAATTTATTAATAATTGCGCATCTTTTTCGGCTTGATCGATCGTCTCTTGCTTGGTTTGGTATTAAAGGTTTCGTTTAGTGTACCGTCGTACCATTAAATCGAAACTCTTTTTCTGTGCCGTACTTTACTTATCCCGAAGCATTAATGCTTCGTAAAATCACTAAATATTATAGATATCGTCTATAACTGAATCCTCGATTCGTTCGGGTTTCAATAACTATCGATCGATTAATCGCATATTCAATACGATGAATTATATATTCACGTACAATCAATACAGTGAACCATGTATTCTCGTATAATTATTATGGTAATTCATGTACCCGACATTAAATATAACGTAACTACTGTCTACCAGTTAGGGTATCCCTGGTTTCGTCGGAATTGTTACATTCTCCCCCGTTAAGAAATTTCGTCTTCGAAATTTTACACGCTCACTATCCCCTTCCGAGAGAAAGGTGGGGGTTTTTCCTTCAGAATTCACCCTCGCGTTACCAGGTATAATCTGGTCCTCGCTGTGAATTCCACTTAATCTTAATCAATAAGGCTCGGTGTGTCCAAACTGTTTAGTTTTCCCGTCTACTATCTCTACGGAATCATTTATGATATTAAGCATGTTTTCTATGAGTACCTCCATTACAAGTACTTTCGTTGCCTCATCGCTTAGGTACTTATCAATCCGTATTCATGGAAAAACATCATGTATAGTACTTAGCCCCTGGAGTACTTTAATCGATAAACTAAATGACCAATCATGGAGATAGTCTCATGAGGTCCAATATATTATGGAGCTATTTTCGGTTTTGCCAAACCTCATATCACCTCTCTAAGGTGATACCTTAAAGATGCCTTGTCACCTCTTTCCCTTGACAATGGTTTCCTTTGAATGTTGGCATAAATCCTTTGCCAATCTCGCGCTGCTTTCAACTTATCTTAAATATTATAAATCCGATTGGTTGTTTCTCGAATCGATTCAAATCTTATGGCTTGATTGACGCCCATTTTCAATTTAACAATTTGGTGATAATTACTTCACCCATAGAAAGCTTCAAGCTCTCGATGCTTCCTTCCCCGCCTTCCAATAATGGAAGTAGGATGACTATTTCGATCTGAGATAATTGAAAATGGTACTCCACAACGAGATACCATTTCACCATCATGAATTTGGGCGAGAATTCATTGTGGTAATCGTCATGGATTGGGATGAAATGCGAGGATTGGTTAATCGATCCGCGATTACCCAATTTACCTCATTCCTTGGATATATCTTGGGAATTTGCGCCCGAAATCCATTGTAATTTTATTCCCACTATCATTGGCGAATTTCTGTCGTTGTGGCGTTCCCTAGGGTTTTCGGTGTGCAGCCTTATCTCTTGCATAACTTAAATATTCACCAACATACGTAATCATATCTTTCTCCAAACTCGGCCATTAACAAAATCCTTTCAGATATTCGTATCATCAATAGTCTAATCCGATCCCGGATGTATGGAATATTTCGATCTATACGCTTAGACCATGATTAATTCACGAAGGTCATGGAGGGTCGGGCTCCAAATCCGATTTTTGAAATAGAGAATTTCGTCCACGCGCTGTTCGAAATTCTTCTCATTGCCGTAAAGTCCCTCCTTTTCCAATCGTTCCTCTTTTAACGCCTCACGTTGAGCGACTCGAATCAGGTCCGAAAGGTTCGACTGGACTATCATCCCCAACGCCCGCACTTGCAATGGCTTAACCCGATCTTTCCTACTCAAGGCATCGACTACGACGTTAGGCTTGCCGGGGTGATAACGGATGTCACAGTCATAATCGCTTAACAATTCGACCCATCATCGTTGCCTCATATTCAGTTCTTTCTGATCGAATATGTGCTGCAAACTTTTATGATCGGTGAAGATGGTGCACTTCGTACCGTAGAGATAATGTCTCTAGATTTTAGGTGCGAAGATAACCGCTCCCAGTTCTAAGTCATGAGTAGTGTAATTTTTCTCGTGTACTTTTAACTGTCGGGAAGCATAGGCTATAACCTTATTATTCTGCATCAACACGCATCCTAACCCTCTTCGCGATGCGTCACAATACGCGACATAACCATCGTCTCCATTCGGGGAGACTTAAAATCGGCACTTGGCACAATTTTTGCTTTAACGTTTGAAACACCATCTCCTGCTCTTCTCCCCATTCATACTTTCGATCCTTTTGAGTCAGGAGAGTTACAGGTTGGGCGATGCTGGAAAGTTCTCTATAAATCGATGATAATATCCAGCTAAGCCTAAGAATTGGCGGATTTCCTTTGGCGATTTAGGCGCTTGCCAATTCTTAATTACTTCAACCTTACTCGGATCAACGTGTATTCCTTGATGGTTTACAACGTGACCAAGGAATTGCACTTCTTGTAACCAGAAGTTACACTTGGAGAATTTTGCATACAACTTCTCTTGATTCAGAAGCTCTAAAATTATTCTTAAGTGTTGCTCGTGCTCTTCTTTACTTTTCGAGTAGATCAAAATATCGTCAATAAACACGATGACGAATTTGTCGAGGTAGGGTTTACAGACTCGATTCATGAGGTCCATGAAGTCCGGCGCATTTGTTAGCCCGAACGGCATAAATAAGAATTCATAATGGCCGTAACGAGTCCGAAACGTCGTTGTTGCAACGTCCTCCTCTTGGATTTTTCATTTGGTGATAACTATATCTAAGATCAATTTTCTAAAAATAAATCGCCCCTTGCAGTTGGTTAAATAGATCATTTACTTCGAAGAAGTGAATACTTATTCTTGATCGTCACTTTATTCAATTCTCCCTAATCAATACATATCCTAACACTTCCGTCCTTCATTTCCCAAATAACACTGGCGCACCCCATGGTGACTAACTAGGTCGTATGAATCCTTTATCCAACAATTCTTGCAACTGATTGGATAATTCTTGCATCTCGGACGGTGCAAGTCGGTAGGGTGTTTTAGCAACAGGGCCAGCTTGAGGTATTAAATCGATCCTGAATTCGACCTGTCGGGTTGGCGGTAATCCAGGAAGTTCTTCTGGGAAAACTTCTGGATATTTACGTATCACCGGAGCATCTGCTATATGTTTTCTTTTAAATCGTACACCTTTCTCTGTATCTAATCGCTTCATCGTCCGAAAGAGAGCTTCTAATCATCTTCTTTTCATATTTGATTTCAGCTTCATGTTGAGCTAGCCAATCCATATTAACTATTACGTCAAAACTTCTTAACTTTACTTGGTCGTAGGTTAATAAGGAAAGGTTAATCGTTCAGAATAATAGGGCAATTCCGAACAATTTAGTTAACCATTAGGAATTTACCTTTAGCGATTCTACAGTATAGGGTTCTATAGTTTCACTAATCGGTATCTTTCTAAATGATAGGAGGTTAACAGGAACTAACCTCTATCGGCGACCGTAAAAATATCACTGAAGCTTATTGATTTAAAACTACCACGTACTTAATACCACATTTGGATCACGACGTGCTTTATTCGAATTACTCACAAAAGCACAGCTCCTTGCTTGATCAGAGGTTGATGCTTGTCATGAGGTTCGTCTTCCAACGACACCTTGGTTCAACTTTGGGCAATTTCTCTTGAAACGTTCTGTACTGCCACAGTCATAGCAAGTACAACTGTTTGGCGTTATTTGATTTCCTTGGATGGATTGTTATTGAAGCTGTTGGGTTCGGAGTGGTTGTACTCGAATGGGTTGGGGTTGCCAGTTCACAAGGCTTCAATTGGTTCTACAATTGGGGCATTACGTCCATCTTTACCACACCTGTGGCCTACTATCATTCGACATTCTTCTTCCTGCCGATAACCATATCTTCCACATTTAGGGAAGGACCCTTCATGCGGTTCATGTTTTCACACCAGAACTAGTCTTAGTATAATTCTGGGTTGTAGGACATACCTACTTATTCAGAAGCCTATCATGCACTATACCTTTATCATTTCTCTTCTTTAACACTCGACGTCTCACCTAACGTCCTTCCAGTCCGCTTCCCATGGAGTCAAATATATCAATGCTGGCTTGTGACACAACCCTTCCAAAGGTTGTATATTTTACAGGATTGACTATACTCCTTATCGATGGAGTTAGTCCCCAATATAGCGCTCACTTCGCTTAGTTTCAGGAGTAATTAGCCATGTTACCAGACATGACAATTCCTTCAAACGATTAGCGTGTTCTAAGTGATCAGCACACAACATTTCTATCTTCCATAGCTCGGTTTCCAATTTCTGAACTTAATTACTCGAATAAAAGTGCTCTAGCACAAGAATTTTAAATTCCGACCATATCATCTGAGTAATAATTTTCTAACTATAATTTTATACCATCGTGTTCCATCACGATACAACATAATCTACCAACATATCTGTAGCATATTTCGCTACACAATGTTCTAGGCTCTTACCAATAACCTTAACCATTTCGATCTTTTCTACCCACTCGCTAATCTATTCCTCCCTTTACCATCAGTAAACTATTAATAATTTCCTTAACACAACCAACAAACATAGCCTTCATACCGGATCTAATTCATTACGACTACTATTCATGTTTAGTTTATAACTAATACTTGTAGTCATAATAGTATTCGGTGGGACATTATCACTCTTAGTAATACCACTAATAATTGAAATATTCATATTCATGTGATTGCTCGATCCATAATTCTGCGATCACATTTGCATCAACACTAGCAGTGATCTGTGATACGACATTCGGTATCATCATCTGCTATCTTTGAGCAATCAACTGAATCATATCAATCTCCATCATTGGAGTTACTCTTTTTATGTCATTCTGCCGTACCCATCCCGTACGCAGTAATCAACACTAATCTCACCGTATAACTCGTTACCAGCTCAATCATAACAGCAGGTACACATACACACCAAATATTATCATACATATTACACATACCAATGTCTAGTATATATGTCCCACAAATATAATAACATATAGACTTAACCTGACGTCGGTTAACGTTTAAATATGTTTCATAACCCTTGTCACCAACTGACATATAGATCTTTCTCAACAAAGATTAATGTTTAATATGCTTGATTTCAATATCCTTCTGCATGTCAGCATAACCGATACATGCTCACCGTGACCACCAAACGATTACGTACCACGGAGTTATAATATCCGTGTCCATTTGTATACCCGGCATACACGGTATACCACCTACGAACGAACAACCAACTATGCTATAATGATTCCAACACCTCTTTGTGTATGGGTAGTCATTCTATTCGGGTATACCTGGGTATAGGCATCTAACGGATGTAAGGATAACATAGGGAGTTGCAAGGTTCAAGGTAATCGCGCAACATGGGTTGCCTTCAAATATTATCAATTACTATTATGGGAAACTCTATCACTTGCTCAGTCAATGTTCTCAGGCGTTCTAGGTTCACTAAAATTGGTAATTCTCGATCTGGAGGTGGTATGTCTCATATGTTTAAGAGTGAGAAATACACATATATATTTCTATATATTATTTTATCTGCTCATTTATTATCAAATTTATTATTATTATTATTATTATTTTTATTTTATTTATTTATTTACCTTAATGGAACAAGAATGGGTTCAGGTACAGGTCCGTCCGTACGTGAGGGTCGTCGGTTCGGGCGAACATAGGGGGTTATTAGGATATACGGTACCGGTATTGGTAGGGTAAGTGATTTATCAATTTTGGTTGGGAGTGACCGTTACTAGCTATTTCTGGTTAATGTCAAACGGGAGATCTAACTTAGTACTATCATAACTATAGCCCGATAGGTCAGACTTATCATCAACCGATGCTCTAGAAATTTCAGCATCCTCGGTACTTTTTATTATTTCATCCCCCGGTTCCTTATCCGGGTCCTATTTCTCAATACATGTACCCACAAGATATGCACATATATATATATATACACACATTAGCACGCATAAATAATATTATATACTTTACACATATGTTGTCATTTTTACCTATTAATGTTCCCCGTGACTTCCCCTGAATTCCCTCGTGCGGACAAGTCTGTTATTATGTTCCGGACCATAATAACTCACTTGTCCATCCAAGTTCCTCTAGATCTCGTCACTATAAATTATTAGTTGATATTCAGATCCTATAATACTTGAGCTACTGGTTATATTTTAGGTATCTTTTAAAGACATCCTAATTCTTTATAACCAATGGCTCTGATACCAACTTCTGTAACACCCCGTAACCGCAGCGGAAACGTAAACGGGATGCAACAGACACCTCTGATATCAACCACATTGTTTATAAAGAAAACTGAATACATTAATATACTTCAAATTACATTATCTCATATTTCATTACCGTCTAGGTGATACACACATCATACAATACGATACATAATTCTATTTATTATAATGTATCCTAACATCCCGCACGCAAATCTTACACACATCAAGCACTTAGCACGTAAGCAATCACTTCATCTTAATCGTACCTTAAAAGCATGTGAGAAAACGGGTCAACTACGAATAGTTGGTGAGTTTCACAATTCGAGTAAACCATGATAAATCAATATCAAAATATAATATTATCGATGTAATTATGCTGAGCCCACAAGTGAAACCTCTGACTATCCACACACAACCCCCGTGGCATACTCCGCCCACGGACCTGCCCCAAACCGCTATGTCTAACATTACATAGCAAAATATATATAACAACAAAATAGACATGTGCAACTGGCTGGGAAACATCAGCAAATCCAAGCCGGACCAGTTGGGTTTGTCAGACCAATAGTACTATCCACACTCTACCGGCTTTCAGTTAATCACTCGTGTTCCGGGGCCTTAGAATGTTAGCAACTCAGACAATTACCATCTTAGTACATTTCCGTACGATTCCCGTACAATAAAATATATATAAATACACGCAAATCCATGCGTTCAGTATGTAATTAAACATTTCAGTAGTAACATGCTTCCGCCCCGAGGTAATATTTAAAAACAATTCAGAAAAAGGGGCTCGTGAAACTCACCTTAGCACATGCAAGCAGGTAACAACAATCATTATCAGTTAACACGTCCAATCTGTAATATGATCCCTACGATCGTTATTATACAATTATTGTTTATATAATCTTTAACCGTATCAACCGGTACATCTGGGGACACTGTTACCCCAGTACTGTACCCATTCCGGGGGCAATGTTAACCCAGAAACACTTCTTCGGACTCAGATTGTGATATCGTTTAGAGTTCACTAGTCAAAATCACTATTAGTCGTTTTTCCCGTTTTGCGTGCCTAGCACGGTTATCCGTTTTTACGTTTCAAAAACGAGTTTGGTCACACACGATCCGAAAATAGTTGTTGGCTGATAATTTAATTGTAGTTGTGAAATTAGAGCTCGGTTTAGACGCCCCGATTGGCCGCGGGACCCGTTTCCGTCTTTGGTGCACCGGAAACTGTTAAATCGTTTAAAATTACCCAAATCATCCGAATTATTTTCGGATGACTTATTTTTACTTGTTTAACTCAGTTATATAAAAATAGTTCATTTTTAGGGTTTTTATACACCAGTCAGTTCGTCTACCCGAACTTTGCTGGTTTACGCGTTTTATATTTTAAAGGTTCACTTTTATTCCAAATAAATATCCGTTCATCCTCGGATCTTGAGATTTTGCAAAAATAACATTTTGACAGTGGGGAAATTTATAAAAATAATTCTAGAATTAATTTTTATATTTAAAATTTATTTATCTATTTTTAAACACCATTTAAACACTAAATATGTCGTAAATAACAAACGAACTTAGAAAAATCCCAAATTTTTCCTGGATGTCCCCTGACATCCACATAGTCCCCTGTAATTTTTCCAGAACCAAAATCTCTTTTTACATGCCATTTTCACTAAAACCGAGCTAGAAAACCCTAGAACTCGTTTAACCGAAAAGCCTACTTAGACTTCTCCAACTGACCTAAACTTTTTTGTGTGACTTATACATGTTATAAAAAGCTTATCTGCAATTTTACAGAATTTTTCATGATATTTAACTATTTTTCACCATTTTTAGCCAAAACATAGCATTAAATTCACCAAATATTCATCCTTTGTCCAAAAATTACCAAATATTCACAGAACTCATATTTTCATGTATTTAACACATCTGTAAAATTTCATAACCTAACTCTAAACCATCAACAATCTGTCCAAAAACTCATAACCGAACATAAACCGAATATACCTTTTGTTTTCCGCCACTACAAGCTACACACTCGTCTTTCCGCCTTATCTACCACTAAATACAGAACCTACAACCAACATACCACAATACCAAGCAAGTTACACTCACAATCAAGCCTCTTACACTATAGTTTCGGTTATTGTTTCAAAACTAAAGTTTAAACCGTAAAAAATTCGTTTTGGGTTCGTTTAACTCCTTTCTTGGACCAAGATCCCTTGTATAACCCGTATACATCACATGATCATGCAATAATCGGTTTTCATCTTTGAAACCTCATTTTCTTGCAAATAAACTCAAGAATCAAAGATGGAAACGTAAATAACTCGATCCTTACCGTGTTTCTCTTGCTACAAATCACGGTTTTTGAATCATAATATGGAAAGGAGGTGAAGAATGTTGATATGTTTGATGAAAAAAAAGAAAATGAAGGGCTAGGGGATTCCCTTGTTCCGATCAGGATATGAGGGGGGTGTGGTGGGACCCACCTCTCCATTCCTAGCCACATGTTTGGATTTCGGATATCCGGATAATGTTTTGGATAATCTGGTTCAGTTCGTTTTTCGGTTAAATGTTTAATTTAGCTTAAAACGAGGCTAAAACGGTCGTTTTCGGCTTAAAAAAATGAAATTTATATAAAACCGATTTAAAAACTTTAAAAACTTAAACCATGACATTTATTAACTTAAAACATCAATTTATTAATAATTGCGCATCTTTTTCGGCTTGATCGATCGTCTCTTGCTTGGTTTGGTATTAAAGGTTTCGTTTAGTGTACCGTCGTACCATTAAATCGAAACTTTTTTTCTGTGCCGTACTTTACTTATCCTGAAGCATTAATGCTTCGTAAAATCACTAAATATTATAGATATCGTCTATAATTGAACCCTCGATTCGTTCGGGTTTCAATAACTATCGATCGATTAATCGCATATTCAATACGATGAATTATATATTCACGTACAATCAATACAGTGAACCATGTATTCTCGTATAATTACTATGGTAATTCATGTACCCGACATTAAATATAACGTAACTACTGTCTACCGGTTAGGGTATCCCTGGTTCCGTCGGAATTGTTACAAGTTTGTTTCATTTGCTTGAAGACAAGCAAAGTTAAACTGTGGGGATGTTTAATGTAACACAAAGTGTACACATTTTAGCATCAAATTATCCTCTTATTTTGGTAAAACTCCATGCAAATTCGTTATATTTAGTACTTAATTGAGTTATTTATAAATTGATATTGATGGTTTTCATGCGTTTTATAGTTACATAACCTTGTTAGTTTTGAAAATGTTTAGGCATTCATGTTGGAAAACTATATTCTAGATGTTTGTTTGTAAACTTTGAATGTTCATGTAATCTTTGTTTACATTACTTAGGAATGGCTAGTAAAAATTAACTTGATTATATAATTATTGATGAGTATGAAACCCTACACTTAATATTGGAAAATTGATGAGTGTTGTTATGATTCTTGAATTGGTGATGACTTGCTAGTTAAAGTTTCATAAGTTTATATTAGTTTCATGAATTTGGCTACTTTAGTGTAACCTTAGGTGGTTAGAATGTTGTTCATCCTAGCTTTCCTTTGATTATGAGACTTTGTTGTTTTGACAAACAAGTTAGTCTATGTTTATCTCCTGATTGAAAACCCATCATGATGATTATTTGATAGTATTAGGTTGCTTTATTGAATATAATATTTATGTTTAGATTCATAATGTTTTGTCATATCATTGCTATTTTGTCATGTTAGTAGGTTGGATTCTTGTGTAGGTAGTTTGTTGGATTGATTGTTTTTCTTGTCTATTTACCTTCTTTGTTTTCATTGTATGCTAGTTTAATTAGTTAAATATTCAAATCAAGATTTATTTGTTCGGTTGGTCATTTACAAAGATTTTGTACTAGAAAGTTGTCGTGTCCATGGATTGATACTCGGTTCTTACCGACACTTTATTACAAACGATAGGTACACTTCCCTTTCGTGTGTGGTTTAGTTGTAGGTGAAAACCTATTTTAAAACCCGATTTGTGTGGAACTTTTACTTAAATTTTTATATATATATTCACACACGTTAGTCATTCAACTCATTATCAACCTCCTTTTCCTTTTCATTTACAACCAATGATTCAACATCTTCAAATTCTCCATATATTATATCAAGATCCAAATCATCTTGATTTTGATAAATTTTATCTCCTCCATCATTCACAACCTCATCAGTTATCACATTTTCAATAATGTTCTCAACAATATTTTCAACAGTTTCATCATTGTTCATATCTTCTACATCCTTCATATTCTCATCACCGTCAGTCAAATTAATATCAACCTCATTATCATTAATCTCCTTCTCTACCTCATTGGCCAAAATGTTCTCAACCACCATGTCATCATTAATTTCAGGCTCATCAACGTTGCAATCTTGCACTACTTCATTTGAAATGTCAGCCTCATATCCACCTCCATCCTCTTCATCATCTCTCGCCTCCTACTCATCACTACCATACAAGTCTCCCAAAGATTTTAAGGTATCATTAATATCAGCACTAGCAACGGGTAAATTCTCCCCCTGTTTTGGTTCAGCAGAGGTCTTCTCAACCTGATTGACCAGGGTTTGAATTCTTAACATAGCCTGTTTCCGTTGGGATTCCAAATCAGAATATTTCTTTTTCAATGCCGCATTATCCCTTCTTAATTCACAGTTTTCAGTTAGCACATTAATGTGCCTATCAAGGAGTCTCATTATGGCATCAGGGGAAGGTAAGTTTATATGTGAGGTGGGTAATAGATCAGGTATTTGAGATGGTTGAGTGTTATGGGATGTGATTTCAATGATATTCTCACTGGTGCTTGGTAAGGGGTTTCCGGTTTGTATTGTAGGTGTATGTGTATGGGATGTGATTTCAATGATATTCTCACTGGTGCTTGGTAAGGGGTTTCCGGTTTGTATTGTAGGTGTATGTGTATGTATGATTTTGAAAGTTGGTGTATGTTGTTGGTTAAAGGTTTGGGAGTGTGTTTGTGATTGGTAAAGTGTGTTGGGTTGGTTTATAAGGTGGGCTGGAATGTATTCTGGTACGCATGGTTCATGTTAAGGTCGGTCGTGGGTTTGGTTTGTGTTTGGTTTTGTTGGGTTTTAACAAGATTAACAAAGTCATATAAACTCATTTATATGAAAAACACAACGTATAGTAAAGTTTTAAATCTTGTTAGTTAGATTAATATAAAACCCGGTTTTATATAAAACCCAATGTTCGGATCCATATATGAAACACATGCTATCAAAACAACCATAGGGTGTTTTAGCATACTACCATCAAGATGCTAAGAGAGATGAAAAGGATGAGGATTGAACGGCTAGTCTTCAAAAGAGAAGAACCTCAAGCTTGTATGCACTCAAGCTTCCAACAAAGCACCCTTGATTTGCTAGGATTTACACACTTTAAACTCCTTTTTGTTCCTTCCTATCTTGGCCGAAAATAATGAAGAATGAAAGAGATAGAGAGAGTTTACTAGCTTTTGTGTGTGAGAGAGAAAAAGAAAAGATTCAACCTTTGCACACTTTCTTTTGCCAATGAAATCCCTTGCATGTTCTTGAAAGAGTACATTAATAAATAGATGAGAGAGAAAGAGATTTCCATCCCAAAATTCAAACCATTTCAATTTAATTACTTATGTTATATTTGTTACATAATATAAAATGAAACATAACATAATGTAAGTAACATGCATCATGTTATTTATCCAACTTAAATAACATTATAAAATGCTTCTCTCAAAATATAAATTAGCCATATAATTTATTTACCACAAAAATTCAAATATTTAGAAACCCATTTTCTTAATATCGTGAGTGATAATATTTATTTGTTAGATCATGTCTAAAAATAAATATCGTGGGTGTTTATCTAGCTTGTTATTGGGTATGACCCAACTTGGATCATAACGTACTAGCCACATCAACTCTAATATGTGTCTTGGGCAGACCGATTCCAACAATCTCCCACTTGCACAAGATACATAGAAGATTGATGCAAATAGTAAATACCGCCTAACAACGGTTTACTACCCCTAATACGTATGACTAAGTGGGGTTCAATAACATCATCCCCATCAAGTCCCTCACTTGAAATGATTTAGGTGAATCTATCATTTATCATTTTGCCACATATGTCATGTCAAATCCAGACACATAGAGTGATCATTCTCTGTTGATTTAACTTAGCAGGCCTTAGACATCTTACTCTCAACGAATAAGAGGGACAAATCCCCTATTGACTACATACGTCTCTCACAATCACCTTGTACTACACTTAATCTTAGCCTTATGTATTGTCATGTTTCAGAGAAGTGAAGAACTAAGTCAAAGTGTAATACTTGGTGAATATCAAGACCCAATATGTATCTCAGGTCGGAGGATACCATGATATTCTCCTTTACTCAAATTTACATATGACTACCAATCACAAGGATTCCATGCAGTAACATTTGAGGGCGTGTCAGTCCAATATTTATATCCCATAAATAACTATGAACCTTGGTAACAAACGCTGGCTCTATATTCATACCTTATGAATATCCACCAATCCAAGTTCATAATAGTCTTACCTTCATATTTGTTCCCACAAATATGAGCGACTACGGACATTTAGAATAATTAACTTATTCACGGATTTAGACATGCTAAAATGGAACATAACTCAAAATTCATAATCATAAACCATAATCATATGAATGAGTCAAAATAACAATTGTTCCGATATCCAAAGGCAAAATAGATCAAATCCAATCAACAGAATATCGAAGTCCTAAGGAAAAAGTATAACCCTAATGCTTCGGCCTTTCAAGGAGCTTTGTGAGTGGATTCGCAACGTTTTGATCAGTGTGAACTTTGCGAATACATATCTTTCCTTTTTCAACATCATCCCTTACGTAGTTGAATCTCCGCTCAATGTGCCTCGTATTTTGATGCGCACGGGGTTCTTTGATTTGAGCAATCTCACCCTCGTTGTCACAAAAGATCTCCAGAGGGTCCTGAATGGTACGGACTACCCCTAGGTCGACAAGGAATTTCCTTATCCACACAACTTCTTGAGCTGCCAATGAGGCGGCTATGTATTCCAATTCAGTGGTGGACAATGCTACCACATCTTTTTTTGCACTCTTCCAAGACTTATCTCGATTAGTTTGGAATCTCACATCCGTGTAACCCTTCACAACAAGTTCCTCCTCACCAGAGCCATATATTACTGCATATCCATAGTCCTTCTAAGGTATTTCAATATACTCTTAACCGCCATCCAATGGCTACTTCCCGGATTCTGTTGGAATCTACTTGTCATGCTCAAAGCGCATGACACATCCGGTCTAGTGCATATCATTGCATACATGATGGACCTATAGCCAAAGCGTATGGGATTCCTTTCATTTTCTCTTGCTCATCCTTTGAGCATGGACATTGAGTCACACTCAATACCGTTCCTCTTTGAATAAGTACCAAACCTTTCTTAGAGTTTTCCATCTTGAACCTTTTCAAGATTTTATCTATGTATGCACTTTGGTTTTAACCTATCAACCGCCTTGATCTATCCCTATAGATATTTGTTACCAAAATATAGGCGGCTTCACCAAGATCCTTGATGGAAAAACAACTCCCAAGCCAGGCTTTTACACCTTCAAAGGTTGGAATGTCATTTCCAAGTATGTCATCAACATACAATACTAAGAAGTAATGATGCACCAACTAGCTTTCTTATACACATAACCCTTATTAGTGTTCGTGATGAATCCAAATTTCTTAACCTCTTCATCAAAACGGTGATTCCAACTCCTAGATGCTTGTTTCAATCTATAGATTGATTTCTTTAACTTACATACTTTATTAGAATACTGTGGATCAACAAAACCTTCGGTCTGAACCATGTAGACATCTTCCTTAAGATGTCCATTTAGAAAAGTGTTTTTGACATCCATTGCCAAATCTCATAGTCATAATATGCGGCTATGGCAAATAATATCCTAATAGACTTTAGCATTGCCACCGGCGAAAAAGTCTCATCATAATCAACCCCTTGAGTTTGAGTAAAACCTTTTGCTACAAGTCTTGCTTTATAAGTATCCAAGTTTCCATGCATATCGGTTTTCTTCTTGAAAACCCACTTACTACCAACTGGTTTGGAGTTAAGAGGTGGTACAACCAAATCCCGTACTTGGTTGTCATGCTTGGATTGCATATCAATGTTCATGTCCAAAAGCCATTTGTCACAATAAGATTGTGACATTACATCATAGTATGTGGTGGGTTCATCCGAATCTACCACATAGCATCCATCCATGAAAAATTCATATCTTTCAGGTGGATTACTAATTCTGCTAGATTTGTGAATGTTTTGTGTGTTTTTATCAACCATTTGATCATTCTCAACAACCTCTTGTTGATTGCTAGTATCAACAAAACTTGTATCGGCTTGTGGTTCCCGATCCTCCTCGAGTTCCACCGTTCTACTAGTTCCTAACCTAAGGAACTTAGTTTCCAAGAACTCGACCTTTCACTCAATAAACACCTTTTTCTCGGTTGGGATATAGAAATAATGGAACCCCTCCATGCCATATTTCAAAAGGTGTCTTGTCCACTTTCTTGGTTGCTGCCACATTTAGAATACGGGTTGCCGAGAGCAATGCGAAACCCCAAAATTATAGAGGCAATGTGCTTCTAGCTGATGTGCGAAATTGTATATTAAAAACTTAACCTAACCTAGAGACTCTAGTTATAAATTTATAAATCTAGACTATCCTAACGCTAGACCACTAGACAGGCAAGTGTACCTATCAACTATAGCAAAGCCTAATGAAGTTCGGATATCGAATCCGAAGGACACTAGCGACACTTAAACTAGACTCGGACAAATAGAACTAGGTAAGGAATCCTACTAGTCAACTCGTAAACTCTCGGTAATGGGTTTATAAATGGTACCGTATTCAAAAAATATGAAATTTAAGGAATAACTAAAGTACGCTAGATCACCTCCCGGTCTCACCAACAATACCTAAGAACCCTAAATATCATGTAAAGCTCAACGGTTTAATGGTTTGGATCACCTCCCGGTCTCACCTTACCTAACTATGCTAAGGTACCCAAAGATTAAATCACCTCCCGGTCACTCTAATCACAAAACACCGTAAGGCGTAAAGGAGTATTCTTATTTAATCCGGTTACAACTCGGATCTGTAAGAATCTAACGGAATCTAGGGACACTCACTCCCGTGCAATCACTACCCAAACCCGCAAAAGACCAAAACAGACGACACTTAATTACCTCCCGGTCTCTCTTGTAACAGAATATAAGGTATCTCTAAACTCTCAATTATCGTTCCTATGGAATACGTTAACTATATACCATAAACTAGTTGTAAACACACGTAAACAACCTAATATGCAACAATACATGAAAGACGTTCACAAAGACGCATATGGAACAATAAATTGATAATAAATTAATACCAAATACGCATATGTATCACAACCAAACACAACAAAAACTTTACCAAAACATGAACCAATCAATAATAAATCCAAAACAAAAATAAAATGAGTCTAAAAAAGTATTCGTCCAAACCCAGGCAGTTAACAATTTAGCCAATCATAATTACGAATGACACAAAGATAAAATATATATTGCAGTTCATCGTAAAAAGAAATAAATATGATTGAGCTACTAGCCTGCTTAAATTAATTGAGCAGCCTTCTTGCTTGAATAATTCACTTTTGGCCGCGAGACTTTTTGACGTGTGTCCGAGCTTGACGTGCTAGCCTGCTTTTTAATTCCAATTTTAAGAGTCCAAATATGAGCCAACTAGATGTAATACCATATAAAAACTAGCTCAAAAGTAATAAAAAGTGTAGAAATATTTATATAATAATAGGTATATTTTAGACCATATCAAATATCCCCACACTTAAATCTTTTTCGTCCCTAAAAAATTTATCTGCAATGGAGTCATAATTTGAAACTGATCTTTAAGACATATAGGTTATCTTTTAAGCATATATAAACGCAAAAACCGCGATTGCCAATATTGTTATTCACTTAAACCAAGCCACCAGCCTATCAAACCCCCAATTGCATTAAGCGATTTATGTTCAAAAACCACAGCTACACCTACTCCAACTCAGACAAAGAGAGCTATAAAAACTAGAGTCAAAGCAGGATGGTTTGACAAATCACCATAAGCCAAGGACTCGTTGAGGGTACTAATTAGATGCACTCGGTGAAATTTGATGGATGAATGGTCATGTGGAGGCCGTACGAGCATACCCTAAATATTATTGGACTTTGTCCTACATAATCCTAATTTGATATTTATTGACTAAGAACCTTCGATCCCCAATAGTGTATCCTCAGAGTCACTATCCCCTTGGTAACATATAAACTCTAAGTTCCGTCTAGTATGTTCACTTTGGCCTCTTTTTCTATTTTTGAGAATGCTTCTTTGGCATTTTGCAATACATAACTTTCTCTTTCTTTTGTTTTTCGGACCAATTTTTGAAATACTCATAACTTTCATAATATACTTTTTTTTTCTTTTTTTTTCTTTCCTTTTTTTTATATCACCCTAAATGATATAACTATTTCTAAGCTCGTAAAAAGATGGACATGTGGTGGTGTGATGAGTTGAGTGCATCTAAGTCTTACCATCTCAAAGTTTTTAGATTATGGTAATCCTCCCTAAGCATCGAAATTCGGTTTCACCGTTATTCAAATTATTATATATGAAATTCTGCTAAAGAAGACTATCAAAACTAGTTGGGCCTACCGACACATCTCAAGTTTAGTGTGTTATCTTTTATTTAATCTCATATATAATAGTAGTTTTAAAAACCAATCTCAAATTTTTCTATCATTATCCATCATTGCAAAAATTTCAATAAAAATTCGGGACATTTTTTCATTTATTATTATTATTATTATTGAACTTTTTTTTATTATTATATTTTTAAAATCTTTTTGATTTTTTTAATATAAAAACGCCAGTTTCTCATCCCCACACTTAAATGTCACATTGTCCTCAATGAGACAGGAAAAAGACATAAATTAGAGCAAATTCAAATATAAGTAAAGTGGAACAGACTCCCCTGGTAAAAATGACGATATTGCCTTGCGAGTCGTGTTCCCGTGCCCTTCAATTCGAACGAAAGCCTCACACTCCAGTGGTTTCTACCAAGCTGTCACTTACGAACGAAAGCGACAATGTATAAGCAAATAGTCTCCCCACACTTGAATCAAACCATGCATAATCAAACTTTCACAAGCAATCCTGGAGCAACCTGAAAGAAAAACAGAAAACACGTGGCCAGCAAACGAAAGCAAGCAAGAAACCCCAAAAAAAATTAAAGTAAAAACAAAAACATACGCCCGGGTTGCCTCCCGGGCAGCGCTAAATTTACAGAAGAGTCTTCAGCCAGACTCCCTCCTGAAATCTCAATCAGGAGGCGTTTCTTTTATCCAACCCCGGTCTAACCCATTTAATTCCACCCGTCTAGCATATTCAAATAAATAGCACATAGTGAAACTAAAAAGCATTTTAAAACATTCAAACGGGTCGGACCACCAATACTTAAACTTACCTGGACCAAACCTAATATGTGACATATTATGAAGAAAATGGTTATTCTTGCATTTCATTGTTCTCCTACAACTCTTAATATACCATTTTTGAACCCTAAAAACATGTCGATCCAAGCACTTCCGCTTACTCTTCTGTGGCTTTACCGATTTCGGTGGCGATCCACTATCTACTTCATCCACAGACTTGCTAACATTCCTACGATGTGGCGACTCAACTACCACCATATTTTGATCCTCATCCGTTTCCACTTGCTATTCTTGTTCTTCTTCCGGTGATGTTTTGATCTCCATTGTTGGCTTCCCCATGATTAGTGTTTCTAAATAGATAAGATCGCCAACATGGTCAAATTCTTCATGTTATTCAAAAACTAGTAAACCCACCAATTCATCACCAAACTCATCCTCCCAAGATGGTACATGCTCCTCTTCTTCGTCATCTTCCATCTGGTCAAGTGGCTCCACAACGACATCTTCACTCGAATTCATGTAATCAGGTAGCTCAAACTCCATCCCTTCTATTACGCCCTCATCATCATTATTTCAGAATTCGTCATCTATTTCATAGACGGCTTCCTGCTCCTTGTAAGAAAAACTCTCATTTTGAATTCTAGCACTTATCTCGTCTAACCTAGCTTCGAGTTTCTCTATCTTACGGAGTCTTTCTCTTTCGATCAACTTATCAAGTCTAACTTCCAATTCCTTAATCTTTTGGAATCTTTCATGTTCCTCTTGTTCGGCTCTTTCCAACATCATCTCTTTGCAACATCTTCGATATAAAATACTCCTAAATTGACTCGATCTATTAAACATATTAACTAGACTCGATAAAATAAAGCACAAACTAAATTATCCTAAACATGATTAGACGCACTAAATCTACGACACGAACTCACAAGACACATCACAAATCAAGACACAAAAAGACCAACTAATCAATTAATTTCAATCAAAGTTAGTTTCGCTATCGCCTAAGTATCCCAGGCAACTGCGCCAGAAACTTGATGTGCGAAACGGTCTATTAAAAACTTAACCTAACCTAGACACTCTAGTTATAAATTTATAAATCTAAACTATCCTAAAGTTAGACCACTAGACAGGAAAGTGTACCTATCAACTATAGCAAAGCCTAATGAAGTCCGGATATCGAACCCAAAGGACACTAGCGACACCTAAACTAGACTATGACTAATAACTTAATAAATTGATTTAAATGATTTTTTTGTCTTTTTTTATTATTAAATATTAAATAATATAAAATAAATAATACTTACTCTAAACTAGACACGGACAAATAGAACTAGAACTTAAATATGGGAAACAACTACCTAGGTAAGGAATCCTACTAGTCAACTCGTAAACTCTCGGTAATGGGTTTATGAATGGTACCGTATTCTAAAAATATGAAATTTAAGGAATAACTAAAGTATGCAAGATCACCTCCTGGTCTCACCAACAATACCTAAGAACCCTAAATATCATGTAAAGCTCAACGGTTTAATGGTTTGGATCACCTCCCGGTCTCACCTTACTTAACTATGCTAAGGTACCCAAAGATTAAATCACCTCCGGGTCTCTCTAATCACAAAACACCGTAAGGCATAAAGGAGTATTCTTATTTAATTCGGTTACAACTCGGATCCGTAAGAATATAAAGGAATCTAGGGTAACTCACTCCTGTGCAATCATTACCCAAACCCGCAAAAGACCAAAACAGACGATGCTTAATTACCTCCCGGTCTCTCTAGTGACAGAATATAAGGTATCTCTTAACTCACAATTATCGTTCCTATGAAATACGTTAACTATATACCATAAACTAGTTGTAAACACACAGTAAACAACCTAATATGCATCCATACATGAAATACGTTCACAAAGACGCATATGGAACAATAAATTGAAAATAAATTGATACCAAATACGCATATGTATCACAACCTGTAACATCCGGCCCCTCGCACCACCACTATTGTCCTCTCTACCCACGAAGAGCTCACGGATTTGTTTTTGGTTGCCCAAAACGCGTTGGTGATGTTAAGAGGCAGGACATTACTTAGGAACCAAGGATCTCTCTTGTCCACGGCCAATGTGGGATAGCCTAAAAGTGGGACGATGTTGTGTTTGCCAAGGGTGTTCCAAACAACCCCCCTTTGGACTCATTGTCCTTGATGAGGCGTGTCCCATCATCCCGAACGGCACAGGAGTGGCTCTGATACCACCTGTAACATCCGGCCCCTCGCACCACCAATATTGTCCGCTCTACCCATGAAGAGCTCACGGATTTGTTTTTGGTTGCCCAAAACGCGTTGGTGATGTTAAGTGGCAGGAAATTACTTATGAACCAAGGATCTCTCTTGTCCACGTCCGATGTGGGATAGCCTAGATTGGTAGACAGAGCCGTGACTATAAGATAGGACATTAGACGTAGTGTTCTAGTTGGTTATAGTTTATTTTCTTAATTATTTAGGTTGCATGATTAGAAATTATGTGAGCCTTATTTGATTATTCAATGCACATTATTTGGTTATTATTAATTTGTTTATGCCTCGTGTACGCAAATACTATTATACTGATGATTCAATTACTACAATTACACAAGAACACACAAGTCTAAGGCTTATGCCTAAAAACAAAGAGTTTTCCAACATTTTCAATTATTGATTTTTAATGTGGTGTTCTGATATGTATTCTTCTTAAAGATGGTTCTATATGGCGGGTATGTAGTAAACTGTAAGGGGGGACGTGCCTGTTTTCCGAAACTCTTGACACCAAGGTTATTGAAACCTAAGGATAAGCAATCCGTATAAATCCCAATCAGACGCGGGACCCGGTTGCTTACCTGGAGTGTTAGGAAAGAGCATGAACTCTATTAAGCCAAAGCATACCACTTTCAATGCCATATGAATCACAACTTTAAGTTTTCAAACGTGACCATTTTCTCTTTGTGAAAAGAATATGGTTGCACTCATATATGTTTTACAATGTGTTTTAACTGGAAGTCTGTACACGAATACCCAACTTTCAGTTACATTTAATTACGCATGTAGTTAAGTTTTAAAAAAATTTTGTGACACGTTTTCTTATTTATACGCTCATTTACAGCTTAAACTTTTAAAAGTATGCAAAGTAATAACAGATTTTCAAACGATTCCTTTGTTATTTTACTATTATGTTTTAGAATTGAAAATTTTAAAGTTATGGTGATACATAAATGGTTGGATTTTGATTTGATTACTATATTATTTTATTTATTTACTACTACGTTTAATAATTGAAAATTCGAAAGGTCATGATGATACATGAATGGTCGAATTTTCAAATCGAGTACCTTGTTTCTATATTCATTTACCCTTATGTTTTAGAAGTGAAAATTTAAAAAGTCTGGGTGGTTCATGAACAATCGATTTTCAATTCGATTTCACTATTTATTGTTAAGTTTAATACTTTTCCTTATGATTATTCAATAATTTATGAGGTTTTCGTTTATTGAAATGTGAAAACTCATGACGTTTCTTGGGGATTCCAATTTCGATTTCATATTTGTTTCATGCGATTACTTTTCAGTACTTGTTTTTATTGATGTATCTATTAGTCGTTTTCATACTTACGTTCCAAGTCACATGAATTCTTCATGTTTCGTATCATGCCTTCTCATTTTCCTAGTTGTCGCACTCAACCCACAAAATGACAATCCTAGTTATCAAGAAAGTGCCCTCTGCGATCCCAATCACCCCACGATTAACCATACCCACCTTCATCGCTATAGTTAATTCAAATTCAAACCTAGCACCATTCTTGGAAACGCAAACTTAACCCAACCAGAAGGCCTCGCGCTGAAACACACCATTTGTATAGTATGTGCAAATTCCACCACTTTACTTCCCTGAAGCGTTGATATACTTCTATTTGTGGTAGATTCAATTACCACATAATGCCAAAACCTACCCAAACTCAACGCTACTCACCCGTCTGCAAGACCTGTAACTAACCATTTGTCTCAATCATATGTTTGACCACATGCTTTAAGCCTACTATCATCATGGTGACCCTAGCACACCCGACATACATTGGAAGGCCTAACTTGTTTCAGCCATGCAATACCGTAACCCTGCATCCTTTGTCGACCTCATACGATTTTTCAGTTTCAATACTTAGACTTTTACAAAACTCATCAAACTCGTCTACATTTTCTTTTTCATATTTTTCTACATTTTATTTCTTTTACTAACACCTCATACCAAATCCCAAATCCTTAGTTTTTTTTAATCTTCTGTCAAATTGATTTTCTTTAAAAAGAATTTATTACCTCTATTATTATTATTAATGTTATTAATATTACCATCATTATTAATATTACTACTACTATTGTTATTAGTACCACATCGTCACCATCATTTTTATTATTACGGTAATTATCAATATGATTATTATTAGAATTGTTATTATTATTATTTTTAATATATTTTTATTATTATTATTGATATTAGTAATATTATTATTACTAGTGTCATCATCACTACTATTATATAATAATATTTAAAAGTAAAATATTTGCTTCAAACAAGTTTTGAGCCCTTTTGAAACTATTTTTTTCAATAACATTTTTATTATTATTATGATTATTAATATTATTATTACTAGTATTATCTTCACCTCTAATAATAATGTAATTATTATTTCAAACCGTATTAAAAGTAAACTTTTTGTTTCAAACAAATCTTAAGCCCTTTTGAGGCTATATTTCATTCAACAGGTCAGGTTATTTGACAATCTCTTTCCTAGGCCGCTGGCCAAAAGAACACTTTTTGCTAACTAAAATAGAATAATCTTATTTCACCATGAGATGTAAAATACCACAATTTACAACTGATGTGATATATCCCTTCCCTTCTTTCCCCTTCGTTAACGCCAATGAGTTTTGGCTATGAAATCATGGAACCACCTTCCACGGCAACCTTCATGCCACAAACAAACCTATATTCGAGAAGACAAGCGTCGCAAGCTACATTTACTTTTCTTTATTTTTCTCTTTCACGTATTTTTCGAACTTACCCAAAGTGACTTTTACATCCACTCCTTTAGAATATTTTTTACGTAGTTTATTTTGATTGTACATTGATTTTGGATCCATATTCGTTTGTATTTTTACGAAACGTAAATTCGTACATCATACTTATTCGCTTTGCTAAATTGGGTTTCGTTTTTATTTCAAATCTCGTGGTCTATGAACCATTTTTTTTCTTAAAACTACCCGTTAAGTGAAAATTGAGACTATGAACATTTATGTGTACATACCTAATAGAAACCGTGTTTTCATGATATTTTTACATTTGAATATTTGTGACCGACTCTCTCTTAATAAATTCGTTTACTTTGAACCGGAATTGTGTCCCATGTACATGCTGAGTTTATGTTATGTTATTTATTACACAAATTGTTTTGGATTATTCGTTTACTTATCTTCCACGCAATGTTTTATTTGAACCATTTGTTTGTTCGTGATTTCATCAATCTGAGACAAATGCGTTATTTTGCTTTCAAAAAAAAAATTCAATTGTTTGCTTTGATAAACTCAAGGTTATTATTGGAAATTTTCTTTTTATAGACCTATCTGATTTCGATATTAAAATTTCGTTCACCCATTTCACTTTATTATAAATTTACATGTTCGTAAGATGTAATTGTTTATTCATCTCAATGTTGCCGTTAGTTACGTTGAATATTATTCAGAGATTTACATTCATTAAACTTTTTGATATTTTGATATATAACAGTTTTGTTTATCTAATATATTCTCGAACCCAATGCGTTATCAAATTTACATGTTCATATTTTGTTGGTTAAATGCTACGTTTACCTACCACGTCATTCTCGATCCCAGTATTTCAATTACATGTTACGATGGTTCTAATTCTAAATGTTTTGTTCTTTAATTTCATTATGTCGTTTATTTCGTTTTCAACATCGTTCACTTGGTTTAGACAGAATGATTCTATTTACTTGACTTAGTGTTTTAACGTTGTCCTTGGCTTGAACGGTCTATTAATGTGTTTTGTAATGTTTTTACCCTTTTTTATTCATTATTTTTTTGAAGTTCTATATGAGAATATTTTTTTTCTTTATCTAAGGTCTATGTCTTAAAACCACACAATAAAGCAAGTAATATGAACCATCCGACGATAGAGGTAATTACGGGTCGACACGTAATTATCAAAGTACTCGCATGGAAAATATAATAGGTACGGTTCTGTGAAATAACTCGGAATTGGAATGATTTTTGGAGAACGGAGCAAATACAATATGATAAGGGCATGGTGGATACGCCGCAAGTACATCCTATATATAAGTGTCCTTGTCATATTTACTATTTCTGGCATTCTTTCGGGTCATTCAAAGATCTACGTTATTTTATTTTAATTGTGCGTGTATAAAACTGCTAAAATTACCAATAACTCTGTTTATTAGTTGTTCTCTTTTAATATTTTTTTTATTTTTATTCTAATTTCGGGACGAAATTTCCAAAAGTTGGAAGTCCTGTAACATTCGTTACTTTTCAAACCCGAAAACTCGACCCATTTAAAATTTTTGGTTTTTTTGTATTTAAGTTTTTATATTTTTATAATATTATTAATTAATCTCAATTTTCATTAATGTATTTTATGTGATCATTTCTATGCAATTATACATTTCACCACCTTTGTAGTATTACATACTCATTTAAAACATTCATAATCAAGATCAAATATTTAAGTACATGTCCCATGCAATTTACTATAATTATTATTTAACTACAACTACCACTTTTATTTATTATTATTATTATTAATATTATTATCATCATCTTTTCATATGTTACTTAACTAATAAAAACTAATGAATGTTTAAATTCAATAAAATTTATTAAAATAGTTAAACCTTTTGATTACCCTATTAAACAATTTTTAATTTGTGTTTAAATTATATTAAATAAATTGACATAATTTCCTTAAGACATAACAACTCTATATTTTCAGTATAAAAGGGGGACAAATCATTCATTATTTTCACACCTCAATCCATTCTTTTCTTAAGTTTAAGAGCACTAACAAGTAAGTTTTTACCATTTCAAGCATTTTATTGCTTTTATTTTGATTTTATCTTTAATGTTCATACTTGTTCATAAGTTGTTCTTCATGATCATGTTACTTTTATCATAAAAATATTATATTTTGGTTTTAAGAATCATTATGATCATGGATATCCAAGACGAACACTTTGATTTTTCTAAATCTTGGATCAAGCCTAGTTATTTTGCAAGATCAAACATGAATATATATTTATCTAAATCTTATGATTCGTTGATCATCATAACTTATAAACTTTCTATAAATAAGATTATTTATAAAAATTTCTTTTATTTAAAATATTTTACAATAGATATAACATACTTCATATCTTTGAATTAATAATTGAGTAAATTAATTATTGTTTATTTTATTTCAACATAACTACTATTTATGAGAATTAATTAATTAATTATGTTACTTGAAAACAAATGTTTAATCATAAATTGTAATTAATATTATTATTTAATCTTATATTAATAAGTTATAATTATTTGTCTACAAATCATTCTTCAACTAATAAACATCAAATGATTTATATTAAATTTATTCATTTTTGTTAAACTCCTTAAAAATCCCCAAGTCCCCATTTACCATAAGTTAATTAACTTTATAATTCTGGTTACTAGTCCTTGATTTTTTTGTATCTTCATTAATATTTATAGTTTCATGAGATTCAATTGCTTTGTTTGTTAACTCGCTTTCGGTTATTTGTTTCAAGTTGTTTCGAATATCAAAGGTGAGTTTCTCACCCCCTTTTACCATTTTTAACTATTTTGGGGGTAACATATATCCTATCAAAAATGCAATTTATTTTATTTATTATTTACAAGCTACAATTCGCATCATGGACTTGTATGTTTACTTGTTACTTGCTCAATTATTACGTGCATGTATTTCTTCGATAAGTATGATCATACGCCCCCCTTTGCACCCATGGACCATTTGTTTCTGGGTGAATAGGGACTCCGGTCTGAGTACGTTGGTGCACAATCCCAACTGGAAAAGACCTTCATTTATTCTATACACTCATGGACCATTGATTCTAGTGTAAAGAACCCATATGTGTTTTGCACAAGTTTTCATTGAATTGTATAGTTTTTATATATTATTTAAACTGTGTGAACTCACCAACTATTATGTTAGTTGACATTATTTTATATATATGCTACAGGTACTTTTATTAGAGGATGAAATAAAGAGGATACTATAAGTTAGGTTATCTAGATAATAAACAAGAGGATTTTTGTTTTGTTCCTTTTCCCTTGTGTTTGTACATTTCAAATAACTTGTGTACTTGATGCTTTGGAATGTATTAATGATAATATTGTCGCTTAATAGTGTCACATGTGTGTTGGGCAATCTGTACGTCACACTCAGGCGTTTCCGCTTTAGCCGGGGTGTTACACAACCAAACACAATAAAAACTTTACCAAAACATGAACCAATCAATAATAAATCCAAAACCAAAAATAAAACGAGTCTAAAAAAGCATTCATCCAAACCCAAGCAGTTAACAATTTAGCCAATCATAATTACGAATGAAACAAAGATAAAATATATATTGCCGTTCATCGTAAAAAGAAATAAATATGATTGAGCTACTAGCCTGCTTAAATTAATTGAGAAGCCTGCTTGCTTGAATAATTCACTTTTGGTCGTGAGACTTTTTGACGTGTGTGCGAGCTTGACGTGCGAGCCTGCTTTTTAATTCCAATTTGCTGTGACTATTGTTGAAGTGCTTTGGAGCTTATATTTTCTTTCATTGCTTTCGTTAAACCCCAAAGGGGCTGCTTGATTTGCATTCCCCCCGCCCTCCGTTTGATTGGCGTCTGCCTCCAATTATATTCCCCTCTGGTAGGTTAAAAACTTCAACTTGCTTCAAACCTTATTTCTTTTCTCGGCCCATTTTAATAATCCAACTTGCAGCCCATACTAATTATAATCATGCATTCTGCTCTTAAATTTTATTAAATTAGTAAACATAAAAATAATCGGTAAAACTAGTGATATAAAAATTGTAAATATAGTAATTAATTTAAAAAGAATTGACAGATTCTTTGCTTCATGTACACATGAGTGTAACAATAATTTCTTGCACTTTTAAACTTTTATTTCATAGTATGTAATTTAGTACATAAATAGAGTTTAATTCTTTGTTTGAAGTTCATCGTTAGTCCAAATTAAATACTCTATTTTAGCCTGTTTATACATGAAACTTTTAAAAATCCAAATATGAGCCAACTAGATGTAATATCATATAAAAACTAGCTCAAAAGTAATAAAAAGTGTAGAAATATTTATATAATAATAGGTATATTTTGGACCATATCACTAGCCATCATAGATCGAATCATATCCAATAGAGTTCAATTCCTCCTTTCGGACACATCAATATGTTGTGGTGTTCTGGGTGGAGTGAGTTGTGAGATGATTCCACAACTCCTATGATGATCTTGAAAAGCATCACTAAGGTATTCACCTCCTCTATCCGAACGAAGTACTTTGATGGTTTTATTGAGGTAATTTCCTATTACATTTTGGAAGACTTTGAACATTTCAAAAGCTTCATCTTTGTGTCTTAACAAGTACACATACCCATAACGACTAAAATCATCGATAAAGGTAATGAAGTATCTTTCACCATTCCTTGTCATTTCCTTAAATGGACCACATACATCCGAATGTATAATACCTAATAAGTCTTTCGCCCTTTCATTAGTTCCACAAAAGGGTTCCTTGGTTATCTTTCCTTATAAACAAGATTCACACTTATCAAATGAACATCATTTGATTTCAAAAAACCATTCTTTTGAAGTGTATGTACGCGATCTTTGTTTATCTGACAAAGGCGACAATGCCAAAGATAAGCCTTACTCAAATCCACTTTGAGTTTCTTGGTGCTAGATTGGTACAACTTGTTATCATAAGATGTGTTATCATGAACTAATTCATAAATGCCATTATACGGCATTGCTTTATAATAAAAGACATTATTCATTAAAGCACGAATACTATTGTCCACAAATTTGAAATCATAACCATATTGTCTTAAAACATAAACGAAAATAATGTTCTTAGTCAAACTAGGAGCATACAAAATGTTTTTCAAAACAACTTCCAAATCATTTGGAAGCTTCAAAACATAGTCTCCTTGGGCTTCGACATAAACCATTGCTCCGTTGCCTAAGAAGAGACTTGTATCTCCTTTCTTGAAATGCTTATTTCTTTTGAACTCCTGCAATAAATTGCAAATATGAGTTCCACATCCGCTATCCAATACCCACGTGTTAGAAGAAATAACATTAATATCAATATGGATCATGAAAGTTATACCCGAGGTTTGCCCTGCATTCCTCTTGTCTTTCAACTCCTTGATATAGGTTGGACAATTCCTCATCCAATGTCCTTTCTCACCACAACCAAAGCATGGATCCTCCGAGCTAACCTTTGGAAACCTTTGACTTAGGTGATGCCTCTTCTTATTGCCACCTTCATTGATAGTGAGAACCGGTAAAACCCTTTTACCCATTCCCACTTCGGCTGTCTTGAGCATTGCGTGTAGCTCACCAATACTCTTGTCCCATCCATTCATGTTATAATTCATAACAAAAGTCTCAAACTATTTAGTTAGGCCATTGAGGATCATATCCGTGGCTAACTCTTTTGAGACGGGACAATTTAGCCGTTCAAGTCGATCAATGTGGCCTTTCATCTTAAGCACATAAGATGAAACAGATTGGGTTTCTTCCATATGACATGCAAGAAGCGCTCGAACTGTTTCGAAGCGTTCCACCCAAGCTTGAGTAAGGAACATTTCCTTAAGTTGGGTGATCATTTCATATGCCCCATGATTTTCAAAATCCTTTTGAATTTCGGGAATCATAGTTCCCAACATGAGACAAGAAACTTGCACCGAATCCTCGGTGTATTTAAACCAATCGTTATAGGCATTAATATCGTCAATGTTTGGTTCGTCAGGAATAGGATCGTCTAAGTAAGATTTCTTTTCTTGCTTGAGAACAATTCTCAAGTTTCCATACAATTCCATAAAATTTTGGTAATTAAGATGATCCTTATCAAGTATAGCTCTTAGTGATAGGTTATGCACGGGTGGGATAATTGCGTTAGGTGGATTATTGATTGCGGCCATCTACATAATTTAACAAAGCTCAATTTTAGTATTTTTAATATCATTAACTTATTTTAATCGTTAATACCCTTTATGTCTCTAAGACAATTTAAGATTAAAATCTAGAACCCAACGTTACATCCACATAGTAGTTAGGTCACCTTTATCCTACTATTGAATTAACAAGGTAGTCAACGTTTGAAGATTGCAACCCTTTGCAAATTCTAGTTTTATGGGATCGGTTAAACATCTTATGTTTAGTTGGCATGTTTAATCCCATCAACAAATTTGTACGCCATGCTTCGTTGACCCTATTCCCATGGTTTCTAAATTAAGTCATCCTACTTACACTCACATGTGAATTCGCACATACAAGTGGTTAGGTGACCTTTATCCCACAAATATGGAAAACCCACCTCAAACTCACAAGTTTCCTCCAATGTGGTTAGGTGAACTTTGTCCCACATCGAGTTCCTAAGTGATTCGAGTGTTGTATAAAAGGATGGTGTTAAAGTTGTTTTAAAAGGGATTTAAGTTTTCTAAATTTTAGATTGGAAAACTATTTATGTACCTTGTAATTGCATGCATTCAAATGTATGGTACTTTATTTGAAAACCAATTTTCAAATTTCCTTTTAGTAAAACCAATTTTATTGTGAAATCATTAACCTTTAATAAAACCAATTTTATTACCTAATGATTTTTAAGGAACTAATTTTATGCAAGTTGTTGATTTTAAATTGTTAACAATCCATATGCAAACAAAACATAAGTCAACCAAACAAGCATAAATAAAACAATGACAAGTCCATAACCATAGCCACCCTAAAATGACAACACTTATTAACCAAAAAAAGTGTGCCAAAAGGTCTCTCCTAAGAACGAGAATGACACAAGGCATGTGTCAGTGAACTCCCACTTGACCCCGCATCCAAATGTTTCAAGTGTCCATGTTGTGTTGTGGCTCTTCCACTTTATTTGGGTTTCAACTTTAGCTCCTAGATTTCTTGGGCATCCATGTTTGGGCTTTGTCCATCGGGCTAAAATCCCATCTTGGACTCTGAGGTCCTTTTAGGCCCAAAACCTAAACCATAACTTTGTTGCACCTTGTTTCACAAAAAAAATATATCCTAATACATTTTTCTCTAGTAAAATATATACAACTAATCTACTTATTATTACAAACCAATATGAAATGAGTAAATAGATTACAAACCAAAATAAATGAATATTACAACGATATTGAATACCCGATTAAATCATAACACAAACAGATAAACACAAGGTCATGGCTAGGTTGTGAACATCCAAATGCACATCCAAATATGCAAGGTCTTAGAAGACCAAAATAGTTCCCCTTTTACCCATAAAACTTTCGGCCAAGGCTATCCAAACCGAAAGTTTCGGGTTTTGTCCAAACAAAATAATTAATCATCCAAATGACTTAATTCTTTAAGATTATCACATGCATGTAAAGTATAACCTTGAAAAACCAAGGGGTAACCATAGGCTCAAAACTTTCGGCCATATGTTGAACCACACCATAAAACCAGAAACTTTTTAGATAAATGAAGCATGTATCCGTATAAGCGGCTCTTGATGCCGTTGTTGGGTTCTAACAAGATTACCAAAGTCATATAAACCGATTTATATGGAAATTTCAGCGGATAATAAAGTTATAAATCTTGTTAATTAGATTAATATAAAAGCCGATTTTATATAAAACCCAATGCCCGGATCCATATACGAAACACATGCTTTCAAAACAACAATAGGGTGTTTTAGCATACTACCTTCAAGATGCTAAGAGAGATGAAAAGGATGAGGATTGGGCTAGTCTTTAAATGAGAAGAACATCAAGCTTGTATACCCTCAATCTTCCAACAAAGCACCCTTGATTTTCTTGGATTTACACACTTGAAACTCCTTCTTGTTCCTTCCTATCTTGGCCGAAAATATTGGAGAAGGAAAAGAGAGAGTTGACTAGGTTTTGTGTGAGAGAGAAAAAAAGAAAAGATGCAACCTTTGCACACTTTCTTTTGCCAATGAAATCACTTGAATGTTCTTGAAAGAGTATATTAATAAATAGATGAGAGAGGAAGATATTTCCCTCGCAGAATTCAAACCCTTTCAATTTAATTATTTATGTTATATTTGTTACATAATATAAAATGAAACATAACATAATGTAAGTAACATGCATCATGTTATTTAACCAACTTAAATAACATTATAAAATGCTTCTCTCAAAATATAAATTATCCATACACTTTATTTACCACACAAATGCAAATATTTAGAAACCCATTTTCTAAATATCACGAGTTATAATAGTTATTTGTTAGATCATATCTTAAAATAAATATCGTGGGTGTTTGTCTAACTTGTTATTGGGTATGACCCGACTTGGATCATAACGTACTAGCCACATCAACTCTAATATGTGTCTTGGGCAAACCGATTCCAACAGGTTTTGGGTTTGGGTTGGTTGTGAAGTGGGTGGGGATGGAATGTATGGTTCATCTGGTTGGTCATGGTGAGGTGGTGAAGGAATATATGGTTCATGGGTATGGTAATTGGGTGGTGATTGGTGTTGTGGTGAAATAGGTGGTGTAGAAACAAGGTTTTCATCATTGTTGTCTCCCCCCCCCTAAACTTGTGCTATTACATTATTCACAACTGTGTTCACAACATTATCAAAATTTACAATCTCTTCCTCTCTTTCAACATCTTGTTCAATAACAAGATCATCACCTCCACCATCATTATCATCATCAGACTTAGACATGTCATCATCATCCTCACTGGCACTACTATCTCATCACTATTCATCCTTGGTGACTCTGGCACTTCCATAATCTCCATGTTATTATCAATCAGCCATGGATAATATCATATTCCACCTCCAAATTAAAATTGCATGTTGCACCCAACCTTTCAATTCTTCTATACACATTTGAGTCTTGCAGGACAAGAGTAATATCCAAAATTGGAAGATCATGGCAGAGAATATTAAACATGATCTACAACAATCGGTGATAAATCAGAAATCCGTCTTCTTCCCTCTTCTTTAAATTTAACACCAGGCCATAAAAGATAACTCTTGAAAAGAAGAAAGTCCTATTATAAGTAACAACAACTGTAGCAGTAGATATTTCTCTGCTCATGAGGGACCAAGTACCCCTTCTTGGTGTAAACCCTTGGATGATGTGGTGTATCAGAAATCTATATAAAACAGGGAACATTCCCTTTTGAAACTGTCCTTCATTCACATTCCCTTGGTACCCAATTGTTTCTTAGAGAATCCTTAACAATCATTGGGTAGAAAAGGATAATTGAAAATCCAGATTATCATTTAGCTGGAGACTCACCCGGATTAGATTTTTGGTAATTTCAATCTCATGACCATCCATAGTGGCCTTGATCCTCCTGCCATTGACATCATCCTCCAACTGTGCTATATTCAAGAAATCCAAGTGATGTTTTCTGTATATATTATCGGGCTTTCGGTAAGAGAAAAACGAAGAATTAAACGAGTAAGCCATCGAATCATTAGATCTACCGTCCTGTTCTCCTTAGTGACCTGGAGAAAGGCGAACATGTTGTGTTTCTTTTCAAACGGGTACACTATTTCTTCACAATCACAAACAAAAATACATTCAAAGAAAAGGTTAGTTATTAAAGTTCATTACTTTATTATGTATCAAATTAAATTTGAAGAAGAAATCGAAGGATAGTCTTTAAGAACCTATTCTTTGACAAATTAATAACATAGTGGAAATTAGATGGATGAACAATTTAGATAAGGAATTTTGAGCAATGATTTAGTGTCTGGGTTACGAGCAAGTGGACAATAATTCAAGAGTGAAAAAGGGAAAAAGGTGAAATGAAAATTTTTCTTAGTCCCCCTTTTATAGTGTATGCTGGGTACATTTGAAAGTGTGTTTTAAATGAATTTTGTCATTTAGTACAAGAATACTACCAAAAGCCCAATTTTGAATATTCCAACATAAAGCTTGCTTGATAAAGTATATTATCCAAGCTTGCTCGTCTCAGAGTTTGCTCAGGTATTTAAAGTAATCAGAAATAAACTAAGTAAATAAAATGAATATACAAGATTGCTTGAGAAATTAATGTTAGTGCATTAGTGTCTAATGCTAGGTATTTAGGGCTTAATATGTCATTATTGTATAGTTAAAGGGATGGAAGTGTCAATGTTAGAATCTGTTAAGATTCATATAAGTGTAAGCTAGCGTATATGACTTATACATGGCGTATAAGTCTTATACGCTAGGAAGGCTTATACAGATCATAGACATGTGTATAAATAGCCTTTAACTTGTCATATTTTGTAATGATTTGGAGAATCCAATCAAAGAGAGAGATATCAGTGTGTACTTTGAATGTTATATCAATATATGATGTTTATTAGTGATTGTGTTTGCAATTCCTTTATGATATGTTTCTGCAATATTGTTTAGTATAGTAAACACATTATTATAGATCTGTATCAAATCGTTATACACATATATGATGATGTATATGATCTAGAACAAGGACTCTCAAGTGGTATCAGAGCATTTGGCTCATGTTTACTACTGAATTGAGCATAATTACTTGAAGATTTGAAGAACACAAAGTCAAAATCATAACCGATTACTATTTCTTCAATTACTCATATATTTACGGATTAAATTCAGATTCTTTCAGTGATTATGATCGTTTATACTTGTTAGTCAGTTCTGTACGAGTGGAATCATCAAATTCTAGCTGAAATTCAAGTTTCTGATCATGAAGATTGAATAGTTTGTTCAGCGTGTAAGTCAAGTTTGACTTCCATATAAGTTTCCTATAGTCAAGTATTCGTATTAGATTTCTCTTGTCCGTATAAGAGGTTTGGCCGTATAAGTGGATTGGATCATATAAGTTTTTATACGCTGATTAGCTTCAAGACACATATACATTGGTTATTCTCCGTATAAGTTGTTATACACTAATTAGCTTCAAGAGACATATACGTTGGTTTTAGTTGATCTCTTGATTTTTTTGAAACAATGGAAGATTTGAATCCGTTTGTGACACAACCGTCACCAATACTTCAAAATATCAATCTGGAGAATGAAATGGGAACATCCACAAAGCCCCTGAAACTTTTAAGGATGGACGATTATCCAAACTGGGCTGGAAAGTTCGAGACTTATATTCAAATTGTGAATTATGATGCTTGGGAAGCTGTTGAGGTGGAATATATCATACCATGAAATTAGAATTGTACTAGTCATCGTCTATCTCAAATTCCTGAGGCTGACATAGTAAGATTTCTTTGAGAGAAGAAGATGATGAATTTGTTTTAACAATCGATCAAGTCTGAGATTTTCCAATTATTACAACACAATGGATCATGCCATTCAATCTGTGAAGCATTGCTGAAAAAAGACAAAGGAAATCCTTACATGAGAAATCGAAGATGGCTCTATTAAGAAAAGAGTTTGACATATTTACCATGGTCAAAGTTGAATCGATGCCTCAATTGATTGAGAGATACTGTCATGTTGTGAATGAGATGAAAAGATTGAGAATTGATAAGGAAGTGTAGGAATACATTGACAAGCTTGTTGATTCCTTAGCTGACGATTGGGAAACTTTCATTATGATTCAACAATAAAACCCGATCAACTATGCAAGATTGACTCTAGCTCGATTCATTAAAAAGTTGGAAGCATATGAACTTGAGATCCACAAGAAACAAAAGATGAAGAATACTTCGGTTACTCAAGACACTGGGTTATACTTTAATGCATCACAATCTGTGATTGCTTCTAGCCCGAAGATTCAAACTGCTTTTGTTATGAATAGTAGCTTTGGTAGTACTTGTCAAACACGTCAACCTTCTAACATACCACACTACACAGGTTCTTACATGGGAAAAAATTCAACCAATTCTGCTTCTGATCAATTCTCAAAGCATGCTAGGCCACCATCTGATATTGTTTAATGCAACATTGTTGTAAATATCAATAACAACAATGGACTTACTGTTGAAAACGTTCAAGAACATATGGCTTTCTTAGTATCCGTCCTTGAATCATATGAGTGTTTGATTGCTAGACGTATTGGTAATTACAACATAACAAAAGAGGATTATGATCAGATTGATCCTGAGGAAATAGAGATGCTAGATATTCGTTGGTGTATGGAAAGTGTTATGAGAAGGGCCCAAATATTCAGAGAGATTACTGGTAAGAACTACCTTGATGGGACAACTTCAAAACTCGGATTTGACAAGTCAAAGGTCCAATGTTTTCGATGCAAAGAAAAAGGTCATTTAAAGAGGGAATGCACTAATCCAGAAGTTGGAGATGCTAGTCCTATTCCTTTTGGTAGGGATTATAACCGGCAAGCCATATATCATCAAAGTTATCCTGCACCAGCTGAATCATCAAAGAAGAATGAAGCATCGTCATCGAAAGCGTGTCATGCACAATTAGATGAGAGTTTTAACTGGAATTCTATTATTCATCAAGCTAATGTTGCTGAGGTGATTGATGAGAAAGTTGAAGAACAGGTATTTGTTTCAAATGTTGATGAAGCTGAGAAAGATATGGAAACTGAAGATATAGTTGTTGATTCAACTGACGCTGACAAGATTGTTTGGGATGATCATCCATAGAACAATATTGAAGAGATTAAAAGTGATCCTAAGGGGAAAAATCTACCAAGAGTTTTGATTTGATTCCCAATGAATTCTTTAAATCATTTTTACCTCCTGATGTGTTTGAAATTTTTGCAGGATGGTTCAATGGCGAGGAAGTACCTCATGGAAAGATTGACTTTGGAATTGATGAAGAAGAAGATGAGAGTGTAGCAACTGATGAAGATCATGTAACTACAAAGATTGAAGAAATGTGTGATGAAACTGTGCCAGATGAAGGAGTTCCGGTGACAGTTGATGTTGAAGTAGAGTCTGCTAATCATGCCTTCATGGCTGGATAGGTATAATTCTCTACTAATGTTGAACATTTTTGTTAATAAGTGATGAAAAAGTTTTTGTGATTAACTCACTTTAAACAGATTACAATATCATGTTTCAAGATTTTAAAAGAATTAAAGAAGCTTTTGATAAACTTTAAAAACGTAAGAAAAACTTGTGGATGAAAATCCTACAAGATGAGAAAACTATTTCTATGCTAACTCACACAATTAAATATAAACAAATTGATATCAATAGGCATGTTGATGAGAAATCGGAACTAAAAAAGGAACTTCAATTGATTAAAATTGAAACTGAAAGAGTTGACACTAAACTTAAAAGCTACTCTACCTCATCATATGTCCTTGATCACATTGTCCCAAAGCATTTTGTTGAGGACAAAAAGGATGGTCCAAAATATCATGTTGTACCGCCACCTATTTGGAGCTCATATGTTCCAAAAGAACCTGCAGGGTTTCTTATGGCGATGAATGTGGTGACTGATTCACCACATCATGATGGATCATCATCTATTTCTTGTGATGAGCAACTTGTTAAGTCTTTTAATAGGTCTGAATGTGAAGTGAAGTTAAGAAAGTTGTTGAATTTGTGTTTTCTGAGATAAAATCTGAAACAAGTGATAAATCTGTTAATCCAAAGGTTAAAACAAGACCTGAAATTCAATCATGTACTAAAACTGGTAATCCGAACTTGAAATTTGCTAAAACCAATTTTTATTACAAAAGAAAAGGTATTGGGTTTAAAGAGGTTAACCAAGAGTCTTTAAAACAAAATGTTGGTTTTCAAAAGATTACCTTTGTTAAAGGTGAGATCTCTGAGGAAGAGAAAGAGGCCATTTTTATAAGGCAATCAAATGATGAGTTTGCAAGTCAAACGGTTGAGAATAATTTGCTAAGTATCTCCCAAATTTGAGACAAAGGCTTTTCAACACACTTTACAAGTCAAGATTGTTTGATTCCGAATCCTGGGTACAAGATTCCAGATAAATGGATATTGATAAAAGCACCAAGGGAGAATGATCTTTATGTTCTTAACATGAGAATTGCATCATCGACTCAAGGTATTGTACAGTGCTTTGTCACCAAGGAGTCTGAAAAGGAGTCGATGTTATGGCATCATCGAATGGGTCACATCAATGTTCGCAAGATGAACTATCTTGTTCACAACCAATTGGTTGAAGGGGTAAACGTCAAGGGTTTTCATTTGAGTAATTATTGCTTGAGTTGTAAGAAAGGTAAACAATAGAAGAAGTCGCACCCAATGAAGTCTCTCAACTCAATCAACTTACCTTTCGAGAGGGTACACATGGATTTGTTTGGTCCTATGAATGTCAAAAGTATCACCGACGAACTTTATTGTTTGGTGGTCACTAATGATTACTCACGCTTCTCTTGGGTGATGTTTCTTGAATCGAAAGATGAGACCTTCGACAACTTGATGATCTTATTCATGAAGCTCGAGATGTTATATAATCTGCCAATCTGAAGATCAGAAGCGACAATGGTACCGAGTTCAGGAACAACCGAATGCTTCAATACTTTAACGAGCGTGGTATTCTTCATTAATTGAGTGATCCTTATACACCAAAACAAAATGGAGTTGCTGAACAAAGGAATAGGACATTGATTGAAACGGCTAGGGCGAGGCTGATTCTAAACTAAATGTTAGTTTTTGGTCAGAAGTTGTTGCATCAGCGTGTTACACTCTTAACCTTGTTCTAACAGTAAAGAACTTAGACAAAACCTGTTTCGAGCTGCTTAATCGACGAATGCCGAATTTGAAGTGGCTTGAGCAGTTTGGATCACAATGTACTGTTCTTGATCTTGATGGTAAATTTGGTGCTAAGTCTGTGGAAGGTTTCTTTGTGGGTTATGCTAGTCCTTTGCATCATGTATTTTTACCTAGCATCAACCGGCTTGTGTAACAACATTTTTACCTAAATGTTGTTGATGTTGACTGTCAAAGATATGCTACTCCTATTCAACGAAAGGGCTATTTATGGATTTTTGACTATGATAGTTTGTGGAGTTGTTTCTCATTTTATGTAGAGGAAATCACTGATGAAATGGTCAAACTGTTATTTCAACAACATTTAGGTGAAGAGTTTTATGAATAAAATACGACACAAGATGTTCCAATTTTTAATGATCCGGCACCTGATGTTGATGAACCCGTTGATGATACGCCGGCTTCGCCATCCTTTGAAGATGATGGTGAAGATCACAATGATGTGATTGAGTATTTGGTTCAACCGTTACCGAATTCTGATGAAGTGATATCTGATGAAGTAATTAGTGAAGAGAATGTCATGAATCTTCCAAATGATGTGGTGGTTCCGAATGAAGTTATGCCTCGAACGTTATCATATCACCTAGAAGAAAATATTATTGGTGATTTGAATACTGGAGTACGAACTCGAAATCAAATTGATCAGAGTCTCAGTTGTTATTATACTCAAGTTACTCCACTTCAAAACCAGTTTTCATTCAAATGTTTCATTTCACAAATTGAACCGAAGACATAAAAATAAGCTTTGACTGAAGAGAGCTGGTTTAATGCGATGCAAGAAGAATTGTTGCAAGTTGAAAATCTTGGGATATGGAAACTTGTTGATCCACCTGATAACAAATGATGCATTAATATCAAGTGGGTTTTCAAGTGATAAAAGGGACGCAAATTGTATAATTGTCAGAAACAAAGCATGATTGTTGGTTCTTGGTTTCAATCAAAGGGAAGGAATCGATTACAACGAAGTCTATGCTCCCGTTACTAGACTTGAAGCTATCTGGATTCTCATAGCCTTTACATCTTAGAAAGGATTCAATGTCTACTAGTTGGATGTGAAGTCTGCTTTCCTTAATGGAAAAATGAGTGAAGAAGTCTTTGTAGGACAACCACCGGGGTTTGTCGATCCTATTCACAAAGACAAAGTGTTATTACTCGACAAAGCTCTTTACGGATTACAACAGGCCCGAGAGCTTGGTATGAAACATTGTCTCAACACCTTTTAGACAATAGCTTTGTTCGTGGTACTGTTAGTTGTACACTCTTCACTAAGGAAGTAGATGGTCATGTGCTGATAGTCCAGGTCTATGTGGAAGATATCATTTTTGGGTCAACAAACGATGTTCTGTGCAAAGAATTTGATGAAGTTATGAATTCGAAGTTTGAGAGTTCTATGGGAGAGTTGAAGTTTTTCTTGGGTTTGCAAGTCTAATAGTTTTCTAACGGTATCTTTATTCACTAGAACAAGTATGTTAATGATATCCTCGAAAAATTCAATATGGCTGAATCAACGTCGATCAACACTCCCATCCCTCATGTATCTCACTGTTTCAAGGCCAGACATGTATCCGACGTGTTTTTGTTCCCGATATCAATCCAGTTCAAAAGTCTCTCACCTAAAGTTGGGGAAGCGAATACTACGGTATCATAAGGGGTGTCCAAGGGGTCAGTCTTTGGTATCCTCGAGATGATGTATTTGAGCTGAGAGCGTATTCTGATTCTGACTATGGAAGCTGCAAGTTGAATACCAAATTTACCACCTCTGGCTGTCAATTCTTTGGTAGCAGTTTAGTGACAAGGCAGTGTAAGAAGCAGACGACTGTATCGTTATCTACCTGTGAAGCCGAGTATGTAGCTGCCTCTAGGTGTTGTTCTCAGGTTTAATGGATACAACAACAAATGCGCGACTATGGTTTGAAATTTCTTACTACTCCTATTTTTGTAGATAATACTGATGCTATATCCATAACTAAAAACCCGGTAAGTCACTCTAAAACTAAACACATTGATATACGGTGTCACTTCATCCGAGATTGCAACGAGAAGAAATTGATTACCATAGACAGAATTCACACCGATGAATAAAAAGCTGATCTTTCTACTAAAGATTTTGATAAAACATATTTTTGTATTTGTTGGGGCTTAACAGTATTAAAAACATGGGCGGTGGGAAAGTGAGTGATCTCGTGGTTATGGATTCCGACCTTTGAGTAACCATTCACTAGGTCAAATTTCTTTGTAAATATTTTTTCTTTTAAATGGTTTTGATTTTAGCGGAATATATGTTTGGAAAATATACAAAAACATTTGAAAAATCTTATAAGTCAAAAACATTTGAAAAAGTATAAAATACAAAAAAACAATAGACTATTCTCCTCAGAATGAGTTTTGAAGCATAAAAGGAAAATTATAGTACATTGATCATCTTGTTCCAATTACCGGTATAAATGAGGTAAAAAAGTCTAATGATTAATGTCGGTGCATTGGTAGGCTTTAATAACAAACAACTAAGGGAATAAGCGATATAAACTTAACTAGCAAAATTGAATGATGGGTTAGCATTCTAGCACTAAAGTCTTGGTGATGATGGTAGACAATTAATAACCTATCATGCTTAAGCCTTACGTGTCTGTAGATCATCAAAAATGAAGTGTTAATAAAGTGTTTTAAGCGTCTAGTACACAGTCTACATTTCAAGGGTGTATGGTTTTATGGCCTTAAATCCTTTATTGATGGGATGCATTAGGTTATCGGAGCCGTTGAGGTCTTTATGCGGTTTATCATCTGAGTATTCATTTAGGTGAATATTTAAAATTGTGCTCAAAAGAGCGAACGCTGAAATTCATTCAACTTTGATCAGTTTGCAATACTTTCACTATTGACTTGATCAAAACACGTTGTTAGTCATACATTATTCCTCCCTATCGCACGTCTTAATACCAATAAGAAACGAACCCCAAGGGATACAATGTCTGCAAGCCGACAGATGAAATCGTGCATACTCATTCTTGGTAAAAGAAACTTAGTGTATTGCTTGATAACGGGTGTATGCCTTGTTGTGGAATCTATTGTTATGATTGCAAAATTAAAATTTTTTAAATGTTTTGATCTGCTGGTTCTAAGGTTTAAGTCAAGTTAGGGTGACATGGTAAAAATCAAATCAAGTCTGAGTCAAGATTAGAATCTAATCATGTTATGATATTCTGTGCTTAATTGAACCTTAATCATATCAAAGATGTCTTTGAATCTTTTGTTTCAAAAGTTTAAGTGGACAACAATACCAATGACAAGGCTTAACATCAGATATAATAAAGCCAAAATATAAAACCATGATGGAAGAACGGATTGATCAATATGATTCCTTGCTCAACTCAAAAAAATACGTTTATTTATGTTCTTAGTTTTTAATATTTTTTGTCTTAATTACAACTTTTCATTCTTAAAACCAAAAATATTTTACATTTCTGTATTATTTTCGATTTTGGTGAATGGTGGCTTGGGTTTGGATATTCGAGAATCTAAATAGAATGGTTGTTTTTGACAAAAATTTTGCAAAATTGAGATTTTAAGTTCAAGTGAATTTATCAAGGTCATTAATTTGGAATTGATGAGTTTAAAAAATGGGAAATTGTTTTTTTAACATCAATATTGTAAAGTTTTTTGGTCAAAATTTCAAAAGGATTCTTCAAAGTCATTAATTTGAACTTGATTAGGATCGGAAGTGTGAAATGTTAGAGCATTTTTGTCTAATGGTAGGTCTAGTGGGTTTATTATGTCATTTGTATGTTTGTTAAGTGCTAAATTGTGAATAGATGAAGGTTTGTAAGGTGAAACGTATAAGTCAAGGAGCATATAAGCTTATACGCCCGTATATGCTTATACGGTGGCTTAAACTTATACGTTGACACTGTTCATCTATGTATAGGGCATTCATGTTTAGATTTGAAACGATTGACGGATTATTCAGTTGTATACGTGCATTGTTATATCAATAAACTGAATGTTATGAGTGATTGTGTTGTGACTGCTTTATGATATATTACCACTATATCGTATCGTATAGTAAATATAAACGAATTGATCCTAATCATTACAAGTGAACGTACATGAGGTTCTGCATGATAAGGATTATGTTCCTACAAGTGGTTTCAGAGCTTATAGCTCATATTTACTACTGATTACAGCACATTCAAGATCAATTGATGAAGGTTTCAAGTTTCAAAAAGTCAAAAAGTGAACCGATTGCAGATTCGTCAATTACTACCTGATTTTTGGATGATTTTTCAATTCGTTTGAGGATGATGATCTTCGATACATCTACGATGTTTCTGCAAGAGTGAATAGTTTATCTATGGCTCAAAATCAAGTTTTGGATTCAGAATGATGAATAGTTTAGTTAGCGTAGAAGTGGGTTTCCGATAAATGTATAAGTTGTCTGCATAACCTGTTACACGTACGTATAAGTTTAAACGCATAAGGGGTTACACAGACACATATGTTGTTATACGTTGATGTTACACGTTGACTTGGTGTTACGCGTTGGTTTTGCCCGTATAAGTTGATATACGGATAAGTAGAGATATACGGTGTTCAAAAATTGTACGCTGACTTGGAGTGTTATTTGAGGTTATACGGATAAGCAGGGTTATACGTTGTCCAAAGTTATACGTTGATCTTTTCATTTATTTTTTCAAAAAGTGGAAGATTTAAACGCGTTTGTTACACATGCTTCACCGATTATCCAGAACATAAACCTAGAAAATGAAATGGGGACATCAACCAAACCCCCGAAGTTGCTTTGGATGGAAGATTATTCTAAATGGGCCGATAAGTTTGAAACGTATGTGCAAGCCATGAACTACGATGTGTGGGAGGCCGTTGAAGTTGAGTACATCATACCAAGGAATGAAAATGGCACAAGTCATAGGTTATCACAAATACCCGATGGTGAAAAGACTAGGTTCTTTCGTGAGAAAAAGATGATGAACTTGTTTCAACAATCAATAATGTCTGAGATTTTTCAACTCTTACAATATAATGGTTCATGTCACTCAATTTGGGAGGCGTTGCTGAACAAAGTTAGAGGGAATGCTGATATGAGAAAATCCAAAGTTGTTTTTTCTAAAGAAAGAGTTTCACATTTTTTCTATGGTCAAAGGTGAAACTATGCCTCAACTAATTGAAAGGTATTGCCATCTGGTTAATGAGATGAAAAGACTGGGCATTGATAAAGAGGAGTATGAATACATCGATAAACTGGCAGATTCGTTATTTGATGAGTGGTAGATGTTCATCATGATTCAACAATCCAACCCAATCAACTATGCTAGACTGACCTTGGCTCGTTTTATCAAAAAATTGGAAGCTCATGAAATGGATATTAGAAAGAAACAACGAATGAAGAGTTCATCTGCTGTTCAAGTCATTGGTTTGTACTTTAACTCTTCACAATCTGTGATTGCTCCAAGTCAAAAGATTCAGAAAACGTATGTGACTAATAGCAGTTTTGGTGGAAGTTCTTCTCAACCTAGTTAGCAAACCAACATGCCTCATTTCAAAAGTTCTTATGTCGGTACCAATGCTTCAACTACTGATGTTCCTGAACAATCATCAAAAAAAACAAGTCCAACTTCTGATGTTGTACAATGAAATATCGTTGTTAATATTAAAAGCAACAATGGACTTATTGTGGAGAATGTTCTAGAGCACACGACCTTTTCGGTAATGTTTTGGAGCCATATGAATGTTTAATCGCTGGTCGTATTGGTAACTATAATATGACAAAAGAAGATTATGACCAGATCGATCTAGAAGAGATGGAGATGCTGGACATCCGTTGGCGCATGGCGAGTGTTGTTAGGAGGGCTCAAAGGTTTAGGGAAATTACTGGGAAAATTTTCTTGATGGAACTACTGCTAAGCTTGGTTTTGACAAGTTGAAGGTCAGATGCTTTAGATGCAAAGAAAAAGGACATTTCAAGACGGATTGTATAAATCCTGAAGTTGGGGATTCAACTCCTAATCCGTTTGGCCGAGTCTACAACCGACAAGCAATTTATCATCAAAGCTCACCAACACAAGCTGAAAAGAAACAAGAAGCCTCATCTTTAAAGGCTTCTACTGAGGAGTCTCCAAAACGTTTGAATCAATTCCCAATGAATTTTTTAAATCATTTTTGCCACCTAATGTACTTGAAAGTTTTGTAGGTTGGTTCAATGGCGAAGAAGTGCCACATGGGAAGATAGATTTTGGAAGTGATGATGAGCTAGAGGAGGAAACTAGCGAGACTGATGTTGCATAAAAGAGTGAATCAAGTGAAAAATCTGAGATGGCTGATCAAGAAGGAATATCTGTTGAGGATGATGCTCCTATTCTTCAAGCTAACATGGTTGGTCAATTAAAATTTTCTCCTGATGAAATTCAACGCATTTGTGAATCACGTGAAGAAAAGGAATTTGTTATTAATTCGTTGATAACAGATTTTAATTTGCTTTAAAATGATTATAACAAAATGTTTCTTGATTTTCAAAATGTGAAAGAGGCTTATGACAAGCTTCAATCGTGGGAGAAAAATTTGTGGAACAAAATTTTGTAAGATGAAAAAATTATTACTATGCTCACTCAAATAGTTGAAGATATGCAAATTGCCATTAATAGACATGTGGATGAAAAAGCAAAACTAAAAAGAGAATTGGAATTGATTAAAATTAAAGTTGAACGTGTTGAAACAAAACTGACAAGTTATTCAGCTTCTAAATATGTTTTAGATCACATTGTTCCAAAAGAGATTCCAAAATATCATGTTGTTATAGTAGATTGACAAATTGTTGGGCCGAACTGGATTTGAACCAACGTAGATATATTGTCAACGAATTTACAATCCATACCCATTAACCACTCGGGCATCGACCGAACGCCTAATTCATTTTAGACGTTCCATAATTAACTTCCTTTCATCTCCGATGCAGATTTGACAAATATATATCACTTGATATAAAATACAAAGTCCCACTGAGTAGACTATTAGAAGGACTTGACAAAGATGGATCACTCGATAGAAAATCCCACTCCTTATAGTCTTGAGTATTGGTATACTCATAGAGGGACTTGAACCCTCGTTTTCTCCGTGAAAAAGAGAGGTCGTAACCACTGGACCATAGGGGCCTTTGGCCACCTTACCTTAATATAATCCAGGCCGATATTTTGTTCTACCATAGAAAATTATTTGATTCTTGCCTTTCTTCAAAGAATTTCCATCATACACAAGAAAAATCATTTTTTTATTATTTTTAGGGTTTAATGATACCTAAGAGTAGATTCACCCCTTTCTTTTATCTTTTAAAAGGATCTGTTGGTTTTTAGGTACAGTCATTTGATTTGGTAATAGTAATAAAAAAATAACAAATAGAAAAGAATAATTGTGTTGGCTGTGTATCGACGCAAATCTACGGTAGAAGAGAAGGTTCCATCGGAACAGTTTTTTATTTCAGTGTACCTCTTCGCTTTTTTTTCAAAAGGGGGAGGCAGTGTGGGGAGAAATGACAAGAAGATATTGGAACTTCAATTTAGAAGAGATGATAGAAGGCCTCCAATTTGGAGTTACTATGTTCCAAAAGAACCCGAAGGATTTTTCAAGGCACTGAACGTGGTGTCTGATTCACCACAACATGATAATTCATGTGATGAACATGGTGTTCAATCTGTTCATAGTTCTGAGTGTGATAGTGAGGTTGGTAAAAAGGCTGTTGAATTTGTGCTGGATGAATCTGAAAGTTCATCTAAAGAAAGTATTAAAAGTGGTAATTAATCTGAGAAAACAAAACCCAAATCAAATGGTAAAACTGGTAGAAATGATAATAAAAACTCATGATTCGCTAAAACCAGTTTTTCTTATAAACGAGGGTATTAATTTCAAAGAGGATAACCAAAATCCCGAAAAACCATAAAATGGTTTTTAAAAGATTGTGTTTGTGAAAGGTGATACCTCTGAAGCACAAAATGAGGCTATCTTTACAAGGCAATCGAATGATGAGTTTTACAAACTTAAAGCTGAAAGAGAGAGAGTGAAGAGAATAATGGTCATCCTGTTAACAAATTTTTTATAGGAGAAAGTGTTTCTGTTGCAATGAAGAAGGACACGTGTTCTATTCGTGCCCTAAAATATTTTGTCAAGAAGGTAAACATGTGGTGAACAAAAAGCCATATGTTGTTGTGGCTAAACCTATGCCTACACCTGTTAAGCTTTTAAAGAGAGGTGTAGACAAGGAATATGTCAAAAAGATTTTCGAAGTGGGTGAATATTTGAATGCCAAGAAAAATGATAGTTTTTATAAAAAAAGAAAGGTTATGTTGGTTAGAATTGGGTGGTAAAGGTTAAAAGTAATAAAAACTTTAACTCACCAAATGAACAAGTTGTTAATCCACCTGATAACCAAGATAATGAGTCGTTAACAGATCAAATTGATGAACAATCTTTTGAGTCTTTAAATGAGGTTGTTAATCAAGTAGATGAACAAGTTGTTTCAACGTGTTCATGTTCGTCTGATGATTTATACTCTGATATTGAATATGATGATTTAGAGGAAGTTTTGAATGGAAAAGTGAAACAACCCAAGACCAAGAAGGCTTGGGTTTCCTTGCTTCACTAACTGCTTATTTTTGTAGGGGCTTTCAAGATCCAATGATTCACGTTGGATAATGTATAGTGGAGCCTCTCGACCCATGACTGGAACTCTCCATCTGCTAAAAAATGTTCAATCTATTCGAGGAGGGTATATGGGATTTACAGGAAATCAAGGAGGACAAATTGTTGGAGAAGGGATGTTAACGAATGGGAAAGTAATGTTTGAAAATGTGAACTACATCACTGAGCTTGAGAATAACCTGCTGAGCATATCTCAAATTTGTGACAAAGTCTTCTCAACGCATTTTACAAATCAAGACTGCTTGATTCTCAAGCCTGGTATAAGATTCCAGAAGAGTGGATCTTGATGAAAGCACCAAAAATTATCTTTACGTGCTTAATATGAATGTTGCTTCATCGACACAAGGCATTGTTCAGTGTTTTGTAACCAAAGCATCTGGAAAAGAACCTGTGCTATGGCATCGTCGCATGGGCACATCAATGTTCGGAAAATGAACTATCTTCTTCACAATCAATTGGTTGAAGGAGTGAATCTTAAAGGTTTTCATTTGATTTCTGAATGTTTGAGTTGCAAGAAGGGTAAGCAAAAGAAAAAAAATGCACCCGACAAAAGCTGTCAATACAATCAACTTACCATTTCAGAGGGTTCATATGGACTTATTTGGGTCTGTGAATGATAATAGTATCACCGGGAAATTGTACTGCTTGGTGGTCACTGATGATTACTCACGTTTCTCATGGGCAATGTTTCTTGAATCGAAGGATGAAACGTTTGACAACTTGATGATTATGTTCCAAAAGCTTGAAATGTTATACAACTTCCTAACCCGAAGGATTTGAAGAGACAATGGTACCGAGTTCAGAATCAACCCTATGCTTCAATATTGTAATGACCGGGGTTATTCTTCATGAGTTTAGCGCTCCTTATACACCACAACAATATGGTGTTGCTGAACGAAAAAATCGTACTCTGATTTAAATTGTTAGGGCGATGTTGGCGGATTCAAAGCTACCTGTGAGTTTCTGGTCTGAAGTTTTTGCCTCAGCTTGTTACACTCTTAACCGTGTTCTAACAGTAAAGAAGTATGGCAAAACATGTTTTGAGCTACATAATAGACGTAAGCATACTTTGAAGTAGCTTGAACCTTTCGGATCCCAATGAACTGTTCTGGATCCTGATGGTAAATTTGATGATAAGGCTGTGGAAGGTTTCTTCGTGGGTTATGCTAGTCCTTTAAGAAGAGTATTTTTACCTAGAATCAATTGTATTGTGCAAATACAACATGTGGATTGTCAAATATATGCAACTCCTATACAAAGAAAAGGTGATTCATGGATTTTTGACTATGACAGCTTGTGGAGTTGTTTCTCTTTTCCAGAATAAGTAATTACTAATGAAATGGCCACACTGTTATTTTAACACTATTCTGGTGAAGTTGCTAAAGAAAATGTTGAACAAGAAGTTCAAATCTTTTATGAAGATCCTAAATTGATGATGATGATCATGTGGATGATACTCCGGTAACACCTTCTATTGATGATGATGGTGAAGATTATACTGATGTGATTGTTTCGCTGATTCTGTTGGGTTTTTGCAAGATTATCAAAGTCCATATAACCCATTATATATAAAAACGCAGCAGAATTAAAGTTTTAAATCTTGTTTACCAATACACATAAAACCAGTCTTATGTTAACCCCAATCCAGGATCCAAATACGATTTACATGCTATCAATACAACCATAGGGTGTTAGATTACATACTTTTAAATTTCCAGAAATTTAGAAGGAGATGAAGCTTTGAATGGAGAGTTTCCAATGGAGGAAAACCTCAAGCTTGTATACCCGTTCAAGCTATCCAACAAACCCCCAAATATTGCTAGGATTTTCACTCTTGCAAATCTCCCTTGTGTTCTTCCTCTTGTTCGTCCGAAAAGAGAGAGAAGAGAGAAACTTGTGTGTGTGAGTGAGAAAGAGAGAGTTGTTGTGTTGGTCTTTTTCATACACCACTCACTAATATTGCATGTTATTGAAAACACAAAAGGAGAGAGAGAGAGAGAGAGAGAGAGAGAGAGAGAGAGAGCGTGAGGGAGGGGCCAGCTATTTTGGGGCTTTCCCCACAAAACCCAATTTCATTTTTTTGTTTATTTCCTTTTTAATTACGTACATGTTTTTATCCATATAAATAACTTCTCTCATAATATAAATTATGCACATAATTTATTTATCACACAAGTGAAAATTTTTAGAAAACCAATTTCCAAATATTATAAGTGTTGATATTAATTTACTAGATCGTATTTAATAATAAATATCGTGGTGTTTGTCTAGCTTATTATTGGGTATGACCCGACTTGGATCATAACGTTCTAGCCACACCAACTCAAATATGTGTCTTGGGCAGATCGATTCCAACAATCTCCCACTTGAACAAGATACATAGAAGATTGATGCAAGTAGAAAATAACGCCTAAGAACAGTTTACTACCCTTAATACGCATGACGAAGTGCCATTCAATAACATCATCCTCTTCAAATCCCTTACTTGAAAATGATTTAGGTTAAACTATCATTTATCCTTTTGCCACAAATGTCATGTTAAATCTGAAGACACAGAGTGATCATTCTCTGTTGATTTAACTTATCAGGCCTTAGACATTTGACTATCAATGAATAAGAGAGACAAGTCCCCTATTAACTACATACGTCTCCCACTATCACCTCGCACTATACTTGAGCTTAGCCTTATGTATTGACATATTTCAGAGCAGCGAAGAATTATGTCAAAGTATAATATTTGGTGAACATCAAGACCCAATATGTATCTCAGGTCAGCGGATACTATGATGTTCGCCTTTACTCAAATTTACTTATGACCACAAATCACAAGGATTCCATGTAGTAAAATTTGACGGCGGGTCAGTCGAATATTTATCCCATAAATATCTATGAACCTTGGCGGAAAACCCTTGCTATATTCATACCTTATGAATATCTATCAATCCAAGTTCATAATAGTCTTACTTCACATTTTTTCCCACAAATATGATTGACTACGGAAGTTTAGAATAATTAAATTATTCATGGATTTAAACAGTCTAAAATGGAACATAACTCAAAGTCATAACCACAAACCATAATCATATGATTGAGTCAAAATAACAAATGTTCCGATATCCAAATACAAAATTAGATCAAATCCAATCACTAGAATATCGAAGTCCTAAGGCACAAGTATGACCTTCATGCTTTGGCCTTTCTAGGAGCTTCGTGAGTGGATCTGCAATGTTTTGATCAATGTGAACTTTGCGAATACATATCTTTCCTTTTTCTACTTCATCCCTTATGTAGTTGAATCTCCACTCAATGTGCCTTGTCTTTTGACGTGCAAAGGGCTCTTTGATTTGAGCAATCGCACCCTCGTTGTCACAAAAGATTTCTAGAGGGTCCTGAATGGTACGGACTACCCCTAGATCGGCCGCGAACTTTCTAATCCATGAAGCTTGTTGGGTTGCCAATGAGGCGACGATGTATTCCGATTCAGTGGTGGACAGTGCTACCCCATCTTGTTTTGCGCTCTTTCAAGTAAAAACCCCACCATTTAAAACGAAAACATATCCCGATTGTGATCGAGAACTATCTCGATCAGTTTGGAAACTTGCATCCGTGTAACCCTTTACAACGAATTCCTCCTCACCAGAACCATATATTAGAAACATGTTCTTAGTCGTCCTAAGGTATTTCAATATGCTCTTAACCGCCATCCAATGGTTAGTTCCCGGATTTTGTTGGTATCTACTCGTCATGCTCAAAGTGCATGACACATCCGGTCTAGTGCATGTCATGGCATACATGATGGGTCCTATAGCAGATGCATATGGGATTCCATTCATTTTATCTTGCTCATCCTTTGAGCTTGGACATTGAGATGCACTCAATATTGTTCCTCTTTGAATATGTACCAAACCTTTCTTAGAGTTGTCCATCTTGAACCTTTTCAAGATTTTGTCAATGTATGCACTTTGATTTAAACCTATCAATCGCCTTGATCTATCCCTATAGATCCTTATTCCCAGAATATTGGCGGCTTCACCGAGATCCTTGATGGAGAAACAACTTCCAAGCCAGGCTTTTACACCTTCCAAGGTTGGAATGTCATTTCTAAATAGTAGTATGTCATCGACATATAATACCGGAAATGTAATGATTCTCCCACTATTTTTCTTATACACACAAGCTTCATCAGCGTTTTTGATGAATCCAAATTTCTTAACTTCATTATCAAAATGGTGATTCAAACTTCTAGATGCTTGTTTCAATCCATAGATTGACTTCTTTAACTTGCATACTTTATTAGGGTGTTGTGGATCGACAAAACCATCAAGCTGAACAGTATAAACATCTTCCTTAAGTTGTCCATTTAGAAAAGGGGTTTTCACATCCATTTGCCAAATCTCATAGTCATAATATGCGGCTATGGCAAACAGTATCATAATAGACTTTAGCATCGCCACAAGCGAGAGAGTTTCATCATAATCAACCCCTTGAGTTTTAGTGAAACCTTTTGCTACAAGTCTAGCTTTATAAGTATCCAAGTTTCCATGCATATCAGTTTTCTTCTTGAAAACTCACTTACTTCCAACCAGTTTGGAATTAAGAGGTGGTGTAACCAAGTCCCATACTTGGCTGTCATGCATGGATTCCATCTCAACGTTCATGGCTTTAAGCCATTTATCTTAATCAGATTGTGACATTTCATCATGGTATGTGGTTGGTTCATCCAAATCCACCACATAGCATCCATCTACGAAAAATCCATATCTTTCGGGTGGAGTGCTAATTCTACCAGATTTGTGAACGTTTTGTGTGTCTTGATCAACCGTTTGATCATTCTCAACAACCTCTTGTTGATTGCTAGTGTCAACCAAACGTGTATCGGCTTGTGGTTCTAGATCCTCCTCGAGTTCCATAGTTCTACTAGTTCCTTCCATAAGGAACTTTCTTTCCTAGAAGTCTGCCTTTCGAGCAACAAACACCTTTTGCTCGTTTGGATTGTTGAAATAATATCCCATAGAATCTTTGGGATATCCTACAAAGATACACTTAGTGGATCGGCTTTCAAGTTTTTTTTGGGTGTTGTTCTTGACATAAGCCACACAACCCATACCTTTAAATATGATAATGATGGAACCCTTCCATGCCATATTTCAAAAGGTGTCCTTTCACTTTCTTGGTTGGTGCCATATTTAGAATACGGGCTGCGAATATCAATGTGAAACTCCAAAATGATAGAGATAATGTGCTTCTAGCCATCATAGATCAAACCATATCCAATAGAGTTCGTTTCCTCCTTTCGGATACACCATTATGTTGCGGTGTTCCAGGTGGAGTAAGTTGTGAGATGATCCCCCAACTCCTAAGATGATCTAGAAAAGCATCATTGAGGTATTCACCTCCTCTATCGGAACGAAGTACTTTGATTGTTTTATTGAGTTGATTTTGTATTTCAGTTTGGAAGACATTGAACATTTCAAAGCCTTCATCTTTGTGTCTTAACAAAAACACATACCCATAGCGACTATAATCGTTGGTAAAGGTAATGAAGTATCTTTCACCATTCCTAATCATTGTCCTAAAAGGACCACTAAAGGGCTCCTTGGTCATCTTTCCCAATAAAACAAGATTCACACTTATCAAATGAATCATATTTTGATTCCAAAAGACCATTCTTTTGAAGTGTATGAATGTGATCCTTGTTTATGTGACCAAGGCGACAATGCCAAAGAAAAGTCTTACTCAAATCCAATTTGAGTCCTTTGGTGCTAGTTTGGTACAACGAGTTATCAATGGATGTATTATCATGAACTAATTCATAAATGCCATTAGACGGCATTGCCTTAAAATAAAAGACATTATTCATGAAAACATAAATACCATAGTTTACAAACTTTAATTCATAACCAAATTGTCTTAACAAAGAAACCGAGATAATATTCCTAGTCAAACTAGGAGAATACAAAATGTTTTTCAAAATAACTTCCATACCATTTGGAAGCTTCAAAACATAATCTCCTCGGGCTTGGACGTCAACCGTTGCTCCATTGCCTATGATGAGACTTATATCTCCTTTCTTATAATCACTTCTTCTTTTGAACCCCTGCAATGAATTGCATATATGAGTTCCACATCCAGTATCCAATACCCATGTGTTAGAAGAAATAATATGACGATCAATATGGATCATGAAAGTTGTACCTAAGGTTTTCCCCGCATCCCTCTTAGCTTTCAACTCCTTGAGATTGGTTGGACAATTTCTCATCCAATGGCCTATCTCACCACAACCAAAGCACGGATCCTCAGCGCTAACCTTTAGCTTCTTAGGTTTGGGTTCCGCCTTTGCCTTTCCATTGAACCTTCCCTTGACTTGCCCTTTACCACTAGAAACCTTTGCTTTGTGTTCCGGGTGACGCCTCTTCTTCAAGCCACCTTCATTGATCGTAAGAACTGGTAAAACCTTTTTACCCATCCAGGCTTCGGCTGTTTTGAGCATTGCGTGAAGCTCACCAATAATCGTGTCCCATCCATTCACTTTATAATTCATAAAAAATGTCTCAAACCTTTTAGTTAAGCCGTTAAGGATCATATATGTGGCTAAATATTTTGAGACGAGACAGTTAAGTCGTTCAAGCCGATCATTGTGGCTTTTCATCTTAAGAACATAATGAAACGCTCGAACCTTTTCGAAGCGTTCCACCCTAGTTTGAGTAAGGAACATTTCCTTAAGCTGGGTGATCAGTTCATATGCCCCATGATTCTCGAAATCCTTTTGGATCTCCGGAATCATTGTTCCCAACATGAGGCAAGAAACTTGCAACGAATCCTCGGTGTATTTTAACCAATCATTGTAGGCATCCAAGTCATTAACATCAGGGTCATCAGAAATAGGATTGTCCAAAATATAGGATTTCTTTTCTTGCTTGAGACTAATTCTCAAGTTTCGATACCAATCCATAAAGTTTTTGTAATTCATACAATCCTTATCTAGAATGGATCTCAGTGACAAATTATGCACAGGTGGGATAATTCCTTTAGGGGGGTTGTTTGTGGCCATCTATAAATTACACAAAGCTCAATTTTATTATTTTCGATATCATTAATAAACTTTAATCTTTAATACCCTTTAATGTCTCCAAGACAATTAATGATTAAAATATAGAACCCAACGTTACATTTAAATAGCAGTTAGGTGACCTTTATCCTACTATTCAAATTAACAAGGTAGTCAACGTTTGACGATTGCAACCCTTTGCAACTTCTAGTTTTATAGGATCGGTTAAACATCATATGTTTAGTTGGCATGTTTAATCCCATCAACACCTTTGTACGCCATGCATCGGTGAACCTATTCACAGGGTTTCCAAATCAAGTCGTCCTACTTATACACAAGTGTGACTTTACACATATATGTGGTTAGGTGACCTTTATCCCACAGATATTGTAAATCCACCTTAAACTCACAAGTTCCCTTTAATGCGGTTAGGTAACCTTTATCCAACATCAAGTTCTCAAGTGATTAGAGTGTTGTATAAAAGGATGGTGTTCAACTCGTTTCAAAAGGGGATTTAAGTTTTCTAAATTCTAGATTGGAAAACCTTTTATGTACCTTCCATTTTCATGCATTCAAATGTATGGTACCTCTTGAAAACCAATTTTCATAATTCTTTTAATAAAATCCATTTTTTTATGAAATCATTAATAGGTAATGAAACTGATTTATTACATAATAATTTCTAAGGAATCATTTCTATGCAAGTTATTGATTCCAATTGTTAATATACATATCCAAATATGATAAAACAAAACATAAATCAACCATACAAGCATAAATAATAAACACAAGTCCATAACCATAGCCACATAAAACTGACAACACTTGTTGACCGAAACAAGTTTGTCATAAGGACTCTCTAGAGGAACGAGCATGACACAAGGTATGTGATGGTGAACTCCCACTTGACCCCGCATCCATATGCTTCAAGTGTCCACCTCTTGTTGTGATCCTTTCTCTTTATTTGGGCTTACATTTGGGCTCCAACTATAGCTCCTTGCTTCCATGGGCCTCTTTTGGGCTTGGGCCATTGGGCTTAAATCCCATAGTGGACTATTAGGTCCAATAAGGCCCAAAACCAAAATGGTATTGTGGTTGCATCTTCTTTTACAAAATATATCCTAATACAATTTTCTAGTAAAAGAAATAAAACTATCCTACTTATTATTACAGACCAATTTGAAATAAATAAATAGATTACAAACCCGATTGAAAGAATATTACAACCAAATTCAATAAATCACAACACATCACACAACATACACAAGGTCATGGATAGGTTATGAACATCCAAGCAATCACGTCAACCCTTTTACCAGAATGGTTACCCTTTAACCTTTGAGTTCTCGGCTAAAAGATCAAAGTTTCAGAGTTTTCGGCCCGAAGATTTCGGTCAGCCGAGAACATGGAGTTCTCGGCCAAGACCGAGAACATGGAGTTCTTGTCCAACAACCAAGAACCATGGTTTCCAACCATGAGTTCTCGGCCAAACCGAAAACGGGTTTTGAGATGTTTTCGGTATGACCGAAAACCTTGGTTTCCAGCCAAGAGTTTTCGGCCAGAGCTGAAAAAATAGATTTTGTCCAAACAAAATTCCATCATCCAAATGATTCAGTTTTTCCAGATTTCCACATGCATGTGTGGAATCTTGAAAAACCAAGGGGCAACCAAATACCTAAAGTGTTTGGCCAATATGGTAAAAATACCATGAAACGCGAATACCTTATATCCCATTTTGAAGCATGTAATCGTATAAGCGGCTCTTGATGCCATTGTTGGGTTTTTGCAAGATTATCAAAGTCCATATAACCCATTATATGTAAAAACGTAACGGAATTAAAGTTTTAAATCTTGTTTACCAATACACATAAAACCCGTTTTATGTTAAACCAATCCAGGATCCAAATACGATTTACATGCTATCAACACAACCATAGGGTGTTAGATTACATACCTTTAAATTTCCAGAAATTTCGAAGGAGATGAAGCTTTGAATGGCGATTATCCAATGGAGGAAAACCTCAAGCTTGTATACCCGTTCAATCTATTCAACAAACACCCAAATATTGCTAGGATTTTCACTCTTGCAAATCTCCCTTGTGTTCTTCCTCTTGTTCGGCCGAAAAGAGAGAGAAGAGAGAAACTTATGTGTGAGAGAGAGAAAGAGAGAGTTGTTGTGTTGGTCTTTTTCATACACCACTCACCAATCTTACATGTTATTGAAAACAGAAAAGGAGAGAGAGAATGAGGGAGGGGCTGGCCATTTTCGGGCTTTTCTTCCCAAAACCCAATTTCATTTTTTTTGTTTATTTCCTTTTTAATTACATACATGTTATTAATCCATATAAATAACTTCTCTCATAATATAAATTATCCACATAATTTATTTATCATAAAAGTGAAAATATTTAGAAAACCAATTTCCAAATATTATAAGTGTTGATATTTATTTAATAGATCGTATATAATAATAAATATTGTGGTGTTTGTCTAGCTTGTTATTCCGTATGACCCGACTTGGATCATAACGTACTAGCCACACCAACTCAGATATGTGTCTTGGGCATATCGATTTCAATAGATTCAACCTGATATTGTTGTTTCTGATCCTGTTGCTACTATGTCTGTGCTTTCTGATGAAAATGTCACGAATCTTCCAAATGATCTGATAGTTCCTGATGAGGTTATGCCTCGAACTTTATCATATCACCCGGAAGATAATATCATTAGAGATCTTAATTTTGGTGTTTGTACTTGAAGCCTAGTTGACCAAAGCCTGAGTTTTTACTATTCTCAAGTTGCTCCTCTTCATAATCAATTCTCATATAAATGTTTCATTTCACAAATTGAACCAAAGATATACAAACAAGCTTTGACTGAAGAAAGTTGGGTCAATGCAATGCAAGAAGAATTATTGCAATTTGAAAAGCTTGGGGTATGGAAACTTGTTAATCAACCAGATAACAAACGATGCATTAATACCAAGTGGGTTTTCAAGTGAAAAAGAGACGAAAATGGTATAATTATCATAAACAAAGCTCGATTAGTGGTTCTGGGATATAATCAAAAAGAAGCAATTGATTTCAACGAAGTCTACGCTTCCGTTGCTAGACTTGAGGCAACTAGAATTTTCTTATCCTTTTCATCTTGGAAGGGATTCAAGGTTTACCAGTTGGATGTTAAGTCTGCTTTCCTGAACAGTAAATTGGGTGAAGAAGTCTTTGTAGGACAACCACCGGGGTTTGTCGATCCTATTCACAAAGACAAGTGTACCTGCTCGACAAAGCTCTTTATCGTCTACACCAAGCCCCAAGAGTATGGTATGACACGTTGTCTCAACATCTGTTAGACATTGGCTTTGTTTGTGGCACCGTTAACTGTAAACTCTTTACTAAGGAAGTAGATGGTCATTTGCTGATAGTCCTGTTTTATGTGGACAAAAACATTTTTGGGTCAAAGAATGATGTTCTATGCAAAAATTTTGAGGAGGTTATGAAGTCAAAATTTGAAATGAGCGCTATGGGAGAGTTGAAATTTTCCAAGGATTGCAATTAGAACAAGATTCTGATGGGATATTTATTCACTAGACAAAAATATGTTATTGATATCCTTGAAAAGTTCAACATGGCTGACTCATCGCTGAGTAGCACTCCTATTCCAGTTAATCTTGGAATTGGTCCTGATCTCACCAAGGAGAAGATCGATTAAACACTCTACCGTTCTATGATTGGTTCCCCCATGTATCTTACTACTTCTAGGGCATGCATCATGTATCCGACTTGTCTTTGTGCCCAATATCAATCCAGACCTAGGGTCTCTCACCTAACGTTGGTGAAGCGGAAACTTCGGTATCTTAAGGTGAATCCAGGGATCGGTCTTTGGTATCCTCGAGATGATTTATTTAAGATGAGAGTAAATTCTGATTCTGACAATGGTAGCTGCAAGCTGAATGCCAAATCTACCACCACTGATTGTCAATTCTTTGGTAGTAGGCTGGTGACATGGCAGTGTAAGAAGCAGACGACTGTGTCGCTATCCACCTATGAAGCTGAATATGTAGCTGCTTCTAGCTGCTGTTCCCAGGTTTTGTGGATACAACAACAAAAGCGCGACTACGGTTTGAATTTTCTTACTACTCCTATTTTTGTAGATAATATTGTTTCCATATCCATAACAAAAAACCCGGTAAGTCACTCGAAAACAAAACATATTGACAGACGGTATCACTTCATCCATGACTGTTACGAGAAGAAGTTGGTTACCATAGATAAAATTCACACCGATGAACAAAAAGCTGATCTTTTTACTAAAGCTTTTGATAAAAACATATTTTTGTATTTGTTGGGGCTTAATGGTATAAAGTCTATGGGCGGTGGGAACGTGAGTGATACCGAGGTTATGGATTCCGACCATTGAGTGTTCACCGATATAACATCCCGTTAGGCTAGTGTTGGGTTAAATGCATATGGGTTATGGACTTGGGTTATGAAGGAAGGAAGGAAAGACCATAGGCTTAAGCCCATGATCCATAAGTATATAAGTCATAATTACCCATTTAATTTCATTTCACACATGTTTCGTACACCATCAAAACACACACTTAAGCTCTCTCTCTAGTTTCTCTCCTTTCTCTAGCTGAATCGAGATAGAAAACCGATCCTGATCCAAGGTAATGATAATATGATATTGTATGAAATCAAATCCGTTAGATTTAGTCACAAAAAGACGAGCCGGCACCTCTAAACCGTTAAAGTCACGAGATCCGGGTGGAATCGGGTATAAACCGAACCTAAGATGAGCTTAGGGGTCACCCTAGCTCAGATCTGGATGGAACGGGATGAAAAACGGTGTAAAACGGTGGAAAACGAGTGAGATCTCGTTTTTCCGGCGAAGTCGCGGTTTTCCGGCGACGGCGGCACCGGAAAACGGCGTAACAGGATAATGAAGATGTCAGAGAATGTCTGATATTCTCTGACCTAACCCTAATTCGTTAAAGGAGAGTTAATGAACTAGGGGTAATTCTTCATGTGAATCGTTAGTGAAAGCTTAACGAACTAGTGTTCAAGTTCGTTAAGAAAAAACAACGAACTAAACCCCAATTCGCTATGACCATTCTTTAAAAGAGATAACGAATTAGAAGGTTCAATTCGTTACATGGACTGATTCGTTATATGGACTGGTTCATTATATGGACTGATTCGTCAAAGGACCAGTTCGCTAGAGGGTCCAATTCGTTACAAGGACCAGTTTGCTAGAGGGTCCAATTCGTTACAAGGACCAGTTCGTTATGATAAGCCATTTCGTTAAAGAACCAAGTAACGAACTAGAAGTTTAATGGAATTACATAATAGTCCCTGGACTTAGAAAAATATTGATTTAATTACAAAGAAGCCCATGAAATTTTAAGTTAGCAAACTAATTAATGATTCAAAATTCTAATGGAAAATGTGTTAAGACTGTTAATAGAAATAAAATTTTCCCATTAATGATTCAGCTCGACCCAGCCAGAGGCTCTGCCCCTTGGACCCTGCAAGGAGTTGCCGCCCCTAGAATCCCGCTGCCAGGGGCGCTGCCCCTGGACCCCCGTTCGTTGAGGGTTATAATTGAACTAGAGACACGATATGGATATTGATAGTAATTAATACGCGTGATTGTTATACAGTTAGTTGCGCACGGCTAAAGAGGGGAATAACCGTAAACGGTGAACGCAACCGCATTGAGGTGAGTTTCTAGCCCCACTTTCTTGTTATGTTTTCGGGGCTGTGTGCCTATTCGATGTGATAGTTAATACACTTACTTTAAGTTGTAAGTGTATGCCTTGTATGATTAATGTATGTTGGTTGCTTGATGGTGCGTGAACGATCACCGCATATTGCATGTACCGCCAGGTGGTAGATAAAGATATGATTAATATATGTATGATTTACGAATGATGTATGTATAATATATATATGATGATGTATGAATGACGTACGAATGATATATGTATGATGTATGAATGATGAAAGTATGATATGTTGACAGTACATGAACGATCTTCGGATATTGCATGTATTGTCAAGGAAAGTATGTAAAGACATGTATGGTATATTTGCACAAAACAAAGGGACCAGACCCTAATAATATCTGTGAGGATAGGAACCATACCCTAATAATATATGTGAGGATAGGGACCAGACCCTAATAATATCTGTGAAGGTAGGGACCAGACCCTAATAATATCTGTGAAGGTAGGGACTAGACCCTTATAATATCTGTGATGTTGGGGACCAGACCCTTATAATATATGTGAGGTAATAGGGCGGAAGGCCCTTAAAGTAGTATGGATAGTTATGCATATAAAGTTAAGTATAAATGATGTACACACCTCCGGGCCTGTGTGAAAGTATGTGAACATATTTTTATGTTTTATGATTAACTAGAACTCACTTAGTGTAGCTGACTATTAGTATGCACGCAGGTGAGTAGGATGAAGCAGCTCGCTTGAGGGGAATACATGGCATGGAATTGAAGATACTGGCATCTTAAGGAAATGCTATGATGTTTTAAAGACTATGTTTTGCTTAATAAATTATTATGTATGTTTGATAAGACAATATTTGTAAGTTATGTAATATATCATGGTTGAAGTTTTATATTCTGCGTAAAGTTTTAATTAACTCTGACAATTGAACAGTGTTTATGAGTAAATCCAACGTCCAAATGTAGGGCACCGGTAACGGGGCCTTACAAACTTGTCGAAGCGTATAGCATCGTAAGATAGACGTGTAGAAATGTGTATCATGATATCTTCTCTAAAATACAACGTGCGGAATCCGTAGTATGGGTGGAAAACGTAATGACATCTCTTTATCTTGTTTATTATATTCATCAATAGCAGCAAAGTACAAAGGAATATGAAAAATATCAATACATGTACTTTTTGGACCCAAAGGTCATAATGGACCAAAGATCCAACGTATACGTCAAGCAAACAACTATTTATAGGCATGGCATAGGCTTATACATCGTATATGTTATACGGCGCATAATTTATGCGTCGTGTTAGGTTATACGTCGTATAACCTATTATACGTTCAAACATAAAAACACATTCCAATCACTGCTATTCTAGTACATGACCTATAACACCTAAGAATAGACATTATGCACTAACAAAGTAAAACAAGAGAAGAAGAGAAAACATAAAGGTGAGCACCTCATGTCCTGCCGTCGCATCCACCATGGAATCTATATGAGGTAACGGGAAAGGATCCTTGAGGCATGCCTTCTTTATATCAGTAAAATCGACACACACCCTCCACTTTCCATTCTTTTTAGAAACAACAACCACATTAGGTATCCATCGAGGATACTTAACTTCTCTGATCAAACCGGCCTTAAGAAGTTTTTCAACTTCTTCTTGTATGATCGCGTTCCTCTTAGAAGAGATTTTCCTTCGCTTCTGATGGACGAGTTTAATAGATAAATCAAGGCGGAGCTTGTGAGTAAATACCTCCTTAGAAATACCTGTCATGTTTGAATGTTTGAAGGCAAACGTAGAGTTTCTTCATTTTAGGAAGGATATCATATCCTCCTCAATTTCGCTAGGGATACTGGATCCTAGGAACACTTTCACATCTGGATCCTCGGGGTCCAAGGATACTTCCTTTAAGTCCTTCTCACGAGCTTCCAGTACGTCCCTAGGATGTTGTTGTGGTTGCTATGCTATCGTTTGCTTGGCTGTCGGCTTTATTGATGAAGAATAATAGTTCTTGGCCTCCACCTGATCACCATCTATCCTCACTACTCCGCAAGGAGTTGGGAGTTTAATGCATTGGTGATAAGTAGAAGCCACCTCCTTCATTCCATGTAACCAAGGCCTGCCTAAAATAACATTGCAACAAGAAAGGTTATCAATAACACAAAATTTTTGGTAAGAATTTAACACTTCGATATATATTGGGAGGTTATATCCCCCAATGTCTTCTTGGTTTCTCCACTGAAACCAACTAGCACTGATGTCCTTGGGATGATCTCGGAGCATGGTATGTTCATCTTCTGAAGAACATCTTGTTGGATGATATTGACCGAGCTCCCACCATCTACCAGGATCCTGCGTACATAATGGTTAGCAATAAATAAAGTGACAATCAAACCGTCGTGATGAGGATCCTGGATGCTTGATTTGTGTTCTTCATCAAAAGAGATCCTTTTGTCGGTCGTCAAAGTGGTGGATATAACCGGTCGTTCCCCATTATCCAACTTAGTTTCCTTGAAAAGTCTCTTAGCTGCGGAGAAGGAACTGCTGCATATGTCTGATCCTCCGGAGATGAAGTTAATCACTTGAGCATCTGGTGGGGGCGGAGTTGCATTTTGAGGAATCTCGTCAAGATCCTGGATCCTGGACTTTTTCCTTCCCAAGAGCTCCTTAAAGTGACCCTTTCTCAGGAGGTATCCAATTACCCTTCATAAACCGATGCAATCATCTGTCATGTAGCCAAAATCCTCATGAAAAGCACACCATTTGGATTTGTCTCTGAAGGTGGTTGACTTTTTTTTCTTTCGGGGCCACCTTGCTTTCTCACCTAGATCCTTCATGGCACAAATTAAACCATGAGTATCAACTAAGAAGAAGTATTCTGAGATGCTTAGGTAGTCTTCATCATAGGCTCCTTCTTCAACCGCTCGGAAGTTCTGATTGTTGAATTTGGAGTAGGGTTTCGAGTTGTTGTTCTTGAACGAGAACCCTTACTTCTTTTTCAGAGGATTCTTTATTTGTTTGACTCCCAGACGATCCTGGATCCTCTTGTCATCTTCCAACCGGATGAATCTGAGTGCCCTGTTTCTGACTTCGTCTAAGGACCTGCAAGGAGTCATCACAAGATCATCATAAAAGGGGGAGCCCCTATGAAGTCCCATCTTGAATGCTTCGGCAGCAGTAGCCATGTCCAGATTAGGGATTTCTAGAGCTTCCCTGCCACACCTTGTAACAAAATACCTAAGGGATTCATCACTAGGTTGGATAACTCGGTATAAATCACTAGTTACCTTCTCAAATTTCCTACTACAGGAAAATTGACTGTTAAACAAGTTAACTATGTGTGAGAAAGAAGTAATGGAAAAGGGAGGAAGACGTAGCAGCCACTATAATGCAGATCCTGTCAGTGTGGATCCGAAACCCTTCTATAAACAAGCTTCCTTAAGTCTTTCAGGAATAGGATTGATCTCCATCCTTTCTTTGTACTGATCTACATGCTCCTTAGGATCAGTGGTCCCATCATAAGTCTTCATGTTGGGGGTCTGGATTCTCTTCGGGATTTCAGCATCACAGATAGGTGGAGCAAATCTGGATAACTTGTGGCTTCCTTCTGGTATCTCGGGAATTGGACGGACCACCCCCGGTACACTGGATATCATATCCTTCAGCTTTTATAGTTCTTTTGCCATATTTTGGTTGATACCTGCATACTGCATGGAACCACGATTAGCATCTAAGGATATAGGATCATAAAAGTTACCTCCTTGCTGGGTGAAGGTTGGCATCCCGGATGAGTAGCTGAGGTAAGAAGCGTCCGCTACAGGGGTCGGTCCACCGGAAGCGATGGTCTGCATGGGGATTATATCTCCTTCATGGACCTTGGATGACCTTTGATGTTGAACCCCTGAGGTTTCTTGATCCTGGAAGAAGGATCTTTGACTAGTGTTAAAGGATCCTAACGGTTGAGAGTTGAAGGATCCTTGAAGATACAGTCCTGAGGATCCTGGTTGAAGGATTGACCCATGAATCCCGGTTGAAGGATAGATGATTCTTGCTGGATATATGAGGATCATTGAGTTTGCTGACCCATGGACTCTTGTTGAAGGATAGATGATCCTGGCTTAAACAGTGAGTATCCTTGAGTCTGTGGACCCATGGACCCTTGTTGAAGGATAGATGATCCTTGAGTAAACTGAGCCAAGGATCTTGGAGTGGTGAAATCCAGCATCCTAGGCATCAAGGGAGTGTGATCCTCCGCTGGCCACTTAGTCTTCTTGAGATCTTCTATCTCACGAATGATCCTCGGGTTGGTCTTGGTTTGCTGCTCCATATATGCTTTGACCTGCGAAAACATATTAGAAACATAATTGTTAGCATTAATCACCCGAGTCGCAGTAGTGGTTCTTGAGCTCTGGAAGACTGGCAGCTGTGTCTTGCTTCCAGCAGCAGTAGGCCGTGGTGCTCCCGTAATTGGCGGAGGCATCGGCGGAAAAGTCCTTGATGAGAGAGGAACCGAAGATGGCATGGTTGATGAAGCAGAGGTTGATTGAGAGGCCATTGATAGTGATATGGGAATGAAAAGGTTGAAAATGATAAGGTATTTTCTGGATTATAGCACCAATTGCCCCACGGTGGGCGCCAAATTGTTTTGAACAAAAATCAGCTAAGGATAATGTATCCAAATCCGTCAATGTGAGGTCCAGTGCTATGATGACAATAACAATTATATGAACGAAATGGAATGAACACGGTGATTTGTTGCGAGGAAAAATCTTTTGACCTTGTTCAGATCAAAAGAAAAAAACCCCCGGGTGATGACAACTTGTCGATCACCAATTTATTAATCACAAAAAGGTTACAAATGTTTTGGAGATTACGATCGATGTTACAACGAATGCTAATTTTTAAAGAGAAAAACGAGTTCTGCTCTGAGTGTGTGTGTATACAAGTGATGAATGAATGACCTAGTTGATCATAAACTCAGTATAAAAAGAAAAGAAAAATATCTAATAACTAATCTCCTAAAAAATCCACAACTCTTCCACTAGCCACTCCCATATCTTTGACCACGTGCATAAAGGAGTCTTGTAGCGAAAGTTCAGGCAGACTTGGTCCTTGGAGCCGTTATATCTATCAAATATTGATCTGCACATAGAAATAATCGTCAACAATACCAATTACTGAGGATCCTTGATCCTGACATAGCTCTGGAACTCTTCAGAAGGATAATTGATCCAGACACGTCTTCAAGAATAACAGATCCTCAGTACTCAATTATTTGTGACTCAACAAGAAGTCCTATAAATCTGCCATTATCCCCACTAAACGTGTTACAACATTCGACCACGTGCCATATCTTCTTGACTGCAAGTTAGTGGATAGACTAAGTCTTCTAACTGTTACACCTGCTAAATACAAGACTACACATGAGAACAACCGTTAATTAGTAATAAGTACTGAGGACCCTTGATCCTGATATATGATCTGGAATACATGCTAAGGATAACTGATCCAGACATATGCCAGGATAACGTATCCACATTGTCAAATTTTTGTGCCCTAACATGCGTGATCCTGATATATGATCTGGAATACATGCTAAGGATAACTGATCCAGACATATGCCAGGATAACGTATCCACATTGTCAAATTTTTGTGCCCTAACATGCTTGAAAAACAATCACTCAAATAGCTCGTTCAAAAACAAGCCAGCTTATTCAACTCCTTTACAAACCGAGCCAGCTTGAAAAAACTAGCTCAAAACCGGCTCATCCACAAACCGACCAAATTCATTTGGCTCATTTACAAACCAATTTTAGAACATAATCCACTTCACAAAAAATAAAAAAAAAATAAAAGAAAGAACTTCTCTTTAGGAACGGTTTTATTAATCTAAAGAAGGGTCAGTTTAGACCAAAATAGTCAAAATTATACAAAATGTATAGCGGAGTCTCTAAAAGACAGCATTGACTTCTTCGTCATGATGTACCTAAAGTTTTGAAAAAATACGGTTTTTTACTTTTGGCCTGCCATAGCCCTTTAGAAAGTATTTACTGTTGTAAGTTGCCACAACTAAACGTTCATCAATTTGACACCCAGATTCAACGCAAAGTTCATCCGTTTAGGAAATAATAGATAATGATGTGCAATAGTGATTGAAATAATGTTAAAATTACCTCAAAAATACTCACGGAGCTGAGACTCAAAGTTTTCGACGAACTGCGATTTCTGACTTTTCTTCAGCAACTACAAGTATATAGCATCAGAATGCTCTGTATCTAAAATCCACCCGTTTCAATAGTCCAACACCCCTTTGGTTACATGAACAAAAGAACCCCTTAATATTAATTTCTAAATGACAAAATTGACAATATGAACAAAATTAATGCAAAAAAAATAATAATGACTTACAAGCAGGGGCAAACGGTATTACACTTTTGTAAGTAAACTACAAATACCCTTAGTGTGAAACCATGGCATGCAGATTGCTGCAGTAGCTGCTGCACCGCAACTAAACCGGCCTCTAGTACCACCATCCTTGAGCCGGTCTCGGGCAGTCCCAAAGAGCAATTCAGGTAGAAATTGAATGAACAATAATTGAACTGAGTATCAAACTCGATAAGTAAATCTCAGGCTCATTTATTAACTGAGCTTATATTTAGGCTCGAGTTGAGCCTAAGCTCATTTAACAAAGAAAAGCTCTAATTCGGGGATTCGACTCATTATCATTTATTTTATTTTATCATTATTCTAATATATACTTATTATTATGCAAACATATACTTAAAATTATATAAAACTATATAAATATTGCCTCATACATATGTATTTTAGAGCTGAGGGTCTCTCTGGAAGCCACCTCTCTATCCCTTTGGATAGAGGTACGGTGTGCCTATATCACACCTCCCAGACCCTACTTATAGCTTTGCTATTGGTTGGAGTTCACTGGGTATGCTTGATTGATTGATTGATTGATTGATTGATATTGGGCTCGCAAACCTACTAAAAAAACGGAAACATAACCGCACCTTCTTCAAACCATGCATAAAAACGAATAAACCAAAGTTAAGATCGCCTAAAGTTAAGATCAGTATAATTCTCATTATACCATCGACATATGCCCCAAACATCATGACTCATGATAGTTGCAGAAGTGCCAACTTTTAGACTTTTAAATCCATCACCAGCTGCATCAATTAATTCTACACCTATCATTTTTCATAACTTTAATCAAATTTTAAAAACCAAAATGCACCAAAGAAAAGGTCCATGGACTACGAAATACTAATAGAATTTCAAATAACACAAAAAAAGCCTAAATATGATTTGTTAAAACCATATAATGTACCATCAAATTCAGACCAGATTTCAGAAACTAACCTATAAATAATTTTTAGTTCTTAAAACAAATTTGTCTGTCATGTACTTTAAATCAACATTCAAAACAATATTATATGTTTTAATTTTTGTTGACCTGTGTTTATATTAAAAGAAGATATAAACCAAACATGTCTATATTTAGTTTCGAATTTAGAGATGTACGCATTATAACTGCGAGCCTCAAGGAGTAACAACCACTACTCTGCAACCTGAAACATATCCTAGATTGAAAATATTTGTGCATAGATTGCTTGAATCAATTAAAATCTTCATAAACTCATCCAACTCTGAACGTTTTGAATGAGTTTACTGAAAATGAAATTTAAAAGTCGAGGTAAAAAGTTGGCACTCTATTAAACGTTAAAACACCACTTAATATTATTATTTTATAAAACTAACTGATTTCATACAGGAATGTATATTATTAGTTGTGTCAGTTTTTAGCTATTACCTCTCCTGCCCTCCATATTACATCTTTTGAAATAAGCTTTGAGACTACTTTGAAATTTAACCAACAAAATTGTTGTTTATGGTAGCAGAATAATTAGTGGTGTGTGGTTAATATTAAACACAATATATAACAAATTGATAATTTAATATTAACCTTATTATAGACACGTAGTAAAAGTAACAAAGCTTTGTAAATGTTACCTTTGAACTTGTGAACTAAATCGAGGCCATCAAAATCACGAACATGTGAATCTGCGGATGTAACAAGCACTTCTGATGCAGTACCAGGAACAAAACGTAAAGGTTCAACTTTGGCACGACAAAAAGAATCCTCTTTGTTTCCTTGCACCTAATCATACTGACGATTTTTACGTAAATCAATCAACTTTTCTTGTTTTCTCGTTTGCACAATCTGTTTCAAAACCACTTAAAGTAATAAAAAACTACAAAAATATTGTTTTCCCATCTTTTCTTGCACTCTTTTGGGATCAAACTGCTCGCCTTTAGTAAAAATATCAAAAGCATATTAGTATGACAATGCTGAAACCAAGATGATTAGGAGAAGATAGTTAACTAAAACAACATTAAAAATTAAGAGCCAAAGTTTTAGCCCTAATTTTAGCATATATTCCAGCCGCACCGTCACCAACTAACCTATTTCATCAAATTATACACGAAAGTTAGGTTTTCTTTAATGTAATTTGAGGAAAGAGTAAAGGAATTACCTGCATAGAATCGGAGAAGGCAACGTTTTGGATTCTAGATCGACACCGCCAACAAAACCAACTATTGTTCGATAATATAATATTGATGAGAGCAATAGTAGCCTAAGATATAGAAAGAGTAGCGGCTGAATATTTTAGGGTTTCGCGTGTGAAGATGACACGGAATTGAGGAGGGTTTGAAACTTGAATCATCTTTCTTTTAGGGTTGTATAACGGAGTCTATGTTAAAGATATACTTACCATTCAATTAGAAGGTTGTCTGATTGATGCTCACAAAAGTATTGTCCACAAAAAATTGAAAGAAACGGTTTGAAGTTTGTGGTGAGCAGTGAGTGATTTCAGAATGGAGGTGTTACTTTCAGAAGTTAGAGGTTCATTTCAATAAGTGATAGAAATTAGATAGAGAGTATGTCCAGATCTAGATTTGAAATTTAAATTTTGATTGAATGAATTCTTCTTGCACGCTTCATCTGATGATGTTGAGGAGTTGAAAAGGGGTTTCAAGAGTGAATGCAATAACCAGTTGAACACTATGCATCACTGATTGTAAAATCATATATAATTAAGAGTTTTTTGGTCAAATGATCATTCTATCCTTCTTATATTTATTTTAATATATATATATATATATATGTGATGGTTTAAGAGAGAAATGATATTACTGCGGGAAATGCAAGAAATTAATATGAGCCACTAGTTTTATTTTAGGTTTAAAAAGCTTAAAGGTAAATTAAGAAACTATAAATGCATTATCTCTCTTTAATTATTATAATTAATAAATCACAATAGTTTTATATTCAATTAATATAACTAATCAAATTACTACAATTGAAAAAAATTAAGAATTCATTCATTTTTATAACTTATTTTTTGTCTTTTAAATTTTATCCTACACAAGTATAATTTATTCATATTTTAATTTTTTTTTATCTAAAACCAATTTATTCCAACTCAATATATTAATATATATCAACAGGTAGTTATATTGTGATAAATAATACAAAAAACTATTTTCACGTGTTTGCATTATATATTAACAAAAAAATATACGCAACCTACACAAAAACATATAGCATACACTTATTCTGGGAATAAGAAAACATATAACCTCCAAACAAAATTCATCATCAATAAAATACACACGCACACGAAAACATATAACCTACACACGAAAAGCATATATCCTACACACAAAAATTTTATCCTACACAAATACATTTTATTCATACACTAAAATTTATTTCTATATAAAACCAATTTCTTCCAACTGAACTTGTTTATATCAATCAGCACGTAGTTATATTGTGATGAATAATACAAAAAACTGTCTTACACATGTTTGCATTAAATGTGAAATATATAACGTACACAAAATCATATAACTCACACTTGTTCTAAGAATAAGAAAACATAAAAACATATAACCTACACACGTGTAGGATATGTGTATCTTTGTGTAGTTTATATAATTGTTGATGTCGAATTAAGTATGTAAGTTTTATGTTGTACGTTTTTATTGATCAAAACAAGTGTAGGTTATATAATTCTATGTAGGTTATATATTTATTGTTCACATTTAATAGTAATTAAATCACATATATATAATTTACTATAAACGATTACAATAAAGTGGCAGGCAAACGGACAACAAGCTGCGCCGCAACCCCCTTTTGAATAGCAAAACCAATCCTGCTAAAAACGAAGCTTTGGGACCTAGAACCTGAAGAGGTTCCATTTAAGGCACGTTGAACCCTACTCAAAAATTTCGCAGCTTCTGGAGCCAGAAAACCAAATGTATCAAAGGCACAATTGTATGACATTTTTTTATTATTTATGACAATAGTTTTTCTAGATATATCAATTAAAAAATATATATTATGTTTTGATATTTATTGTTAGAAATTACGCGCTGATATTTTCTAATAAATTGAGTGGAAATAAAGTGTTTTTTTAATATAAAGAACTAGTATTATATGAATAAATTGTATTTTTGTTGAATAAAATGAAGAGAATGTAAATAAATTATAAAACTAAATTAGTGTTTTTATCTTTTTAATTATTATAGTTAAGTTAGGTAGATATAACAATTAGAGAGAAATTTATTATAGTTATATTAGTTGTATTAATTGAAGAGAGAGAGAGTGCATTTACTGATGCATTTACATATTTTTAATTTATCTTTAAGCTTTTAAAACCTAAAATAAACTTAGTGGCTCATAATCATTTTTGGCATTTCCCACAGTATTATCATTTCTCTCTTGAATTTAAACATATATATATTACCAACCAATCATAATACGAGAAGCGTGAAAAATAAATCCAACCAATCATAATTTTCTTTTTCCTTTTTGATTTATTTTATTACAGAGGTATATTAGTAAACTATGTTTTTAATATTTTTGGTAACTAACATTAATTTATTTTGAAGACAACTACATAATTAATTTTTAATTATTGTTTTTATATATAACATAATTTAATATTTTCACATTATGATAATCATTAGCCAACATCAAATTCTAACCAACCTTTCTTTTTTTACGAATTTATGTAATTAATAAATATGATTATGATTTAGCAATCCTACATAGACCAGCCAACATTAACATATTACCTACACAGTTTAAAACTCAAGAAGTAATTATAAAGAATGCCTTTTATTATCGTTCATATACTCAACCAAATCCTGAAAATTATATACAAAGTTTACCTCATGAATACACAATAACTTAAATAGTTGTACAAACTTGTCACCCACGGTTTCACAAAGACGTTAAGCGAATAATACAAAATATTTGTTTGGTAATTACTTAAGCATGACAAAGCCATTTAACAAAACATCAGTTTCCTTACAAGTTATTATAAACAAAACACTAGGCCTGATAAGTGATTTCAGACCATTCAACAGACAAGTCATTTGCTGCATATTTTTTCACTGACAAAATAGTCAACCTAAAATGCGTAGCTCAATATATTTTTTTTAACTTTTTAGTATTTATGTATAAACTGAGTATTCTCCCTTTTTCCGAGTAAGCTTCAAATGTCAAAATTATGTCATTTTGTTTCCACACTAAAAAAAGAGGAAGCAAATATAAATACACATTAAACATTAATTATTGTAAGAAAGATGAAGCATGTACTTACACGTTCTACACTTGTTTATAATATCACCTACACTAGTCATCATGTTATTCAAAATGTAAAGATTAGGAACTTGATTTCTTTAATGGTAGTGTGGGGATTTTCCTACACATACACACAACCATATCATTACACTCACCATACAATTAGTCATGCTACACATATGAAACCAGTATATCCCTACATGACCATTCATATCCCTCAATACATGCAAATATATATAAACAAAAATTCAAACATATGAAACCAATATATCTCAATACGACCACTCATATACCTATACAACCTACACATAACATAGACTAATCATACGGCCTACGCATAAACATACAAATTATTACACTCTCCAAAAAATTACTTTGTTTTCAGACAATATTACACAATCTACACACAGTAGAATATGGACTCAAAATTAACACCTACACAACAAATAACAAAAGTATTATGTCCTACGCAACAAAAAACAGTTGCAGATCGACATTATATCCTTCACAATAATATCATCAAATATACATCCTTTGTATGAAGCTAATTCTTAAATCCTACATAACCATCAAACATACATCCTACACAAGGATATATGTGTAGTTTGGATGGTAGAATTCACCATCCATAGAGTATTTTATTAACACAAAATTAGCCATAAAGTAGAATTCACCATCCACAACTTTGGGTAGTAGAATCGATAATGTGCAGTTTAATAATGTTCAGCTTTAGAATGTGATAATGTGCAGTTTAAAACTTGATAATGTATGCAATAGTGTAAATCATTCTGCATATTATCATACATAAACACAAAATTACACATTACACTACCATAAAACAGACGCATACACTTAATCCAAAACAATCTATACAAATAAAATGCATTATAATTTCATCTACACAGGAAAAGTCACCTACATTTACCTTAGTTGTAAACTAAACATCCGAATGCATATACATTACACATCATACAAGTATCCCTACACATCACGTGCATACGATATTTATTCCCCAAGGTAATACGAAGTCACTTGCAATAAGATAAACAATATTTTATTCTCTGATATGAAGCTTAAAGACAACACCAAAATCAAAGTTTAACCACAAAAAACAATGCAGTTGGAATAATCAAATTAGGTTTTTTACTAAAGTGATGTAGGTATATGGACTTCTAATTAGGGTTCTTCATACAATTAAATCATCAAAATAAGATAAATCGATCAAGAACAAAACACCAACCTTCACAATCGACGCTTCCTACTCCCGGCACGAGGTAGGGTTCAAGCAAGAAACACCCCCTTTATATAAATTTGATGATTGATCTTCAAATGCTTAATGAAGATAGCATGAATCAATAACTAATTTGTGAAGATTGTATTGCAGTGTGTTAGTTTAGGGAATTTGGTATCTCAGACTCTGGTGATGAAAGCGTGAATTAAAGGATTCTGATTGATAATGGTACGTTTCAACATTTTCTTATAAGAATAAAATTACAGGACTGCCCTTTTCTTATAAAAACAAATCCCCTTATTTACAAAAATGCCATAATGAATGTAGGCCTTATAGTAATCTTAATCAATGGTTAATAATTACTTCTCGCAATTTGATGTAACACAAAGTGTACACCTTTTAGTGACAAATTATCCTCTTATTTTGGTAAAACTCCAGGCAAATTTGTTGTATTCGATACTTATTTGAGTTATTTATGAATTTGCAGGTCCGGGCGCCCGCCCGACGAAGAAACGACGAAACGATGGCGTTTTTCAGACAAAAATCAAGAATCTGCCAAAAGTGCATGACCATGCTAAGAAAGTGCATGACCATGTAGAGAGCAGGTGCATGAACATACTAAGGAATTGTATGGTCATGCTGAGCAACTGCACCATCATGCACTTTATGGGCATGATGGTGCACTTTTATCGAAACCCGTGCACATCTGATACCGTGCAAAAGTGCAAGACCACGCTAGGAAAGTGCATGACCATGCTCTTAAACGGCACCATCATGCGCCTTATGTGCATGACGGTGCCACTTTATTGGAACCCGTGCACATCTACTATCGTGCCAAAAGTGAAACTGCACCATCATGCACTTTTTGTGCATCATCATGCACTTCCGAGGGCACGGGCCCATGCACTATCCGATGCCGAGGACAAGACACATTAATTTTGAAAGTGCACTAGCTAGTGCCGGAAATGCACGACCATGCACTTTTGGTGCATGACCGTGCACTTTTTTGGAACCTGCAACTCTGAGCAGCCGAAAGTGAAAGTTTGACTTACCCAAAATAGTGCACGACCATGCGCTTTTTGTGCATGACCGTGCACTTTGTCTAGAAGCTTATAAACACTTATTTTCACTTCATTTTGGTGTGTGGAGCCTTGGTGATTCTCTCTCAACCCTTGAAAATTAGTTTATGTGTTCCTTGAGAGTTTGAAGGCTTCCACCATCCTCAAGATCCATCATTCCATTCTTCAGTCCTTGCTTGATCTTAGTTTTCATTCCTTTGTTCTTGAACATGTTTTGTAAGCTTATTTCTAGTTTGATTGTAGTTGTATTAAGCCTTATGGGCTAATTACTTTTGCTATCTAGACAATGTTGAAACTCTTATTAATGTGATATATTATCTATGCATGATTTTAGTAAAGTGGTTTTCTTTCAAGAATATGGTTGAATTTATAAGTTGATATTGATGGTGTTCATGCTTGTTATGTTACATAACCTTGTTAGTTTTGCAAATGTTTAGGCATTCATGTTGGAAAACTATGTTCTAGATATTTGTTTGTAAACTTTGAATGTTCATGAAATCTTTGTTTACATTACTAAGTTAGGAATGACTAGTAAAAATTAACTTGGTTGTATAATTATTGATGAGTATGAAACCCTACACTTAATATTGGAAAATTAATGAGTGTTGTTATGATTCTTGACTTGGTGATGACTTGCTAGTTAAAGTTTCATAAGTTTATATTAATTTCATGAATTTGACTACTTTAGTGTAATCTTAGGTGGTTAGAATGTTGTTCATGATAGCTTTCCTTTGATTATGAGACTTTGTTGTTTTGACAAACAAATTAGTCTATGTTTATCTCTTGATTGAAAACCCATCATGATGATTATTTGCTAGTATTAGCTTGCTTTTTTGTAATCTAGTATTTATGTTTAGATTCATGATGGTTTACCATATTATTGCTATTTTATCATATTATTAGAGTGGATTCATGTCTAGGTAGTTTGTTGGATTGATTATATTCTTGTGTTTTTACTTGCTTATTTTCATTGTATGCAAATTTAGTTAATTAAAATTCAACTTAAGATTTACTTGTTCAGTTGGTCATTTACAAAGATTTAGTACTAGAAATTTGTCGTGTCCATGGATTGATACTCGGTTCTTACCGACACTTTATTACAAACGATAGGTATACTTGCCTTTCGTGTTTGGTTTAGTTGTAGGTGAAAACCTATTTTAAAACCCTATTTGTGTGGAACTTTTACTTAAATTTTTATATATATATTCAGCACGTCAAGTTTTTGGCTCCGTTGCCGGGGACACGATGATTTTTAAGGAACGATCCGAGTCTTTTAATTAGCCTTGTTGATATTTTTGATCTATGTTATTTTATTTATTTCATTTTTATTCATCTTATTTTTTTATTATAGTTTAGTTTCTAGTTAGTTTCCGTGTCTTTGTTCGTTTTCCGTTCCACGTTCTTCCGGGTGATGAATGTCCACCACGCCCGGTCCTGAGCTTGTTTCGCCTCTTTCTGAGCCCAAGCGACATCTTCGAGAAGGTTTGAGGAGGAAAGCACGCGAGGTCGCCTCTTTCTGAGCCCAAGCGACCCTCATGCTCACGTTTCACATTTCCTTCGATTATGTGCGACATTCAAAATCAATAATTGTTCTGATGATGCCGTGAGACTTAGACTTTTTCCATTCTCACTTCGCGGGTCTGCTCTGGAGTGGTTGGAGGCACTCCCTTCCAGTTCCATCACCACTTGGAATCAATTAGTTGAGCAGTTTCTTCTTCAATATTTCCCACTAGATAAAACTGCTAAATTTCGAGCGAACATCACTGGTTTTCATGTTGATGATGACGAGTCACTTCATGCCGCATGGGAGAGGTTCAAGGGCGTGCTGAGAAAATGACCTCATCAGGGTTTGAGCGTCGGGCTTCAATGCCGTAAATTCTTTGACGCTTTATCCGGGGCACAAAAGCAGGCCGTCGATCAGGTTGCGGGAGGAGATTTCGGTAGATGTAACCCAAATGAGGCGCTTGATATCTTGGAGAAAGCCGCTAAGAAGAGTTTTGCGTATAATCCGCCTCATTGTATTCCTTCCTCTAAGGGTGTTCATCACGTTGATTCAAACACCCTTATCTCCGCCTAGTTAGAAGCTCTTACTAAACGATTTGACCAAATGCAATCCGATCTTGTCAAATCTAGTTCTCGTTGTGGTGTGTGTGACGAAAAACACCAGACCAGTCAGTGCCAGCAGGCCATGGTGGTGGAGGATGTTGACTTTGTGGGCCGCCAAAACAATGCCCACGGCAACACCTACAACCCGCGATGGAGAAACCACCCCAATTTCAGCTGGAAATATGGTGGAAACAATCAAAATCAAATGCCACCGGGTTTTGACAGAAAGCCAAATTATCAATGTCAAACCTAAAAACAATCTTACCAGCAAAAGCCTCAATTTCAGGGTTCCAGCAGTGGTAATCAGTCAGGTGGGGGTGACTAGCGTTGAAAGCCTTTTGTCCCAACTCTTGGCTAAGACCGAGACCTCAAACAAATTGGCTGAGTAGAGGAACCTGAAAATTGATGAGACTCTCCAGAGGCACGATCTTGAGTTGAGGAATCATAAAGCGTCCATGCAAACCATCGAAAATCAAGTTGGACATATTTCTCAACTCCTCTCTGAGAGACAGCAGGGTAGCCTTCCAAGTAACACCGAAAGGAATCCAAATGCTGAGGCTAAGGCTATTACCCTGAGGAGTGGTAGGACTACCATTCCTGTTGACGCATCGGTTTCCACACCAAAACCGATTGCGGATGAGATCGAGACTGAGACTCCTGGTGAGGTGCACTCGAGGCTAGACCCAGCAAGTACCGCACAACCCAGTGAGCCAGTTAGGACTTATGTTCCTCCCATTCCATACCCTGGCCGTTTGAAGAAACAAAAGATGGAAGAGCAGTATGGGAAATTCTTAGAGCTTTTTAAGTAGTTACACATTAATCTTCCGTTCCTTGATGCCTTGAAAGAAATGCCAAATTATGCTAAATTCTTGAAAGAGGTCCTCTCTAATAAGAAGAAGTTGGAGGACCTTTCTTGTGTTACTTTGAATGAGGAGTGTTCTGCGGTCCTTCAGAATAAATTGCCCAAAAAAATGACCGATCCGTGCAGTTTCACCATTCCTTGTTTGATCGGTAGTTTGTCGGTTAGTAATGCTTTAGCCGACCTAGGCGCTAGCATAAACTTGATGCCTTATTTCGTTTTTTCCAAACTAGACCTAGGTGAGCCTAAGCCTACTCACAAGAGCATCCAGCTTGCCGACCGTTCTGTGAAATATCCTCACAGTATAGTTGAGAATATGCTTGTGAAAATCGAAAAATTCGTGTTTCCTGTCGATTTTGTGATCTTAGACATGGATGAGGATAAAAATGTACCACTTATCCTAGGTCGTCCTTTCCTAGCCACTGCTAGAGCTCTCATTGATGCCTGCACCGGCAGACTCACTCTTAGAGTTGGAGACGAGGAGGTAACCTTTGATATTGGGAAATCCATGCGACACCCACAGGATCATGATGACGTACTTTACATTGATACCATTGATTCTTGTGTGTGTGAACACCTTCAGGACACGTGTGAGGAGAGTTCTCTGGATACTCAGTTGATTAGTGGAGTTGGTTCTGACCTTGTCATTGAGCCCCTACTTGAGGAGTTGGTTTATGGTGTAGACCACGAGCCTCCTGAGTGTTTGGAGAAAATTGAGGATGTTGATCGCGTTGCCGAGCCTAAGGCAAAACCTTCTGTTGAGGACCCACTATCCATTGATCTTAAGGAACTTCCGTCCCATTTGGAGTATGCCTTTTTGGAGGATGGGTCCCGCTTGTCTGTTATCATTTCTTCGAGTCTGTCGAGTGAAGAGAAGGTTAAATTGATTACGATTCTCAAAAGTCACAAGCATGCGATCGCTTGGAAGATCATGGATATAAAAGGGATTAATCAATCCATTTGTACCCATAAGATCTTGATGGAGGAGGAGTACAAACCTGTGGTGCAGTATCAAAGGCGTCTCAACCCTAATATGCAATACGTTGTAAAGAAAGAGGTCATCAAGCTACTCGATGTTGGATTGATTTATCCGATCTCTGATTCCCCATGGGTGAGCTCTGTGCATGTGGTCCCGAAAAAGGGCGGTATGACGGTTGTGATGAATGAGAAAAACGAGTTAATTCCTACCCGTACCTTCACGGGATGGAGAGTTTGCATCGATTATCGCAAACTCAATGACGCCACGCGAAAGGATCATTTTCCCCTCCCCTTTATCAATCATATGTTAGAACGACTGTCGGGAAAAATGTTCTATTGTTTTCTCGACGGCTTCTCGGGATATTTTCAGATCCCCATCTCTACTGAGGATCAGGAGAAGACGACATTCACATGTCCCTATGGCACATTCGCCTACCGGCGGATGCCCTTTGGATTATGTAATGCCCCCGCCACGTTTCAGAGATGTATGGTGGCGATTTTTCATGATATGATCGAGGACTCCATGGAGGTTTTCGTTGATGACTTTTCTGTTTTTGGGAGTTCTTTTGATCATTGTTTGAGAAATTTGGAGAAAATGTTGGCCAGGTGCGAAGAGGCCAACCTTGTTCTTAATTGGGAGAAATGCCACTTCATGGTGAAGGAGGGCATTGTATTAGGGCATAAGACTTCACAGGTGGGGCTTGAGGTTGACCGAGCCAAAATTTATACCATTTCTAAGCTTCCGCCGCCGAATTCGGTGAAGTCTATTAGGAGTTTTCTTGGTCACGCGGGTTTTTATAGGCTATTCATAAAAGATTTTTCCCAAATCTCCCGCCCAATGACTAAGCTCCTCGAGAAGGATACCCCGTTCATTTTCTCCTCCGAGTGCCTTCGTGCATTTGAGTTGTTGAAGGAGAAATTGGTGAACGCTCCTATCATGGTAGCCCCCGAGTTGACTCTTCCTTTTGAGTTGATATGTGATGATAGCGATTTTGCAGTAGGAATGGTTTTAGGTCAAAGACGGGATAAGAATTTTCACCCGATTTACTATGCGAGCAGGACTCTGAATGACGTGCAGGAGCATTACACGACTAGTGAGAAAGAGCTCCTTGCGGTTGTCTTTGCATTCGATAAATTTCGGTCTTATCTTGTCCTTTCCAAGACCATCGTGTTCACGGATCATGCAACACTTCATTATCTTTTCAGTAAACAAGATGCGAAGCCGAGACTCATTCGTTGGATTTTATTGCTGCATGAGTTTGACATTGAGATTCGTGACAAAAAGAACACTGAGAATGTCGCGGCCGATCATCTCTCTCGTCTTGAGTGCTCAGCTTCATCGGAATAAGTGGGGGTCCACATAAATTACAATTTCTCCCATGAGTTTCTCATGCATGTCGAGACGCGAGATGAAGATTACCCTTGGTTCGCGGACATCACAAATTTTCTCGCGAGTGGAATCGTTTTAAAGGGCCTTACTCACAAGCAAAAGAAGAAATTCTTTTCTGATGATAAGCATTATTTTTGGGAGAATCCCTATTTGTTTCGTGTTGGAGCCGATCAGCTCGTGCGTAGGTGCGTGTACAGTGATGAAGCACGCAAAATCCTGAGTCACTGCCACGAGGGCCTGACCGGAGGACACAATGGAGCCACATCCACCGCGAAGAAGGTCTTTGACGCCGGTTTCTTTTGGCCAACCATCTTCTGTGATGCTTATGACATGGTGCAGTCTTGTGATGCTTACCAAAGGGCAAGCAACATCTCATCACAAGACGAGATGCCCTAGCGACCGATTCAGGTTTGCGAGGTTTTTGATGTGTGGGCCATCGATTTCATGGGACCTTTCCCGACTTCTTTCAGCCACCGTTACATCCTAGTAGCCGTTGACTATGTTTCAAAGTGGGCCGAGGCACAAGCCTTGGCCGCTAATGACGCTAGGTCGGTGGTGAAATTCTTGAAGAAGTTGTTTTCTCGCTTTGGTGCCCCCAAAGCATTGATCAGTGGTCGTGGGACTCATTTCTGTAATGCCTAGTTGGAAAAGGCATTGTCCCGATATGGTGTTCATCATCGCTTCTCTACACCATATCACCCGCAGACGAGCGGGCAGGTCGAGGTTACCAATCGAGGCATCAAAAGAATCCTTGAAAAGACGGTTAGTCAGAATCGTAAGGATTGGTCTGAGAAGCTGGATGACGCATCATGGGCTTTCGTACTGCATACAAAACACCGATTGGGACGACACCGTATGAATTGGTGTATGAGAAAGCGTGTCATCTCCCTGTTGAGCTCGAGCATAAAGCCTATTTGGCTTTGAAAACTGCTAATCTTGATCTTGCATGTGCGAGCAAAAACAGGTTTGGTCAGATTCATGAGCTTGAGGAATTGAGAGGCCAAGCTTATGAAAACTCGAAAATTTACAAGGAGAGGACCAAAAGGCTTCATGATGCCCGCTTGAAGGACAACAAACAATTCCAAGTGGGAGATCGTGTTTTGCTTTACAATTCTCGCCTTCGTCTATTCCCCGGTAAGTTGAAAACCCGATGGTCCGGCCCTTTTAGTGTGAGGCAAGTATTCGACTATGGTACCGTTGAGATCGGCCATGAGGATGGATGCATCTTCAAGGTGAACGGTCATCGTTTGAAACACTATTTTGGTGAGCCGGTCGAGGTTGCACTGGAGGTTCTCTCCCTCCACCCCATGAAATAAGTGTGGGGAGTGTGAGTCTAGCTATCGACTCCTTCAAAATTTAGCATGTTTTGGAATTTCGTAGTTTTTTTTATGTGTTTTGTATTTGTTTGTGTTTATGTTTATTTGTGTAGTACTTTATTGGTATGTAGACTTTATCTCATTGATTGTATTGTGGATTTGGTTGTTTTGTTATGTTATGGATTTGAGATCGTTGTGTTTATTGAGCTTGTCAAGAGCATGTTTTGGATTGGTTTGTTTTGTTTTGCTTTGGTTGCTTTGCCAGATTGGTTGTTAGATGCTCACGGTCGCATGGTCGGGTCTTTGGATTGTCACATTGCCGAGTCTTGGGAGTCACCTTCTAGCAGCTTTCTGGATTTCTGGGAAGTTTTCTGTTCTCTCTTTGCACTTTACTTTTATAGTTTTTTGTTGTACATCGAGGGCGTTGTACAATTCAAGTGTGGGGAGAGAATTTGAACTTTGTTTGTCTAAAATTAATTTTTTTTTGCAAAACTCCTAAATAAATTTTTGTAACAAATAATAACCATTAAGCAATTTTAATTCAAACTTTAATTGCATTGTCCCGAAGCACAAATCTTTAAGAAATTCAAGCCGAAAATCTTTATAAAGACATACCTTTAAACATGACAAACAAAAAGATTCACATTCTTACTTTGCAAATATTACCTATTCCGCCCGTTTCCGTGAGTTAGCCTCGTCAGTTGTTTTTGCTCATGTTTTTGCGGGCAATTGAGTGAGCCAGGTGATTATTGCAAAGTACAACTTGTTTTTGGCATGCATTTCAAACCATATACACATACATAGTATAAACCATTTGAGGAATTTAGGATAAACCCATGTCTAGCCATTTTTCACTTATATTTTTCTTACCCACATTATTCCCCTAGTAGCCCATGTTTAGCCTTTTCCTGTGTTTTTTTTCGCCCTATATTTTTATCACCCACTTAGCCATAAAGCCTTTTATTTTTCACCCATTTTTGGTTAGAAATCCGGTTCGGCTAAGTTAGTTTGTTTTTCATTTCATTTCATGTATTTTATCACTTGGGAATATTAGAAGCACAATGCTATCTCCCAGAGTATTTTATTAGTTTGTATCATTTGTATAGTCTTTTTGGTAAAAAAAAAGCCAAAAAAAAAGAAAAGAAAAAAGAAGTTGCAAGAAAAGAAGAGAAGAATAAGAAGTTTGGTTCATCCCATATTGATGAAGTTCGATTTCAAAGAGCAATTTTTGGTTCGTCAGCTCTCGGTTCGTTTAGAACACTTGGTTTAGTTAGTTAGTTTTAATTTATAGCTAGCTTAGTTCCAGATTTTCTAGCCTTTTAGTCACTTTTCCCAAAAATTCCTCACCCTAACCCTAAGCCAAATTACAACCCTCAAGTACTCGTGTTTTATGCTATGTATGTGTCGGTTAGATTTGAGCGTTATATGCTTTGTTTGGTCATCGTCTTGGCATCGAGTGTTCTCAACATACAATATTACACGTATGATCACTAAATATAGCCGAGTGTATGAGTGAACATTGTGAGGTTTGCAAGGTGGGAATGTGAGGGCAACAAATGTAATGTTCTTTAGACTATGTCTTCATTTTTAATAGGTTTGTTTAGAAAAATCAATAGTGCTTGCTTGTAAATATTTTAAAAAACTTTGAATGATTATTGCTTGCGGGTTATTCTTGTTTTTGTGGAGTATGTTTCATTAGCTTGAGGAAAAGCAAAGTTCAAGTGAGGGGATATTTGATGCAACACAAAGTGTACACCTTTTAGTATCAAATTATCCTTTTATTTTGGTAAAACTCCATGCAAATTTGTTGTATTCGGTACTTATCTGAGTTATTTATGAATTTGCAGGTCCGGGCCCCCGCCCGACGAAGAAACGATGAAAAGATGGCCTTTTTTGGACAAAAATCAAGAATCTGCCAAAAGTGCATGACCATGCTAAGAAAGTGCATGACCATGTAGAGAGCAGGTGCATGACCATGTTAAGGAATTGTATGGTCATGCTGAGCAACTGCACCATCATGCACTTTATGGGTATGATGGTGAACCTTTATCGGAACCCGTACACATCTGATACCGTGCCAAAGTGCATGACCATTCTCTTAAAGAACACCATCATGCGCCTTATGTGCATGACGGTGCCACTTTATTGGAACCCGTGCACATCTACTATCGTGCCAAAAGTGAAACTGCACCATCATGCACTTTTTGTGCATCATCATGCACTTCCGAGGGCACGAGCCCATGCACTATCCGATGCCGAGGACAAGACACATTAATTTTGAAAGTGCACTAGCTAGTACCGGAAATGCACGACCATGCACTTTTGGTGCATGACCGTGCACTTTTTTGGAACCTGCAACTCTGAGCCGCCGAAAGTGAAAGTTTGACTTACCCAAAATAGTGCACGACCATGCGCTTTTTGTGCATGACCGTGCACTTTGTCTAGAAGCTTATAAACACTTATTTTCACTTCATTTTGGTGTGTGGAGCCTTGGTGATTCTCTCTCAACCCTTGAAAATTAGTTTATGTGTTCCTTGAGAGTTTGAAGGCTTCCACCATCCTCAAGATCCATCATTCCTTTCTTCAGTCCTTGCTTGATCGTAGTTTTCATTCCTTTGTTCTTGAACATGTTTTGTAAGCTTATTTCTAGTTTGATTGTAGTTGTATTAAGTCTTATGGGCTAATTACTTTTGCTATCTAGACAATGTTGAAACTCTTATTAATGTGATATATTATCTATGCATGATTTTAGTAAAGTGGTTTTCTTTCAAGAACATGGTTGAATTTATAAGTTGATATTGATGGTGTTCATGCTTGTTATGTTACATAACCTTGTTAGTTTTGCAAATGTTTAGGCATTCATGATGGAAAACTATGTTCTAGATGTTTGTTTGTAAACCTTTAATGTTCATGAAATCTTTGTTTACATTACTAAGTTAGGAATGACTAGTAAAAATTAACTTGGTTGTATAATTATTTATGAGTATGAAACCCTACACTTAACATTGGAAAATTAATGAGTGTTGTTATGATTCTTGACTTGGTGATGACTTGCTAGTTAAAGTTTCATAAGTTTATATTAATTTCATGAATTTGGCTACTTTAGTATAATCTTAGGTGGTTAGAATGTTGTTCATGCTAGCTTTCCTTTGATTATGAGACTTTGTTGTTTTGACAAACAATTTAGTCTATGTTTATCTCTTGATTGAAAACCATCATGATGATTATTTGCTATTATTAGGTTGCTTTATTGTAATCTAGTATTTATGTTTAGATTCATGATGTTTTACCATATTATTGCTATTTTATCATATTAGTAGAGTGGATTCATGTCTATGTAGTTTGTTGGATTGATTATATTCTTATGTTTTTACTAGCTTATTTTCATTGTATGAAAATTTAGTTAATTAAAATTCAACTTAAGATTTACTTGTTCGGTTGGTCATTTACAAAGATTTATTACTAGAAATTTATCTTGTCCATGGATTGATACTCGGTTCTTACCGACACTTTATTACAAACGATAGGTACACTTGCCTTTCGTGTGTGGTTTAGTTGTAGGTGAAAACATATTTTAAAACCCGATTTGTGTGGAACTTTTACTTAAATTTTTATATATATATTCAGGCACGTCACAATGTTATAAATTGTTATAAATCACATTCAAAAGCTGAACATTATTTAACTGCACGTTATCGATTCTACTACCCAAAATTGTGGATGGTGAATTCTACTATATGGCTAATTTTGTGTTAATAAATTTTTTTATGGATGTTGAATTCTACTACCCAAACTGCACATATATCCTTATTCAACTGCACGTTATCGATTCTACTACCCAAAATTGTGGATGGTGAATTCTACTTTATGGCTAATTTTGTGTTAATAAATTTTTTTATGGATGTTGAATTCTACTACCCAAACTGCACATATATCCTTGTATAGGATGTATGTTTGATGGTTTTGTAGGATGTAAGATTTAGCTTCATACAAAGGATGTATACTTGATAATATAATGTTGATATACAACTGTTGTTTGTTGCGTAGGACATAAAACTTTTGTTATTTTTTATGCAGATGTTAATTTTGAGTCCATATTATGTTATGTGTAGATTGTGTAATATTGTATGAAGACAAAGTAATTTTCATGAGAGTGTAATAATTTGCATGTATATGCGTAGTCCGTATGATTACTCTATGTTATGTGTAGGTATAAGAGTGGTCGTATGGAGATATATTGGTTTCATATGTTCGCATTTTTATTTACATATATTTGCATGTATGTTTATATAATTACCAAATAAATATTATGTATTATTTTCTTAACGTCTTTGTGAAACCGTGTAGGTAACAAGTTTGTACAACTATTTATGTTATTGTGTATTCATGTGGTAAAGTTTGTGTATAATTTTTTCAGGATTTGATTGAGTATATGAACGATTATAAAAGACATTCTATATAATTACTTCTTGAGTTTTAAACCGTGTAGATAATTTGTTAATGTTGGCTGGTCTATGTAGGATTGTTAAATCGTAATCATATTTATTAATTACATAAATTCGTTAAAAAAAAGGATGGTTAGTATCTGATATTGGCTAATGATTATCATAATGTGAAAACATTGAATTATGTTATATATAAAAACAATAATTGAAAATTAATAATGTAGTTGTCCTCAAATTAAATTAATGTTAGTTACCAAAAATATTGAAATTTTTTTTTATTAATATACCCCTGTAAAAAAACAAATCAAAAAGGAAAATGAATAATTATGATTGGTTGGATTTATTTCTCGCACTTCTGGTATTAAGTCCACTCTTCTCCTAAACTTGAACGTATATATATGTGTGTGTATGTGTATACACGTGTCTGTAGTTTATAAACGCTAATTAATTTAAAAAAAGAACTATTTAACAACAGTATAATGTATTTAATATCTTGGGCCCACAAATTTACACCAAAATAATGTCGTTAAGGCCTTGGCGGTGACCTTCTTTATGCCACTTTTGCACAGAAGTTCATATTGAATAGGTGGTCTGGCAACGCTAAAAATGATGATGAGGCATGTTGGTGGTGTGGGCGTGGAGGTATAACAAACAGCCTTTTAAAAAGGAAAAATTCTGAAAATAGTCTAAAATAGAAGAGATATTCCAAAAATAGTCCCAAAATTTTGAAAATTCCCAAAATAGTCAATGGAAATTCATCTGCAGCGTCACATGGAAATTCATCTGTAGATGAATATCATCTTTTTTTGCATAAAAATTTATCTCCTCACGAATACCAATGTGTCGCTGCAGATGAATTTCCATGGACTATTTTGGAAGTTTTCAAAACATTGGGACTATTTTGAGAATCTGTCTCCTATTTTAGACTATTTTGAGAATTTTCCCTTTAGAAAATGGGTACTACAGTGGCTACTCAAGTGATGCTACTCAAAAATGTAGTCTGCAGCAACTGGTCATAAAAACTTGGTTTTATGATTAGTCACGTCAATCACTTCAGTGTTGGTGTATCACATTATATGTGTTGTTATATGATTTGACGAAAATGATTCTATATGCATATAAAATTAATTGTTAATCAAACACATCATACACAATAACTTGACTCTCATACCATACATATGATCATTTTAGCTCTACTATACGGCACATATTATATCATATATCACATTTAATCACTTTTCAGCGTATCTTATGACCTATATATAAGTAGGGTTTTGCATTGTTTAGAATTGAGATTGGAAGTGTAATGCACATATTAATCAAATAGCAACTCTTTTAGTTTTAAATAATTCATATAAAAAACTGTAATATATTTATGTGACACTCGTCAATTTCAGGTTAACTCCGTTAACTCAAAATCCGTCAATTCAAACTTAAGATCACTGGATCTATAACGCACATCTCATTACATTTAAACTAAGGTTTTAAATGACGCTTGACAACTACTACAAGTGTAGTCTTTCGGGAATTTCACCGAAACGCAAACGAATTGACGCAAACGATTGGTGAATAAACGAAAAACATCAAAACAATAATTATGTGATAATTATGTGTTAGACTTATGTGTTATGTGATAACATTGTATGGAACGTTAACTCAATATGCAAACTAGTTAATTTAAGCTAGAAAAGTGCAAATTAGAAGTTGAGGGACCTAGATGTAACATGTATTATTAATAATAATATTAATCTAAACCCTAACACTCCCTCTCCCTCCCTCAAAACCGACGGCAGCCCCCCCCCCTTCTCCCTTGCGATCGGCAGCCATACACCACCCCCATACCACCCTTAATCGACTTCGTTTTTCACAATTGAAGCATCCCACACCCGTTTCTAGTCATCTCTCACCTTCCTCTTACTTGTTTTTGTGCTTTTGAAGGTTTAATTCTAAACCCTAGATTCGAAAATTATATATATGGTGCTCATATGCTTTTTTTGATTAGATGATGTTTAATTATGTATTGATTGTTGATTTGATAACTAGAATTGATGTTATTGCATGTTAATCGCTTGTTTCTTTGATTTTGAGTTCAAGTAAAACCCTAATCATGTATGTAGTGTGTAATTGATGTGCATGGATAGTGATTATGATGTCTAGAATGTCATATGAACGGATTGTGGTCTATAGATGATTAATATGTTGAGTTTGGATGTAAACGGTTTCTGGACAGATTGTGTTGTTGAGGTTCAATTGACTGTAACGGGGTGTGAATGTGAGAATTGGTCGAGATTATTAATACTACAGTGTACTATGTTGAGTCTAGTTTCTATAAAGTCCAAGTTTGTAATTTTTGGACGAGTAAAAGTTAATCTTTATGATTTTACAAAACTGAAGTGCAAATCTGAGTTGTGAGACCTGCTGTTAAGTTGTTTTGTAATTAGCATATCTCATGAACTACAAGACCAAATGGGTTGGTTCCACTTCTGGAAGTTAACTTGTTGAGTTAAGAACCTAACCCAATTGGTCTTGCACTAGTTGGATTTTTCATTTGACAGAAATAACAAATAAAATTATGTTGCGCATGAATTTGACTGCTGTGAGTTTGTTGTATTGTTTTGATCATTATGAGTAAACTATGTAGAATAAAAATACAATAAAATCCGTTCTGGAAACCTAACTCATGTATGCTTTTGTGACGATTTTTGGTGAATTAATTGAGATGCTATGATCTGTTGAATAGAGTAATCTTTCAAGTAGAATTCTGTCTTGATGAAACTAGCTGCTGAACTTTGTGAAAGTACATGAAACGTGCTAATTGCTAGATAATTGTTATTTTTTGACCAATTTGCCCTTGCGGGGAGTAATTGCCAGTAATGTACACTATTAATACTTGACACGTAAATAATTGTTCACAACATGTAACGTATCACATATGTGCTTGTTAAGTCACACACGAGTCACAAACGAAACACGAAATGTATCTTGTGCATAGGAATTATGTGCCGGGTCTAGAGACTCGATAATAGTTCCGACTCTTAGAAAATATCCTTGTTGTTATAGAACGCTAGTGAGAGTTTTCTGCGACGCGCATCACTTGGGTGACTTGTTTTTGGGAATTCTTCGCAAACAGTGAGTTTCACTTTCCCCTTTTAAACTCTTTAAACGTTTTTCACTTGGGGGAGATAACATACTCCGAAAACGCTTTTAGATTTTGTTATGAAATTATATATCACTTGTAAAGGCTAAGTGGCAAACGAAATAACTGAAGTCCTACACATCGAACCGTTTAGTATTGGAAAATAGCGAGTCATTGTTTAGTAGTACTACTGGGTTTGACAAACCCCACCCAACGCTAAACTCGACTGGAGGTCGAGTGGGTGTAATCTTGGCTAAACACATTACCGTGGTCGGGATAGACCTGATGGCAAGGCACATGATAAACAGTCAGCTTCGGTGTCGAACACTTAGTAATACTTGTTGTATAGGCTAGCTACCTATCGATATATAATTGATTTAACACTATCTGGTAACGCAAAACGCTAAACGCAAAACGCTAAACACTTTATATTTTATATAAACTTGTGAACTCACCAACCTCGTGTTGACACTTTTAGTATGTTATTCTCAGGTAGCCGAGGCGGGCGCGCGGTATAGGATCATGCATTATTTGATACGCTATTGTTTATGCAAACTTGTTTTAAACTGTTATCAATTAGGTTTTAAGTCGTTCTGCGTGACGCAACATTTGTCTTATGGTTTTTATGCTTCCGCACTTATTTACACTTAACTGTTTTCGTGGTTTGAAAACTTTATTTACGATTTGATTATAACTAATGATTCCGATCCGGTTAGTTCACACTCTCTGACGGTAAAACTCCGTTAGTGAATTTTGAGGGTGTGACAATTTAACACACTACAAATGGTCTCATCTATAATTAAACATAGATCATAATAACTGATATCATTATTTTGGTGAATTTGCAGCGGAACTATAAAAAACTTTAAAATTAAATGTATTTTAGTGAAAAACCTAGTAAAATATTTTTAATAACATAAATAAAATCCATTAATTTAATATATTATTTTAAGATAGGTCATTGGAGGGTATTAGGGGTGTTCAAAAGTATCCGAATCCGAATTATCCGACTATCCGTATCTGAATTATCCGAATCCCGAATATCCGAAAATTCGGATTCGGATACCAATTCTTGGATTTTTTTGGATATCCTATCCGAAATAATAAATTTTACAATTTTTAATTATTTTTCATGTTTGAATATATGTAGATATATTGTAATTTATTGACCTTTTTGAAATTCATTAATGTGGTTTTCTCTTGCTAATTCTGGTTTCAGAATGAACTTTCTTTGAAAATTTATTGAATTGTTCTTGAACTTCTTTCTTTCTCATCTTATCCACATCATCAATTGCTATTCCATGATGAATCAAGTATTTGCATTTGCCACCATACTTATTGTAGAGTTTTTCAATCCTGTCTTGTTGATTAGTTGCCTTCTTCTACATTATTTCAAATTCCTCTTTCTTAACACTTTCTGTTGTTATTTTCTAGGCACTCTCAAGTTCTTCAAATTTCATGTGACTCAGTTGCTTGTCTGAGAAACCATGAAGTCTTAGGCAAGCAAGGAACTTTTGAGTATCCCTATTTCTTTTCTCTATCTTTTTCTTTAAATCTTCTACCTTTTCATCCACTAGTACCTGCAACTCCTCCTCAGTCATAGGAGCCAGGGTTTCAAACTTATAACCATGATACATGAGACTTATAATTTTAGGATCTTCCTTTTTAGATTTATACAACATGGGTTGTATGTTCTCCCTATGAACATCAGTCATGTCCACATATGGGGAATCAGCGGTATCATCATCACAGCTCCAGCCATTTCGGGTTCATCTTCAACATCAGCATGCTTAATAACTTGAATAGGTATCGCATTAATTGGACTTTCTTTTTCTTTGAAATGGGTTCGTTAGATTTTTCAATTTTCTCATCCCTCTTCCTTTAATATTTCTTTGCATATTTATTCTCATATCCAAGGTCCCAACTCTCTTGATTCTTCTCTAGATCATTCATGATCTGTTTAGTCCATTTCTCAGTCAATATTTGAGTTACTGTCTGTCCAACAGCTTCAGTGACCAACTGCTCATTTAAATCTTCATTTTCAGGCTCAGCAGTGGCTTACTCAAGTGATTTTGTATTACGAGTTTCTAGGGTTTTCTTGAATTGGTACAGGACTATAGCTAAAGACTTGTCAGCTTCATTAATTTGTTGAAGTCTTAGCAGTCCCTCAATCACCTTTTTATCTAACTCCTTCTGTCCTTCATCCAGATTCTTTTTCAATTCAGCATCTTCTAACAAAATTCTATGATCTTCAATTTTTTATCAGTTAAATACCTTGAGATCATTTCCCTTTGAATCCATTCACCTACAACTTCATCATGTCTCTTAGTAGCCTTTTCAACACCTTCATCCACCATTAATAGTTCATCACTTGATTTAAACTATGTTTAACTCCAATTGTTGTAGCTACTCTTCAGTTTCAGCTACGGATTTACATTTCAGCCTCCTTTTCTCATCATCCATAGTCAAGGGCTTGGATGGACCAACCTCCCTCACCACAGTTGGTTCATCGGGAAAGTTGTCAATTTGGTCAAACAAATCATTTAATTCTTCATCCACCTCCTTGAGATTAGATGTCACATCATCATCATTTTCATCTAGTTCGTTATTTATACCAGATATCACATCAGATTCTCCCAAAATTACAAGTTCCTCAGTTCCACTCCTTTCTTCAATAATTGCATTAGTTTGAGGTTCAGTCATCACAACCTCAGTTACTATCGCCTCAGTCGAGACAACATTATTCTCATTTTCAACTTCATTAGCCACATTCTCCCCTTCCTTCTCAGTCTCATCTATCATATCTTTTGCTACCACCACATCATTTGTATTTACATCATAATCATGAATTACTTCGTCATACACATCTGCCTCATATACCATATCATCATTTCTATCTTCCTCATCCTCATCATCTTCATCACTCCCATACATAGCATATAGGTTTTTCAATGTATCAACATCCATCATATTAACCACAGGTGGATCCTCCCACTATTTTTGTATAGCTAAGGTCATCTTAACCTCAGTGTCCAGGGATTGAATCCTTTGTTAAGCATGTGCAAAAATTATTCTAGTTCAATATTTCTTTTCCTTAGTTCCTCATTTTACCGTTTTAGATCAACATTCTCAAGTAACACATTAAGATGCGTGTCAGACAATATGAAATGGGCATCAGGGGAAGGTGAGCTGATAGGTGAAATTCGTAATGGGTCAGGAATATTAGTTTGAGGTTGGATGGTTTCATGGGGTGGGCTATCTAGAATGTTTGTACTTGTTGAGGGTAATGGATTTCGGGTTCTAATGGTAGGTGTGTGGGTGTGGATAATTTGGAAATGTGGTGCGTGTGGTTGGTCAGTTGCCAGAGAATGGGTTGGGGATTGATATGGTGCATGTGGTTGGTCAGTTGTCAGAGAATGGGTTGGTCCATATTAAGGAATGTATGGTTCATGTGTTGGCTGGTCTTGGGTTTATGTTAAAGTTTGGTTTAGGCTTTGGGTTTGGTTTTTTCTTTCGGTTGGTGATTGGGTTTGGACTAGGTTTTGGGTTGGTTATTGGGTTTGGTCTAGGTGTTAGGTTCGAGATTGTGTATGTGGTGAAGTTGGTGGGGATGTGATGTATGGTTCATAGTCTTTGTGTTGGGGTGGTGATAGATCTTGGTTTAAGGGTTGGTTTTGAGGTGAGATAGGTGGTAGAGGAATGGGTTGGTTTATATTCTCCCCATGTGCCACAACATCATCTCCAAGATTTTCTTCCACAATCACCTAATCTCCAACTTCATCATTACCATCATCATCATTGTCATTATCATCATCAGAATCTGACTCATCTTTTTCCTCACTCTCTTCCTCCTCAGAAGTCACCATATGTGATTTTGGAACCATCGTTATCTCCAAATCATGGTTTATCAGCCACAAAAGTATATCAAATTCAATTTCTGGATTAAAATTCCTAGTGGCTGCCAACGTTGCTATCCTTTTGTAAACATTAGGATCTTGTAATGCATGAGTTGTACCCATGGTTGGTAAATCAGGGATCACTCTGTTGAAAATGATATGCAAGAATCTGGGATAAACCAGAATTCTGTCCTTCTCATCCTTTCTCAAACTGGAAACCAAACCTTCAAATATCAATTTTGAAAAATTAAACGATTGGTTGTAAACAACAGCCATCGTGGCATTGAAAATATCCATACTCATCAGGGTCCACGAACCCCTTCTGGGTGTAAAACCTTGTATAATATGGTGTGACATTCATGATAAAACGAGGTATACCTTATTCACTACGTAGCGAGTAAACAATAAATCGGTTAATTCGTAACGATTAAACGAGTAACCGACTGATACTGGTTATGCCCCGTATATATATACCGACGGGTCATATATGAGTTATATATATGTTATAGAGGATAACATATTGATATTTAGGCCTCGGTACGTTTAAAACCATTTAAACGAAAAATGTTTCGTTTATCAATACACTATGAGTCTAAATGCAATTGTTAACACCAAAACAAGCATTGTAGCATCCGTTAAGCCAAAAGAGATTTATAAAACACTTATACAATATGTTCTAAGCAATCTGTGAAAATATTTTGGATTTTTTCAACGAGTCAGTACATTTTTCTTATTTTACAAAAATGGGCAAAAAACGCTCGTTTTCGCGCTATTTTTCGCACTCGAACTAGTTTTTTTGCGAAAAAACGAACCTGAATTAATTTTTGGACCGAGATTACGTGTGGCACAAAAACCGAGGCATTAATGGGCCAAAAGGAGGCCCAAAGGGCCCCCTCTATGGGCAGCCGCAATAGGGAAGGATTCCCCCCTTTCTAGTTTGTAGTATATATTAAAGAAATGAAAATGTTTTTGCGCAAAAAAAAAAAACCAAGTTCAATATTTTCTGATCTCCTTCATCTTCCAGCCAAAAACTCCAAGGTAACCATCAAAACTCATGAGATTTTTGCTTGATTAACAAAGTTTAAATATGGAAAATTAAGTCTTGATTAGTTTTAAACATGTTTAACCATTCAAAAACCATAAAAATCAACTAAAATCATTTTTTGATGTTGAACATGTATCCAAAGCATAAATATATAAATTTTTAACCAAAACACGGATTAGAACATGAATATGTCGTTTTTACGGTTCGAAAGTTCGGTTTGAAACCAAAACCGAAACCATAATTAAAAAAGCCGTTCTATGGATGTTTTATTCTTGGTTTTGTGTTATATGATATGTAGATACACTGACTTTGTGACACAATACCCGGAGAGTCGATTAAACCATCGAAAACTACCAAAAACCGACAAGGTATTACTAGTTAACTCGTTTAGGGGTTGTTTGCGATTCGATTATGACGTGCTTGTTGTTAGATTTTTAAAAATTTCAAGAACATTAGAAATCATGTAAATTAGTCACTGTTCAAATTTGGTAATTTTCTGATAAACGGAGAATATTTGGCGAATTTATTATAGTTTATTAGCGTTTATTTGGGAAAAATACTTAAACTCAATGAAAAAATATGAAATTTGGTTTGGGACTCAAACTTGTTATGGTAAGATTACTGGTAAAATATGGAGACATTTGGATATGCTTAAATATTATTTGTGGAATTGTGTTTTATTCGAGTTTTAACAGCCGAAAAACATGCAAAAAGGCATTTTGGCCAAAGAACTAGATTCTGGAGATTTTGCAGGAGCTATTTCAGGGTATTTTGACCACTTGAAAAAATTATCGGAATTTTTGGATGTCGTTTGGTATAAACGGGTTATTTATTACTTAATTATAATACATTAAATGAATTTTTATAGTAGATAATTAAAAATAAAAATTCTGAAAATGTTTTTATAAAATTCTACATATTTTAATTTATTTTTACAAAAAATTCTCATAATCTATATATAATTACATAAATAGTTATGATTATTTGATGATTTAAATTATATTTGTTTTAACAAAATTGTCAGTTTTATGTTTAACGAACTGACTGGTATGTCAAAATGCCAAAAGTGATCGAATATCATAGTTTTGGATGAATTTGATAAAAAAAATTTTTTACGAGAATTCCGGACAATTCGAATGGATTGTACGCGTTTTGTATAATCAAATCCGTAAGAAAACGGAAACGAACCCTGCAATCAATCCAGTTACCAAAACCTTAAAATTTTTTCATAAATCAAATCATTTTATCAATCAGTACGTTTACTCAAGTTTATGTGATCTTACCTATTTCCGAGACATGTAGACGATCAACTTGGCTAGGCTTGGAAAATGGTGAAACTGAGCCAAATCTGGTTTTGAACATTTCATAACGTACAACGTCACAATCTAAGACTACTGTCATGTTCAGGACCTAACAGCTATAACCCAACTAGTTATACAACCCAATTGAGTTTAAACACTGTACTAGTATTAACAGTACGATACCGGTTATAGGTTTCAAGCTATAATCGAGGAACATTACTTACTGACACATATTACCAGCTTGAACTACGATAAGGTGAGTTTCACGACCCCACTTTCTAAACTATTTTACGAACTTTTGGGGTGGAAAGCATGTTTACATATACTTATATACTTGAAAATGTGTGATGATGTGAATTATCTAAGTACTAACACTTGAAAGTCCCCACAAACACAAGTGATTAACTTCTTACCGGTGACGTGTGGATAGTACTATCGGTTTGAAAAACTCAATTGACAGGGCCGGAGGGGTATGCCGGAACATGTTAACCCAGTTGCACATTGTCGTTTAAACTTGTAACATTCTGCTATGTGGTGTTAGACACAGTACATACTTTGAGGAAAAGTGGCTGTTAAATGCCAACGGGAGTGCATGGGAAGGAGTGGCCATGTGTTATAGCTCGTTTCGGTTTCGCCTGTGGCTTAGTATAAAAACATCATACACGTACATAAGTACATACTTACTTACTGTGAACTTTACGAACTCGTATACTGATTTTGTTCGTACTCGTGAAACTTGAAACTCACCAACTAGACGTAGTTGACCCATTTTAACATGCTTTTCAGGTAAGCCGAAGTTGGAATTATTTGCTTATGTTCTCGGTGTTAGGAGTGAAGTGAATCGTTGTACATAGACTCTAGTATATATCAACGAGTAAGCATCCGCAAGAACAGATTATGTCATTTTCATCTAGTTTTTAATCTTAGTACCTACTAATATAATATGATGTAAATTGGTTTGTTGAATTTCTTTATAAACAATGTAGTTGATACCAGAGTTATCTGTTACATTCTCGTATTACGCTTCCGCATTGACCTAGTCGGGATGTGACATATGGTGAATTAAAAATCTATACAGATTCGGAAACATGCCCTTTTTGAACTATCCCTCATGGACATCTCCTTGATAGCCCATTGTTTCCTGAAATATTCTCATCTGACGGTTGGTAGAAAAGTGAATAGCGGCTTCAACATCGTCATGCAGTTGAAGACTGGCTCTTATCAATTGCTTTGTAATAATTACATATTGCCTTGCTACGGTAGCCTAAATACGCCTACCAAGTTCATCATCTATCAGTTCAGCAGATTTCCAGAAATCTAACTGATGATTTCTGTAAATGACCGGGCTCTTTGTTAGTGAGAATCACAGATTTGACCGTTGCATCCATCGTATCATCAGCTCAACAAGTCTATTATCGTCTGTGACATGGAGTAGAGCACACATATTATATTTCTTTTCGAATGGGTACTCCATATCTGTACAAACACAAATAAAAACACATTTAAAGTGAAGATTAGTCATTAAAGTTGACAACTTTGACATGTAATAATTCATAATTTGAAGAAGAAATAAAAGATATTCTTTAAGAACGTATTCTTCGACAAATTTGTAACCTACATAAAAAACAGAGATGTTAAAAAACAGAGATGTTAGTGATGATGAAATTAAAGCCCTAAATCCGTACAATGAGTGTAGGAAAACTATCAGTTGAAGCTTACCGAGTCAGATTTAGTTGGCTGACGATTTTAGGTTAAGATTATGAATAAACGATTGAGATTCTGGGTAACGAGCGAACTGGAAATAATGCAAAGTGGAAAGAGGGATAAAAGTGAAATGTGAAATTTTCTAAGTCCCCCTTATATAGTGTGTGCTGTACACTTTTGCAAGTGGGTTTTAAATGCATTTTGTCGTTTTGCTTATGAATAGTGCCAAAACGTCATTTATTAAGTATTCTAGCATAAAGCTTGCTCGTTAAAGTTCAATTCCAAAGCTTGCTCATCCCAGAGTTTTTTCCAGATATTTTAAAGTAATTAAAAATAAAACTAAGTGGATAAGATGAAGGAAGCTTACTTGAATATACAATTTTGCTTGAGAAATAAATCACAAGGTAAATAATCAAGTATAATTTATCAAATAGGCAACCTTACTCAGAATCAATAAAAAAAATAATAACTTAGAGATATTTTTAATTGTCAACCTTACTCGAATATCTTAATTTAACAAACCTTACTCGTTTATACTTATAAAAGCAAAAGTTAAGAAATATTTATTGAAGTGTACTTTGAAGCAAAGTTTACTCAAAAATACTTCAAGAGTGCAAAGTGTGTTGGAGAGAACTTGTTATCCTTTGATATACAAGTGTGCTCTAAGCACAAAGTGTACACGAAAAGTAAAGTTTGCTTGAGAGTTTCTGAAATTATCAAGTATTCTTGGAGAACACTTGGAATGTTTACCAATTGACAAGTGTGCTCTAAACATGAAGTTTGCTCTGTAAACAAAGATTACATGAAAACACTTGGGTATTTTCAACAATGTATCTCCACATTAAGCTTAGAATTTTCATTATGTTTATATCACCTCAGTTTTTACACATCACGGAAATCAACCATACTTTTAGCCTATTAAATCCATATGATTGGCATAGATAATAAATCTACTATCATTTCCCAAAAGGTTGGATCAATTTTTATTTAAAATCCTTTTAAGCTTCTATAAAGATTTGAACTGAATAATCTTATCATATCTGTACACCATTAACTTGCTCTGCTCTGTGTGTCAAAAATGTTTTGTGAATAATTTTCTTGTAAAATATTCCTTTGAGCATGTAATTTTAACACAAAGACATACTTTGACACAAACAAAGAGTAACATATTGAAGAACAATCATAACATGAATGACATGAATTAACACAAGCAGATTTAACATAATATTCATTCAAGACTAATTATGCAAACCCTATTCTTTCACATCATCACATCAGATTATCCACATATTCAGAAATATCAGATAAGCACACAGATTTATCATTTCAAATCATATTCAGACACACTTATCCTGATATCACACACATTCAGTGAATTTAAACCTAAGCATCATTGACACCTAAGTCACACAAATTTTCATTCAAAGCATATAATAATTAATCATAGACACAAATCCACACATCAAACACAACTCACTCACAAAACCTTTTTAAAGATAGTTAGTTAGCATAAGAAGCACACATCATCAATTAGACTTCATCATAGTTCGATCATTCCTAATGCTTTCAAAAGAAAGTGAAATCTAGTTCTATCTAGTGGCTTGGTGAACAAATCAGCCATGTTGTCACTAGTGTCAACTCTTTTCATTTCAATTAGACCTTTTTCTTTACAATCTCTAATGAAATGATGTCTTATTTCAATGTGCTTGGTCTTTGAGTGTTCGGTAGGGTTCTTAACAATGTATAAAGAAGCAATATTGTCAATAAAGATAGGAGTGTTCAAGTAATTCAAACCATAGTCCAACAGTTGATTCTGAATCCAAAGGACTTGTGCACAACAGGCAGATGCAACGATGTACTCAACTTCAATAGTTGAGATTGACACAATAGTTTGCTTCTTGTATTGCCATGACACTAGCTTGTCTCTAAAAAATTGACATCCTCCTGATGTAGACTTCATAATCATGTTGCAGCCATCATAGTCACTATCTGTGTAGGAAATTAAATCAAAGACATGGTTCTTTGGATACCATTTCCCTAAATCAGGTTTTCTATTCAAATATCTAGAAATCCTCTTGACAGCAGTCATGTGAGACACTTTTGGACTTGATTGGAATCTTGCACACACACAAACAGAAAACACAATGTCAGGTCTTGAAGCAGTCAGGTACACCAATGATCCAGTTTTGGCTCTTTATTCATGTTATCAACAGGCTCCCCTTTTTCATCAGCTATCATCTTTCCCATGGTTGTCCATTGGAGTAGAAGCAGTCTTTAAGTCTTGACATTTGAATTTATTCAAAATGTCTTGCACATAATTTTATTTACAAATGAATATGCCTTCCTTATTTTGCTGAATTTTCAAACCAAGAAAGGAATTCATTTCTCCCATTGAGCTCATGCAATATTTTGACTTCATAACTTCCTCAAAATCCAAATACATCTGTTTAGTTGTAGATCCAAAGATGATATCAATAACATAAACTTGAAGCAAGAGTAAATCTCTTCCTCTTTTCTTGTAGAAGAGGGTCTTATCAATGGATCCCTTGTGAAATCTATTAACAAGTACGTGGTTTTCCAACTCATCATACCAAGCTCTTGGAGCTTGATATAGTCTATATAGAGCTTTGTTCAACTTATTGACTCTATTTGGAAACTCAGGATCCTCAAAACCTGGAGGTTGAGTGACATACACCTCCTCTTCCATTTTTCCATTCAAGAAAGCCGATTTAACATTCAGTTGAAAAACTCTTATATTCTTTGAAGCAGCATATGCTATGAAGATTTTAATTGCTTCTAGCCTTGCCACAAGTGCAAAAACTTCTTCAAAGTCAATTCCTTCTTCTTGTAAGCATCCTAGTGCATCTAGTCTGGCTTTATTTTTCATTACAATCCCTCTCTCATTCCTTTTGTTTCTGAAAACCCATTCTGTTCCAATAGCATATACTTATTTCTTGGCTTATCTACTAGTTCCCACACTTGTAGATTTTTGAATTGAGCCAACTCCTCTTGTATTGCTTCCACCCAACTATTGTCTTTTATAGCTTGAACAATGTTCTTGGGTTCAATTTGGGATAGGAAGTAGGAGTACAAACAAATGTTTGTAGATTCAAATGCACTTCTGGTAACTCTTTCATGAATATCTCCATTGATGTTTTGCATATTCAAATGCACTTCTGGTAACTCTTTCAACAAAGGAAGTTTTCACCACTTGATCTAAAGACATATTTGTATCAAGATTTGTATCATTGATATCAGGTTCCTCAGTGACCAAATCAGACGTTTCATTATTCACTTGTGCATCTTCATCACCATTTTGCTGTGACGTTGAGCAATGTCATTTCCAATATTCAAACTTTGAAACAAGGTTTCAAAATTTAGTTTTCTTTCAACTTGTTCATGATTATATTGATCATTAGTTTGCTCTTGTTCACTTAGATTGTCAGTTTGCACACTATCCATGACAGGACTTTCTTGAACAGGTGGTTGCTCAAGATTGTCATTTTGCTCAATTTATGTTTCACTGTCAGAAGTTTTCTCAACCAAAGCGTATTCAACATTTCTGTCAGCAATCTTGGACCACAATTTGTCCAAATCAACCTTCTCTTCAGAATTTTCTTCATGGAAACTTGTTCTATACAAAGTTTCATCAAATTCTTCAGGATAAATCTTGAAAGGACTTGATTAGCTTCTCAAGATCAAACAGCCAGGATGCTCCATCCACTGTGTTAAATTGGTTTTCACTGAAAATAACATCAGAAGATTCAATCACACACAAATGATCTTTTACATAAACTCTATAGGCTTTTGAGTGTGTGGAGTATCCAACAAAGAAACAATCTAAAGATTTTGATTGAAACTTGTTCAAGTAGTCTTTCATATTCAACAGTGAGCACTTGCATCTAAAAGGCTTGAGAAACTTGATGTAGGGTTTCCTTTTGAAAAAAATCTCATAAGGAGTTTTGTCTTGACTTTTGTTGAGAAGAACCCTATTTTGAACATAACAAGCAGTATTGATAGCTTCTGCCTAAAAGATAACAGGCAGATAAGCATCTACTAGCATGGTTCTTGCATCTTCAATGAGTGTTCTATTTCTTCTTTTTACAACCCCATTTTGTTCAGGAGTTCTAGGTGCATTGAATTGTTGAAGAATTCCTTTTGCAAGACAAAATTCAGTCATTACTACATTTTTAAACTCAGTCCCATTGTCACTTCACATAACTTTTACCCTCACATCATGTTGGTTCTCCATCCTTGTAACACAACTCTTGATCAATTCAGCAACTTCATCCTTGGAATTCACAAAATCAACCCAAGTGTATTTTGAAAAATCATCAATGATCACCAAGCAATACCTTTTCTTCCCTATACTAGGAATACTCACAGAACCAAAGTGATCCATATGAAGCATTTCCAGTACCTGTTATATTGAGTTCACAAGTTTTGCTTTGTGTGATGACTTGTGCTGCTTACCCTTTTGACATGAAATGCTTTTGTCATCAAGCTTGAACTCCATTGTAGGTAAACCAATTACATTTTCACCTTTAATAAGTTTGTCCATGTTCTTTAAAGTAACATGACAAAGCTTTCTGTGCCACAATTTGGTTTCATTTTTAGTGTCCATTGACACAAAAAAGTTCCACCCCAAGAAACTGCATCCTTCATCTTCAGTTCGTACAAGTTTCCATTTCTAGGAGCCATCATCATAATCATATCAGGAGGGATTACAAATTCAGGTTTGAGGATGAAACATTGAGAATCATCAAATCCAACCTTATAACCTTTATCACACATTTGTGAAATGCTCAAAAGATTATATTGCAACCCTAAACCTTAATCCATCCATTTCACTCATTCCTTACACCATAAAAAACACACACTTAGCTCTCTCTCATCCTACTTACTCTCTCTAGCCGAAATCACCTAGAAAACCCGAGCATCAACACGAGGTAATGATAGTATGATATTGTATAGATTCAAACCCGCTTGATCTAGTCGCGATATGAAGATCCGACACCCTAAACCGTTAAAGTCACAAGATCCGGATGAAATCGGGATAAATCGGTCAAAAGACAAGCTTAGGGGTAACCCTAGCTCGAATCTGGATCGAACGAGACGAAAAACGGTGAAAACGGTGCAACTTTTCCGGCCACTGCCTGATTTTTCGGCGGTGACGGCGCCAGAAAGGCGGCAGATACGAGGATGTCATGTCAGAGAATGTTTTTGACATTCTCTGACCTAAACCTAATTCGTTAGCGGGGGACTAACGAATGGGCCTTAGTTCGTTAGCGGGTAAATGACGAATTATCTCCAATTCGTTATGTCAATTTGCAATGGAAAAGTAACAAATAAGATTTAATTAGTTAAGCCATCCGATATGTAATTCGTTAAAGGAGAACTGACGAATGAACCCCCAGTTCGTTATATGGTTCAGTTCATCTTAAAGGCCCATCCGTTATGAAGGCCAATTCTCTATGAAGTAACGAACTAGTCAATTCGTTATGAAAAGCAGAAGTAACGAATGAACCCCAATTCGCTAAGAATTTGGATAAAGAATTAAAGTTTAAAAGAATGATTGAAAGGTCCTTGGACTTGTAATAGAATGGATTATTTACAAAGAAGCCCTCGAACTTTTGAGTTAGCAAATAAAATAATAAATTAGAATTCTAATGGAAAATGTGTTATGGTAGCTCGACCCCAGCTAGGGCTCTACCCCTTGGACCCTGCTAGGGGTTGCCGCCCCTTGAACCCCGCTGCCAGGGGCGTTGCCCCCGGATCCCCATTCGTTGAGGGTTATATTTAAACTAGAAATTCAATATTGGTAGTGATAGTTAATTGATACGTGTAATTGTTATACAATTAGTCGCGCACAGCTAAAGAAAGGAATAACCATTAACGGTGAATGCAACCGAGTTCAGGTGAGTTTCTAGCCCCACTTCGTTGTTATGTTTTTGGGGCTGTGTGCATACTCAATGTGATAGTTAGTATACTTACCTTAAGTGGTAAGTGTATGCCTTGTATGATCCATGTATGAATGAATGCTTGACGGTGCGTGAACGATCTTTCGATATTGCATGTACTGCCAGGTGGTAGTTTAAAGATATGATTGCTATCTATGACGTATGAATGATGTATGTATGTTATATTTTAAATGAATGATTGATAGTGCGTGAACGATCTTCGGATATTACACGTATTGTAAAGGAAAGTATGTAAAGAAATGTATGGTATGGTTGCCCGGAACAAAGGGACCAGAACCTAATAATATATGTGAGGATAGGGACAAGACCCTAATAATATCTAAGATGTTGGGGACCAGACCCTTATAATATCTATGAGGTTATAGGGCGGAAGTCTCTTTAAGTAGTATGGATAGTTATGCATGAACTATGAAGGTAAAGAAAGTATGAAGAATGAATGTATGAACGTATGCAAGAAAGTAATGTGAACAGGTTAAGTATGAATGGTGTACACACCTTCGGGCATGTGTGCAAGTATGTGAACTAATTGTATGTTGCTTGATTATCTAGAACTCACTCAGCGTAGCTGACGTTTAGTATGCACGCAGGTGAATAGATTGCAACAGCTAGCTTGAGGGAGACACATGGCAGGATTGGAAGAGGCTAACATCTGAAAATCTATCTTGATGTTTAAATAAGATATTTTGAATTATGTTTTAAAGACAAGTTATGAATGTTTTGTAATGAATGTTTGAAGTTTTAATATTCCGCGAATGTTTAATTCAACCATGATATTTAGAACTAGGTTTATGAGTAAATCCAATGTCCCGTGTAAGGCATCGGTAACGCGGCCATACATTTAATCAACTCAGCAGCTTCATCCTTGGAATCAAGAAAATAAACCCAAGTATATCTTGGATAATCATCAATGATCACCAAGCAATATCTTTTCTTCCCTATACTAGGAACACTTACAGGACCAAAAAGATCCATGTGAAGAATTTCCAGTACTTGTTCGATTGAATTTACAAGCTTTGCTTTGTGTGATGATTTGTGTGCTTTCCATATTGAGATGAAATGCATTTGTCATCAAGCTTGAACTCCCTTGTTGGTAAACCAATTACATGTTCACCTTTAGCAAGTTTATTCATGTTGTTTAAGTTAACATGACAAAGATTTCTGTGCCACAATTTTGTTTCATTTTCAGTGGCCTTAGATATAAAAAAAATTCCACCCCTAGAGATAGCATCTCTCATTTCATACAAGTTCCCATTTCTTGGAGCCATCATCATAATCATATCAGGAGGGATTACAAATTCAGGTTTGAGGATGAAATAGTGGGAATCATTAAATCCTACCTTATAACCTTTGTCACACATTTGTGAGATGCTCAAAAGGTTATATTGTAAACCTTCCACATAGAATACATTGTCAAAAGAAACTTTTCCATTAGTCAGAATGCCTTTCCCCACAATTTTCTATCCATTCTCATCACTCCCAAATGCAACAGGTCCTTTAAATTTCTCCTTATTATTCACCAGTGACCTCTTGTCACATGTTATGTGCCTAGAACATCCACTGTCTATATACCATACATCATTGATTGGTGTGGACTGTTCCTGCACAAATCAAAGAAAAATGATCAGTTAAGTGATGAAGTACAAGCTAGATCAACTTGCAAATTATCAGTGTCATGAACAAATGTAGCATTGAGTTTGGGGTCCTCATAAAAAATTTCACGGGATTCATTAGAATCATCTGTGTCATAGGCAGTTTCATATAATGTTCCCACATATGGAACTATGCTCTTGCATTCCTCAATGACAAACTCTCCCTTCACACTTGTTACAAGTGTTTCATATGTCACTTGTGTTTATTTTGTCACTAGAGTTTCATTTCTTGGTTTCCACATAAATCCTTGTGGCTCAAATCCATGTTTTAACAGAAATTTCTCATCACCATTCAATTCTCTTGATATCTTTCTCTTGAAAACCTCTCTTTTAACTTTCTCTTCACTATCTGTTGACTTTCCATGGTCAACAGATTTCACAGTTTTAGCAGCCTTGTCAGGTTTAATTCTGATAGGTTGTTTGATCATTGGACTGTTCTTCTTTTCTTGTTCATTCAAATTCTCTTTCACTTGCTTATCACAAGTTCCAATTTTCTTCTCACCCTTGGATTCAACATTTCTCACAACATCATCAGATAACTTCTTGCCTTTTCCCAAATATTCATCATACTTCTTCTTGTAAAAGCCAAAGTCTTGTCCAAACATTGTTGAATTTGTAACATCAATTGGTGTGAAAGGAAATCTTTCATGGCAAGAATCTATGTGATGTCCATATTCATCATAATGTATGCACCACACTCTTCCTTTGAAGCTTTCACTTGACTTCCCCTTTTTGAATCTTTCACTTAGTCTTGGAGGATTAATTCCAATGGTTCTTTGAGTTTTAAGACCATCATAGTCAATTGAGAAAGGTAAAAATTCCTCAATCTTTATGTCTCGTCTTTCCACATAACTCTTGACAAAGATTATTCTTTCCATATTGATTGGTTCATCATCAATGCTTCCTCTATACCTTGATTGCCTTCTTTCATGCTCTTCCATACTTTCCACTTCCTCAATATCAAACAACTCTTGGTTTGAGAAAATAGGATAAACATGGATGAAAAGATCATCATTTTTCTTTGCTTCTTCTGATTTATTGTTTTCCTTGATATTTTCTCTTCTTTGTGGGACTTTGTAGGCTATTCTTTCATTGTTTTTCTTTGATTTTGAACCAACACAAATATCAAAAGATTGGTGTTCCCTTCTCATATGCTCATGGTGCCTTCTCATCTTTGCAGTTATCTTTGGCAACAAAGGGATCTTGTTCATTGGCTTCTTTTTGCCATTCTTCTCTCTTTAAGCTTTCATTGCTTGAGCTTTTGTCACTTGAATCACTCAAGTCATCTCTATTCAAACAGTCATCATCAAAATCATCTTCAGACACTTGCACACCAACAGAAGTCTCATCACACTTCTTATCATTCACTTCTTCTTTCATCACAAACTCTCCCTTTTCATCGACTTTCACTAACTTATAATTTTCAGTGAAGTCTTCCTTTTCTTTAAACACTTCTCTAAACTGATCAAGATATGCATTTCTCTTTTCCTTATCAACCTTCAATGAATAATTATTATTGAAAGGTGGAGGAACAACCTTATATTTATCTTCCTCTTTGATCTTGTTCAACTTCCCACAAATATTCCCACTTGAAACTAAATTTTTCAGAAAATCATTTTCAACTTGAAGTTCGGTATTCTTTAACTTTTTATCCAGATACATTTTCTTCAACTCTTCTATTTCAGTGACATATCTGGATTGAATCATGTAACTATCCATGCAATGCTCTTCCAAACTCTTAATCCTTTACTAATAAGTCAAATCACTTATTTCATAAACATTAATCATACTTTGTTTCTTAAAACATTCACTCTACAGCTTTCCAACTGTCATTCTCAATGATTCATTCATTTCAAGTAATTCAAGTTTTGAGAGATTTGAATATACATGAGATGAATAGGATTAGCTTCACCTTCAATTTTAGCAATGAAAGCTACATTTTCCTTTTCAATGTCATCGGCATGATTGCTCCAGTCAAACCCACCTTCTTGTTTTGGTTCTTGAGCTAAGGCAACATTTCCTTGGTTTCATGGCTGGTTAGGATTGTTACTATTTTGATTTGCAGGAGCTTGTGGAGGTTTATGTTGATTTCTTTGAAAGGGTTGTTGGGGTGGGATTACTCGCTGATGGGTCAGTTGTTGGTTGTTGTTAAAGTTGTTGAAATTTCTCTGCTGACCTTGATTCTGATTTTGATGATGAAACTGATTTCTTGGCTGGTTGTTTTGAAACAGTCTAGTTTGATTGCACTCCCTTGAAAGTTGACCAGGTAATTGACAAGTTGTAGCAGATAGCCTTGGATTTGTCAAATCCAATTCTATCAGTTGGTCCTGAAACCAAAGATCTTCCTATTATGTTAAAGAGTCTCTTGCTTCTTATAGAATAGCATCTTGTCATTTTAAATCCATGTCTTCTAAGTCATCTGCATCGATCTGCTCAAGGTCTTCTTGAACCACACTGGTGTGGATTAGATTCTTAGCCAAAAGGCATTGTATGACTCAGTAAACATTGAGAATAAGGCTTGATACTCATTTTATTGATTAACATTGCTACCACCACAAGGAGCATGTTCACTGGCCATAGAGGATGTATCATCATCAATCAGTTGGACATTAAATCTTGATTGGCCACCTTTATTGTTTGAACTACCAGCAACAAACCCCCTTGGTGTCTCACCACCCTAATCACTTGGCTCTTCTATTATGGGCATCTGTTGTTGATTATTTGTAGACAAGTTCCCCATGGGTGCAATGAGGGCATTATGTTAGTGCACGGTTTTGGTGTCCGTAGCGATCGAATAAGTTATAGGCGGTTTAGTCTTTGTATTTAACGTATATTGTAAATAGCCTATAAATAGGGAGCTTATACTCATAATTTAGTAGAGAACTTGTACATAGTTTAAGTTATTCTCTCCATAACTTATCTCCACCATAATGTATTTACTCCATAATTATCAATAAAGTAATAATTTAACATTTAGATCTTGTACATAATCGATGTATCGTATTAGCGGCTAGATCCGTAACGGGTTTCTACAGTGGTATCAGAACAGGAGCTGCTCTCGATACTTCGATTAAGGTATGAATCTGAGTTTTTTGTATTTTTCGTGTTCTTCGGGTTTTGGTCAGGTCTGGAGTAAATTAGTGTGTTATTGGTGGATTTGTTTGTGAATTCATGTTTATTGATGGAAGATGAAGCTTCCTGTATAATTTGGTGTTAAGTTATGGTGTATTGAAGGATGTGCCATGGAAGAGCATGGTTATGGTTTGATTCGGTTTATGATGATTTAGTGAGTGTTAAGTTATTTGGATGATGGATTTGTGTTTATTATTGAAATCCGCATGTTTCTGTGGATTTTGGTGGTTAATTATGGTGAATTGAAGTTTTCACCATTGAAGAGAATGTTATGGTTTAAGTTATTTGGAGATGAATAAGTAACTGTTAAGGTAAATTGTTGTTGGATTCGGAATCGTGGTGAAAAACTGAGGGTTCGGTGTGATTTTCATGGTAATTTATGGTGTTTTGATGATTTCACCATGGATGAAGTTCAAAAAATACAGATTCCGGCCAGATCTGAGCTTTTCCAGTGATGTAACAGCTTTTTCCAGCGAAAAACGTTTTTCCGGCGAAGCAGTTACAGATCCAACAACCTAATTCGTTACTGTAGCGATTCGTGGTTACTGTAGCTAATTCGTTAAGGCATATTTAACGAATTAAGAATTAATTCGTTTAGGTAAACATAACGAATTAAGGTAATTCGTGAAGCTGATTCGTTAAGTTAAATGTAACGAATCAAGAAGATTCGTTAAGTTAATTAGTTAAGGCATATTTAACGAATTAAGAGTTAATTCGTTAAGGTAAACATAACGAATTAAGGTAATTCGTGAAGATGATTCGTTAAGTTAAATATAACGAATTAAGGAGATTCGTTAAGTTAATTCTTTAAGTTAAAGATAACAAATTAAGTTAATTCTTCAAGGTGATTCGTTAAGGTATTGGAAATGAATTAAGGTGATTTGTTAACTGTTATAACGAAGTGAAATCTTAACGAATGGGAGGCCATTCGTGTAACTGTTATAACGAATTGGATTTGGTAATTTATAACGAATTGAGTTGATTCGTTAAATGTATAAAGAATGAGTGACTGGTTGACGAATGGGGATTAAGTTAACGAATGGGGATGACGAACTAAGTTAACGAATGAAGTGTATATTTATAACGAATTAGAGAGGCAATTTGTTAAAAAAAAAATGTCGGGAAAAATTTTCTTGGGCGAATTTTTTCCAGAATACTCCTCGTAAGTGAGATTTCATTTTTAAAAATTTTGGCGTTAATATTTATTTTTCGAAAATTTCGATGAATTTTTGGCGGGAAAATCGGAAAAATTTTCTTAATCGAAATTTTTCTAGGATCTTCCTAATGTATTGGAGACTCTTCGTGCAAATTTTGGTAATATGTTTTTCGGCTGACTGTTTATGCGTTTCGACTGGCCGAGGGGAGATCTCGTGTAATTTAAGAAGGAGTGTGTTAGTTTGAGAATCTTGAAGATTATTTAAGACCTTGCCGAATTTGTCAAGAAAAGTGGGAGGTAAAACTTTCATTTGAGATTATTTGGCTTGTATATTCCTACATTTGCAAGGTTTCTTGAAAAATTACTGCAATTCGGGTGGTAATTCGTGTTTGAAAAGCTGCGTTTAACTGAGTTCAAGGCTGCAGTTGTTCTTCGATTGGTGATTGATTTGTTCAAAAATTGAAACCTGACTATGTGGGATACGAGTGTCTGTTCGTTTACTTATTTCTGAGGGACTTGATCCTGACTATGTTGGCTACGAGTAAATGGCGGATTACTTCTGTTGAGTGGGACGATTCTCAAACGAGTTGATCTTATTGAAGAATATACGAGTCTTGTCATTGGAGTGAAGAATTTGATCATTTGGGGTTTATTAATGAAGGTTGGAACTCTGAATCTTATGCCTAAACATTAGTGCATCTTTGCGAACAAGATGTGGAAGAGCTTCAAAGAGTATATTTGGATACACGTTATCAAGAGAGGGAAAACTGAAGTGAAAGATGTTGAATGATTGAGTTGTTCATGAAGATGTGTGACGAGGTTAAACGTAAAGATATGTTTTCTTTACCGGTGCTGACAGATAGCTGATAACTTGATGCTGATTGTTGAAAGATTTAACCATATCATACGCTAATGGATGATCGGGATGATCTCCAAGAGTTGCTCACAATGAGGGGGTGATCTGATATGAGAAGCTACAGGTTGTTGGTTTGCTGAAAAGATTTAAAGATTGTCCGTTTGCACAAGCCCGAAAATCATCAGTCAAGGGGGTGTCTATTAGTGCACGGTTTGTGACTGGTGATTTGCAGTTAAAGTATTCAAGGATAAAGTATTCGATAGCTACGGAAAAGGGGGAGTCTGTTAGTGCACGGTTTTGGTGTCCGTAGTGATCGAATAAGTTATAGGCGGTTTAGTCTTTGTATTTAATGTATATTGTAAATAGCCTATAATGTGACATTCGCGATAAAACGAGGTACACTATATTCATTACGTAACAAGTAAACGATAAATCGGTTAATTCGTAGTGCTTAAACGAGTAACCGACCGATACTAATTATGATCCGTATACATACTGAGGGGTCATATACGAGTTATATATATGTTATAGAGGCTAACATATTGATATTTAGGCCCCAGTACGTTTAAAACTCTTTCAACGAAAAAGGTTTCGTTTATCGATACGCTATAAGCTTAAACGCAATCGTTAATATCAAAACGAGCATTGTAGCATCCGTTAAGCCGAAAAAGATTTATAAAACACTTATATGACATGTTCTAAGCAATCCGTGAAAATATTTTGGAATTTTACAACGAGTCAGTACGTTTTTCTTATTTTACAAAAATAAGCTGAAAAACACTCGTTTTCGTGCTGGTTTTCGCACTCGAACTAGTTTTCTTGCGAAAAACCGAACCCGAACTAAATTTTGGACTGACTTTTACGTGTGGCACGAAAACCGAGGCACCATTGGGCCAAAAAGAGGCCCAATGGGCCCCTAGAAACTTGCGGCCGCCAAGTTGGGAAACCCCCCCATTAGATATTTTAGCCACTTTTTTTGAAATTTCTATATTCATTTCACACCACAAACTTTACCTAAGTTCTGCTCCTGCTGTTCTTCATCTCTTTTCATCCAAAACCCTAAGGTAAGATCAAGTTTTATGAAAATTTAACCAAGTTTGGTTCATATAATTAACATATAAACATGTTTTAGTTAGTATTAAGGATGTTTAACCATCCAAAAACCCTAAAAATCAAGTAAAACCATGTTTTGATGTTAAACATGTTTACAAACCAGGAACATATACCTTTTTGGTCAAAAACGCGGATTAGAACATGAATACAACGTTTTTACGGTTAGAAAGTTCGGTTTGAACCCAAAACCGAAACCCTAATTATCAAGGCTGTTACATGGATGATTTATGCTTGGTTTGATGTTATATGATATGTAGATATACTGAGTTTGCAACCCGAGACCCGGAGAGTCGTTTAAGCTAGCAAAATTCATCGAAAACCGACAAGGTAAACCCGTAACACTCGTTTAGGGGCTGTTTAGTATTAGGTTATGACGTGCTTGTTGTTAGCTTGTGAAAACTTGCAGGGACATTAGGGATCATATTAATGAGTCCCTGTTCAAATTTGGTAATATTTCGATAAACGGAGAATATTTGGTGAATTTATTTCCGTTTATGAGCGTTTATTTGGGAAAAATAGCTAAACATATTGAAAAATTATGAAACTTGGTTTTGGAGTTTAATATGTGATGGTAAGATCACTGGTAAAGTTTGGGAATCATTGGAAATGCCTAAGTATGGTTTGTGCAATCATGGTTTAACCGAATTTCAACAGCCGAAAAACGCACAAAAAGGCATTTTGTCAAAAGAGTTAGGTTCTGGTAATTTTGCAGGGGCTATGTAATAACATTGACGCCATTTGTAAAAATTATCGGATTTTTCGGAGGTCGTTTGATATAAACGGGCCGTTTATTACACGATTATAACCTATTAAATGAATTTTTATAAATGAATAATTAATCATAAAATTTCTGAAAATATTTTTATTAAATTCTCCATGTCTTAATGTATTTTAACAAAAATTTACATAATTTATATATAAGTACATATTTAGTTATGATTAATCAAAGATTTAAATTATAATTGTTTTAACGAAACCGGCAGTTTTGTATTTAACGGACTGACTGGTATGTCAAAAGTGGTCAAATATCATATATTTTTGAATAATATTGATAAAAACGAACTTTTTTCGAAAATTCCGGACAAATCGGGTGGATTGTGCGCGTTTTGTATAATCAAACCCGTGTGAAAACGGAAACGAACCCTGCGATCAAACCAGACACCGAAACCTTAAAATTCTTTCATAAATCAAATCATTTTATCAATCAATATATTTACTTAAGTTTATGTGATCTTACCTAAACCCGAAGCGTATAAACAATCAACTGGGCTAGGCTCGGGAAACGGTGATACTGAGCCAAATCCAGTTTTAAACATTTCATAGTATACAACGTCACAATCTAAGACTATGGTCATGTTCTGGGCCTAACAGCTATACCCAGATAATCTATACAACCCGACTAAGCTTGAACACTGTACTAGTATTAACGATACGATACCGTTTATAGGAATCAGGCTATAAACGAGGCATCTGACTTATTGATACGTAATTTCCGTGCGAACTACGATAAGGTGAGTTTCACGACCCCCACTTTCTAAACTGTTTTACGAACTTTTGGGGTGAAAAGCATGTTTACATATACTGATATACTTGAAAACGTGTGATGATGTGGATTATCTAAGTACTAACACTTGACAAGTCCCCACAAACACAAGTGATTAACTTCGTGCCGGTGACGTGTGGATAGTACTATCGGTTTGACAAACCCAACTGACAGAGCCGGAGGGGTATGCCGGAACATATGTAAACCTAGTTGCACATTGTCATTATATTTTTACATACTGCTATGTGGTGTTAGACATAGTACATACTTGGGGCAAAGTGGCTGTTAAATGCCAACGGGAGTGCATGGGCAGTGGAGGCCATGTGTTTTAGCTCGTTTCGGTTTCACTTGTGGCTTAGTATAATACATCATACACATACATATATACATACACACTGTAAACTTTACGAACTCGTGTACTGATTTCATTGACACTCGTGAAACTTGAAACTCACCAACTAGACGTAGTTGACCCGTTTTAACATGCTTTTCAGGTAAAGCAAAAGTGGAATGATTTGCTTACATGCTTGGTGTTAGAAGGAAAGTTGAATAGCTGTGAATAGACGCTGATATAATACTGAATAAGAAGCTCGTAAACCGGTTATGTGTTTTTCACCTAGTTTGTAAACATAGTACCTACCAATGTAATATGATGTAATTTAGCTGTTGAATTTCTTTATAAACAATGTGGTTGATACCAGTGTTATCTGTTACATTCCCGTATTACGCTTCCGCAACTACCTAGTCGGGGTGTGACAGAAGTTGGTATCAGAGCCATTGGTTATAAAGAATTAGGATGTCCCTTAGGATACCCTAAGATAACCGTAGGCTCGATTAACTCTGGGAATAAAATAATATTAAATAATATACACGAATGATTCTCGTGATGAACGCGAATGGACAAGTGGGTTATTATGGTCCGGAACGTAATAACGGACTTGTTTGTACCAGGGAATTCGAGAGGAAGTCGATAAACAATTGAATAGGTAAAAACAGCAACATATGTGTATAAAATATAATAATAGATAAATATTTGTGTATATAAACGATTATTTGTGCCTATGTGTATAAATACCTGCATGTATTTTACTATGATTAATATAGAAGGATATTATTCTTATTACTAACCATTGTGCAGGAATATGTCAAGATCTACTGATCGTTTACCTAATACCCTACCAACAAGGTCTGAGGAGGAGGAGGAGGATCCGGAAGAGGAAACTGAGGAGGAATCAGAGGAAATGGAAGAAGGTGCAGATGCGGTAATTCCTCACGAGGTACCCTCAGATCAATTCGACTTATCGGGTTACCGTTGTGACACCTACCCCCCTAGGGAATCCCCTAGGAATGTTGCAGGACAGGGAGCTACTAGTGCTTATCATTCACCTGTTAGAGCACCCAGATCCCCTACTCCACCTGTACAGCATACACCAGTACCCCCACCCACTATTAGAAACCGTCAGACCGCTCGCATTTCAGTGCGTCCACCTGAGCACACCTCTTCCCCACCTCGATCTACGTACCATAGGGGAGAAACATCACGTGTCCAGGTCACTGAGATACCTATTCCTACTTGGGGTTTACCCGCCCCGGTACCCGAGCCACCCCGTCATTCTGATTCAGCATGGTTTGGTTTAGCGACTGATCAGCTTTTAGAACAATCACATTCGATAAATAACCTAAACCAGCATAGACATGATATGCAAGATCACATGCGGTACATGCAACAAGAAATCAGAATTGTGCAAAGATCCAGTGCTCACAGCCACGGGCGTCAGGATCGAGCAATGATACTACTGGGGGTATGCTTAGCGGTTAATGCGGCCCTAGTGGCTGCTGTTGTTTGGTTGTGGCTTCATGTTACAAAGAATGGATAGGACATAGTAGTCTAGTTTTATGTATATACTCTTTTGATATCCCAGGCAGCATTTTGTTACAGCGTGTTGGGCTGACTTGGGAGTCGTTTGTGGTTTAGTACTATTTCAAGCACTGGCCCTTATCGGGTTAAGTCTACATGTCACTTAGTGACAAATTTTGATACGCATATACAAGCGCTGGCCTATACCAGGTTAAGCCTATGCGCTAATTTTGGATGCATATGTACAGTAATGATTATAATTAATACAAATGTGTTTTCTTTGGCATAGTTATGTGTTGTGAAAGTGTAATATCGTAAAGTTGTGTTGATCATAGTGAAACGATATTGATTATTATATAATTGATTAATTTATAGAATGGCCCCGAAGAAAGCAAACCCTTTGTCTGAGGCGGAAGTGGCCGCAATGATTGCTCGTCAACTACAAGCAGTGATACCAACAATTGTAACACAAGTCACTGCAGGAATACGTGCTAACAATACTGTTAATCAACCTACGAGCACCACCACGGCCACTGTTAATACACCTCCGCCGGACACTAATGTAGCCCTGGGTGTTACTACCCCGGTGAATACTGATAATGTCATAAATAATAATAACACTCTCCCAACTATGAATGTCACTGGGAACCCAGAACCTGTTGTGCACCCTGATAATATCCCGAACCCTGTACCGGTTGTTAACACAACTAATAATGATAATACTCGGACCAATACCGATAATAATAATAATAATAACCGAGAACCCCCGCGTCAGGAGTACTCATACAAACAATTTACATCATGTAAACCGATTGAGTTTAAGGGTATTGAAGGACCTAGCGAACTGGTCAAATGGATAGAAAAGACCGAATCAGTAATTAATATCAGTGAGTGTCCACCGAACCGCGTGGTCAAATTTGCTACTAGTATGTTTCTAGACCAAGCGCTGATGTGGTGGAACACGGTAGTCCAAATAAGGGGACAAGATGCTATTAATCGTATGTCATGGACTGAATTAAAAACCCTCATGCTAGAGCATTTTTGTCCTAAAAGTGAGATTCAGAGATTGGAACACGAGTTATGGAATCTGGAAATGAAAGGAGCGGACCATGTGGGATACACGAATCATTTTAAGGAACTGTCCCGCTTAGTTCCATGGTTAGTTACATCGGAAGCGAAGCGAATTGAACGTTATATCTGGGGACTGACCCCTGCTGTGAGAAGTATAGTGAATTCAGTTGCCCACCCGACATTAGAAAGTGCTGTATCTCAAACGGGTGTCGTTACCTTTAATCTGATGAGAAGTGGAGTGATAAGGATGCCAGGTGAAACAACAAGTTTAAAACGAACTGATTATGGGACAAGAATGCAAGGAAACCCTCAAAATAAGCGGGCTCGTCCGAATACCCGAAGTTATGCCATGACCAGTCCTAATGTAAAACAAGAGACCTATAAAGGGACGTTACCGAAGTGCAGAAGATGTAACTTTCATCATGTGGGTGATTGCAAACCGATCATTTGTCAAAAGTGTGGAAGAACGGGACACTATGCCCCCAACTGTAGAACCCCCACCAACACTGTTAACCGTCCACCGCAATCAACTCAACTACCTCGACCTCAACCAACCCGCCCACAACTCAACCAACAAACCCCACCTACCACGAACCTCCGTGCCTGCTATGAATGTGGCAGTACGGAACACTTTCGGAGATACTGCCCCAATTTGAACCCGGGTACAGTGAGAAGGCAGAACCAAGCACAAGCATCAACCTCCAACGCAGCTAGGGGACGCGCGTTTGTATTAGGACCGGGTGAAGCGCGTCATGATCCGAATGTGGTGACAGGTACATTCTTAGTTTCGGGTCAGTATGCTTCAGTTTTGTTTGATACGGGCGCCGATAGAAGTTTCGTATCTGTTAATTTCTTACCTTTAGAAAATATGCCGGTTAGTGAACTAACAAAACCATATACTATAGAACTCGCTAACGGTAAGTCTATACTTGTTAACCGAATAGCCCGAAACTGTTCCCTTATCCTAAACGACCACCCATTCCTTATTGATTTACTTCCAGTGGAATTGGGAAGTTTCGATGTTATAGTCGGTATGGACTGGCTATCTAAGTATAAAGCTGAAATTGTCTGTAAGGATAAGACCGTTAGAATACCTCTTTCGAATGATGAAGCTATGATTGTTCAAGGTGAGAAATCTGGTACGGTATTGCCTCTCATATCTCAACTTAAGGCATTGAGATATTTACGCCAAGGTTGTACTTTATACTTGGCGAGCGTAACAGTTAAGGAACCCGAGGAAAAACGAATGGAAGACATCCCAGTGGTACACGAGTATTCAGATGTATTCCCCGATGAGTTGCCTGGTTTACCACCGACCCGACAAGTTGAATTCCGTATTGACTTGATACCGGGAGCAGCACCCATTGCTAAGGCACCTTATAGACTTGCACCTTCTGAAATGCAAGAACTGTCCAACCAGTTACAAGAATTACTGGACAGGGGTTTTATTCGCCCTAGTTACTCACCGTGGGGAGCACCAGTGTTGTTTGTGAAGAAAAAAGATGGGAGTTTTCGAATGTGTATTGATTATCGGGAATTGAATAAAGTGACTATAAAGAATAGATACCCCTTACCTCGAATTGATGACTTGTTTGATCAGCTCCAAAGTGCAAAGTATTTTTCAAAAATTGATCTTAGATCTGGTTATCATCAAGTAAGAATTCAGGAAGAAGACGTACCAAAAACAGCTTTCCGAACTCGGTATGGTCACTATGAATTTTTGGTTATGCCGTTTGGGTTGACAAATGCACCCGCAGTGTTTATGGACCTCATGAACCGAGTTTGCAAACCTTACCTCGACAAGTTTGTGATAGTGTTTATCGATGACATTTTGATATATTCGAGAAGTAAGGAGGAACACGAACAACATTTGCGGGAAATCTTAAAATTATTGAGGCAAGAGAAGTTATACGCAAAGTTGTCCAAATGTGAGTTTTGGCTACAAGAAGTACAGTTTTTGGGACACATTGTGAACCATCAAGGGATCCAAGTAGACCCAAGTAAAATTGAAGCCATTAAGAATTGGCAAGTGCCTAAGTCACCAAGAGAAATTCGTCAATTCTTAGGACTAGCCGGGTATTATAGAAGATTCATTGAAAACTTTTCAAGTATTGCACAACCTCTAACCCTCCTAACTCAAAAAGATCGAGCATATGAATGGGGAGAAGAACAAGAAATGGCCTTCCAAACGTTAAAACAGAAGTTATGTGAGGCTCCAATATTAAGCCTTCCAGATGGAACTGATGAATTGGTGGTATATTGTGACGCATCTCGTAAAGGTTTAGGATGCGTACTGATGCAAAGAAAGAAAGTAATAGCATATGCTTCCCGACAATTAAAAATACATGAAAAGAATTATACGACCCATGATTTGGAATTGGGAGCAGTTATCTTTGCATTGAAGATTTGGAGACATTACTTGTATGGCACTAAATGTACCATCTATACTGATCACAAAAGCCTACAACACATATTCGATCAGAAAGAGCTAAACATGAGACAAAGGAGATGGGTAGAACTGTTAAATGATTATGATTGTGAGATTAAATACCATCCGGGTAAGGCCAACGTAGTAGCTGATGCTTTAAGCTGAAAAGACAGAATCAGACCATTAAGGGTACGAGCACTTGGAATGATTGTTCAAAGTAGCCTAACCGAACAAGTTCGCGTTGCACAAGATGAGGCCTTGAAGGCAGATCAGCTAGAAAAAGAAGAACTACATGGAAATGAAAGGGATTTTGAGAAGAAAATTGATGAAGTATATTATTACAAAAACCGGGATACTATTAAAACGGGCAATTTGTAAGTACACAAATGGATTCCAACACTTCATAAACTCCGAAAGTTGATTCTTGATGAAGCACACAAATCCAAATATTCTATTCATCCAGGTACTGATAAGATGTATAAGGATGTTAAAGAATTTTACTGGTAGCCTGGTATGAAAAAAGGATATAACCGTGTATGTAAGTAAATGTGCAACATGTGCAAGGGTAAAGGCGGAATATCAAAAACCTTCGGGAATGTTACAACAACCCGAAATCCCACAATGGAAATGGGAACAAATTACCATGGACTTTGTGACACACCTTCCTAAAACCTCTCGAGGACACAACGCAATTTGGGTAATTGTGGACCGGTTAACCAAATCCGCACACTTTATTCCCATCCGTAACAACTACACCACCGAAAAACTCGCTCAAATTTACATCGATGAAATAGTATCTCGACACGGAGTACCTCTTTCGATTATTTCCGATCGAGACAGTCACTTTACTTCACATTTCTGGCAAGCAGTACAAGAAGCCTTAGGAACCCGAATCGACCTAAGTACGGCTTACCATCCCCAAACCGATGGTCAATCCGAACGAACCATCCAAACCTTAGAAGATTTACTTCGTGCTTGTGTACTGGACTTCAAAGGGAATTGGGATCAACACCTCCCGCTCATTGAATTCTCTTACAATAACAGTTATCCCAGTAGTATACAAGCAGCACCTTATGAAGCTCTATACGGGCGAAAATGTAGATCACCACTATGTTGGACAGAAGTGGGTGATACTCAAATTTCAAGATCCGATTTAATTCAGGAAACCACCAATAAAATTCACCAGATTAAGCAAAAATTGAAAGCTGCCCGTGACCGACAAAAGAGTTATGCCAATGTTCGCAGAAAACCGTTATCTTTTGAAATAGGTGATAAGGTATTTTTAAAAGTATCGCCATGGAAGGGTGTTATAAGATTTGGAAAGACTGGTAAACTAGCCCCGAGATACATCGGACCTTTTGAGATTGTCGCAAAAATTGGTCCCGTAGCTTACCGATTAAAACTACCCTTAGAACTGAGCACTATTCATGACGTGTTTCATGTATCGAATCTGAAAAAGTGTTTGACTGATGAAACGACGATAGTACCACTGGAAGATGTTCAGATCAACGAAAAGCTCAACTTCGTAGAGGAACCGGTAGAAATTGTAGACGGGAAAACCAAACAGTTACGACACAACAAAATTTCATTAGTAAAAGTTCGGTGGAATTCAAAACAAGGACCCGAATATACTTGGGAACGAAAGAACGAATTCCGAAAGAAATACCCACACCTGTTCCCTAAAAAGAAAACCGACGACACATTAAATTTCGAGGACGAAATTTCTTAACGGGGGGAGAATGTGACATTCGCGATAAACGAGGTACACTATATTCATTACGTAACAAGTAAACGATAAATCGGTTAATTCGTAGTGCTTAAACGAGTAACCGACCGATACTAATTATGACCCGTATACATACTGAGGGGTCATATACGAGTTATATATATGTTATAGAGGCTAACATATTGATATTTAGGCCCCAGTACGTTTAAAACTCTTTAAACGAAAAAGGTTTCGTTTATCGATACGCTATAAGCTTAAACGCAATCGTTAATATCAAAACGAGCATTGCAGCATCCGTTAAGCCGAAAAAGATTTATAAAACACTTATATGACATGTTCTAAGCAATCCGTGAAAATATTTTGGAATTTTACAACGAGTCAGTACGTTTTTCTTATTTTACAAAAATAAGCTGAAAAACACTCGTTTTCGTGCTGGTTTTCGCACTCGAACTAGTTTTCTTGCGAAAAACCGAACCCGAACTAAATTTTGGACCGACTTTTACGTGTGGCACGAAAACCGAGGCACCATTGGGCCAAAAAGAGGCCCAATGGGCCCCTAGAAACTTGCGGCCGCCAAGTTGGGAAACCCCCACATTAGATATTTTACCACTTTTTTTGAAATTTCTATATTCATTTCACACCACAAACTTTACCTAAGTTCTGCTCCTGCTGTTCTTCATCTCTTTTCATCCAAAACCCTAAGGTAAGATCAAGTTTTATGAAAATTTAACCAAGTTTGGTTCATATAATTAACATATAAACATGTTTTAGTTAGTATTAAGGATGTTTAACCATCCAAAAACCCTAAAAATCAAGTAAAACCATGTTTTGATGTTAAAAATGTTTACAAACCAGGAACATATACCTTTTTGGTCAAAAACGCGGATTAGAACATGAATACAACGTTTTTACGGTTAGAAAGTTCGGTTTGAACCCAAAACCGAAACCCAAATTATCAAGGCTGTTACATGGATGATTTATGCTTGGTTTGATGTTATATGATATGTAGATATACTGAGTTTGCAACCCGAGACCCGGAGAGTCGTTTAAGCTAGCAAAATTCATCGAAAACCGACAAGGTAAACCCGTAACACTCGTTTAGGGGCTGTTTAGTATTAGGTTGTGACCTGCTTGTTGTTAGCTTGTGAAAACTTGCAGGAACATTAGGGATCATATTAATGAGTCCCTGTTCAAATTTGGTAATTTTTCGATAAACGGAGAATATTTGGTGAATTTATTTCCGTTTATGAGCGTTTATTTGGGAAAAATAGCTAAACATATTGAAAATTATGAACCTTGGTTTTGGAGTTTAATATGTGATGGTAAGATCACTGGTAAAGTTTGGGAATCATTGGAAATGCCTAAGTATGGTTTGTGCAATCATGGTTTAACCGAATTTCAACAGCCAAAAAACGCACAAAAAGGCATTTTGTCAAAAGAGTTAGGTTCTGGAAATTTTGCAGGGGCTATGTAATAACATTGAGGCCATTTGTAAAAATTATCGGATATTTCGGAGGTCGTTTGATATAAACGGGCCATTTATTACACGATTATAACCTATTAAATGAATTTTTATAAATGAATAATTAATCATAAAATTTCTGAAAATATTTTTATAAAATTCTCTATGTCTTAATGTATTTTTACAAAAATTTACATAATTTATATATAAGTACATATTTAGTTATGATTAATCAAAGATTTAAATTATAATTGTTTTAACGAAACCGGCAGTTTTGTATTTAACGGACTGACTGGTATGTCAAAATGTCAAAAGTGGTCAAATATCATATATTTTTGAATAATATTGATAAAAACGAACTTTTTACGAAAATTCCGGACAAATCGGGTGGATTGTGCGCGTTTTGTATAATCAAACCCGTGTGAAAACGGAAACGAACCCTGCGATCAAACCAGACACCGAAACCTTAAAATTCTTTCATAAATCAAATCATTTTATCAATCAATATATTTACTTAAGTTTATGTGATCTTACCTAATCCCGAAGCGTATAAACAATCAACTGGGCTAGGCTCGGGAAACGGTGAAACTGAGCCAAATCCAGTTTTAAACATTTCATAGTATACAACGTCACAATCTAAGACTATGGTCATGTTCTGGGCCTAACAGCTATACCCAGATAATCTATACAACCCGACTTAGCTTGAACACTGTACTAGTATTAACGATACGATACCGTTTATAGGAATCAGGCTATAAACGAGGCATCTGACTTATTGATACGTAATTTCCGTGCGAACTACGATAAGGTGAGTTTCACGACCCCCACTTTCTAAACTGTTTTACGAACTTTTGGGGTGAAAAGCATGTTTACATATACTGATATACTTGAAAACGTGTGATGATGTGGATTATCTAAGTACTAACACTTGACAAGTCCCCACAAACACAAGTGATTAACTTCGTGCCGGTGACGTGTGGATAGTACTATCGGTTTGACAAACCCAACTGACAGAGCCGGAGGGGTATGCCGGAACATATGTAAACCCAGTTGCACATTGTCATTATATTTTTACATACTGCTATGTGGTGTTAGACATAGTACATACTTGGGGCAAAGTGGCTGTTAAATGCCAACGGGAGTGCATGGGCAGTGGAGGCCATGTGTTTTAGCTCGTTTCGGTTTCACTTGTGGCTTAGTATAATACATCATACACATACATATATACATACACACTGTAAACTTTACGAACTCGTGTACTGATTTCATTGACACTCGTGAAACTTGAAACTCACCAACTAGACGTAGTTGACCCGTTTTAACATGCTTTTCAGGTAAAGCAAAAGTGGAATGATTTGCTTACATGCTTGGTGTTAGAAGGAAAGTTGAATAGCTGTGAATAGACGCTGATATAATACTGAATAAGAAGCTCGTAAACCGGTTATGTGTTTTTCACCTAGTTTGTAAACATAGTACCTACCAATGTAATATGATGTAATTTAGCTGTTGAATTTCTTTATAAACAATGTGGTTGATACCAGTGTTATCTGTTACATTCCCGTATTACGCTTCCGCAACTACCTAGTCGGGGTGTGACATATAAATAGGGAGCTTATGCTCATAATTTAGTAGAGTGTACATAGTTTTAGTTATTCTCTTCATAACTTATCTCCACCATAATGTATTTACTCCATAATTATCAATAAAGTAATAATTTAACGTTTAGATCTTGTACATAATCGATGTATCGTATTAGCGGCTAGATCCGTAACGGGTTTCTACACATTAGCCACTTGACAACTTGGTCTGTCTTCTTTGATCATGTTGTTTTCAATTATCTCATGCTCTGCTGCTTGCAAAAAGCATATCACATCATCAAGCTTAAGATCTGAAAAGTTTGGTTACTTCTTAATGAATTTGTTGGCAGTGTACCACTCTCCTGATAAGGATGACAATAATTTCTTGTTAAGGTCAAGGTCTGTGATAGCAAGATCAGTTGTTCTGATTTCATTAACCATGGCCAAGAACCTTTCCAAAACTGACTTTAATCTTTCACCCTCTCTAAACTTGAAACGGTCAAGTTGTTGCTTCAGCCTGCCTTTCTTTATATCCTTCAGTTCAGTAGTCCCTTCAAACATCTCTACTAAAGTATCATACATTGCTTTTGCTGTAGTATGATGAGCCACTTTGGTCAGAATTTCCCATGATAGACCCAGCTTCAGCATAGCTAAGGCTCTATCATCTTTTTTTTATTCATGGTTCTTTCAACAATTTGATTGTTTGCAGTGCCATCGGGAACATAAGGCCCATTCTTAATAGTGTTCCACATCTGAACATCATTGTAACAAACCGCAGCTACAAATAGCACTTTCCATTTAATGTATTTTTCCTGTCCATACAGCCTAGGAATCTTGTTAGTAGAAACCTCTTGCTCATTCATTATTCCAGACATTTTTATGGTATTTTTAAATATTTTGAAAAACAAAAAAAACTTAACTAACTTAAACAAAAAATTAAACACTCTTTGAAAAATAATCAGATCTGTGGACAAAATCCTCAGATCTGATATATCTGGACGGATTAGAGCAAGATTTATAACAAAGAAAAGAACTTTAATATAAATCTGAGTAAGAAAACACTTTTAAACCTCAACAATATTGTAGATCAGAGAAAAATGAAAAACAGGGCAGCTGACGTCACAAACCAATGTAACAGTTGTCAGCTGATGTCAATCTTCATATTCAAAGTCAACAAAAATCAGCAACAGTTCTTCACAAAAACAGCAACATCACAGCTTTGATACCACTTGTCGGTCACGAATTGCTCACTCACTAGCTCAATCACTCACAATCGTAACCCACACATAAATTTCGACAAGAAGGTGGCAACTTACTTTTTTTTTTTGAGAAACTATAGAATATTAAAGGTGGAATCAATAACACTCTAAATGTTGCTCAACGGACATGAAAGTAACAAACACACAAAGTAACTCAAAATATTTCCATTTATATTATGAAGGATACAATGAAAATCAATTAAGGTTTCAAGGTGGACTGTCAGAATTTATGGCAGCTTTTCGCACAGGAGGGAGACAGCCGTCAAATCAAAATATTCGTTATGGTCTGTTGTTGTCATAGGCGTGCCTTAAAAGATTCCTTTTATAGGCCTGCCTGACACCTGACATTCCCTTTGAAAACCCTAATAATTAGTACAAAACATTTTCAAACGTATTACAAATGATTCTAAGTGTAAACAGGTCTTCGGGCAAGCTTTGCAGCAACAATTAAGTGTGCTGCGGAAAAATTCTCCGAGTAAGCTTTACTTAGAGTATTTTCCTTAGAAAATATTCATCAAGCAGACTTCAATCCTCTTGACCATATAAAACTTTGCTTGATAAGATCCTACGAGCAAACTTGTTCTTAAGAGATCCCTTCAAATTTTTGTTAACTTAACATATTTGAAAAAACATAAGTGTGCTGGTAATACTGTAGTTTGCTCTGAATTGAACCTTGCTTGTTAGAAGTCCTTAAATAATTTCTTTATCAACTTCCTTCAAGCTTGCTGGGACCACTGTTTATTATGAATAAACCTTGCTCGATCCACCAAAATACTTGGTTTTAGCTTGGTTTAGTCAAGAGTTTACTCTGAAACAAACATTGCTTGACTCGAAGAACAACCTTTTGGACAAAGTGAAGCTTGCTCGTTCTATCACTTAAGAGGAATTCCGGAAGATAACTTTGATTGGATAGCAAAATACCTTGCTTGACTTAGTATAAGCTTGCTGGGAGGCCTAAGTTTTCTTGGTTTCCATACTTAGCCATTTTCAGCGACATTGAGAAGATTCAAATCTTTCTTAAGTCTTTTCTCATTCCAACACCATGTTGATACTAACAAACTTGCCGACTTTCTCGCGTAAGAAAATGATTTCCCATACTACATTTTTTGACACCTTTCCTTGTCTTTCATAACTTGGCCTTCATTCTCTCTTTCCCATTGCATATTCTTAGGAAAGAGTGTATGAAAAGGGGTAAGTCAAAAGAATGGGAAATGATAGCCGTTTATAGGTATCGAGGAGGGAATTCATGGGACGTGGTGACATAAACACGACCCGTGTTGATGAGTGACATAGTTTCAAGAAGTTGTATAACTGCAGAGATGATGAGCTGTAATAAACCCAAGGTGATCACGGCCATTTGGGGCTCAACATGACCCGTGTTGGGTCGCATGGCACAAATTTTTGAAGTTTATCTTATATAAAGGTGGAGGTTTTGAGAAGACAATTAAGTGTGTGCAAATCTTATACTTAAACACGTTTAATTTTTGTTCATGCGAATCCTAGAGTTACATTATTTCCAAAAACCACACATAAAAATAAAAACACATGAAAAGTAAACCAATAAAAAATCGAGTTAAGCCTGGTTAGTCCTAAAATGTATAAACAGTTTTAACTACTAATTTTATCTTAAGAAACTAAAAACTAATTCTAAACATGCTAAATTTTTGTCGGAGTTGATAGCTTGACTCACAGTTATGTCAGTTTAGGGCATGGGACGGAGGTGGAACACTTTCATCGCAGTTTCTATGGGTTCCAGTGAAGTTTAAGTTGGTGACCGTTTACCTTAAAGTTATGTCCATATTTTTGAACAAGTTCAACGGTTCCAGAATCAAAAACTTCCTTAAACGTGAAAGGTCCGGACCATCTAGCATACAATTTTCCAGGAAATAAACGAATGCGAGAGTTGAAAAGTAATACCAGGTCACCTGCATTGAATTGTTTTACACCTTTTAGACGTGCATCATGAAGTATTTTCGTCCTTTCCTTGTAGATCCGGAATTGTCATAAGCTTGCACCCTCAGCTCGTTTAGCTCTTGCCACCGCATGGATATGTTTTTCCCAATGGATTGAAGATCAATGTTGGCAGTTTTAAGTGCCCAGTATGCTTTGTGTTCGAGCTTGACAGAAAGATGAAAAAGCATACTGAACGGTTTGAACTGCCCGGATTGCATAGAGAAGTCTTTTCGTCCATTCATTCTCGTACATTAATTTGAACAGTGTTGTGCCTATAGGAGTTTTGTAGGCAGTACTAAAACCCTACAAAGCGTCGTCTAATTTTTCCGACCAGTCTCTACGGTTATGACTGACAGTTTTCTTTAGGATTCGTTTGATTTCCCGATTGGTGACTTCCACTTGACCACCAGTTTGTGGGTTATATGGTGTAGCTAGTCGATGATGCCCTCCGTATCTGAATAATACATTCTCCATTTTCATATTGCAGAATTGTGTTCCTCGATTGCTTTTAAGTGCTTTGGGTACCGAAAGGAGAGAATAAGTTCATCAGAAATCTCACCACCATCATAGGATCATTTTTCGGTAAAGCTTGGGCTTCAACCCATTTGGACGCATAATCGGTTGCTGTAACAACTCGGATTATTATATTATTATTTTAATAATCGTTACCCGACCCGTTTATACGTGTTGGTGCATAATGTCAGTAGTTTAGTATCTCGTGTTTTTTATGTGTCTGTAATCGTGTTAGATTGTTAGTTTTGGTTTTGAATATTGATTTACACAAGTTCGCCTGGGATGTAGGCGAACTTGGAGACAAGCGAAGTTTTGACAACTTCGCCTAGTATGTTAGGCGAAGTTGTTGAGGTTATATAAACCTCACTTCGGCTTAGTTTGAAATAAGTTTTAGAGCTGAACGTGTTAGTGGTTGTTGAGATCACGTGTTGATGTGTTGCAATACAATCGATTTTATTAGTATTGTAACGTGTGTTTGTGTTTCGGTTCAACGTATTATATATCATACGCTCGTATCGTATTACGTGGGGATTCCGCACCCTCGTGTTACGAGATACTCCTATGAAGATCCGGCTGGGAACCTACAATTGGTATCAGAGCATTTGCTCGTGATTGTGTGGTTCGGGATTATCACACGAGTGTAAAGATCGTTCCGTTCGACTTTTCGCGGAACGAGTTTACGTTGAAATACCTAGTTTTTGTGTCTTGCCCATCTCCCGCCATCAAATATAACCCAATACACCTTCGCATACCTCGCAATACGTCCAATTAAAACCTGCAAAAACTCGTGTTAATCAGGTGAAGTTTCCGTCGTCTTACGTAGGGTTTAAGCGAACTTATAAGTGCAAGTGAAGTTAAGGTCAAGCGAAGTTGAGTAAAAGCGAAGTTAGGAAGCAGCGAAGTTTAGCAAGCACAAGCGAAGTTAAGCTCAAGCGAAGTTAAGCACAACTTCGCCATCTTATCACTGTTCAAAATAAAAAAAAATAAATACTTTCTTTGTATTTCGAGTCGTATTTCTTTCAACTATGACTACAATAAACATTACAGAACTGGTAAAAATGGAGGTTGAAGCTGGTTCAGCAACCAAAGCTCCGAAAATGCTTAAGGGTACCGATTTCGTTGCATGGAAAGATCGGTTTGAACAGTTTGTGAAGTATCAAGATGCTAAGATGTGGGTTTGCATTCAAGACGGATACATTCCACCAACATCTTGTTTGAAGGTCGTGAACAAATTAAGAAGTACAATAAGATGGAAGAGGAGGAAAAGAAAATCTATGAGGCAGAGAGTAAAGCTCATGCAGCAATAACCATGGCTCTTCCACAAGAGATTCTTCATACCTTCAAGAAGTACAAAACTGCTAGAGAGCTATGGGAAGCACTAGAAAATAGATATGAAGGTAATGTGGGGATACGTGCTTCCAAGACAAAGCTGCTCAAAACCCAATTATCTGTATTCAAGTATTTGAAAAATGAATCACTTGACGATATCATCACAAGATATTATCACTTGATGACCGAATTTAGTAATTACTCAATTGAATACAAGGAAGAAGAGATAGTAGAGAAATTTTTGATTCTCTTCCACCAAAATGGGAAATGTACACGGTTCTGATGAGAGAGGATAAAGACTTTGCCAAGATTGATTTGGAAACAGCGGTCAATAAGTTACGAAATTTTGAACTTAACATGGTTCGGAAGGAGACACCAACTGATCAGGTTCAGGATCCGGGAATGTATGGTGCGAAAGTCACTCCAAGCTCAAGTTCAAAATCAGAATCCTCTACCTACTACTCAAAGGGCGAATCAAACTCAAACTCAACTCGTGATGGTCATGTGATTCTCAACATGGATGGCGACGTATGTTTCGTAGCTAGAGGTAGTAATCATTCAAAACCTCAAGCCACAACTGGAAATTTCTCGTCAAATGCTCGAAGCTACAACTACTCACAGATGCTCATGAGTGTTAAATCAGCTGAACAACAGTTTGCTCTCTATGCATCCTTCATTGCATCTTATGAGAACTACATCAAAGGTAAAATAGTCGACCCTGCAACTTTGGATGAAGACTATGATCAGATCGATGCCGATGATTTGGAAGAGATGGACCTGCAGTGGCAGATGGCTATGATAGTAAGAAGGGTAAAGAGATTCATGAAGAAAACGGGTAGAAAGTTCATTGGAGAAAGACCAGGGTTTGATAAATCAAAGGTTCGGTGTTACAACTGTCAACAAAATGGTCACTTTGCTAAGGAATGTACAAATGAGAGAGTCGAACGAAGTCAGAACAGGGCTGCAAAACAGAATGGGGAGGTAGTGAGAATAGGGCTATGGTATCTAGACAGAATGGTGGATACAACTGGAATATACAAGTTGAGGAAGTGTTCGAACAAGCTAATTTGGTAAACATCGAAACTGGAGGAAGTGAGAGGGAGACGGGAGAAAATCAAGCATATATGGCAGAAGTGAACGATCAGCTCTCTGAGGTAAGTTCTGAACTTCATTGTATACAATGTGAATATCTTTCTGAACAATTGAAAACAATAACTGATAAGTTTGTTAGTTTGGACACACAATTTAAAACGTTAAAAGAAGATCATCACTAAACTAAAACTAGAGAAACCAGTTACTCGGTAAAAATAAAAGCGAGTGAAAAGGATATCAGAAGTCTTAAAGCCAGTCTAGCTGAAAAAATACAAGTAATTGATCTTAGTTATGAAGTGTTAGAAGAAAAAACCAAACTAATTGCTGAAAAAGATAAACACATAGCTGATTACCAGGTAAAAGTGGTGGAACTAAACAATTGAACAATTTAGAAATTCTTTAGCAACGCTAGATCAAATCATAAGTGTTCAACGTTCCCCAGTTAACAAAGGGGGAATTGGATTTTCTGAAGTTCCACCACCGTATAACAATAACTATACTTATAATCCTAGTAATCAGCAATCTGCGAATGTTGAGATTAGTCAGACAGTTCCTATCAAAATTTCTACTAAAGAACCTAAAGTTATTAAGAGCGAAACGAGGAAGCTAATTTCTAATGTTGAGATTTCTGTTCCTATCCTGTCTCATCAAATTCGGACAAGGCATCCGAATCGGGTGAGATAAAAGAAGAGGTAGTGTTACTTAAACGTGGGGAGGAATATAAGCCCAATGAAAAGAATTCTTCCCTAAACCCGTTCGTCCCACCATATGTTAGACAAACGGGTAGTAATGCAACCTCTACATCGGCAACAACTGCTGAGACGAAAGTTGAAAACAGAAGTTGTTTCCGATGCAATCAAGTAGGACACCTTACTGCTGATTGTCCTATAAACCAGAGAAAATTTAGAGGTATGAGGCCTCCGAAAACTAAGAATAAAATGAATGTTAATTATGATACTAGTAAGAATGAGAACACACAAAATTTCAGACATTGGACTAATTCAAGATTTCAAAGAAACCGGTCTCATTTTTCCCCAGTTAACTACCAAAATTATAATTCAGTTAATTCACTAAGGTTTGGATGGCCTCATAGCCAATCCTCTAAAAGGTTTCCTTTCAGAACTTACAGAAACCATCCTCAAACTGACTTTGGGCAACCAAAGTACTGGATGCCGGTCAACAGATTTAATCGACCCAAGACCAGTAGGTCTTGGGTCCCCAGATTTTAATCTATTTCTTGAATTGTGTAGGAACAGTCAAACAGGGCTGTAAACAATCTGTGGGTTGTTGACAATGGTTGTTCCCGGCACATGACTGGTAACAAGAATTTGTTACGTGACTGGAAATCTGTTCAAGGAGGAAGGGTTAGTTTCGCTGGAGAGAGTGGAGGTAGAATCAGTGGTATTGGAACTGTGACTAATGGAAGAATGAAGTTAGAGAAGGTGAATTATGTGGAAGAGTTGAAGCATAACTTGTTGAGTGTGTCTCAGATTTGTGACAAAGAATACACGGTGCATTTTACTAAAAACGAGGCAATCGTTCTTTATCCTGGTTTCAAGATACCAGAGGCCTGGGTGGTGATGAGATCTCCAAGAGAAAAGAACACGTATGTAATGGATATGAGGTCAACTGAGATGACAACAGAAGAATCATGTCTTCTGTCAAAGGCAACTGAGTCCGAGTCAGAGTTATGGCATCGAAGAATGGGACATATACATCTTCGCAAAATGAATTACATTGTCAAGAATGGGCTAGTGCTTGGTGTTCCCTTGAAGAATTTTACCTTCGAAGATCAATGCTTGTCGTGCAAGAATGGAAAGCAAAACAAAAAACCTCATCACTACAAGAAGGTTAACTCAATTGTCAGTACCCTAGACCTACTTCACATGGATCTCTTTGGTCCCGTGAATGTAAAGAGTCTAGGTGGAACATCATACTGCTTGGTTGTAACCTACGATTACTCTCGATACTCTTGGGTATACTTTCTGAAGGAAAAGGATGAGACAGTTCAGTTGGTAATTAACTTGATTACCAAGGTTGAAAATATTGTTGGGAGAAAGGTTAAGTACATCAGGAGTGATAATGGTACAGAATTCAAGAACTACCAGATGGAGATGTTCTGCTTACAGAAAGGGATAGAACATTAGTACAGTGCCCCGTATACTCCGCAACAAAATGGAGCTGAGAGGAAGAATAGAACGCTAATCGAAGGAGCCAGAACCATGCTGGCAGATGCTAAACTTCCTGTGGTGTTCTGGGCTGAAGTTGTTGCCACAGCCTGTTATATCCTTAATCGTGTTTTAACTGTTAAAAGATTAAATAAAACTTGTTATGAACTCATGCATGGTAGAAAGCCAAACTTGAATGGTCTCGAACCTTTCGGGTCTCCATGTTCGATATTAAAGACAAACTCAAAATTTGGTGAGAAAGCCGACGAAGGTATTTTAGTCAGATATGTTGTTGGGACACCCAACAGAAGTGTCTTTAATTTATCGAACAACAAAGTTGAGGTGGTATGTAACACTGACATTACGAGTTACAAATCACCAAGGCCTAGCACGGGACCCATTGAAGCTTTCGACTATGATAAACTATTCAAATCTTTTAATGTGCCTTACTTGGATTTTGCAGAAGTTGATGAGAAAACTTGCTTCACAGATTCTGTATGACGAGGAGGAAAATATTGTGCAACGTCCTCGATACGACGAAAGTCAACCTTCCTCGTCAAGTGCCGTTGATACTCATGCTGTCTCTACTGAAGAAGAATTCTACAATCCATTTCACTCTCAACATCAATCACCCGCTGATGAACTCTCTTCAAATTTAGAAAACAATATGGAAGTCGGTCCGGTTCAGACTACTAGAGTTCACAAAAATCACCCTTTGGAGAACGTGATAGGTAATCTGTCTGACGGTGTTCAAACAAGAAGAAGTTTGGATGAACACACATGTGTTTACACAAGCATTAAAGACACGGGTATCATAAATGAATGCTTGTACACCTGCTTCATCAGCCAGATTGAACCGAAGAATTATCAAATGGCTCTAAAGGATAGCTCGTGGGTCGAAGCCATGCAAGAAGAATTAGCACAGTTTGAGAAGATGGAAGTATGGAAATTGGTTGAAAAACCACAGAATGTAAATGCTATCGGTACAAAGTGGGTTTTTAAATGTAAGAGAGATGAGAAAGGGATAATCATACGGAACAAGGCAAGGCCGGTAGTAAAAGGGTTCAATCAGCAAGAAGGAATCGACTACAACGAAGTGTTTGCTCCTGTGGCAAGATTGGAGGCAATTCGGCTATTTTTGGCATTTGCTGCACACAAAGAGATGAAAGTTTTCTAGTTAGATGTGAAAAGTGCCTTCTTAAATGGTAAAGTCGATGAGGTGGTGTATGCTGAACAACCTCCGGGATTCCCTGACCCAGATTTTCCTGATCATGTGTACAAATTAAGTAAAGCTTTATATGGGCTACATCAGGCCCCTCGTGCCTGGTACGCAACCTTGTTCGATTACTTGCTTGAGAATGGGTTCGAAAGAGGAAAGATCGATAGCATGCTGTTTGTCAAGAGAAAAGGGGGAGATTTTCTACTCGTTCAAGTCTATGTGGACGACATCATTTTTGCTTCATCAAAAGTCATCATGTGTTAGGAATTTGAAGCAATCATGAAGAAGAGGTTTGAAATGAGCGCCATGGGCGAATTAACTTTCTTTTTGGGATTGCAGGTAGATCAGAAGAAAGATGGGATGTTTATTCATCAAACAAAATATGTCCATGATGTGCTCAAACGCTTCAAGATGGACGATAGCACCCAGTTTGCGTCAGCCACAAACTGGGTGCTGATTCTGACAGTGATGAAGACGTTGATCCCACCCAATATAGAGCAATCATAGGATCTTTAATGTATTTAACTGCATCTAGACCTGATATTATATTTGCAGTTTGTCTTTATGCTATTTTTCAGGCAAGCCCGAAGGAATCTCACATGAAGGGAGTAAAGAGAATATTGCGGTATCTCAAAGGCAAGCCTAAGTTGGGATTGTGGTACACGAAAGGGGGAGAACTGGATTTGGTAGCTTACACAGATTCTGACTATGGCGATTGCAATCAGAACAGGAAGTCAACAACTAGTGGATGTCAGTTTCTGGGAGGAAGATTGGTGTCGTGGCAGTGCAAGAAGCAGACCTCAGTAGCCATTTCCACCTGCGAAGCAGAGTACATGGCAACATCAAACTGCTGCTCCCAGGTTCTATGGATACAACAGCAATTGCGCGATTACGGTCTGAATTTCACTCAAAATCCTATTTGCATTGATAACACTACTGCAATCTCAGTAACTAACAATCCTGTAACGATTCCGACAGAATCAGGTATACCCTAACCGGTATATACTATTTATTTGTTATTTAATAATGAATATATGAATTATAATGCGTTTATACGAGTAGGTATGATTCACAGTACGGATTATATTCGATTATACAGTTAATCGTATTGGAAATACGATTAACCGATTAACGGTTATTGAAGCCCGAACGAATCGAGGATTACATTATAGACGAGATATATAATATTTAGTGATGTTTACGAAGTGTTAAAGCTTCGGGATAAGTGAATTAAAGCACAGAAAAAGAATTTCGATTTAATGGTACGTCGGTACGTTAAACGAAACCTTTAATACCAAACCAAGCAAGAGACGATCGATCAAGCCGAAAAAGATGCGCAATTATTAATAATATGATGTTTTAAGTTAATGAAAGTCATGGTTTAAGTTTTTAAAGTTCTTAAAGTGGTTTTATATAAATTTCATTTTTAAGCCGAAAACGACCGTTTTAGCCTCGTTTTAAGCCGAATTAAACATTTAACAGAAAAAACGAACTGAACCAGATTATCCAAAACATTATCCGGATTTCCAAAATCTGAACATGTGGCTAGAAATGGAAAAGTGGGTCCCACCCCACCTCCCACTTGGACCGATCGGAATAAGGGGGATAACCCCATTCCATTATTATCTTTTTCTAAACAACCATTGCAACATTCCTTCTCCTCTCCACAATATCATCTAAAAACCCGAGTTTGTAGCAAGAAAACCGAGGTAAAAATCGAGTTATTTACGTGTTCATCTTCGTTTCTTGAGTTTATTTGCAAGAAAATGAGGTTTCAAGTGAAAAAGGGTGAAAACCCGAGATGGAAACCGATTCTTGCATGATCAAGTGATGTATATGGGCTATACAAGGGATCTTGGTCCAAGAAAGGAGTTAAACGAACCAAAAACGAATTTTTACGGTTTAAACTTTAGTTTTGAAACAATAACCGAAACTATAGTGTAAGAGGCTTGATTGTGAGTGTAACTTGCTCGGTATTGTGGTATGTTGGTTGTAGGTTCTGTATTTAGTGGTAGATAAGGCGGAAAGACGAGTGTGTAGCTTGTAGTGGCGGAAAACAAAAGTTATATTCGGTTTATGTTCGGTTATGAGTGTTTTGGACAGATTGTGGTACGTTTTGAGTTAGGTCATGAAATTTTACAGAGGTGTTAGATACATGAAAATATGAGTTTTGTGAAAATTTGGTAATTTTTGGATAAAGGATGAATATTTGGTGAATTTAATGCTCGGTTTTGGCTAAAAATGGTGAAAAATATTTAAATATCATGATAAATTCTGGAAAATTCCAGATAAGCTTTTGATAACATTTAAAAGTCACACACAAAATTTTAGGTCAGTTGGAGGAGTCTAAGTAGGTTTTTCGGTTAAACGAGTTCTAGGGTTTTCTAGCTCGGTTTTAGTGAAAATGGCATGTAAAAAGAGATTCTGGTTCTGAAAATATTACAGGGGACTATGTGGTTGGCAGGGGACATCCAAGAAAAATTTGGGATTTTTCTAAGTTCGTTTGGTATTTACGACATATTTAGTGTTTAAATGGTGTTTAAAAATAGATAAATAAATTTTAAATATAAAAAATTAATTCTGGAAATATTTTTATAAAATTCTCCACTGTCAAAAAGTGATTTGTGCAAAATTTCAAGATCCGAGATTAAACGGATAATTATTTGTGCAAAAACAAACTTTTAAAGTTTAAAACGCGTAAACCGGTAAAGTTCGCCTAAACGAGCTGACCGGTGTATAAAAACCCTAAAAATGAACTATTTTCATATAACTGAGTTAAACAAGTAAAAATAAATCATCCGAAAATAATTCGGATGATTTGGGTAATTTTATCCGATAAAACAGTTTCCGGTGCACTAAAGACGGAAACGGGTCCCGCGGCCAATCGGGGCGTCTAAACCGAGCTCAAATTTCACAACTTTAATTAAATTATCAGTCAACCACTATTTTCGGGTCGTGTGTGACCAAACTCATTTTTGAAACGTAAAAAAAAACGGATAACCGTGTTAGGCACGCAAAACGGGGAAAACAAACTAATAGTAATTTTGACTATTGAACTCTAAACGATATCACAATCTGAGTCCGGAGAAGTGTTTCTGGGTTAACATTGCCCCCGGAATGGGTACAGTACTGGGTTAACAGTGTCCCCAGATGTCCCTAGAAGTGTTTCTGGGTTAACATTGCCCCCGGAATGGGTACAGTACTGGGTTAACAGTGTCCCCAGATGTACCGGTTAACACGGTTAAAGTTATATTAATAGTGATTGTATAGTAACGAACTTAGGGATCGTATTACAGATCCGGATTAAAAGCTTGCGTACTGTGTTACCTAATTGCTTGCGATAAGGTGAGTTTCACGAGCCCCTTTTTTTTCTGAATTGTTTTTAAATATTTTCCCGGGGCGGAAAGCATGTTACTATTAAAATGTTTAAGTACATACTGAACGCATGGATTTGCGGGTATTTATATATATTTTATTGTACGGGAATCGTACGGAAATGTACTAAGATGGTAATTGTCTGAGTTGCTAACATTGTAAGGCCCCACAACACGAGTGATTAGCTAAAAGCCGGTAGAGTGTGAATAATACTATTGGTCTGACAAACCCAACTGGTCCGGCATGGATTTGCTGATGTTTCCCAGCCAGTTGCACATGTCTATTTTGTTGTTATTTATTTTGCTATGTAATGTTAGACAAAGCGGTTTGGGGCAGGCCCGTGGGCGGAGTATGCCACGGGGTTGTGTGTGGATAGTCAGAGGTTTCACTTGTGGGCTCAGCATAATTACATCGATAATATTATATTATGATATTGATTTATCATGGTTTACTCAAATTGTGAAACTCACCAACTATTCGTAGTTGACCCGTTTTCTCACATGCTTTTCAGGTACGATTAAGATGAAGTGATTGCTTACGTTCTAAGTGCTTGATGTGTGTAAGATTTGTGTGCTGGATGTTATGATACATTATATTAAATAGAATTATGTATCATATTGTATGATGTGTGTATCACCTAGATGGTAATGAAACATGAGATAATGTAATTTGAAGTATATTAATGCATTCAGTTTTCTTTATAAACAATGTGGTTGATATCAGAGGTGTCTGTTGCATCCCGTTTACGTTTCCGCTGCGGTTACGGGGTGTTACAAATCCCGTCAAACACAGCAACACTAAACATATTGACATTCGTCATCATTTTATACGGGATTGTGCTGAGAAGAAATTAATTGTGCTTGAAAAGGTTGATTCTTTGGATAATTTCGCCGATCTTTTTACTAAAGCGTTTGACCGATCCCGTTTTCAAAATCTTGTTGAGCTTAATGGGATGATCAATCCCGAGTAACCTTGTTTTCCGTTTTATTTATAAAAAAAAAACATCACTATCGCTTAAAATTATGTTGGTTGCTTAAGTTTGAAGGACATATCTTTGGATATGTTTGGTCCTTACTTCTACTAGTAGATTATGAGGATAGCCATTAACCAGATGACTGAAAGTGACCGGGGCGGTTTATAATGGGTTTTTATTCTTTCGCTGAAAAATAGTCGTTCATACTTAGTTAGAAGGACACATACTCGTATGTGGTCGGTCCAGCTGATCCATTGGATCCTCAGGATAGCCGTTTACCTGAAGACTTTGCCTTGATCGGGGCGATAGAATTTAAATTTTTTTTGGGAGATGATATAATTTTTCAAGTCTATAACTTCGTAAGAACTTTCAATACAATGTTTAAAAGAAAATTGATCCAACCTTGGAAAGTGATAGAAAAACTAATTCTGTGTGCTTAACTGGTGAAGTTATTAGGCCTAAAAGACTCTAGAACAGCCATTGTATGTTATGGTAGCTTTTTATGGTGCGTAAAAGTAGAAGTGATACAAACTAAATCTCCTCGATTTAATGTGGAGAATCATTCTGAGTTGTGCATGTCTCCATATACATCTTTCCGAATGATAGGCAGAAAAGTGATTACCCAGTCATACACGAGCCCGTGAGTGTTATGATTCCCGAGAAGATGGTGTGTCAAGTACCTGCAGCGATCCAGATTCGGGACTTGCAGTAGTCTATTATTTGAAGCTGTATTAATATCTTTATTGTTAAAAAAAATGTTGTTAGGCGTTCTGAAGCTTATGTTGTTACAAATATCAATCAAGAGGCAAGAAAGAGAACGGGAAGAAGACTCTAAAGAACGATATGTACTTACTGTTTAATCAGACACTACGGGTCGAGATCAACTCGGGGTGACTTGGGGAAAGCCAAATACGCTTTGAGAATAGATAGGAGGCATCACAATCTATCATGTGATGTCCATCTATAGTTTGAGCTTAATTGAACCTAATCCGTATCACAGAAGCGATGAAAACCATACTAAGTTTCATACCTGCTTAGAACCTGTTTCTTTATGTCATAATACCGCTGAACATGGATCTATGTGACAGCCACTTAATTAGTATGATTCCTGTTCGGATCTTTTCTAAAACATGCAGGTTCTCGTCAAGACTGAAATTTGATCCCGTTTATTTAATTACTAAAATTTTCATTGCATATTTTGTTTTATGGTTTAAAACTTGGTTACTTGGTTCTTTGATCGTAAAGTTTAAATCTTTAACGGAGGATTTTAAAAGACAGTTGCATTTTGATCAAATTTATAAGGTCCTGTTTTATAAATTAAGTTAGGCGAACTTACTGGTAAGGTTTAGGGGCGAAGTTGTTCAGGGGCGAAGTTAATGGTAAGTGAAGTTAACCTTAACATCTCCTGAGTATTTTCAAACCTATATAAGGGGTCAACTTGGTCAAACTCTTTACAAACTTTCAAACACCAGCGAACTTATAAGCATACTTACAACCTCGGCGAACTTAATCCTTGAATCGAACCTCATTATTATCTGTTTCTTGTCCGTGATCAAGGTGTGTAGGATCAGTTTAACCAGTAATTCATGCTAATGGTGTTAATCAAAAGCCTTTGTGGTCCGATTTGTGACATAGTTTGTGAAAACCTTTTAACACCTGATAAACTTTCAGTTTCTACTGTGTTTGTAACCATCTAGTCTTCTAGATCTCGATATTACTATCCTTTCATGGTTTCATTCTCTAAAATTACCAAACAAAACCTGATCGGATCATAAAATTATGCCGTTTTAGGTTCAGGCGAAGTTATGGTTTAGGCCAAGTTGTTCTAACTTCGCCCTAGGTATAACATCGCCTGATCATGTTTTTTAATTAATTAAATAGTCTGGTTTGTTCTTTGGCGAAGTTAGGGTTAGGCGAAGTTATCCTCAACTTCGCCTTAAGTTTAACTTCGCCTGCTCAACCTTATATTATTTAATAGTACTGGTTTGTACTCAGGCGAAGTTAATGTTTAGGGCGAAGTTGTACTCAACTTCGCCATATGGCTAACTTCGCCTGCACACTACATGTTATCATAACTTCGCTCATGGTAACAGGCGAAGTTATGATCTGCTATGTCGATGTTCTAACTTAGACCGTTTGTTGTGCAGATATGGCTGCTGAGGCAGTGGCTGGTGGTGCTGGTGGTGACGAGGGTGGTGACAACAACCGACAGTTCTTTCCGGGTCACAATATGTATATCACTTTGGATCCGGATGATAGTGGTATCGACGACTATCGCGAGATCATCTCCTTTCTCGTTCGCTCACGTATTTTTCACGCCATCACGACTACTCTTCCTATTTCTCTACCAAATATTGAGGACTTTTGGCAACGGTAGAATATGACTGTAGTGTTGAGCCTCCAGTTATGCGCGCTACAGTAAAAAATCAGGTCGTACAGTTCTCGGCAGATCAAATAAGGGTCGCTTTGCAGTTCGGGGCTGAAACTACAGATGATCCAACATATTTTCTGGCTCCATTCAGAGATGGTGCGTTTCTACGCATGGGGTATTCGGGTCCGTTGGGTGACACTCAAAGGAGAAAGGGATTTCTATTAGACTAGTGGCGTTTTCTGATGCACGTGATGATAGTGTGCATGTCGGGTCGTAAAGCTGGTACTGACGGTATGGGGGCAACGATGCAATCTGCTATGACAGCCCTGACTTACAACAAGCCCTACAGCTTTAGTCAGATGGTGTTTTATGAAATTGATCGTCAGAGACGCGCGGTCGCCAGGGAAAGATTTTTAATGTACCCGAGATTTTTACAGATGATTTTGAATCATGTAGCACCTACGCTGCCTCAACGACGTCCTATCCGTTAAGTTGAGAGTGTAAGTAAGAGAATCTTTACGCAATGCAGGTCTTTAGGTGCTCGTAGCAAACCAGAGCTTCGTCTGCGGCACACTCCATTGTTTGGTTATTTGGTGAACCCTGCGTATATTGCTCCTCAAGGAGATGAATTCCGTGACCCGGAACCACAACAGGCTAATGTTCCTCAACCACCTCCTGTGGTTCAACCACCACCTGTGGTACAGCAAGCACTGCCTGCTGATCCTGTTGCAGCTCAGGAAGAACAGGTCGATCTTGAAGCATCCTTTGGTGGGCAAGGTTTCTTCGACATCGAACAAATTGATCCAGCTGCTGAAGTTCAAGCTCCAGTAGCTGAGGCATCTGGTGTGAATGTTTCGATGGTAGCTACGTCTGTAGCAGATTCTGAGAGAACCGACTCTGACTCCTCCACTGATGATATCACTGAAGCACAACAGATTCTCGTCATACAAGAAAGATTACATGGCAAGAGAAAGAGAGACTCGGATGACAGTGAATCTGACTATGAGGAGGAGTTAGACAAGTTGATACGAAGATCAAAGAAGGTCAGAGCTGGTGAAAGTTCAGGAGTGGGTGAAACCTCAAGGGTGGTTCGTTTCTCTCTACCCTCGTTATCTGGTATGACTATGGTTCCTGCTTCTGTGTCTGTGACAGTACCGATTGTCTCAAGTGTTCCCGTGGTGACAACGTCATCATCATTTGGTATTCCACCAACCACGTTTCAGTTTTCGGCTCCGGAGATAGTTTCCTTGCCACCTCCCACTGTTACTCCATCGGAGGTTGTTGCAAGATTTGTTGAGTCAACGTTGGTTGCTATTGCGGGATTATCTTTCACAATACCACCCGCGATTACTGTTCAGCCTGCTTTTGATACTCCAGCCAGTTTGGGAATACCTCCACCTTATGCTCAAGACGTTTCTCACATGCGCTTTGATTTTGATGCTACCTTGTCTGATTCTGAAAGGATAGCTGCTCTTGAACGGGTGGTTGCTGAACAGCCAAGAATCAATCTAATCCAGACTCAAGCTATCCAGCGCCTTGTTGCAGAAAATCAGATCCAATCGTCCCTCCTTGTGGAGCACGGTAAACTTTTTGATGCTCTAAAACAGTTCTTAGCATCTCAGGGGGAGACGAGCTGCAAGGGCGACGAGTTGAGAACAAAGAAGAGTCATGATAGAGACAATGATCCCAATGCATCGAAAGGTGCAGGTGGTGAGTTGCCAAGAACTTAACAAACTCTTGGGACTTCCATATCTCAGGGGGTAGTCAGCTGGTACATCAGGTGGATCAGGTGGTGAGAATGTTGTGGTTGTGGATGATGAGGAAATGTTGGGTGATGTTGATGTGGGTGATGATGATGTGTTAACTATTGAGGAGATTGAAAAGATAGGAGAACAGATTGTGATTGATAGTGAGATAGAAGAAGGAGAAATTGTGGATGATAGTGTAGAACATGATATTCCAGACGTTGACAGAGTAAATGTGAGTCAAGATATGGATGTGTCAGATGAATCTGAGTTGGAAGAACATCCGAGATGGAAAGAAGGCTACGTTCAGTGGTTTGTTAAGACAAAGAAGCCAGCGGTCCCAACGATGTTCAAAAAGAGTTACAATATCAAGGGGTATGCTGAGTCAAAGAAAGGTATTATTTGTTGGCTGTATGATGAGCAGTTAAAGTTATTTGTGATTAAACGATTTGATGGGATTCAGTATTTTAAGAGGACGTTGAGATCTATCAATACCTTGCCTGAGTGTGAGGTGAAGGATTTAGCCAGATTAATATTGATTAACAGGAGTGATGACAATATGGCTAGAATAATTGGGAAGATTGTGTGGAAAGAAAGTGTGAAAGAGAAGAAGTTTGAGTTGTTAAAGCCTCAGAAAGGGAAGCTAGTTGAAGATAAGGAAAGAGGAATGCAAGCTGATGGCAAACCTTGGATGGTGATGAAATATAAGCCGATTTGGTGTTTGAAAGAAGTGTCGATGAACATAATGCCCAAGGATGTTTTAAAGAGTCTCAACTGGTGGTACGTTGATAGCCAAACAGCTGAAGCAGTTATGGAAGATGAAGACGAACAGGAAATTCTCAGAGTGTATGATTCCATGCACTTGGTAAATTTGTCTCAAGCTGACTTGCAGGTACTAAACGATAAGAAGATATTCTATATTCCTGCGTGGAAAGATGAAGCCAAGAAGTACCAGAGGGTGGTCTCTGTCTGTGTAAGACAGGGCGTTCATGCTTGAAGACTTGACTCGAGATTTTTGGGATTACGACACGAGAATGAGGATAGAGATATGAAGCTACTGCCAAGGGGGAGTCTGTTGATGCATAATGTCAGTAGTTCAGTATCTCGTGTTTTCTATGTGTTTGTAATCGTGTTAGATTGTTAGTTTTGGTTTTGAATATTGATTTACACAAGTTCGCCTGGGATGTAGGCGAACTTGGAGACAAGCGAAGTTATGACAACTTCGCCTAGTATGTTAGGCGAAGTTGTCGAGGTTATATAAAACTCACTTCGGCTTAGTTTGAAATAAGTTTTAGAGCTGAACGTGTTAGTGGTTGTTGAGATCACGTGTTGAAGTGTTGCAATACAATCGAGTTTATTAGTATTGTAACGTGTGTTTGTGTTTCGGTTCAACGTATTATATATCTTACGCTCGTATCTTATTATGTGGGGATTCCGCACCCTCGTGTTACGAGATACTCCTGTGTAGATCCGGCTGGGAACCTACAATACGTTCGGGAAATTTTATCAATAAAATTACCACGTTTATCGAGTAAACTAATTACTATAATATTATTTGTATTTACTTATATAAAATATATATCTCTTTCAAAATATGGCAAAAACTTCCCCTTAACTAAACTATTATCCAAATTATTCCAGTTCTTAACCTCAAGGACTAAAATGCAAAATCAGAATAATAATCACCTTAACCCGTTTACCCATATCCATGCCCCAAACCCGCAACCCGTAGACCCATTTATTATTCCTCGACTTTTATCGGCCTACCGAAGTTTTTGTTTTGGAAACAAGGATCAATTGATATACGATTTGATAATATTATAAACCGTCCATAACCTAGATTATTATTATACATAATCGATGCATTATAATTCGATTGAGTTCAAACAAAAACCCTAATCATGTATGTAATGTGTAATTGATGTGCATGGATAGTGATTATGGAGTCTAGAGTGTTACATGAATGCATGATGGTCCATAGATAGTTAATATGTTGAGTTTGGATGCATACAGTTTCTGGACAGATTGTGTTATTGAGGTTTAATTGACTGTAACGAAGTGTAAATTTGAAAATTGGTTGAGATTATTGATACTACAGTAAACTAGGTTGAGTCTAGTTTCTAAAGAATGTAAATTTGAAATTTTTGGACGTGGAAAAGTTAACTTTTATGATTTTACAAAAACGTTGTGCAAAGCTGAGCTGTTAGACCTGCTGTTAGGTTGTTTTGTAAATATTATATCTCATGAACTACGAGACCAATTGGGTTGGTTCCACTTCTGGAAGTTGACTTGTTGAGTTAGGAACCTAACCCAAGTGGTCTTGCATTTATTGTATTTTTCGTTTAACGGGAATTGCAAATAACATTCTGTTGCGCATGAATTTGACTGTTATGAGTTTGCTGTAATGATTTGATGATTGTGAGAAACCTATGTGGAATAAAAATACAATAAAATATGTTATGGAAACCTAAGACATATATGCTTTTGTGATAATTTTTGGTAAATTAATTGTGATGCTGTGATCGGTGAGATAGTACAATATAGTGAAAATGCATGAAACATGATACTTGCTATATAATTGTTATGATTTGACCAAATTGCCCTCATGGGGAATAATGGCTAGTTAATTGTTATGTGTTGACCAAATTGCCCTTACGGGGAGAAATTGCTAGTGATGTACTTTATGAATACATGACACGTAAATAATTGCTTACACATGTAACGTATCACAAATACATTTGTTAAAGTCACACACGATTCACAAACGAAACACGAATCATGTTATGTGCATAGGTATTATGTGCCGGGTCTAGAGACTCGATAATATTCCCACACTTAGAAAAATCTCTTTGTTGTTTTAGAACGCTAGATAGAGTTTTTCTGTGACGCGCATCTTGGTGATTTAATTTGGGAATTTCTTCGCAAACAGTGAGTTTCACTTTCCCCTTTTAAACTTTTTAAACGCTTTTCACTTGGGGGAGATAACATACTCCGAAACGCATTTAAGATTTTGTTAATATAGATTATATATCACTTGTAAAGACTAAGTGGCAAACGCGTTAACTAAAGTCCTTCATTCACATCGAACCGTTTAATATTGGATAATAGCGAGTCATTGTTGAGTAGTACTGCTGGGTTTGACAAACCCCACCCAACGCTAAACTCGACTGGAGGTCGAGTGGGTGTAATCTTGGCTAAACACATATCATGGTCTGGATGACCTGGTGGCAAGGCAAATGATAAACAGTCAGCTTCGGTGTCGAATACTTAGTGATACTTGTTTTATAGGCTAGCTACCTATAGATATATAATTGACATAACACTATCTGGTAACGCAAAACGTTGTAACGCAAAACGCTTAACGCAAAACGCTTAACGCAAAACGCTGTAACGCAAAACGCTGAACGCAAACGCTAAACGCTTTATTTTTATATAACTTGTGAACTCACCAACCTTGTGTTGACACTTTTAGTATGTTATTCTCAGGTAGCCGAGGCGGGCGCGCGGTAAAGGAACATGCATTGCTTGAAACATTTTAATTATGCAAACTTATTTTTAAACCGTTATCATTGGGTTTTAAGTCATCCTGCGTGACGTAACATTGTCTGCTATGGTTTTACGCTTCCGCATTTAATTACTCGTAAATGTTTTCATGGTTTTGAAACTTTGTTTTATGGTTTGATTATAACTAATGATTACGATCCTGTTAGTTCACACCCTCTGACGGTAAAACTCCGTTAGTGGATTTTGAGGGTGTGACAAATGATGACAAATAACATTGTTCTCGTAATAAAAAATAATCCATAGAGATCAATCGTTCAATCATTAACGTACTAATAACAAACATAACTTAATTTAATCGAAACCCTAAAATCCTTTATACGTATTATATAATTTGCCATTAATTAATATTATTATATATAACTAGGAATCCTTGACGGTATATCCTGGAGGATTTATCTTTCACACATCATCCTCTTTTGTATTTCGTTCATCCGATCAGGTGAGTATCTAATTCCCCCTTTTAACTAATTTAACCTGTTTTGGGGACATATGCGTTCTATTTATTTTATTACTATATATTACGCAACTTGCAACTGTTAGTCGTATCTGTTTAACAATTTATACCTAACGTGTTATTTTTTATACACTTTATTTGAATACATGTCGGAGGGGTCCAACATATTCTCAGTCTAGTATGATCATACGCCCGTCGTGTTTGCCATCGTGCAGTTCACCTGACATCGAGCTTACCGACAACATTACTTACTTGCTTATTGGTTAAATTGCTTATCTCACTTGACACAGTTTGCTATTTTATTAATTATTATAGAATCATGAATTTATGGTGTTTTACTCACTCAACTTAGCGCTGACAAAATTATTGTATTTTTAACGCATATGCAGGTCATCGTGTGACGTGATGTTCAAACAATTTTGGAAGAGAACTTAGGATTGCAAGACAGAGAAAAATAAACAAGACTTTTAATCTTTGATATGTTTGTTTGTTAGACTTATTTGATTATGAGATTTTGTATTGAATATTTTGGTTTTATTTAGATTTAAAATAATAGATATTGTCACATTTAATATTATATGATAGTACCTTGAGAGCTGTGAGCAATCAGCTCACGCCCCAGCATTTCCGCCGTAGGTTGGGGTGTGACAACTGCAACTAGGGTGTAGCGATAACCAAATGATGTTCGAAATGGTCCCATGAAGTTGATTCCCCAAATGTCGAATACTTCACACACCTGGATTGGTATTTGTAGAATTTCATCTCAAGACGACATGTTGCTGGAACGTTGGCTTGCATCGCACGAGCGAACCATTTAATGCGCTTCTCGGTAAATGGTAGGCCAATAGAAGCCGATGTAGAATACTTTCTTTGTTGTTGCCGATGCTCCATAATGACATTCTGATGATCCTTCATGATATTTGTTCAGGATCTTGTGAGCTTTTTCTCCATACACACATCTTCATATGATATGATCTGCTCCTATGCGGAATAAGTAAGGATCTTCCCACAAGTAATACATGACATTAAATAAAATTTCTTCCTCTGCTGAAAGGTCATTCCTATGAGAACAATTCCGCTCGCTTTGTAATTTGCGATGTCAGTAAACCAAGGATGTTATACTTGTAGGGAAAGTTATCATTTATTTGACCCCCGCCATTTCTTGTGAAGTTGGGAATTATAGACGAGAAAGATGATCGGCTGCAATATTTTTGGCACCCCTTTTGTCCTTGATTTCGATGTTGAATTCTTGTAGAAGAATAATCCATCAGATCAGACGGGGATTAGCATCATGTTTAGCATCTTGTTCAGTGTAGACGATGGTTTCTGAAAGGACTAGATAAGAACGAAATTTGTGGAAAGCGAATACTACGACCAAAAGCTCTTTCTCTGTAGTCGTGTAATTTCCTTGAGCCTTATTGAGAGTTTTGTTGGCATAGTAGATTGGATAAAAGTGCTTATCTTTCCTTTGTCCTAGGACTTCTCCAACTACGAAGTCTCTTGTATCACGTATGAGTTTGAATGGTTGTGTCCAGCCTGGAGCTATCATAACTGGAGCATCTACAAGGTTTCCTCCGGAATTCGGAATGCTTTCAAACATTCTTTGGAGAAGATGAACGGAACATCCTTTTAAAGAAGTTGTGTCATTGGTTGGGCTATTTTTGAAAAGTCTTTCTTGAAACGATGATAAAAACCCGCATGCCCAAGGAAACTTCAAATGGATTTAACAGATATGGGTGGTGGAAGTTTGGAAATGGTTTCTAGTTTGGCTCTATCTGTTAGACTCGGTCTGCCCAAGTCACATGTTAGAGTTGATGTGGCTAGTACGTTATGATCCAAGTCGGGTCATACCCATTAACAAGCTAGACAAACACCCATAATATTTATTTTAAGATATGATATAACAAATAAACTTAACACTTAAAAGTATTTAGAAATTGGGTTTTTAAGTATTTACACTTGTGTAGTAAATAAATTATATGGATAACTTATATTTTGACAGAAGATATTTTATAATGTTATTTAAGTTGGTTAAATAACATGATTCATATTACATACATTATGTTAAATTTTATAATATGCAACAAATATAACATAAGTAATAATAAAAGGGTTTGAATAATTGGGAGGGAAAAATCTCTCTCTCTCTCTCTTTTCTATCTATTATATTTCTCTTTCAAAAAAATGCATGTGCGGTTATTGGCCAAGTGAGTGGTGCATTGGTTGCATCTTTATCTCTCTCTCTCTCACACACAAGAAAGCAAGTAAACTCTCTCTTCCTCTCCTAATTTTCGGACAAGATAGATGAGGAACAAGGGAACAAGGAAGGATTGTCAAGTGTAAAATCCTAGCAAATCAAGGTGCTTTTGTTGGTGACTTGGGGTATTAAAGCTTGAGGATTTTCTCTCTTTGAAGACAAGCTATTTAAATCATCATCTCCTTCATTTCTTGGGTTCTTGAAGGTATATTACATACCCACCCTATGGTTGTTTGTATTGGTAAACATGTAATTTCAAATATGGATCCTAGGCTAGGGTTTTTATTTATAAAATCGGTTTTATATCCATCTAATTAATAAAATTTAAAACTTATTTATCCGCTGCGTTTTTCATATAATGGGTTTATATGACTTTGATAATCTTGTTAAAACCCAACAATGGCATCAAGAGCCACTTATACGTATACATGCTTCATTAGATGTAAAGTTTTTTTGGGGTTTATGGTGTGGTTCACCAAATGGCGAAAAGTATTTGGGCTTTTGGTTACCCTTTGGTTTTTCAAGATTACATTTTACATCCAAGTGGTAATCTTGAAGAATTAATTCATTTGGTGATTGATTATTTTGTTTGGACGAAACCCGAAACATTCGGTGTGCTTAGCCTTGGTCGAAAGTTTTATGTGTAAAAGGGGAACCATTTTGGTCTTCTATGACCTTACCCAAGGCACCAGGTTGTTGGGATCAAGATTTGACAAAGGAAAGATTGGAATCTTCTCAACGTCTTCAGAATTGGCTAAGTATGAAAACCAAGCAAATTTGACATTTCGAATAAGCCTAGACTTATTCGAGCAAGGTATTTTACTTTCGAGCAAAGTCATCTTTTAGAATTCTTCTAAGTGTTAGTTCGAGCAAACTACACTTCATCAAGCAAGGTTGTTCTTCAAGTCGAGCAAGGTTTGTTTTAGAGCAAACCCTTGACTTAACCAAGATAAAACCAATATTTTGGTGGATCGAGCAAGGTTTATTAATAAATAATGGTCCAAACACACTTGAAGGAGATTATTGAAGAAATTATCGTGAGGACTTCAATCATGCAAGAATCAACCTGGAGCAAGCCATAGTGTCACCAACACACTTAACTTGTTCAACTAAGTTAAAGACAAAAGTTTGAAGGGATCAAAGAAGAACAAGTTTGCTTGTAGGATATTATGGAGAAAAGTTTTGTAATATCATGAAGATGGAAGTTTGCTTGGAGAATATTTTCTAAGGAAAATATTCTAAGTAAAGATTACTTGGAGAACTGTTCCAAGCACACTTATGGTTACAAGGTCTGCTCGAGAAGGACAAAAGCTTACAAGCTTACTCGAAGACCTGTTTACACTTTTAATATTTTTAATTACATTTGAATATGTTATGTATTAATCATTAGGGTTTATAGAAGATGTCAGAAGTGCCTATTTAAGGAAACTTTTGGGCACATTAATGACATTGGACACAAAGCGAATATTATGTTTTGACGACTGACACTTTTTGGAAAAAAAAATCTTTGTACGAAAAGTTGCCTAAAATACAAACATTAAACCTAGTAACCCTAATGTATTTTTATTGTATCCTTCACAGTATTAATGGGAATCTTTTGAGTTACTTTATGTGTTTGTTATATTTTTGTTGGTTTAGAAACAACTTGAAGATTATTGATTTTGCCTTTAATGATCACTGGACCGTCACAAGAGCAGACCTTGTAATCGTCTTGTCAACACATTGTTGTTGATTATGAGACTGATTATTGTGGTTGATAGATCATCCTGACAAGTGGTATCGGAGCTTCGTTTTACTGTATATTTCGCTGATTTTAAAGATGAAGAATGATGATGTCAACTGATTGTGAGTTTTACCGTCTCTGCCATGGATTTGAGACGTCAGCTACTCTGTTTTCATTTTCTCAAATCTATTGTTTATTAAGATTAAAAGTTCCTTTTTATAAGATTTACATTGATTACTTTCCTTTTGTGTATAGATCTTGATCTTATCCATCCAGGTTCATCAGATCTGAGGATTTCATCCACAGATCTGGTTGTTTTTCTAAATTTAGTTAAGTTTTAAGTACTTTTTCATTTCTAAAACCTTTTAATACACCAAAAACATGTCTGGAGTAATGGATGATCAAGAAGTGTTAACTAACAAAATTCCTAGATTGTTAGGACAAGTAAATTACATTAAGTGGAAGGTTCTGTTTAAGGACGTTGTGTTCTATAACGATGTTGGCATGTGAAATTCAATTAAAATGGCCCATATATTCCTGATGGAACAACCAATAATCAAACCTTGGAAAGACAAATGAAAAAGAAAGATGATTGGGTACTGTCTATGCTGAATCTTGGTCTGTCATGGGAGATTTTGACAAGTGTGGCTCATCACACTACTGCAAAGGCTATATTTGATGCTATAGTGGAAATGTTTGAAGGAAACACTGAGCTTAAAAACATCAAGAAAGACAGACTGAAGAAATAGCTGGATAGATTCAAGTTCAAGGAAGGAGAGAGGTTGAAATCTGTTTTGCAAAGGTTTGTTGCCATTTTCAATGAAATCAGAACCACTAACCTTGCAATAACATATTTTGATTTAAACAAGAAGTTGTTATCATCTTTGTCTAGAGAATGGTACACTACAAGCAAGTTCATCAAAGAAAGGCTAATTTCCCAACATTCAAGCTTGATGATTTTATCTACTTTTTACAAGCTGTTGAGCATGAAATGATTGAGAATCATATGATCAAGGAAGACAAGCCAAGCTTCCAAGTTGCAAACGCTCTAATTGTACCTACGGGGAATCTATCAACAAAGAACGAACAAAAAGATCCTATAATTGAAGAACCAACTGAGTTTAGTGCTGAAAACCCAAGAGTGTTTGTTGCTGGTCAGTCTAGCAATCAAATTGGACAGTCAAGATTTAATGTTCAATTGATGGATGATGGTGATACATCCTCAATGGCTAGTAGACATGCTCCCTATATTGCTGGAAATATTAATAATGGAAATGATTATCAAGCTCTCTTCTCAATGTTCATTGATTCTTACAATGTATTTGTGGCCAAGAATTTAATTCACACAAGTGTTGTGCAAGAAGATCGTTAACATATTGATGTTGATAATTGGGAAGACATGGATCTTAAGTGGCAAGATGTCATGTTGGCTGTGAGGAGTAAAAGACTATATGATAGAATTGGAAGGTCTTTGGTTTCTTGACCAAATGAAAAAATTGGTTTTGACAAGTCCAAAGAAATATGCTATAATTGTCAACTACCAAGACATTTTGCAAGGGAATGCAACTAGCCAAGACAGTTTTAAAACAACAACCAATAAAGAAACCAGTTCCAAATCCAAAATCAGAATCAAGGCCAACAAAGGTAGTTCAACAACAACAACAACTTTCAACAACAAAATCATAAACAAATCATCCCACAACAACAATTTCAGTGTAACCAACAAATCCTTCCACAAGCTCCTACCAATCAGAATAGGAACAACGCCAATCAGCCAAGAAATCAAGGAAATTTTGCTTTGGCTCAACCACAACAAGATGGTGTGTTTGACTGGAGTAACCATACTGAAGACATAAAGAAGGCTAATGTGGCATTCATGAAAAAGATTGGAAATGAAGCAGAGTCTTCTTCATCTCAGGTACATTCAAATCCCACAAACTTTGAATTACTTGAAATGATTGATTCTTTGGGAAAGGAAGTAGATAAATTGCAAAGTGAGTGCTTTAAGAAACAAAGCATGATAAATGCTTATGAGATGAGTGAGTTGACATATGAAAACCAAATTAATAGTTTGTAAGAGGACTGTATGTACTAGAGGTGGCAATGTTAGTGGGTTGGGTGATGGGTTAGAATGGGTATGGGTCAGGTCGGGTATGGGTTATGATTGATTTTTAAAATAGAGGGTTAGGATGGGTATGGTTATGATGGGTAAAGCTAACCCATCTTGACACAAGTGTAGGTTGATATACAAAGGGTTTCAAAAACCCCTAAAAAATTCAAAAATATTAATAAAAAAATATAATAACTCAAAATATAAATCGAAAATACAAAATGTAAAATAACTAAAATTTTTTCCCCGTCATTCCCGTTCATAATAAAAATAAAACCGGTTTTGTATCTGTTCGTGTTCGGATTTTCTGGGTTTTTTCGGTTTGGTTTTTCTTTTTATCATTTCGGTCGGTTTCAGTATGTGCTCGGTTTCAATGATTTCAGTTTTGATTCCTCGGTTTCTATTCGGTTTCGTGGGTTGTGTTGAAAATAAAATTGAATGGAGCTTGTTTTCGTCCATTCTAACCCATAAACAAACACATAATCAAAAGTCACTAGCATTTCCCCAATTCATCATTGACTTCCTTCGAAAATTCTTTTGATCCGTCCTAACCCATTCCAAATTTAAAAATTATCCATATTGACCCAAAACAACCCATTTGGGTTTGTTTTGCCACCCCTAGTATGGACACTTACAACATTGAGTCAAGATATACCACTGCAATTGAAGGTTTAAGGAACATGTATCTTGATGAGAAGTTGAAAAATACTCAACTTCAAGTTGAGGTTGACTTTCTAAATAATTTGGTGTCTACTGGAAATATTTGTTGAAAGTTGAAGAAAATCAAATAGGAGGAAGTACAAAGTTGTTCCTCCACCCTTTAATTATAATTACTCGTTAAAGGTGGACAAGGAAAAGAGAAGTGTTTATCTTGATCAATTCAGAGATGCGTTTGAAGAAAGAAAGAGTTTGTTGAAAACTATAAAATGGTTGAGGTAAATGAGAAAGGTGAGTTTGTGATGAAAGTTGTTGAAACAAAAGAAATAGTTGTTGAATAGTCAATGGGTGTACAAGTTTCATTGGAAGAGCAAGTGAGTGACTTGTTGAATAAGGATGACTTGAGGGATTCAAGTGACAAATGTTCAAGCTGTGGAAGTCTAAAAGAAGTGAGGAAGAGTAAACAAAACTCAAAAGACAAGATTCCTTTGTTACCAAGGATTACACCCAAGATGAAGAAACACCATGAACAAATGAGGAGAGATCATAGAAAATTTGATCTTTGTGGTGGATCCAAAGAAAAGAAAAACACTAAATGATCTACAAGAAAAGTGTTACCGAAGAGGAAAGGTGTTAAGAACAACAAGAAGAATGAAGAAACCATAAAAAATAATGATCTATTTCTTCCTGTTTATCCAGTTTTCTCTAATCTAGAACTGTTTGATGTTGGAGAGGTGAAAGCATGGATGATTACATCAGAAGATGGTCAAGTAAAAGAAGTGATAAAACAAGACAACCCAATCAAGATGGAGAAAATTAACTTTATAAAGAGTACTGTTTCAAGAGAAGATACACAAATTGAGCAATTTATGCCATTTGCAATCAAGTTTAATGGTCCCATCACTCATCAAAAGAATATTGGAGTTGATCCACCTAGACCCGGTGAAAGATATAAGAAGGGTAACTCAAGTGAAAAGTTCAAAGGACAAGTATGGTGTAAAGTCTAGGATGTCTATGGTCATCACACTTACTCATGTAAGCAAAGGTTCATCCCTTAACCATTTCATGTCCCTAATTATACACCGTTTGGACAAGACTTTGCATTTTACAAGAAAAGGTATAATGAGTACTCGAGTAAAGGTGAGAAAGTGAGTGATGATCTAGTCAAGAGTCAAGAAGGAGTTGAAAAGAAAAGGGAGGTTGTCGACAAGAAGAAGGCTCTAATGATTAAGAAACTTAACAGAACACAATTTGTTAAGTCTCAAGTTTCTGTGAAATCTGCTGACTCTGATAAGTCAACAAGTTGTGAAAGGGAGAGAAAAGTTAAGAAGAAAAAGGCAACAAAAAGAAATCAAATGTACTGACTGGCGATGAAAAAATTCCGTTAAAAATGGTTTTGAACCACATGGTTTCCTTTGGAAGCCAAAATATGAAACTCAAGTGACTATCCTGAAGAGAGAAACAATCATTGAAGAATGTACTAGCATAATTCCCTATGTTGGAAACTCATATGATACTGGTTATGAATATGATGATTCTTGTGAGTAGTTTATGAGGATCCCAAACCAGATATAACAGTTAATGCAGTTTCAGATGATTTGCAAGCTGAATCTGCTTGTATTTCATCACTTAACTGATTCTTTTTATTTGATTTGTGTAGGAATAGTCCACTCCAACGAATGATGTATGGTACTTATACAGTGGATGTTCAAGGCACATGTTAGTGACAAGAGATCATTGGTCAACAATGAAGAGAAATTTGAAGGACCAGTTGCATTTGGTAGTGATGAAAATGGAGGGAAAATTGTGGGAAAAGGCATTCTTACCAATGGCAAAGTGTCATTTGATAATGTGTTTTATGTGGAAGGATTACAATATAATCTTTTGAGTATATCTCAGATGTGTAATAAAGGTTATAAGGTTGGATTTGATGACTCTCAATGTTTCATCCACAAACCTGAATTTGTTATTCCTCTTGATATGATCATGATGATGGCCCCTAGAAATGGAAATTTGTATGAATTAAGGATGAAAGATGCCATTTCTAGAGGTGGTACATGTTTTTTGTCAAAAGCCACTGAAAATGAAACAAAATTGTGGCACAGAAAGCTTCGTCATGTCAATCTGAAGAATATGAACAAACTTGTTAAAGGTAAACATGTCATTAGTTTACCTACAAGAGAATTAAAATTAGATGACAAATTCATTTCTTTTCAAAAGGAAAAGCAACAGAAAACATCACACAAAACAAAACTCATAAACTCCATTGAAAAAGTATTTCAGATGCTTCATATGGATCTCTTTTGTCCTGTGAGTGTTCCAAGTATTGGTAAGAAGAGATATTGTTTGGTGGTTATTCATAATTTCTCAAGATACAAATGGGTTTATTTCCTAAATTCAATGGATGAGGCTGCTGAAATGATTAAAAGCTGTGTGACAAGGATTGAGAACTAACTAGATGCAATGGTGAAGGTCATGAGAAGTGATAATGGTACTGAGTTCAAGAATGGGGTAATGACTAAATTTTGGCAAGCTTAAGGAATTTTTAAACAATTCAGTGGCCCTATAACTCCTGAACAGAATGGGGTTGCAGAAAGAAGGAAAAAAACATTGATTGAGGCTGCAAGAACCATGCTAGCAGATGCTTACTTGCCTGTTACATTTTGGGCAAAAGCAATAAACACTGCTTGTTATGTTCAGAACATGGTCCTTCTCAACAAAATTCATGGCAAGACTCCTTATGGGATTTTGTACAACAGAAAGCCCTACTCATGTTCCTCTAGCGTTTTGGTTGCAAGTGTTCGTTATTGAATAAAAAAGACTATTTGAATAAGTTTCAATATAAATATTTAGATTGTCTTTGTTGGATATTCCACACTCTCAAAGGCTTACAGAGTCTATGTGAAAGATCATCTAAGTGTGATAGTATCTACAGATTTTATCTTAAATTAAAATCAATTCAACAATGTTGATGGAGCATCATGGCTATTTGATCTAGAGAAGTTAATCAAATATTTCAAAGTTTATCCTGAAGACTTTAATGTAACTTAATATAGAACAAGTGTCCCTAAAGCTACTTCAGAGAGGAATGTTGATTTGGACATATTATGGTCCAAGGTTGCTGATAAAAACACTGAATATTCTTTTGATAAGAATGCTTCTGATGTTGAATCTGATGAAGAACAAAATGAACATGTTGATCATCAACAAGATCAAGAAAATCATACCTTGAATGATGAACATACAAGTAACCAGCAAGATAAAAAACAATTTGATAGACAATCAAGATTTTCAAAACACCTTTTTTCAAGACTTGAACATTGGAAGTGATCTTCCTTCAACATCAACTCATATTGTTGAGGTAGAGGTTGATATGAATAATGCAGCATCAGATTTAGTCATTGAAGAACCTGATCTCAATGATACAAATATTTATTCAACAATATCTTCAAATCAAATCATCCAAACTTCTTTTATTGAAAGAAATCATCATGCGGAAAACATAATTGGTAATTTACATGAGAGAGTTATAAGAAGTGAATTTTAATATGCAAACATTTGTTTGTACTCCTGCTTTTTATCCCAAATTGAACCCAAGAACATAGTTCAAGCCTTGAATGACAATAGTTGGGTGGAAGCTATGCAAGAGGAGTTGGCACAGTTCAAGGAACTTGTGGATAAGACAAGAGAAAATTTTGCAATAGGTACCAAATGGGTTTTCAGAAATAAGAAGGATGAAAGAGGATTTGTCATAAAAAACAAAGCAAGACTAGTTGCTCTAGGATGCTTACAAGGATCCATGTGGACTACATTAAGCTCCAAGAGCTTGTTATGATGGTTGTCAAACCATCTATTTGTGAATGGATTTCAAAGGGGAGCCATTGACAGGGCACTCTTCTACAAGAATATAGGAAGATATTTGCTACTAGTTCAAGTATATGTTAATGATATCATCATCGAGTCTACAAATGAGCAAATGTGTTTGGAGTTTGAGGAGGTTATGAATTCTAAGTATTGTATGAGCTCAATGGGTGTGATGAATTTCTTTCTTGGATTGCAAGTTCAACAGAAGAAATATGGCATATTCATCTGTCAATCTAAATATGTACAAGACATTTTGAACAAGTTCAAATGTCAAGACTTGAGTACTGCTTCTACTCCAATGGACACACATGAGAAGATGTTAGCTGATGAAAAGGGGCAACCTGTTGATAAACATGGGTATAGAACTAAGATTGGATCACTAATGTACCTAACTGCTTCAGGACCTAGCATTATGTTTGTTATGTGTGTGTGTGCAAGATTCCAATTAAATCCAAAAGTTTCTCATATGACTGTTGTCAAGAGAATCTTTAGATATCTAAATGGGAAACCTGATTTGGGTATACGGTATCCTATGAACCATGCCTTGTTCTACTTGAATGTACAAACAATAACTATGATGGATGTAACATGAGCAAGAAGTATACATCACGTGGTTGTCAATTCTTAGGAGACAAGCTAGTGTCATGGCAATGCAAGAAGAAAACAAATGTTTCAATCTCTAATGCGGAAGCTGAGTATATTGTTGCATCTGCTTGTTCTGCTCAAGTCCTCTGGATTCAGAATAAACTGTTAGACTATGGTTTGAATTACTTGAATACTCCTATTAATAGTGATAATATTGATGCTCTGTTCATAGTTAAGAACACAGTCCAAGACTCAAAGACCAAGCATATTAAAATCAGAAACCATTTTATCAGAGACTGTAGTGAGAAAGGTCTTACAGAAAAGAAAAGAGTTGACACTAGTGACAACTTGGCAGATTTATTCACCAAGCAACTTGATAAAACAAGAAATTCATTTTCTATTAAAATTTTTAGGCATGATCAACTTTGATGAAGTCTGATTGATGATTTATGTTTAATGTGCTAACTGACTATCTTTTAAAGGTCTTGATGAGTGAGTCGAGTTTCCGTATTTGAATATGAGTTTCTGTTTGACTGATATGCTTAGGTCAGTTTTCAGTAATTGATTATGATGTCTTTATAAGTGTGTCTACATATGCTTTGAAATGTTGAATCTGCATGCTAATTTGATACCTTGCTTATGATTGAATGATCTAAAATGACGATGTCCTTAGGACATGATAGACCTTGCATAATTAGTCTTGAATTGTACATTATGTTAGTCTGATTGTGTTAATGCATGCCATTCACTTTTAATTATTCTTGAATATGTTATTGTATGCTTACGTCAAAACTTGTGCTTTGAAATTCAAACTGGTATGCTTAAATGAATATCTTACAAAAGTTTTTCCAAGAAAATCATTTTTGACAAGCTGAGCAAGTTAACGGTGTTGAGAAATGATTAGATTATTAAGTTCAAGATTTGTAGAAGCTTTAAAGGTTTTTCAATGAAAATTGATCCAACCTTTTGGGAAATGATAGTAGATTGTATATACCAATCATATGGATTTAATAGGCTAAAAGGACTATTAGTGCAGTCACTGATAAGTATGATTGCTTTCCATGATGTGTAACAAATGAGGTGATATAAACATAGTGAATATGCTAAACTTAATGTGGAGATACATTGTTGAAATATTCATGTTTCAAGATAAATCTTTCGGAATGATGGGTAGAAAAGTAATTACCTAGTCATAAACGAGCCCTTGGTATTTGGTAGCTCAAAATGAAACATCTTATGAATATGAGAAAGAACAAGTTTGAGCAAAATTGATTATACATCAACCAAAAGTTGATAAACTTCAAAAGGTTTGAAAGAAAACAAACATGAAGGTTTTAACTAGTACTACATAGGTGGGGCATCATTATAAGTCCTAAACACCTTGAATGAAAGGCGCGTAAGTTCAAACTGCGTGGCATGTAAGTCCAACGTTTAACACAAATGTTTGAAATGTTTTGAAAAGAATAATTTATAAAGACAGTTTCAATGTTCTATCATAAAATATTTTTACCAAATATAAGGGGGTTGAAGTCAATTTGGGTGATCTGGAGAAAGCCAAATAAACCTTGAGAAGAAATATGAAACATCATAGTGCAATAAGTGTTATCCATTTTTATATTATGCAACAAGTTGAACCTCAAGCATATCACTAAAGTAATGGAATTCATGCTAAGTCAATATCTTCTATTAACCTGCCTATTATGTCATAATAATGTTGAGAATGAAGAATTGAAAGGTGACTTAATCAATATGATCCCATGTTGAGATCTTTTCATAAAGGAGAAATGGATTTGAAAGGATTAAACTGAATATGTTCCCATATATGATATAACATTTAAGTCAAAAGGTGTTGCATTTTCACATTGAACATGTTTGCATTTGTATGTTCGAGTAAACTATGATGTTTTTAAACTTTCGAGTAAACTTATTTACTTTGAAAATGTCTGATCATATATTTTCGGGTACACTTTGATGATTATGCACTTTTGAGTAAACTTGGTTGTTTATAAGGTCATGTCATTCAAGCATACTTGTTGAATATGTGATAAATATTTCTGAATATGCTTTAAATACATGCGTTGAGTAAACTTGGGAGTTTTAGTTGAAATCTGTGTTTGTCAAGCATACTTCATAACTTTGGATTGAATTTGATCAAAATGAATATTTTTTGAGTAACCTTAACTATTTACCTGTTTATCTCTATCAAGTAAACTTGGTAAATGTGTTAAGCACACTTATTAAAATATTGATTTACGTATATGATAATTATGTCTGAATACACTTTCTCTGAAATTGCTAGTGTTTTCGAGTAAACTTTGTTTATCGAGCAAACTTCATGCTTAGAGCACACTTGTATATTACAATAATAGTTCAAGTGTTATCCAAGCATACTTTCATATTTCATATAATCTCCTTTTCTCAACAGGAAAAGGAAGCTAGAATACTCTCAAGCTGAACGAACAAAGAGGCAGAGGAGGATGAGTGACATTAGGATGACTGAGTTATCCTACAAGCAATCAAAAATATACTCTAATCCTTTGGCCACCATGAGAGAGTGCATCAGCGTGAAGCAGCAAATGTCATGGCCCTACTATGAAGTCCAGAAGAATCTCAAAGATAGTCTATGAGCAGAATAGTCAATCATTTATATTTATAAATTCGTAAGGACGGGCCTTGGCCATAATTGAGCATGAAACCGAATTGGAGTATCTTCATGTGAAGGATCTTGAGGACATAATCAGTTGGAATCTTTCTTCTCAGCATCCATACCGCAGGGAGATCTCCCTATTTCAACAGAAGGCTATTTTTGCAGAGTTTGATAGAAGATCAGAGGGGCTGGAAGCTCTAGAAGATAAAAGCCTTTTGATTTTATGTTTGAATTTAATTTGTAATGTAAATGAGACAGCCTTTTGAATATTTAATTTTCTTTAAGTAATATAATTTTACATTTTGAAATTTTATGTGTATTTTGAAAAGTTTATGTAAGCAACAGGTGTTTTCATGCATCTGATTTTGTTCCAATCAAGGGGGGGATTGTTGGGATCAAGATTCGACAAAGGAAAGATTGGAATCTTCTCAACCTCCTAAAAATGGCTAGGTATGAAAACCGAGCAAACTTGACACTTCGAGCAAGCCTAGGCTTATTCAAGCAAGGTAATTTACATTCGATCAAAGTTATCTTCTAGAATTTTTCTAAGTGTTAGTTCGAGAAAACTACACTTCATCAAGCATGGTTGTTCTTCAAGTCGAGCAAGGTTTTTTTAGAGCAAACTCTTAACATAACCAAGCTAAAACCAAGTATTTTGAAGAAGGTTATTGAAGAAATTATCCTAAGGACATCCATCAAGCAAGAATCAACCTCGAGCAAGCTACAGTATCACCAGCACACTAACTTATTCAAATAAGTTAAAGACAAAAGGTTGAAGGTATCAAAGAAGAACAAGTATGCTAGCAGGATATTATTGAGCAAAGTTTGGTAATATCATGAAAATTGAAGTCTGCTTGAAGAATATTTTCTAAAGGAAAATAAGGAAAATATTCTAAGTAAAGCTTACTCAGAGAACTGTTCCAAGCACAATTATGGTTACAAGGTCTGCTTGACAAGGACAAAAGTTTATAGGCTTACTCGAAGACTTGTTTACACTTGTAATAATTTTGAATACGTTTGAATATGTTGTGTAACAATCATAAGGGTTTCTAGAAGATGTAAGTCGTGCCTATTTAAGGAAACTTTAGGGAACATTTATGACTACGGACACAGAGCAAATATTGTGATTTGATGGCTGCCACTTTCTGGAAAAAGAATATATTTCTATGGAAAGCTGCCTAAAATACAAATATTCCACCTAAAAACCCTAATCGATTTTCATTGTATCCGTCAAAATATTAATGGAAATCGTTTGATTTAATTTGTTCGTGTGTTACTTTTTGTTCATTTAACAACAATTTGAATATTAATGATTCTGCCTTTAATGTTCATTGGATCATCAAAAGAGTAGAACTCGTAACCGTCTTGTCAACACGTTGTTGTTGGTTACGAGACTGATTATTGTGGTTGATAGATCGCTCCTGAAACAGGTGGAAAAGTCTTTATTCTTGCCATGGCGGATTACTTCTCAAAGTGAATTAAAGTGAAGTTATATCCTTTATCAAAATAAATATTATAACTAGACTTGGTATCGCATCTTATATTATTTGTGATAATGGATCCCAGTATATTGGGAAAAGAACTACTAACTTTTGTGATAGTTGGGGCATCAAGATGATCAATGTTGATACACGAAACGTCTTTAGCTATCTACTTGTTAGCGGTTGGTTGATAGTAGTGCTAAGAAACGGCATTTGCGAATAACGAGATCAGTGTATTTGTTGTATTACATATTGGACGTATAAGTTGCATGGGTTATATGCTGCATGGGTTATTCACTACTTGGGACTTATGCGGATGACTTAGACTTATGCATTTATAGGATATACGCTAGTTAGGTGATGGGCCTTATACGTTTGACCATTGTTGAACATATACAGTTAACTGCACTTATATGGATGATAGTTGTTGTCCTATAAATAGGTGTTAGTTAGTTTCATTTTTTGAAGTTCTAGATCTTTTCGTTTATTGTTATATTTTCTGATCCAGTCAATCTCATGTACTTATGATAATATCTTGTATTGAGTCACTACTGTCAATAACTTATGGCTTAAACGAGTATATTCTATCGATTTTTTCATTTTGTACCGATTTTCGCTAGGTACATTAAAGAATAGAACAGTTGTTCGTAAACATCGAAACAGGATCTCGATCCGTATCATGAACTTTTAATTGGTATTAAAGCCGTGTGGCTTTGATTTTACTCGAGAAACTCGATGTTTATCTTGTTTCTATCATTTTTGATGCATTTCGTGTCGTTGTAAACCGAAGCTTGATGAGGTCATATCAATGGAAGTTGAAGTGTACAAGTCTTAAATTTTTATACCTTATCTTAATATGAGTGATTTCAAACGTCTATCATCCATATATAAGTCGTATTTTTTATTTGGTTCTACATACTTATATGATAGGATAAGAGATTCGACGTATACAAGCATACTTGTTAAAGAGAACATGGACGAAAACGTTACGTATATGTTGTCCTTTCTTGCATATTTTTGATTTTACGATACGTGTTGGAGATAAGAACTTGAAATTCAAAAATCAGAATGCGATATCAGTGCGGATGAATGTTGCCACACCCCGACTAGGTAGTTGCGGAAGCGTAATACTGGAATGTAACAGATAACTCTGGTATCAACCACATTGTTTATAAAGAAATTCAACAAACTAATTTAAATCATATAACATTGGTTGGTACTAAGTTTACAAACTAAGTGAAAATTGCAAAACCAGTTCTCGGCTTCTTAATCATTACTATGTACTTGCGTCTATTTACAACAATTCTGTTGAGTCAAAGATATAACTTGATATGACTTAAGGAAGATTGGAATCTTCTCTAAACTCCCCAGAAATGGCTAAGTATGGAATCCGAGCACACTTGGACTCCTGAGCAAGGTTTACTTACCCTAGCAAGGTATTTTTCCCTTCGGGCAAGGTTATCTTCAAGAAGTCTTATTTAGTGTCAATCCGAGCAGGGTTCACTATGTCTAGCAAGGTTGTTCTTCATAGCCAAGCAAGGTTTGTTTCCGAGTAAGATCTTGGTTCACCAAGCTTTAGAAGCCAAGTGTTTGGAAGATCTAGCAAGATATTCATTAATAAAACAGTGGTCCGAGCATGCTTGATGAAAGTTAATAAAGAATTATCTTAAGGACTTTGTCGGGCAAGATTCAACTTCGAGCAAGCTACAGTGTTACCAACACACTTTGTTTTGCTAATAAGTTATTCACTAGCAAAGAGTTGAATGGATCTCTGATGAACAAGTTTGCTCGTTAGATCATATCGGGCAAAGTCTGCTATGGTCAAGAAGATTGAAGTCTGCTAGGTGAGTATTTTCTTAGGAAAATACTCTAAGTAATGTCTAGCCGGAGAAGTGTTAACCAGCACACTTCAAGGTTACCAGGTCTTTTCGTAAAAGCCAAAAGGCACAATGCCTACTCGGAGAAGACAACTGATACAAAGTCTACCCGTAAGACCTGTTTTTACACATAGTGTAATTCTGAATATGTAATTTGATTATGTACCTATCATTAGGGTTTCTAGAAGACAGGACAGCTGTCAGGTGGTGGCAGGCCTATAAATAGAATAATTTAGGGCGCTCCTACTACAGATTTTTGCCTTTACACTTTTCAGACTTAATCGAATATTCCTGGTTGAGTGTGACGGCTGTCCTAGGATTGTACGGATACACTTTCCAAATGAGAAACCCTAATTGATTTTACATTTATATGAACCTTTATATAAATGAAAATCTTTTAAGTGATTGTTTTTGTTAGTTACATTTGAGATCCTTAAGCAACTATTCTGTTTGTTTCTAATACCGCCGTTTACAAACAATTAATCTATCCAAAAAATAGCAACGTCACCAACCTTCTTGTCGACACATTTATTGCGTGGGTTGTGACATTTATAGTGAGATTGAGTGATCAATACCGGACCGACAAGTGGTATCAGAGCTTGTTTGTTGTTGTTTTCGTGAAGATTTGTTGCATATTATTGATTATTTGAAGATGAAGAACGACGTATGCTGAGTACTGTTCCATTGAATACTGACGTCAGCAGCTCTGTTCTTCCTTTATTCTTCAAGATCTTCAATCGAATAAGATACATCTGATCTGAAGAGATTCTTCTCAGATCTGATTAATTGTTCAACTTTAAGTTTTAATCTGTTTAAACTTTTCTTTGTTGTCTTTAAAATTATTTTACAAAAACACCAAAAATATGTCTGGTTTTGAAGAGCAAGAGGTATCAACTAACAAAATTTTGAGGCTACATGGGCAGGATAATTTTGTTAAGTGGAAAGTTCTGTTTGAGGCTGCTGCGTGCTACAATGACGTGGATATGTGGAACTCAATTAAAACTGGTCCATATGTTGTTGATGGTGCAAATACTAATCAAGTCGTGGGTGAAAGGATGAGAATGATTGATGACTGGGCTCTAGCTATGATCAAGCTGGGTCTGTCTTGGGATATTTTGAACATGGTTGCACATCATACCACAGCAAAGGCTATGTATGATGCAATCCTTGAGATGTTTGAAGGTAACACTGAGCTGAAAAATATCAAGAAACAAAGACTCAAGCAACAGCTTGAGAGATTCATGTACAAGGATGGAGAAAGATTGAAATCAATTCTTGATAGATTTCTAGTAATTGCGAATGACCTGGTAACCACTAATTATGTGATGACTGACTTTGATTTGAACACTAAGTTACAGAATTCAATGCCATAGGAGTGGTATACAGCCATCAAATTCATCATTCAAAAACCAATTTTGATCTACTCAGGTTGGATGATGTAATTTGTTTCCTCCAGGCTGCCGAGATTGAGATGATCAAAAATGAAATGATCAAAGAGGAGAAGCCCTGTTTCAAGGTTTCAAATGCCTTGATTGCACCTATGGGAAACCTGTCCACTAAGAATCAACAACAATTTCCCATCATTGAGGAACTAAATGAACATGGTGTTGATACACCTAATTAATTCATTGGTGGGAGTACAAGTCACCAACACTGTTGGTCAAGATTCAATGCTCAACTTATTGATGACAATGAATCTGCCTCTGCGACAAGTGGACATGTACCTTATGGGGTGGAAGCAGTACACAATGGAATGATACTCATGTTTTATTCTCCATGTTTAGAGAGTCATACAATGCATTTGTTGCTAAGAACTTGATTCACACAAGTGTCATCCAAGATGACTTGGAACAAGTTGATGCAGATGACCTTGAAGACATGGATCTAAAGTGGCAGGCTGCCTTGTTGGCTCTTAGAAGTAATAGGCTATACAATAGGACTGGTAGATCTCTTCTATCAGAGCCTAATGAAAGAATCGGATTTGATAAGTCAAAGGCCATTTGTTATAATTGCCAATAGACTGGTCACTTTTCAAGGGAATGCAACCAGCCAAGAAACTTTCAAGTAAACCATTACAAGAATCAACAGCCAAGAAACCAGTTTCAATATCAGCATAACTAGTCAAGAAACCAACTACAACAACTATCCCAATTTTAACAACTAACAGCAAGCCCCAATGAATAATCAGCAAGTTATGCCTCAAAACAAAACTTCCAAAGAAACAATCAAAACCATTCAAACTCCCCAAACAACCCGAACAAAAACAATCAAAATCAACCAAGAAATCAAGGGAACATAGTAGTTGCTACACAGCATGAAGGGAATTTTGATTGGAGTGATCGTGCATATGACATCACAAAAGCAAATGTTGCATTGATGGATGTTGTTGAAAATGAGGCTGGAGCATCATCTTCACAGGTACACTCAACCTATACAACTGATTTACATGAAACAATTAATGTTTTAACTGTAAAAGTAGGCAATCTAGAGGGTGAGTGTTTCAGAAAACAAAGAATAATTAATGGGTACCTAGAAAGTGATATAATGTATGAGGATAAGATCATATGCTTGGAAGATGATTGTGTGAGTAGCTATAGAACTCAGCAAAGATATGTCACTAAGATAGATGAGTTGAAGAAAATGATTGTTGAAGAGAAGGTGAAGAACACCAAGTTGCAGGTTGAGATTGTTTTTCTGAAAAACATGGTGTCTCTTGGAAACATTTGTGGTATTCAAAACAAGATAAAAGAAGAAGATAAGTACAAGGTTGTTCCTCCACCATTCAATAACAATTATTCACTCAAGGTAGATAAAGACAAAAGAGATACATATCTGAATCAATTAGGAGAAGTATTTCAAGACAGAGAAGAATTCATTAACAACTACAAAATGGTTGATGTTAACGAAGAAGGAGAGTTTTTGGTGAAGGAAGAAGTAAGAGATGATAAGTCTATTCGACTGCAAGTGTCTAAGGATGACTTTAATAGGGATGATTTGAACAAATATGATCTAAGTGACCTAAGTAATCAAATCTCTGCTGAAGAAATTCATGCTGCTAAAAGAGGAAGAATATATCAGAAACCTGATTCAATAGACAAGATGCCTGTTCTACCCAAACTGACTCCCAAGATGGCAAAGATATATGAAAGAATGAGAAGAGAGCATGTGTCTTTTGATATATGTGAAATGTCAAAAGTAAGTTACAATGCTAGCAGAACTCTGTTGAAGAGGTTAGACGAGAAGAACAAGAAAAAGGTAGATGAAACAGTTGTTAGTGACAACTTCATTCCAGTATACCCTGTTTCTCAAGTCATGAAGTGTTTGACATTTGAGAAGTTAAAACCATCGAGGAGTATGAGAAAACACACTCAAGACACAAAGGAAATTTGGATGAAAAGCCTATGAACATGCAAAAGTGCATCTTTGTAAAAAGCAAGACTAAAAGACAAGATATCAAGATAGAAGAGTTTGTTCCTTTTTCAATTGACTTTGATGGATTGAAGACCCAGAAAACACTTGGTGTTTAACCACCTAGACCAAGTGAGAGGTTATAGAAAGGTATTTCTCATGAAAAATTCAAAGGAAAGATTTAGTGCAAAAAATGTGATGAATATGGTCACCATACTGATTCCGTAATGAAAGATTCAACTTGAAGCCCTTTCATGTTCCAGATGAAACGAAATTTGGACAAGATATTGTTTCGTACAAACAGAAATATGATGAATATCTGGGAAAGGGAAAAGTATCAGAACAGGAAAATGTGATTAAGAATCTGCAAAAAGTTTATAATGATCTAAAGAAAGATGGGAAGAGTGATGTGAAGCCAAAGAAAAACATGGCTGAACAAGTCAAAAGAAGCAAATGTCCCAAGAAAACTAAAACTGGTGTTAAAAAAACTTTTCAACCTTTGAGAATTATCTCCAATCAAGACTCAAAATCAGCAAAGTCTGATGATTCTCAAGGATCGCCAAGTAATGATAAGAAAGGAAAGAAGCATGGTTTTTCAAGAAACAAACCAACTGAATTAACTGTTGATGAAAAACTTTCTTTTGAAGCATGGGTATGAACCTCATGGATTTTTGTGGAAACCTAGAGGTGAAGTACAAGTGGAGAAAAGTGTTAATGTAAGAGATCATTCCAACACAAAGGACTGTGTATTGGATGATTGCCAAAGCACATCTTCATATGTGAAAACTCCAAGAGAATGTGGTTATGAAACAGATAATTCATATAATCTTGAAATTACCCATGAAGATCCTAAGACCATTACACTCACTCCCAATGCTGCTACTGTTATTGAATCTGATGATTTGCAAGTTGAGATAGATTGCACCTCATCACTCAACTAATCAATTTCTTTGATTTGTGTAGGAACCATCCACTCCACTGAATGAAGTATGGTATACGGATAGTGGGTGTTCCAGGCACATAACCTATTACAAAAGGTCACTTTTCAACTATGAAGAGAAGTTTGAAGGTTCAGTAGCCTTTGGTAGTGATGAGAATGGTGGTAAAATAGTTGGAAAATGTATCTTAACAAATGGAAAGGTCACATTTGACAATGTATTTTATGTTGAGGGATTACAATATAACCTCTTAAGCATATCCCAGATGTGTGACAAGGGTTATAAGGTGAGATTTGATGATTCTAACTGTTTCATTCTAAGACCTGAGTTTGTAATCCCATCATACATGATCATGATGATGGCCCCAAGGAATTGCAATTTATACGAACAGAACATGAAGGATGTTGTTTCAAGGGGAGGTACCTGTTTTGTTTCTAAAGCCACTAAAAATGAGTCAAAATTGTGGCATAGGAAACTCTGTCTTGTGAATCTGAACAACATGAACAGACTTGTGAATGGTGAGCATGTGATTGGCTTACCTACAAGAGAGTTAAAACTAGATGATAATTATATCTCATGCTAAAAGGGCAAGCAGCACAAGTCTTCTCATAAGACAAAACTCATCAACTCAATTGATCAAGCACTTGAGATGCTTCATATGGATCTCTTTGGTCCTGTAAGTGTTTCAAGCATAGGAAAGAAAAGATACTGTCTTGTGATAATTGATGACTACTCAAGATATACTTGGGTTTATTTCCTAAGTGCAAAGGATGAGGCTGCTGAATTAATTAAAGGGTGTGTAACCAGGATTGAGAATCAACTGGATGCAAAGGTAAAGATAATGAGAAGTGATAATGGCATAGAGTTCAAAATTAGGGTAATGGAAGAATTTTGTACTGCAAAAGGAATTCAACAACAATTCTCTGCTCCTAGAACTCCTGAACAAAATGGTGTAGCTGAAAGAAGAAACAAAACACTTATAGAAGCTGCAAGAACCATGTTGGCTGATGCTTTTCAACCTGTTACCTTTTTGAAGGTTTGATTTTTATAACCTTTCCGAGCATACTAAGATGTTTTTTTTGTCTAAGTTTATAAATTTCGAGCATGCTTTGAAGTATCTAACATTTTTTGGGTAGTGTACACTATTTTACTTGAAATTTAACTTTTCGAGAAAGCATGATATTTGTTTATGTTTGAATATGATGATTACTTGCAAGCTTTTATATAGTTAGGTCCTTCGAGCATACTTTAGTGTTTTGTTTGAAACTACATATGTTTTTAGCAAAAAAGTTGATATGATTGATTGCACTGTTCAATAGCAAGCTTTGTTGGTTTCTAAACTTTCTAGCACACTTAACTGTTCTCTGGGTTGTTTAAGTCAGTCTAGCAAGCTTTGTGATTAGATGTGATATTCTAGCAAGCCTTAGTGATTTTAGACCTTATAGCACACTTAGGTGTTTGTTTTGCTGTTTAAACTCATATCTATCAAGCTAGGTGTTACTTGTGATTATGATTCTTTGAATGTACAAGTGTTTTCAGGCAAACCAAGTTTTCCGGGCACACTTTCAAATGTTCCCTTAATATACTAGGTAATTTCAAAAACTTGACTTTCCGAGTACACTTTATGTTTAGAATCCCTATCTAGCACACTTTGTATTCTTGAAGTTTTTCGAGCATACTTTACACATAAGTATATTTGATTGAATGTTTGTGAACTATTTTACATTTACGGGTACAGTTTGTGATAAGTTGTGCTAGTTAAGTAAAGTTTTCAATTAGATTTCTGAGATATTTATTTGGGTATATTAATTGATTCCTATCAAGGTTGCCTACTTGATATTTTATACTTGATTATCTGCCTTGTGATTCAGTTCTCGAGCAATCTTGTATTTCGAGTAAGCTTTCTTCATTCTACTTAGATCTATTTTTAATATTTTTAATTGATAAACCGAGCAAGCTTTGAAAAACTGGAAGGTTGCGAGCAAACCTTGTTAATATTTGAATAAACTTTTCCGAGCAAGGTATGATATATGAACTTTATCGAGCAAGGTTTTAAATGTGAATATTTTAAATGGTTAATAGTACTGTTTGACAGTTATTAAGTCACTACACGACAAAATGAATTTAAAACACACTTTTAAAAAGTATATAAGAGTAAGTTAGAGAAAATTTCTCCCACTTTCTCTTTCAACTTCCACTCTCTTGCTCTAAGGTCTCAAAAAGTCAACCGACTTATCGCAAAAATCTCAATTCCCTAACCCTAATTTACCAGCCCACTTATTCCGACTTGATAAGCTTCAATTACGTGTTTTCCGACAACGATTAAGTCACAATGTGCTTTGATTATGCATATTTACTAACTCTCTGTTATGTGTGTAGGTTATAAATTTGTCGAAGATCAGGTTCTTAATGAAATTTCTTCTAATTTTCTTCAAATTATAACTTGAAATTACTTAAAGCTGTGAACTTTAGGACTAATTTCTGCTTTGAATATGTTTGTTTGTGTGTTCAATATGGCTAATCAAGGAAATCCGAGATATCCATTTCAACAAAAGCACAACATGTGTGCCTTGTTGCAAATTACTCCTGATAATACGAAAATGGCTCTTATGTTAAGGTGGCTGATTAGATCAAATATTCGTTTTTCCTTGACATAGTGCCAAGTCATTTATAGAAATCATTCACCAGACTTTTGGCACTCAGCACAGTTGGTAGATGATATAAACGATAGAGGCTATCGTGGAAAGTCAAGAAATTCATATAACGGAATGACTGATCAGAAGATGCTTGGAGCTACATGATGACGACCACAATCTAATCAACATCAATACTGATCATCTGCTGAGAATATTTGTGCAAACAATGGGATATCAAGGGACAGTGCACGAAGGTCAATTTCAAAAGGGCGTGTTCCCTAATTTGTACAGATTTTTGATACATCATTTGATCCAGGGCTTTGCCCCGAGAAAAGGATCTTGGACTCTAATGAGTCGTGACTTAGAAAACGCCACTTTTGCTATGGTCTATGATGGGATGGTAGGCATTTTGAAGAAGGATGAAAAGAGAGATTCTTAGCTTATCCAAGATTTCTGTAGATAATTTTCAACCATGAGCTACAAGATTTACCCACAATGGGTACAACTCATGTTCTGCAAAATCCCAACATCTACAAATGAATTGCTAATCTGGGAAGTAACAGCAGATTTAATCCAAACACTCCGTTTGAAATTTGGCCATGGTTAATGAACCATGACTTGGATATTATGCCAGAACCTAAGTTAACCTCAGAGGAGGAAGAGGAGGACGATGAGTTGGAGGATAATGATAGTGATGATGATAACGATGGAGGAGATGTTGATGAAGGTAGAGATGGAGGAGGTTTAATTGATGATGTACTTGTTCAGGGAGGAACCGGCCAATCCCAACACCACCATCCACAACTATAGCCACACCACCTTAGTCACCACCACCTACCATAACCCAATCCCCACCACACAAACCACCTACACTAATTCAATCCCCACCTCAAACACCACCAACCCTAATCCAAGACTCACATGAAACACTACATTAAACACCACCAGAGACATCTACACAAACATCACCAACTACACCCTTAGACACACCACCACAAACACCACCCTACCCACCATCACCAATTGACCAATTCCATCAAACCCCACCTCAAACCCAGCCTAACCAAGACCCATCGATAGACCAAACCTTAAACCAACCCATAGCTCATACCATATCTCAACACATCCAATACACACATGATCCATTCTCCCAAATCAATATCACCGAACAACCCATCAACCCTATACCTGAACCTTTTCCTACTACACCACCTACTACCCCTCCCCATATTTCCAATATTTATAGAAGAAACTCTGAATTAATAAGAGAAGCTGTGGAGTTGAGGGGAGAAATTGTTGAGTTAAGAAAGGAGAAAGATGATTTAAAGGCTCAGTTGGCCTAACAACTTTCAAGAATTAATACCCTGGAGCAGGAGGTTGAGAAGACCTTAGCTACCCCAAAACATGGGGAGTATATTCCAACTGTTGAGGCAACTGATGCTGATAATGAAGAAATAGTGGATAAAGGATAGAACGCGGTTGATGACAGTGGTTTAAAGAGCATATTAAGTAATTATGGTGATAGTGATGATGAGGAAGATAGTGGGGAAAGGATGATTCTTGATGAGGATTATGAAGGTGATAGATCTGATGGTGAGGGGAACAAAACTATGATGTGAACAATCAGGTATTGAATACTTTTGAAAGAATTGATAATGAGATTGAGGCTGAGGTTGAAAAACAAACCACTGAAAATGTGGTAACATCAGAAGCTGAAGCAACTGATGTTGTGGCTGACAATATAGTAACTGAAAAAAATGCCACTGATATAGAGATGAATGATGAGAATGTTGCAGCTGAGGAACCAATTGTAACTGATACTTCTGAAGAAGGTTCCAAGAATGTTGAGCATGACAAGGAGATGGAAGACTTATCTAATGAAATTGATGACTTTCCCTCAGAAAGAGAGGAAGAAAAGAAAAGAAGATTAGCCAAAGGGAAAGCTATTGCTGATGAGGAGGATGAGTATAGTAAGGAAAATGTTGATGAAGAGGAAGAAGATGAAAATGTTGCTGCTGCCAGAAGGTTGGAACAAGTAATAAATGAAACAAGGTAGAGGGAATACATTTCCCAAACACTTATTGAGCAGGCAAATATAGCAAAAACTTTTGATGAAGAAGGGCTTGAGGATCAAGAGGTCGTTGAAACTCTAATTAAAATGAAAAGATCTGAAGAGATAGACAATTCATTAGCAATGGTAATAGATGAATTCATCTACCCCACAATGAACCTGAAAAAGAAGCTGATAAAGGAGAATCTGCGAAACAGGGGGAGACTGAAGAAACTGTCGAAACTTTATTAAAGAAATCATCCAAAATTCATGAAAGAGTGAATAAGTTTGCAAATATGTATACAAGAAAAAGAAAAGCTCATGAAGAAGCTGAAAAAGATGAATCTACCAAGAAAGGAAATTGGGATGAAAAGAATAAATACTTTGTTGAAACTCCTGATGAGCCAGAAAGCCCTTTAAGGCCTGTTCCAATACAAATGATAAGGCCAGAAGATGTTGCTGAAAATGTTCCAAACCGTGATCAAGCAGAAAAGATTGATGCTTTGAACGAATCAATTGAGAAGGAAGACACCTCTAAAGATGAAAGTGATGATAATGATCAGGGTGATACAGCTGAAAAGGCTGATGTTTTGTTTCCATAGGTTGAAATGACTGATGAGCAAAGGACAAACATTCAACAAAGTCTAAATGAAGCTCAAAAGAAAAATCCTTAGATAGTGAAGCTGACCACATTTGGTCATAATTTTGATGATCTGGCTCCACTCTCTGATGAGGAGTTACGTAGGAAGATAAAGAAAGAGAATGATGAGTTAATAAAGAATTATCTTAAGGACTTTGTCGGTCAAGATTCAACTTCGAGCAAGCTACAGTGTTACCAGCATACTTGTTTTGCTAATATGTTATTCACTAGCAAAGTGTTGAATGGATCTCTGAAGAACAAGTTTGCTCGTTAGATCATATCGGGCAAAGTCTGCTATGGTCAAGAAGATTGACGTCTGCTAGGTGATTACTTTCATAGGAAAATACTCTAAGTAAAGTCTACCCGAAGAACTGTTCACCAGCACACTTCTAGGTTACGAGGTCTACTCGTAAAAGACAAAAGGCGCAATGCCTACTCGGAGAAGACAACTGATACAAAGTCTACCTGGAAGACCTGTTTTTACAATTAGCATAATTCTGAATATCTAATTTGATTATGTACCTATTATTAGAGTTTCTAGAAAACAGGACAGCTGTCAGTTGGTGGCAGGCCTATAAATAGAATAATTTAGGACACTCCTACTACGGATTTTAGCCTTTACACTTTTCAGACTTAATCGAATATTCCTGATTGAGTGTGACGGCTGTCCTAGGATTGTATGGATAAACTTTCCAAACGAGAAACCCTAATTGATTTTACATTTGTATGAACCTTTATATAAATGGAAATCTTTTGAGTGATTGTTTGTGTTAGTTACATTTGAGATCCTTAAGCAACAATTCTGTTTGTTTCTGATTCCGCCTTTTACAAATAGTTAATCTTTCAAAAAATAGCAACGTCACCAACTTTCTTGTCGACACATTTATTTTGTGGGTTGTGACATTTATAGTGAGTTTTAGTTGTGTTCAGAATAGGGTACTCTAAATAAAGGTCAAAACAAAACTCCTTATGAGATTTTGTTTAAAAGAAAGCCCTGCATCAAGTTTCTCAAGCCTTTTGGATGCAAATGTTCATTGTTGAACACCAAGGATTATCTCAACAAATTTCAAGCAAAATCCTTGGACTGCTTCTTTGTTGGTTACTCTACACACTCAATGGCCTATAGAGTATATGTGAAAGATCATTTGAGTGTAATAGAATCATCTGATATTGTTTTCAATAAAAATCAATTCAATACAGTTAATGGTGCAGCATGGCTGTTTGATCTTGAAAAGCTAATCAAGTTCTTCAAGATTTATCCGAAGGATTTTGATGAAGCTATGTATAAGACAAGTGTGATTACTAATGAACCCTCAAAAGAAACTTGATTTAGACAAGCTGTGGAGAAAGGTTGCGGAAAAAGGTCAAGAATATAATTTCATTAAGCATCCTTCTACTGTTGAAGATGAGCAAGCTCCAGACCAAGTTCAAGATCAGAATATAGAACAAGAAAATCATGATAACGATGTGATTGATGAGACAAATCCAGATAACACGGCAGAAGAAAGAAGAAAAGCAAGATTTGAGGATTTGCTTCAAAGCATGAATGTTGGAAACAATGGTGCAACAACCTCTCAGATGAACAATGAAGAAGCACCAATGTTTCATGATGCAACAACTGATTTGATCATTGATGACCCTAATCTCAATGACACAAATCTTAATTCTGAAGTATCTACTGATGTAGTAGTTCAACCTCTTATGTTGAAAAGAATCACCCTCCTGAAAACATCATAGGTAACATTTATGAAAGAGTAACTAGAAGTGCATCTGAATCTGCAAACATCTGATTGTACTCCTACTTTCTATCCCAGATAGAACCCAAGAACGTTGTTCAAGCATTGAAGGACAACAGTTGAGTGGAAACAATGCAAGAGGAGTTGGCTCAATTTAGAGATCTACAGGTGTGGGAACTTGTAGAGAAGCCGAGAAACAGATAAGCAATTGGTACCAAATGGGTTTTCAGAAATAAAAGAGATGAAAGAGGTATTGTGATTAAGAACAAAGCTAGACTTGTTGCACTTGGATGCATGTAGAAAGAAGGGATTGACTTTGAAGAAGTCTTTGCACCAGTTGCAAGACTTGAAGCTATAAGAATTTTCTTGGCTTATGCTACCTCAAAGAATATAAGGGTATGCCAACTTGATGTTAAATCTGCTTTCCTAAATGGAAAAAACAAAAGAAGAGGTGTATGTGACTCAACCACCAGGATTTGAGGACCCTGATTAACCTAACAGTGGGTATAACTTAAACAAAGCCTTGCATAGACTACATCAAGCTCCAAGAGCTTGGTATGATGAGTTGTCATATCATTTTCTTGAACATTGTTTCCAAAGGGGAGCCATTGAAAAGACCCTCTTTTATTAAAAGAAAGGAAGAGATTTGCTGTTGCTGCAAGTTTATGTGGATGACATTATTTTTGGGTCAACCAATGAACAGATGTGCTTGGATTTTGAAGAAGTGATGAAATCCAAGTATAGTATGAGCTCAATAGGAGAAATGAACTTCTTTCTTGGACTGCAAGTTCAACAAAAGCCTGATGGGATTTTCATTTACCAGTCTAAGTATGTGCAGGACATACTAGACAAATTCAAGTTTAATGACTTGAAAACTGCTTCAACTCCTATGGATACAAAAGAAAAGATGGTAGCGGATGAAATGGGGGAGCTAGTGGATGAACATGAATACAGAGAAAAGATTGGATTTCTGATGTATCTGATTGCTTCAAGGTCGGATATCATGTTTGATGTGTGTGTTTGTGCAAGATTCCAGTCAAGTCTTAAGGTTTCTCATATGAATGCAGTAAACAGAATCTTTAGATACTTGAAGGGAAGACCAAATCTAGGAATTTGGTATCCAAAGAACTAGTCCTTTGATCTGACTGCCTACACATATAGTGACTATGATGGGTGCAATATGAGTAGGAAATCAACCTCTAGAGATTGTCAATTTTTGGGTGATAGATTGGTGTCTTGGCAATTCAAGAAACAGACTATAGTGTCAATCTCAACTACTGAAGCTGAGTATATTACTGCATCTGCCTGCTGAGCAAAAGTCCCTTGGATTCAAAATCTGATGTTGGATTATGGTCTGAATTTCTTAAAGACCCCTATCTACATTGATAATACTTCTGCAAATTTTATTGTTAAGAATCCTGTGCAACATTCCTAGACCAAGCAAATTGAAATCAGACACCATTTTATAAGGGATTGTAGTGAAAAAGGTATAATTGAGGTAAAAAGAGTTTAAATAAGTGATAATTTGGCTGACCTATTCACAAAACCACTTGATAGAACCAAGTTCAACTTTCTCTTGAAATCCTTGGGTATGATCAACTCAAATGAAGTCTGATTAATGATGTGTGCTTGACGGTGCAAACTGACTAACTTTTCAAAGGCTTGATGAATGATTGTTTGATTTGTTTGCCTCTATGTGCTAATTGACTATTTTGGTAGAGGATCTACAGATTGTTATGCTTGACTAGGTATGTTTGATGCTTTGGATAATGTTCAGTGAATGTGTATGATATCAAGATGAGTACTTAATTTGATTAGATAAAATGTGCTTGTCTGTTATCCTAATTATGTGTTTTATCTGATGTGATATTGTTAGGATCCGTTAGACTATGCATTATGTGAAATCTGCCTTTTTAATGATGTCATTGATGATTTGAATATGTTACACTTGTGATTGTGTCAAACTGTGTTTTTGTGTCAAAAGATATACTCAAATTGAAAAATTTTAAGAAGATTTTGTTCAAAACAATTTTGGTAAACCAAAGCAAGTTGTTTAATGGTGCAGAGACATGATAATACAATTCAGTTCAAAGCTTTATAGAAGCTTAAAAGAAAATTTTCAATGAAAAGTCTCAAGGAGTTACTTTTGCTTAAAATCATGTCATTTGCTCAAGTTGAAAGGGCATATACTTGTATATGTTTGGTCCTATCATCTGTTTTCAGATTGAAAGGATAGCCATTAACCTAAAGACTGAAAGCATTTGGGGCAATTCTAACTTGTTTTCTAATCCTTCACTTAAACTTATATCAATAACTCTGATATGAAAGGACATGTATTCACCAATATGTTTGGTCCTATTAACCAATTGTGGTCAAATAGGATAGCCATTTACCTGTCAAAGAAGAGATATTGGGGTGACTGAGTATTAAACTTTATTTAATTTGGAAATGATAGTACATTGACTACTTAGCCAATCTTATGGATTTAATAGGCTGAAAAGGAACTTAGTACAGTCATTGACATGTATGGTTGCTTTCCCATGATGTGTAAAATCTAAGGTGATATAAACATAAAGAATTTGCTAAAATTAATGTGGAGTTACATTGTTGTCTATGCATGTTCCAAGATAAATCTTTCCAAATGATAGGCAAAAAAGTGATTATCCAGTCATACACGAGCCCGTTGGTATTTAGTTACCAAAATGAAATATCTTATCAAAGAATGACAAAGAACAAATGTGAACTACATTATTTCAAATATTTTCTCAACCGAAAGTTGATTTGTGTTCACAAATTTTTATAAAGAAAATGCAAACATGAGGGTTAATTCTAGAACTACAGGGGTGGAGGCAATCATATAAGTCCTTTAAACATTCCGAATGAAAGGCTTGTAAGTCCGACTTGCGTGGCCTGTAAGTCCAACGTTCAACCTCACATATGTTTGCTAAATTTGAAAAGGAATATTTAAATTTTAAAACTTTTCTGTCATTAAAAGTTTTTAACCACACACAGGGGGACAAAGTCAATTCGGGGAGATCAGGAGAAAGCAAAATAAGCCTTGAGAATAGATATGGAACATCAGAAAACAATATGTGTTATCCATTTAGTATTATGCATATTAATTGAAACTTAATCATATCACCAAAGTGATGAAATTCATGCTAAGTCTAGACCTGCTGTTAACCTTTCTATGTTGTCATAATAATGCAAAGAATGAAGTATTGAGAAAGCTACTTAGTCAATATGATCCCATACTTGAGATCTTTTCAGCAAAGAAAGAAACTGTTTTGACAAGAAATATAACTGAAATTTGATCTCTTAATAAACCATTTGCTCTTAAACAATGATTTTATTGATGAATATAAATGATATTGTGTTTAAGTTAAAAAGTTTTTGCATTTTACCTTCAAAAAGGTTGGATATGTATTTTCGGGTAAGGTTTGATTTTTATAACCTTTCCGAGCATACTTAGATGTTTTTGTCTAAGTTTATAAATTTCGAGCATGCTTTGAAGTATCTAACATTTTTCGGTTAGTATTTAATTATTTACTTGAAATTTAACTTTCCGAGCAAGCTTAATATTTGTTTATGTTTGAATATGTTGGTGCATAAATGTCAGTAGTTCATAGTCTAGTGTCTGTAATTGAGTCTGTAATGATTAATTATGTTTTATATGTTTAAGCGAAGTTACTGACAAGTTCGCTGTTTAGGCGAACTTGTTAGTCAAGCGAAGTTATGGACAACTTCGCCTGAACATGCCAGGCGAAGTTGTCGTGTATATATATTCCTAGGTTACGGTTTGTTTAAGGTAGTTCATCGAGTTGTTCAAGTCATCGTATACAGACGTGTGTGAGTCGAGAGACGTGTATTCAGTGATTATATCACGTGTTCGGTTATAATATAACGTGTTTGTTTATTCGTATCGTGTGTTTGTTTGATTCGTGTTCTACACTCGTAAACGACCTACGCAGGGATTCCGCACCTGTGTAGATTGAGATATCCCGTGCAGATCCATCCAGGGAACCTACAATTGGTATCAGAGCATTTGCTCGATTGTGTGGTTCAGGATATTCACGCGGGTGTAGAAATCGTCCCGTTTCGACTATTCGCGGGACGTGTTTTCTGTGTTTTTGTGTCATTCTTACCTCCTACCATCGTATACAACCCTTTACACTGTCAAAAACCTCGAAAAATCCAGATTCCAAATCTGCAGAAACTTGGTGTTCATCAGGCGAAGTTGTCGTCACTGTTCGTAGGGTTTCGGCGAAGATATAAGGTTAAGCGAAGTTATCCACAACTTCGCCTACCTTCTCAAGTTCGCCTAACTCAAGCGAAGTTATCTACAACTCCGCCTACCTCCTAAGTTCGCTCACCTCAAGCGAAGTTAAGAATCAGCGAAGTTCTTCAGCGAAGTTAAGACTTAAGCGAAGTTATCCGTAACTTCGCCTACAGTACTTTTCAAAAAAAAAAAAAAAAAAAAATTTTTTTTGATTTTTCGGGTTTCTTAGTTTTCAAGAAAGATGTCGTCAATTAACATCTTTGAGTTAGTAAATATGGAAGTAGAAGCAGGCTCAGCTACAAAAGCACCAAGGTTGCTGAAGGGAACCGATTTCGTTGCATGGAAGGATCGGTTCGAACAATATGTCAAGTACCAGGATGCGAAAATGTGGGTATGCATCCAGGATGGTTATATTCCACCAACTATGGAGTACGAAGGTCGTGATCAGATCAAGAAGTACAGCAAAATGGAAGATGAAGAGAAAAAGATGTATGAGGCCGAGAGCAAGGCTCATGCTGCTATCACTATGGCTCTTCCACAAGAGATCCTTCATACTTTTAGAAAGTACAAGACAGCAAGAGAGCTTTGGGAAGCTCTTGAGAACCGGTTTGAAGGAAATGTGGGAATCCGTGCTTCGAAGATCAAATTGCTCAAAACCCAGTTCTCAGTCTTCAAGTATTTAAAGAATGAATCTCTAGATGATATCATCACCCGATATTATCATCTGATGACTAAACTGAGCAACTATTCAATTTCTTACCGAGAAGAAGAGATAGTTGAGAAGCTTCTTGATGCTCTCCCACCAAAATGGGAGATGTGCACGGTACTGATGAGGGAAGACAAAGACTTTCCCCAATATGATCTGGAAACGGCAGTCAACAAGCTCCGAACCTTTGAGCTTAACATGGTTAGAAAGGAGACACCTACGGATCAGGTTCAAGATCCAGGTATGTATGGTGCTAAAGTCAACTCTAGTTCAGGTTCGAAGACTGAATCAGCTGCCTACTACTCGAAGGGAGAGTCGGGCGCCAACTCATCACATGAGGGGCATGTGTCAGTCAACACGAATGGTGATGTTTGCTTTGTAGCAGGTGGATCTAGTGGTTCTAAACCGCAAGCAAGCAAGAGTAGTTGCTCCCAAGTATTCCTAGCAACAACTACTCTAAGATGCCTATGAGTGTCAAATCTGCTGAAGAGCAGTTTGCTCTCTATGCTTCTTTTATTGCTTCCTATGAGAACTACATTCAGGGGAAGATTGTTGATCCAGCTATGTTGGATGAAGACAATGACCAGATTGATGCTGATGATCTGGAAGAAATGGATCTGCAATGGCAGATGGCTATGATCGTGAGAAGAGTGAAAAGGTTTATGAAAAAGACCGGAAGAAAGTTTGTCGGTGGAAGGCCAGGGTTTGACAAGACGAAGGTAAGATGCTACAATTGTCAGCAAAACGGTCACTTTGCAAAGGAATGCAGGAATGAGCGTGTAGAACGAAGTCAGGGCAGGTCTACACAGCAAAGTGGGGGTTCTAAAGATTATAGTGCCATGATTTCCAGAGAAGATGGTGAATACAACTGGAACCTGCATTCTGAAGAAACTTTCTAACAGGCCAATTTTGCGAAGGTTGAAACTGAAGGAAGTAAGAAAGCTACTGGGGTAGATCAAGCGTTAATGGCATATGTTAAAGACCAGCTCTCCGAGGTATGTTCTAAACCTACTTGTTCTAAATGTGAAAACTTGTCTGAGCAATTAGCAACTATAACTGATCAGTATGTTAGTTTGGATGCTGAGTTTAAAACTCTAAAAGAAGATCATCATTTTACAAAAGCAAGAGAAAATAGCTATAAAGTTAAAATAAAAGCTTGTGAAAAAGATATTAAAAGTCTAAAAGCAAAACTAGCTGAAAAAATGCAAGTGATTGATCTAAGCTATGAAGTTTTGGAAGAAAAAACCAAGCTAATAGCTGAAAGAGAAAAACAGATTGCTGATCACCAGGTGAAAGTGGTGGAACTGAATAGAAAACTTGAGCAGTTCAGAAATTCCTCTGCTATTCTTGATCACCTTGTTAGTGATCAAGGTTCTTCTGTTAAGAGGGGAGGAATCGGTTATCATGAGGTTCCACCACCGTATAATCACAACTACACTTTTAATCCTAGTAATCAGAAATCTGTTGACTTTGAGGTTGTTCAGACAGTTCCAATTAAGGTAACTAGTAAAGAACCAGATGTTAGTAGAGGCGAAACACGTCCGCCTGTGTCAAGTGTTAAAATTTCTGTTCCGAGTCCGGTCTCATCAGATTCGGATAAGTCATTCGAGTCGGGTAAGACAAAGGAGGAGGTTGTATTACCAAATAGTGGAGAGAAAGATAAAACAACTAAAAAGAGTTCTTCGCTAAACCCGTATGTCCCACCTTATGTGAGACAAACGGGCGGTAATAAAGCCTCGACATCTAAAACACCTGTTGATAAAAAGGTTGAACATAGGTGTTGTTTTAGGTGTAATCAATTAGGGCACCTAGTTGCAAATTGCCCTCTGAAGCAGAGATTCAGAGGTGTGAGGCCTACTAAAACTGAGAATAAGCCTAATGGTAATCATAATACTGGTAAAAATGAAAACCATTCAAAATTCAGAAATGTGACTAATTCAGGTTTTCATAGAAACAAATCTCAGTTTTTCACTGCTAATAACCAAACCACAAGCTATAATTCTTTTAATTCACAAAGGTTTGGAAGGCCTCACAATCAATCTACAAGGAGGTATCCTAATTAGACTTACAGGAATTATCCAGATACTAACTTTGGAAAGCCAAAGCTCGGGATGTATAGATCCAAGACCAATTGGTCTTGGGTCCCTAGATTCTAATCTTTTGCTTTAATCGTGCAGGAACAGTTGAACAGGGCTGCCAATAATCTTTGGGTTGTGGATAGCGGCTGTTCCTGGCACATGACGGGTAACAAAAACTTGTTACACGATTTGAAACCTGTTCAGGGAGGGAGAGTAAGCTTTGCTGGAGAAAGTGGAGGCAAGATTACAGGAATGGGAACGGTGTCTAATGGAAAGATGACTCTAGAGAAAGTAAACTTTGTCGAAGAATTGAAGCACAATCTGCTGAGTGTGTCGCAGATTTGTGATAAGGAGTACACCGTACATTTTACAAAGAATGAGGCGATTGTGTTGCATCCTGGTTTACACAAGCATTAAGGAGACAGTCATAATCAACGAATGCTTGTACACCTGCTTTATCAGCCAGATTGAACCAAAGAATTATCAAATGGCTCTAAAGGACAGCTCGTGGGTCGAAGCCATGCAAGAAGAGCTGGCTCAATTCAAGAAAATGGAAGTTTGGACTTTGGTTGAAAAACCAAAGAATGTGCATGCGATAGGCACAAAATGGGTTTTTAAGTGCAAGAGAGATGAGAAAGGGATTATTATAAGAAACAAGGCGAGGCTAGTCGTTAAAGGTTTTAATCAACAAGAGGGGATTGATTATAATGAAGTGTTCGCTCCTATGGCAAGATTGGAAGCCATTAGATTGTTTTTGGCATTTGCTGCTTATAAGAAGATGAAGGTATTTCAGTTAGACGTGAAGAGTGCGTTTCTGAATGGGAAAGTCAATGAGGTAGTGTATGTTGAGCAACCTCCGGGTTTTCCTGACCCAGACTTTCCAGACCACGTGTACAAGTTAAGCAAGGCGTTGTATGGACTACATCAGGCACCTCGTGCCTGGTACTCAACTTTATCAGATTACTTGCTCGAAAATGGGTTTGAAAGAGGGAAGATAGATAGCACGTTGTTCTTCAAGAGAGAAGGAAGCGACTTCCTACTGGTGCAAGTCTACGTGGATGACATTATCTTTGCTGCATCAAAAGTCTCCATGTGTCAGGAGTTTGAGGCCGTCATGAAGAAAAGGTTTGAAATGAGTGCTATGGGTGAACTAACTTTCTTTTTAGGATTGCAGGTTGATCAGAAGAAGGATGGGATGTTCATTCATCAGACCAAGTATGTCCATGATGTGCTCAAACGTTTCAAGATGGAGGACAGCACTCCATTCGATACTCCAATCTGCGTCAACCATAAATTGGGTGCTGAGACAGACAATGATGCAGAGGTGGACCCAACTCAGTATCGGGCTATTATAGGTTCTTTAATGTACTTAACTGCTTCTAGGCCTGATATTATGTTTGCAGTTTGTCTTTGTGCTCGTTTTCAGGCAAACCCAAAGGAATCTCACATGAAGGGTGTGAAGAGGATCTTGCGGTATCTTAAAGGCAAACCAAAGCTGGGGTTGTGGTACGCAAAAGGAGGAGACTTGGAGTTGGTCGCTTACACAGATTCTGATTATGGAGGGTGCAATCAGAGTCGGAAGTCAACTACTGGAGGATGTCAGTTTCTAGGAGGCAGATTAGTGTCCTGGCAATGCAAGAAGCAGACATCAGTCGCCATTTCAACATGTGAGGCAGAATACCTGGCAGCATCCAACTGCTGCTCCCAGGTTCTGTGGATTCAACAACAGTTACGCGACTATGGTTTGAATTTCTCACTTACTCCAATTTGTATTGATAACACTGCTGCGATCTCAGTAACTAACAATCCCGTTAAGCACAGTAAAACTAAACATATTGACATACGTCATCATTTTATACGGGATTGTGCTGAGAAGAAACTGATTAAGCTCGAAAAGGTTGATACGCTAGATAATTTCGCTGATTTATTTACTAAAGCGTTTGACAAATCAAGATTTCAAAACCTTGTTGAGCTGAACGGGATGATCAATCCCGAGTAACCATGCTTTTTATCTTCGTTTTAAAAAAAAAAAAAAAAAAAAAAAAAAACGTCACTATCGCTTAAAACTATGTCGGTTACCTCAGTTTGATGGACATATCTTTGGATATGTTTGGTCCTCATTTCTACCTGTAGAATATGAGGATTGCCATTAACCAGACGACTGAAAGTAACCGGGGCGGTTTATGATATGTTTTCATTCTTTCGCTGAAAATTAGTCAATCATACTTAGTTAGAAGGACACATACTAGTATGTGGTCGGTCCAGTTGATCCATTGGATCTTCAGGATTGCCGTTTACCTGAAGACTTTGACTTGGTCGGGGCGATAGAAGTTAAAATTTTCTTTTTTTGGGAAATGAAATTATTTTTCAAGTCTACTACTTCGTAAGAAGTTCTGTTTGCTATGTTTTAACAGAAAATTGATCCAACCTTGGAAAATGATACATATACTGATTCTGTGTGCTTAACTAGTGAAGTTATTAGGCTTAAAAGGCTTTAGAACAGTCATTGTATGTCATGGTAGCTTTTTATGGTGCGTAAAAGTAGATGTGATACAAACTAAATCTACTCGATTTTACGTGGAAACTCCTTAAGAGTTTTGCATGTCTTCATATATATCTTTCCGAATGATAGGCAGAAAAGCGATTACCCAGTCATACACGAGCCCGTAAGTGTTCTGATTCCCGTAAAGATAGTGTGTGAAGAAACTGCAGTGATCCAGATTCGGGACTTGCAGTTGTTTACTACTCTGAAGTCTATGTAAATGTTTATCGTAAAAAAAAAAAAAAAAAAAAAAAAAACACCTTATGAGTTATTGAAACATTCTAGAGCTGACAATGTCAAGACTTCTCAATCATGGAGTAAGAAAGAGAACGGGAAGCATATGAAGAGTACTTACAAACTTAATCAGACACTATGGGTTGAGGTCAATTCGGGGTGACTTGGGAAAGCCAAATACGCTTTGAGAATAGATAGGAGGCATCATAATCTCTGAGTTGTTGCCCACTTAATTTTTGAGCTTAATTGAACTTAACTCGTATCACAGAAATGATGAAAACCATCTTAAGTTATTTACCTGCCTACAACCTGTTTCTTTATGCCATAATACAGCTAAACACGGATCTATGTGACAGTCACGTAGTTAGTAGGATTCCTGTTCGGATCTTTTCTAAAACGTAGTAGTCCCTGTCTAGAATGAAATTTGATCCCTTGTACTTTAATTTTTAAAAGTTTTTCGTACTTAGGTAGTTTTATGATTTTATAACTGGTTACTTGGTCTTGATTGTATCTTTTAACTCTTTAAGGAAGTTTTAAAACTAAATTGCAAATTGTTCAAATTATATGGGTTGATTTTGTAAAATTTGATATATCGGCGAACTTGTGAATAACTTCGCCCTAGGCGAAGTTATCCACAACTTCGCCTGTATAACTCTGCCCCTATATAAAGGACTCTAAAGGTCAAACTGTTCATTAATTTTCAAAACAAGCGAACTTATTCTCTCCGTATTTTCAGCGAACTTATCCGACTACCCAGCGAACTTGTCTTTCGATTCCATCTTTGTTCTTTTTCTCAGTTTCCGTTACCGATTCAAGGTTCGTAGTGTCGTCATAGCTAATAATCTTTGTCATTGGTGTTTTATCAAAGGTCGTTTAGACCGGTTTCATGACCTCGGTCGGTCGGCCATTATTAACCGTTTTCTCAAACTTGTTTTTACGTGTTCATAATCAACCTGAACATCTAGATAACCATAAAATCATGTTTTCCGGATTCCTTAATCACGAAATCACCAACTGCACGTTGTTTCATAAACCTATCAACTGCCGTTTCAGATTCAGGCGAACTTAAGGATTAGGCGAAGTTATCCGCAACTTCGCCTGAGGTTTAACTTCGCCTGAGGCGATGTTGTGAGGCGATGTTCTGAGGCGATGTTGTGGTGAGGCGAAGTTATCATTAACTTCGCCTGGACCTTTTTTATTAGTTATTAGACGAACTTAAAGATGAAGCGAAGTTGTTCCCAACTTCGCCCCACCTTTAACTTCGCCTATACAGATTTTATCACAACTTCGCTCATGGTAACAAGCGAACTTGTTTTATGCCTTAACATTTATCTAACTTGGTTCGTTTGTTGAAGATATGGCTGCTGTTGCTGGTGCTGGAGGTGCTGGTGGCGATGATGGGGGAGATAATCAAAGGCAGTTCTTCCCGGGTCATAATATGTATATTACGTTAGACCCATATGCGAGTGGTGTGGAGGATTACCGCAAAATCATCACTTTCCTCCTTCGCTCGCGGATATTCCACGCGATCACAACTACTCTGCCGATATCCTTACCCAATATTGAGGATTTTTGGCAGACGGTGGAATACGATTGCCGCGTTGAGCCCCCGGTTATGCGAGCAACCGTCAACAATCAAGAAGTTCAGTTCTCTTCTGAACAAATCCTGGCGGCTTTACGTTTCGGTAATGAGACCAGGGATGACCCGACGGACTTTGTGGCTCCTTTCCGAGATGGAGCGTTTTTACGAATGGGCTATTCTGGCCCGTTGGGCGATACACAAAGAAGGAAGGGTTTCCTACTCGATCAGTGGCGCTTTCTCATGCACGTCATGATTGTTTGTATGTCTGGGAGAAAGGCGGGCACTGACGGGATGGGAGGGACCATGCAGTCGGCGATGACTGCTCTGACTTATAACAAACGTTATAGCTTCAGTCAGATGGTCTTCTATGAGATCGATAGACAAAGACGTCAGTGGCGCGTGAGAGGTTCATCATGTATCCAAGATTCATCCAGATGATCTTGAACCATGTGGCTCCAAATCTACCTCAGCGCCGCCCTATCAGATACGTGGAAAGTGTGAACAAACGTATCTTCGCCCAATGCAGAACTTCGAGTGCTAGGAGCAAGCCTGAACTGCGTCCTAGGCATACTCCACTGTTTGGGTATTTAATCAACCCGGAGTATGTTCCTGCTAATGGGGACGAGTTTAGAGATCCTCAACCACAACAGGCGGGAGCACCTCAAGCTGTACCTGCTGCGCCTGTTGTGTCAGCTGAAAAAGAAGTAGACCTTGACGCTGCTTTTGGCGGCCAAGGATTCTTTGACATGGATCGTATGCATCCAGCAGAAGAGATTCAGGTCTCGGTTGCAAGAGTTTCAACTGTGGAAGTGACTAGGGCAGCTACAACGGTGGCTGACTCAGATTTTGATGATGTAATGGATGAGGCAAGAAGGATGTTGGTGACACAAGAAAGAACGGTTGGGAAAAGGAAGAGAACTGCTGATGATGATATTGAGGCAGACAATGAAGAAGAAGTTCAGCAGTTGATTCGCAGATCTAGAAGAGAACGGGCAGGTATGGGTTCAGGAGCTGGAGAGACTTCAAGGATAGTATGTTTTGCTCCACCCGCCTTGTCTGGTATGACTCTTATTCCTTCTTCACTTCCATTTACAAGTTCAAGCGCCACCGATGTACCCGTGGTGGCTACAACATCATCTGTAGGCCTCCCATCTATCACACTCCAACTGACGACTCCAGATATTGTATCGTTGCCGCCTCCAACGCTTACTCCGTCGGAGGTTGTTGCACAGGTTATTGAGTCGACAGTGGTTCACACTGCAGGGTTGTCGGTCACGATACTACCTGCGGTTACGTCCACAACTACTTCTGATGTCCCGGTTACATTTGAAATCCCACCTCAGTTCACTCAAGATTTATCACATATGAGGTTCGATTTCGATGCAACCCTATCAGACTCGGAGAGAATAGCTGCACTGGAACGGGTCGTGGCAGAGCAATCAAGGATAAATCTTATCCAGACCCAGGCTATTCAGTGCCTAGTAGCAGAAAATCAACTACAGTCGTCCCTCCTGGTTGAACATGGAAAAATTATAGATGCTATGAAGGAGTTCTTGGCATCTCAGGGGGAGACGAGCTGTAAAGGCGACAAGCTCAGAACAAAGAAGAAGAATGACAGAGACGATGATCCCAATGCATCGAAAGGTGTAGGTGGTGAGTTGCCAAGAACTACTCAAGCTCTTGGGACTTCCACGGCTCAGGGGGAGTCTGCAGGTGCAGCTGGTAGTTCTGGTGGTGATGAGGTGGTGATGGTAGATGACGAGGAGATGGGAGATGATGTGATCGATGCCTTGAAGGAGTTGGATGATGATATGTTCGATGTTGATGATGTGTGTGATGATGATGTGCTGCCATTAGAAGAAATTGAGAAGATTGGTGCACAGATAGTGATAGAAGATGATGTTGAAGAGGGTGAGATAGTTGATGAGAATGTTGAACACGAGATCCCTGAAGTTGAAAAGTCGAATGTATATGAAGATACAGTAGTTGAAGATACAGAATGGGAGGAGCAGCCTAGATGGAAGGAAGGCTATGCTCATTGGTTTATGAAAACGAAGAAGCCAGTGGTACCTACAATGTTCAAGAAAAGTTATAATATTAAAGGGTACGCTGAGTCAAAGAAAGGCATTATCTGTTGGTTATATGATGAACAGCTAAAAGTGTTCGTGGTGAAAAGATATGATGGGATCCAATACTTTAAGAGGACGTGGAGATCTCTAAATACCTTACCTGAGTGTGAGGTAAAGGATTTGGCTAGATTGGGGTTGATTAATAGAAGCGACGACAACATGGCGAGAGTTATTGGGAAAATCGTGTGGAAAGAAAGTATTAAAGAAAAGAAGTTTGAGTTATTAAAGCCACAGAAAGGAAAGCTAGTGGAAGATAAGGAAAGAGGAATGAGAGCAGATGGTAAGCCATGGATGGTGATGAAGTACAAATCGATCCGATGCATTAAGGAGGTTCCAATGAAGACTATGCCTCAAGATGTGTTGAAGAATCTTAAATGGTGGTATGTGGATTGCCAGACTGCTGAAGCCGTGATGGAAGACGAAGATGAACAAGAAGTGCTAAGAGTGTATGATCCGATGCATCTTGTTAATTTATCGAAAGCTGATCTGCAGGTGTTAAATGAAAAGAAGATTTTCTATATTCCGGCTTGGAAAGACGAAGCGAGGAAATATCAGCGAGTAGTCACGGTATGCGTGAGGGAAGGAGTACATGCATGAAGACAAAGAGATTGAAGATTACAAGACACGTGCTTAAAGATCAAGACATGAAGCTACTGCCAAGGGGGAGTCTGTTGGTGCATAAATGTCAGTAGTTCATAGTCTAGTGTCTGTAATTGAGTCTGTAATGATTAATTATGTTTTATATGTTTAAGCGAAGTTACTGACAAGTTCGCTGTTTAGGCGAACTTGTTAGTCAAGCGAAGTTATGGACAACTTCGCCTGAACATGCCAGGCGAAGTTGTCGTGTATATATATTCCTAGGTTACGATTTGTTTAAGGTAGTTCATCGAGTTGTTCAAGTCATCGTATACAGACGTGTGTGAGTCGAGAGACGTGTATTCAGTGATTATATCACGTGTTCGGTTATAATATAACGTGTTTGTTTATTCGTATCGTGTGTTTGTTTGATTCGTGTTCTACACTCGTAACGACCTACGCAGGGATTCCGCACCTGTGTAGATTGAGATATCCCGTGCAGATCCATCCAGGGAACCTACAGAATATGATGATTACTAGCAACCTTTTATATAGTTAGGACCTTCGAGCATACTTTAGTGTTTTATTTGATTGCAATATTTACCAGCAACCTATGTTAATTTCTAAACTTTCTAGCTCACTTAACTGTTCTATGGGTTGTATAAGTCAGTCTAGCAAGCTTTGTGATTAGATGTCATATTCTAGCAAGCTTTAGTGATTTTGGACCTTACAGCACACTTAGGTGTTTGGTTTACTATTTAAACTCACTTCTAGCAAGCTAGGTGTTACTTGTGATTAAGATTCTTCGAAATTACAAGTGTTTTCGGGCAAACCTAGTTTTCCGGGCACACATTATATTTCGGGCATACTTTGAAATTTTCAAATGTTCCCTTAATATACTTGGTAATTTCAAAAACTTGACTTTCCAAGTACACTTTGTGTTTAGAATCCCTATCTAGCACACTTTGTATTCTTGAAATTTTCGAGCATATTTTACATAAAAGTATACTTGGTTGAATGTTTGTGAACTATTTTACATTTACGGGTATAGTTTGTGATAAGTTGAGCTATTCGGTTAAAGTTTGCAATTAGAAGTATGTCTGATATATTTATTTGGGTATCTTAATTGATTCCTATCAAGGTTGACTACATGATATTTTATACTTGATTATTTACCTTGTGATTCAGTTCTAGAGCAATCTTGTATTTCGAGTAAGCTTTCTTCATTCTACTTAGATCTATTTTTAATTGATAAAATGAGCAAGGTTTGAAAAAGTGGAAGGTTCCGAGCAAACCTTGTTAATATTCGAATAAACTATTCCGAGTAAGGTATGATATATGAACTTTATCGAGCAAGGTTTTAAATGTGAATATTTTAAATGGTTAATAGTACTGTTTGACATCTATTAATTCACTCCACGACAAAATGCATTTAAAACCCACTTTGAAAAAGTATATAAGCGGAAGTTAGAGAAAATTTCTCCCACTTTCTCTCTCAACTTCCACTCTTTTGCTCTAAGGTCTCAGAAACTCAACCGACTTATCGCAAAAATCTCAATTCCATGACCCTAATTTACCATCCCACTTATTCTGACTCGGTAAGCTTCAATTAAGTGTTTTCCGACAACGATTAATTCATAATGGGCTTTGATTATGCATATTTACTAACTCTCTGTTATGTGTGTAGGTTATAAATTTTTCGAAGATCAGGTTCTTAATAAAATTTCTTTTTGTTCTCTTCAAATTATAACTTGAAATTACTTAAAGTTGTGAACTTTAGGACTAATTTTTTGCTTTGAATATGTTTGTTTGTGTGTTCAGATATGGCTAATCAAGGAAATTCGAGATATCCATTTGAAAAAAAGCACAACATGAGTGCCTTGTTGCAAATTACTCCTGATAATGCGGAAGTAGCTCTGATGATAAGGTGGCTGATTAGATCAAATATTCGTTTTGCCTTGACAGAGTGCCCAAACATTTATAGAAATCATTCAGTAGACTTTTGGCTCTCAGCACAGTTGGTAGATGATATAAACGGTAGGCGGATAGAGACTACTGTGGCAAGTCAACAAATTCATATAACGGAACTACTGATCAGAAGATGCTTGGAGCTACATAATGACGACCACAATCCAATCAACTTCAACACTGATCATCTGCTGAGAATATTTGTGCAAACAATAGGATATCAAGGGACAGTGCACGAAGGTCAATTTCAAAAGGGCATGTTCACTAACTTATAAAGATTTTTGATACATCATTTGATCCAGGGCTTTGCCCCGAGAAAAGGATCTTGGACTCTAATGAGTCGTGACTTAGCAAACGCCACTGTTGCTATTTTCTATGATCTACAATTCAATTTCTCCAAGATGAATTTTGATGGGATGGTAGGCATTTTGAAGAAGGCTGAAAAGACAGATTCTTAGCTTATCCAAGATTTCTACAGATAATTTTCAACAATGAGCTACAAGATTTACCCACAATGGGTACAACTCATGTCTTGTAGAATCCTAACACCTACAAATGAATTGCTAATCTGGGAAGTACCAGCAGATTTAATCCAAACACTCCGTTTGAGATTTTGCCATGGTTAATCAACCATGACTTGGATATTATGCCAGTACCTGAGTTAACCTCAGAGGAGGATAATGATAGTGATGATGATAATGATGGAGGAGATGCAGGAGATGTTGATGAAGGAAGAGATTGAGGAGGTTTAATTGATGATGTACTTGTTCAGGGGGAACCAACCCATCCCAACCCAACCATCCACACCTATAGCCACATCACCATACTCACCACCATCTACCATAACCCAATCCCCACCACACACACCACCTATATTAATTCAATCCCCACCTCAAACACCACCAACCCTAATCCAAGACTCACATGAAACACTACATCAAACACCACCAGAGACATCTACACAAACATCACTAAACTACGCCCTTAGACACACCACCACAAACATCACCCTACCCACCATCACCAAATGACCAATTCCACGAAACCCCACAGCAAACCCAGCCTAACCAAGACCCATCAATAAACTAAACCATAAACCAACCCATAGCCCATACCACATCTTAACACATCCAATACACACCTGATCCATTTCCACAAATCCATATCACCGAACAACCCATCAACCCTATACCTGAACCTTTTCCTACCACACCACCTATTACCCCTCCCCATATTTCCAATCTTTGCAGAAGAAACTCTAAATTAATAAGAGAAGCTGTGGAGTTGAGGGGAGAAAGTGCTGAGTTAAGAAAGGAGAATGATGATTTAAAGGCTCATTTGGCCCAAGCACTTTCAAGAGTTAATATCCTGGAGCAGGAGGTTAAGAAGACCTTAGCTGCCCCAAAACATGGGGAGAATATTCCAACTGTTGAGGAAACTGATGCTGATAATGAAGAAACAGTGGATAAAGGATAGAACGCGGTTGATGACAGTGGTTTAAAGAGCATATTAAGTAATTATGGTGATAGTGATGATGAGGAAGGTAGTGGGGAAAGGATGATTCTTGATGAGAATTATGAAGGTGATAGATCTGATGGTGAGGTGAACAAAACTATGATGTGAACAATCAGGTATTGAATACTTTTGAAAGAAATGATGATGAAATTGAGGCTGAGGTTGAAAAACAAACCACTGAAAATGTGGTAACATCAGAAGCTGTAGCAACTGATGTTGTGGCTGACAATGTAGTAACTGAAGAAAATGCCACTGATATAGAGATGAATGATGAGAATGTTGCAGCTGAGGAACCAATTGTAACTGATACTGCTGAAAAAGGTTCCAAGAATGCTGAACATGACAAAGAGATGGAAGACTTATCTAATGAAATTGATAACTTTACCTCATAAACAGAGGTAGAAAATAAAAGAAGATTAGCCATAGGGAAAGCTATCGCTGATGAGGAGGATGAGCCTAGTAAGGAAAATGTTGATGAGGTGGAAGAAGATGAAAATGCTGCTGCTGCCAGAAGGTTGGAACAAGTAATAAAAGATACAAGGGAGAGGAAATACATTGACCAAACCCTAACTAGAGAAGAGCTAGCAGAGCAGGAAACACTTATTGAGCAGGCAAATATAGCATAAACTATTGATGAAGAAGGGGTTAAGGATCAAGAGGTCATTGTAACGATTCCGACGAAACCCGGTATACCCTAACCGGTAGACAATAGTTACGTCATATTTAATGTCGGGTATATGAGTTACCATAGTAATTATACGAGAATACATGGTTCACTGTATTGATTGTACGTGAATATATAATTCACCGTATTGAATATGCGATCAATCGATCGATAGTTATTGAAACCCGAACGAATCGAGGGTTCAATTATAGACGATATCAATAATAATTAGTGATTTTACTAAGCATTAATGCTTCGGGATAAGTAAAGTACGGCACAGAAAAAGAATTTCGATTTAATGGTACGACGGTACGTTAAACGAAATCTTTAATACCAAACCGAGCAAGAGACGATCTATCAAGACGAAAAAGATGCGCGATAATTAATGATATGATGTTTTAAGTTAATAAATGACATGGTTTAAGTTTTTAAAGTTTTTTAATCGGTTTTATATAAATTTCATTTTTAAGCCGAAAAACGACCGTTTTAGCTTCGTTTTAAGCCGAATTAAACATTTAACCGAAAAACGAACTGAACCAGATTATCCAAAACATTATCCAGATCTCCGATATCCGAACATGTGGCTAAGAATGAAGAGGTGGGTCCCACCCCACCCCTTCACATTTCTGATCGGATTGGGAAAGGTCCCATAGCCCTTCATTTTTTTTCATCAAGCATATCAACAATTCTCCATCTCCTTTCCATTCAATGATCCAAAACCGAGATTTTGTGGCAAGAAAACAAGGTAAAGAATCGAGTTAATCACGTTTCCATCTTCGTTTCTTGAGTTTGTTTGCAAGAAAATGAGGTTTCAAAGATGAAAACCGATTCTTGCATGATCAAGTGATGTATACGGGTTATACAAGGGATCTTGGTCCAAGAAAGGAGTTAAACGAACCAAAAACGAATTTTTACGGTTTAAATCTTTGTTTTTGAATCATAACCGAAACTATAATGTAAGAGGCTTGATCGTGAGTGTAACTTGCTTGGTATTGTGGTATGTTGTTTGTAGGTTCTGTATTTAGTGGTAGATAAGGCGGAAAGACGAGTTTGTAGCTTGTAGTGGCGGAAAACGAAAGGTATATTCGGTTTATGTACGGTTTTGGAGATTTGGACAGATTATTGATGCTTTAGAGTTAGGGCATGAAATTTTATAGAGGTTTTAAACACATGAAAATATGAGTTCTGTGAATATTTGGTAATTTTTGGATAAAGGATGAATATTTGGTGAATTTAATGCTCGGTTTTGGCTAAAAATGGTGAAAAATAGTTAAATATCATGAAAATTATGAAAAATTGCAGATAAGCTTTTTATATCATGTATAAGTGACACAAAAATTTGAGGTCAGTTGGAGAAGTCTAAGTAGGCTTTTTGGTTAAACGAGTTCTAGGGTTTTCTAGCTCGGTTTTAGTGAAAATGGCATGTAAAAGAAGATTTTGGTTCTGGAAAAATTACAGGGGACTATGTGGATGGCAGGGGACATCCAGGAAAAATTTGGGATTTTTCTAAGATCGTTTGGTATTTACGACATATTTAGTGTTTAAATGGTGTTTAAAAATAGATAACTAAATTTTAAATAAAAAAATTAATTCTGGAAATATTTCTATGAATTTCCCCACTGTCAAAATGTTATTTGTGCAAAATTTCAAGATCCGAGGTTAAACGGATAATTATTTGTACTAATTATCAAACTTTTAAAGTTAAAACGCGTAAACCGGTGAAGTTCGCTTAAGCGAGCTGACTGGTGTATAAAAACCCTAAAAATGAACTAATTTCATATAATTGAGTTAAACAAGTAAAAATGAATCATCCGAAAATAATTCGGATGATTTGGGTATTTTTAACCGATTTAACAGTTTCCGGTGCACTAAAGACGGAAACGGGTCCCGCGGCCAATCGGGGCGTCTAAACCGAGCTCTAATTTCACATCTTTAATTAAATTATCAGTCAACCACTATTTTCGGGTCGTGTGTGACCAAACTCATTTTTGAAACATAAAAACGGGTAACCGTGCTAGGCACGCAAAACGGGGAAAACAAGCTATTAGAAAATTTGACTGTTGAACTCTAAACGACATCACAATCTGAGTCCGGAGAAGTGTTTCTGGGTTAACCTTGCCCCCAGAACGGGTACAGTACTGGGTTAACAGTGTCCCCAGATGTACCGGTTAACTTGGTTAAAGTTATATTAATAATGAGTGTATAGTAACGATCGTAGGGATCATATTACATATTGGACGTGTTAATTGATAATGATTGTTGTTACCTGCTTGCATGTGCTAAGGTGAGTTTCACGAGCCCCTTTTTCTGAATTGTTTTCAAATATTTTCCCGGGGCGGAAGCATGTTACTATTGAAATGTTTAAATACATACGGAACGCATGGATTTGCGTGTATTTATAAATATTTGATTGTATGGGAATCGTACGGAATGGGTACAGTACTGGGTTAACTGTGTCCCCAGATGTCTTTGGAAGTGTTACTGGGTTAACTGTGTCCCCAGATGTCTTTGGAAGTGTTTCTGGGTTAACGTTGCCCCCAGAATGAGTACGGTACTGGGTTAACAGTGTCCCCAGATAATATTATATTATGATATGGATTTATCATGGTTTACTCAAATTGTGAAACTCACCAACTATTCGTAGTTGACCCGTTTTCTCACATGCTTTTCAGGTACAACTAAGATGAAGTGATTGCTTACGTGCTAAGTGCTTGATGTGTGTAAGATTTGCGTGCGGAATGTTAGGATACATTATAATAAATAGAATTATGTATCGTATTGTATGATGTGTGTATCACCTAGACGGTAATGAAATACAAGATAATGTAATTTGAAGTATATTAATGTATTCAGTTTTCTTTATAAACAATGTGGTTGATATCAGAGGTGTCTGTTGCATCCCGTTTACGTTTCCGTTGCGGTTACGGGGTGTTACAGAACTTGGTATCAGAGCCATTGGTTATAAAAGAATTAGGATGTCTTTAAAAGATACCTAAAATATAACCAGTAGCTCAAGTATAATAGGATCTGAATATCAACTAATAATATATAGTGACGAGATCTGGATGAAATTGGATGGACAAGTGAGTTATTATGGTCCGGAACATAATAACAGACTTGTCTACACGAGGGAATTCAGGGGAAGTCACGGGGAACGTTAATAGGTAAAACCGGCAACATATGTGTAAGTATATGATAATATTTTTATGTGACATTCTAGAGCATCGGTTGATGATAAGTCTGACTTATCGGGCCATAGTTATGGTAGTACCAAGTTAGATCTCCCGTTTGACATTAACCAGAAATATCTAGTAACCGTCACTCCCAACCAAAATTGACAAATCCCATACCCTACCAACACCGGTACCGTATATTCTAATAACCCCCTATGTTCACCCGAACCGCCGACCCTCACGTACGGACGGACCTGTACCTGAACCCATTCTTATTCCATTATGGTAAAAAAAAAAAAAAAAAAAAATTATAATTTTTGATAATAAACGAGCAGATAAAAATAATATATGGAAATATATATATGTATTGCTCACTCTCAAACATATGAGAAATACCACCTCCAGATCGAGAATTACTGATTTAGCAAACCTAGAACGCCTGAGGACATTGACTGAGCAAGTGATAGAGTTTCCCATAATAGTAATTAATAATACTTGAAGGCAACCCATGTTGCGCGATTACCTTGAACCTTGCAACTCCCTATGTTATCCTTACATCCGTTAGATGTCTACACCCATGTATGCTCGAATAGAATGATTACCTATACACAAAGAGGTGTTGGAATCATTATAGCATAGTTGGTTGTTCGTTCGTAGGTGGTATACCGTGTATGCTGGATATACGAATAGACATGGATATTATAACTCCGTGGTACGTAATCGTTTGGTGCTCACGGCTAGCATGTATCGGTTATGCTGACATGCAGAAGGATATTGAAATCAAGTATATTAAACATTAATCTTTGTTGAGAAAGATCTATATGTCGGTTGGTGACAAGGGTTATGAAACGTATTTAAACGTTAACCGACGTCAGGTTAAGTTCGTATGTTATTATACTTGTGGGACATATATACTAGATACTGGTATGTGTAATATGTATGATAATATTTGGTGTGTATGTGTACCTGCTGTTATGATTGAACTGGTAACGAGTTTTACGGTGAGATTAGTATTAATTACTGCTTACGGGATGAGTACGGCAGAATGACGTAAAAGAGTAACTCCAATGATGGAGATTGATATGATTCAGTTGATTGCTCAAAGATAGCAGATGATGATACCGAATGTCGTATCACAGATCACTGCTAGTGTTGATGCAAATGTGATCGCAGACTTATAAATCGAGCAATCACATGATTATGAATATTTCAATTCTTATTGTTATTACTAAGAGTGTTAATGTCCCACCGAATACTATTATGACTACAAGTATTAGTTATAAACTAAACATGAATAGTAGTCGTAATGAATTAGAACCGGTATAAGGATATGTTTGTTGGTTGTGTTAAGGAAACTATTAATAGTTTACTGATGGTAAAGGGAGGAATAGATTGGCAAGTGGATAGAAAAGATCGAAATGGTTAAGGATGTTGGTAAGAGTCTAGAACATTTTGTAGTGAAATATGCTACAGATATGTTGGTAGATTAGGTTGTATCATGATGGAACACGATGGTACAAAATTACAGTTAGAAAATTATTACTCAGATGATATGGTCGGAATTTAAAATTCTTGTGCTAGAGCACTTTTATTCGAATAATTAAGTTCAGAGATTGGAAACTCAGTTATGGAAGATAGAAATGTTGTGTTCCGATCACATAGAACACGCTAATCGTTTGAAGGAATTGTCATGTCTGGTAACATGGCTAATTACTCCTGAAACTAAGCGAAGTGAGCGCTATATTGGGACTAACTCCATCGATAAGGAGTATAGTCAACCCTGTAAAATATACAACATTTGGAAGGGTTGTGTCACAAGCCAGCATTGATATATTCTACTTTATGGGAAGCGGAATGGAAGGACGTTTGGTGAGACGTCGGGTGCTAAAGAAGAGAAATGATAAAGGTATAGTGCAAAATAGACTTGTGAATAAGTAGGTATGCCCTACAATCCAGAATTATACCAAGACTAGTTCTGGTGTGAAAACATGAACCGCATGAAGGGTCCTTCCCTAAATGTGGAATATATGGTTATCGGCAGGAAGAAGAATGCCGGGTGATAGTAGGCCACAGGTGTGGTAAAGATGGAAGTAATGCCCCAATTGTAGAGCCAATTGAAGCCATGTGAACCGGCAACCCCAACCCATTCTTGTACAACCACTCCGAACCCAACAACTTCAATAATAATCCATCCAAAGAAATCATATTATGCCAAACAGTTGTACTTGCTATGAATGTGGCAGTACAGAACGTTTCAAGAGAAATTGCCCAAAGTTGAGCCAAGGTGTCGTTGGAAGACGAACCTCATGACAAGCATCAACCTATGATCAAGCAAGGAGCCGTGCCTTTGTGAGTAATTCGAATAAAGCACGTCATGAACCAAAGGTGGTATTAAGTACGTTGTAGTTTTAAATCAATGGGCTTCAGCGATATTTTTACGGTAGTCGATAGAAGTTAGTTCCTGTTAACCTCCTATCATTTGGAAAGATACCGATTAGTGAAACTATAGAATCCTATACTGTAGAATCGCTAACGGTGAATCCCTAATGGTTAACTAAATTGTTCGGAATTGCCCTATTATTCGGAACGATTAATCCTTTCCTTATTGACCTACGACCAGTAAAGTTAAGAAGTTTTGACGTAATAGTTATCATGGATTGGCTAACTCAACATGAAGCTGAAATCAAATATGAAAAGAAGATGATTAGAAGCTCTCCTTCGGACGATGAAGCGATTAGATACAGAGAAAAGTGTACGGTATTATGTTACCACTCTAGTCTCATCTTGAGATGCTATAATATTTACGACAAGAAAACGTGGTGTATTTAACAAACGCGATTGCCAAAGTATTTAAAAGAAAACATATAGAAGATATCCCGATGGTACGCGAATTTCCACAAGTTTTCCCAGAAGAACTTCCTGGAATACCGCCAACCCGACAGGTCGAATTCAGAATCGATTTAATACCTCAAGCTGGCCCTGTTGCTAAAGCATCTTACCGACTTGCACCAACTGAAATGCAAGAATTATTGGAAAAGGTTTCATACGACCTAGTTAGTCACCATGGGGTGCACCAGTGTTGTTTGGGAAATGAAGGACGGAAGTGTTAGGATATGTATTGATTTGGGAGAATTGAATAAAGTGATGATCAGGAATAGGTATTCACTTCTTCGAAGTAAATGATCTATTTAACCAATTGCAAGGGGCGATTTATTTTTAGAAAATTGATCTTAGATATAGTTATCACCAAATGAAAAATCCAAGAGGAGGACGTTGCATCAACAGCGTTTCGGACTCGTTACGGCCATTATGAATTCTTAGTTATGCCTCTCGGGCTAACAAATGCGCCGGCAGTGTTCATGGATCTCATGAACCGAGTCTATAAAATTTATTTTGACAAATTTGTCATAGCATTCATTGATGATATTTTGATATATTTGCAACGTAAAGAAGAGCACGAACGACGGTTAAGAAAATTGTGGAAGTGTTAAAGCAAGAGGAGCTATACGCGAAGTTTTCGAAATGTGATTTTGAATAAAGAAGGCATAATCCCTTGGTCATGTTGTAAAGCAACAAAGATTTCACGAAGACCCAAATAAGATAGAAACCATTAAAATTGTGCCAAGCGCCGATTTTAAGTCTCCCCGATGGAGACGATGGTTTTGTCGCGTATTGTGACGCATCGCGTAAAGGGTTAGGACGCGTGTTGACGCAGTACAATAAGGTTATAGCCTATGCTTCCCGACAGTTAAAAGTACACGAGAAAAATTACACTACTCACGACTTAGAACTGGGAGCGGTTATCTTCGCACTTAAAATGTGGAGACATTATCTCTACGATACGAAGTGCACCATCTTAACCGATCATAAAAGTTTGCAGCACATATTCGATCAGGAAGAACTGAATGTGAGGCAACGAAGATGGGTCGAGTTGTTAAGCGATTATGACTGTGACATCCGTTATCACCCCGGCAAGGCTAACGTCGTAGCCGATGCTTTGAGTAGGAAAGGTCGGGTTAAGCCATTGCGAGTGCGAGCGCTAGGGATGATAGTCCAGTCGAACTTTTCGGACCTGATTCGAGTCGCTCAACGTGAGGCGTTGAAAGAGGAACAGCGAAAAGGAGGAACTTTACGGCAATGAGAAGAATTTTGAACAGCGCGTGGACGAAATTCTCTACTTCAAAAATCGGGTTTGGATCCCGACCCTCCATGACCTTCGTGAATTAATCATGGACAAAGGGCATAGATCGAAATATTCCATACATCCAGGATCGGAATAGACTATTGATGATACGAATATCTGAAAGGATTGTATTAATGACCGAGTGTGGAGAAAGATATGGTTACGTATGTTGGTGAAAATTTAAGTTATGCAAGAGATAAGGCTGCATACTGAAAACCCTTGGGAACGCCACAACGACAGAAAATTCGCCAATGATAGTGGGAATAAATTACAATGGGTTTCGGGACGCAAATCCCCAAGATATATCAAAGGCATGAGGTAAATTGGTTAATCGCGGATCAATTAACCAATCCCCGCATTTCATCCCAATCCATGTCTATTACCACAATGAATTCTCGCCCAAATTCATGTTGGTGAAATGGTATCTCGTCGTGGAGTACCATTTTCAATTATCTCAGATCGAAATAGTCATCCTACTTCCAATATTGGAAGGCGGGGAAGGAAGCATCGAGAGCTTGAAGCTTTCTATGGGTGAAGTATTTATCACCAATTTGTTAAATTGAAAATGGGCGTCAATCAAGCCATAAGATTTGAATTGATTCGAGAATCAACCAATCGGATTTATAATATTTAAGATAAGTTGAAAGCAGCGAGAGATTGGCAAAGGATTTATGCCAACATTCAAAGGAAACCATTGTCGCCGGAAAGAGGTGACAAGGTATTTTTAAGGCATCACCTTAGAGAGGTGATATGAGGTTTGGCAAAACCGAAAATAGCTCCTTAATATACAGGACCTCATGAGACTGTCTCCAAGATTGGTCATGTAGTTTATCGATTAAAGTACTCCAGGGGCTAAGTACTATACATAATGTTTTGCCATGTATACGGATTGAAAAGTGCCTAAGCGATGAGGCAACGAAAGTACTAGTAATAGAGGTACTCATAGAAGACATGCTTGATATCATAACTAATTCCGTAGAGATAGTAGACGGGAAAACTAAACAGTTTGGACATACCAAGCTTTATTGATTAAGATTAAGTGGAATTCACAGCGAGGACCAGATTATACCGGGTAACGCGAGGGTGAATTCTGAAGGAAAAACCCCCACCTTTCTCTCGGAAAGGGATAGTGAGCGTGTAAAATTTCGAGGACGAAATTTCTTAACGGGGGGAGAATGTAACGATTCCGACGAAACCCGGTATACCCTAACCGGTAGACAATAGTTACGTCATATTTAATGTCGGGTATATGAGTTACCATAGTAATTATACGAGAATACATGGTTCACTGTATTGATTGTACGTGAATATATAATTCACCGTATTGAATATGCGATCAATCGATCGATAGTTATTGAAACCCGAACGAATCGAGGGTTCAATTATAGACGATATCTATAATAATTAGTGATTTTACGAAGCATTAATGCTTCGGGAAAAGTAAAGTACGGAACAGAAAAAGAATTTCGATTTAATGATACGACGGTACGTTAAACGAAACATTTAATACCAGACCGAGCAAGAGACGATCGATTAAGCCGAAAAAGATGCGCGATAATTAATGATATGATGTTTTAAGTTAATAAATGACATGGTTTAAGTTTTTAAAGTTTTTAAATCGGTTTTATATAAATTTCATTTTTAAGCCGAAAAACGACCGTTTTAGCTTCGTTTTAAGCCGAATTAAACATTTAACCGAAAAACGAACTGAACCAGATTATCCAAAACATTATCCAGATCTCCGATATCCGAACATGTGGCTAAGAATGAAGAGGTGGGTCCCACCCCACCCCTTCACATTTCCGATCGGATTGGGAAAGGTCCCATAGCCCTTCATTTTTTTTTCCATCAAGCATATCAACAATTCTCCATCTCCTTTCCATTCTATGATCCAAAACCGAGATTTTGTGGCAAGAAAACAAGGTAAAGAATCGAGTTAATCACGTTTCCATCTTCGTTTCTTGAGTTTGTTTGCAAGAAAATGAGGTTTCAAAGATGAAAACCGTTTCTTGCGTGATCAAGTGATGTATACGGGTTATACAAGGGATCTTGGTCCAAGAAAGGAGTTAAACGAACCAAAAACGAATTTTTACGGTTTAAATCTTTGTTTTTGAATCATAACCGAAACTATAATGTAAGAGGCTTGATCGTGAGTGTAACTTTCTTGGTATTGTGGTATGTTGGTTGTAGGTTCTGTATTTAGTGGTAGATAAGGCGGAAAGACGACTTTGTAGCTTGTAGTGGCGGAAAACGAAAGGTATATTCGGTTTATGTACGGTTTTGGAGATTTGGACAGATTGTTGTTGCTTTAGAGTTAGGTCATGAAATTTTACAGAGGTGTTAAACACATGAAAATATGAGTTCTGTGAATATTTGGTAATTTTTGGATAAAGGATGAATATTTGGTGAATTTAGTGCACGGTTTTGGCTAAAAATGGTGAAAAATAGTTAAACATCATGAAAAATTCTGTAAAATTGCAGATAAGCTTTTTATATCATGTATATGTGACACACAAAATTTGAGGTCAGTTGGAGAAGTCTAAGTAGGCTTTTCGGTTAAACGAGTTCTAGGGTTTTCTAGCTCGGTTTTAGTGAAAATGGCATGTAAAAGAAGATTTTGGTTCTGGAAATATTACAGGGGACTATGTGGATGGCAGGGGACATCCAGGAAAAATTTGGGATTTTTCTAAGATCGTTTGGTATTTACGACATATTTAGTGTTTAAATGGTGTTTAAAAATAGATAAATAAATTTTAAATATAAAAATTAATTCTGGAAATATTTCTATGAATTTCCCCACTGTCAAAATGTTATTTGTGCAAAATTTCAAGATCCGAGGTTAAACGGATAATTATTTGTACTAATTATCAAACTTTTAAAGTTAAAACGCGTAAACCGGTGAAGTTCGCTTAAGCGAGCTGACTGGTGTATAAAAACCCTAAAAATGAAATATTTTCATATAATTGAGTTAAACAAGTAAAAATGAATCATCCGAAAATAATTCGGATGATTTGGGTATTTTTAACCGATTTAACAGTTTCCGGTGCACTAAAGACGGAAACGGGTCCCGCGGCCAATCGGGGCGTCTAAACCGAGCTCTAATTTCACATCTTTAATTAAATTATCAGTCAACCACTATTTTCGGGTCGTGTGTGACCAAACTCATTTTTGAAACATAAAAACGGGTAACCGTGCTAGGCACGCAAAACGGGGAAAACAAGCTATTAGAAAATTTGACTGTTGAACTCTAAACGACATCACAATCTGAGTCCGGAGAAGTGTTTCTGGGTTAACCTTGCCCCCAGAACGGGTACAGTACTGGGTTAACAGTGTCCCCAGATGTACCGGTTAACTTGGTTAAAGTTATACTAATAATGAGTGTATAGTAACGATCGTAGGGATCATATTACATATTGGACGTGTTAATTGATAATGATTGTTGTTACCTGCTTGCATGTGCTAAGGTGAGTTTCACGAGCCCCTTTTTCTGAATTGTTTTCAAATATTTTCCCGGGGCGGAAGCATGTTACTATTGAAATGTTTAAATACATACGGAACGCATGGATTTGCGTGTATTTATAAATATTTGATTGTACGGGAATCGTACGGAATGGGTACAGTACTGGGTTAACTGTGTCCCCAGATGTCTTTGGAAGTGTTACTGGGTTAACTGTGTCCCCAGATGTCTTTGGAAGTGTTTCTGGGTTAACGTTGCCCCCAGAATGAGTACGGTACTGGGTTAACAGTGTCCCCAGATAATATTATATTATGATATGGATTTATCATGGTTTACTCAAATTGTGAAACTCACCAACTATTCGAAGTTGACCCGTTTTCTCACATGCTTTTCAGGTACAACTAAGATGAAGTGATTGCTTACGTGCTAAGTGCTTGATGTGTGTAAGATTTGCGTGCGGAATGTTAGGATACATTATAATAAATAGAATTATGTATCGTATTGTATGATGTGTGTATCACCTATACGGTAATGAAATACAAGATAATGTAATTTGAAGTATATTAATGTATTCAGTTTTCTTTATAAAAAATGTGGTTGATATCAGAGGTGTCTGTTGCATCCCGTTTACGTTTCCGAAACGTAATAGGCTAGCGCAGCTTGCTGCTGAAAAACGTAATAGGCTAGCGCAGCTCGCTTCGCTCTTCAAGCTCCGCCCCCCGTACTCAACGTCTTCATCTATAAAGAAAGCCCTTTCTCCAGAAGAGAAGAAGGTAAGCTTTTAAGCCGTAGCTGAATGAATCTCACTATAACAGACTGCACTGAAACAGCTTGTCTAAAGTTGCTGTTGAATCTCACTATAACAGACTGCAAAAAGAAGGATAAATCAAATAGAGATCGACTTGAACCCTCTGTTAGACAATCAAGGAAAGATCAACCTGAGCCACCTACCAAGAAAAGAAGAATTATTACTTTAAGAGAGAAACAAAAGGCTGAAAAAGAATTGAAAAGGGCTGAAATGAAGTAATTCCTATCCCAGTGGAAGGAAAGCCAGAACCAGAACCAGATGAACCCACAGATCCATGGGATGATGAGGAAATGATTAAGATATTGAAATATGTGATGGTGAAGCCGAAATGAATGAATGAAAATTCCTTTGATGCGTTGGGTAAAGCTCAACTGAAAGAGTTATTCTATTTGCAGAAGGCTGAATGGGAGAAAGTGTTGTTAGAATATGATAATCTAAGAAGTTTTGTAGGCGGAAGATTTGTGTAACATCCCGAAATTTCTAAGAATAAATAATTAATACATTACTTATTTAGGATGGAAAAGTTTACTTAAGTTAGTAGAGAAATAAAATAATAAAGATGGAAGGATAAGTAGGCTAATTAGATGGAATTAATTATGGACCAAAAAGTAAAGATGGGCCTAAGGTCCATGGGCTTAAGGGAGTATAAATACCCATTAAAACCCTAATCCTTTCCATTTCCATACATCTTCACACCATAGCCTACACCATCAAAACACACACTTAACCCAATTCCCGTTTTTGAGAAAAACACCCACAAAGACACAAAGATTCCCGGAGATATAGCCGTTGGATCAGTATCAAATTTTAACCAAGTATTCCTGACATATATATGAAGTTTTCCACAGAAAAAATATTCGATCAGAGGTCGGGAAATCTGTTTTTTATCAGTGAAACCACAGCAGCTCAAAAGTGAAGATTCCGGCGACTGTTCAGCTGTTCCGGTGACTGTAGCGACGGTTTCCGGCGAAGGTGAGCTGATGGGTTTGTAGATCGAGACGAGACGGTTCCGTGGCCGCTTGAATTACTCAAATCGGAGTTCGTTTGATATGGTTTTGAGCATCTCGATTGATTTCATACAAAAACCTCAAAGGTACGTTTTTGTTAAAAAGGCTTACTTTTCATCAATGAATTTACATGAAAATTGGTAGGATGATAGATCTGGTCATGATTATTGATAAAGTAATGAACTTGATAATAAACGGGTTAGTTGGTTCGTTTCGGTTAAAACGAGTAGTGTTCGGTTTGTGAAAAGGAAGGATAAACGAAGTCGGTTTTGCATGAAACTTAGTAGGATAGTAAACCGAGTATAGCTATACCATAAAGATGCCAACTTGAAGATTAAAATGGAATTAACGAACTCATGGTTATGAACGGCTCGTTTAAATAAACCCTAGATCTAGTTTTGAACGTTTTAGCCATAAAGGTTCAAGCTTTATGCTAGAAACGAGTTAAATCTTGATAATGGGTTGATAAAGGATGTAAACGGTTAAGGAGAATGGGAAATAAGCGATTAGAAATGTAATTTTGGACCGTTAACCGTTATGTGAGCTTAGAATGGATTTTAAGATAGTAAAATAGGAGCTTAAAGCAGCAAACAAGGGTTCTCGGTGACCTGAACATCCACCTTGAGTTCACGGTCAACGCGAGAACCCGGTCAACGAGAGTTCTCGGTGACCTAAGTTCTCGGTCACCAAGAGTTTTCGGCCACCTTAAGAGTTTTCGGTCACGAGATCTCGGCTGAGTTCTCTGCCTTGGAGTTCTCGGCCAGTTGGTGTTATGTTGTGGGCCTGGCCCAACTTGGCCCAAAAGCCAAAATGAACTGTGGCATGAGTTAACTAGTTGGACCATCTATTTAAGTTAAACAAATGAGCCCAACTTAGAATGTGTGCTTGTTAATTAAAATACCAACTTAAACATTTATACGATTAATTAATATGTATATATTTAACGGTTAGCTGGGCACAGTTAAATAAGGGATTAACCATTTACGGCGAGCGTAACAGGATCCAGGTGAGTTTCTAGCCCCACTTCCTTGTTATGTTTTTAGGGCCGTGTGCATACTCGATGTGATAGTTAATACACTTACCTTAAGTGGTAAATGTATGCCCTGTATGAATTATGTATGATGATTGCTTGACGGTGCATGAACAATCTTCGGATATTGCATGGAACGTCAGGTGGTAGTTAATGATATGATTGATATATATGATGTATGAATGTTTTATGTATGAATATATATGATGTATAAATGATGTATGAATGATTAAGTATGATGTAAGTATGATATGTTGTTGGTACGTGAACGCTCTTCGGAGATTGCACGTATTGTCAAGGAAAGTACGTAAAGGACAGGTATGTTATAGTAGTACGAAACAAAGGGAGACCAGACCCTAATAATATCCGAGGATGGAGGGTGACCGGACCCTAATAATATTCGAAGATGGAGGGTGACCGGACCCTAATAATATCCGAGGTATGTAGGGCGAAATGCTCTTTATAATGTAAGGTTAGTTGCGTGTGTATTGTGTATGTTAAAGAAAGAAAGTACGAAAGAATGAAAGTATGTGTATGGAAGAACGATGAATAGGTGAAGTATATAATATGTATCTTCAGATACGTATATAAGTAAGTATGTGAATGTATTGTATGTTGCCCGATTAACTAGAACTCACTCAGCGTAGCTGACATTTAGTATGCACGCAGGTATATATGTTTATTGAGCGGGCATGAGAATGTCACATGGCATGGATTGAACGGCTGGCATCTGAAGATGGAAGAAATGATGTTTTGAATACGATGTTTTATGTTATGGTTTTAAGGAAATGATTAAATGTTTTATAACGAATGATCGAAGTTAACGTTTCCACGAATGTTTTAAATAACTCTGATATTAGAACTATGTTTACGAGTAAATCCAATGTCCAAATGTGAGGCACCGGTAACGGGGCCTTACAAGTTGGTATCAGAGCAAAGTTCGAGAGATTTAAGCATCCTACATGCTTAGACTCGAACAGAGAATGGGATTTAAGTAAGAAAAGAAAGAAGATGCCAGCTCAAGAAAGCCATGTGTCACTCAAGCAAGCTCGGTAAAGATAAAGTATATGATTAATTTCATGTATAATGTAAGAATGTGTAAGGAAGTTAGCCTGATTGCTATAAAAAGAATATTTGAATGTTAGCTTAATTGCTAAAGAAAGAATGTGTGTATGCTAGCTTAATTGCTGGGGATAAGAATGTAGGTTATATGTATGTTATGATTGTGTGTGAAGTAATAACTAGCACAAGTGAAAATCACAAAGGGAAATATGTAGAACCTGAGGAGTAATGTAAAGAGTTAATTACACTTGGCCACTGTCATTAACTACTTACCTTACAAATCATGTGCTAAATAATTCATAGAGTGATAACGTTTGTGTTTCCTTGGAGATAAGATAGATGACTTAAAAAGGGACGAGCGTGGGGAGATCGTACTGGACGATGTGGTAAGACCCGTGCTAACCAGAAACCTATTGAAGAAGGTGTGACAAAGTAATACACGAAAGCAATAGGACTTCAACTTTAGGAAGTAATGAAGAAGGATCACACTTGGAGCTTGTAGTCAAATATTAATGGAGCAGCTAAATTTTTTCGCACTACAATGCCAACAATGTTCTAAGAAGCACCAAAGGCAGCCCGAACTGGGAAGTCCAAGTGGAAGCAACATGAAAGAAACAGAGATAATCCAATTAGAATAAGTCAAGAATGTAGTATGTCTACAATGGTTAACTCCATAGAGGAACTTGCTGGGATCATGAGTAACAAAGCGAATGATGATAAAAAAATAGATGATCGAGAGGGACATGTGAATGTCGAGGCATCCTAATTGAAAAGGAATGAAAAGACGAGACAACATAGTGTAGCGAATATGAAAGAAGACGCTAAGAAGGATGTAGTTGTGTACCTAAGACTCTATGGAAGAGACCACTAGCGATAATGTCGTTAAGGTATGAGAATGGTTAAGCATTGTAAGGTATAACTAGAGTGAAGTGAGTTCCTTGCTACTCCTTATGTTCAACCTTAAGAGAGTTCGATGTCGTTTTGGAATGGATTTGTTGTATGAGCCTAAGCCTCATATAACATGTAAGAGCAAGTCGATAAGGTTTATGTCTTTGGATGGCGGTACAATGACAATTAGTAGTATTAAGGAAAGTTCAGGGCTTAAAGTCATTCCGATGATAAAAGCTTAAGGTTTGTTAAGACGAGGGTGCAGTGCCCACCTGGCGTATGTTGTCAAAGCTACGACCGAGATGAAAGAAGTGAAAGATGTTCCTATAGTGTGTAACTATCCATAAGTGTTCCTAGAGGACCTTACGAAGTTACCACTGGAACGAAAGGTAGAATTCCAGAAAGAGTTAATACCAGGAGCAAAACCCATCGCAAAAGCACATTACTGCATGGCGTCTTCCAAGATGAAAGATTTAACGTCCAAACTGCAAGAACTCCTCGACAAAGGTGTTCTATGCCGAGTATTTCCCTACATGGTGTACCGGCGATGTTAATGAAGGAAAAAGACGGAAGTATGAGAATGTGTATAGATTTCTACGAGTTGAACAAGCTTACTGTGAAGAATAGATATTCGTTGCCACAAACGGATAATTTGTTCGATCAAATGTAAGGTGCGAGTTGGTCCTCGCAAAAAGACCTCAGAACAAGCTAACATCAGCTGAAAGTGAAAGAGGCAGACATCCCTAAGACAACATTTCAGACGCGATATGAACACTACGAGTTTCTCGTGATATCGTTTGGATAGAAGAATGCTCAAGCAGCAATTATGGTTATAATCTATAGGGCATGTCATCCGATAGTAGGACAAATATGTCGTTGCCTTCACGGACGATAGTTTTGATTATTCAAGGGATAAGTCCGACCATGCTAAACACTTGAGATAAGGGTTGGAAATGCTAAAGAAAGAGTAATTGTATGCTAAGTTTTCAAGGTGTACCATTGAAACATGTCATAAGAAGTATAAGGAACGGAATACGAGGCAAGAAGATGAGTGAGGCTGATAAAAGATTATGATTGTGAAATCAAGTATTATCTTGGTGAGGCTAATATGGTTGCTGACGGCCAGAATGTGGAGAAGATATCACGACATTTAACTAGTATAAATTAGTTCGTACTTTGGACTGCATTAGCGAGATCCATGAGACACAGTTAAAAGTTATAAAGTATGAGAGCAAGATGAAAACAAAAAGAAATGGAGTTGAAAGATAATACTTATGATGTGAAAATCAGATTTGGTCGGCTGAGGATTTCACGTCATGGATATCTTCGAGGCCAAATCCTAGATGAAGGTTATAAGTCTAGATACTCAATTAACATCGAAGCATCAAAAAGAAAAAATGCCGATTATAATGAAGGTAGATACTAATGAAAGTAAAACGCTTAAATAGAATTCAAATTAATATGAGTCCAGGGTTTGTGACAACTGTGGATATACATGATACTTTGCCAAAATGGATAAGAACAACCACAAGTGTTACGAATGTGGAGCCGAAAGTCACACTACAAGAAAATGCTAGAAACCAAGGACAAAAGGTGGAAAAACATGCAAGGAAAGCGTAGATATTGTTTAGACTTGTTGAGTCTTGACACAAATGATTAATGAGTAATTGAAAATCATATGATCATGGAAGGGAAGACCTCTGGAACAGAAAGGATAGAATGGTATTACAAAGGAAGGTCAAGACATACCGGAAAGGAAGTCTGTTAAGGTAATTGGTTACGATAGATCATGCAGCCTGATATGCAACGACAAACAACAATGGATTCATAGGACAACGTGAGGCTTGATTAGTCAAGAAAGAGGGAGATGTATCATCATGAACTTCATGATCAAGCTACCCTGGACTGTAACACCCCGTAACCGCAGCGGAAACGTAAACCGGATGCGACAGACACCTCTGATATCAACCACATTGTTTATAAAGAAAACTGAATGCATTAATATACTTCAAAATTTCATTATCTCGTATTTCATTACCGTCTAGGTGATACACACATCATACAATACGATACATAATTCTATCTGTTATAATGTTTCCTAACATCCCGCACGCAAATCTTACACACATCAAGCACTTAGCACGTAAGCAATCACTTCATATTAATTGTACCTGAAAAGCATGTGAGAAAACGGGTCAACTACGAATAGTTGGTGAGTTTCACAATTTTAGTAAACCATGATAAATCCATATCATAATATAATATTATCTGGGGACACTGTTAACCCAGTACTGTACTCACTCCGGGGGCAATGTTAACCCGGGAACACTTCCAAAGACATCTGGGGACACTGTTAACCCAGTCCTGTATCTATTCCGTACGATTCCCGTACAATCAAATATTTATAAATACACGCAAATCCATGCGTTCAGTATGTACTTAAACATTTAAATAATAACATGCTTTCCGCCCCGGGAAAATATTTAAAAACAATTCAGAAAAAGGGGCTCGTGAAACTCACCTTAGCACATGCAAGCAGGTAACAACAATCATTATCAATTAACGCGTCCAATCTGTAATATGATCCCTAAGTTCGTTATTATACACTTATTGTTTATATAATCTTTTAACCGTATCAACTGGTACATCTGGGGACACTGTTAACCCAGCACTGTACCCGTTCTGGGGGCAAGGTTAACCCAGAAACACTTCTCCGGACTCAGATTGTGATGTCGTTTAGAGTTCCATGGTCACAACTACTATTAGTCGTTTTTCTCGTTTTGCGTGCCAAGCACGGTTATCCGTCTTTATGTTTCAAAAATGAGTTTGGTCACACACGACCCGAAAATAGTGGATGACTGATAATTTAATTAAAGATGTGAAATTATAGCTCAGTTTAGACGTCCCGATTGGCCGCGGGACCCGTTTCCGTTTTTGGCGTACCGGAAACTGTTAAAATATGTTAAAATTACTCAAATCATCCGAATTATTTTCGGATGATTTATTTTTACTTGTCTAACTCATTTATATGAAAATAGTTCATTTTTAGGGTTTTTATACACCAGTCAGCTCGCTTAAGCGAACTTCACCGGTTTACGCGTTTTAACTTTAAAAGTTTGATAATTAGCACAAATAATTATCCGTTTACTCTCGGATCTTGAAATTTTGCACAAATCACTTTTTAACAGTGGGGAATTTTATAAAAATATCTCCAGAATTAATTCTCATATTTAAAATTTATTTATCTATTTTTAAACACCATTTAAACACTAAATATGTCGTAAATACCAAACGATCTTAGAAAAATCCCAAATTTTTCCTGGATGTCCCCTGCCATCCACATAGTCCCCTGTAATTTTTCCAGAACCAAAATCTTCTTTTACATGCCATTTTTACTAAAACCGAGCTAGAACACCCTAGAACTCGTTTAACCGAAAAGCCTACTTAGACTTCTCCAACTGAACTCAAATTTTGTGTGTGACTTATACATGCTATAAAAAGCTTATCTGAAAGTTTCCAGAATTTTTCATGATATTTAACTATTTTTCCTCATTTTTGGCCAAAACCGAGCATTAAATTCACCAAATATTCATCCTTTATACAAAAATTACCAAAAGTTCACAGAACTCATATTTTCATGTGTTTAACACCTCTGTAAAATTTTATGACCTAACTCTAAAGCATCAACAATCTGTCCAAATTTCCCAAAACCGAACATAACCGAATATACCTTTCGTTTTCCGCCACTACGAGCCACAAACTCGTCTTTCCGCCTTATCTACCACTAAATACAGAGCCTACAATCAACATACCACAATACCAAGCAAGTTACACTCACGATCAAGCCATTTCTTTCATGGTTACGGTTATGATACTAAAACAAAGATTTAACCGTAAAAATTCGTTTTTGATTCGTTTAACTCCATTCTTGGACCAAGATCCCTTGTATAACCCGTATACATCACTTGATCATGCAAGAATCGGTTTTCATCTCGGGTTTTCACCCTTTTTCACTTGGAAACCTCCTTTTCTTGCAAGAACACTCAAGAAACGAACATAAACACGTACATAACACAATTTTACCTCGGTTTTTCTTGTCAAAAATCTCGGTTTTTGGCTCTTGGTCTTGAGAGAATTGGAGGTTTGTTGAAAAAGTTGGATGAAAAAAGAAAAATGAATTGGGATTGTGGACATTATGTCCGATCGGGACTTTTGGATGGGTGGGGTGGGACCCACAACTTCATTTGTGGCCACATATTCAGATTCTCATAATCCGGATAATGTTTTGGATAATCTGGTTCAGTTCGTTTTTCGGTTAGACGTTTAATTCGGCTTAAAACGAGGCTAAAACGGTCGTTTTTCGGCTAAAAATGAAATTTATATAAAACCGATTTAAAAACTTAAACCATGACATTTATTAACTTAAAACGTCATATTATTAGTTATTACGCATCTTTTTCGGCTTGATCGATCGTCTCTTACTCGGTTTGGTATTAAAGGTTTCGTTTAACGTACCGACGTACTATTAAATCGAAATCCTTTTTCTGTGCTTTAATCCACTTATCCCGAAGCTTTAATACTTCGTAACATCACTAAATATCATATATCTCGTCTATAATTGAACCCTCGATTCATTCGGGTTTCAATAACTATCGATCGTTTGATCGCATATTCAATACGGTGAATTATATATTCACGTACAATCAATACAATGAACCATGTATTCTCGTATAATTATCATGGTAACTCATGTACCCGACATTACATATGACGTAACTAACGTCTACCGTTAGGGTATACCTGGTTTCGTCGGAATCGTTACATTCTCCCCCCGTTAAGAAATTTCGTCCTCGAAATTTTACACGCCCTCTATCTCCCTTCGAGAGAAAGGTGGGGGGTTTTTCCTTCAGAATTCACCCTCGCGTTACCAAGTATAATCTGGTCCTCGCTGTGAATTCCACTTAATCTTAATTAATAAAGCTTGGTATGTCCAAACTGTTTAGTTTTCCCGTCTACTATCTCTACGGAATTAGTTATAATATCAAGCATGTCTTCTATGAGTACCTCTATTACTAGTACTTTCGTTGCCTCATCGCTTAGGCACTTTTCAATCCGTATACATGGCAAAATATCCTGTATAGTACTTAGCCCCTAGAGTACTTTAATCGATAAACTAAATGACCAACCATGGAGATAGTTCTCATGGGGTCCAATTTATTAAGAAGCTATTTTCGGTTTTGCCAAACCTCATATCACCTTTCTCTAAGGTGATGCCTTAAAATGCCTTGTCACCTCTATTCAGGGACAATGGTTTCCTTTGAACGTTGGCATAAACCCTTTGCCAATCACGCGCTGCTTTCAACTTGTCTTAAATATTATAAATCCGATTGGTTGTTTCTCGAATCAATTCAAATCTTATGGCTTGATTGATGCCCATTTTCAATTTAACAAATTGGTGATAACTACTTCACCCATAGAAAGCTTCAAGCTCTCGATGCTTCCTTCCCCTCCTTCCAATAATGGAAGTAGGATGACTATTTCGATCTGAGATCATTGAAAATGGTACTCCACGACGAGTTACCATTTCATCATCATGAATTTGGGCGAGAATTCATTGTGGTAATCGTCATAGGTTGGGATGAAATGCGAGGACTGGTTAATCGATCCGCGATTACCTAATTTACCTCATGCCTTTGATATATCATGGGAATTTGCGTCCCGAAATCCATTGTAATTTATTCCCACTATCATTGGCGAATTTTTCTGTCGTTGTGGCGTTCCCCAGGGTTTTCGGTGTGCAGCCTTATCTCTCGCATAACTCAAATATCCTCCAACATACGTATCCATATCTTTCTCCAACTCAGCCATTAATAAGATCCTTTCAGATATTCGCATCATCAATAGTCTAATCCGATCCCAGATGTATGGAATATTTCGATCTATGCGCTTCGTCCATGATTAAATCACGAAGGTCATGGAGGGTCGGGATCCAAACCCGATTTTTGAAGTAGAGAATTTCGTCCACGCGCTGTTCGAAATTCTTCTCATTGTCGTAAGGTCCCTCCTTTTCCAATTGTTCCTCTTTCAACGCCTCACGTTGAGCGACTCGAATCAGGTCCGAAAGATTAGACTGGACTATCATCCCCAGTGCTCGCACTCGCAATGGCTTAACCCGATGTTTCCTACTCAAGGCATCGGCTACAACGTTAGCCTTGCCGGGGTGATAACGGATGTCACAGTCATAGTCGCTTAACAACTCGACCCATCTTCGTTGTCTCATATTCAGTTCTCTGATCGAATATGTGCTGCAAACTTTTATGGTCGGTGAAGATGGTGCACTTCGTACCGTAGAGATAATGTCTCCAGATTTTAAGTGCGAAGATAACCGCTCCCAGTTTTAAGTCGTGAGTAGTGTAATTTTTCTCGTGTACTTTTAACTGTCGGAAAGTATAGGCTATAACCTTATTATACTGCGTCAACACGCATCCTAACCCTCTACGCGATGCGTCACAATACGCGACAAAACCATCGTCTCCATCGGGGAGACTTAAAATCGGCGCTTGGCACAATTTTAATGGTTTCTATCTTATTTGGGTCTTCGTGAAATCTTTGTTGCTTTACAACATGACCAAGGGATTATGCCTTCTTTATTCAAAATCACATTTTGAAAACTTCGCGTATAGCTCTTCTTGCTTTAACACTTCCACAATTTTCCTTAATCGTCGTTCGTGCTCTTCTTTACGTTGCGAATATATCAAAATATCATCAATGAATGCTATGACAAATTTGTCAAAGTAAGGTTTACAGGCTCGATTCATGAGTTCCATGAATACTGCCTGCGCATTTGTTAACCCGAACGGCATGAATAAGAATTCATAATGGCCGTAGCGAGTCCGCAACGCTGTTGTTGCAACGTCCTCCTCTTGGATTTTTCATTTGGTGATAACTATATATAAGATCAATTTTCTAAAGATAAATTGCCCTTTGCAGTTGGTTAAACAGATCATTTACTTCGAAGAAGTGAATACCTATTCTTGATCGTCACTTTATTCAATTCTCCCTAATCAACACATATCCTAACACTTCCGTCCTTCATTTCCCAATTAAAACTGGTGCACCCCATGGTGACTAACTAGGTCGTATAAAATCTTATCCAACAATTCTTGTAACTGATTGGATAATTCTTGCATCTCGGACGGTGCAAGTCGGTAGGGTGCTTTAGCAACAGGGCCAGCTTGAGACATTAAATCGATTCTGAATTCGACCTGTCGGGTTGGCGGTAATCCAGGAAGTTCTTCTGGGAAAACTTGTGGAAATTTGCGTACCACCGGGATATCTTCTATATGTTTTCTTTTAAATACTTTGGCAATCACGTTTGTTAAATACACCACGTCTTCTTGTCGTAAATATTATAACATCTCAAGATGAGGTTAGAGTGGCAACATAATACCGTACACTTTTCTCTGTATTTAATCGCTTCATTGTCCAAAGAGAGCTTCTAATCATCTTCTTTTCATATTTGATTTTTGCTTCATGTTGAGTTAGCCAATCCATGCTAACTATTACGTCAAAACTTCTTTGCTTTACTGGTCGTAGGTCAATAAGGAAAGGTTAATCGTTCAAAATAATAGGACAATTCCGTACAATTTAGTTAACCATTAGGGATTTACCGTTAGCGATTCTATAGTATAGGGTTCTATAGTTTCACTTAATCGGTATCTTTCCAAATGATAGGAGGTTAACGGGAACTAACTTCTATCGAAGTCCGTAAAAATTATCACTGAAGTCTATTGATTTAAAACTACCACATACTTAACACCACCTTTGGATCATGACGTGCTTTATTCAAATTACTCACGAAAGCTCGGCTCCTTGCTTGATCAGAGGTTGATGCTTGTCATGAGGTTCGTCTTCCAACGACACCTTGGTTCAACTTTGGGCAATTTCTTTTGAAACGTTCTGTACTGCCACATTCATAGCAAGTACAACTGTTTGGCATAATTTGGTTTCTTTGGATGGATTGTTATTGAAGTTGTTGGGTTCGGAGTGGTTGTACACGAATGGGTTGGGGTTGCCGGTTCACATGGCTTCAATTGGTTCTACAATTGGGGCATTACGTCCATCTTTACCACACCTGTGGCCTACTATCACTCGACATTCTTCTTCCTACCGATAACCATATTTTCCACATTTAGGGAAGGACCCTTCATGCGGTTCATGTTTTTAAACCAGAACTAGTCTTAGTATAATTCTGGGTTGTAGGACATGCCTACTTATTCACAAGTCTATCTTGCACTATACCTTTATCATTTCTCTTCTTTAATACTCGACGTCTCTCCTAACGTCCTTCCAGTCCGCTTCCCATAGAGTCAAATATATCAATGCTGACTGGTGACACAACCCTTCCAAAGGTTATATATTTTACAGGATTGACTATACTCCTTATCGATGGAGTTAGTCCCCAATATTGCGCTCACTTCGCTTAGTTTCAGGAGTAATTAGCCATGTTACCAGACATGACAATTCCTTCAAACGATTAGCATTTTCTAAGTGATCAGCATACAACATTTCTATCTTCCATAGTTCAGTTTCCAACCTCTGAACTTAATTACTCGAATAAAAGTGCTCTAGCACAAGAATTTTAAATTCCGACCACATCATCTGAGCAAAAATTTTCTAACTATTATTTTGTACCATCGTGTTCCATCACGATACAACATAATCTACCAACATATCTGTAGCATACTTCACTACACAATGTTCTAGACTCTTACCAATATCCATAACCATTTCGATCTTTTCTATCCACTCGCTAATCTATTCCTCCCTTTACCATCAGTAAACTATTAATAATCCCCTTAACACAACCGATAAACATATCCTTCATACCGGATCTAATTCATTACGACTACTATTCATGTTTAGTTTATAACTAATACTTTTAGTCATAATAGCATTCGGTGGGACATTATCACTCTTAGTAATACCACTAAGAATTGAAATATTCATAATCATGTGATTGCTCGATCTATAATTCTGCGATCACATTTGCATCAACACTAGCAGTGATCTGTGATACTACATTCGGTATCATCATCTGCTATCTTTGAGCAATCAACCGAATCATATCAATCTCCATCATTGGAGTTACTCTTTTTATGTCATTCTGCCGTACTCATCCCGTACGCAGTAATCAATGCTAATCTCACCGTATAACTCGTTACCAGTTCAATCATAACAGCAGGTACACATACACACCAAATATTATCATACATATTACACATACCAGTATCTAGTATATATGTCCCACAAGTATAATAACATATGGACTTAACCTGACGTCTGTTAACTTTTAAATACGCTTCATAACCCTTGTCACCAACTGACATAGAGATCTTTCTCAACAAAGATCAATGTTTAATATGCTTGATTTCAATATCCTTCTGCATGTCAGCATAACCGATACATGCTCACCGTGAGCACCAAACGATTACATACCACGGAGTTATAATATCCGTGTTTATTCGTATATCCGGCATACACAGTATACCTCCTACGAACGAACAACCAACTATGCTATAATGATTCCAACACCTCTTTGTGTATAGGTAATCATTCTATTCGAGCATACATGGGTGTAGACATCTAACGGATGTAAGGATAACATAGGGAGTTGCAAGGTTCAAGGTAATTGCGCAACATGGGTTGCCTTCAAATATTATTAATTACTATTATGGGAAACTCTACACTTGCTCAGTCAATGTTCTCAGGCGTTCTAGGTTTGCTAAAATCGGTAATTCTCGATCTGAAGTTGGTCTGTCTCATATGTTTGTGAGTGAGCAATACATATATAAATATTTCTATATATTATTTTATTTTATTTTATTTTAGTTATTTATTTATTTATTTACTCCTTTACCTTAATGGAATAAGAATGGGTTCAGGTACAGGTCCATCCGTACGTGAGGGTCGGCGGTGCGGGTGAACACAGGGGTTATTAGGATATACGGTGCCGGTATTGGTAGGGTAAGGGATTTATCAATTTTGGTTGGGAGTGACGGTTACTAGATATTTCTGGTTACTGTCAAACGGGAGATCTAACTCGGTACTAACATAACTATTGCCCGATAAGTCAGACTTATCATCAACCGATGCTCTAGAAATTTTCAGCATCCTCAGTACTTTTATTATTTCATCCCCCAGTTCCTTATCCGGGTCCTATTTCTCAATTCATGTACCCACAAGATATGTACATCTATATATATACACATTAGCACGTATAAATAATATTATATACTTTACACATATGTTGCCAGTTTTACCTATTAATGTACCCCGTGATTTCCCCTGAACTCCCTCGTGCGGACAAATCTGTTATTATGTTCCGGACCATAATAACTCACTTGTCGACAACTCAAGGTGCACGAGAAGAACTACGCCACACATGACCTGGAGCTGGGTGCAGTGGTGTTTGCCCTAAAAATCTGGAGACATTACCTGTACGGTACGAAGTGTGTCATTTTTACCGATCACAAGAGCTTACAACACATCCTCAATCAGAAAGAGTTGAACATGAGGCAGCGACGCTGGGTCGAACTTCTCAGCGATTACGATTGTGAAATTCGCTACCACCCGGGAAAGGCTAATGTGGTGGCTGACGCATTGAGTCGTAAAGAAAGGACCCAGCTGTACTCTATTCGGATTCAATCCAACCTTCCTTCCTTAATTCGTGAAGCTCAGAATCAAGCGCTTGTGAATGGTGATCTCAAGGGCGTTTTGTCTTGTGGAGCCGAGCAGAAATTCGTAACCAAGTCCGACGGCATCCTCTATTTTCTTGACCGAACGTGGATCCCGAACTCTGAGCCTCTTCGGACGCTTATTCTAAATGAAGCCCACAAGTCCAGATACTCGATTCATCCAGGCAGCAACAAGATGTATCAAGATCTTAAACCCCATTATTGGTGGCCCGGGATGAAGAAAGATATCGCTTCGTACGTGATGAGATGCTTGACTTGTTCGCGAGTCAAGACAGAGCATCAAAGGCCGTCTGGGCTACTTCAACAACCTATTATTCCTCAGTGGAAGTGGGAAGAGTTAGCTATGGATTTCATCACCAAGCTACCACGGACGCCTAGCGGTCATGACTCAATTTGGGTTATTGTGGACATTCTAACAAAATCCGCCCACTTTATCCCGGTTCGTGAAGACTACACTACGGAAAAGTTGGCACGGGTATACATTCGTGAGATCGTTTCCCGTCACGGTGTGCCTAAGGGTATCACGTCTGATCGTGACAGCAGTTTTTCTTCCAGGTTCTGGAAATCTTTGCAAAAGGCCTTTGGGACAAGTGTGAAGCTTAGTTCTTCCTATCATCCAGAAACTGATGGGCAGAGCGAGAAGACAATACAAACCCTAGAAGACTTGTTGAGAGCTTGTATCCTCGATTTCGGTAGTAGTTGGGAAGCTCATCTGCCACTGGCAGAATTTTCTTACAACAATAGTTACCACGCTACCATTAAATGTGCGCCGTTTGAAGCTCTTTACGGCCGCAAGTGTCGCTCTCCCTTGTGTTGGTCCGAGACCGGGGATTCACAGATCATCGGCCCCGAACTAATACAGGAGGCAACCGATCAAATTGCTTTCATTCAACAGCGACTCAAAGACGCTCGTTGCCGGCATAAGTACTACGCCGACAAACGACGCAAGCCACTCGAGTTTCAAGTTGGTGACCATGTCATGCTGAAAGTTTCCCCCTGGAAGGGCATAGTCCGTTTCGGGAAGAGGGGAAAGTTCGCTCCTAGGTATGTTGGACCATTCAAAATCCTTAAAAGGATCGGACCAGTTGCCTATCGTCTTGAGCTGCCACCGGAACTGTTGGTTCAGCCGGGACCGAGACGATCCGAGCGCGTTCGAGACGGAAGGTTTGAAGACCAAAGACGGATATAAACAAACACGAAACAAACGATTTCATTGATAAAAACGAAAGATTACATGCTTGTTAAACACTGAAATCACGATCTATGGCAGGGGGAGGTCGAGCATGGCCTCCCCCCTCATCCGGACAGCACTTGGGCTCCGGGCACGCAAAACCCTTAAACTCTTACCTGTTCACGCCTGAAAGCTGGTATTTATACCCGCTGCCATTCGGTCAGGACTCATTCGATCGAATGAGTCCTATTCGATCGAATGGCAGACTCATTCGATCGAATCAGAAACTCATTCGATCGAATGAGTATCCATTTGAAAATGCTCTTTCAAATGGATCACTTTCAGCGTGAACCACTACCTAGGTGTACAGCATACAACATAAACATTCTAAACTATTCGCCAAGCGACGGCCACAAAACATGCACCAATTATCTCACTATCTCTTTTCTCAAAGCTAGTGGTGCGCACGTTGCATCCACGAACTCCTTTCTTCATGAAGTTCTCTCAAGATCAAATGGTTCAGTCAGTCAGACTTACCATAGGTTCCGCAAATCCTGAGAAGCTGTCAATTGAATTTTTAGATAAACATTTAAGCACAATCTATCACAATGTTCCAAAACAAATTACATTCAACTCAAGAACAATTACAATCAGAAGATTAAACCTTGAATTACAACAAGAAACAAAATAAACATGACAATTAAGCTTCAGTTTCTTGTGCATACTTCTTCTGTTGCTCTTTCCAGTTTGATCCTGCATGTATGTCATAGGCAAAGCAAATCCTAATGACATTTCTATACGTTAATGCTTGCTCTCTGTCTTCGGGGGCATAAAGAATCTCTGTCTTGTATAGTGTATAGACATCCTCCCGTGACAAGTTTGTGAGCCACATAGGATCAAATATGCGAATTGTGCTCCAATTTCCATTGTCGTTGAGCACGATAACTGCTTCATGCAGTCTTCCATCATAGTACCAATGCCTGAATGCTTTGTAGAAGTCCTGCTTCATCTTTCTTAGAGGAATCTTCTTCATCGTGAGTGGTGGCATGTACTTCAAGATAATCATTGGCCTGTTGGTGATCGGATCGATCTCCTTTTTACTTGTATATCTCTTTGGCCTCTGTGGAGTGATCATCTTCCATTTTGAGTTGTATTCCTTTCGCAATACACTCTGAAGTCTATGGTGCGGAGATATGATAATACTATTCAGTTCAAGCTTTGTAGAAGCTTAAAAAAAGGATTTTTTTTTATTTTATTTTATTTTTTTTTATTTTTATTTTTTTTAAATGTTACATAGACTTCAGAGTAGTAAACAATTCCTTTCGCAATCACTTCCTTCGTGACTGCTACGAAAAGAAGTTAATCGATGTGATAAAAATCCCCACTCAGGAACAACGCGCTGATCTCTTCACTAAAGCATTTGATAAACCACGGTTTTTATATTTACTAGAGATCAACGGCGTTAAACGTATATCAGATGATGTTCCTGAAGATATCATTTAAATTGTTTTCATTTTTTCTTTTCTTAAAAATTTGAAAAATCCAAAAAGATTTTGTTTTTTATAAATTCTAGGGGGAGAAAGGTTTCAAGAAAAACCAAAAACAATATAAAATACAAAAACCCAAAAACATTAAAAAAATTTCAAAATTTTGAGAAGTTGATCTTGTTACAAGAAAGGTGATAGTACACAGACGCTATCATACTGAGACATCAAAAAGATTTGTTATTTCTGTACATCACTATCGCTTAAAATTATGTCGGTTACCTCAGTTTGATGGACACATTTTCGGATGTGTTTTGGTCCTTACTTCTACTAGTAGATTATGAGGATAGCCATTAACCAGATGACTGAAAGTGATCGGGGCGGGTTTTGATGGGTTTTTATTCTTTCGCTGAAAAATAGTCGGTTATACTTAGTTAGAAGGACACATACTCGTATGTGGTCGGTCCAGTTGATCCATTGGATCTTCAGGATAGCCGTTTACCTGAAGACTTTGACTTGATCGGGGCGAAATAATTTAAACGTTATTTTTTTAAAAGGCATTCATATATATTCAGAAAATGAGAAATTGATCCAACCTTGGAAAATGATAGATACACTGATTCTGTGTGCTTAACTAGTGAAGTTATTAGGCTTAAAAGGCTTTAGAACGGTCATTGTGTGTCATGGTAGCTTTTTATGGTGCGTAAAAGTAGATGTGATACAAACTAAATCTACTCGATTTTACGTGGAAACTCCTTAAGAGTTTTGTATGTCTTCATATATATCTTTCCGAATGATAGGCAGAAAAGCGATTACCCAGTCATACACGAGCCCATAAGTGTTCTGATTCCCGTAAAGATAGTGTGTGAAGAAACTGCAGTGATCCAGATTCGGGACTTGCAATTGTTTACTACTCTGAAGTCTATGTAACATTTAAAAAAATAAAAAATAAAAAAAAAAAATAAAAAAAATAAAAAAAAATCCTTCTTTTAAGCTTCTACAAAGCTTGAACTGAATAGTATTATCATATCTCCGCACCATTAACAACTTGCTCATGTTTTGATAAAAAATCTTGTGATTATGCAAAATTCATTGGAAAATTCATTTTGTCATTTAATTTGACATAAAAACACATTTTGACATAAACAGTTGTAACATATTCAAATCTTAATCATGAATAACATCATCAAAACAAGTTGACATTACAAACATTCATAGTTTAGCCTATGCTAATAATATCATATGATCAGATAAAACACATAAACAGAAATTTCATCATGACATCAGACAAGCAAATATCAAGTTTGACACTATAAAACATTACTTATCAAAACATCAAAGCAGTTAACTAACAAGCAATTATAAGCATCAATATAATCACTTAAAACACATATTAGTTAACACAAAACAAGTAACATATGCAAACATATTCAATCAACATTCAATGTGTGTGACTTTAAACGATATAATCAATTAGCATATAAAGACACACACTAAGCACATATCCTCAATCAGACCTCATCTGAGTTGATCATCCCCAGGGCTTTCAAGAGAAAGTCGAACCTGGTTCTGTCAAGTGGCTTGGTGAATAGGTCAGCCAAGTTGTCACTTGTCTCAACTCTTTTCATATCAATCAAACATTTTTCATTGCAATCTCTAATGAAGTGATGTCTGATTTCAATATGCTTAGTCTTTGAATGTTGAACTGGATTTTTAACAGTAAAATATGCAGCAGTATTATCAATAAAAATAGGAGTGTTCAGAAAGTTCAAACCATAGTCCAGCATTTGGTTCTGAATCCAGAGAACTTGGGCACAACAAGCGGATGTAGCAATGTATTCTACAAAGCTAATTGAAATTCACAACAAGCTTTGTAGAAGCTTAATTGAAATTGCAGCAGAATTATCAATATATATGGGAGTAGTAGAACATTCAATACCGTAGTCACGCATTTGTTGCTGAATCCAAATAACTTGAGAACAGCAACTGGCAGCCGCAATATATTCCGCCTCAGCTGTTGAAGTGGAGACTGACGTCTGCTTTTTGCATTGCCACGTTACTAAACGACTTCCAAAGAACTGACATCCTGCTGTTGTTGATTTGTAATCGAGTTTACAACCACCATAATCCGAATCACTATACGCATGAAGATCGAAGTTGTCATCATAAGGATACCAAAGACCCCAATCTGGAGTACCCTTCAGATAACGCAAAATTCTTTTGACTGCAATCAGATGGGAGACCTTCGGCTTTGACTGGTAACGTGCACAGAGACACGTAGCAAACATTATGTCTGGCCGAGAAGCAGTCAGGTACATTAGAGATCCGATGATCCCTCTATAGTGAGTTGGATTGATCAATTCACCCTTCTCGTCAGGATTAATCCCGTGATTAACCTCTAAAGGAGTTCCCTGTGAAGAAGAACTCAACATCTCAAACCGTTTCAAGATGTCATTGACGTATTTTGTCTGGTGAATGAAGATACCGGAATCTTTTTGATCAACTTGAAGTCCTAAGAAGAACTTCATCTCACCCATGGAGCTCATTTCAAATTTTTCTTTCATCACTTGTTCGAACTCCTTACAAAGTGTTTTATTCGTGGACCCGAAGATGATGTCGTCCACGTACACTTGTACCATAATTAGATCTCCTTCTTTTTCTTTTGAGAATAGCGTGCAGTCAATGGTTCCCCTTCTAAACCCGTTGTTCAGAAGGTGTTTGGATAGTTCTTTATACCAAGCTCTCGGGGCTTGGTGAAGACCGTACAAAGCCTTGTTGAGCAGATAGGCTTTGTCCTTGTGATATGGGTCTTCAAAACCTGGAGGTTGTGCCACATATACGGTCTCTTCGATGTGACCGTACAAAAAGGCACTCTTGACGTCCATCTGATATACTTTGAATTTCTTGAAAGATGCATACGCCAAGAACATCCGGATTGCCTCCAAACGAGCAACCGGAGCATATACCTCATTGTAGTCTAGGCCTTCAATTTGCCTAAACCCTTGGACCACCAGGCGGGCTTTGTTGCGAACAATCACTCCACGATCGTCACGTTTACATTTTAGTACCCACTTAGTGCCAATTTTCTTCTGTCCTTTGGGGAGATCCACCAGCTTCCACACACCAAGTCTTTTAAACTGCAATAATTCCTCTTGCATGGCTGAGACCCAGTTGGGATCTTTCAGCGCATCGGTGGTGCTGTGTGGTTCTTCTTGTGCTAAGAAGCATTCACGGGCATTAAGAGCAACTGATCCTGACTCCATCATTTCTGTGTAGAGACCAAAATTCAGCTGTCGACGAGTTTTGACACCCTGTTGAATGTCCCCTATAATGTTGTCTTGTGGATGATCACGTTCAGTCCTAACAACCGGATTGTCAGGAACGACAACATTTTGTTCCAAGTTAGTTAAGTTCGGCTCAGGAACTGGAGCGGATTGTGGTGCCTCTGAAGTAGACGTTAGAGGCTGATCTGCATTCGGCACTTCTTGATTTGACGATGAAGGTTGTGAAGTAACCTGAGTTGGTGCCAATTGTACATCATCTGCTGGAGATTCATCTTCAGATTCAGATTCGGAAGATTCTTGAACTTGATCGCTAGACTCTGTGGAGGAAGATGATGACGGACCAGGATGAGTTGAAGATTGCAAAGATTCATCAGGAGGTGCATTTTGCGCCTCATACATCATTTGAATAACAATCTCATACAGATTGAAAGACTTGAACAATTTGTCATAATCAAACAACCAGTCTTCTCCTGTCCCCTTGGCTGGTTCTGTGTAGCGTTGAACATCGACATGGTACCATTCTTCAACTAATTTTGTTGTTCTGTTGAAGACCCTTTTGAGAGGTACGCTGTAACCCAGAAAATAACCCTTGATAATCTTCTCCTCGAACTTATTATCAACGTGCCTTTTAAGTAACGTGCAAAGAGCTCCGAATGGTTCCAGGTGCTCTAAGTTAGGCCTTCGTCGTTGAGGAAGCTCGAAACTTGTCTTGCCGTGGCGCTTGACAATGCCTACCCGATTTAATGTGAAACAGGCGTTGGCAATTGCCTCACTCCAAAACGTAACAGGTAACACTGAGTCGGCTAACATTGTTCTTGCTGTCTCGATTAACGTACGATTTTTCCTTTCAGCAACCCCGTTCATTTGTGGAACATATGGAGCACTGAACTCCTGAACGATCCCTTTTTCTTTGCAGAAATTTTCAACATTCGCATTTTTAAATTCTGTACCGTTATCTGACCGCATTCTTCGAACCTTCAGATTGTATTGAGACTCAATAGTTGTAACCAGCAGTTGTATACATCCAAACGTTTCTGATTTTAATTTCAAGAAAAACACCCAAGAGAATCTAGAATATTCATCAGTAACCACTAGACAGTATGAGTGCCCAGAGATACTTTTGACGCTTATTGGGCCAAAAAGATCCATATGAAGGAGTTCCAACGGAATATCAATCGAGTGGAAACTCTTAGACTTGTGGGACCTTTTTATTTGCTTTCCTGCTTTGCACTGCACACACGAATCAGGGAGACGAAAGCTTCTCAGATTAACTCCCTCAACTAGTCTGTTGTGCACAAGCTTGTTCATGTTCCTGACATTTATGTGTCCCATCCGTCTATGCCATAAGACAGTATCACGTTCGGATGCCTTGGACACAAAACATGTCGCCGTTGGAGACGATGACCCTGCCTTAGCCATATCCAGAATGTAGAGATCACTCTGGCGTGCAGCTGACATTAAAACCTTGTCTTCAGGAAAGTTGAAATCCTTAGCCAAGATGTGGCAATCTCGGTCGTCAAACATAACTTTGAAACCTTTGTCGCAGATTTGACTTATCGACAACAGGTTGTTCTCCAACTCTTTGATGAAATTAACTTTCTCAAACGAAATTCGCCCATTAGAGACAATTCCTTGGGCCGTGATATAACCTCCTTGATTTCCTGCAAAGGAAACTGCACCTCCTTTTATTTGTCTGACACTTGAAAGGAGATTCATGTTTCCAGTCATGTGCCTGGAAGCTCCTGAGTCTATGATCCACATGTTGAATCTTGGATCATATAGAGCAACCTGCACACAAAAACAAAAAGGGTTTAAATATCATTGGAAACCCAAGCCCTTACGGTCTTGGGTTTTCCATTTTCATCACGAATGTACAATTCAATCCATTTACCCTCATTAACACTGTTTTCTGGTTTGACATTGTTGTCAACAGTGTTAGTTTTCTTTGGTTTCCAAAAGTCAGTCTTCTTCTCAACATGTTTGAGATAGATGGTTGAAGACTGAGTTTCACTTGTCGAAGTGGAAACATTTGGATCTGAGGGGTTTGGGGATTGGTGTGGTGAGGTTGGCTGAGGTTTCCGAGGAGAAACCGACCTCGGTGTGTGAAACCGTTCTTGACCTTGAACGTCAATGGTCGGTCGCCTCCTAGGAGGTGACTTGGTATACCTCGGATCCGGAGTCGATATGTACTGCTTAGGATCCGTGTACTTATAGCAAAATCTTGCTATATGCCCTACCTCTCCACACGAAAAACAGTAGTTTCTCCCCCTTTGACTTGGTGGAGAGAAATAACTCTGGTTTTGTCTGTTATCATAGTACCCCCTGGATTTGACATTTTGGGGTGTAGTTTGTCTAGGAGGGTGTTTTGGGAAATTATGTTTTTCATTAACGTTACCCTCCTTTACAAACTGGGTACTATGTTCCACATAGACTTTCTCAGATTTAGGATTAAACTTTTTCTTCTGAGAATTTCTTGTTGTTGTTGCCTTTGGCTTAGATGGTGGTGGGCCCGATTTAGTTGTGGAACCTAAGTCTGTGGCAACAACATTTTGTTTGGACTCAGGAGCCGGGTCAATGACTTCTTTTCCCTTAGACTTAGAAATTTGGTTTGTGTCCTCGGGTATATAATCATTTGATTCATCATCCGGCACAGCTCCTGGTGTGCTTGCAAATTGATTCAGGATCGGGGGTGGGACATAGTTATATCCCACGCCTTTTTCCTTTTTGCCTCGGAACTCGGGAATGATGTGTTCTAATAAATAAGATGAATTTGAGTAACTTTTTAATTTGAAATTCAATGATTCAAAATCAGCTTTCAAGTTTTCCAATTCTTTTTTCAAAACATTATTCTTATTTATGTGAAAATTGATAGAATCTTGTTGATTCAGAACACATATTTCAAGTTCCTTGTTCTGACGCTTAAGGCTATCAATCTTTTCTTTAAAAGCAGACTCTTTCTGCTTCCAAGCCTTATTCTGTGCAAGCGCGTCAGTCAGTTCCATTAAAGATCTTGAGGCTGCTTGTTTGTAAGCCTCGAGATCTTCAATTCTCTCTTTTAGAGATTGAATTTCTTGTTCATACAATTCACATTTTAAACATTTAACATTTTCTGGTTTGGGAGTTGATGGGTTAGAACTTACCTTGGCATTTGATGTCTCTGCCATGAATGCAAAGCAAAGATTCCCAGCTTTTTCCAGAAACGATGCAGAAGTTGCTTTAGACTCTACTTCGTTGACTTCTTCAACTTTAGCAGCCTCTGCGGGAATTGTCGAACATGGAGATATTTGAGGAACATTTGACTCTTTATCGTGATCCTCCTTAATCTCCAAAGATACCACTTCAACCTCAGGTTCTTCTTCATGGACTTCAGCAGCTGGTTCATCGACAATATATTCTTCATTGGTCGAGGAAACAACAGACTCGGTTTCAGAGTTTCCATCTACTATTGTGACATCAGCCATGTTGATGCTGAAGTTCCATGTCTCGCCTTCATCCCCTTGAACTGCAAGAGCAGTTTCATTGTTGATGTTGACGTTGTTTGCTGCGGTTAGATTTTGAGGGACCAGTTGTCTCTCAAGGTTGACAGTTGCAGCAGCTTCAGCAGGAGTGGATGATGATGAAGTGGTTCGGAAGGGATATTGGTGACCTTCCCTTCTTGGCTTCGAACACTCCTTGGCAAAGTGACCAAGTTCGCCACAGTTGTAGCATTTTACTTTGTTTTTATCAAAGCCGAACTTGGATTTGTTGTTTATTGAGAGGGCCTGACCTGTTTTCTTCGTCCACTTTCTGGCCCTTCGGAACGCACTGCCAAGAGCCCACATAATGTCTATGCGTTCCATATCATCTTCGTCAAGCTGTTCATAGTCATCACTGTCCAGATGACTATTTCCTAGCTTACCCGCCACCATTAAACTGTAGGACTCAATTATCGTGCCTAGAGTTGCCATGTGTTCTTTGGCAACCTCCACTGTTACTGTTCCCAAGCCTTCAGTATTCAACGTTGCTTTCTCCGTTGACTTGGGTCCGGAGTTAGTACTTGAATTTCCAGAAGTTGATGATGGGACGGAAGATCTCGTTTCAGTCCCCTTTGATTGATTTGACGTTGAGGAGACAAAAGCGGTCTTCATCGGAGCATGATCAGTTGAATCTGACATAGGAGGTTTTGACATGTAGAGTGATTTGTCAGAAGTTGATCTCGGTTTTCTGGAGGAGGCTCTTAGTTCAGCCTCTTCTTGTCTGATTTCTTTAATAAAATCAGACAGGAGAATCGTCTCCAGCTGATGACTTCTTCTCATTACTGTCAGGAAGGTGTTCCAGCTGGTTGGAAGTCCTTGAGCAAGACATCTAACCTTTTCAGTCCCTGTTGTTTTGACATTATAGGACTTGAGTTCTGACATTAGATGATAGAATCTCGACAGTAACGATTCAATGTCTTCTCCCGATTCTGGACCAAACAAATCAAATTCACGCTTGAGCTCCCGTGCGTGAATTTCTCTAAGTGAGTCAGATCCTTCACATCGTTCAACCAGTGCGTTCCAAAGAGTTGACGCTGTTGTAAACTGGTTAAACTGATGGAAGAGATCGCTTGAAAGTGCTTGTGACAGTAACGAGAAGGCTTTCTTCTCAGCATCAAAGGCTATCCTTTGATCTTCAGACAGCCTAAAGTAACTCAAAGTCTCACCATCATCATTTGTCGGATGCACCCAAGTTGTCTGAACAGCTTCCCAAAGTCCAGGATTCACACCTGTTATATGAATTTGAAATCTTGTCTTCCAGGTTGTAAAATCGTTTAAAGTCATTAGCTTTGGTGGCTTGTTATAGCTTCCCGATTCAGAATCACTTTCGAGAATCGATTGAATCCTCTTGTTGGTACTCGAACTTGCAGCCATCTTTGTTTCTTTGCTTTAACGTTGAACTGTTGATCGAATGGGTTTGATTCGATCGGATGAGTGACCTATTCGATCGAATGTGTTCTGGTTCGATCGAATGTCTCTCTGAAATACAGATCTGATCTTCTGAAAGTTATTCGATCGAATGTGAATCTGGTTCGATCGAATGGGTTGAGAGGTTCGATCGAAAGAGTTTCTGGTTCAATCGAACGGGTTCTGACAGTCGAATAAGACAAAGATCGAATCGGCGGATCGAATAAAAAACTTATTCGATCGAATGGTGACTAATTCGATCGAATGAACAAATCTGGTTCGATCGAATGAACTAGGAGTAATTCTCGGCGGGAAAAAAACTGATTCGGTCAAAGTTCAAACTTGTTCGATCGAATAGGAAGGCTATTCGATCGAATGAGTTCCAAAAATAGACTGGTTCGATCGAAATTTCTGGAAATTCTAAAATTAGAAGATTTTGACGGATTTTCGAATTTTGAATCAAAAACACGAATTTTGAAAGATCAAGAGGCAAATTAAGATCGAAATATGACTTTTAACACAAAAACAACTTAAGACCAACCAAAAAACGGATCAAAACCACCAAAAATACGAAGAACACGAAGAACGCGAAGAACGTTCTTGACGAAACTCGAACTTTTAACACACAATTCTAAGATCAAAACACCAAAATATGACAATTTTAACAGTTTTTGACAAGAACACGACGAACACCAAGATCAAAAACACCAAAAATTCGGAATTTTCCGGCAAAAATTACGATTTTCGCAAGAAAAACACGAATTTCACCACGAATCTAACGTGAATCAAGAACCAAAGGCTCTGATACCACTTTGTCGGACCGGTGCGGGACACGGTTTCCCAACGATTCACGGGGCAACGTGTTAGAGTGCGGAATCCTCTAACACGGCGATTCGGTGGTGATCAACAACGCACGGTTACGATTCCTAAGACGGTTTGACACCTAGGGACGGAGGAAAAGACCGACACGACGAAGATTGGCAGAGAGGATTTTCGGCAGTAGCAGGTTCGTGACTGTGTGTAGTGTGTGCTCTCTCCTGTGAAATTTCCTAAGTTTCGTTTATATATCGTATACTGATTCGATCGAATGAGTATCTCATTCGATCGAATGAGTCCTGGTTCGATCGAATCAGTCACTGATTCGATCGAATCAGTTTCTTTTGACATTTTCAGTCCGTTAACTTGGTTTCACGATCGTTATTTTCATATCGAACCATCCTGATAGAACTGGGGACATACACATGACATTTCATGTCCTAACAGGAACTCAGTAGAGTTCACAACGTTTTTCGTGTTTCGCAATTAAAGAAGTGTCTTGTTGACGAGGCCCTTCACATTCCCGTCGACGAGGTTCGATTTAGCGACAATCTGTTTTTCGTTGAAGAACCCGTCGAGATCATGGATCGCGAGGTCAAGAAGACCAAGCGCAGCCGCATACCGCTTGTGAAAGTTCGATGGAATAACAAACGCGGACCTGAGTTTACATGGGAACGCGAAGATCAGATGAAGGAGAAATACCCTCATCTGTTCTCTTAGTCTATATTCTTGTAATCTAATTGTCTAGAAGTCAATATAAATTTGCAGCATGTATCAAATAACTGTGTTATTCAATGAATATCATGTTGCCTTGTTATGCTTATAAGTATTCTTTTATTTGCATCCACAAATTTTGGCTACTCAGGGATCATGCTGGAAAGCACAAGTCATATCTACACAATCATATAAACCTTGGGGAATTTATACATCATTTAAGCCAAAATTTGTCATCATTCTAGCATTCATGGAGCATGGTTGTGTGTATGTGTGTGGTGTCGTGTCAAATTTTCTAGCCGCACGCAATAAAGTTTATACATTGATACAAGGTGAGCTCGTAATTATAGTCCGGAATATAATTGCATCAAGGTCACAGGTGTATATGTGTATAAACAATATGCTATTGTGCAACTAGGAGTCGTGAACTCAAGGTTCGTGTAGGGAATTATTCGACAAAGGTTGAAGGAGTGGTGGGTTAGCCGCTGGTACACCCTATATATAAACCCCTTCAGCACGAGTTGAATATGTCTGAAGCGAAACTTGGAATTAGGGACTTATAGTTAGCGTGGCAGCTGTAAGACATTAAATTCAAGAATTATTGAGGGAATTATTCACAGAAGATTGAAGGAGTGGTGGGTTAGCCGCTGGTACACCCTATATATAAACCCCTTCAATCCGAAATGAATATGTCTGATGTAAAGCTTGAGGGTGATGCCTTGTAGTGGAAAATAGTGTGTCGTCCTGTGTGTCATTGACCTAATAGGTGTCGAAGGAAACACTCAAGTAAGGTTGAAGGAGTGGTGGGTTAGCCGCCGGTACACCCTATATATAAGCCCCTTCAGCTTGATTTGGGTGGTATCTGAGACGAATATTAGAAGTAGTGGCGCATAGTGGTCATCATGGGATCATGTAATCTTAATCATCGTTGCATCAAGTATACTAAAAATCTAAATTTCGGGACGAAATTCCTCTAAGTTGGGGAGGATGTAACGCCCTGGAATTTGACTGGTAAACTAAAATCAAGAAATCATCGGAAACTATACACTTTGGGTTCTGGACGATAAGTTCGGAATCCATATCATGGGAAAATCTGTTTATTTCAGCTAAAAATGTTATTTCATAAAAAGAACTTTTATGTTTGAAAAATATTAATTTTGTGTTTACGAAAAAAATAAAAGGTTTTTATTTAAAAAGATTCCAAGCGATTACTTGAAAAATGATTTTTATAAAATTTTTACTGGAAAGTTCTAGCTCGTTAAAACTTATGAACTCAGCTAGCCTTGGCCCGTAGGTAACCGAAACCCGAACCCGATAGAACCAAGTATATAAGCGTAGTGCAAGAACAAACTCCACCATTTTTCTTTCATCTCTTCCACACCCACACCCAAGCACCCCAATTCTAGAGAGAGAGTAGTGAGAGAAAGTTATTCAATCCAAAATTCGAGTTCACCAATCTGTTTATTGTTGTTTTTGGTAAGATCTTCTTGAAAATTATATGTTTTTATCATCAAATCCGGCCCCGAATCGAGCAAAAACCCCAACTTTTGTTTCAAGTGTGTTCTTGGTCAAAAATCGTCATTTTTTGTGTCAAAAAACATACTTTTGTTGTTATAAACGTTAGGAATCAATAGCCCTATGGATTCCGAGCATTTCCATGTATAAAACATTGATTTTGGGCGAAAAATCATGAAAATCGTCAAAATCCCGTAGGTTTCTCCGTCATCCGGCTTGAAGGAGTCGAATAGGTCTATTCGGTCGAATAGACCAATCGAACCTGACCGTTCGGTCGAACAAGAGACCATTCGGTCGAACCAGTGGGCAAACGAACAGACTAACCGAATCAGAATATACATTCGACCGAATACGATTGTATTCGACCGAATGTACATCCTACTCGACCGAACGAGTCCTCAATCGACTGAACGTGTTCTTCCCAGCCCCTTTGACCGAACCAGTACCATATTCGACCGAACAAGTAGCTGATTCGATCGAACCTGCCCTTATTCGACCGAATGTGCCAGAATCAGCTTGTTTTCAACTTTAAAACTTGGTTTTTGCTCGAGGTCGCGTAGGCTTATACTCTTAGACTTAAAGCGTGTTGTTAACCTATTATGTCCTTGTCTAGACTTAGAGGATCGACGTTTGGCAGCACTCGACCACCCTAGCAACCATACTTAGCCAACAAGGTGAGTTCATAGCCCCCTTTTTCTTTTAAGCTTTTCAAATCATTGGGATGGAAACATGGTAACTGTACACGTTTTGACAAAACTCATTTATTCAAACATTCTTTATCATAGACATTCTTGGCAAATCTTTTGCAAACAATGAATATTGGGGAAAACAAGTAATCATGGCAGGTTACTCATACCTTAACTTTCTCGGAAGTTGTGTATGTCTAATCAGTTATTCAGGAGTAAACATGGGAATCATTGATCGCTTAGGGAACATTGGACTTTGGAAATCAAAGTCATATGCCCGTTATACATTATCATGAAAACACATCATTCATTGGACAGTCTAGTGGTCGTGTGAACATAGGCAGTATAGGTCACACTAGTGCATATGTTTGGTCTCCAAGTGGTCGATTGGTAGACAGGCCGTCACTAGATGTGGGATTCTAAAGTGTTCGAGTGAGAATACACGTGACCTATGGGGTTCTTAAGGTGTTCGATTAAGAATCCGAAGGATTTCCTAAGTGATCGATTAGGAATCCAAGAGATACTAAAGTGGACGCTTTAGAATTCTCTCATGGTATCCAAAGTGATCGATTTGGGTTACCATCATGGAAATCAAGTAGCATCGTGTGGTCTTGTGTGGGTTGATGTCAGGTCTCGTGTGATCATTATGCATTATCATCATTATCATTAAGACATGGTTACATATGATTCTTTGGTATCTTTATACATATATCCTTGATATCATTACACCTGTATGCATGGGAACAATACATGGGATCATTATACATAACTCTTGCAGTCTTGGTTGAGCTGATAAGCATACCCACGCATAGTAGGATATGTTGTAGGAGTGGTGGGTTAGCCGATGGTACATCCTATACATAAACCCCTACAACTTAGCCTAGTATGCTTGTGTAGGGCTTATCACTACATTATTAGTTGACCTATCTTTATACCTTGGATTTTCAAATATAAATAAGCTTAGCAGAGTAGGTTGTAGGAGTGGAGGGTTAGCCGATGGTACACCCTATGAATAAACCCCTACAACCTAGTCTGGTACGCTTGTCTTGTCTTACAAACCTTTTCAAAACCGGGCTTTATACCCAAGCATGGTAGGATAAGTTGTAGGAGTGGTGGGTTAGCCGATGGTACACCCTATACATAAACCCCTACATCTTAGTCTAGTATGCTTGTGTATAATCCCTTTTTCCTTAAACCTATGAATTCACTCATCTACTTTATGTAGTTGACGTTTTTGTTACATGTTTTCAGGAAATGAAGCAGGAAGTAGCAAATAGCTGATAGAGGCCTTAGATGGAAGACATTTAGGATTGATGTTAGCATTATCCGTTGTAATGGAACGAATTTGCTACCTGTTGAATTGTTGAAATGTTGACATGTTTTAAGTTTATGCATTTAGACTTTTAAATCTATTGTGCTCAATCAATCACGACCCCGTCGCCACGCCTCGGTTTTTCCGCCAATTACGACCGGGGTGTGACAACTTGTTCCTCCGGTGCCACAACAGGAGCAGCATGCAAAGCTTGCTGTACCCCAGGTGGTGGTTGGGAAACAACAGCCTGTTGCGGTGCCGGATCCGGAAACTCGTCCCCACGAGGACCAACATACGCCGGGTTGATCAAATAACCAAAAAGCGTAGTATGTCTTGGACGAAGCTCTGGTTTACTTCGAGCACTCGACGCTCTGCACTGTGCGAATATCCTCTTGCTGACGCTCTCTACATATCGAATGTGCCGGCGCTGAGGTAGCGTAGGTGCCACATGATTCAAGATCATTTGTAAGAATCTTGGATACATCAAGAATCTTTCACGAGCTACCGCACGTCTCTGACGGTCTATCTCATAAAACACCATCTGACTGAAGCTGTAACGCTTGTTGTAAGTCAGTGCTGTCATTGCCGATTGCATCGTGGCACTCATACCGTCCGTTCCAGCCTTACGACCCGACATGTATACGATCATCACGTGCTTGGGAAAACGCCATTGGTCCACCAAAAATCCCTTTCGTCTCTGAGTGTCACCCAATGGACCAGAATATCCCATTCTTAAAAATGCACCATCTCTGAATGGAGCAACAAAGTTTGTAGGATCATCCCTCGTTTCATTCCCAAACTGCAAGGCGACCCTTATATGTTCCGATGAGAACTGCACCTTCTGATTGTTGACTGTGGCGCGCATGACTGGGGGCTCGACTCTGCAATCATACTCAACCGTCTGACAAAAGTTTTATATGTTCGGCAGAGAAATGGTCAGAGTTGTAGTAATTGCATGGAAGATACGCGAGCAAATAAGAAAAGTGATGATCTCGCGATAATCATCAACACCGCTAGCTTCCGGGTCCATTGTGATGTACATATTGTGCCCCGGAAAGAACTGGCGGTTGTTATCACCACCTTCGTCACCACCAGCACCACCGGCTCCTGCTACAGCTGCCATATCTGCACCACAAACGGGCTAAGTTAAAAAATCGTCAAGGCAGATCACAACTTCGCCTGTTACCATGAGCGAAGTTCTGATAGAATCTGTTGTGGAGGCGAAGTTATGGAAAGGGCGAAGTTGAGTACAACTTCGCCTTTACTATAACTTCGCCTGATAACAGATGAGCTTATAAATAAAATAAAGAACCAGGCGAATTTAGGTATAAGGAGAAGTTAAGGATAACTTCGCCTACCCATAACTTCTCCCCTTGAACAACTTCGCCCCTGAGTTGTTAAAGATTGAAGTAGCAGGCGAAGTTAAGCCTAAGGCGAAGTTGAGAACAACTTCGCCTGATCTGAAATGGCAAAGTTTTAGAAGGCCAGACGAGATGTCTTTTGGAGAATTTGATGATTGTGGACTCTTAAAAACATGTTTTTATGGAGATCTAGACGATCAAGTTGGTTACGACCACGTTAAAACGAGTTTGAAAAGTGGGTGTTTAAGGTATGCATGAACGACGTCTCAAATCGGACCAAAACGACATCTGATTAACACCATTGACACTAATTATATATCATCTCGACCCTACACACCTTTAACACTGATTAAAACGGAGATAGACAACAAGTTTTGATTCGAGATATAACTTCGCTGAGGGTTATGAGAGGATAAGTTCGCCTGGTTTTTGGATAGTTTAAAGAGTTTAACCAGGTTGACCTTTATATAGGTCTGAATATGCCCTGGCGAAGTTAAGGTTAACTTCGCTTACCCTTAACTTCGCCCCTACACAACTTCGCTTAATATTAAACTTACAAAACAGTCCCTTAAAAATTGAACATTATGCAATTAACTTTTAAAACTTCCTTTAAAGAGTTAAATGTTACGATCAAAGACCAAGTAACCAGGTATTAATCCATAAAACGACATATGTAAAATAAAATTTCGAAATAAAGTACACGGGATCAAATTTCAGTCTTGACGGGGACCATAATGTTTTAGAAAAGATCCGAACAGGAATCATACTAATTAGATGGCTGTCACTTAGATCCATGTTCAGCTGTATTATGACTTAAAGAAACAGGTTGTAAGTAGGTAAACAACTTAGTATGGTTTTCATCGCTTCTGTGATACGGATTAGGTTCAATTAAGCTCAAAATTTAAACGGACAACACATCAGAGATTGTGATGCCTCCCATCTATTCTCAAAGCTTATTTGGCTTTCCCCAAGTCACCCCGAGTTGACCTCGACCCGTAGTCTGATTAAACAGTAAGTGCATCTTGATCTTTAGAGTCTTTTTCCCGTTCTCTTTCTTGCCTCTTGATTGATAATTATAACATAATAGGCTTCAGAAGGCTAAACATCATCATTTTATTATTATTATTATTATTTTTTTTAAATAATAAAGATTTACATAGCTTCAAACAGTAGACTACTGCAAGTCCCGAATCTGGATCACTGCAGGTAGTTGACACACTATCTTCTCGGAAATCAGAACACTCACGGGCTCGTGTATGACTGGGTAATTGCTTTTCTGCCTATCATTCGGAAAGATGTATATGGAGACATACACAACTCTTAATGAGTCTTCCCTTTAGTTAGTATCACTTTAACTTTTAAGCACCATAAAAACCTACCATAACATAAAATGACTGTTCTAGAGTCTTTTAGGCCTAATAACTTCACTAGTTAAGCACACAGGAATAGTTTCTGTATCACTTTCCAATGTTGGATCAATTATCTTAGAAACATTGTATTGAACGACTATTTTTTAGCTGGACCGACCACATACAAGTATGTGTCCTTCTGACTAAGTATGAACGACTATTTTTCAGCGAAAGAACAAAACCTATCATAACCGCCCCGGTCACCTTCAGTCATCTGGTCAATGGCTATCCTCATAATCTACTAGTAGAAGTAAGGACCAAACATATCCGAAGATGTGTCCTTCAAACTGAAGCAACTGACATAATTCTAAGCGATAGTGATTTTTTTAAATAGAAACGAAAAAAACGGTTACTCGGGATTGATCATCCCGTTAAGCTCATCAAGATTTTGAAAACGAGCTCGGTCAAACGCTTTAGTAAAAAGATCGGGGAAATTATCTAACGAATCAACCTTTTCTAGCACTATTAATTTCTTCTCAGCACAATCCCGTATAAAATGATGACGAATGTCAATGTGTTTAGTTTTGCTATGTTTTACGGGATTGTTAGTTACTGAGATTGCAGCAGTGTTATCAATACAAATAGGAGTTTGAGTGAAATTCAGACCGTAATCGCGCAATTGCTGTTGTATCCAAAGAACCTGGGAGCAGCAGTTTGATGCTGCCATGTACTCTGCTTCACAAGTAGAAATGGTGACAGAGGTCTGCTTCTTGCACTGGCATGACACCAATCTTCCTCCCAGAAACTGGCAACCACCTGTTGTCAACTTCCGATTCTGATTGCAACCTCCATAGTTAGAATACGTGTAAGCGACCAAGTCCAGGTCTCCCCCTTTCGTGTACCACAATCCCAGCTTAGGCTTGCCGTTGAGATACCGCAATATCCTCTTTACTCCCTTCATGTGAGATTCCTTTGGGTTTGCCTGAAAACGAGCACAGAGACAAACTGCAAACATAATGTCAGGTCTAGATGCAGTTAAATACATTAAAGAACCTATGTTTGCTCGATATTGGGTGGGGTCCACATCTGCATCACTGTCTGAATCAGCACCAAGTTTGTGGTTGACGCAAACTGAAGTATCAAATGGAGTGCTGTCCTCCATCTTGAAGCGTTTGAGAACGTCTTGGACATATTTAGTTTGATGGATGAACATCTCATATTTCTTCTGATCGACCTGCAATCCTAAAAATAAAGTTAATTCACCCATTGCACTCATTTCAAACCTCTTTTTCATGACTTCTTCAAAATCCTGACACATGGCGACTTTTGATGCAGCTAAGATGATGTCATCCACGTAGACTTGAACTAGAAGAAAATCTCCCCCCTTTTTCTTGACAAATAGCGTGCTGTCGATCTTTCCTCTTTCGAACCCATTCTCAAGTAAGTAATCTGATAAGGTTGCGTACCAGGCACGAGGGGACTGATGTAGTCCGTATAGTGCTTTACTCAGCTTGTACACATGATCAGGAATGTCAGGGTCAGGAAAACCTGGAGGCTGTTCAACGTATACTACCTCATCGACTTTACCATTCAGAAAAGCACTTTTCACGTCTAACTGGAACACCTTCATCTCATTGTATGCAGCAAATGCCAAAAATAGTCGAATGGCTTCCAATCTAGCCACAGAGCAAACACTTCATTATAGTCGATCCCTTCTTGCTGATTAAACCCTTTTACTACCATCCTTGCCTTGTTCCTTATGATTATCCCTTTCTCGTCTCTCTTACATTTGAAAACCCATTTGGTGCCAATAGCATGAACATTTTTCGGTTTTGCAACCAATTTCCATACTTCCATCTTCTCGAACTGGGCTAACTCTTCTTGCATGGCTTCGACCCACGAGCTGTCCTTTAGAGCCATTTGATAGTTCTTTGGTTCAATCTGGCTGATGAAGCAGGTGTACAAGCATTCATTTAAGATACCCGTTTCTTTAATGCTTGCGTAAACACAAGTGTGCTCATTCAAGCTTCGTCTTGTTTGTACACCGTCAGACAGATCAACTTTCACGTTCTCCAAAGGGTGATTTTTTTGAACTCCAGTAGTCGGAACCGAACTGACTTGCAGATTGTCTTCCGGGTTCGAAGAGAGTTCATCAATGGACGATTGTTGTTGAGAGTGAAATGAATTGAAAAATTCGTTTTCAGTAGGGGCAGCAGGGGTATCAGAAGCAGTTGACGAGGAAGGTTGACATTCATTGTACTGCGGACGTTGCACAAAATTTTCTTCCTCATCATACAGAATCTGTGTAGCAATTTTCTCATCAACTTCTGCAAAATCCAAGTAAGGCATATTAAAGGATTTGAACAGTTTATCATAGTCAAAAGCTTCAGCGGGTCCCGTGCTAGGCATTGGTGGTTTGTAACTCGTGATGTCGGTATTACATACCACTTCAACCTTGCTGCTCGATAAATTAAAGACTCTTCTGTTGGGTGTCCCAACAACATATCCGACTAAAATACCTTCGTCGGCTTTCTCACCAAATTTTGAGTTTGTCTTTAATATCGTACATGGGGACCCGAATGGTTCGAGACCATTCAAGTTTGGCTTTCGACCATGCATAAGTTCATAACAAGTTTTATTTAGCCATTTAACAGTTAAAATACGATTAAGGATATAACAGGCTGTGGCAACTGCTTCAGCCCAGAACACCACGGGAAGTTTAGCATCAGCCAGCATGGTTATGGCTCCTTCAATTAGCGTCCTGTTCTTCCTCTCAGCCACTCCATTTTGTTGCGGAGTACACGGGGCGCTGTACTGGTGGTCTATCCCTTTCTGTAAGCAGAACATCTCCATCTGGTAGTTCTTGAACTCTGTCCCATTGTCACTCCTGATGTACTTAACCTTTCTCCCCACAATATTTTCAACCTTGGTAATCAGGTTAATTACTAACTGAACCGTCTCATCTTTTGCCTTCAGAAAGTATACCCATGAGTATCGAGAGTAATCGTCAGTTATTACCAAGCAATATGATGTTCCACCTAGACTTTTTACATTCACGGGACCGAAGAGATCCATGTGAAGTAGGTCTAGGGTACTGACTATTGAATTAACCTTCTTGGAGAGATAGGGTTTCTTGTGTTGCTTTCCCTTATTGCACGATAAGCATTAGTCATCAAAGTTGAAATTCTTCAAGGGAACACCAAGCACCAGCCCATTCTTGACAATGTAGTTCATTTTTCTAAGATGTATATGCCATATTCTTCGATGCCATAACTCGGACTCTGATTCAGTTGCTTTTGACAGAAGACATGATTCTTCTGTTGCCATCTCAGTTGACCTTATATCCATTACATATGTGTTCTTTTCTCTTGGAGCTTTCATCACCACCCATGCCTCTGGTAACTTAAAACCAGGATACAGAACTATTGCTTCATTTTTAGTAAAGTGCAGCGTGTACTCTTTGTCACAAATCTGAGATACACTCAATAGATTATGCTTCAACTCCTCAACAAAATTCACCTTTTCCAATTTCATTTTTCCATTTGTCACAGTCCCAATTCCAGTAATTCTACCACCACTTTCTCCAGCAAAACTTACCCTACCTCCTTGAATAGGTTTCCATTCGTGTAACAAATTTTTGTTACCAGTCATGTGCCGGGAACAGCCGCTGTCTACAACCCACAGATTGTTTACTGCCCTGTTCAACTGTTCCTGCACAGTTAAAGAAAGAGATTAAAATCTAGGGACCCAAGACCTACTGGTCTTGGGTCGATTAAATCTGTTAAACAACATCCTGTACTTTGGTTGCCCAAAGTCAGTTTGAGAATGATTTTTGTAAGTCCTAAAAGGAAACCTTCTTGAGTATTGACTATGAGGCCTACCAAACCTTAGTGAATTAACCGAATTATGATGGTAGGTTTGGTTGTTAACTGGGAAAAACTGAGATTGATATCTTTGAAATCTTGGTTTAGTCCAATGTCTTAACTTTGGTGAGTTTGCATTCTTACCATTATAGTAATTACTATTCGTTTTATTCTCAGTTTTCGGAGGCCACATACCTCTGAATCTCTGATTAGAGGGCAATCAGCAATCAGGTGTCCTATTTGATTGCATCTGAAACAACTCCTATGTTCAACTTTCGTCTCAACAGTTGTTTAAGATGTTGAGGTTGCATTACTACCCGTTTGTCTAACATATGGTGGGACAAATGGGTTTAGGGGAGAGTTCTTTTCAATTGGCTTATATTCCTCCCCACGTTTTACTAACGCTACCTCTTCTTTTATCTCACTTGATTCAGATGTCTTGTCCGAATTTGATGAGACAGAACTAGGAGCAGAAATCTTAACATTTGAAACAAGCTTACATGTTTCGCTTTTACTAACTTCAGGTTCTTTAATCGAAACTTTGACAGGAACTGTCTGACTAATTTCAACATCAACAGATTTCTGATTACTAGGATCATACGTATAGTTATTGTTATATGGTGGTGGAACTTCAGAAAATCCAATTCCCCCTTTGTTAACTGGGGAACGTTGAACACTTACGATGTGATCAAGCATTGCTGAGGAGTTTCTAAACTGTTCAATTTTTCTGTTTAATTCCACCACTTTTACCTGGTAATCAGCTATCTGTTTATCCCTTTCAGCAATTAGTTTGGTTTTTTCCTCTAACACTTCATAACTAAGATCAATAACTTGTATTTTCTCAGCTAGACTGGCTTTAAGACTTCTGATATCCTTTTCACTAGCTTTTATTTTTACTGAGTAACTGTTTTCTCTAGTTTTAGTATAGTGATGATCTTCTTTTAACGTTTTAAATTGAGCGTCCAAACTAACAAACTGATCAGTTATTTTTTTCAGTTGTTCAGACAGATTTTCACATTGCATACAAGGGAGTTCAGAACTTACCTCAGAAAGCTGATCGTTCACTTATGCCATATATGCTTTATTTTCTCCCGTCTCTTTCTCACTCCCTCCAGTTTCGATGTTTACCAAGTTAGCCTGTTCGAACACTTCCTCAACTTGCAGATTCCAGTTGTATCCCCCATGGTGTCTAGATACCATAGCCCTACTCTCACTACCTCCCCCATTTTGTTGTGCAGGCCTGTTCTGACTACGTTCGACTCTCTCATTTGTACATTCCTTGGCAAAGTGACCATTTTGTTGACAGTTGTAACATCTAACCTTTGATTTGTCAAAACCTGGTCTTTCGCCAATGAACTTTCTATCCGTTTTCTTCATGAATCTTTTAACCCGTCTTACTATCATAGCCATCTGCCACTGCAGATCCATCTCTTCTAGATCATCAGCATCAATCTGATCATAGTCTTCATCCAAAGTTGCGGGGTCGACTATTTTACCTTCGATGTAATTCTCATAAGATGCAATGAAAGATGCATAGAGATCAAACTGCTGTTCAGCTGATTTAACACTCATGGGCATCTGTGAGTAGTTGTTGGTTGGAACATTTGATGAACAGTTACCAGTTGTGGCTTGAGGTTTTGAAGAATTATTTCCTGCAGCTACGAAACATACATCACCATCCATGTTGAGAATCACATGACCATCTTGAGTTGAATTTGAGTGTGAGTCTCCCTTTGAGTAATAAATAGAGGATTATGACTTTGAACTTAAACTTGATGTAACTTTCGCACCATACATTCCCGGATCCTGAATCTGATCAGTTGGTGTCTCTTTCCGAACCATGTTAAGTTCAAAAGTTCTTAATTTATAGACTGCTGTTTCCAAATCGATATTGGCAAACTCTTTATCTTCTCTCATCAAAACCGTGTACATTTCCCATTTCGGTGGAAGAGCATCAAGAAGTTTCTCTACTATCTCCTCTTCTTTGTATACAATGGAGTAATTTCTTAGTTCGGTCATCAGGTGATAATATCTTGTGATGATATCATCAAGTGATTCATTTTTCAAATATTTGAACACCGAGAATTGGGTTTTTAGTAGCTTAATTTTTGATGCACGTATCCCCACATTACCTTCATATCGATTTTCTAGCGCTTCCCATAGCTCTCTAGCGGTTTTGTATTTCCTGAAGGTGTGAAGAATCTTTTGTGGAAGAGCCATGGTGATCGCCGCATGAGCTTTACTCTCTGCCTCATACATTTTCCTCTCCTCCTCATCCATCTTACTGTACTTCTTTATTTGATCACGACCCTCAAACAAGGCCGTTGGTGGAATGTATCCATCTTGAATGCACACCCACATCTTAGCATCTTGATATTTAACATACTGTTCAAACCGATCTTTCTAAGCAACGAAATCGGTACCCTTAAGCATTTTCGGAGCCTTAGTTGCTGAACCGGCCTCAACTTCCATTTTCACTAGTTCCGTAATATTTATCGAAGTCATTGCTGAAAGTAACACAACTCAAAACACGAGGAAAGTATAAAATAATTTTTTATTATTTTGAACAGTGCCCAGTAGGCGAAGTTATGCTTAACTTCACTTAAGCTTAACTTCGCTTATACTCAACTTCGCTAAACCTTAACTTCGCTTGCTTCTTAACTTCGCCTGATGTTAACTTCGCTTATTGACAACTTCGCTTAATTCAAGCGAACTTGTGAGACAAGCGAAGTTAATGATAACTTTGCTTAAACTAATATCTTCGTCTAAACCCTACGAACAGTGACGAAAACTTCACCTGATGAACACAAGGTTTTTGCAGGTTTTAATTTGACGTATTGCGAGGTATGCGAAGGTGTAATGGGTTATATTTGATAGTGGGAGATGGGTAGGACACAAAAACTCGTAATTTCAACGTAAACTCGTCCCGCGAAAAGTCGAACGGAATGATTTCTACACTCGTGTGATAATTCTGACCCACACAATCATGGGCAAAGGCTCTGATACCAATTGTAGGTACCCAGCCGGATCTACACGGAAGTATCTCGTACTACGTAGGTGCGGAATCCCTACGTAAAACGATACGAGTGTTCGATGCGATATACGTTAAAACCAAGCACAAATACACGTTACAATACTCAAAAGACACGTTGTATTGCAACTCCTTTAACACGTGATATACAAATCACAATTACACGTTCTGAAAAAAACTTCTTTACAAACAAGCGTAATCTAGAATATAAAGACCTCGACAACTTCGCCTAACAGACTAGGCGAAGTTGTCAATAACTTCGCTTGTCCACAAGTTCGCTTATAACAGGAGAACTTGTGAGACAACTTAACTAAAACATCAAAACAAAACAAACTAACACGATTACAGACACTAGATACTGAACTACTGACATCATGTACCAACAGAATTAATTATGGACCAAAAAGTAAAGATGGCCCTAAGGTCCATGGGCTTAAGGGAGTTTAAATACCCCATAAAACCCTAATCCTTTCCATTTCCATACATCTTCACACCATAGCCTACACCATCAAAACACACACTTAACCCAATTCCCGTTTTTAAGAAAAACACCCATAAAGACACAAAGATTCCCGGAGATATAGCCGTCGGATTGGTCTCAAATTTTAACCAAGTATTCCTGACATATATATGAAGTTTTCCACCGAAAAGATCTTCGATCAGAAGTCGGGAAGTTCGTTTTTTATCAGTGAAACCACAGCAGCTCAAAAGTGAAGATTCCGGCGACTGTTCAGCTGTTCCGGTGACTGTAGCAGCGGTTTCCGGAGAATGTGAGCTGATGGGTTTGTAGATCGAGATGAGACGGTTCCGTGGCCGCTTGAATTACTCAAATCGGAGTTCGTTTGATATGGTTTTGAGCATCTCGAGTGATTTCATACAAAAACCTCAAAGGTACGTTTTTGTTAAAAAGGCTTACTTTTCATGAATGGATTTACATGAAAATTGGTAGGATGATAGATCGGGTCATGATTATTGATAAAGTTTCTGAAAAGGACGGATAAACGACGTCGGTTTTGCATGAAACTTAGTAGGATAGTAAATCGAGTATAGCTATACCATAAAGATGCCAACGTGAAGATTAAAATGGACTTAACGAACTCATGGTAATGAACGGCTCGTTTAAATAAACCCTAGATCTAGTTTTGAACGTTTTAGCCATAAAGGTTCAAGCTTTATGCTAGAAACGAGTTAAATCTTGATAATGGGTTGATAACGGATGTAAACGGTTAAGGAGAATGGGAAATAAGCGATTAGAAATGTAATTTTGGACAGTTAACCGTTATGTGAGCTTAGAATGGATTTTAAGATAGTAAAATAGGAGCTAAAAGCAGCAAACAAGGGTTCTCGGTGACCTGAACATCCACCTTGAGTTCTCGGTCAACGCGAGAACCCGGTCAACGAGAGTTCTCGGTGACCTAAGTTCTCTGTCACCAAGAGTTTTCGGCCACCTTAAGAGTTTTCGGTCACGAGATCTCGGCTGAGTTCTCTGCCAGTTGGTGTTATGTTGTGGGCCTGGCCCAACTAGGCCCACAAGCCAAAATGAACAGTGGCCTGAGTTAACTAGTTGGACCATCTATATAAGTTAAACAAATGAACCCAACTTAGAAAGTGTGCTGATATATATGATGTATGAATATTGTATGTATGAATATATATGATGTATAAATGATGTATGAATGATTAAGTATGATGTAAGTATGATATGTTGCTGGTACATGAACGCTCTTCGGAGATTGCACGTAATATCAAGGAAAGTACGTAAAGGACAGGTATGTTATAGTAGTACGAAACAAAGGGAGACCAGTCCCTAATAATATCCGAGGATGGAGGGTGACCGGACCCTAATAATTTCCGAGGATGGAGGGTGACCTGGCCATGATAATATCCGAGGATGGAGGGTGACCGGACCCTAATAATATCCGAGGATGGAGGGTGACCGGACCCTGATAAAATCCGAGGATGGAGGGTGACCGGAACCTAATAATATCAGAGGTATGTAGGGCGAAATGCTCTTTATAATGTAAGGTTAGTTGCGTGTGTATTGTGTATGTTAAAGAAAGAAAGTACGAAAGAATGAAACTATGTGTATGGAAAAACGATGAAAAGGTTAAGTTTATAATATGTATCTTCGGATACGTATATATGTAAGTATGTGAACGTATTGTATGTTGCCTGATTAACTAGAACTCACTCTGCGTAGCTGACTTTTAGAATGCACGCAGGTATATATGTTTATTGAGCGGGCATGAGAATGGCACATGGCATGGATTGAACGACTGGCATCTGAAGATGGAAGAAATGATGTTTTGAATACGATTTTTTATGTTATGGTTTTAAGGAAATGATTAAATGTTTTGTAACGAATGATCGAAGTTAATGTTTCCGCGAATGTTTTAAATAACTCTGAAACTTATCATGCAGAGCAGACAGTTGAGAGAAATCATCTTTAAAGATGATTTTGCTGAATACAAGAGGGAACAACTTGAGATCATGGCCAATCTTGAGCTATATGATTATCATGACAGAAACAAGATGGTCGGGAGACAAAAAAATGAACTGTCCAAGTACCTGAGAGATGAAGCTAAAAAGGGATTTCCCCTATTGGACTAGAGAAGGAAGCGGGAGCTGACAAAGCATGAAAAGGTAAGAAGAGCCAGTCGTATAAGAAGTATAAGAAATGCTGAGTTTGACTTCCTTTCAAAGGTTGGAAAAAAAAACCCACTATCCAACTTAAACACCTGCATAAGTATGAGAAGGAGAATGACTCGTCCAAAGTATGAAGTTCAGAAGAATTGCCAAATTACTGAGATAGAATACAATGAAAAAGAAGGCCATTACATTCTCCGTAACTCAGATGGACTCATACTGGGAATTATCAAGAATGATGAAATCTGACATTCATAAGCAATGAAGATTTGAGGGACATTTTGGAGATGACATTTCCTGAAAACCACCATCATTATCAAATATTGGCAATCTTCAAACAAAGAGCGGGTGCGGTGATCATTGGTAGAAGACAAGCAGCCCATAATGCTAGAAGATGAAGATTCTAAGAATAGGGTTTGCTTTGTAATCTCTACGGACAGATTTTGAATATGTAATAATTTGATTTTTTGCTATGTAATTTGATTTTAATTTGATATGTATTTTGACTGGCTGTATGTAATCTTAGAGGTGTTCTGGGATAGTTGAGGTGTTCCAATATAGGTAGGAGATTGTTGAGTCAAAGATTTGACTTGATATGTCTTAAGAAAGATTGGAATCTTCTCAACACTCCCCATAAATGGCAAAGCATGGAATCTGAGCACACTTGGACTCCCGAGCAAGGTTTACTTACCCTAGCAAGGTATTTTGCCCTTCGAGCAAGGTTATCTTTAAAAAGTCTTCTTTAGTGTCAATCCAAGAAGGGTTCACTATGTCTATAAAGGTTGTACTTCATAGCCAAGCAAGGTTTGCTTCCGAGTAAGCTCTTGGTTCACTAAGCTTTTGAAGCCAAGTGTTTGGAATATCTAGCAAGGTATTCATTAATAAAACAGTGGTCCGAGCATGCTTGATGAAAGTTAATAAAGAATTATCTTAAGGACTTTGTCGGGCAAGATTCAACTTCGAGCAAGCTACAGTGTTACCAGCACACTTTGCTTTGCTAATAAGTTATTCACTAGCAAAGAGTTGAATGGATCTCTGAAGAACAAGTTTGCTCGTTAGATCATATCGGGAAAAGTCTGCTATGGTCAAGAAGATTGAAGTCTGCTAGGTGAGTATTTTCTTAGGAAAATACTCTAAGTAAAGTCTACCCAGAGAACTGTTCACTAACACACTTCAAGGTTACCAGGTCTACTCGTAAAAGAAAAAAGGCACAATGCCTACTCGGAGAAGACAACTGATACAAAGTCTACCCGGAACAACTGATACAGCTGTCAGGTGGTGGCAGGCCTATAAATAGACTAATTTAGGGCAAGCCAACTACGGATTTTAGCGCTTACACTTTTCAGACTTAATTGAATATTCCTGGTTGGGTGTGACGGCTGCCCTTGGATTGTATGGATAAACTTTCCAAACAAGAAACCCTAATTGATTTTAGGTTTGTGTTAGTTATATTTGAGATCCTTAAGCAACAATTTTGTTTGTTTCTGATTCCTTCGTGTACAAAATTTTAATCTTTCCAAAAAATAGCAACGTCACCAACCTTCTTGTCGACACATTTATAGTGAGTGTGAGTGATCAATACGGGACCGATAGATTCAACATCATATTTTAACAACTTGCACGTAGCAATCATTCCAACTTTAGCTCACCTGAAAAGCATGTTAAAACGGGTCAACAACGTCTAGTTGGTGAGTTTCAAGTTTCAGTAGTACGAACGAAAATCAGTATACGAGTTCATAAATTTCAAAGTATGTATGTATGTATGTATGTATGTATGTATGTATGTATGTATGTATGTGTATGATGTTTTTATACTAAGCCACAAGTGAAACCAAAACAAGCTAAACGCCTGGCCACCCTTGCCCATGTTCTCCCGTTGACATTTAACAACCATTTTGCCCCAAGTATATACTATGTCTAACACCACATAACATAATGTAATAAGATTAAATGAAAATGTGCAACTCGGTTAACATGTTCCGGCATACCCCTCCGGCCCTGCCAGTTGGGTTTGTCAAATCGATAGTACTATCCACATGTCACTGGCACGAAGTTAATCACTTGTGTTTGTGGGGACTTTCAAGTGTTAGTACTTAGATAATTCACATCATCAAAAGTTTTCAAGTATATACGTATATGTCAACACGCTTTTCACCCTAAAAGTTCATAAAATAGTTTAAAAGTTGGGTCATGAAACTCACCTTATCGTAGTAGTGATCGATTACACGCGTACTAGGTATAATGCCTCGACTATAGCTCGTATTCTATGATCAGTATAGTGCGATTAAAACTAGTACAGTCTTTAATCTAAATAGGGCTTTATAACTAGTCTGGGTATAGAGGTTACGCCCAGAACATGCTAGTATTCTTAGATTGTGAAGTTATACGTTATGAAATATTTAAAACCAGATTTGGATCAGTTGCATCGTTTTTCGTGCCTAGCCAAGTTTATCGTTAACGTGTTTCGGAAATAGGTAATATCACACAAACTTAAGTAAACATACTGTTTGACAAACTGATTTGATTTATAATAGAAGTTTATTGTTTCGGTATTTGGATTGATCGTAGAGTTCGTTTTCGTTTTCATACGTGTTTGATTATACAAAACGCGTACAATTCACCCCAAATATCCGGAAATCTCGTAAAAAGTTTGTTTTTAGCATTCATCTAAAACTATGATATTGACCATTTTTGATGTTTTGACATACCAGTCAGTTCGTTAAACACAAAACTGCCGGTTTCGTTAAAAATATATAATTTAAATATTTAACTAATCATTACTAATCATGTAATTACATATAAATTATGAGAATTTTTGTAAAAATAAAGTATAACATGTAGAATTTAATAAAAATAATTTCAGAATTATTTATCTATAAAAATTCATTTCATGTGTTATAATTAACCTAAAAATACCGCGTTTATGCCAAATGATTCCAGAAATATACGATAATTTTTCTAAGTGGTAATAATGAAATAAAACAACCACTGTAAAATTCCCATAACCTAATTCTTTAGAAAAAAAATAACCTTTTGTGCATTTTTCGACTATTAAAACTCAGTAAAAACGCAAATGCACAAACTAAACTTAGACAACTCCAAATGATCTCAAATTTTTTCAATGTTCTTAACTTAAAATATTTGTGTCTCTAACAGAATTTCATAAATTTTCAAGAAGTTTAACTATTTTTCCAAAATAAACGCAAATAAACGGTAATTAATTCGCCAAATATTCTCCGTTTATCAAAAAATTAACAAATTTGAACAGGGACTCACTTATGTGATCCATAATGTCCTTGAAAATTTTTACAAACTATAAACAAGCATGTCACAATCTAATACTAAACAGCCCTAAACAAGTAATATAGTAATTACCTTATCGGTTTTCGATAGTTTGTGGTGGTTTAATCCACTCTCCGGTTCTTGGGTCACATATTTAGTGTATCTTCATATAACAAAAAACCTAGCATAAATCATCCATTGTCCAGCCTTGTTAAATAGAATTTCGGTTAGGATTTCAAACTGAACTTTTAAACCGTAAAAACGTCATATTCATGTTCTAATCCGTGTTTTTGGTCAAAAATCCATATTGTTCTGACTTGTAAACATGTTTAACATCAAAACATGATTTAAGTTGATTTTTAGGGTTTTTGGATCGTTAAACATGTTTAATACTAATCAAAACCTAATTTTCTATGTTTCAATCAAGTTAATTTAGTTGGTCTGGTTTGAAGTTTGGTTAAAATATCCATGTGAAGTTGCTTGTTTAACAAGCTTTATACAAAAGGGGTCCCACCCAATAAATTGCGGCCAACCCATTAGGGGGCCCATTGGCCCTCTTTTTTGTCCCATTGCTGCCTCGGTTTTTGTGTCATGTGTAAATCTAGGTCCAAAATTTAGTTCGGGTTTGGTTTTTGCAAGAAAACTAGTTCGGGTGCGAAAAACAACGCGAAAACGAGTGTTTTTCAGCCCATTTTTATAAAATAAGAAAAACGTACTGACTCGTTGTAAAAATCCAAAATATTTTTACGGATTGCTTAAAACATCTTATATAAGTGTTCCATAAGCCGTTTTCGGATTGACGGATGCTACAATGCTCGTTTGGGTGTTAACGAATGCGTTTATATAATAGCTTATTGTTAAATGAAACCTTTTTCCTTTAAATGGTTTTAAACGTACCGGGGCCTAATTATCAATATGTTAGCCACTATAGTGTATATATATATATATATATATATATATATATATAGGTCACATATGACCCCTCAGTTCATATACGAGTCATAATCTGTATCGGTCGGTTACTCGTTTAATCGCAATGAGTTAACCGACTATTCATTTACTCGCTATGTAATGATTAAGGTATACCTCGTTTTGTTACGAATGTCACAAATGTTTTGAGATGTTTTAAAGATTTTTGTTTTGGACGACCAAGTTTAAACTATTTTTATGAATGTTCGAATACGTAAAGCGTTTAAACGAACAAGACGAAGCAAAATTCGACGGTGAGTTTGTTGATACATGAAACGTCTTTAGCTTTCGTCTTGTTTATAGTCGGTTGATAGTAGTGTTAAGAAACGGGTTTTGCGAAGACGTGATCAGCGTATATGTTATATAACATAATGGACGTATAAGTTGCATGGGTTAAACGTTGCATGGGTTGTACGATGCATGGGTTATACGCTGCAGGGGTCTTATGCGGATGACTTAGATTTATGCGTTGATAGGATACACGCTACTTAGGTGATGGGACTTATACGTTTGACCCATGTTGAACATATACGGTTAACTGCACTAATCCGGATGATAGTTTTTGTTCTATAAATAGTTATTAGTTAGTTTCTTTTTTTGAAGCTTCTAGATATTTTCATTTATTGTTATATTTTCTGATCCAGTCAAGTTCGTGTACTTAATTGTAATATCTTTTATTGAGTCACTACCATCAATAATCTTTGGGCATAAACGAGTATATTCTATGGTGTTTTTCATCTTAGACCGATTTTCGCTCGATACCTTAAATAGTAGAATCAGTTGTTCGTAAACATCAAACATGATCTCGATCCGTATCATGAACTTTTAATCACTTACACCAGTCCATCCACAAACTAATGGTCAAGCGGAGTCAAGCAATAAAGTCATCATCAATAACTTGAAGAAGAAGCTAGGATCCAAGAAAGGAAAGTGGCTGAGAAACTTCCTTATGTTCTTTGGGCTGATTGAACAACACCCAAGAATGCAACAGTTCAAACACCCTTCTCATTGGTGTTTGAAGTAGAATCTATAATTCCTATAGAGATGATGGTTCCTACTGCCAGAACAAGCATCTATGATCCTTAGGCGAACAACGAAAGTCTTGTCCAGGATCTAGACACAATAGATGAGCTTATAGACATAATAAAAGTCAGAATGGCTGTATATCAACAAAGGATGGTTGGGGCAAATTACAAGAACATGAAGATCCGAAGATTTCAATATGGATATTTGGTCCAAAGGAAGGCTTTCCAAAATACAACTAATCTTGTAGATGGAAAACTAGCACCTAAGTGGAAAGGCCCCTACTTAATTGAATCAGAAGCAAGAAAAGGGGCATACCACCTAATTACCATGGAAGGTCATCGACTACCAAGAGCATAGGACGCCGTCCATCTTAAGAAATACTTCATATAATCAGGATCAAGGATCCTAAAGTTGGTAAAATCTTATCTTATATTTATTCATTTCAGATGTATATTACTAAGCAAAGGAAACAATATTCGTAACATTTGCCTTTGCCAAGCTTTAAGTTTATCCAGACAATGCATATTTCAATAGAGAATAAAATGGTTAAGAGGTTGGCCACCTCTCTCTCACATTTAAGGTATAATCTCAATGAGTATACCTTCTAAGGTTTACATGTTTTCACCTTACTTATGAATTAGAGTTTTGATACTCTCGCCTATAGAGCACGCTATCTGAAGTATAGTCCATGGCAATGGGACCAATACACACTTCGTGGTTGACAATTTCATTGCTTTCGGCTATATGGAGGATCCTATGAATTAATGGTAGACGTACCATACAAAAGATTTCTAACATTTTTATGTTATCTAAGACTACGGTTTCTAACATTTTCATGTTTGCTAAGGTTTTGGCATTTTCACGTCACTTCCGTTTGGGCTAGATCCCGGTTTGGGCCAGACTCCAGTTTAACATCCATATCTTTGGTCTTGACCCCAATTTCGTTAAGTTTAACATTCATATTTTTGGTCTTGTCCTAGTTTGTTGGGCTTGTCCCCAGTTTTTTGGGTTTGACCCCAGTTCATATGATTATTTGACTTAAAATCCTAAGATATTTGCATAAGGTATACTAAGTCTATCTACAAGCATCATGAAAATATTTTTGGTAACTTAGGTCTAATTAAACCTTATGATATGATCTTTACTTATCAAGTTATATTCATTCAAAGATTCAAGATCCTTAATCTATTTTTAGAAGGATGATTTATCTTTAAAACTTTTTCAAAAAACTAAACTATAACAACTATAATTTGATTAAAGTTATTATTAAGTCACCATGGTTAACCAAAAGCTTTAACCCGGTTTTCACCATTTAACCATGGACCAGCCACCCAGGTTAAACAGGTGTTACTAACAGTTCATAAGTGTAGGAAAATAAAGGAAAGAGCATCAAAGGTTTCATCACAGAAAAAAGAGGATCGATCCACCTTTGCTACCCCGCCCCCCATAATTGTGTAAGGATCATAGATCTTTCATCATAATTATCTATTGTCTGAGTTACAAACCACCAAACAATCAAAAACACAAACAAATAAAAAGTGGGCTCCGGCCTTGTCTCAACATCCTTCATCTCCCACCTTTGCATCTTCCTCCTTAGTTGCCTCACCTTTTCCCTCCTCGGCCCTCTCAGCTTCATTTATTCCAGCCACTGTGCTGGTACTCTCACCGGTCTCACCCTCTCCACTTCCAAGAGCTACCAGAGCCTGCTTCCACTTGGTCATGTCCCATGCTGATTTGTCAAACGAAGGATCACTAGCCTCTGCAGCCATCTTGATCCTAGCCTGTAGCACGAACTTAGCATCCCCCATCTTAGACTCATTGGTAGCACGAGTCACCTCTTCTTGTAGTTGTGCTTCCAAAGTGGATACTTGATCCTCCACCTGCTTCTTCTCCTTCATCAGCTTTGAGATGGTCTTGTCCTTAGCGGCGACCATGGCCCTTATCCAAGAGAGAGTGTCTTCTAGGTCCTTAACAATATTTTCATGACAACTCCAGGTAGAATCTATGACCTACATGTAAAAATGAAGTCAGTTCAAGAAAGAGTATCTTCCAGAGAGAATACTGGATCCACAGGAAAAGACAAATAGAATCAAGGATCCTTACCGTGGTAAGAAGGTGCTTCCCAGCTTCGAAGGGATCCTCTGGCTCTGCAGTTTTCTTCCTCTTGCAGGCTCCGGATTTAGCGTGACAACCACAGTTCATTAAGCGGAGTGGACTTGGGAGTTTCTTTCTTCCCAATCAAACAGTCAATATCCTCCAGTGGGAACCGAGATACGGAGTTGCTAGACTTTTGAGCACTTGAAGAATACATGAAAAAGATAAGTGACCTATTATTTTTCCTTATTATAAAACATTAATATATCCTACTTGACATTTCGCTTGAAGTTTATTCTTAAAAGTATTCGTGAGAAGCTTATGCGGTTTTGGCCTTGAATTTTCTAATTTTTCTAAAGCTAAAAATTTCTTCACCCATTCTTTCACATTTGGGAGCTCAGCAAGCAGTGCAAAGTTATCCACTGAAAAGAAACCTATAAGAAGAAGGATAACTTGTCCTCAACAATTTATTAGAGGATTCAGGATCCTACCTTTCCTAATCCACCTTAGGGGTAAATAAACCCCACCGAGAATAGAGTCTCTCTTGACGAAGAAGAATTGATTTTTCCAGAATGAGTCATTTTGGGTGGTATTACAGATGAGAAATGGCTGAAGAGGTTTGGACTAAAGGACTTAAAGATGAATAAAGTTGATCCGTGGGTTACTAAGGTATACATGTATGCGAGTTCTGAAAGTCTGAATTCAGTATCTTCTTTTTCCATGATTTTTTCTACAGTGAATAATGCCCTCCAAAGCATCAACATGGTCTGGATGTAAATTATTTTGGTCAGAGTGAAAAAGTTGTGGGTAAACTACGGGAATGGGTACGAATAGCCGATAAGAAACGAGTATACCGGATAACACACCCAGGCTTTGGAACAACAATCGCTCCTTTTTGAGGATTCAAAAGGACGGAATACTGTGCCAGAGGGAAAGAGTGGAATTAAATCATCAATCTCTTGGTCGGTTTACTTGCATATTTGAGAGTGTAGGGTGTCGGATTCCGAAAACTAGGAGGAATAGACGGAAACAATAGACATATTCAAAAATCTATGAAAGAGAAACAGAACCGGATATCTGATTTTTCTGCTGAAGTGTGATAACAAGGGGATGAGAATGATTGCATATATAGGCGGAAAGCAGTTTATCGATGTACTCTATGGATTTATTATCATTATTGTTAGGGCATGAATCTTATGCTGAGGATCCATTATCCTTGACTATCTTATGGATAAGTTATCCAGGAGATATGTATCAAGTTACAAAGGATCAAGGATCCTCGCTGTTATTTGTTTACTAATTATTGTAATTTAATGGTGATGTGTTAGCTAGTTATAACGACTATATGACTGACTCTACCTCAAAGTTCTCTACTGGAAGATCCCAGCACGTGGTCAAAGAACGTTGAAGGAGTTGTGGACAAGTGGCGGATTATTAGGAAATGTTGTTAATTGATATTTTCTTTATATTATATAGATAACGATCAATTAGAAAAACACTTGTATTCAAACTCTAGAGCAGAACTCATAATTCTCTCTACACACTATCATTCGTTGTAACATTGATCGTAATCTCCAAACAATTGTAACATTTTTTGTGATTAATAAAGTGGTGATCGACGAGTTGTCATCACCCGGGGTTTTTTGTTTTTATCTAAACAAGATCAAGGGATTTTTCCTCGCAACAAATATGGTTTTCATCTTAATTTCGTTCATACGATCGTTCTTAATATCATAGCACTATACCTCACATTTACGGGTTTGGAAACATTATCTTTAGCTGATTTTTATCCAAAACAATTTGGCGCCCACCGTGGGGCAATTGGTGCTATAATCCATATTATTCCTATCAATTTTCACCTTTTCATACCCATATCACTTTGAATGGCCTCTTAATCAACATCTGCTTCATCAACCATGCCATCTTCGGTTCCTCTCTCATCAAGAACCTTGCCGCCAATGTCTCTGCCAATCACAGGATCACCACAAACTACTCCTGAACAAGACACAACTAGCCGTCTTCAAGATCTCGAAAACCACTGCTGCCACTCCGGTGGTTAGTACTAACAATGATGTTTCCTCTATGTTTTCGCAGGTTAAGGGTTACATGGAGCAGAAGAACAAGACTAACCAGAGGATCCTTTGGGAGATAGAAGATCTCAAGAGGACTAAGAGACCATCAGAGGATCAGACTCCTTAGTGCTTAGGGTGCTGGATTTCACTACTCTAGGATCCTTGGCTCAACATGCGCAAGGATCATCCATCCTCCAACCGTGTCCATAGGTCAACTAGCTCAAGGATCCTCAACTTTTCAGCAAGGATCATCTATCCTTCAACCGGGGTCCATGGGTCAACTAGCTCAAGGATCCTCAACCTTTCAGCAAGGACCATTGATCCTTCCACCAGGATCCTATGGATCATATCTTCAAGGATCCTTCAACTCTCAACCACTTGAATCCTTTGTCCACAATCAAGGATCATTCTTCCAGGATCAAGGATCCTCAGGGGTTCAACATCAACGATCCTCCGAGGTCCATGAAGGAGATATAATACCCATGCTGACCATAGCTTCGGGTGGACCAACTCCTGTAGCAGAAGATTCATACCTCAGCCACTCTTATGAAAATTCCGACCTTTACACAACAAAGATGTAACGCGTATAATCCTATATCCTTAAATGCTAACCATGGTTCCATGCAGGACGCAGGTATCAACCAAGCTATGGCTAAGGAACTGCAGAAACTCAAAGATATGATATCCAGTGTACCAGTGGTGATCCGTCCAATTCCTGAGATACCGGAAGGAAGCCACAAGCTATCCATATTTGCTACACCAATTTGTGACGTGGAGATCCCGAAACACTTTCAAACCCCCAAAATGAAGGTGTATGACGGGACCACTGATCCAAAAGAGCATGTTGCTCAATACAGGGAAAGGATGGAAATTAATCCAATCCCTGAGAGGCTCAATGAGGCTTGTCTATGCAAAGGTTTTGGAGCCACACTATCAGGATCTGCTTTGAAATGACTACTAAGTCTTCCTCCCTTTTTTGTTACTTCTTTCTCACACTAAGTTAACTTGTTCAACCATCAATTTTCCTGTAGCAGGTAATTTGAAAGGTTAACAAGTGATTTATACTGCGTTATCCAACCCATTGATGGAGGTCTACATAGACGACATGGTGGTGAAGTCAAAGAGGGCTGAGGATCACCTCAGAGATCTTGAAGAAGCGTTTAATTTCCTCGACCAGTATAATATGAAACTGAATCCGTCAAAATGTCATTTTGGTGTTAAGGCTGGAAAGTTTCTATGATACATGGTGACTAAAACGGGGATAGAAGCAAGCCTCGAGCAAATAGAAGCCATCATCAATCTAAAATACCCTGTGAATGCTAAGGATGCCCGGAGATTGACGGGAAGAATAGCTGCCCTCAACAGATTCATCTCCAGATCGTCAGAGAAGTGCAAAGACTTCAATGACATCATTAGGAAAAACAAGAAGTTTGAGCGGACAAAGAAGCATGAGGCTGCACTTAAAGCCTTAAAGGATTACTTATCCTCAGCACCAGCTCTGATGAAGCCTGTGGATGGAGAATCCTTATACCTATACATAGCTGTCTCAGGAAATGATGTAAGTGTTGTCCTTGTGAAGGATGATGAAGCCTGTGGATGGAGAATCCTTATACCTATACACTGGGGACATATTACCCCAGTGTATAGCCTGTGATTTCCAAGCAACGAAAAACGAGGCAGAGTATGAAGCTCTGATCACAGGTTTACAATTAGCTAAGTGCATGAGGATCAGGTATCTTCAAGTATATATAGATTCATTGTTCATTGCTAACCACTTTAATGGCTTATATGCCGTTAAAGGAGAAAAACTAATCAAATATCTAGATGTTGTGAAGGAATTAGCAAAATCCTTCGAATTGTTTGTACAGGTACCAAGGCAAGAGAAAGACGGGGAAAATGCCTTGGCAAATTTAGCCTCATCTTTGAAGATTCCAGAAGACTCGAAGATCCCAATCATTCATATACTCTCGCCAGCAATAGGAGAACAAGAAGTTGGAGAGATAACAAATAACAAACAGATTGTACTTCGGGATCCATCATCCTCAAATAGTCAAGGATCCTGGAGAAATTCCAACCACAGAGAATCCGAAGTCCTTCAAACTTAAGGTATCACAATACATTTTATTACATGATATTCTGTATAAGAAATCTCTTGCAGGTCCATACTTGAGGAGCATCGAGGATCCCGAAATTCGAGAAGTGCTCAAATACTTTCACGAAGGTGATTGTGGTAATCATACTGGAGGTAGAGCTTTGTTTTCTAGAATTCTGAGAACAGGAAACTTCTGGCCAACAATGAAGAGAGATGTCGTGGAGTACTCAAAGAAATGTGATGCTTGTCAAAGGCATGCGAATATCCTACATCAACCAGCAGAACCTATGGATCCTATATCCTCATCATGGCCTTTCATGAAGTGGGGCACGGATATTGTGGGTAAACTACCCAAGGTATCAGGAGGAAAAGTATTCATGGTTGCAATGACTGATTTGTTTTCAAAATGGATAGAAGCAGAAGCTTTTGTTCAAGTCCGCGAAAAAGAGGTGATATCTTTCATTAAAAGAAATATTATTACTAGATTTGGATTTCCTTCAAAAATTATTTGTGACAATGGTTCTCAGTTTATCGGGAGAAGAATAGCTAACTTTTGTGATAGCTGGGTCATCAAGATGATTACCACTACTCCAGTGCATCCTCAAGCTAGTGGCCAAGCAGAATCAAGTAACAAGATAATCATCAACAATTTGAAGAAGAAACTAGGATCCAAGAAAGGCAAGTGGGCTGAAGAGCTACCTTATGTTCTTTGGCTGATAGGACAACACCCAAGAATGCAATAGGCCAAACAACCTTCTCATTGGTGTTTGTGTCAGAAGATGTAATCCCTAAAGAGATGGTGGTTCCTACAGCCAGAACAAGTGTCCGTGATCCTAAAGCCAATGATGGAATCCTTCTCGAAGACTTGGATACTGTTGAAGAACTCAGAAACCTAGCCAAGATCAGAATGGCGGCTTGTCAATAAAGGGTAGCTGGTGCATACAACAAATGTATAGGGATTAGAATATTTCAAGAAGGAGATCTGGTCTTGAGGAAAGCCTTCCAAAATACAACCTACCCAGCTGATGGAAATTTAGCTCGTAAATGGGAAGGTCCCTATTTGGTTGAATTAGAAGCTGGGAAAGGGGCATACCATTTGCTCACTATGGAAGGCAACAGGTTACCAAGAGCATTGAATGCTATCCACCTCAAGAAATATTTTTTCTGATCAGGATCAAGTATCCTTAAAGGATCAAGGATCCTAAAATCGGTAATATCTATCTAATCACTTATTCATTTTTTATTTTTGGTTATTTGAGGATAACATATTCTTACCATTTGTATTTTCCATGTTGTAAGTAACAATGCAGGATATTAATGAGGTATTCACTGATCAAGAGGTTGGCCACGTCTCCTATACTTTTAAGGTACTAAACTATTTCCCTTGGCCTAGCCCACGATTGGGTATGACCCCCGATGGTCATATCCTCCAAGGTTCATAGGTTTTCACCTTTCTTACGATTTAGAATTTCTTCACTCTCATATGTAGCGCACGCTATCCAACGTATAGTTCGGGGTTGCGGGACCAGTACACACTTAGTGGCTGACAATTTCATTGTCTTCGGCTATATGGAGGATCCTACGATTTATAACATTTTCATGTTATCTTACGTTTGGGCTATATCCCGGTTTAGGCGAGTCCCTAGTTAACATCCGTATATTGGGCCAGTCCCTAGTTTTTCGGCTTGTCCCCAGTTTGGGCTTGTCCCTAGTTTTTGGGCCTCTCCCCAGTTCGCAGGCTTGTCCCCAGGTCACGGGCTTGTCCCCAGTTGCAAGGGCTTGTCCCCAGTTTATTATTTAGGCTTGTCCCCAGCTTAACGGGTTTAACCCCAATTAATCTTATGAGCTCTTTGCAACAGATGTTCTAAGTTCAATAACATGAATCGAGACTTATGGATTCAAGATCCTTAGCTTGTTTCTACAACGATCACCGAGGGTTTTGTACTTATGGTAACTTAGGTCTACTTAGACCTTGCGGTATGATTTCTACTTATATGTTTATATTGGTTTAGCTAGGATCCTTGTAAATCTTTTTGTTTAAAAATTTAACATATTTATATTATCTCTATAAGGATATTCTATCCTAAAAAAAATTATAATTACTTTCCTTATGGATGTTCTATCCTGAAATTTCTTAATCAATATTATTTCTTAATACTCTAAATAAAGCTAAGACTATATCAAAAAAATCTTCAAAATAATAAATAACAAGTAAATAGCCAAAAGTTTTAGATTATTATTAACATAAGTCACCTGGACTTGTCCAAAATCCTTAACTCGGATTTCACCATACGAAAGATGGACCACCCGCCCTGGTTAAGAAGATGTTATTAATTGTTCTTAAAGTGCAGAAAAATAAAAGTCAGGGGCACCAAAGGTTTCATCCCCACAAACAAAGGATCCATCCACCTTCGCTACCCCTGAAAATTGTCTTGAGGATCATTGATCCTTAAACCCTAATTACTAGTGTTTATTACAGACCATAGCTATTGTTCATAAAAAATCAACATCAAAAATGGGCTCAGGCGTTTTCTTCGATATCCTTCATCGCCCATTTACATGGTTGCTTCATCCTCAGCGGTTGTTTCCTTTCCTTCCCCAGCTTCCATCACATCCTTAACCCTACTAGTCCCAGCTTCGTTCTCCTCAGCCATCTCCATATCCTCTTCGCCACCAAGAGCCGCCAGAGCGGACTTCCACTTCTTCACATCCCCGGTCTCTTTATCGAAAGCAGGATCACCGCCCTCCATCTCCATCTTTATCCTTGCCTGGAACACCGACCTGGCAGCCCACATTTTGGCCTCTTCTGTAGCTTGCTTCACTTCTTCCTGGCGCTGGGCTTCCACTACAAATAGTTGATCCTCCAACTGATTCTTGTCCTTGGAAATCTGAATTAAGGCTTTATCCTTGGTAACCACAGCATTCCCCATCCCGGACAGCCTCTCGCTCATCTGGTTCACAATCTTTTCATAGTGGTCCTTGAAAGCGTTCATAGCCTGTAGCCAACAATTGAGTGAGGATTAGAAGAATATTGGATCCTTAAATTCAAAATTGTAGGATACAGGATACTTACAGTGAGGATCACATCAAAGTGGGTTTCGGGCTCAGAGGATCTCTTTCTCTTGGAAGCGGCTGACTTGGCTCTGGTAGTTGCAGTTTTTTGGCTCAGAACTGGTTGCTGCCTTCATAGCCTCTTTCTTGACATCTTGAGGATTAACCATAATGTCAATATCCTCCAAGGAGAATTTGCTAGCAGACTTTCGAGATTTCTTAGCTCCTGCAAGAATAAATTAACAGATAAGTATTCTACCTATTGTTAGTTTTTCAAATTATTACACTAATCTTACTTGACATGTTGGAATCTGAGGAAATATCACAAAAAGCTTCGATGAAACGGGCTTGAATAGTTCTGAACTCGTTATACAGTGCAATGAACCGTTTTGTTTTTTCTTCTATTCCAATTAACTTGGACAGGGAATCATAAAAAAGAGATATAGAGTTAGATCAGTCATCACGGATTATATCTTGTTACGGATCCAGGATCCTACCCTTTCTGATCCATTTCAAAGGTAAATCAGCCCCACCAGGAATAGAGTTGCGATTTAGGAAGAAAAACTTATTCCTTCAAAAGGAATCGTTTAGGGTCACTTTTGAAATCGGATGGGGTTGTCGAGGCTTGGATTTCAGTATGAACCGGCTCGGACTGTGAGTGGTTAGGGTATACAGGTGAGACAATTCCGGGATGCCAAAGTCGATCTCCTCTTCTTCAATAATCTTCTGAATGGTACCTAGAACTCTCCAGATCATAGGCATAGCTTGGATATATGATATGCCCGAGGTTTCAAAGATACTCTGTGTGAAAGGGGGAAAAGGATAAGTGTAGCCAATGAGAAAGGGATAAGTTGAAAAAAACACACAGGTTCAGGAATAAACGTCACATGGAACGCCGGAGTCATATGGTCGGAAAATGGTTTATGGGGGAAACAGTGATCGGTACTCGTCTATCTCAGGGTTAGTTAACTAGCATATCTCCATTGAATGATTGGCTATGAGGTTTTGGGATTGCATATCCCTCAAACCGGAGTCACCGGAAAACTGGTCGGACGGCTTAGAGGGAGAAGAAGAAGAAGCGACAGACATGTTTGTTAAAAATAATAAAAGAGTAAAGAGGGAAAAGAAGGATACCTGCTGAACGGCCGGATATATGATTATAAATGAATTATCGGGATCATATATATAGGCGGTTATAATTAATTTTTAGGGTTTGATAATAATGACCCCTGGCATGTCTAATCGTTTAATATTTTTGCAGGGATTTCAAATTTCAAAATGTCAGCTGTAAAGCATAAACACCCGCCATTTTGGGGGCAAGTGTTAGGGCATGAATTTTATGCTGAGGATCCATTATCCTTGACTATCTTATGGATAAGTTATCCTGGAGACATGTCTCAAGTTACAAAGGATCAAGGATCCTCGCTGTTATTTGTTTACAAATGATTGTGTTTTAATGGTGATGTGTTAGCTAGTTATAACGACTATATGACTAAGTCTACCTCAAAGTTAGCTACTGGAAGCTCCCAGCACGTGGTCAAAGAATGTTGAAGGAGTCGTGGAGGAGTGGCGGATTATTAGGAAAATATTGTTAGGTGATATTTTCTTTATATTATCGAGATAAGGATAATTAGAAAAACACTTGTATTCACATACACTAGCGCATAACTCATAATTCCCTCAACACACTAGCATTCATTGTAACATTGATCGTAATCTCCAAAACACTTGTAAACTTTTTTGGGATTAATAAAGTGGTGATCGATGAGTTGTCATCACCCGGGGTTTTTTTTTCCTTTGATCTAAACAATATCAAGGGGTTTTTCCTCGCAACAAATCACGGTGTTCATCTTAATTTCGTTCATACAATCATTGTTAATATCATAGCACTATACCTCACATTTACGGATATGGATACATTATCCTTAGATGATTTTAATCCTAAACAATTATATCTAACATGTCAAATCTAATTTGCTTTGGCAAGCGATCGGAATTCAAAAAATCAAAATGACACCTGTGATCTTACCACAACAGACATTTTGCGGGAAATTATTAAGTTACAGATATTTTATGCTGAGGATGCGTTATCTTTACATGATTTCTGGATTAGTTATCATTAATATATGTTCCAGTTGTTTTCTTTGTATAAGGTTATATTAACAGGTCTAACGGCTAATGACCCAGTCTACCCTATTATTTCACCTTCCAAGTGATCTAATACATGCTCACAGACGTGCAACAGCTATAGAGGGAAGATGGAAAGAAAATAGGATTTATAGTTACTATGTTTTTTGTATATATTAAAGTTTAAGGCGGCTAGGTTAAGCACTTTAACACTTCAACACACTTGACTTATACGAAGAAAACAAGCGTATCAACACCAAATGGGTATTCAAGTGCACGCGACATGAGAATGGTATAATTGTAAGAAACAAAGCTTGGTTGTGTCAGGATCGATTATTCACTATCAACCTCTTAGGCGAAATAAATTATATTCAAGATGTTGCTTAAAGAACACAAAGATGACAAAACACACAAGTCACTCAAAAGATTTCCATTGATATTAACTCTGAACACAAAAAAAATCTTTAGGGTTTCTAGGTAGAATGCTAGGTGAAGGCTACTCTCCGTACAAAGATATTATGTTTGCTAAGAAAGTGCAATCAGCCTTCAAATCACCTACTAATTTTTTTAAAAATGTGACATAAGTTTTCCTTAAATAGGCACTCCTGACACCTTCTAAAAACCCGAATGATAGCTACATAACATATTCAAACGTATTCAAAATATTACAAGTGTAAACAGGTCTTCGGGTAAGCTTTGTCTTTGTCGAGCAGACCTTGTAAACCATAAGTGTGCTTGGACATTTCTCCAAGCAAGCTTTGCTTAGAATATTTTCTTAAGAAAATATTCTTCAAGCAGACTTCAATCTTCATGATAATATCAAACTTTGTTCGATAGTATCCTACGAGAAAACTTGTTCTTCTTGATCTCTTCAACCTATTGTAGAGAACTTATCCTAGCAAACTAAGTGCGCTGGTGACACTGTAGCTTGCTCGAGGTTGAACCTTGCTCGTAGAAGTCCTTCGAATAATTCCATTATAACTTCCTACAGGTGCGCTTGAGATCACTTTTATTGAAATCTTGCTCGACCCACCAAATTACTTGGTTTAAGCTTGGTTAAGTCAAGGGTTTTCTCTAAAACATACCTTGCTCAACTGAAGAAAAAACCTTGCTTCATGAAGGTAGTTTGCTCAAACTAACAATTAGAAGAATTCTAGAAGATAACCTTACTTGATGTAAGATACCTTGCTTGAATAAGTTCTAAGCATGCTCGAAGTGCCAAGTTTGATCGAATTCCATACTTAGCCATTTCCTTGAGGATGTTGAGAAGAGTCCAATATTTCTTGATCAATTCTTGATCCCAACAATCTCCCTCCTAGATTGGAATAAACTCAGATGCACCAAAACACCTGTAGGTTACATACACTTGTCTAAAAATACACATCAAATTCTCAAAAGCAATAAATTTCATTACTTAAAAGAAATATTACATATTCAAATTTTATCACGTGGACACTACAAAGTAAATAAACATAATCAAATGTATTCATCTTCTTGAGCTTCCTTGTCCTTCACTCCTTCGACCAAATTCGACAGCAACAGCTTTTTGTTGAAACATAGAGATCTCCCTTTGGAATGGATGTTGAGATGGAATGTTACATCTCAGTATATCATGAAGGTCATCCATATGGAGATACTCTAAGTCAGATACTTCATCAATAATCCCCAGAGCCACACCCTTAGAGTTTTTCAAGATAAAAGGGTTTTTATAATTTTCAAAATATATCTCTGAGATTCTTCCATTCCTTTGTACCTCTGAGTTAGGCCTGCTTAACTGCCTTCTCATTCTTATTCACTCCTTCATTGTATCATAAGGATTGGTGGCCTTCTTGGATTTTCCATAAGATAGTTCAGTCATTCTTATGTCTCTCATCCTACTCTGCTTCTAAATCCTTTCAGCTTCAGTGCACTCAAGTTTTGTCTTCTTGTTTAACATTGGAAATCCCTTTCTAGCTTTTTCTTTAAATTATTTTGATAGGTCATTCCTCTGCCGACCAGCAAATCTTTCCCTTTATAGATAATCGTATAAGTGCAGACTTGCCAATTCTTCCAGTTGTTCTTTGTTAAAGTCCAAAAAATCATCTATGAATATAATTGTTTTCAGTTCACCACTATTCATGATCAATTTTATTGTCTTGGTCCTAGAATCAAAATAAAGATTATTGATGTAGAAATCTTGATGTAGAAGCCCTTGAATTATAATATGACAGAACCGAGCCACGGTGCGGACGCGCGAATATTCATTATTAACGGTGGAGCTCGGATATTTGGACAGATGAGATGTTTTGAGATGTATTGGGGATGAACACATATCTGTAATCGAAACACAAACAAGATAGAAATGGTAGTATGATATCATTTGTCGAATGATTCTCATAAAGATGAACCACTCATACATACATTCATACATACACAAGAAATATCATCCACCCCAGGAGAGCTTATCCCGGGGAGGAGACTCTCTCATAGGGATAAAAACCTACATGTCAATCAATACACAATACACTCAATGCTAGACAAATGAATAAAACATCTATTTATACTAGTCTAGCATGACTTGGTCTTCAAGCCATCCACCCATTTGTTGAGACCAAAAATGTCACACCCTCAAAATCCACTAACGGAGTTTTACCGTCAGAGGGTGTGAACTAACAGGATCGGAATCATTAGTTATAATCAAACCATAAAAACGTTTAAATGCAAATAAGTGCGGAAGCGTAAACCATATAAATAAAGATGATTCAAACAATGCATGTTCCTAGACCGCGCGCCCGCCTCGGCTACCTGAGAATAACATACTAAAAGGGGTCAACACGAGGTTGGTGAGTTCACAAGTTATATAAAAATAAATCGTTTAGCGTTTGCGTTCAGCGTTTTACGTTAAGTGTCTTGCGTAACCACGTTACGGCGTTTAAGCGTTTTGCGTAACCACATTACGGCGTTTAAGCGTTTTGCGTAACCACGTTACGGCGTTTAAGCGTTTTGCGTAACCACGTTACGGCGTTTAAGCGTTTTGCGTAACCACGTTACGGCGTTTAAGCGTTTTGCGTAACCACATTACGGCGTTTAAGCGTTTTGCATTACCAGATAGTGTTATGTCAAATTATATATCGATAGGTAGCTAATCTATACAACAAGTATCGCTAAGTGGTTCGCGACCGAAGCTGACTGTTTATCAAGTGCCCGTCACCAGGTCAATCCAAACCATGGTAAGTGTTAGCCAAAATTACACCCACTCAACCTCCAGTTGAGCTTAGCGTCGGGTGGGGTTTGTCAAACCCAGTAGTACTACTCAACAGTGACTCGATATTCCAAATATTAACCGGTCCGATGTGTGGGACTTCAAATGTTACGTTTGCCGCTTAGCCTTTACAAGTGATATATAATTTATAACAAAATCTTAAATATGCGTTTATCTCAGAAAATATGTTTATCGGAGTATGTTATCTCCCCCAAGTGAAAAACGTTTGAAAACAGTTCAAAGAGCGGGGTAAGTGAAACTCACTGTTTGAGAAGAATTTCCCAAATTAGATCACCAAGTGATGCGCGTCGTAGAACTCTCTCTAGCGTTCTAAATTAACAAAGAGATTTTCTAAGTGTCGGAACGTTTAACGAGTCTCTAGACTCGGCACATAATACCTATGCACATAACATGTGTCGTGTTTCATTTTGTGGATCGTGTGTGACTTAAACAAGTACACTTGTGATACAATACGTGTGTGAGCAATTACTTTCGTGTCATGTATAAACAATGTACATCACTAGCAAATACTCCCCGTAAGGGCAATTTAGTCAAAATACGACAATTAATTAGCAATTACTCCCCACAAGGGCATCTTGGTCAATTTATGACAATCAATTAACAACTATCATATTTCATGCAATTTCACAACAATCAGCAGCTAATTTCATCGAGACATAATTTCTACTTGAAAGATTGTACTATTTCACCGATCATAACATCTCAATTAATTCACCAAAAATCATTACTAAAGCATACATGTCTTAGGTTTCCAGAACATATTTTATTTTATTTTTATTCCACATAGATTTCTCATAATGATCAAAACACTACAGAAAACTCATATCAGTCAGATTCATGCGCAACAGAATGTTATTTGCAATTCCCGTTAAACAAAAAATTCAATAAATGCAAGACCAATTGGGTTAGGTTCCTAACTCAATAAGTCAACTTCCAGAAGTGGAACCAACCCAATTGGCCTCGTAGATTATGAGATATAACATTTACAAAACAACCTAACAGCAGGTCTAACAATTCAGCTTTACACCACGTTTTTGTAAAATCATAAAAGTTAACTTTCACACGTCCAAAAATTACAAATTTATATTCTTTAGAAACTAGACTCAACCTAGTTTACTGTAATATCAATTATCTCAATCAAATTCCACTTTAAAATCCCGTTACAGTCATTCAAACATCAACAACACAATCTGTCCAGAAACTGTTTGCATCCAAACTCAACAATTTAACAATCTATGAACTATCATGCATTCACATAACACTCTAGACTCCATAAACAATATCCATGCATATCAATTACACCCAATAAAACTAACAATTAAACATAGAGGATGCATAGAATAGTTGTTTATACCTTCCTAGCACCTTAATCTTCAATCAAACTTGAAAGATCTTGAGTGTGTGTGTGTGTATATTGATCGATCACAAGGAGAGGGGAGAGGGGATGGCTGGCCGATTTGGGGTTAGGGAAAAGGGATGGGAGTTAGGGTTTAGGTTTATCATGTATTTATAGACTAATATGTAACACCTTGGCCCCTCAACTCCTAAGTATTACTTTTTCTAGAACATTCTATCATAACTTGCACCTTAAGTTAACATTAAGTATTTCCTTTTTCTAGAACATTCTATCATAACTTGCACATTAAATTAACATGACAATAATATTATCACATAACACATAATCCTAACACATAAATATCACATCATTAGTGTTTTAGTGTGTTTCATTTATTCATCAATCGTTTGCGTTTCGGTGCAAATCCCGAAAGACTACTACACATGTAGTAAGTGTTAAGCGTCATTTAAACCCTAGTTTAAATGTAATGAACTTTGCGTTATAGATTCAATAAATCTAAAGTTTGAATTGACGGAGTTGCGTTAACGGAGTTAACCTGAAATTGACGATTGTCACATCATTCCCATGTTAAAGAATTTTCGTCCCGAAAATTTGAGTCAAGTCGTGATGAGTGTCTGAAAAAGTAACAAAAATTTTCAGTTTGTCATATCATCTCTTAGTAGAAAGAAATTTCGTCCCGAAATTTAATTCATACTTCCGGTGATTTCTGACGGTTTGCCGGGTTTCGCGGTTTTCTGTGTTTGGTCAGCCCTTCAAAAAGGTGAGGATACTTTTTCATCATTTGATTCTCGCGTTCCCACGTGAACTCCGGTCCACGTCTCAAGTTCCAATGAACTTTGACAATTGGAATTTTGCTGTGCTTGAGCGTTTTGGTTTCCCAATCCAAAACCTCAACTGGTTCTTCAATGAAGCGTAACTGTTCATCAACTTGCAGTTCCTTCAAAGGGACTACTTGAGTTTCATCGGATAGGCATTTCTTTAAATTCGATACGTGAAAAACGTTGTGTACACCGCTGAGTTCTGCTGGTAAGTCTAGTCGGTACGCCACTGGACCAATGCGTTCCGTTATCCGATAAGGACCAACATATCGTGGGTTGAGTTTGTTTCGCTTTCCAAAGCGAACCACACCTTTCCAAGGTGAGACTTTGAGTAACACTCGATTGTTTACTTGAAATTCGAGAGGTTTTCGGCGCTTGTCAGCGTAACTCTTTTGGCGATCTCGTGCTGCTGCCATGCGATTTCGGATTTGAACAATCTTTTCCGAAGTTTCGAGTACCAGTTCTGGACCAGTGATTTGGCTGTCACCCACCTCTGCCCAGCAGAGTGGTGATCGACACTTCCGTCCGTACAGTGCTTCAAACGGCGCTGCTTTAATACTTGCGTGGTAGCTGTTATTATACGAAACTCTACCAAAGGTAAGTGGGGTTCCCAACTTTTTCCGAAATCCAACACGCATGCACGCAACATGTCCTCTAAGGTCTGAATAGTTCGTTCACTTTGCCCATCCGTCTGAGGATGGTAGGCTGTGCTCATATCAAGGCGTGTGCCTAGGGCGCTTTGTAGTGACTTCCAAAAGTGCGAAGTGAAACGAGAATCTCGATCAGAAATGATTGAGACAGGCACTCCGTGTCTAGACACTACTTCTTTCATGTAAACGCGAGTCAGTCTTTCCATTTTGTCTGATTCCTTAATCGCTAGGAAGTGCGCGGACTTAGTCAACCTGTCAACGATCACCCAGATGGTATCGCATCCCGTTGGTGTCTTAGGTAATCCCGTGATAAAAATCCATTGAAATTTGTTCCCATTTCCACATTGGAAGTTCTGGTTGTTGCAGCAAACCAGATGGTTTCTGATATTCTATCTTGACTCGGGCGCAAGTCAAGCATTTGCTCACGTAGGTGGCGATGTCGGCTTTCATGTTCGGCCACCAGTAAAGTGCCTTTACGTCGTGGTACATTTTATCTGAGCCAGGGTGGATAGAATGTCGAGACTTGTGTGCTTCGTCCATCACTAGAGTTCTCAACTCTCCGTATTGTGGAACCCAAATCCGGTTCACAAAATATCGGACCCCGTCCGATTTGGTTTCAAGTTGTTTGTCCATGCCCCGCATGAGTTCTGATGGAAGATTATCATCTTTCAAAGCTTCAAGTTGTGCATCGCGAATCTGGTCGGGTAAGCTAGCATGAATTGTGAGTTGCAATGCTCGTACTCGTCTGGGTTTATCGGTTTCTTTTCTACTGAGGGCGTCGGCCACTACATTGGCCTTGCCAGGGTGGTACTTGATGGCACAATCATAATCCTTAAGCAACTCGACCCAACGACGCTGTCGCATGTTCAGCTCCCTTTGATCGAAGATATGCTGGAGACTCTTGTGGTCGGTGTATATGGTAAACTTGGTACCGTACAAGTAATGCCTCCATATCTTAAGGGCAAACACCACAGCTCCGAGTTCCAAATCATGAGTCGTGTAGTTCTTCTCGTGAATCCGTAGTTGTCGAGAGGCATAGGCTATAACCTTCTCGAGTTGCATCAGCACACAACCGAGACCTTGTATAGATGCGTCACAGTGTACCTCAAAATTTTCCGTTCCCTCGGGGAGGGCTAGAATGGGGGCGCTACAGAGTTTGGTTTGCAACAGTTGAAAAGCGGATTCTTGCGCGTCACCCCAATTGTACTTAGTGCCTTTTGTGAGTCAAAGCAGTGAGGGGTTGAGCAATCTTTGAAAATCCCTCGATGAAACGCCGGTAGTAGCCGGCCAGTCCTAGGAATTGCCGCACCTCAGTCGGAGTCTTAGGTGCTTCCCAGTTTTTGATGGCCTCTACCTTACCGGGATCGACATGGATACCATTCTCGTTGATCACATGTCCTAAAAAGTGAACCTCGCGAAGCCAAAATTCACATTTCGAGAGTTTAGCATACAGTTGTTCCTTCTTCAATAGTTCCAAAATTACCCTTAAGTGATCTTCGTGGTCAGTCTCGTTCTTGGAGTAGACGAGAATATCATCGATGAAAACAATCACAAACTTGTCGAGGTACGCCTTGCATACTCGATTCATGAGATCCATAAATACGGCTAGTGCGTTGGTTAGGCCAAAAGGCATAACCGAAAACTCGTAGTGACCATACCGTGTTCTGAAAGCCTTCTTAGAGATATCTTCTTCGTGCACTCTTAGCTGATGGTAACCAGATCGTAGATCGATCTTCGAGTAGTAACTCGATCCTTGAAGCTGGTCAAACAAATCATCGATTCGGGGTAAAGGATAACGGTTCTTGACCGTTACCTTGTTCAACTCCCGGTAGTCGATACACATTCGGAAAGTCCCGTCCTTCTTTCGGACAAACAAGACAGGGGCTCCCCATGGCGATGAGCTAGGTCGGATAAAACCCTTATCCAACAAATCTTGCAACTGCGTGGACAGTTCCTGAAGCTCCGCCGGTGCGAGCCGATACGGGGCTCGGGCTATGGGTGCTTCACCGTGTGTCAACTCGATTTGAAATTCGACTTGACGAATAGGAGGGAGTCCAGGCGAATCCTCCGGGAAAACTTCCGAAAAATCTCGCACAACCGGTATATCTTCGATTCGCTTCTCATCCGCGGGTTTCTCAGTAATATGCGCCAAAATTGCCGTATGACCCTTTCGTAGATACTTTTGCACCTTCATAAGGGTAATGACGCTGGTGGTCATGCCGCTTCTCTCGCCTCGGACCGAAATGTTCTCACCGGAAGGGGTGGTAATATGGACTATTTTATCGTGGCATATAATCTCCGCTCGGTTCTCGGATAACCAGTCCATGCCGACGACGACATCGAAACTACTAAGCGTAAAAGGAATAAGGTCGATGTCAAAGACATGACCTGACAGTTTTAACTTACATCCCGCAAGTACATGAGTCGTTACTATAGTTTTGCCGTTAGCTAGTTCAACAGGAAACTTAGCGTCTAACGGGGTTGGAGTTAGGTCTAAGAGTTGGCTAAAGGCTTTCGACACAAAACTCCTATTAGCTCTAGTATCAAACCACACAGAAGCAAAACAATCGTTTACAGGGAACTTAACAGGTTCCTTACCGTGTAAGGAATGATTTTTATTAACCAAGACATGTTTTTATGGTATTAAACAAGTTTAAACAAGTTCAAAAGCTACTTATTGCGGGCTTGACCTGACCCAATCACAAAAGCTCTTCCTTTCCCATTGTTTCCACCACCACTGCCATTTCCATTACCTCCATTGTTGTTATTCTGTTTCAGCTTAGGGCAGTCTTTCTTAAAATGTCCCTCTTGACCACATTCATAACATCCCTTAGTCGTCGCAGGTGGTTTAGGAGCATCCTTTGCCGCAAGGTCTCCTCTACATTCCTTTGCTTGGTGACCCCTCTTTCCGCATTTTAGACACTTGACTCGGTCACACGGGCCAGCATGATGATAGTTGCACTTGTTGCACTTCGGGTGCTTCCCAGCATAGCCGTTCGAACCCTGCCCGCTACCGTTGTTATTGTTGTTGTGACCTTGATTGTTGAAGCTCTGGGTGAAATCGGGCTTTTGGTAGTGTTGCTGCTGTGGGGGGTTCGAGAATGAGGATCTGGTGTTGTCGAACTTTCTCTTTCCGCTGCTCGGGTTGCTGTTGTTGCTGTCAGTACTCAGGTTGTCACGGGCTTTAGTGGTTGAACCCCTAGGTGGTAACGCACCTTGGGTCACAGCTTGATCCGTCAGTTTGTGAGCTAAACGGATCGCTTGTTGGATAGTGGCTGGCCTGGAAGACGTCACCATGCCCTGAATCTGCGGTGCTAATCCATCAATGTACATTTCTATTCTCTTGCTCGGCGGATCCACCATCCGCGGACACATCACAGCCAACCCGTGCGAACGAGTAGTGTAGGCTTCGATTTCCGAACCCACCATCTTCAACGACCAAAATTCTGACTCCAACTTCGACATCTCCTCTCTCGGACAGTACTCCTCTCGCATCATGTTCTTGAACTCCTCCCAGTTCATCGCGTTAGCCAGTTCCAATCCAAGAATTTGCACATCTGCACATCGTCTGGGGACACCTCTGAGTGTGCCTCTGGCTCAGCCGGTTCTTCCTCCGGTTCCTCTTCGGGTTCCTCCTCGGGATCTTCCTCAGGTTCCTCCTCAGGCTCCTCTTCGGGATCTGCCTCAGGCTCGGCCTCAGGCTCTAACTCAGGTTCGGCTGCGTTCTGAGCAATTTGCATTTGTAAGACATCGCAACGCTCTCGAGCTATCTCGGTTCGGGTCCTTGCTTCTTGGAGTTGCTCTTGCAAGTCTATCATCTCGGCTTGCATCTTCATCATAACCTTCGTTTGCTGATCACTAGCCTCTCGCATTTCCTTCATTGCCGCTACCATGCGGGAAATCTCCTCCTTAGTCTCGGTTTCGTCTTTTAACATTCTGGAAACGTTCTCCCTCGTATAGCGCATGTAACCCACGTCACGCTCCAAGTATGAGACAACAGCTGCGAGAACTCTCTCTACAGGTTCGGTTATGGGTGGTAGGGTGTTGGGATAAGCAGGGTGGTTCGGGTGAGGTAACGGGGGAACTTGTTCGCGATAGACCATACGTCTGATCATGTTAGGGTACCAATCCCAGCTAACGTCGTTTTCGTAAATGCCTCCGGATAGGCGGTACCTCTTTGGTGCGGGTGTTTCGAGTTCCGGGACTACTCGGGGTGGCAATGCGGTAGGTAATTACGGTTCCTTCCCGTGAGCATGAGTCATCGGATCGGAAGATGATGAGGATGGCGTCGACATCTCTACAGGTATGCCGTGTATGCGCGCGTATGAGTGAAAGAGGTAAAGAGATAAGACAACAAAGACTACACAAACCTATGCAGTGCGTATCATTATAACTAATGGGTCGTCGCGGTTATAGTCTAGTATGCATGCAGCTTCTAGTTCGCTATAACCAATGGCTCTGATACCAATCTGTCACACCCTCAAAATCCACTAACGGAGTTTTACCGTCAGAGGGTGTGAACTAACAGGATCGGAATCATTAGTTATAATCAAACCATAAAAACGTTTAAATGCAAATAAGTGCGGAAGCGTAAACCATATAAATAAAGATGATTCAAACAATGCATGTTCCTAGACCGCGCGCCCGCCTCGGCTACCTGAGAATAACATACTAAAAGGGGTCAACACGAGGTTGGTGAGTTCACAAGTTATATAAAAATAAATCGTTTAGCGTTTGCGTTCAGCGTTTTACGTTAAGTGTCTTGCGTAACCACGTTACGGCGTTTAAGCGTTTTGCGTAACCACGTTACGGCGTTTAAGCGTTTTGCGTAACCACGTTACGGCGTTTAAGCGTTTTGCGTAACCACGTTACGGCGTTTAAGCGTTTTGCGTAACCACGTTACGGCGTTTAAGCGTTTTGCGTAACCACGTTACGGCGTTTAAGCGTTTTGCGTAACCACGTTACGGCGTTTAAGCGTTTTGCATTACCAGATAGTGTTATGTCAAATTATATATCGATAGGTAGCTAATCTATACAACAAGTATCGCTAAGTGGTTCGCGACCGAAGCTGACTGTTTATCAAGTGCCCGTCACCAGGTCAATCCAGACCATGGTAAGTGTTAGCCAAAATTACACCCACTCAACCTCCAGTTGAGCTTAGCGTCGGGTGGGGTTTGTCAAACCCAGTAGTACTACTCAACAGTGACTCGCTATTCCAAATATTAACCGGTCCGATGTGTGGGACTTCAAATGTTACGTTTGCCGCTTAGCCTTTACAAGTGATATATAATTTATAACAAAATCTTAAATATGCGTTTATCTCAGAAAATATGTTTATCGGAGTATGTTATCTCCCCCAAGTGAAAAACGTTTGAAAACAGTTCAAAGAGCGGGGTAAGTGAAACTCACTGTTTGAGAAGAATTTCCCAAATTAGATCACCAAGTGATGCGCGTCATAGAACTCTCTCTAGCGTTCTAAATTAACAAAGAGATTTTCTAAGTGTCGGAACGTTTAACGAGTCTCTAGACTCGGCACATAATATCTATGCACATAACATGTGTCGTGTTTCGTTTTGTGGATCGTGTGTGACTTAAACAAGTACACTTGTGATACAATACGTGTGTGAGCAATTACTTTCGTGTCATGTATAAACAATGTACATCACTAGCAAATACTCCCCGTAAGGGCAATTTAGTCAAAATACGACAATTAATTAGCAATTACTCCCCACAAGGGCATCTTGGTCAATTTATGACAATCAATTAACAACTATCATATTTCATGCAATTTCACAACAATCAGCAGCTAATTTCATCGAGACATAATTTCTACTTGAAAGATTGTACTATTTCACCGATCATAACATCTCAATTAATTCACCAAAAATCATCACTGAAGCATACATGTCTTAGGTTTCCAGAACATATTTTATTTTATTTTTATTCCACATAGATTTCTCATAATGATCAAAACACTACAGAAAACTCATATCAGTCAGATTCATGCGCAACAGAATGTTATTTGCAATTCCCGTTAAACGAAAAATTCAATAAATGCAAGACTACTTGGGTTAGGTTCCTAACTCAATAAGTCAACTTCCAGAAGTGGAACCAACCCAATTGGCCTCGTAGATTATGAGATATAATATTTACAAAACAACCTAACAGCAGGTCTAACAATTCAGCTTTACACCACGTTTTTGTAAAATCATAAAAGTTAACTTTCACACGTCCAAAAATTACAAATTTATATTCTTTAGAAACTAGACTCAACCTAGTTTACTGTAATATCAATTATCTCAATCAAATTCCACTTTAAAATCCCGTTACAGTCATTCAAACATCAACAACACAATCTGTCCAGAAACTGTTTGCATCCAAACTCAACAATTTAACAATCTATGAACTATCATGCATTCACATAACACTCTAGACTCCATAAACAATATCCATGCATATCAATTACACCCAATAAAACTAACAATTAAACATAGAGGATGCATAGAATAGTTGTTTATACCTTCCTAGCACCTTAATCTTCAATCAAACTTGAAAGATCTTGAGTGTGTGTGTGTGTATATTGATCGATCACAAGGAGAGGGGAGAGGGGATGGCTGGCCGATTTGGGGTTAGGGAAAAGGGATGGGAGTTAGGGTTTAGGTTTATCATGTATTTATAGACTAATATGTTACACCTTGGCCCCTCAACTCCTAAGTATTACTTTTTCTAGAACATTCTATCATAACTTGCACCTTAAGTTAACATTAAGTATTTCCTTTTTCTAGAACATTCTATCATAACTTGCACATTAAATTAACATGACAATAATATTATCACATAACACATAATCCTAACACATAAATATCACATCATTAGTGTTTTAGTGTGTTTCATTTATTCATCAATCGTTTGCGTTTCGGTGCAAATCCCGAAAGACTACTACACATGTAGTAAGTGTTAAGCGTCATTTAAACCCTAGTTTAAATGTAATGAAGTTTGCGTTATAGATTCAATAAATCTAAAGTTTGAATTGACGGAGTTGCGTTAACGGAGTTAACCTGAAATTGACGATTGTCACAAAAAAATATATTTTTCACCCACATGTTAATTCGATGTGTTAGTCAAACATATAAGACCCAACAATCTCCCCCTTAGAACGATGACATCGAATTTTCTCCCATGATTACTTCATAACCGGTTGTCTTTCATTTAAATTTTCCCCCTCACTTTAAGTGGCTTTGAACTTCAATGATCATCAAGTAACAAGTTCATCATAAAAGGAAATACACTCAATGTGATCATCAAATAATCTTCAGTTTTTCAATCCCGTTTGTGGTGTGGATGTTGAGACGGCAGAATGCATCTGATTACGTCATCATGATCCTCCACATCCTTGAAAAAAACCTTGGATTAATGATCTTGATCAACTTTACCTTAACTTGAGTCTTTTACTTGATTCGAAGCAACCAATTTGCAATGAAATTAAAAGAATTTTACTCCCCCAATTTCGTTGCAATTATCTTTAAAGAGTGTGACTTCAAATTAAGTGTGGGTGAAACAGTCTTGATCATCCTTATTAAGATTGAAGAATCTGAATTAACCAAATGAAAATATTCATTTGTTGGTTGACACTCAAAGTGGTTAAATCCTTAAGCTTGTTCAACACTAGTTCTTGTAAAGCTCTCGATGAAATCGTGAATTTTTGGTGAATTTTCTCAATTTTTGCTAAAAAAATCTTCAAAAATTACCAAAATACCCCTCGTTAACCCGGTACAGTCAACAGCTGATTGACCAGAAAAATCTCTTCAAAATAATCAATCATAATCGGGCAAACATCTTTCATTTAGAGCACATGGTTAAAAAGTCAACGGATAAACAAGTATACATTATTTTCTTCACATTGGCCTGTTTGACTTTAAAAGTCATCTCCATCAAATATCCAAAATTTTTTCCAACAAATTGAAATATTTCACAAACGCAAACTTGTATTCCATGAGCAAACATATTTCCCTTCACGAGCATGCTACACCATAGTCATGCTTGTGAGTAAGAAGTGTGTTCGAGAGTAAAAAGATATGCAGTGATTTGTCATGAAGGTTTTCTTTACGAGCACCAAGCATGCTCATGAGAAAAAAGTGTGGTCGTGTCACAAACTTGAGATTTCCCTTCACGAAAATGATTGCTTAGAATATTTTCAAGCAAGAGATATGCTCGAGACAAAGTGTGCTCGAAAATATATGCTCTAATAAATATAAGATGTGCACAAGAAAGGATTATATGCTCGGGGTAAAAACTTGACCTTTATCTGCAGACATAATACTCGTTTTAGCTTCGAAATGACCATAATACCTCTCTACCAGTGTGCATCAACATAAAAATTTCCAATCTGCCGCTTTTAAACAAACCTGTGCTAGCAATAGCAACATGTCCATTTTATCCCTAAAATATTCATATCAGAAGCTGCAAGTTTTGTTGTATGACTTTTAATAGCTGCAACAATTCCCAATACACCCTTGCAATATCGGTTCAAGAAATAAACTTTCTGCAGCAACAACTTTTTGTGCACAACTGTTAGAACACGTCAGCATTTGTTCGTTAACAAACAATAATTTCAACTTTTTAAAACTTGGTCTGCACATGAGTCCGTAATGCAGCAGCTACTCGTAACTATATGTTTAAATGTTCACGCAATAAACATCATAAAGAATCTGCCTGTGAAATAAATTGTAATGGTTCGTGACTATTTTGTTTATCAGCAAATTCTTTGTGGATTAACATTATGATCAACAGCAAACAGTCTGAGCATATAAAATCGGTGACATGATCAACAACAATCTCAACTCATATTTATGTTCGATATTCAACTATCTGTTTAATATTTATTAATTCATATAAGCAGTTACAGCAACAAATCGGTAATCGCAGCATTTGTACATAACCATATCAGCAACATTCTTCTCGTGATGAGAATTATGCAGCAACATACCAGAAACAAACAATCCAACAGCAATAGGTGTACCAGATTAACAATTATTCAGCAGCAACTAACCCATATATGCAACATTTGTTGGTGTGTTAAAGGTGTAAATACTCGAGAACCATCATGTGTTAAGGTTATCAAGTTCGAGAATAAGTATATCAGCAACTTATCAACAGCGGTAAGTAGTACATTTTGTTGAAAAAAACTTGTATCAGCTATAAAACATCTGCAGTCAGAATAGCAAACTAGCAGTTGTACATGCTACATCAACACTTAAAATTACTTTTCAGGCCATCCAGAAACATGTAACAGCAACGATTTTGAACATTCACTCGGGACTGGTATAGATCAGCAAAGTTGAACTCTTAAACATAGCTACTCATGAATGATAAACTGTTTAGCTGCAATTTCTCGAACAAAAATTGTATCTGTAGTAATCTCGAACACATATCATATCATTTCCTAAATGTTTGAGATTAATTTAACCAATCTATTCGAAACTTAATCTATCAACATCAACTAGACTCAAAGACATGGTTAGATACATTAACTTGTTTCATGAAAATCTGAATTAGCAACATCTCGAACCAGCAATCTCGAACAATTAAACCATTTTCCCCAATTTTGGACATATAAACCCTAATGTCTTAGATCTGAAACTAAACTCTAGATAAAAGAAATTTATCATTGAAATCTAATCAAATCATCATGAAATCAACATATTATTACCAATGTAACATCTATTTCATCAAACAAACAAATCTAGAACATCAAATATAAACGAGTTCGACCTAATACGAACCGAAAACTGTAGTTCTGGAGGAATTTGAACTTATAAACGAGAAATTGATGTTGAATCTCTGAACTAATCATCAACCCAAACATCAATTTATAGAAATCATATTCAAATCATCAAATTTCATCCAAATACTTGCAAAACCCATGAAAACTTCAACAAACTTCAAATTTAACATCCATGACGGATTCAAGAATGAATTGAATCAAATTCAGCGGTTTGTCTGAACGATTCGGTAACCCGTTCTTATACCAACTGACGTAACCGAGCCCTGGTGCGGAAGCGTGTCGAACGGTGATAAATGAGCTCGGATAGTGTATCGATCTACAACATGTATTCACTCTTGAAAGATCTAATTGACGGATGAGATGTATTGGGAGAGATCCTGATTCGAATAACAATAATCAATAAAAAGGATGAACAAATATATGTAGTCGAAACACAAACAAGATAGAAATCGTAGTAGGATATCATTAGTCGAATGATTCTCATAAAGATGAACCACTCATACATACATTCATACATACATAAGAAATATCATCCACCCCGGGAGAGCTCATCCTGAGGATGAGGAGGAGACACTCTCATTGGTATAAAACCCTAGATCTCAATCAATATACAATACACTCAATGCTTGACAAATGAATAAAAATATCTATTTATACTAGTCTAGCATGACTTGGTCTTCAAGCCATCCACCCTTGGTTGAGACCAAATAATATATTTTTCGTTGTGTCGGTCTAAAAAAAATTACCCAACATAATGTCTTTGGGGTTGGCGCCTTCTCACATGTCCCTTTGATTCAAAAATCTTCACTATCGTCTCTTTCTTCGTCATGTAGTTGACACCTTCCTTGGACAATATTTTTATCATCTCCATAGTTTCTATGTCCGTATGTTCTTCAGTTGGATATTTTGGTCTTCTAATAGTTTATCTTTTGGGACCAGACTATAGGGACATGATTCTTCTCTGTTCATCCTCAACATGATCAAAATACACCTTTTCTTTGTTAAACACAGACCTAAGTTTTCAAATACTGCAGCTGGCATACCCTTCTTCAGCATAGGTTGCCTTAAGCTGTTCGTCTTTTTCTTATCTTCCCATGTCTTCAGCTGAATTTTTAATTCAAATTCAATGGGTTCTTTCTTTACTTCAGTGATTGAGGAAGGAGTTTGAGTTGGTTTTTCATGCTTGTACTCATCTTAAAAATCTTTCCTGTATTTGGCCAGTTCTGACTCATATAAATCTTTCTTTTGTGAAGCAGTCAGCTTGTTTAATTCACCACTTACACCCCTAGCCTCCATAAATCTTTCAAGAATTTCTTCTTTATCCTCGGATAGGGTGGCCCTTTGCTCTTCAGCGATCCTTGCCCCAGCTCTATCAGCCTTGAATTTTCACTCTCTTTCTTCCATTTCTTTTTGTTTCAATTCCTTCATTCTTCTTTGTTTTATTTCATCAGCTGCAACTTTTCTTTCATATCTTGATTTTTGTGATATTCATTTGACTTTTCTTCAACCTCTCTCTTGCTCATAGAATCAACCGGTTCAAAATCATTTCCATGTTCCATTAAGAATCCACATTTTCCACCAAATATCTTGAAAACATTATCTTTACTCTTTAATTAATCTATTGCCCTCCTTTCAATCTTCTTCTTCTTCTTCTTCTTCTTCTGCTTCTTCTTCTTCTTCTTGGGCTTTGAGCGCTTTGCTAAGATCCCCCATGTCTTCATAGCTCATGAGCTTCAGTTTTCTTCGGTATACTTTCTATTTTCCAGATGAGAAATGTGTTAGTTCAATTATATCTTCTTTGTTCTCTCTTATTCTTCACTTATTCCTTTTCTTTTCAAACAAAATGTTAAGATCCTCTTCAGATAGTTCATTTAGTTCATCAAATCTAAAACCATAGCCCATTAGGCTGATAATTCTAGGATCTTCCCGTTTCAACTCTTACATCCTAGCTTTGATATTCTCAACATGCACATTAGACAAATGGATTTGAGGTGAAGCTAGTCCATCCTCTTTCTCTTAAAATTCTTCCCCTTCCTCATCATTCTCCAAATCTGAAATGTCCTTCAATGCCCCTATTTGTGGTTCATTGGATTCCATGTTCACATTTTGCTCATATTCTCCAGGCTTCACAGTTTCCAAAGGGATAGCATGGTAGGTTCTTTAGATGATTGTTTAGTCTTATTCTCCTTATCCCCTTACTTTTTCTCATTCACAGCTCTTTTCTTCCTTTTGGGCATTAATTCTTCTGGTATATTATCTCCAAACCTCTTCTCTCCTCACAAACTTAACAAGGTTTATTGGCCATTCCCTTACAGTTGATTTGATTTCATGTACTAGGCTTTCAATTTCCTTATCATTTTCTTTCTTTATCATCTCATCTTGGATCCATTTGGCATCATAATCTGTCACCAACTGTTTATCATTATTTTCAGTGGAGGGTTCAGCAGTTGGTACAGTTTGTTGAATTTTTTCATATTTGAACTTGCATACTAAATGGCTAGAGCATTATCAACTTCTTCAGCCTATTGTAGTTTTAATAATCCTTAAATCACTTCTTTTTCAACCTTCCCCATTTTCTTCTTCAACTCAATTTGTTCCATTATGATAGATGTTATTCACTCTCCTTCTCTATAGCATGTAATGAAGAATATCTCTTTAAAACCATTCATTCACAATTTTGTCATCTAATTTCTTTCCCTTTCAAGCAGATTCATCAATAAAGAGAACATCATCATTAGACTCATCTAATTTTCATTTAAGGGGCTGAAGTTGGCTTTCATGTTCAACTATTCCCTTACCTTTCTCTCTTCTCCATTCTTCCTCCTCATCCAGGAGCTTAGATGGTCCACTCTTCCTGATCACCGTAGGTGGCACTTCATCTATCTCCTTAAACAGTTCCTCCAACTCTTCATCTATTACCTCCTTTTTTTTTCACCATTTTAGAATTGATTTCACCATAATCAGCATTCGGTTCCTTAGTCTTATCAAATATAAAGATAGTTTGACCAGAAATACCAGCTTCTTCAGTATTATCATCCAATACAGTTGTTTTATCACTTTCAACATCAGTCAGAGTCTCATGACAAACAACATCATCATCAACAGTCTCAGCAGTCTCCCTTTAATCAACCTTCTCAGCATTCACAATCACATTGTTAGGATGAGAAAATGAACATAGGGAATATTGGAATCTTCTCAACCTCCCTGAAAACTGCTAAGTATTGACATCAGGCACACTTGGACATCCGATCAAGCTTTTACATAAGCTTAGCAAGGTATTTTGCCTTTCGGGGAGTGTTATCTTCTTGAAGTATTCGTAGTGATAATTCGAGTAGGGTTCACTTCATCTAGCAAGGTGTTCTTCAGGTCAGGCACAGTTTGCTTACTAGCAAGCTCTTGACTAAACCACGCTAATAAAGCCAAGTAATTTGAAAGATCTAGGAGGTTTTATTAATAAACAATAGTCCGAGCATGCTTTGGGAAAGTTATTCAAGAAATATTTTAAGGACTTTCTCTAGCAAGGTTCAACTCCGAGCAAGCTACAGTGCTACCAGCACAAGTCAAACAGTGCTACAAGCACACTTTGGTTTGTTTAATAAGGTATTATATAACAAAGAGTTGAAGGGATTCATGAAGAATAGTTTCGTAGGATCATACCAAGCAAAGTTTGCTATGATCAGGAATATTGAAGTATCCTAGGTGAGTATTTTTTAAGGAAAATACTCCAAATAAAGGCTACCAGGAGAACTGTTCCCAAGCACACTTCAAGGTTACCAGGGTTACTCGAAGAGGATAAAAGACACAAAGTCTACCCGAACCCTAATGATTTCCTTTTTGTAATCAACTTACTATTTATGGAAATATTTTGAGTGAATCTGTGTGTGCGTGTGTGTCTTTATTGTGTCCTTCAAGCAACAACCAATGTATTATTGATTCTTCCTTTAGCACACTATTATCCTTCTCCAATCTAGCCGCGTCGTTAACCTTCTTGTCAACACTATTAGTGTAAGTTACGAAAAAGATGGATTGAGCGATCAATCGGGACCGACAAGTGGCATCAGAGCTTCGCTTGACTACCATGGTGAAGAATATGTTGTCCATTATTGATTGAATATGTTTGATTTGAAGAAGAAGGGTGACGTCAGTTGAGCACTATTCCATTGGAGAGTGACCTCAGCGGCTCTGCTCTTCTTTACTCAGATCTGCCTTGTTTTACGGCTTTAAAATTTCCTTTTCCCTAGATTTTATTTATTTTTATTCTTAATCTTGCTTTATTCGAACCAGATTCACCAGATCTGAGAACCTTACCTTAGATCTGATAATTTTAATGAAAAGTCATTGTGTTTGTTTTAAAATATTTTACAAAATTTATGGTTACGAGGAGCAGGAGGTCTCCACTAACAAAATTCCTAGGCTTTATGGATAGGAAAACTATGTTAAGTGGAAAGTTTTGTTTGAGGCTGCGGTGTGTTATAATGACGTAGACATGTGGAATTCCATTAAGAATGAACCATATGTACCTGACACAGGAGCAAATGCAAACCAAGCCGTTGGTGATAGGATGATGAAAGTGGATGATCGAGCTCTTGCTGTGATCAAATTGGGTTTGTCTTGAGAAATTCTTACCAAGGTTGCACATCATACCACTGCCAAGGCTATGTATGATGCAATTCTTGAAATGTTTGAAGGGAATTCTAAGTTGAAGAAAATTAAAAAGCAATACACAAGCAACAGCTTGAAATATTCAAATATAAAGAAGGTTAATGGCTGAAATCAATTCTTGAAAGATATTTGGCCATTGTGAATGAACTCAGAACAACAGACTATGTGATGACTAATTCTGATTTAAACACAAAGTTGTTGTCATCATTTCCAAAAGAATGGTATACAGCAAGCAAGTTCATCATTCATAAATTGAATTTTGAACAGCTCAAGCTTGTTGATGTGATCTGTTTCCTCCAAGCTGCTGAAATAGAAATGATAAAGAATGCGACGATAAAGGATGAAAGACCATGTTTCCAAGTGACAAATACAAATGCACTCATTGCTCCTATTGGAAGCTTAACCACCAAAAACCAACAACAAATACCTATCATTGAAGACCCTACTGAACTTGGTAGTGATGCACCAAAGGCATTTGTTGGTGGTAGTTCAATTAACCAAGGAAGCCAATCAAGGTTCAATGTCCAAGTGATTGATGATAATGATTCAGCCTTCATGGCTACTGGACATTTGCCTTATGCTGGAGGAAATGGTGGTCAAGGAAGTGAAACCCAAGCATTGTTTTCTATGTTCATAGACTCCTATAATGCTTTTGTGGCAAAGAATATGGTTCACACTAGCATTTTTCAAGATGATTTAAAACAGATTGATGCAGATGATCTTGAAGATATGGACTTGAAATGGTAAGCAGCAATGCCAGCTCTTAGAAGCAAAAGGCTATATAATAGGACTGGTAGATCTCTTCTATCAGAGCCTATTGAAAGAATTGGGATTGATAAGTCAAAAGCCATTTGTTATAACTGCCAACAGCCTGGGCACTTTGCTAGAGAGTGTAATCAGCCAAGAAATTTTCATCGGAATCAATATCAAAACCAACAACCAAGAAATCAGAACCAATATCACCAGAACCAACCAAGAAACACCAATTACAACTTCAACAACAACCCCAACTTTAACAACAACTACCAGCAACCTCAAATGACCAATCAGCAGGAAGTACCTCAGAACCAAAACTACCAGAGAAACACTAAGCAAAACCCTTCAAATGTTCCAAACAACAACAGAAACAACCAAAACCAGCCCAGAAACCAAGAGAATATAGCACTTGCTGCTCAAAACGAAGGTGGTTTTGATTGGAGTGATCATGCAGAAGATAAACCACGGACAATGTTGCTTTCATGGCAAAAATTGAAAATGAAGCTGGATCTTCTTCTTCTCTAGTACATCCAAACTCCACAACTAAATTACTTGAAACAATTGATGCATTGAATGTGAAAGTAGGCAAGTTGTTGAGTTAATGCTTTAGAAAACAGGGCATGATAAATGTCTATCAAGCTAGTGATGTGAATTATGAAGAAAAGATCAAAAGCCTTGAAGAATATTGCATGAATAGCTACAGGACTCAGTCAAGGTATGTGACTGAGATTGAAGGACTAAAGAAAATGGTTATTGAATAAAAGGTGAGAAATACCACACTACAAGTTGAAGTTGAGTTTCTGAAAAATCTTGTATCCACTGGAAACATTTGTGATATTTTGAACAAAGTTTAAGAAGAACACAAATACAAAGTTGTTTCTCCACCTTTCAATAGTAGCTATTCTCTTAAAGTTGATAAAGAGAAAAGGGAGACTTATCTCAATCAATTCATAGATGTGTTCAAAGACAAGGAAGATTTCATTGAACATTATGAAAAAGTAACTGTTGATTAACAAGGAAAATTTGTTTTGAAAGAAGATGAGAAAGATGAAAAGTCAATTGGTGTGCTAGTTTTTGAAGATGACTTCAATGAAAATGATTTGGACAAAGATGATTTTAGTAACTCCAGTGATCAAGATTCAAATGAAGAAATCCAAGCTGCAGAAAGAAACAGAAAATTAAAGAAGCCTGACTCAATTGATCAACTTCCATTATTGCCACCTACTACACCAAAAAATGAAGAGATTAAATGAGAAGATGAGAAAAGAACATGTGTCCTTTGACATATGTGAAGGGTATACAAGAACAAAGGTGGCTTACAATACTCTAAGGCCACCAAGCAGAGATGTATTTTGAAAAATCAAGAAAAAAAAACAAGAAGAAACCTAAAGAACCGTTAGAAAGTTATCAGTTTATTCCAGTATACCTTGTCTTCTCAAGTCAAGAATTATTTGACATTGGAGAGGTTGAATCTATGGAAGAATATGAGAAAAGACAATCAAGACATAAGGGAAACTTGAATGAAGAACCTATGAACTTACAGAAAATAATCTTTGTGAAAAGCAAGATAGAAAGAAATGACATAAAAATTGAAGAATTAGTGCCTTTCTCAATTGATTTTGATGGTCTCAAGACAACGAACACACATGGAATTGAACCATCGAGACCAAGTGAGAGATTCAAAAAGGGAAATTCATGAAAGTTTCAAAGGAAAAGTGTAGTGTAAAAAGTGTGATGAATATGGTCACCACACAGATTCTTGTCATGAGAGGCTCACTTTTAAACCATTCCATGTTCTTAATGAAATAAAATTTGGTCAAGATTTTGTGCTCTACAAACAGAAGTATGATGAGTATTTGGGAAAAGGAAAGGTGTGTGAATAGGTGAAAGAGAACAAGGTTGAATTGAAGGTTGTTGAAAGGTGTGGGAAGGGTGTTGTAAAACCAAAGGGAGTGTCACTGATCAAGTCAAAAGAAACAATATACCAATCAAAAATGAAACCCCTGTGAAATGAATATTACAACCATTGAGAATAGTTCCCAATCAAGACTCAAGATCAGTTAAATCTGATGATTCTCAAAATTCACCAAACAATGGTAATAAAGGAACGAGGAATACTTTCTCAAGAAAGAAACCAAAAGACTTAAATGGTGATGAGATGCTTCTAATGAAAAATGGGTTTGAGCCTCATTGATTTCTATGGAAACCAAGAGGTTAAGTTCAAGAAGCAAAGAAATTTGACATGAGAGATTTTACTTCTGAAAAATATTATGTGGTGCAAGAATGCAAAAGCATAATTCCTTATGTGAAGATTCCAAGCCTAACTGATAGTGGCTATGAAACTGATGATTCTGATACTTGTGAAATTATTTATGAAGACTCCAAGCCTGTTCCTATCACATCCAATGCAACTATTGTTATTGAAACTGATGATTTACAAATTGATTCAGCTTGCTCTTCACCATCCAACTAATCTTTCTCTTTGATTTGTGTAGGAACAGTCCACTCCACTGAATGAAGTATGGTACACGGATAGTAGGTGTTCTAGGCACATGACTTGCGACAAAAGGTCACTTGTTAATTATGAAGAGAAATTTGAGGGTCCAGTAGCTTTTGGTAATGATGCGAATGGTTGAAAAATTGTTGGAAAAGGGATTCTAACCAATGGCAAGGTGTTATTTGACAATGTTTTCAATGTAGAAAGATTACATTATAACCTCTTAAGCATATCCCAAATGTGTGATAAGGGTTATAAGGTGGGATTTGATGATTCACACTGTTTCATCCTCTGTCACACCCTCAAATCCACTAACGGAGTTTTACCGTCAGAGGGTGTGAACTGGCAGGATCGGAATCATCAGTTATAATCAAACCATAAAATAAAGTTTCAAAACCATGAAAACGTTTACGAGTAATTAAATGCGGAAGCGTAAAAACCTTTAACCAAAAGTTGCGTCACGCAGGACGACTTAAAACCAATGATAACTGTTAAAAAACAAGTTTGCATAACAAAAGCGTTTTCAATCAATGCATGTTCCTAAACCGCGTGCCCGCCTCGGCTACCTGAGAATAACATACTAAAAGTGTCAACACAAGGTTGGTGAGTTCACAAGTTATATAAAATAAATCGTTTAGCGTTTGCGTTCAGCGTTTTATGTTAAGCGTTTTGCGTAACCACGTTACGGCGTTTTGCGTTAAGCGTTTTGCGTAACCACGTTACGGCGTTTTGCGTTACCAGATAGTGTTATGTCAAATTATATATCGATAGGTAGCTAATCTATACAACAAGTATTACTAGGTGTTCGACACCAAAGCTGACTCGTTTAGTAAGTGCCTTGTCACCAGGTCCTCCAGACCATGGTACGTGTTAGCCAAAATTACACCCGCTCGACCTCCAGTCGAGTTTAGCGTTGGATGGGGTTTGTCAAACCCAGTAGTACTACTCAACAGTGACTCGCTAATCTAAATATTAACCGGTTCGATGTGTAGGACTTCAAATATTTCGTTTGCCACTTAGCCGTTACAAGTGATATATAATTTATAACAAAATCTTAAATGCGTTGTGGAGTATGTTATCTCCCCCAAGTGAAAAGCGTTTGAAAACAGTTTAAAGAGGGGAAAGTGAAACTCACTGTTTGCGAAGAATTTCCCAAAATAATCACCAATATGCGCGTCACCGAAAAACTCTCTCTAACGTTCTAAAACAACAAAGAGATTTTTCTAAGTATCGGAATATTATCGAGTCTCTAGACCCGGCACATAATACCTATGCACATAACATGGAGATTTTTCTAAGTGGCAATGTCGGCTTTCATGTTCGGCCACCAGTAAAGTGCCTTTAAATCATGATACATTTTATCTGAGCCAGGGTGGATAGAATATCGGGACTTGTGTGCTTCGTCCATCACCAGAGTTCTCAACTCTCCGTACCGTGGAACCCAAATCCGGTTCTCAACCCAAATCGGGACTTGTGTGTTTCTTGTTCATGCCCCGCATGAGTTCTGATGGAAGATTATCATCTTTCAAAGCTTCAAGTTGAGCATCGAGAATCTGATCGGGTAAGTTGGCATGAATCGTGAGTTGCAATGCTCTCACCCGTCTGTGTTTATCTGTTTCTTTTCTGCTGAGGGCGTCGGCCACTACATTGGCCTTGCCAGGGTGGTACTTGATTGAACAATCATAATCTTTGAGCAGCTCGACCCAACGACGCTGTCGCATGTTCAGCTCCCTCTGATCGTAGATATGTTGGAGACTCTTGTGGTCGGTGTAAATGGTAAACTTGGTACCGTACAAGTAATGCCTCCATATCTTAAGAGCAAACACCACAGCTCCGAGTTCCAAATCGTGGGTCGGGTAGTTCTTCTCGTGAACCCGTAGTTGTCGAGAGGCGTAGGCTATAACCTTCTCGAGTTGCATCAGCACACAACCGAGACCTTGTATAGATGCGTCACAGTGTACCTCAAAATTTTCCGTTCCCTCGGGGAGGGCTAAAATAGGGGCACTACAAAGCTTGGTTTTCAACAGTTGAAAAGCGGATTCTTGCGCGTCACCCCAATTGTACTTAGTGCCCTTGTGAGTCAAAGCGGTGAGGGGTTGAGCAATCTTTGAAAATCCCTCGATGAAACGCCGGTAGTAGCCGTCCAGTCCTAGGAATTGTCGCACCTCAGTCGGAGTCTTAGGTGCTTCCCAGTTTTTGATGGCCTCTACCTTACCGGGATCGACATGGATACCATTCTCGTTGATCACATGTCCTAAAAAGTGAACCTCGCGAAGCCAAAATTCACATTTCGAGAGTTTAGCATACAGTTGTTCCTTCTTCAATAGTTCCAGAATTACCCTTAAGTGCTCTTCGTGGTCAGTCTAGTTCTTGGAGTAGACGAGAATATCATCTATGAAAACAATCACAAACTTGTCGAGGTACGCCTTGCATACTCGATTCATGATATCCATAAATACGGCTGGTGCGTTGGTTAGGCCAAAAGGCATAACCGAAAACTCGTAGTGACCATACCGTGTTCTGAAAGCCGTCTTTGAAATATCTTCCTCGCGCACTCTCAGCTGATGGTAGATCGCAGATCGATCTTCGAGTAGTAACTCGATCCTTGAAGCTGGTCAAACAAATCATCAATTCGGGGTAAAGGATAATGGTTCTTGACCGTCACCTTGTTCAACTCCCGGTAGTCGATGCACATTCGGAAAGTCCCGTCTTTCTTTCGGACAAACAAGACAGGGGCTCCCCACGGCGATGAGCTAGGTCGGATAAAACCCTTATCCAACAAATCTTGCAACTGAGTGGACAACTCCTGAAGTTCCGCCGGTGCGAGCCGATACGGGGCTCGTGCTATGGGTGCTGCACCGGGTGTCAACTCGATTTGGAATTCGACTTGACGAATATGAGGGAGTCCGGGCAAGTCCTCCGGGAAAACTTTCGGGAAGTCTCGCACCACAGGTATATCTTCAATTCGTTTCTCCTCGCAGGTTTCTCAACAATCTGCGCCAAAATTGCCGGATGACCCTTTCGTAGATACTTTTGCGCCTTCATAAGGGTAATGACGCTGGTGGTCATGCTGCTTCTCTCGCCTCGGACCGAAATGATCTCCCCGGAAGGGGTGGTAATATGGACTATCTTATCGTGGCATATAATCTCCGCTCGGTTCTCGGATAACCAGTCCATGCCGACAACGACATCGAAACTACTAAGCGTAAAAGGAATAAGGTCGATATCAAATATATGACCTGATAGTTTTAACCTACATCCCGCAAGTACATGAGTCGTTACTATGGTCTTACCGTCAGCTAATTCAACAGGAAACTTAGCATCTACCGGAATTGGAGTTACGTCTAAGAGTTGACTAAAGGCTTTCGACACAAAACTCCTATCAGCTCCAGTGTCAAACAATACAGAAGCAAAACAATCGTTTACAGGGAACTTACCAGTCACCACGTGCGGATCATTGCGGGTTTGACCAGACCCAATCACAAACGCTCTTCCCTTGCCATTGCTTCCACCACTACTGCCACTTCCATTACCTTCATTGTTGTCATTTTGTTTCAGCTTGGGGCAATGTTTTCTGAAATGACCTTCCTGCCCACATTCAAAACATCCCTTCGTCATCATAGGTGGCTTAGGAACACCCTTTGCCGCAAGGTCTCCTCTACATTCTTTCGCTTGGTGACCCATCTTTCGGCATCTCTGACACTTGGCACGGTCACACTGGCCCACATGATGATAGTTGCACCTGTTGCACTTTGGATATTTCCCAGCATATCCACTCGAAACCTGCCTGCTACCATTGTTGTTGTTGTTGTTGTCGTTACTCGGGTTGTCACGGGCTTTAACGGTCGAACCCCTAGGTGGTAACGCACCTTGGGTCACAGCCTGATCCGTCAGTTTGTGAGCTAAACGGATCGCTTGTTGGATCGTGGCTGGCCTGGAAGACGTCACCATGCCCTGAATCTGCGGTGCTAATCCATCAATGTACATTTCTATCCTCTTGCTCGGCGGATCCACCATCCGCGGACACATCACAGCCAACTCGTGCGAACGAGTAGTGTAGGCTTCAATTTCGAACCCACCATCTTCAGTGACCAAAATTCCGACTCCAACTTTGAAATCTCTTCTCTCAGACAGTACTCCTCTCGCATCATTCTTTTGAACTCCTCCTAGTTCATCGCGTTAGCCAGTTCCAATCCAAGGATCTACACATTTGTACATCGTCTGTGGACACCTCCGAGTGTGCCTCTGGCTCAGCCGGTTCTTCCTCCGGTTCCTCCTCGGGATCTTCCTCGGGATCTTCCTCAGGCTCCTCTTCGGGGTCTTCTTCAGGTTCCACTTCAGGCTCTGCCCCAGGCTCGGCCTCAGGCTCTGCCTCAGGTTCGGCTGCGTTCTGAGCAAGTTGCATTGGTAAGACATCGCAACGCTCTAGAGCTATCTCGGTTCGAGTCCTTGCTTCTTGGAGTTGCTCTTTCAAGTCTATCATCTCAGCTTGCATCTTCATCATAACCTTCATCTGTTGATCGCTAGTCTCTTGCATTTCTTTCATTGCCGCTGCCATGCGGGCAATCTCCTCCTTAGTCTCGGTTCCGTCTTTTAACATTCTGGAAACGTTCTCCCTCGTATAGCGCATGTAACCCACGTCACGCTCCAAGCATGAAACAACAGCTGCGAGAACTCTCTCTACAGGTTCGGTTATGGGTGGTAGGGTGTTGGGATAAGCAGGGTGGTTCGGGTGAGGTAACGGGGGAACTTGTTCGCGATAGACCATACGTCTGATCATGTTAGGGTACCAATCCCAGCTAACGTCGTTTTCGTAAATGCCTCCGGATAGGCGTTACCTCTTCGGTGCGGGAGTTTCGAGTTCCGGGACTACTCGGGGTGGTGAGGCGGTAGGTAACTGCGGTTCCTTCCCGTGAGCATGCGTCATCGAATCGGATGATGATGAGGGTGGCGTCGACATTCCTACAGGTAAGCCCTGTATGCGCGCGCGTATGAGTGAAAGAGGTAAAGAGATAAGATTACAAGACTACACAAACCTATGCAGTGCGTATCATTATAACTAATGGGTCGTCGCGGTTATAGTCTAGTATGCATGCAGCTTCTAGTTCGCTATAACCAATGGCTCTGATACCAATCTGTCACACCCTCAAAATCCACTAACGGAGTTTTACCATCAGAGGGTGTGAACTGGCAGGATCGGAATCATCAGTTATAATCAAACCATAAAATAAAGTTTCAAAACCATGAAAACGTTTACGAGTAATTAAATGCTGAAGCGTAAAAACCTTTAACCAAAAGTTGCGTCACGCAGGACGACTTAAAACCAATGATAACTGTTAAAAAACAAGTTTGCATAACAAAAGCGTTTTCAATCAATGCATGTTCCTAAACCGCACGCCCGCCTCGGCTACCTGAGAATAACATACTAAAAGTGTCAACACAAGGTTGGTGAGTTCACAAGTTATATAAAATAAATCGTTTAGCGTTTGCGTTTAGCGTTTTATGTTAAGCGTTTTGCGTAACCACGTTACGGCGTTTTGCGTTAAGCGTTTTGCGTAACCACGTTACGGCGTTTTGCGTTACCAGATAGTGTTATGTCAAATTATATATCGATATGTAGTTAATCTATACAACAAGTATTACTAAGTGTTCGACACCGAAGCTGACTCGTTTAGTAAGTGCCTTGTCACCAGGTCCTCCAGACCATGGTACGTGTTAGCCAAAATTACACCCGCTCGACCTCCAGTCGAGTTTAGCGTTGGGTGGGGTTTGTCAAACCCAGTAGTACTACTCAACAGTGACTCGCTATTCTAAATATTAACCGGTTCGATGTGTAGGACTTCAAATATTTCGTTTGCCACTTAGCCTTTACAAGTGATATATAATTTATAACAAAATCTTAAATGCGTTGTGGAGTATGTTATCTCCCCCAAGTGAAAAGCGTTTGAAAACAGTTTAAAGAGGGGAAAGTGAAACTCACTGTTTGCGAAGAATTTCCCAAAATAATCACCAAGATGCGCGTCACCGAAAAACTCTCTCTAACGTTCTAAAACAACAAAGAGATTTTTCTAAGTGTCGGAATATTATCGAGTCTCTAGACCCGGCACATAATACCTATGCACATAACATGTTTCGTGTTTCGTTCGTGAATCGTGTGTGACTTTAACAAGTGTTTTTGTGACACATCACATGTGTAAGCAACCATATACGTGTCATGTATTCATAATGTACATTACTAGCAATTTTTCCCGTAAGGGCATTTTGGTCAACCCATAACAATTAACTAGCCATTATTCCCCATAAGGGCAATTTGGTCAAATTATGGCAATCACTTAGCAATTATTCCCCGCAAGGGTATTTTGGTCAAAACATAGCAATTATATAACAAGTATCACGTTTCATGCATTTTTACACAACTCAGCAGCTAGTTTCACCGAGACAGAAATCCTACTAGAAAGATTGTACTGTTTCACCGATCATAGCATCTCAATTAATTTACCAAAAATCATCACAGAAGCACATATGTCTTAGGTTTCCAGAACATATTTTATTACATTTTTATTCCTCATAGTTTTCTCACAATCATCAAATAATTACAGCAAACTCATAACAGTCAGATTCATGCACAACAGAATGTTATTTGCAATTCCCGTTAAATGAAAAATCCAATAAATGCAAGACCACTTGGGTTTGGTTCCTAACTCACTGAGTCAACTTCTAGAAGTGGAACCAACCCAATTGGTCTCGTAGTTCATGAGATATAATATTTACAACATAACCTAACAGCAGGTCTAACAGCTCAGCTTTGCACAACGTTTTTGTAAAATCATAAAAGTTAACTTCTACTTGTCCAAAAATTACAAAGTTATACCTTAGAGAAACTAGACTCAACCTAGTTTACTGCAGTACCCACAATCTCAACCAACTTTCAGGTTTACACTTCGTTACAGTCACTTAAACATCGTATACACATTCTGTCCAGAATCTGTTTGCATCCAAACTCCATATATTAACAACCTATGAACTATCATGATTCATGTGATCCTCTAGACTCCATAAACACCATTTATACACATCAATTACATATTACATACTTGATTAGGGTTTGTGTTTGAACTCAAATCAAAGACACAACAATCAACATGCAACAAGATTCAATCTACTTATCAAATCATCATTCAATCAACCACAATCATGTTAGCTATCCACATACACAAAATCGGCAGGTCTAGGGTTTGTGGTTAACCCAACAAACATCAAAATTAAGCTACAAGAATGTAAAGGATGATCAATTATACCTTCCTAGCACCTAGTTCTTGGATTAAACACTTGATTTCTTGATGTATGTGTGTGTGGAAGTCGACGGCAGCAAGGAGCAAAGGGGAGGGGGGGGGGGCCGATCGGGTTGGGATTAATAATAATAATAGTTACGGTTTAATTTTTAAGTTTATATTTATAGACACACAAGTTACACTCAAGTCCCTCTACTTTCAAGTGTTGTTTTTCTAACTTAACTAACTTAGTTCTTGTTTCTTGTTTAGCATTACACACAATATAATCAAGTAACACATATGTTAACACATAATTATCACATAATTATTATGTTGACGTTTTTCGTTTATTCCTCAATCGTTTGCGTCAACTTGTTTGCGTTTCGGTGCAAATCCCGAAAGACTACACATGTAGTAAGTGTTAAGCGTCATTTAAACCCTAGTTTAAAGGTAATGAAGTGTGCGTTATAGATTCAATGATCTTTATTTTGAATTGACGGAGTTGAGTTAACGGAGTTAACCTGAAATTGACGATTGTCAAATCCTCAAACCTGAATTTTTAATTACACCTAACATGATCATGATAATGGCTCCAAGGATTGGCAATCTATATGAAATGAACATGAAAGAAGCTGTTTCCTGAGGATGTACCTGTTTTGTTTCTATAGCCACTGAAAATGAAACAAAATTGTGGCATAGAAAATTGTGTCATGTAAACCTTAAGAACATGAACAGATTGGTCAAGGATTAGCATGTAATTGGCCTACCCACAAGAGAGTTCAAATTAGATGACAATTGTATCTCATGTCAGAAGGGCAAGCAACATAAGTCTTCACACAAGACGAAACTTATTAACACAATTGATCAAGTGTTTCACATGCTTCACATGGTTCTTTTTGGTCCTTTGAGTGTTCCAAGTATAGGCAAAAAGAGATATTGTCTTGTGATAATCGATGATTTCTCGAGATACACTTGGGTCTACTTCCTAAGTACAAAAGATGAGGCTGCTGACTTGATTAAGTGATGTGTGACTAGGGTTGAGAATCAATAAGATGCAAGGGTGAAGATCATGAGAAGAGACAATGGTACTGAGTTCAAAAATGGAGTAATGGAAGAGTTCTTCATTACTAAAGGAATCTTACAACAATTCTTTGCTCCTAGAACTCCTAAACAAAATGGTGTTTCAAAAAGAAGGAACAGAACACTCAAAGAAGCTTCAAGAACCATGCTGGCAGATGCTTTCTACCGGTTACTTTTTGGGAAGAGGCAATCAATACAGCCTTCTATGTTCAGAACAGAGTACTTCTCAACAAAAGTCAAGACAAGACCTCATATGAGATTTTGTTTAAAAGAAAGCCCTACATCAAGTTTCACAAGCCATTTGGATGCAAATGTTCACTTTTGAACACCAAGGATTACTTAAAAAAGTTTCAAGCTAAATCCTTGGATTGCTTCTTTGTTGGTTACTCAACACACTCAAAAGCTTACAGAGTATGTGTAAACGATCATTTGAGTGTGATTGAATCATCTGATATTGTTTTCAATGAAAATCAATTCAATACAGTTGATGGTCCTGCATGGTTGTTTAATCTTGAAAAGTTAAAAAGTCTTTCAAGATTTATCCTGAGGACTTTGATGAAACTTTGTATAAGGCAAGTGTGGTTGTAGGGGAAACTTCAAAGACACTTGATTTGGACAAGTTATGGTCAAAGGTTGCTGAAAAAAGACCTGAATACAATTTCATAAAGCATACTACAACTGTTGAAAATGAACAAGCTCTAGTTCAAGTTCAAGAACATCTTCAAGATCAAGTAAATCAAGACAACCAAGAAAATCAAGATGATCATGTTTTGAATGAAGTAGATCCTAACAATCAAGGTGAAACTGAAGAAGCAAGAATAAATGAAAGATTTGAGGACTTGCTTCAAAATCTGAATTTTGAAAACAATGGTGCATCTACCTCTCAACAAAACAATGAAGAAGCACCAGAGTTTCATGATGCAACAACTGATTTGATCATTGATGAACCTGATCTCAATAATTCAAATCTTGATTCTACTATTTCCACATATGTGATTGTTCAATCCTCTTATGTTGAAAAGAATCATCCTCCTGAAAATATCATAGGAAATATTTATGAAAAAGTAACAAGAAGTGCATCTAAATCTGCAAACATTTGTTTGTAATCCTGATTTCTATCCCAAACAGAACCTAAGAACATTGTTCAAGAATTAAAGGACAACAGCTGGGTAGAGGCTTTGCGCGAGGAGTTGGCTTAGTTCAGAGATATTCAAGTAAGGGAACTTGTAGACAAGCCATGAAACAGATATGCCATTGGAACCAAATGGGTTTTCAGGAACAAAAGGAATGAGAGAGGGATTGTAATTAAGAATAAAGCAAGACTTGTTTCTTTGGGATGCCTACAAGAAGAAGGGAATAACTTTGAGGAAGTATTTGCACCAGTTTCAAGATTTGAAGCAATAAGAATTTTCCTTGCTTATGCTGTCTCAAAGAATATAAGGGTATTCCAACTTGATGTCAAATCTGCATTTCTAAATCGAAATATAGAAGAGGAGGTGTATGTAACTCAACCACCAGGATTTGAGGACCCTCATTATCATAACAAAGTCTATAAGTTAAATAAAGCTTTGTATGGACTTCATTAAGCTCCAAGAGCTTGGTATGGACTTCTTAATCTCCCAACCGTCCTCTAGCCACCACAAAAGATTTTTCTATCTCTTCTTCTTGCTGACTTCCGTTCGGAACTATGGCAAAAGTTAGGGTCCTTTTATTTATTTTACTTAATATAATATGCATGTAAGGCTTGTAACTTGTGTGCTTGGGTCGGGCCTTGAGTTGTAGTATTAAAACTTGATCAAATAAGCCCCTAGAGTTTCCAAACCTTACTCTTTTTTCTTTAAAACACAAGACATACAAGTAATCAATCCAACTTTGTAAAATTAATCAAAAAAATCCAAAACTCTTAATAATTAAACTAATAAGCAGTTAAAACATGATAAAACAATACGTAAAGTAAGTGTGTTTTACAACACATTAAACATCCCCACACTTAAGTCTTTTTTGTCCCTGAAAAAGTAATCTACACAGGATCATAACCAAGTGAAAAACAACAAACTATCTGATTATTATCATTTTCAAAGCACAAGAAACAGCCTGACATATTGACCGTGATTGCCGATATTGTTGTCCACTTAAACCCAGCCACCAGCCAATCAAGCACCCCTTTTGCATTAAAACATTTTATGTCCAAAAATTAAGGCTACACATACTCCATCTCAGACAAAGAGAGCTAGAAGACTAGAGTCGAAGCAAACTGGTTCGACAAATCACCATAAGCCAAGGACTTGTTGATGGTATTAATTAGATGCACTCGATGTAATTTGGATGGATAAATGGTCATGTGGAGGTCGTACGAGCTATTCCTAAATATTATTGGTATTTGTCCTATAAATTCCTAATTTGATATTTGTCCTATCCTCAGAGTCACTATCCCCAAGGTAACATGTAAACTCTAAGTCCCGTTTAGTATGTACATCTTTGACCTCTTTTTCTAACTTTAAACAATGCTTCTTTGGCATTTTACAATACATAACAAACTTCAGAAGCATTTTGCTTTTCTTGAATAACATTGGATAATACAATACATAACAATGTTTCAAAACATACTTTTTTTTCCAATCTTTTATATCACCCTAAAATATATAACTATTTCTAATCTCGTAAAAATATGGACATGTGGTGGTGAGCTGGTTGGAGTGCATTTAATTCTTACCATCTCAAAGTTTTCAGATTATAGTAATCCTCACTAAACATCGAAATTCAATTTCACCGTTTTTAAATTATTATATATATAAAAACATGCTAAAGAGGACTATCAAAGCTAGTTGGTCCTACCGACACATTCCAAATCAGATATGCAAACCATCCCTTCTTTTATTATTATTATATATTCCAAAAATTCTGAGATTTCGTTAGCACATTGGTAATAATATCATTTCCTGCTTAACGTAAAACAAAAACAATTTTCATGAGACATTTTATTAGTATTTATTTTTTTTCTACAACTAAGTAAAATAAATTCTCATCCCTACACTTAGAACAAAATCGTCCTCGATGAGAACAAGGAAAAGAAATAAAATAAAATTTAAAATAAAAATTGGAAAAACTAAAACAGAGAACGGGTTACTCCCCTGGTTTATATGCAGATTCTTCATCTGCTATGTATGAATTGAACGACCGTATATCATTTCATTCGCGATCGCAACCTCAGGAGAGCCAGTTCCAAAACGCCATCAGAGCTACCATGCGCATAATTATACCTGCAATAACTCAAACTCGCTCACATGTAGCGGCATACAAAACAGAAAACAAAAACATAAGAAATAAACATATTTTTGTGTTTTTGTATTTTTTAATTTTTTTTTGTGTTTTTATGTTTTTATAAATAACAAAAATATAACAAATAAAAACAGATAATAAAGAAAATCATAATACAAACTCTACAACGCGGGCTGTCTCCCGAATGATGCATCCAACACGTCTACGCCTCGGTGAATGAGTCAAGGTAGAACACCTCGACTGTCTGATCAGTTATCGGCTCTCATATGTAGTGCTTCAATCTATGACCATTCACCTTAAACTTCCCGCTTTGATCTTGTATCTCAATGGTGCCACACGGGAATACCTCAGTGACCGTGAACGATCTCGACCATCGAGATTTTAACTTTCCCGGAATAACCTCAACTGGGAGATATACATTAAGACCTTATCCCCACACTTGAACTGCTTATTACCCTTCAATTTTCTATCATGCAGTTCCTTCAGGTGCTCCTTATACCTAAATGATTGTGCATATGCGTGATCCCGGAGCTCCTCTAACTCATGTACCTGATGGAAACGATTACCCTCTGCGGCGGATAAATCAAGATTAACCCTCTGAAGGGCCCATGAAGCGCGGTGTTCCAACTCAACAAGAAGATGATAGGCCTTCCCATAAATCATCTGAAATGGTGTGGAACCAGTCGGAGTCTTGTAGGCTGTACGGAAGGCCCACAAAACTTCATCTAATTTGTCGGACCAATTCCGACAATTTGAACCAACCGTTTTCTCGAGAATACGTTTGATTCCCTGATTACTCACTTCCACTTGCCCACTAGTATGTGGGTGGTAGGCTGTCGCAAGCCAATGGGTGACCCCATAGCGCTGCTACGCCTTATCCATCTGTGAATTGTAGAAGTGAGTACCTCGATCGCTGATCAAGGCCTTCGGGACTCCAAAATGAGCAAACAGACTCTATAGAAAACGGACTACCACTCGGGCATCATTCATGGTTTGATCTTTAGCCTCAACCAACTTAGACACGTAATCCACAGCCACGACTATGTACCTGTTCCCAAGCGAAGATGGAAACGGTCTCATGAAATCATTGCCCCACACATCAAAAACATCACAAACTTGAATAGCATTTTGGTGCATTTAGTTTCGCGAAGAAATGTTGCCAACACGCTGGAAATGATCACAACACTTAACGAACAAATGAGCATACTTAAAGATAGACGGCCAGTAAAAACCAGAATCAAAGATTTTCTTCATCGTCGAACTCACACCGTGGTGACCTCCTGTCGTTCCCACATGAAAATGGCTCAGAATCAGCTGATCAGCACCTATGCGGAAAAGATACGGGTCGTCCCAAAGGTAAAATTTGATGTCAGCAAAGAATTTCTTCTTTTGCTGGTAAGGCATCTTCAAGAGGTACCCGTCAGCGAGATAGTTCGAGAAATCAGCGAACCATGGAAAACCTTCCTCTTGTGCCATAACAAACATGAGACTCCCCGTAGGAAAACGATCGTCGATCCTGATCCCCGAATCTCCTAACTCAACTCCCTCTAGACGTGAAAGATGATCGGTCGCCACATTCTCGGCCCCCTTTTTATCACGGATCTCTATATCAAACTCTTGAAGCAACATGATCCATCGGATAAGACGAGGCTTAGCATCCTGCTTGTTGAAGGGATATCGAATAGCAACATGATCCGTGTAAACAATCGTTTTGGACAGAACCAGATAAGACCTAAATTAGTGGAAAGCAAACACCACAGCTAAAATCTCTTTTTCGGTGGTAGTATAGCTTTCCTGTGCGCCATTTAAGGTTCGGCTAGCGTTGTAGATCGGATGGAAGTTTTTATCCTTCCGTTGTCCAACAACCGCTCCGACTGCGAAATCGCTCGCGTCACACATCAACTCAAATGGTAACGACTAGTCGGGAGCAACCATGATCGGGGCGTTAACGAGTTTTTCTTTTAAAAGATCAAACGCCTAGATACACTACTCAGAAAAAACAAATGGAGCATCCTTCTCCAGAAGTTTGGTATGGGCCTCGCGATTTTTGAAAAATCTTTGATGAACTGGCGGTAGAAACCGGCATGACCTAGAAGCTACGAATGGATCTCACAGAAGTGGGCGGGGGAAGACTAGAAATGGTCTCGACCTTCGCTCGCTCAACCTCTATCCCCGCACTCGAAATACGATGCCCTAGAACAATGCCTTCGCGAACCATGAAATGACACTTCTCCCAGTTAAAGACTAGGTTGGTGTCGACACAACGGGACATCATCCTCTCAAGATTAAACAAACAATGATTGAAGGAACTCCCAAATATTATTAAAATGGTCAATGAACACCTCCATGGAGTCCTCAATCATATCATGGATAATGGACACCATACACCTCTGGAATGTTGCCGGAGCATTACAAAGTCCGAACAGCATATGTTCATAGGAAAACGTTCCTTAAGGGCAGGTAAAAGTGGTTTTCTCTTGTTCGTCGGGAGCTATCGGAACCTGGAAGTACCCGAAGAAACCATATAAAGAAGAAATAGTACAGCTGACATGCTAAACGCTCTAATCTAATCAATGAAAGGTAAAGGAAAGTGGTCTTTCCTGGTGGCATCATTCAGTCTGCGATAGTCGATGCAGACTCGCTATCCCGTCACAGTCCTAATGGGAACAAGCTCGTTCCTCTCGTTGGTGATGACAGTCATGCCACCCTTATTCGGAACCACCTGGACTGGACTCACCCAAGTACTATCAGAAACGGGGAAAATGATCCCCGCATCAAGGAGCTTAATGATCTCCTTCTTCACGACCTCTTGCATTTTTGGATTAAGCCGCCGTTGCGGCTGAACGATAGTTTTGAAATTTTCCTCCATGAGGATTTTATGAGTGCAAAATGAAGGCTTGATACCCTTAATGTCGATAATCTTCCATGCAATAGCCTCTTTGTGCTCTCATACTACGCTCAACAACTTCTCCTTCTCGACCTCTGTCAAAGCAGATGCAATGATAACCGGAAGCTTCATCTCTTCATCTAAAAATGCATACTTAAGGTGGGCAGGCGAATCCTTAAGCTCTAAGGAAGAAGGAGGACTCTCGACAGAAGGTCGTTCCATAGGATTGTCTCGTACGATCTCAGCAGACATGCCAGTTTCAGGGATATGCGAATCGCTGTCGTCTTAGGATTGATTAGTCATGGTAACCATCTCAATCTCTGAAATCTCCCTATCCAGAATCTGGGTGTCGGAGGCAGATCCTCCATATATTTCGCTGAAGAACTCCCCACATGTTCCATGATGGTATCAAAGAAATATAAGGAGTCGTCAGCAGACTTGGGTTGTTTCAGTGACTGTCGAACGTCAAAGGTGACATTCTCATCCCCAACTCTTAAGATTAACTTACCCTCGCAGACGTCGATCAACGCCTGTGTAGTGGCATGGAATGGTCGGCCCAAGATAAGTGGGACGCTATCATCGTCGTTCATGTCCAAGATGACAAAGTCCACCGGAAATATGAACCTGTCGACACGAACAAGCATGTTCTCGACCACCCCTAGGGGGTATTTCACAGAACGATCAGCGAGCTGGATACTCATCCGGGTAGGACGCGGTTCGCCTAGGCCCAACTTGCGATACACGAAATTCGGCATGAGATTAATAACGGCACCAAGATCTGCAAGCGCATGAACAACCGTCTTATCACTCAAGATACAGGGAATCGTGAAACTCCCAGGATCGGATATCTTTTCCGGTAATTTTCTCTGCAAGACTGCAGAGCAACTAGCACTCAGAGGAATGGAAGAGACTTCAGCTAACTTCTCTTTATTCGAAAGAATATCCTTAAGGAACTTCGCATATTTGGGCATTTGCGTGAGTGCCTCAAGGAATGGAATGTTAAGATGAAGTTGTTTCAAAAGATCAAGAAATTTGGAGTTCTGCTCCTCGTCTCTATCCCTACGGACTCTCCTGGGATATGGAAGTCTAGGTTTGTAGACTCTCCCTGGTGTGCTATGTGATGGCTCGTTCTCGGCCTGTGCTGTACTTCCTGGCTTGCGCCTCTGATACACCTCAGCCGGTGGAGACTACAACACAATCTCCTCGTCTACCTGCTCCTCTACATCTACCGCAGGTTCGTCAATGACTCGTATTGTCGCCTCCTGAATCATCGCCTCCTCGTCGTCACAGCCTTTGCGAACGCCTTCAGATTTCTTTCGGTATTACTTGGAAGTGTTCCTGGCGACCTCTCATTTAGACGACTTGCTATCTCTCCCATCTACCACTAAAGATTTTGGATTGACGCACCCTGTTTTCTCAATAATGACTCGTGCTCCCGAAATTTATCTTGATTCTCATTGTGACGGGAGTCCTCTCGAGTCATAAGTTGCGACAACATCTGTGTCTGATGTGCCATCATCTCCTCTAACATGGGATTCTTCTCCCCACTACTCGCCTCCCCCCACAGGAATCCTGGAAAAGACTCTGACGCTGCTGGAAGCCGGACTGATTTCCGTTCCTCCAGTTGGAATTTTGGTTACCTCTCCACCCCAAATTATACGAATTGAAAGAGCTTTGATTTCGGTTTGGATTATTAAAAAAGTTGACTGCCTCCTCCTGGAAACCTACGGAGCACTGAACGGTATCATTCCCCCCTCTACAGATCACGCATAACTTACTTTTCACCTGTAGGTCATTCATGATCTTTGCCAACGCCTCAAGCTGTGCTGCAAGGGCGGTACTCGTGTCGACCGAATGCATGCCGCGTGATGAGAAGTCGACGGTTTTGGTGTTCTTAGCGGGTGATCGTTGGTATCCACTCTTGGCTAACCCGTTAAACAAATCAATGCACTCGTCACTATCCTTCGTTGTCAATAAGTTACCTCCAGCAGCCGTGTCGAGCATGCTCTATGTCGCGTACGTCACTCTGTTATTGAATTCTCAACAACTGCCCAGTCTTGTAGGCCGTGGTTCGGACATAAAGCAAGTAGATTTTTGAACCTCTCCCATGCCTCGTAGAAGCTATCGGTGTCCTCCAACAGGAAAGAAAGAATTTGGTTGCGCAAACGAGAGACCTTAGCCGGAGGATCGTATTTTTCAAGAAACTGGGTCTTCATGGTGGCCCAAGTAGCAATAGATCCCTGTGGGTGGGACTCAAGCCACAGACTCGCATGATCAACGAGTTAGAACGGAAAAATACGGAGTTTGATGGCGTCTTCGGATACGCCGACAAGATGAAAAGTGTCGCAATTCGTACAATACGAGTAAGATGAGAATGTGGGTTCTCGTGGAGCAACCCGTGAAATTGAGCAGAATGAGAAATAATGTTCAGAATATTAGATGGAATCTGCCAAGTCGTGAGAACTCCGATGGCTGGTGGAGCAATACTGGACCTCGCGCCAGCGTCGACCGGACGGGCCCGGCCTGCAACTGTCCTCCTTGGTGGTGCTGCGTCACCCATGATCCTATCCATAATGACGGGTTCAGAAAAAGTAGGAGAAGAGGATGTATTGCCGACGAACATAGAAGAACTAGAAGATGGTCTGGTACGATGTCTCTCGCGGAGCTCTCTCTCTGGTTCGGAAAATCCTTCGGTTTCTGGTGGTCCTAAAGATCGAGTACGTCGCATACAACTATTAAAATAAACAAAGTTAACTAAAATTAGCTAAACTATTTTAAATTAACAAACAATACAAATAAGAGAAACAAGTAGCAAAGAATGTAAGTCCTAACTCGAGCCGTTCTCAATACGCCTGAAACCGTGTCCCGGCAACGGCGCCAAAAACTTGATGTGTCTTTAATGAATGCCCTTTTTCTAAAATAACTCACAACTAAGCTTTAAATTTGTATAACGAAAAACCTAACGAATCCACACACAACCGGAAAGTGTACCGATCACTAATAGTATAGACCTAAGGAAGTCCGAGTGTCGATCACAAGGACATGTGAAAACGTATTTAGTACTTAACACTAACCAAGACTCACCTAAGAATAATATTTTTTTAAATGATTTTTATATTATTAATTATTTAATCTAACTTACTTTAGCTAACTTAATTGACCAAACTTAACAAGACTAGACGAAACATTAAGAATAAGATTTATCAATGGAGACAACGTCTACCTATGTAAGAATCCTATTGAAGGCATAATAAGCTAATGGATTGAAGAATCTCACGACACCGGTTCCTAAGGATGACACAACTAAGGTTCACTCAACAAAGCTAGATCACCTCTCGGTCTCACTAACAACCCCTAACCTACACTTAGTTGATTTTAAGTACAAAACTGGGTAACGAATTGCTAATGTGCTCTAATGTCAACTCTCTTCTTGGTCTCACCGACACACTATCATAATGGAGACGAATACTACACAACCAAGGATAGAGAGGAACAATTTTGTTTAACTTAAACTAGTTCAACTAATCGCTCACAAACCCAAACCTGACAAGAACCGAACCCGCTCTCGTGCGATCCTAATCCTAACAAGTAAATCTATGAGACGATCCTACTTCCTATCACCTCTCGGTCTCTAAGAAGATGTCTACCCGCTGATTTTAAATAATTAATATACCCAACTTAACCCTACGGTTGATCACCACGCAAACAATCTCTAAACACAAAGTAAAGAGTTCAAACAAGCTAAAATTAACCAAAACCGATTCAATAAATCAAAGCAAGAGGCAATTGAGTATAATTAACAATTCAAGTCATGATTATCAACAATCCAATTTACTCATTAAAACCTAACAATATTCATCTAACCTAGGTAGAACTAACTAGTTTAGCCTAACATTAGTTTTGGACAGCTGCATATATTCAAGTTAAACATCATAAACATCAATATAAACATAATTCAACTCATTCAAGTCAATCTTCAAGTTACTTGCAAGACAACCCAAAGTAAAAGATCAAACTAACTAGTTGAGTATCTTGAACAAAAACACAAAGTTTATGGGTGATTACTTAACGATTATGGCTGAGTTTATGGATGTAGATGATCCCTAGCTGCTGTACCGAACCCTCCTTGGTCTTCTTCTTCTTCTTCACCCAGCCGTCCTCTAGCCGCCACAAAAGATTTTTCTTCCTCTTCTTCCTGCTGACTTCCGATCGGAACTATGACAAAAGTTAGGTTTCTGTTTTTTTATTTTACTTAATATAATATGCATGTAAGGCTTATAACTTGTGGGCTTTGGTCGGGCCTTGAGTTTTAGTATTAAAACTTGATCAAATAAGCCCCTGGAGTCTCCAAACTTTACTCTTTTATCCTTAAAACACAAAACCTACAAGTAATCAATCCAACTTTGTAAAATTAAGCAAAAACAATCCAAAACTCTTAATAATTAAACTAATAAGCAATTAAAACATGATAAAACGATATGTAAGGTAAGTTTATTTTACAAAACATCATTTTGAATACCCTATATAGAGACGTTGATGTTGATCTGTTGAGGAAAGAAAAAGAGATTGATGCTTAAATGGAAAATCAAACCACTGATAATGTGGTAACAACATAAGCAATAGCAACTAATGTTGATGCCTCTGGTGTATTGGCTGATGAAGTGATGGATGAGGGCGCAACAAAGGTTGTACAAGATGATGCTGATTTGAATACCCTTTAAGGAGATTTTGATGATGACTTGCTGAGAAAGGAGAAAAAGATTGTGGCTGATGAGGAATAGCTAAAAAGATTGGAAGATGACATTGATAACTTTCCCTCTAAAACTGAAGAAGAATAGAAAAAAAGAATGGAGAAGGGGAAAGCTAAAGTTGATGATGAGGAAGAGCCTGTTGTTACACAGGAGGCAAATATTGAGGATGATGAAGAAGATGAAAATGCTAAGGCTACCAAAAGACTTAAAAAGTTGATAAATGAAACAAGGGAGAGGGAATTTATTGCCCAAACCCTAACTATAGAAAAGTTAACTGAACAAGAGACTTTGATTGAGTAAACCAAGATTGCCAAAACTCTGAAGAAAATGAAGCAGATCAAGTGGAATTGAGGCATTGATAAAGTTGAATCAAGCTGAAGAAGCCGATAACACTCTGGCAATTGTCTTAAGCAAATTCAACCAACCTCAACATGAACCTCAAAGAGAAGATAAAACTAAAACCACTTTTGAAAGAATAAATGAAGAATCTGTTAAGCAAGTGGAAATTGATTAAACTATAGAAACATTGTTGAAAAAGGCTTCCATGAAAAATGATGATTTTTCATCTCAAGCAAAGTAGTTTGGAAAGATTTTTCAAGAAAGAGGAAGTTTGATGAGCAAACAGATGAAGAAAAATCAACAAAAAGGGCTAAAATTAAAGATGAACTAGAATATGTTATTGAAAGCCCCAAGGAACAGGAAAGCCCTATGATGGATGTTCCAATTCAGATGATTATGCCTGAAGATGTTCCCAATCTAGAAGAACCAAGAAATGAAGCTGTAGATGAGTCAACTAAAAAGGAAGACACTACTGAAGAAGATGATTCTGATCATGATGATACTGTTGATGATGATACAATTGATGATAACAATGATGACAATAATGATGATGATCAAGGTAATAAGGCTGAAAAGGTTGATATTATTTCCCCTCAAGTTGAAATGACTGATGAATAGAGGTTAAATATTCAACAATGTCTGGATGAGGCAAGAAGGAGTAATCCTTTGATAAGATTTGGATATGGATTTCAAAGATTGGCTCCTCTATCTGATGAGGAGTTACAAAAGTTGATTGATAAGGAGGATTATGAGATCAGAAAAAGGGTTGAAAAGAAAAATGAAGACTCTATGATATATAGAGAGTATTTGAGAAAACAAGGACTTAATGAGAAAGATCTAAGTAGAATGAGTTTCCATGATTTGCAAAGACATTACAATACAACAAGAGAAACAATAGAGAAAGAGAAGAATGAGAGGTTTAAAAGAGAAACAAAGCTAGATGAAAAGATTGATGCTGTGATGAAGAAGTATGGTGGAAAATGTAAATACTTGATTGACAGAGGAATGGCTCCTGAGTTAGTTGACAGTATTACAAGAGATCAGGTTGAATCCCACTTTAAAAGACTATCTATGAAAAATGAACATGAAAAATCAGTGAAGAAGCCAAGGATGGAAAAATTGGCTGATGAGATCAAGGAGGTTAAAAAGAAAATATGGGAGAATGAACAACTGATGTTGTTGGAGAGGCTGATGGAAGCCAGAGGAAGACTTAATGAGCTTGATGGAATGAGAAAATCAGACAAACTTGCTTTACTCATGTCTGAAATTGAGAAAGACAATTAGGAAAGAGCTGAATCATCTAAAACTCCTATTCCTATGGATGTCAAATCGAAACCTGTTGAACACAGAGATCCATGGGAGGATGAGGATATGAATAAATTGCTGAAAGGAATAATGAAAAACAAGGGTATGAATGAAAATATCTTTGATCTGCTACGAAAAGGACAATTGAAATAATTGTTTTATAAGCAAAAGGCTGAATGGGAGAAACTGTTAAAAGATGCAAGGGACCCCAGAAGTTTCATAGCTGTACCTAGTGGAGTGAATTTTGTACCAGTTGGGCAGCTTGGGGATGAAAAAATAATGGATATGATTGGAAGGCTGTTCAGAGATGGAAATTAAAACATTGTTGATTTGTTGAACATGCCAGTTGAACTGGTGATTGAAATTACAAGAAGAAATTTGTAATAATGAGGGCCACAAAACCTATGAAGTCTAATCCAACAAGGCCATCATCTTCAAGTGAACAAAGATCGTCAAGAGGATAGAGCTTTGCAAGTAGAATTACACAACAAAGACATAAAAGGCAATCAACTAATGTGGACCTACCTATAAGGCGGTTCTACGACTCTGTTTCTCGGACATTGATATTAGTGTTGGAAAGCAGACAATTGAAAGAGATTATATTGAAAGAAGACTTTGCAGAGTACAAGAGAGAGCAATTAGAAAAGATGGCAAGCGTGGAATTATAAGACTATCATGATAGAAACAGGCTTGCAGGCATGCAATAGAATGAGTTGTCTAAGTATTTGAAAAATGAAGCTGAATTGGGATTTCCCATATTAAATCAAAAGAAGAAATGGAAGTTAACGAAGAATGAAAAGGCAAGAAGAGGAAAGAGATTGAGTAACATCACTCTTGCTGAATTTGATTATATCTGGAGAGTAGGGAAGAGAAGCCAGTTGACTAACATGATGACCTGCATCAATATGAGGAGAAGAATGACAAGGCCAAACCATGAAATTCAACAGAATGATAGAACTGCAAGGATCAACTACAATGAGAACACTGGTTTCTACATTCTCAGGAACTCAAATGGAAGAACTTTGGCCACCATTAAATCTTATGAAGACCTGAACGTCCTTCATGATGAGGATTTGAAAGACATTATGAACTGGACAATTCCTGAAAATCATTCTCATCAACAACAACTGTTTATCTTTAAGGAATAGGCAGGTGGAGTGAGAATTGAAAGAAGACAAGCAGCCTACAATGAAAGAAGATGATGATCATGTTTAGATTAGGCTTTGCTTTGTAATGTCCGTTGGATAGAATTCTCACTTTGTAATATTTGATTTTTTTATGTAATTTGAATTTTGATTTGATGTGTATTTTAATCTAAGTGTAAGTAACCTATAGGTGTTTTGGTACAGCTGAGGCTGTTCCAATCTAGGGGGAGATTGTTGGGATGAGAAAATGAAGTTAGGGAAGATTGGAATCTTCTCAACCTCCCTGAAAATGGCTAAGTATTGACATCGAGTACACTTGGACATCCGAGAAAGCTTTTACTTAAGCCTAGCAAGGTATTTTTCTTTTTGGCAGATTTATCTTCTTGAAGTATTCCTTAGTGATAATCCGAGTAGGGTTCACTTCATCTAGCAAGGTGTTCGCCAGGTTAAGCCAATTTGCTTACTAGCAAGCTCTTGACTAAACCAAGCTAATAAAGCTTGGTAATTTGGAAGATCTAGCAAGGTTTTATTAATAAACAGTAGTCCGAGCATGCTTTGGGAAAGTTATTCAAGAAATATTCTAAGGACTTTCTCTAGCAAGGTTTAACTCCGAGCTAGTTATAGTGCTACCAGCACAAGTCAAACAGTGCTACTAGCACACTTTGGTTTGCTTAATAAGCTATTATATTACAAAGAGTTGAAGGGATTCATGAAGAATAGTTTGCTCGTAGGATCATACCAAGCAAAGTTTGCTATGATCAGGAATATTGAAGTCTGCTAGGTGAGTATTTTCTAAGGAAAATACTCCAAGTAAAGTCTACCCGGAGAACTGTTCCCAAGCACACTTCAAGGTTACCAGGTCTACTTGAAGAGGATAAAAGACACAAAGTCTACCCGAAGACCTGTTTTACACTTAGTATATGTTGTATAATGATTTCTGAATATGAATTAACGATTAGGGTTTGTAGAAGTAGTGATAGTTGTCAGGTGGCAAGCCTATATTTAGAATGATCTAGGGCACGCCTCAAAACGGACATTGGATAGACACCTGAATTGATTGACAACGATTTGTCGGCTGACATATTCTTATGGATATTCTGCCTAGAATCATATCATTCCTTTCTTAGAACCCTAATTATTTCCTTTTTGTAATAGAATTACTACTTATGGAAATCTTTTGAGTGAATCTCTGTGTGTGTGTGTCTTTATTGTGTCCTTCAAGCAACAACCAGTGTGTTATTGATTCCGCCTTTAATACACTGTTATACTTCTCCAATCTAGCCGCGTCGTTAACCTTCTTGTCAACACTATTAGTGTGAGTTACGACAATGATGGATTGAGTAATCAATTGGGAACGACACATATTATCAACAACCACATCTTTATCAACGTTATCATTTACATCCACTTCATCGGCAACCTCCTCAACCACATTCTTAGTAATCTCCATTTATTTTACTTCATCATCATCATCACTGATATAAACAATTGCAATTAGTTTAAGTGAATCATTATCTCCAGTTACAGGGACATTCTCCCCCTGTTTTGGTGCATGTGAGGTCTTCTCAATCTCATACATCAGGGTTTGAATTCTGTTCAAAGCTTGTTTTAGCTGATATTCCAATTCCTTGTTCTTCTCATTTAGCTCAGAATTTTTAGACTTTCAATCAATGTTCTCAATAATGAGATAAAACTTTCTTTTCAAAATATCATGTGTTGAAATTGGGGATAGGGTGAAGGGGTCAGATTCAGAGGTTTCAGAAGTTTGGATTAATGGCAATATGGCATTGAGTCGGTGGTGATAAAGAAATATAATGTTGGTCAATGTTTAGAGAGTGTGTTGGTGACTATTATGGTGTATTAGGTTGGTTTATGAGATGGAATTGAATTAGTTCCGGTATATACGGTTCTGGGTCAATTTGGTAAGGTTGGGTTTGGGTGTGGGTCTAGGACTGGGTTGTGGTGAAGATTTTGTGAAGGAACGATACCCTCAAATGTTTGGGGAATGTGAGGTGGTGAAGGGATATATGGCTCATGGATTTGGGATTGTGGTGGTGGTGTTAGAGTTGACACATGTATAATGTTTGAAACAACTTCATCACGGATGCCTCCCCTTCAACTTTCACTACCTCGTCATCCAAAACATCATCTCCATCAGCATGGTCATCATCATCAGATTCCCTTTCATCCTCATCCTCTTCATCATTTTCCTCTTCACTACTCATCACAGGTGAAGCAGGAACCTCTATAACCTCCATTTCATTGATCACCAACCACGTAAGGATGTCAAACTCCACTTTCGGATTGAATTGACTGGTTGTTATCAACCTGTTGATCCTTTTGAATACATTAGGGTATTGAAAAATGTGTGTATTACCAATCGTTATGAAATCTAGATAAAGGATGTGAATGATTATTTGTAGAATTCTAGAATACATCATGAATCTGTCATTGTCTTCCTTCCTCACATTTGTGACTAAGCTCTCAAAGATCATTCGTGAGAAGTTAAATGGGTTGTCTTACAACATAGCTACAATTGCAGTAGCCATCTCCCTGCTCATCAAGGTCCATGTCCCTCTCCTTGGTGTCATGCTTTAAATAATATATTGAATAAGGAAACGGTAGAGCATAGAAAACATCCCAAATGGAAATTGATCTTCGTTTATATTTCCTTGATATCCCATATTTTCTTAATAGTCTCTGTGGAGAATATGATAACTGAATTTCATGTGTATTTTAACCGAAGGCTTTCTTTAATTAGATACTTTTTTATTTCGACCTCCCTGCCCAGCACAGTTGCCTCGATCCTCTAGCCATTCATGCCATAAATAAGTTGTGCAGATCTCCAAAAATCCAGATGATCTAAGGTTGGAGCGTATCACCCAGTTTATCATCAGTTCCAATGGGCGATTCTCCGTAATTTGCAGAAAAACACACATGTTGTTTTTCTTCTCAAATTTGTATGCCATGACTGCACAAACACAAACAAAATACGCATTCAAAGAATAAATTAGTCAATATGAAATTCAACTGAACATACATGTATGAATAATTGAAGAAGAGAGTATAAAAGAATAGTCTTTATGAACCTGTTCATCGACAATAAAATAACCTACACATAAAAAAAGATGTCAGTAAAATTTAAAATTAAAGACCTAAACTCATATAATGAGTGTCGGAAATCATTTAATTAAAGCTTACCTAGTCGGAATTAAGTGGATGATAATATTTGGAAAATATTTGTGAGAAACGTTTGGGTAACTTAGGTCGCGAGCATATTTGTGATAATACAATAGCAATAGAAAGAGAGGGAAAAGATGTATGAAAAAATTACTAAGTCCCTCTATTATAGTATATTATTTGTGCATTTGAATGTGGGTTTTAAATTGATTTTTGTCATTTTGTACATGAATACTGTCAAAAACCCAGATTATAAATATTCAAGCACAAAGCTTGCTCGATAAAGTATTTAACAAAGCTTGCTCGTTTCAAGAGTTTACTCGTGTTTAAAGTTATTAGAAATATACTAAGTGAACAAAATAACCGAAGTTTACTCGAATGTACCAGATTGATCGAGAAATTAATCACAAGCCATTTAATCAAGTATATTTGTTCTGATAGACAACTTTTCTCGAAATCAATGAAGATTCCAAAATACTAACTTATAAATATTCCTAAATGTCAAACCTTACACGAATACCCTATTAAAACAAAGTTTACTCGAATCTAATTAGACAAACAAAAAGTTAAATTGTTTAGAGATATAGTTTCAAGTATCTCGAAGAAAAAAGTTTACTCACAATTTTATCAAAAACATAAAGTATGCTTGAGAATACTTATAATGATAAATGTTAACAAAATAGTGTGATCAAAGCATAAAGTGTTCTCGAGAAAAATAGTTTGCTAGAAAACACTTGAAAGTCGCAAGTATGCTTGAAGAACACTTGAGATATTAAATTCTTAATATACAAGTGTGATTGAAGCATAAAGTTGGCTCGATAAACGAATTTTACTCGAAGACACTTGCATCTCAGACATAAGGTATTTACAAATACTCAAAACTTGGTGAATCTATATTTTAACAAGTATGCTCGAAAGTATACCAAGTTTACTCAATAAAAAGTAAATAGTCATGGTTACTCGAAAAGCACTTATTCAGACAATTGTAAATCAAGATTCATCAAGTATGCTTGAAATAGACAAATTCTAAAGAAACATACAAGTTTACTCGAAATACATTTTCAAAGCATAGTCAGACATATTCATATCAAACGGTTATCAAGAATGCTCGAATGTGTTAAACTTCAAATAAAACAACTTTGTTTACTCAAAAGTTCATAAACGATGTAGCTTACTCAAAAGTACATATTCAAATATATACAGAGTAAAAATGCAACACTTTTTGACCTAAAATTTATTTTAAACAATTTTTTCATTTCGGTTCAAAGTTTAAGAGCAAATGGTGAATTATGAGATCAAATTTCAGTATAATCATTTCAAAATTTTTTTTCTTTGATAAAAAGATCTCAACATGGGATCATATTGATTAAGTTACCTTTCAATACTTCATTCTCAGCATTATTGTGACACATTAAGAAGGTTAATAGCAGATAATTACATGGCATGAATTTCATTACTTTGGTGATATGCTTAAGATTAAACTAGATGCATAATACATAAATGGATAACACTTATTGCACTATGATGTCCCATATCTATTCTCAAGGATCATTTGGCTTTCTCCAAATCACCCCTAATTGACTTCAACCCCTTGATATTTGGTCAAAATATTTTTTTATTACATAACATTTATAAATTTCTTTAAAATATTTAACTTTTCAAATGTTGAGGCTGAACGCTGGACTTACATGTCACGTAATATGGACGTACATGCCTCAAATTTAAGGTGTTTAGGACTTACATTGATGCCCCACCTTTGTAGTTCTAGTTTAAACCCTCATGTTTGTGAATTTTATCAACTTTTGGAATTTAATTAAATTTTGGTTGATGTATAATCCTTTTGCTCAAATTGCTTCTTTGTCATATATATAAAATGATTCATTTTGAGTGACCAAATACCAATAGGCTTATGTATGACTGAGTGTTACTTTTCTACCTATCATTTGGAGAGATTTATCTTGAAACATGCATATTTCAACAATGTTTATATTTCCACGTTAAGTTTAGCATATTCATTTTGTTTATATCACCTCGGTTTTTACACATCATGGAAAGCTACCATACATATCAATGACTGCACTAGTATCTTTTCAGCCTATTAAATCATTATGATCAGTATAAATTATCAATCTACTATCATTTCCCAAAAGGTTGGATTAGTTTTCATTGAAAACCTTTGAAGCTTCTTTTCAGGCTTGAACTGAATAATCTTATCATGTCTTTTCACCATTAAGTTGCTCATTTGTCAAAAATATTTTACTTTGAAAAACTTCTTTGAAAATGTTCATTTTAGTACAAAAATTTTGTAACCAAAGCAAATTCTGACAAAGGCAAAAAGTTACATAATCAATCATAATTAGAAACACATTAAGGCACAAATACAAGTACGCTAATCATGAAGTTCTAAGCAAGATAATCATGCATATTCTAACTTGTTCTAAAAACATAATGCATTGTCCTTTAAAAACAGTGATCATGAAACATATTCAGACAAGTATGAAAATTAGTCAGTTCAAATCAGTCACAGTCATACTCATCTAGTTATCGTGAAACATAACACAATTTCACACTTAGGTATCATAGACACCTAGTTAGTCAATTTGTCAGTTATGCACGCATCAATCATAGAAATTCACATATTCAAACATAAATCACTCAAGACATTTAAACAAATAATCAGTAAGCATAAGTGATCATATATCATCAATCAGACTTCATCAGAGTTGATCATGCCTATAGCGTTTAATAGATAGTTGAATCTAGTTTTATCTAGTGGCTAGGTGAATAAATCAGCCAAGTTGTCACTAGTTTCAACTTTTTTCATTTCTATTAGTCCTTTCTTATTGCCATATCTGATAAATTGGTGTCTAATTACAATATGCTTGGTCTCTGAGTGTAGAACATGATTTTTAACAATGAACAAAGTAGCAGCATTATCAATGAAAAAAGGAGTGTTCAACTAATTCAGACCATAGTCAAGAAGTTGATTCTGAATCCTAATAAGAAAAGTGCATTAGTATTGAATCACATAATCTTTTTTTAAGTCCTAAGAATCTATTTAAGGAATTTTTAAAGAATAAAACATTTACCATTTTTTCTTAAAGAGTAGCACATCCACCTCTTGCTAACCGGTGGTTGTAACACGACTTTGCACGAGTTTCCTTCCTTATGTCCGACGAATCCTTCATGAAAATTAAATCTCACATATGTCAATTCTTAATTAAATTTTATGATATGAAAATATGCAAAATGATGAAATTCAATATGTTGATGATAATTAGAAGATTGACATATACCTTGAATTTTTCGGATTGTGTATAGGCGACAAAGCTGCCCCAGTGATCTTGGTTAGGGATTATTGTCGGAAACCGTCTTGGAATTTTAGCTAACTTCTCTGGTTTTCCTAAGTTGGAGTGTATATCCCGTTTATACACCCAACTTCTAAAGCTTCTTAAGAGCAAACCGAGATTACAACTTTTCTTTTTTCTTCGTCTACTTCGTAATAACGCTGAAATAACAATTACAATTAGAATGGAATATAATGTATACGAACAAATAATTTATCAAGCGTTTTACCGTAATCTCTTCCCATAACTTATAACTTAGTTCTTTGGATGCTTCCCTCCATGTAAGAACACTGACATTCACTTTCTCCCTGAGCAGATCTCCTAAGAAACTCACGAATTCAGATCTGTACTTTCCACTCAACCTGCCAAGCGCATCGAACTTGACTTTATTTTTTTTCCCACCTGAATTTGTGTTGGCACTTCGCATCTTTTGCAGTCTGGTCAATCCCCTTTTCTATTTATCTTTGGCATCATTGACTTTATGTTCGTTCTCGTCATCTGAGGGACTCATATCAGAGTCACTCGAATCATCATGAAATTCTTCATTAAACTGGTCTTCCAGTGCATGGTTCTCTTCATATATTCCTTCCAATTCCATGACCTACGAAACATAGTAACATGCAAATGATAGTTGTTGATTACAAATAAACATAGATACAAATCGTCAGATGCATTGATAGTTGCTGATAGATTCATAAAGATGGATTGGAGGCTCGACTCGATCTGGATGATATGCACTTAAGGCAAGAGTTAACACCTAAGAGAGAAGGCAGAAACATTAGGCTTCTGCTTGCGAGTTACACATTAACAACAGAAGAAAAAAAGACAAGTTTTGCGATACGTTGTACAAGTTAAGAGTCCCATAAGGGTATTGTTCAAATTTTGCTAGTTTGGTTAGTCTAAAGGACAGGAAGCTAATAGGACTTAAATCACACGACTATCACTTCAACAGTTTTTGCACCTTGCCATACGATCTATTATGCCAAAACCCACAAGATATGCTATAATAAGGTATTGTTCTAATTTTATATTCATATCACCATATCACTCCTTAATGTTTTGGTAAGTTGGAATAAAGCATGTGGTTACGTGACCATATACCTTTTTATATTAGGTTTTGTTTTTTTTTTCAAATCAATTTGTGGCAAGGAGATCGAGGTCGAGGAGGTTTACAAATTGGAGGCAGATTTGTTTGTGATATTGTGCCTTCTCGAGAAATACTTCCCTCCATTGTTTTTTATTGTTATGGTTCATTTAACTGTGCATATTTCTAGGGAAGTTAAGTTATGTGGTCCCGTATGCTTTCGGTGGATGTATCGATTTGAAAGGTGTATGAAGGTTATTAAGGGGCACGCGCGAAACAAAAATAAGCCAAAAGGATGAATTGCTAAACAGAATGTTGCTGATGAGACGATTGAGTTCTTGAGCGAATTCAAAAAGACTTGAAGACTATTGGTATTCCTAAAAGTTTGAGGAACTCAATTAAAAATAAAAATAGAGAAAGTAATAAAGACGGAGTCCCACTATGAACAGGAAAATCGTTGGACGACATTTCTTCAGATATGTGCTGCAAAATACATCCGAAAATGTTACTTATATCGAGTAACTATTATGTACAAGGATTTTATTATTTTATTCTCTACTACACGGTATATAAGATTCGTCAATATTTATTTACAGTCGACACATGGCATTTCTTGAACAACAACATCCTGACAAGAAAAAAGCAGAGCTAGAGAAAGAGCACATCTTAAAGTTTTGTATGTGCTTACGATATGAAGCCTTACTAGTTAAATATTTATTACATTTCATAACGGCCTTACTAGTTAAATATTTATTATATTAAATATTTCATAACGGCCTTGCCGATTAAATATTTACTATATATTTGATCACACTGAATTGAAGTTCACCCTTGTAGTATATATGTACCAGGTTGAGAGAGAGTTAGCGGAATCACGAGAAAGTATATCAGAGACCGTAAGTTGGATTTAATATGGACAAAAAAAACGTATTGAGCTACGAAGTCTATGACATCAACGAATTTACATTTCGTAAAAAATCTCGAGAAGGTAAAGTGCACCAGAACAGCGGGGTTAACGTAGTAGCAAACGACTTGCAAATTTCTAGAGAAGTTATAACCTAAACCGATATAAACTATTATGGGGTTTTACAGGACATATGGGTACTTGATTATCATTTTAGAAAAATCCCGTTGTTCCAGTGTGACTGGGTTGAAAATAAAAACAGGATAAAGAAAGACTACCTTGGGTACACATTGGTTGAACTTAGTTGATTATGACACAAGAATGATCCTTTCATATTGGTCTCACAAGCACAACAATTTTTTATGTGATGGACCAGCTCGATAAAATAATGTCAATAGTAATCAAGAATCCTCCAACAACTTATACGCATGCGTACGACGATGAGGAGTTTAGTACGGTGATTAGTTATGAGAATGAAAATGTATTGCCACCTGTAGACAAAAAAGATTTGGGGAAGGAATCCCGAGATGACTATTAGCTCAAAGACAGTCGGGATTAAATTATACGTACTAAGGTATGCATTTCTTTCTTGATAATCTACTGATGCATTTGTTAAATCTGAAACGTTAAGTTGTCAACATGTACATTTGTACAAGTGTAGCTAATCCTAACATTTGATTGTATCAGGCACAAGTGGACCTTTTTTTATTGTCACGAACGTCGACAATTGGCTCGCATCGTTACCTAATATTAGACTAGTATAATATAGTTGTAATATATTATGTAATATTTTCTCATTATTTGTTAACTCTCATTATTATGTAATATTTTCTCATTATTTGTGGAATCTCATTATTAATTATTATGTAAATATGCTTAAATTTGGATTTGGAAAGAAATGCAATATTAAGCTATTTATAAAGGTGATTGGAAGTTATAAGTACTAGATCATCATTGAATGATTTTCGGCTAGCAAGGTAGCCGTAATTACCTGTCATGTACACATTAACCTAAGTGATTTGATTTATATCATAATTACCTAGGAAGTATATAAGACAATATTTAATTAACAATAATATATCTTATTTTATTCCTATAAAACACAAAATATTTTATGGAATTTGAACCATAAAATACCAACACTAACACAAAGACATCGTTAATATTAATTTTTAGTCACCACTACTAAAATGAAAGATTACCATATTAGACTTATACCAAACAAATAATAAAGTTAGGTGATTATTTTACCTTAATAGCATCAGGCCAACCATTAACATAAATTAATACCATATCAAAGCTAAATTTCATGCATATAATTAATAAGTAGTAGATACAAAAAGTTAATGTCTTACCACATTTAACTAATCAAAATATATAATCTTATATAAACATAAAATATCTAAACTAAGTAAATCGTGAACAGTGATTTGTCTTGACTCCAATTGAAACTGACCCTCACCCCCACATCCAGCAAGTTCTTATCCAGAAAATCGCCCTATTTACGAACCTTGTAAAGACGCGACTGATAATACCTATCAATCCAGCAAGAAAATGTTTCAAAAACCTCCCCATAATCACCAAGTCTAAATTTCAATCTGAAGTTCCTCGACTGGATGCGTATCGGTTCACAAATGCAACCGGTAGTTTCTGTAATATTGAAACAAAATTTCAAGTATAAATTAACTTATTATACAATAATGTTTCATTGAAATTATAGTAAATAAGATAATAGTTACATGTAAAACTAAAGTAAACATATATATATAACTGATTGCTTAACTAATATGTTTAGTCAAAATTCAAAGTATAAATAACTTACCAAAGAACCCTTAAGTACCCTCTTGAAGGTGTAATCGAATTCCAGCCCTTGAACATTCATGTATTCTTCTAGAGTAAATCAAAAATACATGCAAACATATCAAATAGTTTGATAAAACTTTAAAAAAATAAAAATTGGATTCATATAATAGATTGTATAATTAATAACCCTAAATCATATATTAACTACATTAATTAATCAAAACGCGAATAGAAAGGTTGACGAAATCGTGCATGGTTGCATACACTGGTTATTCATAAATTAAACGTGTAAAACATGAAATACCTTCGTTCTCGAAAATCATCTTTTGAACAAAAGGCGAATAAAAGGACAATGACTTGAGTTTGAATTCCTGCTTCAAAAACTGACTGGGGACAGGGATGATGAAAATGCGCTTGCATACACTACTGCTTATATATCATCTTTTGAACAAAAAGGCCTAATTAATAATCTTTTAAGAAAAATGTTGTAAAATCCCGAAATTTCCAAAATAACTAAATAGAGTAGGAGTTGCTATGGGTCGGGCTAGTGTTGGGTAATGGATACGGGTTATGAACTTGGGTTATGAAGGAAAGAGGGAAGGACAATGGGCCTAAGCCCATGATCCATAATTTTATAAGCCTTAAATCATCATTTAATCCTTCATTTCTCATATTCCATACACCACCAAAACACACACTTAGCTCGCTCTCATTCTACATGCTCTCTCTAGCCGAAATAGAAGAAGAATTGATTTCCGACCCGAGGTAATGATAGTATGATGTTGTTTATACTCAAACCCGTTAGATTTAGTCATGAAACGACGAGCCGATACCGTTAAACCATTAGAGTCACGAGATCCGGGTGGTATCGGGTATAAACCGAACCTAAGATGATCTTATGGGCCACCCTAGCTCAGATCTGGATCAAACGGGAAGAAAACGGTGTAAAATGGGGTAAAACACGCTGTTCCGGCCACCGCCCGGTTATCAGGCATGGCGGCGCCGGAAAGACGGCGCAGGAAAGGCGGCGTACGAGGTAAGGATGACAGAGAACATTCTCTGACATTCTGGCCTAACCCTAGGCGCGTGTGTAACGAATTCATTAAGCAATTCGTTAAAGAAGAGGTGACGAATTAGAATCAGATCGTTAAGTAATTCGTTAACGGAGAATGAACTCCAATTCGTTAAGATGACCAGTTCGTTATAAGGCCCAATTCTTTATGGGGACTGGTTCGTTACAAGGTCCAATTCGCCATGCTAAGATAATGAATTAGGTGATTCGTTACTCACCATTCGCTATGTTAGGATATCGAATCAGGTAACGAATTAGGCCATGAACCAGATAACGAATTATGCTTAATTCGTTATAGCAGCTCGACCCCATCCAGGGGCTCTACCCCTTGGACCCTGCTAGGGGCTGCCGCCCCTAGAACCCCGCTGCCAGGGGCGCTGCCCCCGGACCCCCGTTCGTTGTGGGATATATAAAGATAGACATACGATATGAGCAGCAATAGTTAATTGATACATGTAAATATTATACAGTTAGCCGTGCACAACTCAAGAAGGGAATAACTATTAACGGTGAACGTAACCGCATTCAGGTGAGTTTCTAGCCCCATTTCCTTGTTATCTTCGCTTGACACGTTGTACTCTGGATCTTTCACATAAACTTGAATTCCAACAGATCTTTCAACTCTCTTCTCTTTTTTTCGGTCCCACTCTATCACTAGGATCACTCAATAAATTACTGTCATAACCAAACACCTAGGCGTTGACAAGAAGGTTAATGACGGCTACTATTTTGTGAAGAACACAAGATATGATATTGGTGAAACACTATCACACTAATTGTTGCACACTGAACACTAAAGGAACAAACACAACCAATAACTCAAAGGAACACTAAAGGAACACTAGATAGAACGTCAGGACCTTTAGCAGATTTCCGTACAAGATATGGTCTGTCGTCAATCACACCATTCGCTAAATGCTAGGTGTTCAGGTGTGTCATAGGCGTGCCCTAAAATATTTCTTTTATAGGCCTAGCCCTGACATCTGACATTCCATTTTTAGAAACCCTAATCATTGGAACATAATTATACCTATAACAATAAATGCTAAGTGCAAAACAGGTCTTCGGGCAAACTTTGTAGCATATATCTTTGTCGAGCAGACCTGGGAACCATGAAGTGTGTTGGGAAACAGTTCTCTGGGCAGACTTTACTTATAATATTTAACATAGAAAATACTCACGTAGAAGACTTCAATCCTCTTGACCATATCAAGTTTGCTTGATATAGTCCCACTAGCAAACTTTTTCTTCAGGAATCCCTTCAACCTTTTGTTAATATTAACTTATAAAGCAAACCAAAGTGTGCAAGTAACACTGTAGCTTTACTAGGAGTTGAACCTTGCTCGGCAGAACTCTTTAAGTTGTTTCTTCATCAACTTCCTTCAAGCTTGCTGGGAACACTGTTTATTAAGAATAAATCTTTCTAGATTTGGTTTTAGCTTGGTTTTAGCCAAGAGTTTGCTAGGAAACAAACCTTGCTTGATTAAAAAACATCCATGCTAGACAAAGTGAGCCTTGCTCAGTTTAACACTTAAGAGGAATTCTAGAAGATAACATTGCTGGGAAAGCAAAATACCTTGCTAGGACAAGTAAAAGCTTGCATGGAAGCTTTAGTTTGCTCGGTTTCCCTTCTTAGACATTTTCAGAGAGAGGTTGAGAAGTTTCCCATATTCCTTTGAACTTTTCACATCTCAACAATCTCCCCTAGATTGGAACAACCTCAGCTGTACCAAAACACTTCTAAGGTTACTTACACGTAGACAAATACAAATCAAATTTCAAAAGGAAAATTACATTGCATAATAAAAAATATTAGAAGTTGTAATTCTGTCTCATGGACATTACAAGGTAGACCTAAGCTAGAATAGTAATATTATCTGCATAATATTAAGGCTTCTTGTCTTCTATCAAACTTCACAGCTTCGACACTTTCTTTAAAGATGAATAACTGATTGTGGTTAGGATGCTCAGAGGGTAGAGTCCAACTGATTTTATCCTCGAGGTCCTCCACATGCAGAAATTCTAAGTCCATATCCTCCTTGATGATGCTCAAGGCCAGTCCATCAGAGTTTCGAAGAACGAAGGATCCATCTTTAGTTTCATAGTCATTTTGAGTGATCCTTACATTCCTTTGGACTTCGTAGTTGGGTCTTGTCATCTGTCGCCTCATACTGATGCATTCCATCATAGTTGCAAGAGGGTTTTTTCTTCTGATCTTTGATTTGTAGGTCTCTTCAACGTACCTAATCTCCCGCATCCTCTTCAATCTTTTGTTCATTTAAAATGCAGAGAGTTCTTATTTACTCTTCTTGTTCAGCATGGGGAACCCCTTTCTAGCCTAATCCCTGAGATGTTTAGATAATTCATTTTGTTGTCTTCCAGCAAACCTATGTTTATTGTTATGGTAGTCATACATATTCATAGTTGCCATCTTAGTCAGCTGCTCTCTTATAAATTCCATAAAGTCATCTTTGAATATCACATCCTTCAAATCACCACTATTCATAATCACTTTGAGTGTTTCAGCATGAGCATCAAAGAACAGCCTCTTTGTAGGTCAACATCAGAAGGTGGCCTTTGTTATCTCTGATTGGAGGCTTTAGTAATAGGAATTGGGACACTTACCGCTGAGGGCCTAGAAGTATATTTCTTCTTAGGAACAGTGGCCTCACACGCCCAGTTTTCTCATACATAGCTATGATCATTTCCTTGGGCAACATGATAAATTCCAGAAATTTTTCTCGTTCTTTAGCAAGTGTAGTGATCATGCCCATAATCTCCTCATCACCTATTTGACCTGTAGTGATATATCTTTCTTCACTAGGTCCACATTGAAAATTTTAAAGATCTCTTTGTTTAGCCTCCAGTTTCTCCCATTCAGCCTTCTCAGTATAAAATAAATGTTTCAATTGATCTTTACTGATTATGTCAAACACTCATTCTGCCATACCTTTGCTAAGCATCAAGCCCTTGAAGGTCTTGATCTTGTTCACGTCTTCCCATGGCTTAAGATTTTCAACTGGTTCCTCCTTTACAAACACCAGTGGAGGGGCCTGAGGAGCTTTAGATGGTTCAGCCTTTTCACTATCAAACTTCTCCTTTTCACACTTGTACATAGAGAGCTTTTCAGATCTTTTCAGGCTTTTAGTTTCATCCCTTATGCCCCTAGCCTCCATCAACATGTCAAAGAGTTTTATCTACTCATCTTCCCATTGCTTTTTCTCCTTCTCAGAAAGGGTCATTAATTTTGGTCTCTTAGTTGATGCTTCAAATTGACTTTTCTTGATATTCTTTTATGATAAATTTCCACCTATTCTCTACTCAGAGTGTCAACAAGCTCAATAGAATAGCCATGTTCAATCAACAACTTGCACTTTCCTGCAAATTTTTCATATAATCTTTCAAGTTTTTCATTTTGAGTGCCAGCTTTCTTCATCCTTTCTAACTCATCCCTTTTAACTGCTCCCACCATGACATTGTAGGCTTCTTCCAATTCACTAAACCTCATATGGCTCAGCTGCTATTCAGAAAACCCAAGTAGTCTCAAATAAGCTCTGATTTTCTGAGAGTCAAGGTTCTTCTTTTTCATCTTTATTTTAATATCTTCAACATCCTCATCAAGTAACTTCTGAAACTCCTCATCAGACATAGGAGCCAGATTTCATACTTATACCTATGATTGATCAATCTCAAAATTTTTGGGTCATTTCTCTTTGCATCATCCAACATGGTCTGTATATTATACCTATGTTCATCAGTCATTTCAACATTAGGAGAGTCAACAGTGTAATCAACCTCATCAGAAAAGTCATCCAGAGCCTCTTTTCTTGGTTCATTCACAAAATCATCTGGCATAACAGTTCGAATAGGAACAGCCTCAACAGGTCTTTCCTTCTCCTCTTCCTGGTGTATTTCTTTTCATATCTATCTGCATTAATTTCCCCAATTTTCAGGATCCCATTCTTCTGGGTGATTTTCTTTGTCATGCTCAACTTCCTTAATCCAAGCTTTAGTTAAAATTCTTGTTAATGACTCTCCAGCTTCATCAGGAATAACTTGCCTTTCTTCATTCAATTTTGGTTCAGTAGAGGATTGACTTGGGGTATTTTTTTGGGCTTGTTTGAAGTTGTAGATGACAACTGCCAAAGTGTTATCAAATTCTTCAATTTTATCAGCACTTCAATCACATCTTGATCTATTATCCATCTTCATTCAAAGTTTTATTAATCTCAACCTCCTCCAACAATGTCTCCTGTTGCTCAAACTCCTTAACAGTCAAGGACTATACAATCCTTTCTCTTTCCAACATTTCATTTAAAGTATCAGCATGCCTTTTGGCAGCTTGTTCATCAGTTTCATCTACATCCAGTATATCATCAATAGATTTTTCATTTTGATTGTTAAGAGGCTGCAATTGCTCTTCATATTCTGCAATTGATTTTCCCTTCGCCCTCCTCCTCTCTTCATCAGTTCCCCTCACCATTTCTGGTTCACTGGGAAAGTTGTCAATCTCAGCCATCAAATCATCCATCTCCACATCCACATATTTTTCAACATATTCATATGTTAATATAATCTCTTTCATCTCTCCACCTTCATAAATAATCACATCTGTTTATGGTTCAGTGCCAATAACATCAGTTGCTATGGCTTCAGTTAGAATGTTTTCATTTTCATGTCCAGCCACACTCATATCAGCAACAACCTCCTTCTCAACCACCTCCTCAGCAATTTCCTTTTCAACAGTCATATTTGCAACATCATAATCCTGTTCTCCTCCATCTAACTCATCAGCATAATAGTGATAATCATCTTTTCACTACTCTCACCCTAACTTCTTACACATGTATCACAAAGATTTTTCAATATGTCCTCCTCCACCACATCATCCCTCACAGTATTAGGAACAGGCAGATTCTCCTCCTATTTTGGTGCAACTGAGGTATTCTCAACCTCAACTTCCAGGGTTCGATTTATGTTTTGTGCATGTGCCAACAGGGATTCGAAATTAGCATTCTCATTCCTTAAATTTTCATTTTTCCTTTTCAGATCAACATTCTCAATTACCACATCCATATATCTGCGAAATAATGAGCACCAGGGAAAGGGATCTGGAAGGAGTATCAGAAAAAGGGTCAGGAATGGTTGTTTGGGTTTAGGGTTGGATGGGTTCATGGGGTGGGCTTTTAATAACATTTGTGCTTATGGGGGGTAATGGTTGACAGTTTGGATTATTGGTGTGAAAGTGTGAATGGTTTCAAAGGTTGGTTGGTAAGTGGTTTAGGTTTGGGTAGGATATTGATAAGGCGTGCTTGTTAGGATTATTAGGTGGGCTGGGACACATTGTGGTATCTATGATTCATGGATGGCTTGGTCTTGGGGTTGGATTAAGCTGTGGGTTTGGGTCAACGGCTGGTTTAGGATTTGGGTTTAAGGTGAGCTTTGGGTTTAGGTTTGGTCAAGGTTTTGGGTTTGGGTTTGTGTTGGTGATTAGGTAGGGATTTGGGTTTGAGGTGGTGATTGGATATGTGTTGGTGGGAATGGAATATAAGGTTCATGGCCATGGTGTTGTGGTTAGGATGGGGTCTTGTGTTTGGGTGGGGATATGGTTTGGTTTTGGGGTGAAGTTGGTGGTGTAGGTATAGGTTGGTTCTGCCCGTTTACCTCAGCATCAACTACTTCTTCAACAATCACAACAACACCTCCTACATTACCTGCATCACCATCATCATCTCCTGCGCCATCACCATCATTAGACACATCACTACCTTCTTCCACACTTTCCTCTTCCTCTTCAAAGGTCACACGAGGTGACTCTGGAAGTGCCATTATCTCTAAATCATCAATCAATAGCCATGGAAAAATATCAAACTCAGCATCAGGATTGAAGTTGCTTGTGGAAGCCAACTTTGCTATCCTTTTGTACACATTTGGATCTTGCAGTAAATGTGTTGTGCCAATTGTTGCTAGATAAGGTAGTACCCGGTTGAATATGATTTGTGTCACACCCTCAAAATCCACTAACGGAGTTTTACCGTCAGAGGGTGTGAACTGGCAGGATCGGAATCATTAGTTATAACCAAACCAAAGAAAACGTTTAAATGAAAAATAAGTGCGGAAGCGTAAAACCTTAATTCAAAAGTTGCGTCACGCAGGACGACTTAAAACCAAATGTAAATGTTAAAATTAAGTTTGCAGAGTAAGATGTTTAACAATTAATGCATGCTCCTAAACCGCGCGCCCGCCTCGGCTACCTGAGAATAACATACTAAAAGGGGTCAACACGAGGTTGGTGAGTTCACAAGTTATATAAGATAAATCGTTTAGCGTTTGAGTTCAGCGTTTTCGTTAAGTGTTTTGCGTAACCACGTTACGGCGTTTAAAAGTTTTGCGTAACCACGTTACGGCGTTTAAATGTTTTGCGTAACCACGTTACGGCGTTTAAGTGTGTAACCACGTTACAGCGTTTAAGTGTGTAACCACGTTACAGCGTTTAAGTGTGTAACCACGTTACAGCGTTTAAATGTTACCAGATAATGTTATGTCAAATTATATATCGATAGGTAGCTAATCTATACAACACGTATTACTAAGTGGTTCGAGACCGAAGCTGACTGTTTATCAAGTGCCCGTCACCAGGTCAACCCAGACCATGGTAAGTGTTAGCCAAAATTACACCCACTCAACCTCCAGTTGAGCTTAGCGTCGGGTGGGGTTTGTCAAACCCAGTAGTACTACTCAACAGTGACTCGCTATTCCAAATATTAACCGGTTCGATGCGTGGGACTTCAAGGGTTACGTGCCGCTTAGCCTCTACAAGTGATATATATAATTTATAACAAAATCTTAAATATGTGTTTATCTCAAAAATGCGTTTATCGGAGTATGTTATCTCCCCCAAGTGAAAAACGTTTGAAAACAGTTCAAAGAGCGGGGTAAGTGAAACTCACTGTTTGCGAAGAATATTCCAAATTAGATCACCGAGTGATGCGCGTCGTAGAAAACTCTCTAGCGTTCTAAAATAACAAAGAGATTTTCTAAGTATCGGAACGTTTAACGAGTCTCTAGACTCGGCACATAATACCTATGCACGTATCATGTTTCGTGTTTCGTTTGTGAACCGTGTGTGATTTAAACAAGTACAATTGTGATACGATACACGAGTGAGCAATTACTTTCGTGTCATGTATTAATAACATACTTACAAGCAATTATTCCCGTAAGGGCATTTTGGTCAACAAACAAAGACTAACTAACCATTATTCCCCATAAGGGCAATTTGGTCAATTCATGGCAATCAAACTAGCAACTATTCCCCGCAAGGGTATTTTGGTCAAAATACAACAATTATATAAAAACTATCATATTTCATGCATTCCTACACAACTCAGCAGCTAGTTTCATTGTGACAGAATTTCTACTTGAAAGATTGTACTATTTCACCGATCATATCATCTCAATTAATTCACCAAAAATCACCACTGAAACATACATGTCTTAGGTTTCCAGAACATATTTTATATTATTTTTATTCCATATAGATTTCTCATAATGATCAAAACACTACAGTAAACTCATATCAGTCAGATTCATGCACAACAGAATGTTATTTGCAATTCCCGGTAAACGAAAAATCCAATAAATGCAAGACCACTTGGGTTTGGTTCCTAACTCAGTGAGTCAACTTCCAGAAGTGGAACCAACCCAATTGGTCTCGTAGTTCATGAGATATAACATTTACAACATAACCTAACAGCAGGTCTAACAGCTCAGCTTTGCATCACGTTTTTGTAAAATCATAAAAGTATACTTCCACTTATCCAAAAATTACGAATTTATACCTCATAGAAACTAGACTCAACCTAGTTTACTGCAGTACCCACAATCTCAATCAATTTTCACGTTTACACTTCGTTACAGTCAGTTAAACATCGTATATACGTTCTGTCCAGAATCTGTTCACATCAAAACTCATCATAATAACAATCTATGAACTATCATGCATCCATATAACACTCTATACTCCATAAACAATATCCATGCACATCAATTACACCTTACATACATGATTAGGGTTTTTGTTTGAACTCAAATCAAAGACACAACAATAATCATGCAACAATATCAATCTAGTTATCAATCATCATCAAATCAATTCAAGAATCACATGAATACCATAACCCTAGAAATCGGCCATTAAGGCTTATAATTCACCCAAAAAAACTAACAATTAAACATAGAGAATGCATAGAATAGTTGTTTATACCTTCCTAGCACCTTAATCTTCAATCAAACTTGAAAGATCTTGAGTGTGTGTGTATGTATATGGATCGATCTCAAGGAACAAGGGAAGTTAGGGTTTGGACCGATTTTTCTAGAGGAATGGGAATGGAAGTTAGGGTTTAGGTTTATCATGTATTTATAGACTAAGATGTTACACTTTGGCCCCTCAACTCCTAAGTATTACTTTTTCTAGAACATTCTATCATAACTTGCACATTAAGTTAACATTAAGTATTACTTTTTCTAGAACCTTCTATCATAACTTGCACATTAAATTAACATGACAATAATATTATCACATAAAACATAATCCTAACACATAATTATCACATAATTAGTGTTTTAGTGTTTTTCGTTTATTCCTCAATCGTTTGCGTTTCGGTGCAAATCCCGAAAGACTACTACACATGTAGTAAGTGTTAAGCGTCATTTAAACCCTAGTTTAAATGTAATGAAGTATGCGTTATAGATTCAACGATCTTAAAGTTTGAATTAACGGAGTTGAGTTAACGAGGTTAACCTAAAATTGACGATTGTCACATCATTCCCATGTTAAAGAATTTTCGTCCCGAAAATTTGAGTCTAGTCGTGATGAGTGTCTGAAAAAGTAAGAAAAATTCTCAGTTTGTCATATCATCCCCTAGTAGAAAGAAATTTCGTCCCGAAATTTAGTTCATACCTCCGGTGATGTTTGACGGTTTGCCGGGTTTCGCGGTTTTCGGTGTTTGGTTAGCCCTTCAAAAAGGTGAGGATACTTTTTCATCATGTGATCCTCGCGTTCCCATGTGAACTCCGGTCCACGTCTCGAGTTCCAACGAACCTTAACAATTGGAATTTTGCTGTGTTTGAGTGTTTTGGTTTCCCAATCCAAAACTTCGACTGGTTCCTCAATGAACCGTAACTGTTCATCAACTTGCAGTTCCTCCAAAGGGACTACTTGGGTTTCATCAGATAGGCATTTCTTCAAATTTGATACGTGGAATACATCGTGTACGCCACTGAGTTCTGTTGGTAGGTCCAGTCGGTACGCCACCGGACCAATGCGCTCAGTTATCCGGTACGGACCAACATACCGTGGGTTGAGTTTGTTTCGCTTACCAAAGCGAACTACACCTTTCCAAGGTGAGACTTTGAGTAACACCCGATCGTTCACTTTATATTCGAGAGGTTTTCGGCGCTTGTCGGCGTAACTCTTTTGGCGATCCCGTGCTGCTGCCATGCGATTTCGGATTTGAACAATCTTTTCCGAGGTTTCGAGTACCAGTTCTGGACCAGTGATTTGGCTGTCACCCACCTCTGCCCAGCAGAGTGGTGATCGACACTTCCGTCCGTACAGCGCTACAAACGGCGCTGCCTTAATACTTGCGTGGTAGCTGTTATTATACGAAAACTCTACCAAGGGTAAGTGGGGTTCCCAACTTTTTCCGAAATCTAAAACGCATGCACGCAACATATCCTCCAGGGTCTGAATAGTCCGTTCACTTTGCCCATCCGTCTGAGGATGGTATGCTGTACTCATATCGAGACGTGTGCCCAGTGCGCTTTGCAGCGACTTCCAAAAGTGTGAGGTAAAACGAGAATCTCGATCGGAAATGATCGAGACAGGCACTCCGTGTCTAGACACCACTTCTTTCATGTATACTCGAGTCAGTCTTTCCATTTTGTCCGTTTCCTTAATCGCTAGGAAATGTGCCGATTTAGTCAACCGGTCAACGATCACCCAGATGGTATCGCATCCCGTCGGTGTCTTAGGCAAACCCGTAATAAAATCCATTGAGATGTGCTCCCATTTCCACATTGGGAGTTCCGGTTGTTGCAGTAGACCAGATGGTTTCTGGTATTCAATCTTGACTCTGGCACAAGTCAAGCATTTGCTCACGTAGGTGGCAATGTCGGCTTTCATGTTCGGCCACCAGTAAAGTGCCTTTAAATCATGATACATTTTATCTGAGCCAGGGTGGATAGAATATCGGGACTTGTGAGCTTCGTCCATCACTAGAGTTCTCAACTCTCCGTATCGTGGAACCCAAATCCGGTTCTCAAAATATCAGACCCCGTCCGATCTGGTTTCAAGTTGCTTGTTCATGCCCCGCATGAGTTCCGATGGAAGATTTTCATCTTTCAAAGCTTCCAGTTGCGCATCGCGAATCTGATCGGGTAAGCTGGCATGAATCGTAAGTTGCAATGCTCTTACTCGTCTGGGTTTATCTGTTTCTTTTCTGCTGAGGGCGTCGGCCACCACATTGGCCTTGCCCGGGTGGTACTTGATGGCACAATCATAATCTTTGAGCAGCTCGACCCAACGACGCTGTCGCATGTTCAGCTCCTTCTGATCGTAGATATGTTGGAGACTCTTGTGGTTGGTGTAAATGGTAAACTTGGTACCGTACAAGTAATGCCTCCATATCTTAAGAGCAAACACCACAGCTCCGAGTTCCAAATCATGGGTCGTGTAGTTCTTCTCGTGAACCCGTAGTTGTCTAGAGGCGTAGGCTATAACCTTCTCGAGTTGCATCAGCACACAACCGAGACCTTGTATAGATGCGTCACAGTGTACCTCAAAATTTTCTGTTCCCTCGGGGAGGGCTAAAATAGGGGCGCTACAAAGCTTGGTTTTCAACAGTTGGAAAGCGGATTCTTGTGCGTCACCCCAGTTGTACTTAGTGCCCTTGTGAGTCAAAGCGGTGAGGGGTTGAGCAATCTTTGAAAATCCCTCGATGAAACGCCGATAGTAGCCGGCCAGTCCTAGGAATTGTCGCACTTCAGTCGGAGTCTTAGGTGCTTCCCAGTTTTTGATGGCCTCTACCTTACCGGGATCGACATGGATACCATTCTCGTTGATCACATGTCCTAAAAAGTGAACCTCGCGAAGCCAAAATTCACATTTCGAGACTTTAGCATACAGTTGTTCCTTCTTCAGTAGTTCCAGAATTATCCTTAAGTGCTCTTCGTGGTCAGTCTCGTTCTTGGAGTAGACAAGAATATCATCGATGAAAACAATCACGAACTTGTCGAGGTACGCCTTGCATACTCGATTCATGAGATCCATAAATACGGCTGGCGCGTTGGTTAGGCCAAAAGGCATAACCGAGAACTCGTAGTGACCATACCGTGTTCTGAAAGCCGTCTTTGAAATATCTTCTTCGCGCACTCTCAACTGGTGGTAACCGGATCGTAGATCGATCTTCGAGTAGTAACTCGATCCCTGAAGCTGGTCAAATAAATCATCAATTCGGGGTAAAGGATAACGGTTCTTGACCGTCACCTTGTTCAATTCCCGGTAGTCGATGCACATTCGGAAAGTCCCGTCTTTCTTTCGAACAAACAAGACAGGGGCTCCCCATGGCGATGAGCTAGGTCGGATAAAACCTTTATCCAACAAATCTTGCAACTGGGTGGACAACTCCTGAAGTTCCGCCGGTGCGAGCCGATACGGGGCTCGTGCTATGGGTGCTGCACCGGGTGTCAACTCGATTTGGAATTCGACTTGACGAATAGGAGGGAGTCCGGGCAAATCCTCCGGGAAAACTTCCGGAAAGTCTCGCACAACCGGTATGTCTTCAATTCGTTTCTCCTCCGCGGGTTTCTCAACAATCTGCGCCAAAATTGCCGGATGACCCTTTCGTAGATACTTCTGTGCTTTCATAAGGGTGATGATGCTGTTGGTCATGCCGCTTCTCTCGCCTCGGACCGAAATGATCTCGCCGGAAGGGGTGGTAATATGGACTATTTTATCATGGCATATAATCTCCGCTCGGTTCTCGGATAACCAGTCCATGCCGACAACGACATCGAAACTACTAAGCGTAAAAGGAATAAGGTCGATGTCAAAAACATGACCTGACAGTTTCAACTTACATCCCGCAAGTACATGAGTTGTTACTACAGTTTTACCATTAGCTAATTCAACAGGAAACTTAGCGTCTAACGGGGTTGGAGTAAGGTCTAAAAGTTGGCTAAAGGCTTTCGACACAAAACTCCTATCAGCTCCAGTGTCAAACAAAATAGAAGCAAAATAATCGTTTACAGGGAACTTACCGGACACCACATGCGGATCATTGCGGGCTTGACCCGATCCAATCACAAACGCTCTTCCTTTGCCATTTCCTCCACCGTTACTGCCACTTCCATTGCCCCCATTGTTGTCATTATGTTTCAGCTTGGGGCAATCCTTCCGGAAATGACCTTCCTGTCCACATTCAAAACATCCCTTAGTCGTCATCGGTTGCTTAGGAGCACCCTTTGCCGCAAGGTCTCCTCTACATTCTTTCGCTTGGTGACCTATCTTTCCGCATCTTTGACACTTGACACGGTCACACTGGCCAACATGATGATAGTTGCACCTGTTGCACTTTGGATACTTCCCAGCATATCCGCTCGAAACCTGCCCGCTACCGTTGTTGTTGGAGTTGTTGTTGTTGTGATTCTGAGTGTTAAAGCTCCGGGTGAACTCGGGTTTACGGTAGTGTTGTTGCGGTGGGAGGTTCGAGGATGAAGATCTGGTGTTGTCGAACTTTCTCTTCCCGCTGTTCGGGTTGCTGTTGTTGTTACTGTTGCTGACGTGGTCATTACTCGGGTTGTCACGGGCTTTAACAGTCGAACCCCTCGGTGGTAACGCACCCTGGGTCACCGCCTGATCCGTCAGTTTGTGAGCCAAACGGATCGCTTGTTGGATCGTGGCTGGTCTGGAAGACGTCATCATGCCCTGAATCTGTGGTACTAACCCATCAATGTACATTTCAATCCTCTTACTCGGCGGATCTACCATCCGTGGACACATCACCGCTAACTCGTGAGAACGGGTAGTGTAAGCTTCGATTTCCGAACCCACCATCTTCAATGACCAAAATTCCGACTCCAACTTTGAAATCTCCTCCCTCGGACAATACTCTTCTCGCATCATGTTCTTGAACTCCTCCCAGCCCATCGCGTTAGCCAGTTCCATCCTCCGGTTCTTCTTCAGGTTCCTCCTCGGGATCTTCCTCGGGATCTTCCTCAGGTTCCTCTTCGGGATCTTCTTCAGGTTCCTCTTCAGGCTCTGCCTCAGGCTCGGCCTCAGGCTCTGCCTCGGGTTCGGCTGCGTTCTGAGAAATCTGCATTTGCAAGACATCGCAGCGCTCTAAAGCTATCTCGGTTCGGGTCCTTGCTACTTGGAGTTGCTCTTGCAAGTCTATCATCTCTGCTTGCATCTTCCTCATAATCTTCATCTGTTGGTCACTAGCCCCTTGCATATCCTTCATTGCCGCCGCCATGCGGGCAACCTCCTCCTTATTCTCGGTTTCGTCTTTTAACAATCTGGAAACGTTCTCTCTCGTGTAGCGCATGTAACCCACATCACGCTCCAAACATGAAACAACGGCTGCGAGAACTCTCTCTACAGGTTCGGTTATGGGTGGTAGGGTGTTGGGATAAGCAGGGTGGTTCGGGGGTGGTAATGGGGGAACTTGCTCACGATAGATCATACGTCGGATCATGTTGGGGTACCATTCCCAGCTAACGTCGTTGTCATACAAGCCTCCGGATAGGCGGTACCTCTTCGGTGCGGGAACTTCGAGTTCCGGGACTACTCGGGGTGGCGATGCGGTAGGTAACTGCGGTTCCTTCCCGTGAGTATGAGTCATCGGATCGGACGATGATGAGGATGGCGTCGACATCTCTACAGGTAAGCCGTGTATGCGCGCGTATGAGTGAAAGAGGTAAAGGGATAAGATTTCAAGACTACACAAACCTATGCAGTGCGTATCATTATAACTAATGGGTCGTCGCGGTTATAGTCTAGTATGCATGCAGTTTCTAGTTCGCTATAACCAATGGCTCTGATACCAATCTGTCACACCCTCAAAATCCACTAACGGAGTTTTACCGTCAGAGGGTGTGAACTGGCAGGATCGGAATCATTAGTTATAACCAAACCAAAGAAAACGTTTAAATGAAAAATAAGTGCGGAAGCGTAAAACCTTAATTCAAAAGTTGCGTCACGCAGGACGACTTAAAACCAAATGTAAATGTTAAAATTAAGTTTGCAGAGTAAGATGTTTAACAATTAATGCATGCTCCTAAACCGCGCGCCCGCCTCGGCTACCTGAGAATAACATACTAAAAGGGGTCAACACGAGGTTGGTGAGTTCACAAGTTATATAAGATAAATCGTTTAGCGTTTGAGTTCAGCGTTTTCGTTAAGTGTTTTGCGTAACCACGTTACGGCGTTTAAAAGTTTTGCGTAACCACGTTACGGCGTTTAAATGTTTTGCGTAACCACGTTACGGCGTTTAAGTGTGTAACCACGTTACAGCGTTTAAGTGTGTAACCACGTTACAGCGTTTAAGTGTGTAACCACGTTACAGCGTTTAAATGTTACCAGATAATGTTATGTCAAATTATATATCGATAGGTAGCTAATCTATACAACAAGTATTACTAAGTGGTTCGAGACCGAAGCTGACTGTTTATCAAGTGCCCGTCACCAGGTCAACCCAGACCATGGTAAGTGTTAGCCAAAATTACACCCACTCAACCTCCAGTTGAGCTTAGCGTCGGGTGGGGTTTGTCAAACCCAGTAGTACTACTCAACAGTGACTCGCTATTCCAAATATTAACCGGTTCGATGCGTGGGACTTCAAGGGTTACGTGCCGCTTAGCCTCTACAAGTGATATATATAATTTATAACAAAATCTTAAATATGTGTTTATCTCAAAAATGCGTTTATCGGAGTATGTTATCTCCCCCAAGTGAAAAACGTTTGAAAACAGTTCAAAGAGCGGGGTAAGTGAAACTCACTGTTTGCGAAGAATATTCCAAATTAGATCACCGAGTGATGCGCGTCGTAGAAAACTCTCTAGCGTTCTAAAATAACAAAGAGATTTTCTAAGTATCGGAACGTTTAACGAGTCTCTAGACTCGGCACATAATACCTATGCACGTATCATGTTTCGTGTTTCGTTTGTGAACCGTGTGTGATTTAAACAAGTACAATTGTGATACGATACACGAGTGAGCAATTACTTTCGTGTCATGTATTAATAACATACTTACAAGCAATTATTCCCGTAAGGGCATTTTGGTCAACAAACAAAGACTAACTAACCATTATTCCCCATAAGGGCAATTTGGTCAATTCATGGCAATCAAACTAGCAACTATTCCCCGCAAGGGTATTTTGGTCAAAATACAACAATTATATAAAAACTATCATATTTCATGCATTCCTACACAACTCAGCAGCTAGTTTCATTGTGACAGAATTTCTACTTGAAAGATTGTACTATTTCACCGATCATATCATCTCAATTAATTCACCAAAAATCACCACTGAAACATACATGTCTTAGGTTTCCAGAACATATTTTATATTATTTTTATTCCATATAGATTTCTCATAATGATCAAAACACTACAGTAAACTCATATCAGTCAGATTCATGCACAACAGAATGTTATTTGCAATTCCCGGTAAACGAAAAATCCAATAAATGCAAGACCACTTGGGTTTGGTTCCTAACTCAGTGAGTCAACTTCCAGAAGTGGAACCAACCCAATTGGTCTCGTAGTTCATGAGATATAACATTTACAACATAACCTAACAGCAGGTCTAACAGCTCAGCTTTGCATCACGTTTTTGTAAAATCATAAAAGTATACTTCCACTTATCCAAAAATTACGAATTTATACTTCATAGAAACTAGACTCAACCTAGTTTACTGCAGTACCCACAATCTCAATCAATTTTCACGTTTACACTTCGTTACAGTCAGTTAAACATCGTATATACGTTCTGTCCAGAATCTGTTCACATCAAAACTCATCATAATAACAATCTATGAACTATCATGCATCCATATAACACTCTATACTCCATAAACAATATCCATGCACATCAATTACACCTTACATACATGATTAGGGTTTTTGTTTGAACTCAAATCAAAGACACAACAATAATCATGCAACAATATCAATCTAGTTATCAATCATCATCAAATCAATTCAAGAATCACATGAATACCATAACCCTAGAAATCGGCCATTAAGGCTTATAATTCACCCAAAAAAACTAACAATTAAACATAGAGAATGCATAGAATAGTTGTTTATACCTTCCTAGCACCTTAATCTTCAATCAAACTTGAAAGATCTTGAGTGTGTGTGTATGTATATGGATCGATCTCAAGGAACAAGGGAAGTTAGGGTTTGGACCGATTTTTCTAGAGGAATGGGAATGGAAGTTAGGGTTTAGGTTTATCATGTATTTATAGACTAAGATGTTACACTTTGGCCCCTCAACTCCTAAGTATTACTTTTTCTAGAACATTCTATCATAACTTGCACATTAAGTTAACATTAAGTATTACTTTTTCTAGAACCTTCTATCATAACTTGCACATTAAATTAACATGACAATAATATTATCACATAAAACATAATCCTAACACATAATTATCACATAATTAGTGTTTTAGTGTTTTTCGTTTATTCCTCAATCGTTTGCGTTTCGGTGCAAATCCCGAAAGACTACTACACATGTAGTAAGTGTTAAGCGTCATTTAAACCCTAGTTTAAATGTAATGAAGTATGCGTTATAGATTCAACGATCTTAAAGTTTGAATTAACGGAGTTGAGTTAACGAGGTTAACCTAAAATTGACGATTGTCACAATTTGTAGGAATCTTAGGTAAACTAATAATTTATCATTGTTAAGATTTCTCAGATTGGCAGCCAAACCATCAAAAATCATCTTCGAAATATTTGAATGGTTGTCGAAGTACAACGGCCACAGTGGCATTGGCCATATCACGACTCATCAAAGTCCAAGAGCCCTTCCTTGGTGCATATCCTTGAACTATGTGATGTATCAGGAACCTATAAAGGTTAGGAACGTGCCCTTTTTAAATTGGTCGTCATGTACATCACCCTGATATCCCATTGTCTTTTGAAAAATAGTCAATAACCGATTTGTGGAGAAATGGATTGGGGCTTCAAAAGCATCGTTTAGTTGTAGGCTTGCCCTTATAAGTTGCCCAGTAATCAATATCTTCTGCCGGGCAACAATAGCCTCACTCCGGCTACCTCTGGCATCATCAAACAGTTTAGAAGAGTGCATAAATCCAATTGATGATTTCTATTAATGACAGGGCACTCTTTCAACGAAAATCGTAAATTCGATCTTTGTAGCCACGTTATCATCAAAGCAACCGGTTGATCATCCGGCGTGATTTGGAAAAGAGCGCATATATTGTGTTTTTCTCAAATGGATAAGTCAGTTTTTTCCGTAACTATCAAACACCAAAAACACACTCAAAGTAAAAATTAGTCATAAAGTTCACAACTTTGACATGTAATAAGTAACAATTTAATGAAGAAAAGAAAGATTTTCTGTATGAACTTGTTCTTCGACAAATTGTTACTCTACACACAATAACAGAGAGTTAGTTCAGATGAAAAATTAATATCCCAATTCCATATAATCAGTGTCGGAAAACAATCAATTGATGCTTACCGAGTCGGAATAAGAAGGCTGACAAACTTAGGGTAGGAAATTTGTTAAACGTTTGGTATTCTAGAACGAAATGAGCAGGCAATAATGCAATAGTGGGAAGAGAGAGAAGTGAAATGTGAAAATTTTCTAAGTCCCTCTTATATACCTTTTGAAAGTGGGTTTTAATTGTATTTTGTGATTTTGTTCATGAATAATGCAAAAAATTCATTTTTAAATATATCAGCATAAAGCTTTCTCGATTAAAGTTTATGTTTACAAAACTTTCTAGGAAAGGTGTGTTTTCAAAGCTTGCTAGGTAAAGACCATTTGCAAAGCTTGCTCGTTCCAGAATTATTCAAATATAAAAAGTAATTAAAAATAACACTAAGTGGATAAGATGAAGGAAGTTTACTCGAATATACAAGATTGCTCGAGAAATAAATCACAAGACAAATAATCAAGTATAATGCATCAAATAAGCAACCTTGCTAGGAACCAATAAAGAATACACAAATAATAACCTACAGACTTTTCTGAATGTCAACCTTCCTCGAATATCTGAATTTCACAAACCTTACCCGATATACTTATAAAGATAACAAATATGCATTCAAGTACACCTTAAAACAAAAATGTGCCCGAATAAGCTTTAAGAGTGCAAAGTGTGCCAGAGTAGACTTATTTATCCTTTGATATACAAGTATGATTTAGACACAAAGTGTACCTGAAAAGTGAAGTTTGCTGGGAATTTTCTGAAGTTTTACAAGTATGCTAGGAGAACACTTGGAATGAGCCAACATTTTACAAGTGTGCTCTAAGCATAAAGTTTGCTCAGTAAACATAGTTTACTACAAAACCCTTGTAATTTCATAAAATAACACCAGCATCATGAAGTATGCTAGACAAATACAAATTTCAAATAAAACATCAAAGTTTACTCGAAACAGGCATGTAAAGCACATTCATACATGTATCACATAATTATCAAGTATAAACATCCAAGTTTACTCAAAAGCATAAATTTATCAAATTTTACCCTATAAAACATGAATAATTCATTTAAGTACAAATAATCATCAGACTTGCTCGAATATCTTAAACATTAAAGCAAAACAACTAAGTTTGCTAGAATAGTCCATAAACATCTAAGCTTTCTAGAGATAACCAATTCAAACATATTCAAGTGTAAAGCTTGCTCGAATAAGTTAAACATCCTATTAAACAACTAAGTTTGCTAGAATAGTTCAAATATCATCAAAGCTTGCTAGAATTAACATATTCATACATTTTCAAGTGTAAAGCTTGCTAGAAGGAGTTAAACCTCCTATAATTCAACTAAGTTTGCTAGTAAGTTCACAAATCATGAAAGCTTGCAATAATTGACAAATTCATACACTTTCAAGTATAGAGCATAGTAGAATGAGTTAAACATCCTATAGAAAACTAAGTTTGCTAGAATAGTTCAATAATCATTAAAGCTGGCTAAAATTGACAGATTCAAACTTTTTCAAGGTTAAAATGCAACTCTTTTTGTCTTAAACCATTTTTCACACAGTTTTATTATTAGAATTTAATGTTTAAGAGACAATGGTGAATTAAGACTTTCTAGTTATATCTTTCCATCTCTTTTTCTAAAAAAGATCTCAAAATGGGATCATATTGGTTAAGTCACCTCTTCAATACTTCATTCTCAACATTATTATGACATAGCAGACAGGTTAACAGCAAGTCTAGACTTAGCATGATTTTCATTACTTTTTGGTGATATGCTTTATGGTTCATTTATTTGGCTTTCCCTAGATCACCCCTATTTGATTTCAACCCCCTGATATTTGGTCAAAATATTTTTATGATAGAATAGTTAAAAAATTATTTAATTTTTCTTTTCAAAACTTCAAACATATTGTGATTAAACGTTGGACTTACATGCCATGCAATACGGACCTACATGCCTTTCATTCGGGATGTTTAATGTACTTATATTATTACCTCCACCCCTGTTGTTCGAAAATTAACCCTCATGTTTGCATTTTTTCAAAATTTGTGATCAATAATCAACATTTGACTGAATATAAAAACTTTGTCCACATTTGTTATTTGTTATATGTATAAAATGAATCATTTTGGTGACCAAATACCAACAGGCTTGTGTATGACTGGGTAATCACTTTTCTGCCTATCATTTGGAGAGATTTATCTTGAAACATGCATATTCAGCAATGTATCTCCACATTAAGATTAGAATTTCATTATGTTTATATCACCTCAGTTTTTACACATCATGAAAAAAAAACCATACATATTAATAAATGTTCTAATTGTCTTTTTAGCCTATTAAATCCATATGATCAGCATAAATAACCAGTGTACTCTCATTTACCAAAATGTTGGATCAATTTTCATTTAAAACCCTTTTAAGCTTCTACAAAGCTTTGAACTGAATAATCATATCATGTCTCTACACCATACAACGTGCTCACTTTGTCGAAAATAGTTTTCTTGGAAAAACTTCTTTTGCAAAATAATCATCTAAGCATACAAGTTTGGCAAAAAAACATAGTTTTGACACAAGAAATATGTAACATATTCAGGAATAATTAGAACATGAATGACACATTTAAAAACAAGAAGACTTCGCATAATGTACATCCAAGACTGATTATGCAAAGGCTAACCTATCCTAAACACATCATCAGTTCAAATTATCCAAGCAAATCAAAATATCAGATAAGCACACATATTCATCATTTCAAATCTCAAACACACTTATCCTGATATCACACACTTTCACTGAAATTAATCAACTTAAGCATTAAAAACACATAAGTCACACATATAGTCATTTAGAGTATATATCAGTTAAACGTGCAAACAATCACAACTTTCACTCTCAATACCATCAAAGATAATTAATTTAGCACAATGAGCACACCTCATTTATCAGAGCTCATTTGAGTTGATCATTCCTTATGCTTTCAAGAGAAAGTGGAATTTGGTCTTATGTAGTGGCTTGGTGAATAGGTCAGCCAAATTGTCACTAGTGTCAACCGTTTTCATTTCAATCATTCCTTTCTCATTAAAATCTCTAATGAAATGATGTCTGATTTCAATGTGCTTGGTCTTAGAGTCTTGGACTGGATTCCTAACAATAAATAATGCAGCACTATTGTCAATGAAAATATGGGTGTTCAAGAAATTCAAACCATAATCCAGCAATTGGTTCTGAATCCAAAGAACTTGTGCACAACAGATAGATGCAGCAATGTACTCAGCTTCAGCAGTTGAGATGGACACTGTAGTTTGCTTCTTTCACTGCCAAGACACTAGCTTGTCTCCCAGAAATTGGCATCCACCAGATGTTGACTTTCTACTCATGTTGCAGCCATCATATTCACTGTCAGTTTAAGCAATTAAATCAAAGGAATTATTCTTTGGATACCATATCCCTAAATCAAATTTTCCTTTCAAGTATCGAAAGATCCTCTTAACAGCAGTCATGTGAGAGACCTTTGGACATGATTGGAATCTTGCACTACACATACAACAAACATAATATCTGGTCTAGAAGCAGTCAGATACATCAGTGAACCAATCTTTGCTCTATACTCATGCTCATCAACTGGCCCCCTCTTTTCATCTACAATCATCATTTCATGAGTGTCCATTGGAGTTGAAGCATCTTGAGATCTTGAAACTTGAACTTGTTTACAATGTCCTGCATATACTTTGATTGGAAAATGAATATGCCATCTTTCTTTTACTGAACTTGCAGACCCAGAAAAAAATTCATTTCACCCATGGAGCTCATGCAGTATTTTGATTTCATGACTTCTTCAATTTCCAAATACATTTGTTCATTGGTAGATCCAAAGATAACGTCATCTACATAAACTTGTAGGAGTAAACCCTTTCCTCAAGTTTTGTAGAAAAGGTTCTTATCAATAGCTGCCCTTTGAAAGCCATTAACAAGCAGATGGTTTGATAACTCATCATACCAAGCCCTTGGAGCTTGATGTAATCCATATAGAGCATTATTTAAGTTATAAACTCTATTTGGAAACTCAAGGTCCTAAAAGCCTAGAGGTTGAGCCACATATACCTCCTCTTCAATTTTTCCATTAAGAAAGGCGGATTTAACATCCAGTTTAAACACTTTGATATTTTAAGTAGCAACATAGGCTAGAAAGATTCTTATAGCTTCTAGCCTTGCCACTGGTGCAAAAAACCTCTTCAAAGTTATTTCCTTCCTCTTGTAGGCAGTCTAGTGCAACTAGTCTTTGTTGTGTCAAGAATTTGACCCAAATGAGGAGATTTGACCGAAAACGAAGAATATGGAAGATTGGAATCTTCTCAACCTCCTTAGAAACTGCTAAGTATTGAATCCGAGCACACCTTGGACCTTCTAGTAAGCTTTTACTTAGCCGAGTACGAGATTTTGCCTCCCGGGCAAGGTTGACTTCAAATAGTCTTCTTAAGTGGATATCCGAGTAAGGGTTGCTATTTAGTGAATTCCCGAGTAAGGACCACTGATTTGGCATCTCCGAGCAAGGTTCACTTTGTCAAGCAGGATTGTTCTTCAAACCTAAGTCTTTTACTCTTCCGAGTAAGGTTTGGTTAACAAAGTCCAAGAAGCCAAGTAATTGGAAGACCGGGCATGGTATTCTTTAATAATTATGGTCCGAGTATACTTGATGAGTTAATAGAATATCTCAAAGTTATTTATAGTAAGCTTCTGCTCAAGTAACGTATGTACTCCCGAGTACGCCTTATCAATAAGTTGTTCAACTGACAATGAGCCGAACATGACCATAGAAGAACAAGGTTGCTCGTAAGGATTTGTCGAGCAACGTTTGATAAGTCCAAGAAGATTAAAGTCTACTCGGTGAATATTTTACTTGGTAAAATATTCTTTAAGTAAAGTCTACCCGGAAACTGATCCCGAGTACACTTATATGTTTACCAAGTCTGAAGGAAGGGCGAGTACACTGCGTACTCGGAGACTGAAGATTAATGAAAAGCCTACCCGGAAGACTTGTTTTACACTTAACTTTATTTTTGAATATGTATTTTGAATATGTATTATCGGATAGGGTTTCTAGAAGGAATGACAACTGTCCTAGGTTGGCAGACCTATAAATAGAATATTTAGGGCACGCCGCCAAGGAGAGAAGACACGGAAAACACGGGACACAACACATTAATTGAGAATATTTTGTGTGTGAGGACTGTCCTAGGATTCCTTATAAACCCTAAATCGATTACCCCTTTTGTATGACTAACATTATATAAATGGAAATCTTTTGAGTGAATCCTGCGTGTGTCTTCGATCATTGAATATTCATTGCAACCGTATGTTTGTTATTGATTCCGCCTTTAACAAACGGTCATCTTTCTAAATATAGTAACCCGTCATTAACTCTCTTGTCAACATGATTAATTTTGTGTGTGTTATGACATGATTGATTAAGATCCGAGCCGAATCGACAATCAAAAGTTGGGACCAGACAAGTGGTATCAGAGCTTGATTACTGCTATTTTTAGAAAGATTGTTGCTGATTAAGATTTGAAGAAGAATGACGTAAGCATGCACTGTTCGATTGATTTGTGACGTCAGCAGCCCTGTTTTTCATTTTCCTTCCAGATCTACAATCTACCGGTGTTTTCTCATCCTTATTTCAATTAAAGTTTAAATCTTTATATATAAATCTTGTTCTAGTCACATCAGACACCTCAGATCTGAGCATTCTGTTTTCAGATCTGATTATTTTGAAACTTTTTAAAGAAACTGATTTTTGATTTCTCAAAATGTCTGGATATGAAGAACAAGAGGTGTCTACTAACAAGATACCTAGGTTGTATGGACAGGAAAACTTTATCAAATGGAAGGTACTCTTTGAAGCAGCTGTGTGCTACAATGACATTGACATGTGGAACTCCATCAAGAATGGTCCATAAACTACTGTTGAAGAGGGTGCAAATGCTACTGCAACTGCTGCTATAAGAGAAAAGATGAGAAAGGTGGATGACAAAGCCTTGGCTATGATTAAGTTTCGGCTGAAACAGTATATAAACATGACAACTTCGCCATAGGCGAAGTTGTCAATAACTTCGCTGATTCAACAAGTTCGCCAGAGCGAACTTGTTGACAACTTCGCATGTTACAAATATAAACATAATCAAAACATAATTGCATTACAGACTCGATTACAAATGCTAGACTATGAACTACTGACACACATGTACCAACATTAAGCTAGGTTTATCTTGGGAAATTCTGACCAAGGTGGCTCATCACACAACTGCTAAACAAATGTATGATGCCATCCTTGAGATGTATGAAGGGAACACTGAATTGAAGAACATTAAGAAGCAAAGACTGAAGCAACAGTTGGAAAGGTTCAAGTATAGAGATGGAGAAAGGTTGAAGTAAATACTAGAACGTTTTCTGAGCATTGTGAATGAATTGAGAACAACTGATTATGTAATGACTGACTTTGATTTGAATAGAAAGTTGCTCAACTCAATGCCAAAAGAATGGTATACTGCCTGCAAATTCATCCTTCAAAAGCAAAATTTCAATGAATTGAAATTGGATGATGTGGTATGTTTTCTTCAAGCTGCTGAACTTGAAATGATTGAGAATGAGATGATCAAGGAAGATAGACCAAGTTTCAATGTTTCAAATGCTTTGATTGCACCAATTGGAAATCTGTCCATCAAGAACCAACAACAAATTCCCATCATAGAAGAACCAGCTGAACATAATGTTATGACTCCAAAGTCTTTCATTGGGGGTAGCACAAGCACTCAAGGAAATCAGCAAAGATTCAATGTGCAACTGATTGATGATTATGACTCTGTCTCTGTGTCTAGTGGAAATGTTCCTAATCCTGGAACAGGACATGTTCAAAGCAATGAGACACAAGCTTTGTTATCTATGTTCACTGAGTCATATAATGCATTTTTTTGCAAAGAACATGATTCACACAAGTGTGGTTCAAGATGATTTAGAACAGATTGATGCAGATGACTTAAAAGATATGGATTTGAAATGGCGAGCTGCCATGTTGGTATTGAGAAGAAGAAGGCTGTACAACAGAACTGGTAGATCTCTGGTTTCTGGTCCAAATGACAGGATTGGGTTTGACAACTTAAAAGCAATATGCTACAATTGTCAGCAACCTGGTCATTTTGCAAGAGAATGCAATCAACCAAGAAATTCTCAGATTAATCAATTTCAGAATCAACAACCAGGAGGTCAACCTCAATATCAACACAATCAATCTAGAGGTCAACAGCATTACCAGCAAAATCAGCCAAGATTCAACAACAACAGCAATCAGATGAACAATTTCAATAACAACAATAGTTACAATCCAAACTTCAACAAATTTCAGTCTCAAATGAACAAATGTAACGATTCCGGAAAAATCAGGTATACCCTAACCGGTATATACTATTTATGTGTTATTTAATAATGAATATATGAATGATAATGCGTTTATACGAGTATGTATGATTCACAGTACGGATTATACTCGATTATACAGTTAATCGTATTGGAAATACGATTAACCGATTAACGGTTATTGAAGCCCGAACGAATCGAGGATTACATCATAGATGAGATATATGATATTTAGTGATGTTTACGAAGTATTAAAGCTTCGGGATAAGTGAATTAAAGCACAGAAAAAGAATTTTCGATTTAATTGTACGTCGGTACGTTAAACGAAACATTTAATACCAAACCGAGCAAAGGACGATCGATCAAGCCGAAAAAGATGCGCAATTATTAATAATATGATGTTTTAAGTTAATAAATGTCATGGGTTAAGTTTTTAAAGTTTTTAAATCGGTTTTATAAAATTTCATTTTTTAAGCCGAAAACGACCGTTTTAGCCTCGTTTTAAGCTAAATTAAACATTTAACCGAAAAACAAACTGAACCAGATTATCCAAAACATTATCCGGATTTCCAAAAATCCAAATGTGTGGCTAGAATTGGAAAGGTGGGTCCCACCCCACCTCCCCTCTATTCCGATAGGCTTGGGGGTAAATACCCCTTGCCTTATCATTTTTTTTTAACCAAGTATTTCAAGATCTTACAATTCTCTCCATTTCATGAACTAAAAACCTAGATTTGTAGCAAGAAAATCAAGGTAAAGATCGAGTTATTTACGTTTTCATCTTCGTTTCTTGAGTTTATTTACAAGAAAATGAGGTTTCAAAGATGAAAACCGATTCTTGCATGATCAAGTGATGTATACGGGTTATACAAGGGATCTTGGTCCAAGAAAGGAGTTAAACGAACCAAAAACGAATTTTTACGGTTTAAATCTTTGTTTTTAAATCATAACCGAAACCATGAAAGAAATGGCTTGAATGTGGGTGTAACTTGCTTGGTGTGGTGTTATTGTGCTTGTAGGTGTTGTATCTAGTTGTTAACCAAGGCTAGAAAGCAAGATCCTTGCGATTTGAAGCTAAAAACACAAGGTAGTTCGGTTTTTGTATGTTGTATGTGTTTTGGACAGATTGTGGTACGTTTAGAGTTAGCTTACGAAATTTCACAGAGATGATCTACACATGGAAATATGAGATCTATGAAAATTTGGTAATTTTTGGACAAAGGATGAATATTTGGTGAATTTAATGCTCGGTTTTGGCTAAAAATGATGAAAAATACTTAAATATCATGATAAATTCTGGAAAATTCCAGATAAGCTTTTTATAACATGAAAAAGTCACACACTAAATTTTAGGTCAGTTGGAGAAGTCTAAGTAGGCTTTTCGGTTAAACGAGTTCTAGGGTTTTCTAGCTCGGTTTTAGTGAAAATGGCATGTAAAAAGAGATTTTGGTTCTGGAAACATTACAGCGGACTATGTGGATGGCAGGGGTCATCCAGGAAAAATTTGGGATTTTTCTAAGGTTGTTTGGTATTTACGACATATTTAGTGTTTAAATGGTGTTTAAAAATAAAAAAATAATTTTAAATATAAAAATTAATTCTGGAAATATTTTTATAAAATTCTCCATTGTCAAAAAGTGATTTGCGCAAAATTTCAAGATCCGAGACTAAACGGATAATTATTGGTGCTAAAAAGAAAATAGAAACAAACTTTTAAAGTTTAAAACGCGTAAACCGGTAAAGTTCGCCTAAACGAGCTGACTGGTGTCTAAAAACCCTAAAAATGAACTATTTTCTTATAGCTGAGTTAAACAGGTAAAAATGAATCATCCGAAAATAATTCGGATGATTTGGGTAATTTTATCCGATTTACAGTTTCCGGTACACTAAAGACGGAAACGGGTCCCGCGGCCAATCGGGGCGTCTAAACCGAGCTCTAATTTCCCAACTTTAATTAAATTGTCTGTCAACAACTATTTTTGGGTCGTGTGTGACCAAACTAATTTTTGAAATGTAAAAACGGATGACCGTGCTAGGCACGCAAAACAGGGAAAACGAACTAATAGTAATTTTAACTTTTGAACTCTAAATGATATCACAATCTGAGTCCGGAGAAGTGTTTCTGGGTTAACATTGCCCCCGGAACGGGTACAGTACTGGGTTAATAGTGTCCCCAGATATACCGGTTAACACGGTTAAAGTTATATTAATAGTGATTGTATAGTAACGAACTTAGGGATCGTATTACAGATCCGGATTAGTAGCTGCGTACTGTGTCACCTACTTGCTTGCGAAAGGTGAGTTTCACGAGCCCCTTTTTCTGAATTGTTTTTTAAGATTTTCCCGGGGCGGAAAGCATGTTACTATTAAAATGTTTAAGTACATATTGAACGCATGGATTTGCGTGAATTTATATATATTTTATTGTACGGGAATCGTACGGAAATGTACTAAGATGGTAATTGTCTGAGTTGCTAACATTGTATGGCCCCGTAACACGAGTGATTAGCTAAAAGCCGGTAGAGTGTGAATAGTACTATTGGTCTGACAAACCCAACTGGTCCGGCATGGATTTGCTGATGTTTCCCAGCCAGTTGCACATGTCTATTTTGTTGTTATATATTTTTGCTATGTAATGTTAGGCATAGCGGTTTGGGGCAGGTCCGTGGGCGGAGTATGCCACGGGGTTGTATGTGGATAGTCAGAGGTTTCACTTGTGGGCTCAGCATAATTACATCGCTAATATATGATCATTATAATGATTTGTCACTGTTTATTTAAATTAGTGAAACTCACCAACTATTCTTAGTTGACCCGTTTTCTTTACATGCTTTCTAGGTACCCCCAAACTGGAATAATTGCTACATGCTTGACGATGCGTGCTTTTTGTGGAAGCTAAATGATCTTTTTGTATTAAATATGTTAATGTACTGTTGGTAAAACTTATGTGTTAACGCCTGGACGGTAACTAAACTCGGAACAATGTAATATGGTGTAAATTAATGTAGTGGTGTTTTCTTTATAAGCAATGCTGTTGATATCAGACGTATCTGTTGCATCCCGTTTACGTTTCCGCTGCGGTTACGGGGTGCTACAACAATCAACAACAGAATATGCAACAGACTCAAGGCTTTCAACCTCAAATGAATCACAATCAAAACCTTCAAGTAACAAAAAAGTAGTCAAAACAACACTGTTCCAGCAAAATCAAAATCAGATCCGAAATCAAGGAAATGTGGTAGTGACTACACAACACGAAGGAAGCTTTGATTGGAGCAGTCATGAGGAGGATATTGCTGATGACATCAAAAAGGCAATTGTGGCATTCATGGCCATAATTGAGAAAGAAAAGGGTACCTCCTCTCAGGTACACTCTGCTCCTACAGTTGATTTAAATGAACTTATTAGTGAGCTAAAAACAAAGGTAGGTAAGCTGGAAGATGAGTGTTTCAGAAAACAAAGTATCATAAATGAGTATGAGGCAAGTGAGATGGTAAGTGATGAAAAGATTATGAGCCTTGAAGATGATTGTATGGTCATTTATAGATCTCAAACAAGATACATCACTGCGATTGATGGTTTGAAAAAATTGTTGATTGAAGAAAAGGTGCAAAACACAAGACTAAAGGTTGAAACTGAATTTCTTAAGAATTTGGTCTCAACTGGCAACATTTGTGGAATTCTGAATCAAGTAAAAAACCAAGACAAATATAAAACAGTTCCACCTCCATTCAACAACAACTTTATGCCAAAAGTTGACAAAGAGAAGAGAGATGCATACTTACAACAATTCAAAGATGTCTTTCAAGACAGGGAAGAATTTGTTGATTTATACAAAAAAGTAGAAGTGAATGAAGATGGAGAGTTTGTGATTAAGAAAGAAGTGAAAATGGAAAAGTCAATTGGAGTTCAAGTCTCTGAGGATGACTTTGATTCAGATGAGTTGGATCAAGATGATCTTAGTGATTTAAGTGATCAAATTACTGAAAAGGAAATTCAAGCTGTTGAAAGAGGGAGAAAGTATAAAAAACCTGAATCTGTTGACAAGCTTCCAAAGTATCCACCAGTCCCATCAAAATCAAAGAAGCAAAAGGACAACATTAAAAGGGAACATGTCTCTTTTGACATCTGTGAAAGAAGGAAGATAAACTACAATGCAGTTAGACCTCCAAGCAAGACTGTATTGAATAGGATAAAGCAGAACAACAAGAAGAAGAAGGAGAATGAAAAGATTGATACAGAAAACTTTATCCCAGTTTATCCAATCTTTTCTAGTAATGAAGTGTTGGATGTTGGAGAAGTGGAGACAATGGAAGAATATGAGAAAAGACAGTCAAGGGTTAGAGAAAGCAGTGATGAAGAACCTATGATTATGAAGAAGATTGTCTTTGTCAAAGGCAATGTTGAAAGACAAGACATCAAGATTGAGGAATTTGTTCCTTTTTCAATTGACTTTGATAGTTTGAAAAATCATAAGACTTTAGGAGTCAATACACCTAAGCCAAGTGAAAGATTCAAGAAACCAAAAGAACATGAAGTCTTCAAAGGAAAGGTTTGGTGCAAAAGGTGTGATGAATATGGTCACCACACAGATTCATGCCATGAGAGATTCAAACTCAAACCATTTCATGTACCAGAAGGAAAAATGTATGGTTAAGACTTTGTTCTGTACAAAGAGAAGTATGAAATGTATTTGGGAAAAGGAAATCTGTGTGGAAAGAAGACAAGTAATGAAGAGAATGCTAAAATCAAAGGAAAGAAACAAGTGACTGAGTATGTAGGAAGAAGTAAGTCACCACAGAAGCACAAGAAGATGACAAAGAAGAAAAATCAGTCATTGAAGATTAATCAAGACACTCAATCAGTTAAGTCTGATGACTCTCAAGGATCATCAAACAGTGAAAAGACAAGAAAAAGGAAACTTATCAGAGAATGAAATCAACTGAACTTACTGGTGATGAGAAGTTTTTGATGAAACATGGATATGAACCACAAGGTTTCACTTGGAAACCTAAAGTAGAAACTAAAATTGAAGCTGTGGCTGATGTAAGAGACTACTCAGAAACAAAGGACTATGTCTTGAAAAAGAATGTCACTGACTCGGTTGAGCCTCAATGTTCAGTTTCACTTTTCCAAACACCAAGAGAATGTGGGAATGAAACTGATCATTCTGATAATCTGGAAATCACTCATGCAGATTCTGAACCTACAACACTCACTTCCCAGGCTGCCACTGAAATTGACACTGATAAGTTGCAGGTTGATGAAACTTGCACCTCATCACTTAACTAATAAAATTTCTCTTTGTGCAGGAACAGGCCACTCAATTGAATGATATATGGTATATGGATAGTGGCTGTTCTAGGCACATGACTTGTGACAAGAGGTCACTTGTGAACTATGAAGAGAAATATGAAGGTCCTGTTGCCTTTGGGAGTGATGAAAATGGTGGAAAGATTGTGGGAAAAGGAATCTTGACAAATGGAAAGGTGTCATTTGATAATGTGTTTCATGTTGAGGGACTTCAATACAATCTTCTGAGCATATCACAGATGTGTGATAAATGTTACAAAGTTAGTTTTGATGATTCTCATTGCTTCATCTTAAAACCTGAATTTGTGATTCCACCTGAGATGATTATGATGATGGCACCCAGAAATGGCAACTTATATGAGTTAAATATGAAACAAGCCATTTCAATAGGTGGTGCATGTTTTGTTTCCAAAGCCACTGAAAATGAATCAAAATTGTGGCATAGGAAATTGTGTCATGTAAACTTAAAGAACATTAATAGACTGGTCAAGGGTGAACATGTGATTGGTTTACCTACAAGAGAATTTAAGTTTGATGATCACTGTGATTCATGTCAAAAGGGAAAGCAACACAAGTCTACTCATAAGACAAAGTTCATCAACTCAATTGATCAACCACTTGAGTTACTTCACATGGATCTCTTTGGTCCCGTGAGTGTGCCAAGTATTGGGAAGAAAAGATACTGTTTGATGATCATTGATGACTATTCTAGATATACTTGGGTCTATTTCCTAAGTACCAAAGATGAGTCTGCTGAGTTGATTATGGGTTGTGTTACAATGATTGAGAACAAGCTGAATAAGAAAATCAAAATGATGAGAAGTGACAATGGTACAGAGTTCAAAAATGGAGTTATGGAAGAATTCTGCACAAAGAAAGGAATATTTCAACAATTCTCAGCTCCTAGAACTCCTGAACAAAATGGTGTGGCAGAAAGAAGAAACAGAACTTTGATAGAAGCTGCCAGAACCATGATGGCTGATGCAAATCTGCCTGTCACTTTTTGGGCTGAAGCAATCAATACAGCATGTTATGTTCAGAACAGGGTACTTGTAAACAAAAGGCATAACAAGACTCCATATGAAATTTTCAATAACAGAAAGCCTTACATCAAGTTTTTTCAAGCCCTTTGGTTGCAATTGTTTTCTATTGAACACTAGTGATTATTTGAACAAGTTTCAAACTAAGTCACTAGATTGTTTATTTGTTGGATATTCTACTCACTCAAAGGCATACAAAGTTTATGTTTAAGATCACATGAGTGTGATAGAGTCATCTGACATCATTTTTAATGAAAATCAATTCAATACAGTCAGTGGTGCAAGATGGCTGTTTGATCATGAAAAGTTAATAAAGTCATTCAAGATTTATTCTAAAGACTTTGATGATTCATTCTACAAGACCAGTACACATGTTGAAGAGACTAAAAAGAAAGAACTGGACTTGGAAGAATTGTGGGAAAAGGTTGCAAGAAAAGAAAAGGAATATACTTTTGTGAAAAGCTCATCAAGCAATGCCATTTAACAAGATGAGGAAGTAAACAATCAGGATATTTCAAATGTACAAAATGATCATGTTCAGAATGGGAATGACACATGCAACCAATCAAATGAAGATGAAAATGCTTCCACAGCAAGATTTCAAGACTTGTTTCAAAGCTTGAATCTGGGAAACAATGGTGCATCTACTTTAGGACAAACCAATGATGAAGCACCAGAGTTTCATGATGCAGAAGCTGATTTGATCATTGAAGAACCTGAACTTAATGAATCAAATCTTGACACAAATTTGTCTACAAATATGATAATACAAACTCCTACTGTTGAAAAGAATCATCCTGCTGAAAATATCATTGGTGACTTGCATGAAAGAGTAACAAGGAGTCATTCTGAGTTAGCAAACATATGTCTTTACTCTTGCTTTCTATCCCAATTAGAACCAAAGAATATTGCTCAAGCCTTAAAAGACAATAGTTGGGTAGAGGCTATGCAAGAGGAATTGGCCCAGTTTAGAGATCTACACGTGTGGGATCTTGTAGACAAGCCACATGACAGATATGCAATTGGAACCAAATGGGTGTTCAGAAACAAAAGGGATGAAAGGGGTTTGGTGATTAAGAACAAAGCAAGACTTGTAGCACTGGGATGTCTTCAAGAAGAAGGGATAGACTTTGAGGAAGTGTTTGCACCAGTTGCAAGACTGGAAGCCATAAGAATTTTCCTTGCATATGCTGCCTCAAAGAACATAATAGTATTCCAGCTTGATGTTAAATCTGCATTCCTAAATGGAAAGATTGATGAAGAAGTGTAAGTGGCTCAACCACCATGTTTTGAGGATCCCATGTATCCAAACAGGGTATATAAGTTAAACAAAGCCCTTTATGGATTGCATCAGGCTCCTAGGGCATGGTATGATGAGCTATTAACTCATTTACTTGAAAATGTTTTCACAAGGGGAGCCATTGACAAGACACTCTTCTACAAAAGGAAAGGGTCAGATTTGCTGCTTTTACAAGTCTATGTTGATGATATCATCTTTGGATCTACAAATGAAAATATGTGTTTGGAGTTTTAAGAGGTGATGAAGTCCAAGTACAGCATGAGTTCCATGGGTGAAATAAACTTCTTTTTGTGGCTGCAAGTTCAACAAAAGGCTGAAAGGATCTTCATTCACCTAACTAAGTATGTGCAGGACATTTTGAATAAGTTCAACTGTCATGATTATGAGACTGCTTCAACTCCAATGGACACCAAAGAAAAGATGATAGCTGATGAAAAGGGGGAGTCAGTTGATGAGCATGAATACAGAGCTAAGATTGGATCTCTGATGTATCTGACTGCAACAAGACCAGATATCATGTTTGCTGTGTGTGTGTGTGCTAGATTCCAGTCAAATCCAAAAGTCTCCCACATGAATGTTGTTAAAAGAATATTCAGATACTTGAAGGGAAGACCAGACTTAGGGATTTGGTATCCAAAGAACCAATCCTTTGATCTGATTGCATATACAGACAGTGATTATGATGGATGCAATATGAGTAGAAAGTCAACATCAGGGGGATGCCAGTTTTTGGGAGAATGGCTAGTGTCATGGCAATGCAAGAAACAGACTACAGTATCAATATCCACTGCAGAAGCTGAATATGTTGCTGCATCTGCCTGCTGTGCACAAGTTCTCTGGATTCAAAATCAGATGCTGGACTATGGTTTGAACTTTCGAAACACCCTTATTGTGATTGATAATACTGCTGCATACTTTACTGTTAAGAATCCTGTGCAGCATTCTAAGACTAAGCACATTGAGATCAGACATCACTTCAACAGAGATTGCAGTGAAAAAGGTCTGATTGAAATGCAAAGAGTTGATACAAGTGATAATTTGGCTGACCTATTCACCAAACAACTTGACAGAACCAGATTCAACTTTGTTTTGAAAGCCCTAGGGATGATCAACTCTGATGAAATCTGATTAAGGATGTGTGCTTAGTTGGGTACCTCTATGTGCTACTTGAATATTTTAGAAGAGGTCATACATGCTGAATATGTTGCTGAGTATGTTACTGAATATGTTACTGAGTATGTTACTGAATATGTTACTGAGTATGTTACTGTAACACCCCGTAACCGCAGCGGAAACGTACACGGGATGCAACAGACACATCTGATATCAACAGCATTGCTTATAAAGGAAATACCACTACATTAATTTATAACATATTACATTGTTGCGAGTTTCGTTACTGTCTAGGTGTTACACACATATTTTACCGATAAGACATTAATAAATTCATTACAAAACATAGAGCAGCGAGCTTCCAACAGGTAGCACAGATAGTTAAGCACACTTTAATCAATCCAACTTGGGCATACCTAGAAAACATGTAAAGAAGACGGGTCAACTACGAATAGTTGGTGAGTTTCACTAATTTAAATAAACACTGACAAATCATTTTAATAACCATTTATTAGCAATATAATCATGCTGGGAACTATGTTACCCCAGAACATTTCCATTAACTTTCTGGGAACTATGTTACCCCAGAACAATAATAACCCCTGGGAACTATGTTACCCCAGAACAATAAATACCCCTGGGAACTATGTTACCCCAGAACAATAATAACCCCTGGGAACTATGTTACCCCAGAACAATAAATACCCCTGGGAACTATGTTACCCCAGAACAATAATAACCCCTGGGAACTATGTTACCCCAGATCAATAATAACCCCTGGGAACTATGTTACCCCAGAACAATAATAACCCCTGGGAACTATGTTACCCCAGAACAATAATAACCCCTGGGAACTATGTTACCCCAGATCAATAACACATGACAAACATTTTATATATTCTGTGCATCAGTCCATATATATATAAATGTACAAGTATTTCCATACGATCGGTATGTACTTAAATACTTTAAATAAGACATGTTTTCCGCCCCGGGAAAATATAATTAAAACAATTCATAAAAAGGGGCTCGTGAAAACTCACCTTTTTGTGAGTCGGTGAGTAATATAAGGAACAGCTACGTGCCTGGATCTGTAATATAATATCTAGTCGTTACTATATAATTCCCATAACTTAAATACGTATCAATTGGTACATCTGGGAACATTGTTAACCCAGTACTGTACTCGATTCGGGGACAATGTTAACCCCGTGACACTTCTAAGGACTCAGATTGACATTGCTTAGAGTTTGACAGTCAATTTAGTTAAGGTGATGAAATTATAGCTCGGTTTGACACCCCGTTTGGCCGTGGGGCCCGTTTCCGTCATTTCGGTGCCGGAAACGGTAAAATCGGGTAAAATTACCCAAATCATCCGAATTATTTTCGGATGATTTATTTTTACATAATTTACTTAGATTTATGAAATAGTCCATTTTTAGAGTTTTCATGTACCAGTCAGCTCGCTTATGCGAACTTTGCCGGTTTACACGTTTTAAGCTTTAAAAACTTGTTTTTATGTTCTTTTTAGCACAAATAATTACCCGATTAGTCTCGGGTCTTGAAATTTTGCACAAAACTTGATTTGACAGTAAGGAATTTTTGTAAAAATTTTCCAGATTTATTTTCTTATATTTACATTTATTTATCTATTTTTAAATCACATTAAAATACTAAATATATCAAAAATACCAAAACACTTTAGAAAAATCCCAAATTTTTCTGGAATGATCTCTATCATCCTCATAACTTTCTGGAATTTTTCCAGATTTATTTTCCTATATTTATGTTTATTTATCTATTTTTAAATCTCGTTAAAATACTAAATATATCAAAAATACCAAAACACTTTAGAAAAATCCCAAATTTTTCTGGAATGATCTCTATCATCCTCATAACTTTCTGGAATTTTCCCAGATTTATTTTCCTATATTTACATTTATTTATCTATTTTTAGATCTTATTAAAACACTAAATATATCAAAAATACCAAAACACTTTAGAAAAATCCCAAATTTTTCTGGAATGATCTCTATCATCCTCATAACTTTCTGGAATTTTCCCAGAATTTAAAACTTATTTTTCAAGCCATTTTCACCCAAAACCGAGCTAGAAAGCCCTAGAACTCGTTTCACCGAAAAGCCTACTTAGGCTTTTCCAACTGAGCTCAAATTTTGTGGGTGACTTTTATATGTTATAAAAAGCTTATCTTAAATTTTCCAGAATTTTTCATCATGTTTTGCTATTTTTCACTATTTTTGGCCAAAACCGAGCATTAAATTCACCAAATATTCATCTTTTATCCAAAAATTACCAAAAATTCACAGATCTCATATTTTCATGTGTAGATCATCTCTGTGAAATTTCATGACCCGACTCTAAGCACACGTAAATCTGTCCATTTTTCATAAACACACGAAAACCGAACTATTTTGTGTTTTCTAGCTTTAGATCGCAAGGATCTCGGTTTCTAGCCTTTGCTAGCCGCTAGATACAACACTTACAAGCACATCAACACCACACCAAGCAAGTTATACCCACAATCAAGCCATTTCTTTCCTAGTGTCGGTTAAAACATAAAAACAACGATTTTGACCGTAAAAATCCGTTCTCGACTCTTTTTACTCATTTCTTGGACCATGATCCCTTGTATAACATGTATACATCTCTTGATCATGCAAGAGTCGGTTTCATCTCGGGTTTTCACCCGTCTTTCACATGGAAAACTCATTTGACAAGATTTCAACCGTAAAAATTCATTCTAAACACTTTTAACTAATTACTTGGATCAAGATCCTTTGTATAACTTGTATACATCCTTTGATCACACGAGAATCGGTTTCATCTCGGGTTTTCACCCATTTTTCACATGAAACCTCCTTTTCTCCATATTATAGAATCAAAACCAAGAATCAACCATAAAAACATGTTTTATACCTTCAAATCTTTGGTTGGAGATCAAGAAAATGGATGGGTCTTGAAGGTTGAGAGAGTTTGAGAGAATTGGTGTGAAAAAAAAAAGAAAATGTAATGTGTAAAGAGGGTAAGGGTGGCCGGCCTAATGAGGTGGTGTGGGGGGGGCCCACATCTCAAATATTGTCCACACATTTGGATTACACAATCCGGATAATGTTGTGGATAATCTGGTTCAGTTCGTTTCTCATTTAAACTCGTAATTCGGCTTGAAACGAGCCTAAAATGGTTGTTTTTCGGGTTAAAATAAAATTTATATAAAACTGATTTAAAAACTTTAAAAACTTAACCCATGACATTAAAACATCATATTATTAATAATTACGCATCTTTTTCGGCTTGATTGATCGTCTCTTGCTTGGTTTGGTGTTAAAGGTTTCGTTTAGCGTACCGACGTACCATTAAATCGAAATCCTTTTTCTGTGCTATAATTTACTTATCCCGAAGCATTAATACTTCGTAAACATCACTTAAACATTATATACTTCGTCTATAATGTAAATCCCGATTCGTTCGGGTTTCAATAATCGTTCATTGGTTAATTGAAATTCCAATATGATTCACTATATAATTGAGTATGATTCATACTGTGAACCATATATATTCGTATAAACGTGCTATAACTCATATAATCAATATTAAATAACACGTAAATAGTATATTCCGGCTAGGGTATACCTGAATTTGCCGGAATCGTTACAGTTACTGAATATGTTACTGAGTATGTTAAATGTTTATGTGACTTTACTGTTTCTATGTGTATTTCTCTGTGATAACTGATTATTTTATTAGAGATTACACATATTTATTATGTTTCAACTGAATGTTGATTGAATATGTTTTGATTATGTCACTGTTTTGATGTTAACTGATACGTGCTTAAGTAACTATCTGTGCAATTTTGCTTGAAATTGATGGTAATTCTTGACTATCATGTTAACTGATCTGATGTTATGATAAGCAGTTTGATCTGTTTAGGTGAAATTGAATGCTTATGTGATGTCATGAGTAATCAATGTTTATGGTTACTTGAATATGTTCCTAATCTGATCTTCTTGATGATGTTAAGAATGATTAAGATTTGAGTGTGTGATGCAACTGTTTGTGTCAAAATGTGTTTTATGTCAAAATTAAGTGATTCAATAAAATTTATAATAAATTTTGCATAAATACTATATTTTGGTCAAAATATGAGCAAGTTGATTAATGGTGTAGAGATATGATATGATTATTCAGTTCAAGCTTTTAAGAAGCTTAAAAGAAGGATTTTTAAAGGGAAAAGTCTCAAGTAGTTATTTTTGCTGAAAATTATGTCATTTGCCTAGTTGGAAGGACATGCACTTGTGTATGTTTGGTCCTTAAATCTCTATAGATTCAAAGGATAGCCATTGACCTGAAAACTGAATGCATTTGGGGCAATTATGACTTGTTTCTTATTTCTTCACTTAAAACTATGTCAATAACTCTGACTTTGATAGGACATATACTCACATGTATGTTTGGTCCTGTTGACCCCTTTTGGTCAAAACAGGATAGCCATTAACCTGATAAGAAAGAGATATTGGGGTGATTGAATATTAAACTGTATTTATTGGGAAATGATAGTACATTGACTACTTAGCTGATCATATGAAATTAATAGGCTAAAAAGACCATAGTATTATCATTAACATGTATGGTTACTTTCCCATGATGATGTGAAATCTAAGGTGATATAAACATAATGAATATGCTAACCTTTATATGGAGATGCATAGTTGTTTTGCATGTCTTAAGATAGATCTCTCCAAATGATATGGCAGAAAAGTGATTACCCAGTCATACACGAGCCTGTTGTTATTTGGTCAACCAAAATGAAACATTTTTAAATATGACATAAAACATGCTTTATGAAAATTTGAGAAAATATCAAAAACAAGGGGAAGAATGAATAAATCAACCAAAAGTTGATAAATGTTTTAAATATTTTATCAAACAAGAGAGTTACAACAAGAACTACAAAGATGTTGGCAAAATCTGTCTCATCTTGAATGAAAGGCATGTTGCTAACTGTAAGTCCAACGTTCAACCTCTATATATGTTTGAATATAATAAAAATACAAAAATACAATAAGTTCTGTCATACAAAAAAACTATTTTTGACCAAATACAGGAGGTTGGAGTCAAATTGGGGTGATCTGGGGAAAGCCAAATAAGCTTTGAGAAGATATATGAGGCATCATAGCACAGTGTTGACCATTATTGCATTATGCTCAAATTGAACTTTAATCATATCACCAAAGAAATGAAAATCATGCTAAGTTTATACCTACTGTTAACCTATCTAAGTTGTCATAATAATGCTGAGAGTGAAGTACTGAGATAGCTACTTAGTCAATATGATCCCATTCCTGAGATCTTTTCAGTTTAATAAAGAAATTGTTTTGAAATGAGTTATAACTGAAATTTGATCTCTAAATGCACCATTTGCTCTTAAACTATGTTCTGAAATGATACATAACTTAGAAATGTCTTTGACAAGTGGTTTAAGTCAAAAAGTGTTGCATTTTGCCTAAAATAGGCTGAATATGTAAGTTCGAGTAAGGTTTGATACTTTTAACCTTCTCGAGCACAAACTGTTTGAATATGTATTTTCGGGTAAGGTTTGATAGTTTTTAACCTTTCCGAGTACAAAACAGTTGATTATGTGTGAATATGTTGTTTCGGGTAAGGTTTGATAGTTTTCAACCTTTCCGAGTAGCTTAGTCATTTTTGACTTGTTTATGTGTGAATATGTTGTTTCGGGTAAGGTTTGATAGTTTTCAACCTTTCCGAGTATGCTTAGTCATTTTTGACTTGTTTATGTGTGAATATGTTGTTTTGGGTAAGGTTTGATAATTTTCAACCTTTCCGAGTATGCTTAGTCATTTTTGACTTGTTTATGTGTGAATATGTTGTTTTGGGTAAGGTTTGATAGTTTTCAACCTTTCCGGGTAAGCTTAGTCATTTTTGACTTGATTATGTGTGAATATGTTGTTTCGGGTAAGGTTTGATAGTTTTCAAACTTTCCGAGTAAGCTTAGTCATTTCTGACTAACTTTATGATTTTCGGGCATGCTTTGAAGTGTTTACACTTTTCGGGTAGAGTATACTGTTGCATTCATTTTCCCGAGTATGCTTGAAGTCTTGAGATGATTATGTGTTGTTATAGCTGTGTTTTAACAAGAAATTCTTGTTTCGAGCAAGCTATGCATGTAATATGCTAGTTTTGACTAAGCTATGCATGTTATATGCTGATTGTGTTTCCAAGCAAACTTTGTGAACTTAAGTGAGTACACCGAGTAAGCTTTGTGTGAATATGTTGTTAGGAAAGACTTGTTAATCTTTCCGGGCACGCTTATATGTTACTGTTTAAGTTTGTCATTTTTCGGGTATGGTTTGATATGATAAGTTCCATCGAGCAAGGGCATACCTGATGATTGAATGTGTTTATCCTAGCAAGCTTAGTGCTAACTTAGGATTTTCGAGCAAGCTCTATGAAATTTTAGACTATAGCACACTTAAATGTTTATGTGTTTAATTTCATTCCGAGCATGCTCTGTGATTTGTGTGTTTATGATTTCTTTGAAATTACAAGTGTTTTCGGGCAAACTTTGTTTTCCGAGCACACTTTATGTTTCGGGTACACTTGTGTTCCTTCAATATACTTGGTAATTTCAAACTTTAACTTTCCGAGTACACTGTCTGCTAGAATTTCTTTTCGAGCACACTTTGTACTATATGAAAGTTATTCGGGTATAGTTTACATAAGATTGGTGTCCGAGCACACTTTACATTTGAAAGAGTGCTCGAGCACACTATGTTACAAGCATACTTGAATGAATGCGTTGATTGAATATGTGAGTTGGTATGATGAAATTGTTTAGTGATTCATACTTGAATGAATACGTTGTTTGAATATGTTAGTTAGTAAGATAAAATGTGATTATGATTCTTATTAGGGTTCATGCTAAATAAGTTTTAATTTGAATTTGAGAAATCTTTGTGAGGATCTTAATTGATTCTTAGTAAGAGTGTTTATTTGATAACTGTGCTTGATTATTAGTCTTGTGATTTATTTCTCAAGAAATCAAGTATTTCGGGTAAGCTTTCTTCATTATGTCTTAACTTTAAATTAATATACTTGATCGAGCAAGGTTTAAAAATAAATGAATTCGGGAAAACTTTGTATATTCCAAATTGAAAATTTGAGCAAGTAAAGTTTGACCGAGTAAGGTTTGATAGTGGAAGAAGACCGAGTAGACTTTGGATATATTAAGCCTTCGAGTAAGGACTTATGATCTTAAATGAAATTAAATGTTTTTAATATATCAAGTGGATAATGTTACTGGGTGGCAGCTAATAATTCACAAAATGACAAAAAGCATTTAAAACCCTCAAAAAGGTATAAAAGAGGGACTTAAGAAAATTTTTCAACATTATTTCCCTCTCTCTCTCTCCTTCAACTGCAAACTCTCACTGTAACACCCCGTAACCGCAGCGGAAATGTAAACGGGATGCAACAGACACCTTTGATATCAACCACATTGTTTATAAAGAAAACGGAATACATTAATATACTTCAAATTACATTATCTCATATTTCATTACCGTCTAGGTGATACACACATCATACAATACGATACATAATTCTATTTAATATAATGTATCATAACATCCCGCACGCAAATCATACACACATCAAGCACTTAGCACGTAAGCAAACACTTCATCTTAATCGTACCTGAAAAGCATGTGAGAAAACGGGTCAACTACGAATAGTTGGTGAGTTTCACAATTTGAGTAAACCATGATAAATCAATATCATAATATAATATAATCGATGTAATTATGCTGAGCCCACAAGTGAAACCTCTGACTATCCACACACAACCCCGTGGCATACTCCGCCCACGGACCTGCCCCAAACCGCTATGTCTAACATTACATAGCAAAAATATATAACAACAAAATACACATGTGCAACTGGCTGGGAAACATCAGCAAATCCATGCCGGACCAGTTGGGTTTGTCAGACCAATAGTACTATTCACACTCTACCGGCTTTCAATTAATCACTCGTGTTGCGGGGCCTTACAATGTTAGCAACTCAGACAATTACCATCTTAGTACATTTCGTTACGATTCCCGTACAATAAAATATATGTAAATACACGCAAATCCATGCGTTCAATATGTACTTAAACATTTCATTAGTAACATGCTTTCCGCCCCGGAAAAATATTTAAAAACAAATCAGAAAAAGGGGCTCGTGAAACTCACCTAAGCACATGCAAGCAGGTAACAACAGTCATTATTAGTTAACACCTCCAATTTGTAATATGATCCCTACGATCGTTATTATACAATTATTGTTTATATAATCTTGAACCGTGTTAACCGGTACATCTGGGGACACTGTTAACCAAGTACTGTACCCGTTCTGGGGGCAATGTTAACCCAGAAACACTTCTAGGGACATCTGGGGACACTGTTAACCCAGTACTATACCCGTTCCGGGGGCAATGTTAACCCAGAAACACTTCTCCGGACTCAGATTGTGATATCGTTTAGAGTTCACTAGTCAAAATTACTATTGTCGTTTTTCCCGTTTTGCGTGCCTAGCACGGTTATCCGTTTTTACGTTTCAAAAATGAGTTTGGTCACACACGACCCGAAAATAGTTGTTGACTGATAATTTAATTAAAGTTGTGAAATTAGAGATCGGTTTAGACGCCCCGATTGGCCGCGGGACCCGTTTCCGTCTTTAGTGCACCGGAAACTGTTTTATCGGATAAAATTACCCAAATAATCCGAATTATTTTCGGATGATTTATTTTTATTTGTTCAACTCAGTTATATGAAAATAGTTCCTTTTTAGGGTTTTTATACACCGGTCAGCTCGTTTAGGCGAACTTTACCGATTTACGCGTTTTAAACCGTAAAAGTTTGTTTTTATTTTCTTTAGCACAAATAATTATCCGTTTAATCTCGGATCTTGAAATTTTGCACAAATCATTTTTTGACAGTGGGGAATTTTATAAAAATATTTCTAGAATTAATTTTTATATTTAAAATTTATTTATCTATTTTTAAACACCATTTAAACACTAAATATGTCGTAAATACCAAACGACCTTAGAAAAATCCCAATTTTTTCCTGGATGACCCCTGCCATCCACATAGTCCCCTGTAATTTTTCCAGAACCAAAATCTTTTTTTACATGCCATTTTCACTAAAACCGAGCTAGAAAACCCTAGAACTCGTTTAACCGAAAATCCTACTTAGACTTCTCCAACGGACCTAAAATTTTGTGTGTGACTTTTACATGTTATAAACAGCGTATCTGGAATTTTCCAGAATTTTTCATGATATTTAACTATTTTTCACCATTTTTTGCCAAAACCGAGCATTAAATTCACCAAATATTCATCCTTTGTCCAAAAATTACCAAATTTTCACAGATCTAATATTTCCGTGTGTAGATCATTTCTGTGAAATCTCGTAGCCTAACTTTAAATATAACACAATCTGTCCAAAAACTCATACTTATATAAAAACCGAATATACCTTTCGATCTCCGCCACTACAAGCTACAAACTCGTTTTTCCGCCTTATCTACCACTAAATACAGAACCTACAACTAACATACCACAATACCAAGCAAGTTACACTCACAATCAAGCCTCTTACACTATAGTTTCGGTTATTGTTTCGAAACTAAAGTTTAAACCGTAAAAATTCGTTTTTGGTTCGTTTAACTCCTTTCTTGGACCAAGATCCCTTGTATAACCCGTATACATCACTTGATCATGCAAGAATCGGTTTTCATCTTTGAAACCTCATTTTCTTGCAAATAAACTCAAGAAACGAAGATGAACACGTAAATAACTCGATTTTTACCTTGATTTCCTTGCTACAATTCCGGGTTTTTGAGTGGAAAGGTGGAGAGAATTGATGAACATGGAGATATTTGTTTAAAAAAATAACAAATGAATGGGGTTAGACCCCTTTGGTCCGATCGGTTAAAGGGGGGAGGTGGGGTGGGACCCACCTTTCCATTCTTGGCCACTCATTTGGATTTTGGAAATCCGGATAACGTTTTGGATAATCTGGTCCAGTTCGTTTTTCGGTTAAATGTTTAATTCGGCTTAAAACGAGGCTAAAACGGTCATTTTCGGCTAAAAAATGAAATTTATATAAAACCGATTTAAAAACTTTAAAAACTTAAACCATGACATTTATTAACTTAAAACATCATATTATTAATAATTGCGCATCTTTTTCGGCTTGATCGTTTGTCTCTTGCTTGGTTTGGTATTAAAGGTTTCGTTTAACGTACCGACGTACCATTAAATCGAAAATTCTTTTTCTGTGCCGTACTTTACTTATCCCGAAGCATTAATGCTTCGTAAAATCACTAAATATTATAGATATCGTCTATAATTGAACCCTCGATTCGTTCGGGTTTCAATAACTATCGATCGATTAATCGCATATTCAATACGATGAATTATATATTCACGTACAATCAATACAGTGAACCATGTATTCTCGTATAATTACTATGGTAATTCATGTACCCAACATTAAATATAACGTAACTATTGTCTACCGGTTAGGGTATACCTGGTTTCGTCGGAATCGTTACATTCTCCCCCCATTAAGAAATTTCGTCCTCGAAATTTTACACGCCCACTATCCCCTTCCGAGAGAAAGGTGGGGGTTTCTCTCTTCAGATTTCACCCTCGCGTTACCAGGTATAATCTGGTCCTCGCTTTGAATTCCACTTAATCTTAATCAATAAAGCTTGTTGTGTCCAAACTGTTTAGTTTTCCCGTCTCCTATCTCTACGGAATTATTTATAATATCAAGCATGTCTTCTATGAGTACTTCCATTACTAGTACTTTCGTTGCCTCAACGCTTAGGTACTTTTCAATCCGTATACATGGCAAAACGTCATGTATAGTACTTAGCCCCTGGAGTACTTTAATCGATAAACTAAATGACCAATCGTGGAGATAGTCTCATGAGGTCCAATATCTTAAGGAGCTATTTTTGGTTTTGCCAAACCTCATATCACCTCTCTAAGGTGATGCATTAAAAATGCTTTGTCACCTCTTTCCAGTGACAATGGCTTCCTTTGTATGTTGGCATAAATCCTTTGCCAATCTCGCACTGCTTTCAACTTATCCTATATATTATAAATCCGATTGGTTGTTTCTCGAATCAATTCAAATCTTATGGCTTGATTGACGCCCATTTTCAATTTAACAATTTGGTGATAATTACTTCACCCATAGAAAGCTTCAAGCTCTCGATGCTTCCTTCCCCGCCTTCCAATAATGGAAGTAGGATGACTATTTCGATCTATGCGCTTCGTCCATGATTAAATCACGAAGGTCATGGAGGGTCGGGATCCAAACACGATTTTTGAAATAGAGAATTTCGTCCACGCGCTGTTCGAAATTCTTCTCATTGCCGTAAAGTCCCTCCTTTTCCAATTGTTCCTCTTTCAACGCCTCACGTTGAGCGACTCGAATCAGGTCCGAAAGGTTCGACTGGACTATCATCCCTTGCGCTCTCATTCACAATGGCTTAACCCGATCTTTCCTACTCAAGGCATCGGCTACGACGTTAGCCTTGCCGGGGTGATAACGGATGTCACAGTCATAATCGCTTAACAACTCGACCCATCTTCGTTGCCTCATATTCAGTTCTTTCTGATCGAATATGTGCTGCAAACTTTTATGATCGGTGAAGATGGTGCACTTCATACCGTAGAGATAAGTGCGAAGATAACCGCTCCCAGTTCTAAGTCGTGAGTAGTGTAATTTTTCTCGTGTACTTTTAACTGTCGGGAAGCATATGCTATAACCTTATTATTCTGCATCAGCACGCATCCTAACCCTCTACGCGATGCGTCACAATACGCGAAAAAACCATCGTCCCCATCGGGGAGACTTAAAATCGGCGCTTGGCACAATTTTCGCTTTAACGTTTGAAACGCCGTTTCCTGCTCTTCTCCCCATTCATACTTTCGACCCTTTTGAGTCAGGAGAGTTAAAGGTTGGGCGATGCTGGAAAAGTTCTCTATAAATCGACGATAATATACAGCTAAGCCTAAGAATTGGCGGATTTCCTTTGGCGATTTAGGCGCTTGCCAATTCTTAATTGCTTCAACCTTACTCGGATCAACGTGTATTCCTTGATGGTTTACAACGTGACCGAGGAATTGCACTTCTTGCAACCAGAAGTTACACTTAGAGAATTTTGCATACAACTTCTCCTGATTCAGAAGCTCTAAAATTATTCTTAAGTGTTGCTCGTGCTCTTCTTTACTTTTCGAGTAGATCAAAATATCGTCAATAAACACGATGACGAATTTGTCGAGGTAGGGTTTACAGACTCGATTCATGAGGTCCATGAACACTGCCGGCGCATTTGTTAATCCGAAAGGCATAACTAAGAACTCGTAATGGCCGTAACGAGTCCGGAATGCGGTTTTTGGGATATCTTCTTCCTGAATTCTAACCTGATGGTATCCCGATCTAAGATCGATTTTTGAGAAATAGCTCGCACCTTGCAGCTGGTCAAACAGGTCATCAATTCGGGGAAGAGGGTACCTATTTTTGATTGTTAACTTGTTCAACTCCCTGTAATAAAGCACATTCTAAGGCTCCCGTCCTTCTTTTTCACGAATAATACAGGTGCACCCCATGGGGAATGACTAGGACGTATAAATCCTTTATCCAACAATTCCTGCAACTGATTGGATAATTCTTGCATCTCGGACGGTGCAAGTCGGTAGGGTGCCTTAGCAACAGGGCCAGCTTGAGGTATTAAATCGATTCTGAATTTGACCTGTCGGGTTGGCGGTAATCCAGGAAGTTCTTCTGGGAAAACTTGTGGAAATTCGCGTACCACCGGGGTATCATCCACCCGTTTCTCCTCAGAATCTGTGGCCGTCAAGCTCGCTAGATACGCCACGCATCCCTGGCGTAAATATTTTAACACCTTGAGGTGGAATATAAATGGTATCATTGTGTCCGATTTCTCTCCTTGCACTAACACCTCTTCGTCATCCGACACCCGGATCTTGACGATTTTCTTTTCACAGTTTATTTCCACTTTGTTACGTGCTAACCAATCCATTCCCACTATCACGTCAAAACTACCTAATTCTACCGGTAATAAGTCAATCAGGAATGATAGATCGTTCAGAATAAAAGGGCAATTCCGAACTATCTAATTAACTATCATGGTTTTACCGTTAGCGACTTCTACGGTATAAGGTTCTATGGTTTCACTAATCGGAAGGTTTGCTATCGATAGGAACTTAACGGAGACAAAACTTCTATCGGCGCCAGTATCAAATAATACAGAAGCACAATGATCAGAGACGAGGAATGTACTTGTCACTACGCTGGGGTCCTGGCGTGCTTCTTTCGCCCCCATCACAAATGCTCGGCCTCTCACCGGATTGGACGACGATGCCTAACCCACCGTTTGCCTCCCATTTCCTCCCTGGTTCAGTTTCGGACAATTTCTCTTGAAGTGATCTGTACTGCCGCATTCATAGCAAGTACAACTGTTTGGCATAATTTGATTTCTTTGGATGGATTGTTATTGAAGCTGTTGGGTTCGGAGTGGTTGTACACGAATGGGTTGGGGATGCCGGTTCACATGGCTTCAATTGGTTCTACAATTGGGGCATTAAGTCCATCTTTACCACACCTGTGGCCTACTATCACTCGACATTCTTCTTCCTGCCGATAACCATATTTTCCACATTTAGGGAAGGACCCTTCATGCGGTTCATGTTTTCACACCAGAACGGGTCTTAGTATAATTCTGGGTTGTAGGACATACCTACTTATTCAAAAGCCTATCTTGCACTATACCTTTATCATTTCTCTTCTTTAACACTCGACGTCTCACCTAACGTCCTTCCAGTCCGCTTCCCATAGAGTCAAATATATCAATGCTGGCTTGTGACACAACCCTTCCAAAGGTTGTATAATTTACAGGATTGACTATACTCCTTATCGATGGGGTTAGTCCCCAATATAGCGTTCACTTCGCTTAGTTTCAGGAGTAATTAGCCACGTTACCAGACATGACAATTCCTTCAAACGATTAGCGTGTTCTAAGTGATCAGCACACAACATTTCTATCTTCCATAGCTCAGTTTCCAATCTCTGAACTTAATTACTCGAATAAAAGTGCTCTAGCACAAGAATTTTAAATTCTGACCATATCATCTGAGTAATAATTTTCTAACTATAATTTTGTACCATCGTGTTCCATCACGATACAACATAATCTACCAACATATCTGTAGCATATTTCACTACACAATGTTCTAAACTCTTACCAATATCCTTAACTATTTCGATCTTTTCTATTCACTCGCTAATCTATTCCTCCCTTTACCCTCAGTAAACTATTAATAATTTCCTTAACACAACCAACAAACATATCCTTCATACCGGATCTAATTCATTACGACTACTATTCATGTTTAGTTTATAACTAATACTTGTAGTCATAATAGTATTCGGTGGGACATTATCACTCTTAGTAATAACACTAAGAATTGAAATATTCATATTCACGTGATCGCTCGATCTATAATTCTGCAATCACATTTGCATCAACACTAGCAGTGATCTGTGATACGACATTCGGTATCATCATCTGCTATCTTTGAGCAATCAACTGAATCATATCAATCTCCATCATTGGATTTACTCTTTTTATGTTATTCTGCCGTACCCATCCCGTACGCAGTAATCAATACTAATCTCACCGTATAACTCGTTACCAGCTCAATCATAACAGCGGGTACACATACACACCAAATATTATCATACACATTACACATACCAATAACTAGTATATATGTCCCACGAATATAAAAACATATGGACTTAACCTGATGTCGGTTAACGTTTAAATATGTTTCATAACCCTTGTCACCAACTGACATATAGATCTTTCTCAACAAAGATTAATGTTTAATATGCTTGATTTCAATATCTTTCTGCATGTCAGTATAACCGATACATGCTCACCATGAGCACCAAACGATTACGTACCACGGAGTTATAATATCCGTGTCTATTTGTATATCCGGCATACACGGTATACCACCTACGAACGAACAACCAACTATGCTATAATGATTCCAACACCTCTTTGTGTATGAGTAATCATTCAATTCGAGTATACATGGGTATAGGCATCTAGCGGATGTAAGGATAACATAGGGAGTTGCAAGGTTCAAGGTAATCACGCAACCCATGTTGCCTTCAAATATTATCAATTACTATTATGGGAAACTCTATCACTTGCTCAGTCAATGTCCTCAGGCGTTCTAGGTTCGCTCAAATCGGTAATTCTCGATCTGTAGGTGGTATGTCTCATATGTTTGAGAGTGAGAAATACACATATATATTTCTGTATATTATTTTTATTTGCTCATTTATTATCAAATTTATTATTATTATTATTATTATTATTATTTTTTTTACCTTAACGGAATAAGAATGGGTTCAAGTACAGGTCCGTCCGTACGTGAGGGTCGGCGGTTCGGGTGAACATAGGGGGTTATTAGGATATACGGTACCAGTGTTGGTAGGGTAAGGGATTTCTCAATTTTGGTTGGGAGTGACGGTTACTAGATATTTCTGGTTAATGTCAAACGGAAGATCTAACTTGGTACTATCATAACTGTGGCCCGATAAGTCAGACTTATCATCAACCGATGCTCTAGAAATTTCAGCATCCTCGGTACTTTTATTATTTCATCCCCCGGTTCCTTATCCGGGTCCTATTTTTCAATACATGTACCCACAAGATATGTACATATATATATACACACATTAGCACGCATAAATAATATTATATACTTTACACATATGTTGCCATTTTTACCTATTAATATTCCCCGTAACTTCCCCTGAATTCCCTCGTGCGGACAAGTCTGTTATTATGTTCCGGACCATAATAACTCACTTGTCCATCCAAGTTCATCCAGATCTCGTCACTTCACTGTAAATTATTAGTTGATATTCAGATCCTATAATACTTGAGCTACTGGTTATATTTTAGGTATCTTTTAAAGACATCCTAATTCTTTATAACCAATGGCTCTGATACCAAGTTCTGTAACACCCCGTAACCGCAGCGGAAACGTAAACGGGATGCAACAGACACCTCTGATATCAACCACATTGTTTATAAAGAAAACGGAATACATTAATATACTTCAAATTACATTATCTCATATTTCATTACCGTCTAGGTGATACACACATCATACAATACAATACATAATTCTATTTAATATAATGTATCATAACAACCCGCACGCAAATCTTACACACATCAAGCACTTAGCACGTAAGCAAACACTTCATCTTAATCGTACCTGAAAAGCATGTGAGAAAACGGGTCAACTACGAATAGTTGGTGAGTTTCACAATTTGAGTAAACCATGATAAATCAATATCATAATATAAATTATCGATGTAATTATGCTGAGCCCACAAGTGAAATCTCTGACTATCCACACACAACCCCGTGGCATACTCCGCCCACGGACCTGCCCCAAACCGCTATGTCTAACATTACATAGCAAAAATATATAACAACAAAATAGACATGTGCAACTGGCTGGGAAACATCAGCAAATCCATGCCGGACCAGTTGGGTTTGTCAGACCAATAGTACTATTCACACTCTACCGGCTTTCAGTTAATCACTCGTGTTGCGGGGCCTTACAATGTTAGCAACTCAGACAATTACCATCTTAGTACATTTTCGTACGATTCCCGTACAATAAAATATATGTAAATACACGCAAATCAGTGCGTTCAATATGTACTTAAACATTTCATTAGTAACATGCTTTCTCCCCGGGAAAATATTTAAAAATAATTCAGAAAAAGGGGCTCGTGAAACTCACCTTAGCACATGCAAGCAGGTAACAACAGTCATTAATAGTTAACACGTCCAATTTGTAATATGATCACTACGATCGTTATTATACAATTATTGTTTATATAATCTTTAACCGTGTTAACCGGTACATTTGGGGACACTGTTAACCCAGTACTGTACCCATTCCGGGGGCAATGTTAACCCAGAAACACTTCTAGGGACATCTGGGGACACTGTTAACCCAATACTGTACCTGTTTCGGGGGCAATGTTAACCCAGAAACACTTCTCCGGACTCAGATTGTGATATCGTTTAGAGTTCACTAGTCAAAATTACTATAGTCGTTTTTCCCGTTTTGCGTGCCTAGCACGGTTATCCGTGTTTACGTTTCAAAAATGAGTTTGGTCACACACGACCCGAAAATAGTTGTTGACTGATAATTTAATTAAAGTTGTGAAATTAGAGCTCGGTTTAGACGCCCCGATTGGCCGCGTGACCCGTTTCCGTCTTTAGTGCACCGAAAACTGTTTTATCGGCTAAAATTACCCAAATCATCCGAATTATTTTCGGATGATTTATTTTTATTTGTTCAACTCAGTTATATGAAAATAGTTCCTTTTTAGGGTTTCTATACACCGGTCAGCTCGTTTAGACGAACTTTACCGGTTTAGGCGTTTTAAACCGTAAAAGTTTGTTTTTATTTTCTTTAGCACAAATAATTATCCGTTTAATCTCGGATCTTGAAATTTTGCACAAATCACTTTTTGACAGTGGGGAATTTTATAAAAATATTTCCAGAATTAATTTTTATATTTAAAATTTATTTATCTATTTTTAAACACCATTTAAACACTAAATATGTCGTAAATACCAAACGACCTTAGAAAAATCCCAATTTTTTCCTGGATGACCCCTGCCATCCACATAGTCCCCTGTAATTTTTCCAGAACCAAAATCTTTTTTTACATGCCATTTTCACTAAAACCGAGCTAGAAAACCCTAGAACTCGTTTAACCGAAAATCCTACTTAGACTTCTCCAACGGACCTAAAATTTTGTGTGTGACTTTTACATGTTATAAACAGCGTATCTGGAATTTTCCAGAATTTTTCATGATATTTAACTATTTTTCACCATTTTTTGCCAAAACCGAGCATTAAATTCACCAAATATTCATCCTTTGTCCAAAAATTACCAAATTTTCACAGATCTAATATTTCCGTGTGTAGATCATTTCTGTGAAATCTCGTAGCCTAACTTTAAATATAACACAATCTGTCCAAAAACTCATACTTATATAAAAACCGAATATACCTTTCGATCTCCGCCACTACAAGCTACAAACTCGTTTTTCCGCCTTATCTACCACTAAATACAGAACCTACAACTAACATACCACAATACCAAGCAAGTTACACTCACAATCAAGCCTCTTACACTATAGTTTCGGTTATTGTTTCGAAACTAAAGTTTAAACCGTAAAAATTCGTTTTTGGTTCGTTTAACTCCTTTCTTGGACCAAGATCCCTTGTATAACCCGTATACATCACTTGATCATGCAAGAATCGGTTTTCATCTTTGAAACCTCATTTTCTTGCAAATAAACTCAAGAAACGAAGATGAACACGTAAATAACTCGATTTTTACCTTGATTTCCTTGCTACATTTCCGGGTTTTTGAGTGGAAAGGTGGAGAGAATTGATGAACATGGAGATGTTTGTTTAAAAAAATAACAAATGAATGGGGTTAGACCCCTTTGGTCCGATCGGTTAAAGGGGGGAGGTGGGGTGGGACCCACCTTTCCATTCTTGGCCACTCATTTGGATTTTGGAAATCCGGATAACGTTTTGGATAATCTGGTTCAGTTCGTTTTTCGGTTAAATGTTTAATTCGGCTTAAAACGAGGCTAAAACGGTCATTTTCGGCTTAAAAATGAAATTTATATAAAACCGATTTAAAAATTTTAAAAACTTAAACCATGATATTTATTAACTTAAAACATCATATTATTAATAATTGCGCATCTTTTTCGGCTTGATCGTTTGTCTCTTGCTTGGTTTGGTATTAAAGGTTTCGTTTAACGTACCGACGTACCATTAAATCGAAAATTCTTTTTCTGTGCCGTACTTTACTTATCCCGAAGCATTAATGCTTCGTAAAATCACTAAATATTATAGATATCGTCTATAATTGAACCCTCGATTCGTTCGGGTTTCAATAACTATCGATCGATTAATCGCATATTCAATACGATGAATTATATATTCACGTACAATCAATACAGCGAACCATGTATTCTCGTATAATTACTATGGTAATTCATGTACCCGACATTAAATATAACATAACTATTGTCTACCGGTTAGGGTATACCTGGTTTCGTCGGAATCGTTACACTCACTCACTAAGAAATATAACCGACTTATTGAATTTCAACATTAATTCAAACCCTTATTTTTATCAGCCACTAATTCCGACTCGGTAATTATTAAATGTTATGTTTTCCGATCACGATTAGATTGTAATGTGACTTGATTATGTATTTGAGTACTGACACTCTGTTTATGTGTTTAGGTTATTAATTTGTCGAAGAACAGGTTCATGAAGATTTCTTTCTTTCTTCTTCATTTTTATAACTTGAAATTATCTAAAGTATTAAACTTTATGTCTAATTTCACTTTGAATGTGTTTGTTTATGTATTACAGATACGGCAGACAACGAACCAAAGTATGTTTTTGAGCCAAAGCACAACATGTGCGCGTTACTACAAGTGACACCAGAGAATGAACCTATGGCTCGAATGATATTATGGATGGCACGGTCAAACATCAGCTTTGCACTCACTGAAAGCCCAATTATTTACAGAAATCACTCCTTGGATTTCTGGAGATCAGCAGAGCTCGTTGAAGATATGAATGGAAAACGAATAGAAGCAACCGTAGCCAGACAGGAGATACAGATCACTGAAAGGATGATCAGAAGATGTTTGAGACTGAATGACGATGATCACAATCATATAAACTTCAATACAAAGCACTTATTGAAGATTTTTAAAGAAACGATGGGGTATCAAGGAAATGTCCATGAAGGACAGTTTCAGAAGGGTTTGTTTCCGATGCTATACAGATTTCTTATTCATCATATTATTCATGGATTTGTTCCGTGAAAGGGATCATGGACTCTGATGAGTCATGATCTAGCAAATGCCACAGTTGGAACAATCTTTGATCTGCCCTTTAATTTTTCCAAGATGATTTTTGAGGGGTTAGTGGGGAATCTGAATAAACAAGAAAGAAAAAGATTTTTACAGTACCCAAGATTCCTGCAGATCATATTCAACAGCACATTACAAGATTTACCAACAATTGGAGTCACACATAAACTGCAAGATCCTGATGCTTACAAGAGAATAAAAAATCCAGGTGTCTCAAATAACTTTAATGCAAATGTTCCGTTTGAAATTTTACCTTGGTTGTTAAACCATGATTTGGCTATAATGCTTGTGCCTGAGCTAAGCTCAGAGGAGGAAGAAGGGGTTGATGATGATAGTGCTGAAGGAGATTCTGATGATGAGGTTGATGGCAATGACGGTGGAGATGGTTTGGAGATGGGGATTATGGCACCTGAACAGGGGGAACAAAGAGAAGAACCTGAACAACCAATTCCAATACTACCACACTCACCACCACAGACCTCACCACATCAAACACCACTTCAAACCCTTACCCTAGACCAACCAGAAACATCCACACATCAATACACACATCAATCACCAACACCACAAACACCTACCACCAACCAACCTGACTTTGAACCATTTACTACATCAAACCCTACAAGTCCACATGTTGATATGTTCCAAAGAAATGCTGAGTTGATGTTGGAAAATGATGAATTGAAAAGACAAGTTGAGGAGGTTAGGGATGATAATGTTGAGTTGAGAAGAAAGAATGAAGAGCTAACTAGTGAAAATGAAATGTTATTGAGAAAGTTACCTGATGCTGAACTGATGATTCGAACCCTGGTGCAGGAGGTTGAGAAGACCTCAGCTGCCCCAAAATAGGGGGAGAATATAGATGATAATGATGTGGTTATGACTAATGCTGTAAGTGTTTAAAATGTTGATGATTTGAAAATGATCATGAATGATTATGATGATAGTGATGAAAATGAAGTAGAAGTGAGTGGAGAGGAAACAAATGATAATGAAAATGAAAAGTCAAATGATGATGAGAATGTGTTAACATAAGAATTGACTGAGATTATGGATGAGGAAATGAGTGTGGAGAATGCAAATGAGAATGCTGCTACTGAGGAACTAGAACACACTGAGACAAATAATGATCAAGAAGCTAGTTCCAAGAGGGTAGAGCATGACTCTGAATTGGAAAAATTATTTAAAGAGATTGATGAGTTTTGAAATGATGAGCAAGAGGATGAAGAAGAAGTGCTGAAAAGGAAGGAAAAGGGAAAAGGTTTAGCAACTGATGATGAACCTATTGTGTATGTTGAGAAGAATGTATCGTTTGTAGATACTGCTGCTACTGCTGCTCTTGCTGAGAAAGAAAGACCTATTAAAGAATCAATGGAAAGGGAAGCAATTGCCCATTCCTTGACAGAAGAAGAGTTAGTACAGCAGGACCTATTGATCAAATAAGCCAATGTAGCAAAAGAGATATTTCAAGATGTGGCAGATCAAGAGGTGATTGAAATTTTGGTAAATATGAACAAAAATCAAGAGTTTGATAACTCTTTGGGAAGGGTGGTCAGAAAGTTTCAGGAGCAACAATCTGAGACTGCTGAACCATCAACCAATCTAAATACTGACATGATTATACCTGGGGAGATTGGTGAAGCCATGGATGTACTGGCTGCAAGAAAGTGGAATGAGCAAGTCAAAGTTGATCAGAAAACAAACCCACAAGAAAGTTGGTCTCAAAAGGTTTAAACTGTTGAAACACAAGAACCAGAAAAAGCTGCAGAACAAGAAGAAGCTGCTCAAGCTGAAGAAACAGAAACTATCCATGACAAGCAAGAAAGACTATCCAAGATGCATGGAGAGTTTGTTGCAAAAGCAGAAAGATTTGCACAGTTTTATCAAGGAAGGAAGAGATCTGCTGAGCAGGCTGAAGCTGAAAGAGATGATAGGAGGGGTATAAGGGATGAAAAGAATAAATGTTATGTGGAGACCCCAGAGGATGATGAACCAGTCAGGGCAATTCCCGGACAAACAATGAAACCAGGAGAAAAATTACCAGGGGTCCCTGATGTTAATGTTTCTGATCAAGATGAAAATGAAAATAATGATGAACCAGAGCATCCTGACTCTGATGAACCCAAAATAGATGCCATGATTGATTTATCAGATGATGAGGAGGATGACTCTGAGGAGTCTAATGGAAAGGGTGATGACAACCCTGATCAAGGAGGAGAGAAAGTTGGTACAAGCTCCACTGCTGAGACTCCTCAAGTTGAAAAGACTTATATTCAAAGGGACAACATTGAAATCAATGCAGAGGAAGTCTTAAAGAAGGTTGGGAAGAGAAAGAAAAATGCTGAGCATTATTAAAATTATTTGAAAATTAGAGGCTATCCTGAAGCTTCCTTGGAAAAATACACTGTTGACCAAATTCAAGATCTTTACAACAGTGAGAAAGAGAAAGTTTCAGAAAAGTTTGTAAAACAGGATGATAAGGTTGAGTTGGAAGAGTTAAAGAAGAAATATGATGGTATGTGTGGATACCTGCTTGAGAAAGGCATGAAGCCTGAGGTTGTAAGAAATCTGAGTAAAGAGGCAGTATTTGACCAGTATTCCAAAAGGAAAGAGAAAGAATTAAAAAGGGTCTATACTGAGAGCTCAATCTTAAAAGAAACATCTGATGAGCCACTTGCTAAAAGAACAAGAAGACTCAGGATTGTGAGGGAAAAGGAGATGGAACAAGAAAAGACAACTGATCAACCTCCAATCCCTCAGCCAGAACAGCCTGAGGTTAAACCTGATGATGAAGAGATTGTGCCATGGGAAAATGAAGAGATGATTGGGATATTGAGGAACATAATGATAAATGAAAGGGGGATGACTGAGGCTGATTTTAATGCACTGGAAAAGATTGACTTGAGAAATCTGTTTTACTACCAGAAGGAGGAATGGATGAAAGTATTAAGGGAGGGTGAAAACCCAAGATATTTTTCAGATGGCAGGTTTGTGCCAGCTAGGTTTGCAAACACTGTAGAAATGGCCAAAATGCTGAATGACCTTCACAAAGCTGGGGAGAATATCAAAGACATGGAGAATTGGCCAGTTGAAATGGTAGAAGGTGCATACAGGAAAGTATTCAACTTGGCTCCTGAAAAGCCAAGGAAATCCATCCCAATCAGACCCCCATTCTCCCAAAGATTCCCAAGAGGAAGAGGCCAAAGAGGAAGAGGAGAATCAAGCAGCTCAGTACAACAAAGAACAAGACCACAATCTGATGTGGATCTACCCAGAGAGCTGTATTATGATTCAGTCACTGATTCTCTTAAAGTGATTATGGAGAGCAGGTTATTAAAAGAGATTGTGGTCAGCAGTGACTTCCGTGAGTATAATGAAGATCAATTAAGAAGAATGGCCACACTTCACTTGTATGACTACAGAAACAGGGTCAGATCAGCAGGAAGACAGATGGATGACTTATCAAAGTATCTACATGAAGAAGCTGATAAGGGATTCAAGTTTTTAAAAGAAAAAAGAAGTTGGAGAATGATTCAACTTCACAGATCAAAAAGGTCAGAAAAGCTGAAGAAAATGGAGAGGGCTGAATTGAATTACCAAATAAGTGTCCGAGATCAGAATCCACTGTCCAACATGGATACGTGTATAAGATTGGGAAGAAGAATGAGAAGGCCAAACTATATAGTGCAAAAGAACGGTGTCATTGCTGAAGTGGAATACAAAGAAGACATTGGTTATTGTGTGCTAAGAAACTCTGATGGAAAAGCTTTGGCGACAATCAAAAAGGATGTAGATCTGACATGCTTACACAATGATGATCTTACATATATAAGAGACTTGGTGATACCAGAAGGACACACTTACTACCAAGTGCTAAATATCTTCAGAGAAAGAGCTGCATCTGTAATCCAGCTGAGAAGACAAGCAGCCTACAACGAAAGAAGAAAACAAAATAGATAGAATAGGCTTTGCTATGTAATGTTTTCGGACAGCTTTTGCTTATGTAATTTGATTATGAAATTTGATTTTAATTTGATGTGTATTTTTCTAAGTGTAAGTAACCATAGAGTGTTTTGGGTCAGTTGAGGTGTTCCAATCTAGGGGGAGATTGTTGGGTCAAGAATTTGACCCATATGAGGAGATTTGACCGAAAACGAAGAATATGGAAGATTGGAATCTTCTCAACCTCCTCAGAAACTGCTAAGTATTGAATCCGAGCACACCTTGGACCTTCGAGTAAGCTTTTACTTAGCCGAGTACGAGATTTTGCCTCCCGGGCAAGGTTGACTTCAAATAGTCTTCTTAAGTGGATATCCGAGTAAGGTATGCTATTTAGTGAATTCCCGAGTAAGGACCACTGATTTGGCATCTCCGAGCAAGGTTCACTTTGTCAAGCAGGATTGTTCTTCAAAGCTAAGTCTTTTACTCTTCCGAGTAAGGTTTGGTTAACCAAGTCCAAGAAGCCAAGTAATTGGAAGACCGGGCAAGGTATTCTTTAATAATTATGGTCCGAGTATACTTGATGAGTTAATAGAATATATCTAAGTTATTTCGAGTAAGGTTCTGCTCAAGTAAGGTATGTACTCCCGAGTACTCCTTATCAATAAGTTGTTCAACTGACAATGAGCCGAACAGGACCATAGAAGAACAAGGTTGCTCGTAAGGATTTTTCGAGCAAAGTTTGATAAGTCCAAGAAGATTGAAGTCTACTCGGTGAATATTTTACTAGGTAAAATACTCTTTAAGTAAAGTCTACCCGGAAACTGATCCCGAGTACACTTATATGTTTACCAAGTCTGAAGGAAGGCCGAGTACACTGCGTACTCGGAGACTGAAGACTAATGAAAAGCCTACCCGGAAGACTTGTTTTACACTTAGCTTTATTTTTGAATATGTAATTTGAATATGTATTATCGGATAGGGTTTCTAGAAGGAATGACATCTGTCCTAGGTTGGCAGGCCTATAAATAGAATATTTAGGGCACGCCGCCAAGGAGAGAAGACACGGAAAACATGGGACACGACACATTAATTGAGAATATTTTGTGTGTGACGGCTGTCCTCGGATTCCTTATAAACCCTAAATCGATTACTCCTTTTGTATGACTAACATTATATAAATGGAAATCTTTTGAGTGAATCCTGTGTGTGTCTTCAATCTTTGAATATTCATTGCAACCGTATGTTTGTTATTGATTCCGCCTTTAACAAACGGTCATCTTTCTAACTTTAGTAACCCGTCATTAACTCTCTTGTCAACACGATTAATTTTGTGTGAGTTATGACATGATTGACATAATCGACCATCAAAAGTTGGGACCAGACAGTCTTGCCATGTTCTTTATGAAAATCCCTCTCTCATCCCTTTTGTTCCTAAAAACCCTTTGGGTTCCAATGGTATACTTACCTCTTGGCTTATCTACAAGTTCCCACACTTGCAGATCCATGAATTGAGCCAACTCCTCTTGCATTGCTTCTACCCAACTATTGTCTTTTAAGGCTTGAACAATGTTCTTGGGTTCAATTTGGGATAGAAAGCAGGAGTACAAACAGATGTTTGAAGATTCAGATGCACTTTTGGTAACTATTTCATTGATGTCCCCAATGATGTATTCAGGTCAATGATTTTTTTGAATAAAGGAAGTTTGCACAATTACATCAGTAGGCACATTAGAATCAAGATTTGTGTCATTGAGATTAGGTTCTTCAATGATCAAATCTGCAGTTGCGTCATGATATTCAATTGAATCTTTAGCAAACTAATGTGAAGATGAAGCATAATTGTTTCCAATATTCAAACTTTGAAACAAAGTCTCAAAGTCTGGTTGTCTTTAAGCTTGACCTTGAACAAACGAGTCATCAGGTTGCCCTTCATTGTTGACAGTTTACTCATGATCATTTTGATCATTTGTTTGCTCATCATTCCTGATAGGTTGTTTTTGAATAGGCGATTGCTCAAGATTGTCAGTTTGATCAACATATTCTTCATGATCAGAAGCAACATTGTTAAAGGAATATTCAGCACCTTTGTTTGCAACTCTTGACCACGACTTGTCCAAATCAATCTTCTTCTCTAACTTTTCTTCTTGGACAAGTTTCATCAAAGTCTTCAGGATAAATCATGAAAGACTTGATTAACTTCTCAAGATTAAATAACCAGGATGCTCCATCAACTGTATTGAACTGAGTTTCATTGAAAAATTACATCAGAAGATTCAATTACAATCAAGTGATCCTTCACATATACTCTGTAAGCCTTTGAGTGTGTGGAGTATCCAACAAAGAAACAGTCTAAAGATTTGGATTGAAATTTGTTCAAGTAACCTTTAGTATTCAGTAATGAGCGTTTTCATCCAAAAGGCTTGAGAAACTTGATGTAAGGCTTTCTTTTGTACAAAATCTCATAAGTAGTCTTTTCTTGGCTTTTGTTGAGAAGAACCATGTTCTGAACATAGCAGGCAGTGTTGATTGCCTCTGCCCAAAAAGTAATAGGAAAGTAAGCATCTGCTAACATTGTTCTTGCAGCTTAAATGAGTGTTCTGTTTCTTCTTTCAGCTACACCATTTTGTTTAGGAGTTCTAGGAGCACTCAATTGTTGTAGAATTCTTTTTGAAAAGCAGAATTCAGTCATTACTCCATTCTTGAACTCAGATCCATTGTCACATCTCATCACCTTCACCGTAACATCCAATTGGTTTTCTATCATTGTAACACAACTCTTAATCAATTCAGCAGCTTCATCCTCGGAGTTCAAGAATTAAACCCAAGTGTATCTTGAAAGATCCATATGAAGCATTTTCAATACATTTTCAATTGAACTCACAGTTTTGCTTTGTGTGATTACTTGTGCTGCTTCCCCTTTTGACATGAAATGCGTTTGTCATCAAGCTTGAACTCCCTTGTAGGTAAATCAATTACATGTTCACCCTTAACAAGTTTGTTCATATTCTTTAGATTAACATGACAAAGCTTTCTGTGCCACAATTTAGTCTCATTTTCAGTGGCTTTTAAAACAAAAAATGTTCCACCCCTAGAAACTGCATCCTTTATCTTCAATTCATACACGTTACCATTTATAGGAGCTATCATCATAATCATATCTAGAGGAATCACAAATTCAGGTTTGAGGATGAAAGAGTGAGAATTATCAAATCCAACCTTATAACCTTTATCACACATTTGAGAGATGCTCAAAAGGTTATATTGCAATCCTTCCACATAAAATACATTATCAAATGACACCTTGCCATTGGTCAGAATACCTTTACCCACTATCTTTCCTCCATTTTCATCACTTACCAATGCAACAGGCCCTTCAAATTTTTCTTCATTGTTCATAAGAGACCTCTTGTCACATGCCATGTGCCTGGAACATTCACTGTCCATATACCATACATTATTGACTGGTGTAGACTGTTCCAGCACAAATCAAAGAAAATTGATCAGTTAAATGATGAAGTACAAGCTAAATCAGCAAGCAAATCATCAATGGCATGGACATGTGTTGCATTTGGTTTGGGGTCTTCATACACACCTTCACAAGAGTCATCAGATTCATAGCCACTTTCGAATGATTTTTTTCACATATGGGACTATGCTTTTGGATTCCTCAACAACATATAATCTACTTACAATTGTCTCAATTGTTTCAGAAGTCCCACTACAGTCTCACTTCTTGGTTTCCAAAGGAAATATTGGGGCTCAAACCCATGTTTCAACAAATAATTTTCATCTCCATTTAAATCCCTTGACTTCTTTCTTCTAACCCTCTCCTTCTTAACCTTCACTTCACCCTCTGTTGACTTCTTAGTCCCAACAGATTTCTCCTTCTTGAAATCCTTAACAAGGTTAATTCTGATTGGTTATGTCATTTTGGGAACCTTCTTCTCTTCAACAATTGTTTTCTCTTTCTTATCACCAATCACATTTTTCTTTTTGTCGTTTTCTTCATTCTCTCTTTCATTGTCAAAAATTGGCTTCTTACCTTTTCCCAAGTACTCATCATATTTCTTATTGTAATGACAAATATTCTTGACCAATCTTGGTAGTGTCTGGAACATGAAATAGTTTGAATGTGAATCTTTCATGATAGGAATCTGTATGATGTCCATACCAATAACAGTGCTTACACCAAAACCTTCCTTTTGAACTCTCACTTGCCTTCCCCTTCTTGAATATTTCACTTGGCCTTAGGGGTTCAATCCCAATGGTCTTTTGATTCTTGAGCCCATCAAAGTCCATTGAGAATGACACAAACTCTTCAATCTTGATTTATTGCCTTTCCACGTAACTTTTGACAAACACTGTTCTTTCCAAATTGAGTGGTGCATCATCTGAATTGTCTATGAATCTTGATTGCCTTCTTTCATATTTTTCAACAGTTTCAACTTCTCCAACTTCAAAGAGTTCTTGATTTGAGAATACAGGGTAGACAGGAATAAATTGATCACTATCCAAAGTGTTTTCAGTTTTCTTCATATGCTTATGTTTTCACTTTGAATGCTTCTTTGCTTGGAGGTCTTACTGCATTATACATACCCTTTGATCCTTCACATATGTCAAATGACACATGTTCTCTTCTCATCTGTTCATGGTGCTTTCTCATCTTTGTTGTGATCTTTGGTAATAGACTAATAGAGAAATCTTGCTTGGTGGACTTGACTTGCCTCTCTTTTCAACTTTTGAACCACTTTCAACCGAGCATTGATCACTTGAGTCACTCAAGTCATCTCTGTTCAAGCAATCTTCATCAAAATCATCTTCTGAAACTTGGATACCAACAAAAGTTTCACCATTCTTCTCTTCCTTCAACACAAACTCACCTTGGTCACTTAACTCAACCCTTTCTTAATTTTCAATAAACTCTTTCTTTTCCTTGAACACTTCTCTAAATTGATATAGATAAACTTCTCTCTTCTCCTTGTCATCCTTCAATGAGTAAATGACATGGAAAGGTGGAGGTACAGTCTTGTATTTGTCTTCTTCCTTGATCTTGTTAAGCTTACTACAAATGTTTCCTGTTGAGACTAGATTTTTCAGGAAATCTTTCTCAACCTCAAGAGCAGTGTTCTTCAATTTCTCATCCATAAACATCTTCTTCAGCCCTTCAACTTCAGTGATATATCATAAATGGACCATGTAATTTCCATACAGTCTTGTTCAAGACTCTTAATTCTCTCTTCATAGGTTAAATTACTGGCCTCATACACATTTATCATGCTTTGTTTGTTGATGCATTCTTTTTGTAGCTTACTTACTGTCATTCTCAGATATTCATTTAATTCAAGTAACTCAAGCTTGGAAATATCTGAATATACCTAAGATGAAGAAGATTCAACTTCATTTTCCATTTTGGTCATGAATGCAACATTTTCTTTCTCTATCTCATATGCATGATTGCTCTAGTCAAAATCTCCTTCTTGTTAACAGCAAGTGCAACATTTCCTTTATTTCTAAGCCGTTTGTTTTTTCTGTTGGGGTTTATAGGAGCTTGTGGAGGGTTATGATTAGTTCTTTGAAAGTTTTGGTTTTGAGGAAAAACTTGCTTGTGATTTTGTTGCTGTTGGTTATTGAAGTTGTTGAAATTTCTTTGTTTCCCTTGGTTTTGGTTATGATATTGGTATTGGTTTCTTGGTGGAGTAAACTGATTGTTCTGGAAGTTTCTTGGTTGATTGCATTCCCTAGAAAAGTGTCCCGGCAATTGACAGTTGTAGCAAATTGCCATTGATTTATCAACTCTAATCCTGTCATTAGGACCAGACACAAGGGATCTTCCAGTTTTGTTGAACAATATTTTTCTTCTTAAGGCTAGCATAGAAGCTTACCATTTCATGTCCATGTCCTCAAGGTCATCTGCATTAATTTTCTCTAAATCTTCTTGGACCACACTTGTGTGAATCATGTTTTTGGCCACAAAAGCATCATATGACTCTATAAACATTGAAAATAAGGCTTGTTATTCACTTCCTGGATTTGAATGTCCACCACCAATAGGAGCATGTCCACTGGACATAGAAGCAGTATCATGATCATCAATCAATTGGACACTAAACCTGGATTGTCGACCTTGATTGTTCATGTTTCTAGCAACAAAATTTCTTGGTGTATCACCCCCATATTCATTTGGTTCTTCAATAATAGGCACATGTTGCATGTTCTTGTTAGACAGATTACCCATAGGTGCTATAAGAGCACTGGTGACCTGGAAACTTGGTTTATCTTCTTTTATTAAGTCAATTTTGATCATTTCATGCTCTGCTGCTTGAAGAAAACAAATCACATCATCAAGCTTCAACTGAGGGAAGTTTGCCATCTACTTGATGAATTTAGTTGCAGTGTACCATTCACCAGAATGAGATGAAAATAGCTTCTTGGTCATGTCAAAATCAGTGATTGCCAAATCAGTGGTCCTGATTTCATTTGCAATTGTCACAAATCTCTGTAGCACTGATCTTAGCTTTTCACCCTCTCTGAACTTGAAAAGATAAAGGTCAGACTTCAAATGATCTTTCTTTATATCCTTTTGTTATGTGTTTCTTTCAAACATTTCAATAAGAGCATCCCACATAGCTTTGGCTATGGTGTGATGACCCACACTTGATAGGATCTCCCATGACATACCCGACTTGATCATTGCAAGAGCTCTATCATCCTTCTTCTTCATTCTTGCCTCAACAGTAGGATTGCTACCTATACCATCTGGCACATCGGGTCCGTTCTTGATGGATTTCCACATCTCTACATCGTTGTAGCAAACAGCTTCTTCAAATAGCACTTTCCATTTGAAGTAGTTCTCCCGACTATAGAATCTAGGTATCTTATTAGTAGACACATCTTGCTCGTCCATAGACATCTTTTTTGTATTTTTAGAAGTATTTTCGGAAACAAAGAAAACTTAATAAACTTTAAACAAAAACCTTAAACTCTTTTGAAAAATAATCAAATCTGTGGTCAAAAACCTCATATCTGATATGTCTGAATGGATTAGAGCAAGATTTAGAACAAAGAAACAAATTTTAAGAAAGATCTGAGTATAAGAATACTTTTAAACCTCACAAATATTGTAGTTCTGGAAAAATGAAGAATAAGACAGCTGACGTCACAAATCAATGGAACAGTTGTCAGCTGACATCATTCATCATCTTCAAAATCAGCAATAATAAGCAAAAAAATCGTCACAGAAATAGCAAAGTTTTGATACCACTTGTAGGTCCCACTCTATCACTAGGATCACTAAAAAAATTAATGTCGTAACCAAACACCTAGGTGTTGACAAGAAGGTTAACGACGACTAATATTTTGTGAGAAACACTTGATATGTTAATGGCGGAAACACCAACACACTAATTGTTGCGAACTAAATGCTATAGTAACAAACACAACCAATAACTCAAAACATTTCCATCTAATAATATGAAGGTTACATACATAAATTAATTAGGGTATAAAGGTGGAATGTCAGGATCTTTAGCAGATTTCCATATAGGATATGGTCTGCCGTCAATCACAATATTCGCTAAATGTCAGGTGCTCAGGTGTGTCATAGGAGTGCACTAAAATATTCCTTTTATAGGCCTAGGCCTGACATCTGACATTCCACTTTTAGAAACCAAAAACATTGGAATATAATTTAACCTATTACAATAGATGCTAAGTGTAAAAGAGGTCTTCGGGCAAGCTTTGCTTCATTTATGTTTGTCTAGCAGACCTGGTAACCATGAAGTCTGCTGGGAAACAGTTCTCTGGGTAGACTATACTTAGAATATTTTCCAACTAAAATATTCACCTAGTAGACTTCAATCCTCTTTACCATATCAAACTTTGGTCGATATAGTCCCACTAGCAAACTTATTCTTCAGGAGTCCCTTCAACCCTTTGTTAATATTAACTTATAAAGCAAATCAAAGTGTGCTGGTAACACTATAGCTTTACAAGGAGTTGAACCTTGCTCGGCATAAGTCTTTAAGTTGTTTCTTGATCAACTTCCTTCAAGCTTGCTGGGAAAACTGTTTATTAAGAATAAACCATGCTAGATTTGGTTTTAGCCAAGAGTTGTCTAGGAAACAACCCTTGCTTGACTAGAAAAACATCCTTACTACACAAAGTGAACCTTGCTCGGTTTAACACTTAAGAGGAATTCTAGACGATAACCTTGCTGGGAAAGCAAAATACCTTGAAAGGACAAGTAAAAGCTTGCTGGGAAGCTTGAGATTGCTCGGTTTCCATACCAAGCCATTTTCAGAGAGAGGTTAAGAAGTTTCCAATCTTCCTTTGAACTTTTCACATCCCAACACTTTTGTTTAACAGTTTTCACCACAGATTCTCCTTCCTCATCAATATCGACCATCTTATAATTCTCAACAAATTCTTGTTTATCTTAAAACACTTTCTTGAATTGATTAAGATTAGCCACTCTTTCTCTTTGTCAACCTTTTTAATGAATAATTGTCAATAAAGGGTGGTGGAACAACTTTATATTTGTCTTCTTCTTTAATCTTCTTCATTTTAACATTGATGTTACCAGTTGAAACAAGGTTTTTTAGAAAATCAATTTTAACTTTAAGTTTAGTGTTCTTTAGCTTTTCTTCAAGGTACATCTTCTTCAAAACTTCTATTTCTGTCGTGTATCTTGATTTTGTTTCATAGATTTCCATACAATCTTGCTCTAAACCTTTGAGTTGATAAAACATTCAGTTTTCAAATGACCAATCTCCTTTCTCAATATATCATTCATTTTAAATAATTCAGAAGTTGTGAGTTTTGAATGTACGTGTGCTGTTGAAGATTCAGTTGTTGGGTTTTAACAAGATTATCAAAGTCATATAAACCCATTTATATGAAAAACGCATCGGATCTAAAGTGTTAAATCTTGTTAAATTGATTAATAAAAATCCTGATTTAATATAAACCCAATGCTAGGATCCATATACGAAAATACATGCTATCAAAACAACCATAGGGTGTTCTAGCATACTACCTTCAAGATGCTAAGAAATATGAAAGAGATGAAGATTGAGTGGCTAGTCTTCAAATTAGATGATCCTCAAGCTTGTATACCCACTAGCCACCAACAAGACACCCTTGATTTGCTAGGATTTACTCACTTGAAGCTCCTCTTTGTTACTTCCTTTCATGGCCGAAATTATCAAGAGGAAAGGAGAGAGTTTACTTGTGTGTGATAGAGAAATAATAGATGCAACCAATGCACTCTCTTTGGCAAATGAGAATACTTGGATGTTATAGGGACATGTGATGTGCGAAAATATATATATAAATAAAACATGAATCGCAACTAAGCTTTAAAAACCAAACAATCTATCCTAGTTCACATAAACGGAAAGTGTACAGGTCGCGTATAGCAAAGATGAGGAAAGTTCGGGTATCAAACTCGAAGACACGTGAGAACGGCTCAAATTATAAAACCTAATCCAAGTCCTAACTAAAGATATTTAATTGATTTTATTTTATTTTTTATTTTAAATAATTTAACTATCTTACTTAACTTAAAGAAACTAACAAGAAAACTCAACAAACTTACGGAGCTCTTAACGAATATGTGGAAACGACTACCTAGGCAAGAATCCTATTGACAGTTCAACGGTTAACGAAATTAACTAATCACACGACACTGGGATTTTAAAATATCAACTAAGGCTCATTAAAGTTCGCTAGATCACCTCTCGGTCTCACCAACTAACCCTCACAATTCTAAGAAGATTGAATAAATGCATCGGGAAAAAGATTACTAAGGTACCCCAATGATGTATCTCCTCTGGGACTCAATGACACAAAACCCGCTTAAAATTGGAACTAGAAATTATATGGATAAAGGGGTAACAATATCTAACCCAATCTAAGAGATACATTTGCACGCAAAATTAAACCGGACAAGACCAAAACTTGCCTCGCGCAATTCTAACCTAACCCAATAAAGACGCGAGACAAACCGACTCCCTATTACCTCTTGGTCGCAAGTAAGGTGAAACTATTGAATTTTGATAATTAATCGTACATAAGATTCCTATGGCTGCGCTAACCACAAATAGATCAAAAACACCAAGTCTAAGAGCTAAACAAATAACTCTAAGCGAACGACACACAATCAATCAATCAAAGTCAAACGCGGAATCTCAAACAATTATTATATAAAAACAATATTTTAACACATCAAAGATTGAATTATATAAACCTTTCAATATTAATACGTTATGTAATCAATTAAAACCAAATAAACCGTCAAACAATGTCTATATTCATCTCAACCTAGGTAGTGCAAATAGTTTAGACAAAAATCATAACCAATGAAAACTTAACAAATTCAAAAGTCATAATCATCATATCAAGAAATATAGACACGAATATATTAAAAGTGCAAACCCCTTTTGAAGAAAATACTATATTTTTTTATGTCAAAGAACCTTCTGTGCATATACTTTCTTTGCCACATTGCTATTGCTGTCCCTCCAGAACAATAGTATTCTCTTCTGTGGCTTCCTATTGTGTCTCCCAAGCTTTGTTTCTTCTTTTCCAAAAGCTTCTCCACGTGATTTCTGTCAATAATATGGCCACACAATTATATTGTGTTTCCTTAAAACCAACAGCCCTCTAAACCTTTTCTAGCCACACAATTTCAAATAGCAATCAACTTTTTCTTTCTTGTGAGATGAATTTCGGTCCGCAGTAGTTGTAGGGTATTTGGGTATTTAATTTTTTTAATAATCTTATATAATATCATGTAAGGCTTTGATCATGTGGGCTTGGGTTAGGCCTTAAGTTTAGTCTTCAAACTTGATCATAAAGGCCTCAGATGTCTTCAAAAACCCGAACCTTTTCTCCTTTAAAACTCGTAACCTACATAAAATAATAAACTTTGTATGATCAAGTTAAAACGAGTTAAAATCATTATTTATTATATAATTAAGCCATTAAAAGATGATAAAAATATACGGAAAATAAGTGTGTTTTACAACACATCAAATATCCCCACACTTAAGACTTTTTCGTCCATGAAAAATAAATCTACACATGATCATAACTAACAGAAAAAACAACAAACTCCCAGATTATTTAACATTACTAAAGCACACGAAGTAGCTCGACATATTGACCGTGATTGCTGGTATTGTCGTCCACTTAAACCCAGCCACTAACCAATCAAGCTCCTAATTGCACTAAGCGTTTTAAGTCCATAAATCAAGGCTACACCTACCCCATCACAGACAAAGAGAGCTAGAAGACTAGAGTCGAAGCAAACTGGTTCGACAAATCACCATAGGCCAAGGACACGTTGATTGTACTAATTAGATGCACTCGGTGAAATTTTGATGGATGAATGGTCCTGTGGAGGTCGTATGAGCTATTCCTAAATATTATTTGACTTTGTCCTATAAATTCCTAATTTGATATTTATTGACTAAGAACCTTCGAGCCCCAATAGTGTATCCTCAGAGTCACCATCCCCAAGGTAACACATAAAGTCTAAGTCCCATCTAGTATGTGCATCTTTGGCCTCTTTTACTAACTTTAAAGAATGCTTCTTTGGCATTTTACAATACATAACTTCCTCACAACCATTTTCTTTTTTGGAACATGTTTTCATAATACACTTTCATAACATACTTCTCTTTTTTTTTCTTTCTTTTTTTTCTTCTTCCTTTTTTTACATCACCCTAAAATATATAAATATTTCTAAGCTCATAAAAAGATGGACATGTGGTGCTGTGCTGGTTTGAGTGCATCTAAGTCTTACCATATCAAAGTTTTCAGATTATGGTAATCCTCCCTAAACATCGAAATTCGGTTTCACCATTTTTCAAATTATTATATATCTAAAAACTGCTAAAGGAGACTATCAAAGCTACTTGGGCCTACCGACACATCCCAAATCATATATGCAAACCATCTTTTTTTTTATTATATTATACATTTCAAAAGATCTGTTGGGTCAAAAGTTTGACCCAAATGAGAAGATTTGACCTAATTGAAGAATATTGAAGATTGGAATCATCTCAACCTCCTCAGAAACTGCTAAGTATTGAATCCGGGTACACCTTGGACCTTCGAGTAAGCTTTTACTTAGCCGAGTACGAGATTTTGCCTTCCGGGCACGATTTACTTCAAAGAATCTTCTTAAGTTGATATCCGAGCAAGGTATGCTTTTTGGTGATTTCCGAGTAAGGTTCTTCTATTTGGCATATCCGAGTAAGGTTCACTTTGTCAAGCAGGGTTGTTCTTCAAGACCAAGTATTTTACTCTTCCGAGTAAGGTATGGTCAACCAAGTCCAAGAAGCCAAATAATTGGAAGACCGGGCAAGGTATTATTTAATAATTATGGTCCGAGTATACTTGATGAGTTGATGGAATATCTCTAAGTTATATCGAGTAAGGTTCTACTCGAGTAAGGTATGTACTCCCGAGTACGCCTTATCAAATAAGTTATTCAACTAACAAAGAGCCGAACAGGATCATAGAAGAACAAGGTTGCTCGTGAGGATTTGTCGAGCAAAATTTGATAAGTCCAAGAAGATTGAAGTCTACTCGGTGAATATTTTACTTGGTAAAATATTCTCTAAATAAAGTCTACCCGGAAACTGATTCCGAGTACACTTCTATGTTTACCAAGTCTGAAGGAAGGCCGAGTACACTACGTACTCGGAGACTGAAGTTTAATGAAAAGCTTACCCGGAAGACTTGTTTTACACTTAGTATATTTTTGAATATGTAAATTGAGTATGTACTATTGGATAGGGTTTCTAGAAGGAATGACAGCTTGTCTTAGGTTGGCAGGGCTATAAATAGAATAATTAGGGCACGCCGCCAGAGACACGAGATAGACAGAATATACGAGTGGATAAGACCGACACATTAATTATGAGAATATTGTGTGTGTGACGGCTGTCCTAGGATTCCTCCTAAACCCTGAATCGATTATCCTTTTGTATGATTAACGTTATATAAATGGAAATCTTTTGAGTGAATCCTTCGTGTGTCCTCGTATTTTGAATATTCATTGCAACCGTATGTTTGTTATTGATTCGGCCTTTAACAAACGATCATCTTTCTAAACTTAGTAACCCGTCATTAACTCTCTTGTCAACACGATTAATTTTGTGTGAGTTATGACATGATTGATTAAGATCCGATTCTAAGCGCGACCTGACAAGTGGTATCAGAGCTTGTTGCTGCTATTTTTAGAAAGATTGTTGCTGATTAAGTTTTGAAGAAGAATGATGTAAGCAGAGCACTGTTTGATTGATTTGTGACGTCAGACGCTCTGTTCTTCATTTTTCTTCCAGATCTACAAGTTTTAAGTGTTTTCTTTTCCTTATTTCACTTAAAGCTTTGATTTTTATTGTTGAATCTTGTCCTATTCATATCAGACACCTCAGATCCAAGAATTTATTCTCAGATCTGATTATTTTACTTTATTTTCGATAAAAGCTTAACTTTTGTTTTAAGAAAATGTCTGGATATGAGGAACAAGAGGTGTCTACTAATAAGATACCTAGATTGTATGGTCAGGAGAACTTTACCAAGTGGAAAGTGCTTTTTGAGGCTGCCGTTTGTTATAATGATGTGGATATGTGGAATTCTATCAAGAATGGACCACAAGCTGCAGTTGAAGAAGGTGCTAATGCAAACGCTATTGCTGCTGTTAGAGAGAGAATGAGAAAGGTTGATGACAGGGCATTGGCTATGCTCAAACTTGGTCTTTCTTGGGAAATCCTAACAAAGGTTGCACATCATCAAACTGCTAAGGCAATGTATGATGCAATCCTTGAGATGTATGAAGGGAACAATGAATTGAAGAACATTAAGAAGCAAAGACTGAAGCAACAGTTAGAAAGATTCAAGTATAGAGATGGTGAAAGGTTGAAGTCAATACTAGAACATTTTCTGAGTATTGTGAATGAGTTGAGAAAAACTGACTATGTAATGACTGACTTTGATTTAAATACAAAGTTGCTCAACTCAATGCCAAAAGAATGGTATACTGCTTGCAAATTCATCATTCAAAAGCAAAATTTCAATGAATTGAAATTGGATGATGTAGTATGTTTTCTTCAAGATGCTGAACTTGAAATGATTGAGAATGAAATGATCAAGGAAGATAAACCAAGTTTCAATGTGTCAAATGCTTTAATTGCTCCAATTGGGAATCTTACAACAAAGAATCAACAACAAATTCCCATCATTGAAGAACCAAGTGATCACAACAATGAGACTGCTAGGTCTTTCATTGGAGGTGGTTCAAGCAATCAAAGTGGTCAACAGAGATTTAATGTTCAATTGATTGATGATGATTCAGTTTCTGTGGGAAATGGAAATGCTCAAAGTGCTGGTGCAGGGCATGTTCAAGGGAGTGAGGCACAAGCCCTAATGTCTATGTTCACTGAGTCCTACAATGCACTTGTGGCCAAAAACATGATTCACAAAAGTGTAGTGCAGGATGATTTGGAACAAATAGTTGCTGATGACCTTGAAGACATGGATCTCAAATGGCAAGCTGCAATGTTGGCATTAAGAAGCAAGAGACTGTACAACAGAACTGGTAGATCACTAGTTTCTGGTCCAAATGAGAGAATAGGATTTGATAAGTCCAAGGCTATCTGCTACAACTGTCAACAGCCTGGACACTTTGCAAGAGAGTGCAATTTGCCAAGGAACTTTCAAGTCAATCAGTTCCAACAGCCTAGAAACCAACAACAATACCAGCAGAATGTGCATAGAAACAACAACCAGCAGAACTTCAACAATAACCAAGGATTCAATCCCAACAACAACAACTTCCATCCAAACAACAACTTCAATCCCAATTTTAATAACCACTATTAGCCTCAGATGAACAACCAGCAGGGCATGAATCAGAATCAAGTATATCAAATGAACAACAATCAAAATCAAGCTGTTCAAATCCCTGCATCTCAAAACATTCCAGCAAACCAAAATCAACCAAGAAATCAAGGGAATGTGGCAGTAACTACTCAGCATGAGGGAAGCATTGACTGGAGTAACCATGAGGAAGATATAGCAGATGATATCAGAAGAGCTAATGTGGCATTCATGGCCATAGACTCTGCATCTTCATCTAAGGTACATTCTGATCCTAATGCTGATTTACCTAAACTTGTCAATGAATTAAAAGAAAAGATTGGTAAGTTGGAAAGTGAGTGTTTTAAGAAGGAAAGCATTATCAATGCTTATGAGGCAAGTGAGATTATTAGTGAGGAAAGAATGAAAAGTTTGGAAGAGGATTGTATGAATAGCTATAGAGCTCAGACAAGATTCACAACAGAAATTAGTGGGTTGAAGAAGATGGTGATTGATGAAAAGGTGCTGAATACAAAGCTGCAAACTGAAAATGAATTCCTAAAGAACTTAGTTTCAACTGGAAACATTTGTGGAATTCTGAATAAAGTAAAAGAAGATGAAAACTACAAGGCTGTTCCACCACCATTCAACAACTTTATGCCTAAAGTTGACAAAGAAAAGAGAAGTGCTTATCTACAACAATTCAAAGATGTGTTTCAAGACAAAGAAGATGTTGCAGATTTGTACAAAAATGTTGAGGTGAGTGAAGTTGGTGAATTTGTTATGAAGAAAGAAATGAAAGAGGAAAAGTCAATTGGAGTTCAAGTCTCTGAAGATGACTTTGATTCAGATGAATTAGATCAAGATGATCTGAGTGATTTGAGTGATCAAATTACTGAAAAAGAAATTCAAGCTGCTGAAAAAAGAAGAATATATAGAAAGCCTGAATCTGTTGATCAACTTCCAAAGTATCCTCCAGTTACACATAAAATGAAAAGGATGAATGAACAAATGAAAAGAGAACATGTTTCTTTTGACATTGGTGAAAAGAAGAATGTGAGTTACAATGCTGTCAGACCTCTAAGCAAAAAGTTTTTGGAGAAGTTAGAAAAGAACAAGAAAAAGAAGGTAAATAAGAAAGAAATGGATATAGAATATTTTACTCCTATTTATCCTATCTTTTCAAGTGTTGAAGACTTTGATGTGGGAGAGGTAGAAACTGTTGAGGAATATGAAAGAAGGAAGTCAAGATATAGAGAGAATGAAGATGATCAACCACTAAACTTGAAAAAGGTTGTCTTTGTTAAAGGGAATGTGGAAAGAAATGACATCAGAAAGGCTGAGTTTGTTCCATTCTCAATTGAATTTGACAATCTGGAAAACAAAAAGACAATTGGTGTAAGAGAGCCCAAACCAAGTGAAAGATTCAAGAAACCACAAGAACATGAGATGTTCAAAAGAAAGGTGTGGTGTAGAACGTGTGATGAATATGGACACCATATTGATTCATGTAATGAGAGACTCAAGTTTAAGCCATTCAATGTCTCAAATGGAACAAAGTTTGGTCAAGACTTTGTTTTGTACAAAGAGAAGTATGCAATGTATTTGGGAAAGGGAAATGTGAATAGAATAGAGGCAAGAGTTGAAGTGAAGGGTGAGACAAAGAAGAAGATGCATATGACTGAAAATGTGAGAAGAAGTAAATCACCTCAGAAGCAAAAGCAGGTGATAAGGGAAAATCAGTCATTGAAATTTATCAAAAATACTCATTCAGTCAAGTCTGATGAGTCACAAGAATCATCAGGCAGTGAGAAATCAAAAACAAAAGCTGTATATCAAAGAATGAAACAAGCTGTACTCACTGGTGATGAAAAGTTCTTGTTGAAACATGGATATGAACCACAAGGTTTCACATGGAAACCCAGAACTGGAGCTAAAGTTGAAGCTGTAACTGATGTAAGAGACTTCTCAGAATCTAAGGACTATGTCTTACAAGAAAAGAGAACTGCCTCAGTTAAGCTTGACAATTCAGCTTCACTTGTCAAGACACCAAGAGAGTGTGGGTATGAAACTGACCATTCAGACAACTTGGAGATCACTCATGAAGATCCTGAACCTACTACACTCACTTCCCAAGCTGCCACTAAAATTGACACTGATAAGTTGCAAGTTGAAGAAGCTTGCATCTCATCACCAAACTAATCAAATTTCACTTTGTGCAGGAACAGACCACTCCATTGAATGATATATGGTATATGGATAGTGGTTGTTCTAGGCACATGACTTGTGACAAGAGGTCACTTGTGAATTATGTAGAGAAGTATGAGAGTCCAGTTGCCTTTGGGAGTGATGAAAATGGAGGAAAGATTGTGGGTAAAGGGATATTGAAAAATGGGAAGGTGTCTTTTGACAATGTCTTTCATGTTGAGGGACTACAATACAATTTGTTGAGTATATCTCAAATGTGTGATAAGGGTTACGGAGTCAGTTTTGATGATTCTCATTGTTTCATCTTAAAACCTGAGTTTGTGATCCCACCTGACATGATTATGATGATGGCACAAAGAAATGGCAACTTGTATGAGTTGAATGTGAAAGATGCTATTTCAAGAGGTGGTGCATGTTTTGTGTCCAAAGCCACTGAAAATGAATCTAAATTGTGGCATAGGAAGTTGTGTCATGTGAACTTAAAGAATATGAATAGACTTGTCAAGGGTGAACATGTGATTGGTTTACCTACAAGAGAATTTAAGTTAGATGATCATTGTGACTCATGTCAGAAGGGAAAACAACACAAGTCTACTCATAAGACAAAGCTCATCAACTCAATTGATCAACCACTTGAGTTACTTCACATGGATCTTTTTGGTCCTGTGAGTGTACCAAGTATTGGAAAGAAAAGATAGTGTTTGGTGATCATTGATGACTATTCAAGATATACTTGGGTTTATTTCCTAAGCACTAAAGATGAGACTGCTGAGTTGATTAAAGGTTGTGTCACAATGATTGAAAACAAGCTGAATAAGAAAGTGAAGATGCTGAGAAGTGACAATGGTACTGAGTTCAAGAATGGAGTTATGGAAGAATTTTGTGCTATGAAAGGAATACTTCAAAAATTTTCAGCTCCAAGAACTCCTGAACAAAATGGTGTTGCAGAAAGGAGAAACAGAACACTAATAGAAGCTGCAAGAACCATGTTGGCTGATACTAACTTACCTGTCACATTCTCGGGTGAAGCAATCAATACTGCTTGTTATGTTCAGAACAGAGTGCTTGTGAACAAAAGGCATGATAAAACTCCATATGAGATTTTCAACAATAGAAAGCCTTACATCAAGTTCTTCAAGCCCTTTGGCTGCAAATGTTTCTTACTGAACACTAGAGACTATTTGAACAAGTTTCAAACTAAGTCACTAGACTGTTTCTTTTTTTGATATTCTACTCACTCAAAGGCTTACAGAGTTTATATGAAAGATCACATGAGTGTGATAGAGTCATCTAACATTATTTTTAATGAGAATCAATTCAACACAGTCAGTGGTGCAACATGGCTGTTTGATCATGAAAAATTGATAAAGTCATTCAAGATTTATTCTGAAAACTTTGATGATACATTCTACAAGACCAGTGTACTTGGAGAAAATAAGAAGAAAGAACTGGACTTAGAAGAATTGTGGAAGAAAGTTGCTAGAACAGAAAAAGAATACACTTTTGTGAATAGCTCCACAAACAATGACATTGAACAAGATCAGGAAATGACAAATCAAGATAGTACTGATGTACAAAATGATCATGTTCATAAAGGGAGTGTCACAGGCAACAAAACAAATGATGAAGAAGCTGCAACAACAGCAAGATTCCAAGACTTGTTTCAAAGTTTGAATATGGGAAACAATGGTGCATCCACTTCAAGACAAACCAATGATGAAGCACCAGAGTTTCATGATGTAGAAGCTGATTTGATCATTGAAGAACCTGAAATCAATGAAACAAATCTTGACATAAATTTGTCTACAAATATGATAATACAAACTCATACTGTTGAAAAGAATCATCCTGCTGGAAATATCATTGATGACCTGCATGAAAGAGTAACAAGGAGTCATTCTGAGATAGCTAACATCTGTCTGTACTCTTGCTTTCTATCCCAATTAGAACCAAAGAATATTGCTCAAGCTTTAAAAGACAATAGTTGGGTAGAGGCAATGCAAGAGGAATTGGCCCAGTTCAGAGATTTACAATTCTCAGCTCCTAGAACTCCTGAACAAAATGGTGTGGCAGAAAGAAGAAACAGAACTTTGATAGAAGCTGCCAGAACCATAATGGCTGATGCAAATCTGCCTGTCACTTTTTGGGCTGAAGCAATCAATACAGCATGTTATGTTCAGAACAGGGTACTTGTAAACAAAAGGCATAACAAGACTCAAATCTTGACACTTTTTGGGCTGAAGCAACCAATGATGAAGCACCAGAGTTTCATGATGCAGAAGCTGATTTGATCATTGAAGAACCTGAACTTAATGAATCAAATCTTGACACAAATTTGTCTACAAATATGATAATACAAACTCCTACTGTTGATTTTATCATTTATTTGGACACCCTCTAAAGGTAACACCGATGTCTCATCCGACAGACACCTTTTCAAGTTCGACACGTGAAACACGTTGTGAACTGCACTCAGTTCACCAGGCAGTTCTAATCGGTATGCTACAGGACCGATTTTTGCAATAATGTCGAACGGTCCAATGTATCTAGGGGCTAACTTCCCCGCCTTTCCAAATCTGACTACTCCTTTCCAAGGTGATACTTTCAAATACACTTTATCACCTTTCTCAAATGATAACGGTTTTCTACGGGTATCGGCATAACTCTTCTGCCGATCCCGTGCGGCCTTCAGATTGTTCTTAATTTCAAGAATTTTGCTGGTCGTTTCCTGGACCAGATCTGATCTAATAACCTGTGTGTCGCCCACTTCAGTCCAGCAGAGTGGTGATCGGCACTTCCGTCCATACAATGCTTCGTAAGGTGCTGCCTTTATACTGCTATGGTAACTGTTATTATAGGAAAATTCAACGAGTGGGAGATGTTGATCCCAATTTTCCTTAAAATCCAGTACGCATGCACGAAGCAAATCCTTCAGGGTTTGGATGGTCCTCTCAGACTGACCATCGGTCTGAGGGTGGTAAGCTGTGCTTAGATTAATACGCGTTCCCAGCGCTTCTTGCACAGCTTGCCAGAACTTGGAGGTGAAATAGCTATCCCGATCGGAGATGATTGAGATGGGTATCCCATGACGAGACACAATTTCATTTATATAAATCTGCGCAAGTCTCTCTGTGTTATAGTTATTTCTAATCGAAATAAAATGTGCCGATTTGGTTAATCGATCAACGACTACCCAAATTGCATCATGTCCTCGGGACGTCTTGGGGAGATGTGTCACAAAATCCATCGTGATCTGCTCCCACTTCCATTCAGGAATTTCCGGTTGTTGTAACATTCCCGAGGGTTTCTAGTGCTCCGCCTTAACCCTCGCACACGTCGTACACTTGCCGACGTATGTGGCTATATCCTTTTTCATACCCGGCCACCAGTAGAACTCCTTCACATCCTTGTACATCTTATCTGATCCCGGATGTATGGAATATTTCGATTTATGCGCTTCGTCCATGATTAATTCACGAAGGTCATGGAGGGTCGGGATCCAAATCCGATTTTTGAAATATAGAATTTCGTCCACGCGCTGTTCGAAATTCTTCTCGTTACCGTAAAGTCCCTCTTTTTCCAATTGTTCCTCTTTCAACGCCTCGCGTTGAGCGACTCGAATTAAATCTGAAAGGTTCGACTGGACAATCATCCCCAGCGCTCGCACACGCAATGGTTTAACTCGATCTTTCCTACTCAAGGCATCGGCTACAACGTTAGCCTTGCCGGGGTGATAACGGATGTCACAGTCATAGTCGCTTAACAACTCGACCCATCTTCGTTGCCTCATATTCAGTTCTTTCTGATCGAATATGTGTTGCAAACTTTTATGATCGGTGAAGATGGTGCACTTTGTACCATAGAGATAATGTCTCCAGATTTTAAGTGCGAAGATAACTGCTCCCAGTTCTAAGTCATGAGTAGTGTAATTTTTCTCGTGTATTTTTAACTATCGAGAAGCATAGGCTATGACCTTATTATTTGGCATCAACACGCATCCTAACCCTCTCCGGGATGCGTCACAATACACGACAAAACCATCGTCTCCGTCGGGGAGACTTAAGATCGGCGCTTGGCACAATCTTTGTTTTAGCGTTTGAAACGCCGTTTCCTGCTCTTCACCCCATTCATACTTTCGATCTTTTTGGGTCAGAAGGGTTAAAGGTTGGGCGATGCTGGAAAAGTTCTCTATAAATCGACGATAATATCCAGCTAAGCCTAAGAATTGCGGATTTCCTTTGGCGATTTAGGCGCTTGCCAATTCTTAACTGCTTCAACCTTACTTGGATCAACGTGTATTCCTTGATGGTTTATAACGTGTCCAAGGAATTGCACTTCTTGTAACCAGAAGTTACACTTGGAGAATTTTGCAAACAACTTCTCCTGATTTAGAAGCTCTAAAATTAATCTCAAGTGTTGCTCGTGCTCTTCTTTACTCTTCGAGTATATCAAAATATCGTCAATAATCACGATGACGAATTTATCGAGGTAGGGTTTACAGACTCGATTCATGAGATCCATGAACACTGCCGGCGCATTAGTTAGCCCGAAAGGCATAACTAAGAACTCGTAATGGCCGTAGCGAGTCCGGAATGCGGTTTTTGGGATATCCTCCTCCTGAATTCTAACCTGATGGTATACCGATCTAAGATCAATTTTTGAGAAATAGCTCGCACCTTGCAGTTGGTCGAACAGGTCATCAATTCGGGGGAGAGGATACCTATTTTTGATTGTCAACTTGTTCAGCTCCCTGTAATCAATGCACATTCTAAGGCTTCCGTCCTTCTTTTTCACGAATAGTACCGGTGCACCCCACGGGGAATAACTAGGACGTATAAATCCTTTATCCAACAATTCTTGCAATTGGTTGGATAATTCTTGCATTTCTGATGGTGCAAGTCAGTAGGGTGCTTTAGCAACAGGGCCAGCTTGAGGTAATAGATCGATTCTGAATTTGACCTGTCGGGTTGGCGGTAATCCAGGAAGTTCTTCTGGGAAAACTTGTGGAAACTCGCGTACCACCGGGATATCGTCCACCCGTTTTTCCTCAGGATCCGTGGCCGTCAGGCTCGCTAGGTATGCCACGCATCCCTGGCGTATATATTTTAACACCTTGAGGTGGGATATAAACGTTATCATATTGCCCGACTTCACACCCTGCACTAATACCTCTTCGTCATCCGACACCCGGATCTTGACGATTTTCTTTTCACAGTTTATTTCTGCCTTGTTACGTGCTAACCAATCCATTCCCACTATCACGTCGAAACTACCCAATTCTACTGGTAACAAGTCAATCAGAAAGGGTTGATCGTTCAGAATCAAAAGGCAATTCCGAAATATCTGATTAACTATCATGGTTTTACCGTTAGCTACTTCTACAGTATAAGGTTCTATGGTTTCACTAATCGGAAGGTTTGCTATTGATAGAAACTTGACAGAGACAAAACTTCTATCGGCGCCTGTATCAAATAATACAGAAGCGTAATGATCAGAGACGAGGAATGTACCTGTCACTACGTTGGGGTCCTGGCGTGCTTCGTTCGCCCCCAACACAAAAGCTCGGCCTCTCGCCGGATTGGACGACGATGCCTGACCTACTGTTTGTCTCCCATTTCCTCCCTGGTTCAGCCTCGGACAGTTTCTCTTGAAGTGATCTGTGCTGCCACATTCAAAGCAAGCATGGCTAGTGGTCATCATTTGGTTTCCTTGTGGGTTTTGTTGTCGAGTTGGTTGGGTCCTAAATGGCTGCGCACAGATAGGTTGCGGTTGTCGGTTCAGATTGTTTAGGGTTGTCCTACAACTCGGTGCGTAGTGCCCATTCCTGCCACACCGGTGGCACACTACCTCCTTGCACACGCCACCATGCTGGCGACCGCATTTCCCACATTTAGGGAACGTCCCTTTCTGCGATTCCTGCCTTCCGCCTGAACTAGTCATGGTGTAGTTTTGGGCAGCGGGTCTAGCACGTTTACTTTGCTGCTTCTCCCGGATCATATTGTCATACGTACCTCGCTTTCCCCCAGCAGACTCTCCTGCCACCTTCAGTGACCCACTCCTCACGAAATCGTATGTGACGATACCAGCTTGCGTCACCACACTCTCGAACGTCTGGTGTCCCCCAGAGTTGACTATACTCCTTACTAGTGGAGTTAGTCCCCATATATAACGCTCAACCCTCTTTGACTCTGGGGTGACTAACCATGGCACTAATCGCGACAATTCATTAAATCGGTTTGTATAACCTAAGTGGTCTGCCCCCTGCATCTCCAGGTTCCACAATTCGTTTTCTAATTTTTGCAATTCGTTTTTCGGGCAGAAATGTTCCAGTACGAGAGCCTTGAGCTCTGTCCAGGTCATGCGGTTTGTCGCTGCCTGACCGCGAGTCTGCACTATGGTGTTCCACCATGTCAAGGCATGGTCCGTGAACGTGCAGGTAGCATACTTAACAACGTAATCCTCAGGGCAGTTGCTGATGTTCACAACAGCCTCTATTTTCTCAATCCACTTAACCAACCCATTGGGTCCCTCAGACCCGCTAAATTCTAGGGGTTTGCACAACATAAAGTCTTTGATTGAACATCCCCTTGATACAGGAACTGGTTCAGTACGGTTCGTCTCTACCGTAGGTATAGGGCCATTACTATCTGTAACGACCTCCCTAGGCGGTGCGTCATTACTCGGAATCGTGTTATCATTCTGTGGAGGATTAACATTTTGTTCCCCGTCATTAATGGTGGTCGTTTGATTGCTCGGAGGGGCTGGATTGGTCGAATTGTTAATACTGGCGGCGATGAGCGGTACTATATCCGGTATCGCCGCCTCTAACTGTTGAGCAATCAAACGACTCACGTCCACTTCCGACAATTGGGCTGAACGTTTTGGTGCCATTCTACACAACATCAAGAAAATATATATAATTAATACAAGTTCCAATCATAAAACACAACAAACATTCCTTTCATTAATAATCATTAGTACATTTTACATCCATATCAGTTCACATACGTTTCCTGTCAGCATTACATAAGTTAAGTTTTCCTACATAGGGCCTATGTCAGCATCATCTCGACATAACCCACAATGGGTCAGTGCTTGAATGATACCCAAAAGTAACTATAACGATATACCCCAAAAGAGACCCTCTAAGGGCCAGTGGTTGTATTATAACTACCCAAGATTCACTCTATGTTAGCATCACCACTAACTGCTTACACAGAGTATCAAAAAGCGGCCCCTGTCTACTCCCGTCCTAACACAACTAAACACGGTGGTATACCAACCACACCAGTACCGCCGCCATCCCCACGATCACTGCCATTAAACCCCGGATCCGTGTTTCCATCCTGTCAATCAACCCCAGGGAGTAGGCGTCCTCCCTCCTCAGCTGCGCGATCGCATGCTGGCTGTCCAATATGCAATCCACCAAGAGGTTGCTCCTCTGAATACCCACCGTCAAGGCGGTGGTGTGCTCATTCATCCGCTCGGTGAGCACCCGGAGCCACGCCGCCTCGGTGGAGGGACGCTCATCCCTCACTGGCCTGGGGGTACCCCACACAGGTGGCGGCACAGGCCCGGGCTGGGGGAGGGAGGACTCGCCTCTGTGGTAAGTGGATCTGGGTGGGGTAAAGGTAGGTGGAACATACGGGACACTGATCCGCGCCGTGAGGCGGGGACCTGGTCTGGGAGGGGTGAGGGTGACCTGAGGTGCGGGTGGGGTGGGAGACCTGGTAACCCTAGCAGGGGAGGACAAGCTAGCACTCCTAAGGCTAGTCTCAGAAGGCTCGGTGCTGGAAGCTAAGCGTACACTCCTAGAGTCCCCGGAACTGGCCTCCTCCGGGTCCTCCTCTACAGATAAACTTCGTGATCTTGACATGCTTACCTGTACACAAGTTAGCAAACATATAGTCCTTTTCATAATGTAAATCCTAATTAAATTAATATACACACATTCATACAACCTTGTCACATAAAAATATTATCATATACTTACACATATGTTGCCGATTTTACCTATTAAAGTCCCCCGTGACTTCCCCTGAATTCCCTCGTGCGGACAAGTCTGTTATTATGTTCCGGACCATAATAACTCACTTGTCCATCCAAGTTCATCCAGACCTCGTCACAATAATTTATTAGTTGATACTCAGATCCTATAACACTTGAGCTACTGGTTATATTTTAGGTATATTTTAAAGACATCCTAATTCTTTATAACCAATGGCTCTGATACCAAGTTCTGTAACACCCCGTAACCGCAGCGGAAACGTAAACGGGATGCAACAGACACATCTGATATCAACAGCATTGCTTATAAAGAAAACACCACTACATTAATTTAAGCGTATTACATTGTTCCGAGTTTCGTTACCATCTAGGTGTTATCACATAAGTTTTTACCGATAGTACATTAACATATTTAAAACAAAATATAGATCCTTAATCTTCCACAAAATAGCACACATCATCAAGCACGTATCACTCATTCCAATTTGGGTGTACCTAGAAAGCATGTAAAGAAAACGGGTCAACTACGAATAGTTGGTGAGTTTCACTGATTTAAATAAACATTGACAATTTATTATAATAAATCATATATTAGCGATGTAATTATGCTGAGCCCACAAGTGAAACCTCTGACTATCACACACAATCCCCGTGGCATATCCCCTGCCCACGGACCCGTGACATATCCCCCGTCCATGGAACTGCCCCAAACCGCTATGTCTAACATTACATAGCAAAATATATATAACACCCAAAATAGACATGTGCAACTGGCTGGGAAACATCAGCAAATCCATGCCGGACCAGTTGGGTTTGTCAGACCAATAGTACTATTCACACTCTACCGGCTTTTAGCTAATCACTCGTGTTGCGGGGCCTTACAATGTTAGCAACTCAGACAATTACCATCTTAGTACATTTCCGTACGATTCCCGTACAATAAACATTATATAAATACATTCATTTCAATGCGATCGGCATGTACTTAAACACTTTGATAATAACATGCTTTCCGCCCCGGGAAAATATTTAAAACAGTTCAATAAAAAGGGGCTCGTGAAACTCACCTTTTGGTGAGCAGAGATGTAATACTGGCACGGCTACCTGTCCGGATCTGTAATACGATCTCTAAGTCGTTACTACACAATTTCTATTAATATAACTTAAATTCGTGTTAACCGGTACGTCCGGGGACACTGTTAACCCAGTACCGTACACGATCCGGGGACAATGTTAACCCCGATACACTTCTCAGGACTTAGATTGTGCTATCACTTAGAGTTCATTAGTCAAAACTACCATTAGTTTGTTTTCTCGTTTTGCGTGCCTAGCACGGTTATTCGTCTTTATGTTTTAAAAAATGAGTTTGGTCACATACGACCCGAAAATAGTTGTTATTGATATTTTAATTAAAGTGGTGAAATTAGAGCTCGGTTTAGACACCCCGTTTGGCCGCGGGGCCCGTTTCCGTCTTTAATATGCCGGAAACGACTAAATCGGGTAAAATTACCCAAATCATCCGAATTATTTTCGGATGATTTATTTTTACTTGATTAACTTAGTTTCATGAAAATAGTCCATTTTTAAGTTTTTATACACCAGTCAGCTCGTTTAGGCGAACTTTATCGGTTTACGTGTTTTAAGCTTTAAAAGTTTGTTTTTATGTTCTATTTAGCACAAATAATTATCCGTTTAGTCTCGGATCTTGAAATTTTTTACAAATCAGTTTTTGACAGTAAGGAATTTTATAAAAATATTTCCAGAATTAATTTTTATATTTAACATTTATTTATCAATTTTTAAACGTCATTTAAACATCAAATATGTCGAAAATACCAAACGACCTTAGAAAAATCCCAAATTTTTCTGGGATGACTCCTGCCATCCACATAGTTCCCAGTATTTTTTCAAAACCAAAAACTCATTTTTCAAGCTATTTTTACCAAAACCAAGCTAGAAAACCCTAGATCTCGTTTTACCGAAAAGCCTACTTAGACTTCTCCAATGGACCTGAAATTTAGTGTGTAAGTTTTATATGTTATAAAAAGCTTATCTAAACTGTTCCAGAATTTTTCATGATTTTTAGCTATTTTTCACCATTTTTAGCCAAAACCGAGCATTAAATTCACCAAATATTCATCCTTTATCCAAAAATTACCAAAATTTCACAGATCTCATATTTTCATGTGTAGATCATCTCTGTGAAATTTCATGACTCAACTCTAAGTCTACCACAATCTGTCCAAATCTTACAAATCATACGAAAAACCGAACTACCTTGTGTTTCTAGCTTTAGATCGCAAAGATTTTGATTTCTAGCCTTTGCTAGCAACTAGATACAACACCTACAAGCACAACAACACCACACCAAGCAAGTTATACCTACAATCAAGCCATTTCTTTCATGGTTTCGGTTAAGACACCAAAACAAAGATTTTAACCGTAAAAATTCGTTTTTGACTCTTTTAAATCCTTTCTTGGACCAAGATCCCTTGTATAACTTGTATACATCACTTGATCATGCAAGAATCGGTTTCATCTCGGGTTTTCACCCATTTTTCACTTGAAACCTTATTTTCTTGTAAATGACTCGAGAAAAAGACGATGAACACGACTATAATCCGATCTTTACCTCGGTTTCTTGGTATAAATCAAAGGGGGTTGGATGAATGTGTAAAGGATTGAGAGGATTTGGAGAGTTGGGATGTAGAAAAAAGAAAAATGAAATGTGTGTGTGTGTGCATAGGACCGATCGGTCCAATGTAAGGTGGGGGGGGGCCCACATCTCAAACCATGGCCACACATTTGGATTGTGTAATCCGGATAATGTTGTGGATAATCTGGTTCAGTTCGTTTTTCGGTTAAACACTTAATTCGGCTTAAAACGAGGCTAAAACGGTCGTTTTTCGGCTTAAAAATAAAATTTATATAAAACCGATTTAAAATCTTTAAAAACATAAACCATGACATTTATTGACTCAACACATCATAATGTCGGTCATTGTGCATCTTTTTCGGCTTGATCGATCGTCTCTTGCTTGGTTTGATGTTATAGGTTTCGTTTAACGTACCGACGTACTAATAATTCGAAATCCTTTTTCTGTGCTATAATTCACTCATCCCGAAGCCTTAATACTTCGTAAACCTTAGTAAACATCATATATTTCATCTATGACGTAATCCCCGATTCGTTCGGGTTTCAATAACCGTTCATCGGTTAATCGTAATTCCAATACGACTAACTGTACATTCGAGTATAATTCGTACTGGGAATCTTATATACTCGTACAGACACATTATAATTCATATATTTAGTATTAAATAACACATAAATGGTATATTCCGGCTAGGGTATACCTGAATTTTCCGGAATCGTTACATCCTCTCTCCCCGCTTGTTCCGAACTCTCCTGACCTGAACACCCCTACCCGAATAGAGTCTCTCGACGCTGGTTTTGGTATTGGGCTTAGTAGCCGGTGGTTTTCCCCCTCGATAGTTATTCTGATTTCTCCAGCCAGTGTTCCTGCCGAAGGCGAGGTTATGATATCTCAAGGGGTTGTTGATGAAGTCAACCTCCTCCTGATTGCTACCCGAGTTAAAAGGACAGTCAATGGTGTCGTGACACCCTCGGCAAATCTCACACTTCGCGACGCTCTTAAAGGTAAGATCTCTAACGAGTTTGTTCAAAGCATAAATCTTCGCCTGCATGCTAGTGTTCGAATCGACCTGAAGTACTCCTCTCCATGACGTGGAAGAATTTCTTCCCCCGTGCCCCTCGTAGCTCACTGCTAGATCATCAAAAAGGACAACACACTCATCGGGATCTTTGTTCTTAAGGAGATTCCCGTTAGCAGTTTGCTTCAACATCTCCCTCACTTGTTGAGTGGCTACATTGTAGAATTTCTCGATGAGCATCCAATTATTTAAACCATGATGAGGACAACTAAGAAGGAGGTCCTTGAATCTTTACCAAACTTCCCCGAAAAACTCGTCGGACCTCATGCGGTAGGAACAAATCTCCTCACCGAGCAGAGAAGATTTAGATGGCGGAAAGAATTTGGTCACGAATTTCTCTTGAAGGTCCGCCCAAGTGGTGATGGATCATGCAGGTAGTGACTTCAGCCATTTGTAGGCTTTGACGGCAAGAGAGAATGGAAAGAGATGGAGATAGATGGCTTCATCGTTCACGTTGCCGATATTGAAAGTTTCGCATATTTGAACAAACATGTCAATGTTGTTTGAAGGATCTTTGATCTCTAGCCCTTGGAATTGGAGCGCGGTTTTGATGAGTTGCATGACGTGGGCCGGAATGGACCAGCTGCCAGCGGCAGCACCGTTCGGTAAGGTGATGCTAGAATGAGGATTCAGAGTCGGCCTCCATAGCCAGCTACTACTCTCCTAGGCGGTTGGTCACCCATGTTCATATACCTAGAAGAAGAAGAAGAAACGGAAGAAGAAGAATCAGAACCTATCGGTGAAACAGAACGCTCTCTCTCGTGTTGGACTTTCTCAGTGTCGGCAAACGTTTTAAGTTTCGGAGGTCCTTATGAGCGGGTATGACGCATACGACTATAAAGAAAAACTAAAATTAACTAAGCTAAAATTAAACTAAAAAAAGATAAAAAATAGACAAGTAAAAAAGAAAACAGGTAAGTCCCTAAACTCGGGTTGTTCTCTAATCGCCTCAAACCATGTCCCCGGCAACGGCGCCAAAAAACTTGATGTGTGAAAATATATATATAAATAAAACACGAATCGCAACTAAGCTTTAAAAACCAAATAATCTATCCTAGTTCACACAAACGGCAAGTGTACATGTCGCGTATGGCAAAGATGAGGAAAGTCCGGATATCGAACTCGAAGACACGTGAGAACGGCTCAATTATAAACCCTAATCCAAGTCCTACCTAAAGATAATTAATTGATTTCATTTTATTTTTTAATTTAAAATAATTTAACTTACTTAACTTAATTAAACTAACAAGAAAACACAAAAACTTATGGTTCTCTTAACGAATATGGGAAACGACTATCTAGGCAAGAATCCTATTGACTGTTCAACGGTTAACGGAATTAACTAATCACACGACACCGGGATCTTATAATATCAACTAAGGCTCATTAAAGTTCGCTAGATCACCTCTCGGTCTCACCAAATAACCCTTACAAATCTAAGAAGATTGAATAAATGCACCGGGAAAAAGATTACTAAGGTACCCTAATGACGCATCTCCGCTCGGATTCAACGACACAAAATCCGCTTAAAATTGGTACTAGGAATTATATGGATAAAGGGGTAACAATATCTAACCCAATCTAAGACACATATTTGCACACAAAACTAAACTGGACAAGACCAAAACTCTCTCTCGCGCAATTCTAACCTAACCGAATAAAGAAGCGAGACAAACCGACTCCCTATTACCTGTCGGTCGCAAGGAAGGTGAAACTATTGAATTTTAATAATTAATCGTACTCAATATTCCTATGGTTGCGCTAACCATAAATAGATCAAAAATACCAAGTTTAAGACCTAAACGAATAACTCTAACCGAACGACACACAATCAATCAATCAAAGTCAAACGCGGAGTCTCAAACAATAATTATATAAAAACAGTATTTTAACATATCAAAGATTGAATTATATAAAGCTTTCAATAATAATACGTTATGTAATCAATTAAAACCAAATAAACTGTCAAACAATGTCAATATTCATCTCAACCTAGGTAGTGCAAATAGTTTAGACAATAATCATAACCAATGAAAACCAAATAAATTCAAAAGTCATAATCATCATATCAAGAAATATAGACACGAATATATTAAAAGTGCAAACCCCTTTTGAAGAAAATACATTATTTTTTTTATGTCAAAAATCCTTCTGTGCATTTACTTTCTTTGCCACTTTGCTATTGCTGTCCCACCAGAACAATATTATTCTCTTCCGCGGCTTCCTATTGTGTCTCCCATGCTTTGTTTCTTCTTTTTCAAAAGCTTCTCCATGTGACTTCTGTCAATAACATGGCCACACAATTATATTGTGTTTCCTTAAAACCAACAGCCCTCTAAACCTTTTCTAGCCTCAATTTCAAATAGCAATCAACTTTTTCTTTCTTGTGAGATGAATTCCGATCGGTAGTAGTTGTAGGATGTTTGGGTTTTTATTTTTTTTTAATAATCTTAAATAATATCATGTAAGGCTTTGATCTTGTGGGATTGGGTCGGGCCTTGAGTTTTAGTCTTCAAACTTGATCATAAAGGCCTAAAATGTTTTAAAAAACCGGAACCTTTTCTCCTTTAAAACTCGTAACCTACACAAAATAATAAACTTTGTAAGATAAAGTTAAAACGAGTTAAAATTATTATTTATTATATAATTAAGCCATTAAGAAATGATAAAAAGATACGGAAAATAAGTGTGTTTTACAACACATCAACATATAAAGGATGAGAGACAAAAACTTACCCTCCTAAAATTTAAACTTACATGTTCTATGTTTTTGTTATATTTGTTACGTGTCACAAAGTGTAACATAACATATTGTAAGTAATATGCCTCATGTTATTTAACCAATTTAAATATTATTATAAAATAACTTATCTCAAAATATAATTTATCCATATAATTTATTTATTAGACAAGTGCAAATATTTAGAAACCCATTTTCTAAATATCGTGAGTGTTGATATTTATTTGTTAGATTATATCTCAAATTAAATATCTTAGATGTTTGTGTAGCTTGTTATTGGGTATGACCCGACTTGGATCATAACGTACTAGCCACATCAGCTCTAATACGTGTCTTGGGCAGACCGATTCCAACAATCTCCCACTTGCACAAGATACATAGAGGATTGATGAAAAATAGCAAATACCGCCTAACAACGGTTTACTAGCCCTAATACGTATGACGAAGTGCCATTCAATAACATCATACCGTTTAAGTCCCTCACTTGGAAATGATTTTGGTGAATTTGTCATTTTTCCTTTTGCCACAGATGTCATATCAAATCCAGAGACACAAAGTGATCATTCTCTTTTGATTTAACTTATCAGGCCTTAGACATCTTACTCTAAACAAACATGAGGGACAAATCCCCTATTGACTACATACGTCTCTCACAATCACCTCGTATTACACTTGATCTTAGCCTTATGCGCTGTCAAGGTTCAGAGCAGCGAATAACTAAGTCAAAGTATATTACTTGGGGAATATCAAAACCCAATATGTATCTTAGGTCGGAGGATACTATGATATTCGCCTTTTACTAAAATTTACATATGATCACCAATCACATGGATTCCATGCAGTAAAATTTGAAGGGGGTCAGTCCAATATTTATATCCCATAAATATCTATGAACCTTGGCAGCAAACCCTTGCTCTATATTCATACCTTATGAATATCCACCAATCCAAGTTCATAATTGTCTTACCTTCATATATTTTGCCACAAATATAAGCGACTAAGGACATTTAGAATAATTAGCTTATTTAAGAATTTAAACATGCTAAAATGGAACATAACTCCAGAGTCATAATCATAAACCATAATCAAATGAATGAGTCAAAATAACAATTGTTCCGATATCCAAATACAAAATAGATCAAATCCAATCACTAGAATATCGAAGTCCTAAGGCGCAAGTAGGACCCTCATGCTTTGGCCTTTCAAGTAGCTTCATGAGTGGATCTGCAATATTTTGATCAATGTGAAATTTGAGAATACATATCTTTCTTTTTCAACTTCACCCCTTATGTAGTTGAATCTCCGCTCAATGTGCCTTGTCTTTTGATGTGCACGTGGTTCCTTGATTTGGGCCATCGTACCCTTGTTATAACAAAAGATCTCTAGAGGGTCCCGAATGGTATGGACTACCCCTAGATCGGCAATGAACTTTCTACTCCACGCAGCTTCTTGAGCTGCAAATGAGGTGGTGATCTATTCTGATTCAGTGGTGGAACATGCTACCACGTCATGTTTTGCTCTCTTCCAAGAGATGGCTCCACCGTTTATAACAAAAACATAACCCGATTGTGATCGAGAATCATCTCGATCAGATTGAAAACTCGCATCCATGTAACCCTTTACAACGAGTTCCTGCTCACCAGAGCCACATATTAGAAACACATCCTTAATTCTTTCTAAGGTATTTCAATATGCTCTTAACCTCTATCCAATGGCTACTTCCCAGATTTTGTTGTTGTCTACTTGTCATACTCAAGGCGCATAACAATCCGTTCTAGTGCATATCATTGCATACATGATGGATCCTATAGCCGAAGCATATGGGATTCCTTTCATTTTCTCTTGCTAATCCTTTGAGCTTGGACATTGAGTCGCACTCAATATCGTTCCTCTTTGAATAGGTACCAAACCTTTCTTAGAGTTTTCCATCTTGAACCTTTTCAAATTTATTGATGTATGCACTTTGGTTTAAACCTATCAACCGCCTTGATCTATCCCTATAGATCTTTATTCCCAAAATATAGGAGGCTTCACCAAGATCCTTGATGGAAAAAAAACTCCCAAGCCAGACTTTTACATCTCCAAGGTTGGAATGTCATTTTAAAATAGCAGTATATCATCAACATACAATACAAAGAAAGTAATGATGCTCCCACTAGCTTTCTTATACACACAATCCTCATCGCGTTCTTGATGAATTCAAATTTCTTAATCTCTTTATCAAAACGGTGATTCCAACTCCAAGATGCTTGTTTCAATCAATATATTGATTTCTTTAACTAGCATACTTTATTAGGACGTCGTGGATCGACAAAACCTTCGGGCTGAACCATATAGACATCTTCCTCAAGATGTCCATTTTGAAAAGTGGTTTTGACATCCATTTGCCAAATCTCATAGTCATAATATGCGGCTATAAAAAATAATATCCTAATAGACATTAGCATTGCCACTGGCGAAAAGGTCTCATCATATCAACCCCTTGAGTTTGAGTAAAACCTTTTGCCACAAGTCTTGCTTTATAAGTATCCAAGTTTCCATGCATATCGGTTTTCTTCTTGAAAACCCACTTACTTCCAACCGGCTTGGAGTTAAGAGGTGGTACGACCAAATCCCATACTTGGTTGTCATGCATAGATTGCATCTCAACGTTCATGGCTTTAAACCAATTGTCACAATCGGATTATGACATTGCATCATGGTATGTGGTGGGTTCATACAAATCTACCACATACCATCCATCCATGAAAAACCCATATCTTTCGGGTGGATTACTAATTCTACCATATTTGTGAACGTTTTGTGTCTTGATCAAACATTTGATCATTCTCAACAACCGCTTGTAGATTGCTTGTATCAACCAAACGTGTATCGCTTGTGGTTCTCGATCCTCCTCGACTTCCACGGTTCTACTAGTTCCTTCCATAAGGAACTTAGTTTCCAAGAAGTCGGCCTTTCGAACAATAAAAATGGTGCAGCGGTAAAATGAAAATGAAGATCGAATCACGTTGATTCAACGAATACCCCTGATAAACTTCCAAAACCCCAAGAAAATCCCACCCAAAGGTCAGGGAAAATGAAGAGGAAAAGTAATTATTATAAAATTCAGTCTGATCTTCCATCTTACATAACCAACATATAAATAAGTGTTCTACTACTAAGTGGGCCTAAAACGGGCCATGGGCTAAACACAAACCCCAAAACAAAAACATAAAAACTGCTGAAAAAACAATAAAAGGCCCATAACTTTATTTAGGAGTCGTTTTTAGGATTCGGACGTAGGCGGATTGTCACAACGTGCTCCTCGTCTCAAACTTTGATTTGACTGGTAATAGGCCTGAAACGAAGCTTCGTGGGCCAAGTTAAGCCCGTTTTCGTGGGCCACCTTTGGAGACACGATCATGGGCCTCCAAATGAAACATGGCCTGTTCGTCAATACTTGGGCCTTCATCAAAAAATCTTTTGCTCGGTTGGGTTGTAGAAATAATATCCCACCAAGTCTTTGGTATATCCTACAAAGATACACTTAGTAGATGGGCTTTCAAGTTTGATTTGGGTGTTGTGCTGAACATAAGCCTCACAACCCCATACTTTTAAATATGATAATGATGGAACCCTTTCATGCCATATTTCAAAAGGTGTCTTGTCCACTTTCTTGGTTGGTTTCATATTTAAAATACGGGCTGCCTTGAGCAATGCGAAACCCCAAAATGATAGAGGCAATGTGCTTCTAGCCATCATAGATCGAACCATATGCAATAGAGTTCGATTCCTTCTTTCGAACACACCACTATGTTGTGGTGTTCCAAGTAGAGTAAGTTATGAGATGAACCCACATCTCCTAAGATGATCTAGAAAAGCATCATTAAGGTATTCACCTCATCTATCCGAACGAAGTACTTTGATTATTTTATATATAGGGTTGATTTTCTACTTCATTTAGGAAGACTTTGAACATTTCAAAGGCTTCATCTTTGTGTCTTAACAAGTACACATACCCCTAACTACTATAATCATAGATAAAGGTAATGAAGTATCTCTCACCAATCCTTGTCAATGCCTTAAAAGGACCACATACATCCGAATGTATGATACCTAATAAGTCTTTTGCCCTTTCATTAGTTCCACTAAAGGGTTCCTTGGTCATATTTCCTAGTAAACAAGATTCACACTTATTAAATGAATCATCATTTATTTCAAAAGACCATTCTTTTGAAGTATATATATGTGATCTTTGTTTATGTGACCAAGGTGACAATGCCTAATATATGTCTTACTCAAATCCATTTTGAGCTTCTTGGTGCTAGATTGGTACAACTTGTTATCAATGTATGTGTTATCATGAACTAATTCATAAATGCTATTAGATGGCATTGCTTTAAAATAAAATACATTATTCAAGAAAATACAAATACCATTGTCCACAAACTTTAAATCATAACCATAAGGTCTTAAAAGAGAAACGGAGATAATGTACCTAGTCAAACTAGGAGCATACAAAGTGGTTTTCAAAACAACTTCAAAACCATTTGGAAGCTTCAAAACTTAGTCTCCTTGGGCTTTGACATCAACCTTTGCTCTGTTGCCCATGAAGAGACTTGTATCTTCTTTCTTGAAATGTTTATTTATTTTGAACTCCTGCAACAAATTCTAAATATGAGTTCCACGCCCGATATCAATGCCCATGTGTTAGAAGAAATAACATTCAGATCAATATGGATCATAAAAGTTGTACCCGAGGTTTTCCCCGTATCCCTCTTAGCTTTCAACTCCTTGAGATAGGTTGGACAATTCCTCATACAGTTTCCTATCTCACCACAACCAAAGCACGGATCCTTCGAACTAACCTTTAGCTTCTTCTCCTTTGGTTTTGGTTGGTTCAGTCTATGCCTTCCCTTTGAACTTACCCTTGACGTGTCCCTTATCTTTGGTAACATTTTCCTTAGGTTCCGGATGATACCTCTTCTTATTTCCTCCTTCATTGATCATGAGAACCGGCAAAACCCTTTAACCCATTCCCACTTCGGCCTTCTTAAGAATTGCGTGAAGATCACCAATGCTCTTGTCCCATCCATGCATGTTATATTTCATAAGAAAAGTCTAAAACCTTTTGGTTAGGCCATTAAGGATCAAATATGCGGCTAACTCTTTTGAAACAAGACACTTTAGCCGTTCAAGTCGATAAATGTGGCTTTTCATCTTAAGCGCATAAGATGAAACCGATTGGGTTTCTTTCATATGACATGCATGAAGCGCTCGAACCGTTTTGAAGCGTTCCATCCTAGATTTAGTAAGGAACATTTCCTTAAGTTGGGTGATCATGTCATATGCCCCATGATTTTCAAAATCCTTTGACTTTCGGGAATCATAGTTCCCAACATGAGACAAGAAACTTCCACCGATTCCACATCGTCAACGTTTGGTTCATCAGGAATAGGATTGTCCAATATGTAGGATTTCTTTTCTTTCTTGAGAACAATCCTCAAGTTTCGATACCAATCCATAAAATTTTTTGTAGTTAAGACGATCCTTGTCAAGTATAGCTCTTTGTGATAGGTTATGCACGGGTGGGATAATTGCGTTAGGTGGATTGTTTGCGGCCATCTACATATTTAACAAAGCTCATTTTTAGTATTTTCGATATCATTTAATAATTTTAATCGATAATACCCTTTATGTCTCCAAGACAACTAATGATTAAAATCTAGAACCCAACGTTACATTCACATAGTAGTTAGGTGACCTTTATCCTACTATTGAATTAACAAGGTAGTCAACGCTTAACGATTGTAACCTTTTGAAACTTCTATTTTTATGGGATTGGTTAAACATCATATGTTTAGTTGGCATGTTTAATCGCATCAACACCTTTGTATGCCATGCTTCGGTGACCCTATTCACATGGTTTCTAAATCAAGTCGTCCTACTTAAACACACGTGTGAATTTGCACATACTAGTGGTTAGGTGACCTTTATCCCATAAATATGGCAAACCCACCTCAAATTAATAAGTTTCCTCCAATGTGGTTAGGTGACCTTTATCCCGCATCAAGTTCCCAAGTGATTTGAGTGTTGTATTAAAGGATGGTGTTAAACTTGTTTTAAAAGGGATTTAAATTTTCTAAATTATAGATTGGAAAACTATTTATGTACCTTGCATTTGCATGCATTCAAATGTATGGTACTTTGTTTGAATACCAATTTTCAAAGTTCCTTTTAATAATACCCATTTTATTGTGAAATCGTTAACTTTTAATAAAACCAATTTTATTACCTAATGATTTCTAAAGAACCAATTTTATGAAAGTTGTTGATTTTAAGTTTTTAACAATCCATATTCAAAACAAAATATAAATCAACTGAACAAGCATAAATAAAATAACCACAAGCCCATAACCATAGCCACCTAAACTGACAACACTTGTTGACCGAAACAAGTGTGCCAAAAAGTCTCTCCTAAGGGACGAGAATGACACAAGGCATGTGCTGGTGAACTCCCACTTGATCCCGCATCCATATGCTTCTAGTGTCCAACTTGTGTTGTGACTCTTCCACTTTATTTGGGCTTCCATTTGGGCTCCAACTTTAGCTCCTAGCTTCCATGGGCCTCTAAATTTGGGATTTGGTCATTGGCTAAAATCCCATCATGGACTATGAGGTCCATTAAGGCCCAAAACCAAAAACCGTAACTTTGTTGAATCTTCTTTTACAAAAAAAATTATCTTAATACATTTTTCTCTAGTTAATGAAATACAACTAATCTACTTTTTATTACAAACCAATATGAAATGAATAAATAGATTACAAACCTAAAAAATGAATATTACAACCAAATTGAATAAACCGAATAAATCACAACACAAACACACATTCAAAAGGTCATGGCTAGGTTATCAACATCCAAATGCACATCCAAATATGCAAGGTCTTAGAAGACCAAAAGGGTTCCCCTTTTACCCATAAAACTTTCAGCCAAGGCTAACCAAACCGAAAGTTTCGGGTTTTGTCCAAACAAAATAATAAATCATCCAAATGACTTAATTCTTCAAGATTACCCAAGCATGTAAAGTATAATCTTGAAGAACCAAGGGGTTACCAAAAACCAAAAAACATTAAGCCACATGGTGAACCACAACCAAAAACCCATATATTTTTAGATCCAATGAACCCGTATGAGCGGCTCTTGATGCCATTGTTGGGTTTTAACAATATGATTAAAGTCATATAAACCCATTTATATGAAAAACGCAGTGGATTAAAAGTTTTAAATCATGTTAACTTGATTAATATAAAACCCAATACCCGGATCCATATACGAAAATACATGATATCAGAACAACCATAGGGCGTTTTAGCATACTATCTTCAAGATGCAAAGAAATATGAAGGTGATGAAGATTGAGTGGCTAGTCTTCAAAGTAGAAGATCCTCAAGCTTGTATACCCACAAGACACCCTTGATATGCTAGGATTTACTCACTTGAAGCTCCTCCTTGTTCCTTCCTATCTTGACAAAAATTATCAAGAGGAAATGAGAAAGTTTACTTGTGTGTGAGAGAGAAATAATAGATGTAATCAATGAACTCTCTTTGGCAAATGAGAATACTTGCATGTTATAGGGACATGTAAGATAATAAAGGATGAGAGGGAAAAACATTCCCTCCTAAAATTTAAACTCACTTGTTCTATGTTTTTGTTATATTTGTTACAAGTCACAAAGTGTAACATAACATAATGTAAGTAGCATGCCTCATGTTATTTAACCAATTTAAATAACAATTTAAAATATCTACTCTCAAAGTATAAATTATCCATATAATTTATTTATTACACAAGTGCAAATATTTAGAAACCCATTTTCTAAATATTGTTAGTGTTGATATTTATTTGTTAGATTATATCTTAAAATAAATATCGTGGGTGTTTGTCTAGCTTGTTATTGGGTATAACCCGACTTGGATCATAACGCACTAGCCACATCAACTCTAATATATGTCTTGGGCAGATCGATTCCAACATCAGCTTGATCAACAATCTTTTCCATAAAAGCAACTTTTGCTTTTTTTTCAATGTCTTCGGGATGATTGATCCAGTCCAACAAACCATCTTGTGGTTGTTGGGCTACAACCACATTCCATTAGTTTCTTGGCTGAGTTGTGTTGTTTCTGTTTTGATTGGTAGGAGCTTGAGGAGGGATAATTTGTTCTCGGTCCTTTAGCATAGTTCTTAGACTAAAACTGATTTCTTTGAATGTTGTTGTTGTTTTGGAACTGTCTTGTTTGGTTACATTCTCTGGAAAAAATAAATAGGTTGATGACAGTTATAGCAAATTGCTTTGGATTTTCAAATCCAATCCTGTCATTTGGTCCAGAAAATGTAGACCTTCCAGTTTTATTGTACGCTCTCTTGCTTCTCACAGCCACCATTGCAGCCTGCCATTTAAGATGCATGTCTTCCAAATCACCAGCAACAATTTTCTCCAGATCTTCTTGCACCACACTTGTATGAATCAGATTTTTGGCAAACAAAGGCATCGATGATTCAGTGAAAATTAAGAATAGTGCCTGATATTCATTTCCTTGATTTGTGTTTCCTGGAACATAAGGAGCATATCCACTTGCCATTGAAGATGTATCACCATCATCCAATAACCAGACATTAAATCTTTGTTTTCCACTTTGGCTTCCAGATTGGCTTGCCACAAACACTCTTATAGTTTGAGAATTGAATTCACTAGGTTCTTCAATGATGGGACCTTGTTGTTGATTTTTGGATGACAAGTTTCCCATCGGAGAAATTAGAGTATTAGCAACTTGAAAGCTTGGTTTCTCTTCCTTTTCATAGTATTTTCAATTATCTCATGCTCAGCTCCTCACCGAAAACAGATAACATGAGCTAGCTTGAAATTTGGGAAGTTTGCCTTCTCTTTGATAAACTTGCTGGCTGTGTATCATTCACCAGATAGGGAGGAAAGCAACTTCTTGTTCAAGTAAAAATCAGTATAGCCAGATCAGTTGTTATGAATTCATGGACAATTGCAACAAACCTTTGCAACACTAATTCCAACCATTCTCCTTCTTTGAATTTAAATCAGTCAAGCTGTTGCTTTAGCGTATCTTTCTTGATATTTTTTAACTCGATGTTTCCTTCAAACGTCTATACCACAGCATTATACATGGCTTTTGCAGTTGTGTGATGGTTCACACATGTCAATATTTCCCATGACAAACCCAGCTTCAACATAGAAAGTGCCTTTTCATCCTTTTTCCTCATCTATCTCTAAACATCTTTGTTGTTATTTGCACCATCAGTTAGAACATATGGACAATTCTTGATGGAGTTCTGCATTTCAGTTTCATTGTAATAAACAGCAGCTTCAAAGTGAACTTTCCACTTGATGTAGTTTTCTTGACCTAACAATATTGGATCTTGTTAGTAGACACCTCTTGGTCATCCATTTGTTTAGAAATGTTTTTGGTATTTTTGAATAATTCTTTTGAAATGAAAATTACTTCAAAATTTCGACAAACTTTGAACAATGACCATATATGAGGATAAAATCCTTGAATCTGTGAAAACAGATGGATAAAACCAAAATATAGACTCAAAACAATCAATAAACAAAGTATATATGAGATTAGAGGACTTTTAGACATTAGATGATTATAGATATGAAAAAAATGAAAAACAGAGCGGCTGACATCACAGTTAAATGAAACAATGCTCAGCTGGTGTCATCTTCTTCTTCTTCAAAATCATGTAATATTTAGTAAAGAGCTTTACAATCAGCAAAAAAGGGGTCTTCATAAGAGCAAAACGAAGTCCTAATACCATTTATCAAAATCGAGTATTCACTATCAACCTCGTAACCAACAACGAAATGTTGACACGACGGTTACGAAAATGCTTATGTGAAAACCCAATAATATCAAAGGCGAAATCAATGATTTTCTAGATGTTGCTTAAAGAACACAAAGATGACAAAACACACAAGTCAATCAAAATATTTCAATTAATATTAACTCAGAACACAAAGTAAATATCTAGGGTTTCTAGGTGGAATGTTAGGTGAAGGCTACTATTCGTACAAGGTTATTCTGTTTGCAAAGAAAGTGTAATCAACCGTCAAATCATCAACTGTGTTTTTTTATTTATGTGACCTAAACTTTCCTTAAATAGGCACACCTGATACAATCTAGAAACCCTAATGAGTGTTACGTAAAATATTCAAACGTATTCATAATATTACAAGTGTAAACAGGTCTTCGAGTAAGCTTTGTGTTTGTCGAGCAGACCTTATAAACCATAAGTGTGCTAGGACATTTCCCCGATCAAGCTTTACTTATGATATTTTCCGAAGAAAATAAGGAAAATATTCTTCAAGCAGAATTCAATCTTCATGATAATATCAAACTTTGCACGATAATATCCGACGAGCAAAATTGTTCTTCTTGATCCCTTCAACCCTTTGTACATAACATATTCTAGCAAACTAAGTGTGCTGGTGAAATTGTAGCTTGCTCGGGATTGAACCTTGCTCGTAGAAGTCCTTACAATAATTTCATTACAACTTCCTACAAGTTTGCTTGAGATCACTTTTATTGAAACCTTGCTCGACCAACCAAATTCCTTGGTTTAAGCTTGGTTAAGTCAAGAGTTTGCTCTCAAACAAACCTTGATCAACTGAAGTACAACCTTGCTTGATGAAGTGAAGGTTGCTCGAACAAACACTTAGAAGAATTCCAGAAGATAACCTTTATCGATGTAAGTTACCTTGCTTGAATAAGTTCTAGGCATGCTCGAATGCCAAGTTTGCTCCAATCATCCTTGATCGATTCTTGATCCCAACAGAATGGTCGTTATTGGTTTTTACCAACGCGACGATATTGATTATAATGAGATCTATGCACTGGTTGCTAGACTAGAAGCTCTTCGAATCATTTTCGCATTTGCTTCCTAGAAGGGTTATAAATTGTATCAGTTAGATATCAAGTCTAGTTTTCTCATCTGTCTCTCAACAGCTTGGTTGTTATTTGCACAATCAGTTGGAACATGTGGACAGTTCTTGATGGAGTTCCACATTTCAGTTTCATTGTAACAAACAGCAGCTTCAAAGTGGATTTTCCACTTGATGTAGTTTTCTTGACCTAACAATCTTGGATCTTCTTAGTTGACACCTCTTGGTCATCCATTTGTTTGATATGTTTTTGGTTTTTTTTAATAATTCTTTTGAAATGAAAATTACTTCAAAATTTTAACAAACTTTGAAAAATGACCAGATCCGAGGACAAAATCCTTTAATCTGTTGAAAACAGATGGATAAAACCAAAATCAAGACTCAAAACAATTAATAAAAAAATTATATCTGAGATTAAAATACTTTTAAACCTTAGATGATTGTAGATATGAAAAATATGAAAAATAGAGCGGCTGACATCAAAGTTCAATGAAACAGTTTCATTGTAACAAATGGCAGCTTCAAAGTGAACATTCCACTTGATGTAGTTTTCCTGACCTAACAATCTTGGATTTTGTTAGTAGACACCTCTTGATGACCCATTTGGTTAGAAATGTTTTTGGTATTTTTGAATAATTCTTTTGAAATGAAAATTACTTCAAAATTTCAACAAACTTTGAAAAATGACCAGATCTGAGGATAAAATCCTTCAATATGATGAACACAGACGGATAAAACAAAAATGTAGACTCAAAACAATCAATAAACAAAGTATATCTGAAATTATAATACTTTTAAACCTTATATGATTGTAGATATGAAAAATATGAAAAATAGAGCGGCTGACATCAAAGTTCAATGAAACAGTGCTCAGCTGATTTCATCATCTTCTTCTTCAAAATCAGGTAATATTTAGAAAAGATCTTTACAATCAGCAACAAATAGGTCTTCACAAGAGCGATACGAAGCTATAATACATTTTGTCAGGATCGATTATTCACCATCAACATCGTATCCAACAACCAAATGTTGACAAGACGGTTATGAAAATGCTTATCTGAAAACCCAATAATATCAAAGGCGAAATCAACGATTTTCAAGATGTTGCTTAAAGAACACAAAGATGACCAAACGCACAAGTCACTCATTATATTTCCATTATTATTAACTCAGACAACAAAGAAAATATCTAGGGTTTATGACAGGTGAAGGCTATTTTCCGTACAAGGATATTATGTTTGCTAGAAAGTGTAATCAGCCGTCAAATCAACTACTGTGTTATTTTATACATGTGACCTAAACTTTCCTTATATAGGCACACTCGACACCTTCTAGAAACCCTAATGATTGTTACGTAACATATTCAAACGTATTCAAAATATTACAAGTGTAAACAGGTCTTCGAGTAAGATTTGTCTTTGTCGAGCAGACATTGGCTAAGAAAATAAGGAAAATATTCTACAAGCAGACTTCAATCTTCATGATAATATCAAACTTGGCTTGAAAATATCGGACGAGCATACTTGTCTTGATCCCTTTAACCTTTTGTAGATAACTTATTCTAGCAAACTAAGTGTGCTGGTGACACTGTAGCTTGCTCGAGATTGAACCTTGCTTGTAAAAGTCCTTACAATAATTTCATTACAACTTCCTACAAGTTTTCTTGAGATCACTTTTATTGAAACCTTGTTCGACCCACCAAATTACTTGGTTTAAGCTTGGTTAAGTCAAGGGTTTGCTCTGAAACAAACCTTGCTCGACTGAAGAACAACCTAGCTTGATGAAATATTGGTTGCTCGAACTATCACTTAGAATAATTTCACAATATGGCCTTGGTCCTTGAATAAGTTCTAGGCATGCTCGAAATGCCATGTTTGCTTGAATTCCATACTTAGCCATTTCCTTGAGAAGGATTAGAATATTCCAATGTTCCTTGATCAATTCGTAATCCCAACAGAATGGTCGTTCTTGGTTTTAACCAACGGGTGGGTATTGATTATAATAAGATCTATGCACTGGTTGCTAGACTAGAAACTCTCCGAATCTTTTTCGCATTTGCTTCCTAGAAAGGATTTTAAGTGTATCAGTTAGATATGAAGTCTGATTTTCTCAATGGTGATTTGGTGGAAAAGTCTATGTGGGACAACCTCCAAGATTTGTTGATTCAATCCACAAAGATAAAGCCTATCTTCCTGATAAAGCTTTATGCGGATTAAGTCAAGCTCCGAGGGATTGGAAGTTTATCCCAATATGTGTTGGATAATAGCTTTATTCGAGGAACTGTCAATTGTACACTTAACCAAAGAAGTGGCTGGACATTTTCTAATCGTTCAAGTACATGTGAATGATATCATATTTGGGTCACAAATGATGATATTTGAAAAGATTTTGATGATATGGGGGAGATGAAGTTATTTCTAGGGCTTCAGGTGGAAAAGTTACCCGATGGTATCTTCATTAACCAAACAAATTTTGTCAATGACATCCTAGCAAAGTTCAACATGGTTGATTCAAAGACAATCAGTACTCCACTTCCATTGAATCATGATATTGACCCTGATCCCACCGGAGAGAAGGTTGATCCAACTTTATACCGATCCATGATTTGCTCTCTCATGTATCTTACTGTTTTGAAGCCTGACGCTATGTAGATTACTTGCTTGTGTGCCCGATACCGATCCAATCCGAAAGTCTCACACCTGATGATCATCAAGAGAATATTTCGGTATCTAAAGGGATGTCTATCGGTCAGTCTTTTTTCGGATTCTGACTACAGAAGTTGTAAGCTTAACGCCAAATATACAACTGCTGGATGTCAATTTTTCGGAAGAAGGTTAGTAATGTGGCAATGCAAGAAAGTAACCACCGTGTCGCTATCAACTTGTGTGTCACACCTTCAATTTTCGACTAACGGGGTTTTATCGTGAGGCGCGTGACATACCAGGATCTAGCCATGTGTCTTAACGAACAACCAATTTATAATGGAAAATATTTAAATATTATTGCGCATCATAAATGAGGTAATTACATTGACAATTAAGTTTTTAAATTTGCGGAAGCATATAATTTATGAAAACATCTAAAAACCCAGAATGCGTGTCAAGACGCCCAGACATAACATTTCACTAAAGACTCCCAACATAATTCAATGCTTAGTGGGACAACAAAAAATTTTCTTGAAATTTTCCAACACTCACAAACATCATGAAAATTTATACACTACAGCAGCATATTTATAGCTACGTTATCAACACAACAGAATGTAAATATTTGCAAAATTTCCATATATGTCCAATTGATGCAAGAACAATTGGATTGGACTCCTAATACAATTTATAACATTCCCAAAGTGGAATCACATAATTATCCATTTTTAATTACAAATTACACAATTTAAAAACATATCAGAAAATTTCTTTTTTCAATCAGAATTGCAACTCGATTTTGTAAATTCATAAAAACTAGTCAAACAGAGTCCAAAAATTATTATTTTTGACTCTTTGAAAACTAGACGCAAAGTACTTGACCTTAAAATCAAGAATCTAACAAAAAGACTAACATAACAAGAAGTTATACAATTAATTACTTAGGTTACAGAATCTGTCAGCAAGTAGATCTAAACCTATGTGTACAATAATCATGATTTTCATATATATATGATCCTAATTCATAAATAAACCATTTTATAAAATCAAAACTCATGTCTTCTCATTATTATACTAATTTAATCAAATAACAAATATATATATATATATATATATATATATATATATATGATTCAAACATTTATGATTACCTAGTTGCTTAATCCAAGAATTCAACACACTTGCTTCAACAATCACCAATAATACTCTGAGTTTGTGAATGGATTTGAGGGAGAGTTATTGTAAAATGTAAACGTGTGTGTGTGTTGTGGTAGATTTCGGCCAATCGAAAAAGGGAAGGCAAAAGAAGAGTTTTGGAGACCAAGGGTTCGTAACCTATTTGTAATAATAAACTTTTAATAATAATTTAATAAAATAATACATCATATTATCTTTAATTAATCCACATGTGACATGTTATAAACTTTAAAAATAACATTTCTTTTGTATAATCTAGTTTAAAGTTTATTATTCTAATTAGATAACTCACATGTAATATATCATATAATGTAAGAGCATTCACATCCCATCCTCTAAATTTATGTGAGGAGAGTATGTAAATTATAGGGTGAGGTTTTGAGTGGCTGTGAGTGTAAATTATAGGGTGAAGAGAAAAATGTAGTGATTTTTTGTAAATTTGGGGAACATTGTTTGCCCCGATTTATTTTTTAATATTTGTTGGATTGGTTGTGAGTAGAGGAGAGAGAAAACTGTAATGATAAAGGTACAAAAAATATTATTTAATTGAACAGGAGAGAGAAATGTAGTATTCTTAGTCTAATTATAGAGATAAAGATAGGGAATGGGATGAAAATGCTCTAAAAAGTTTAATCATCTAACTTTCATATAAATCACGTAAGCATATAACATCTAGTCATGTAACATATTAAGCATGTAACACAATATACTTATTATATAAGGTACATGTAGCGTATCATGTTTATTATAACATTTGTGATGAGTTTATTATTCTAGTTACAAATAACTAGTTATTCTTGTTTAGGCCACCAATGACATGACTAGCTCAAAAGTATGCATGCACGACACTACATGCATGGGAGTTCATTAACGTAGTTAACAGAACTAACTGGGTTTACTGACACAGCCAACATGATTTAATTGGGTTTAGTTAAAGGATTTAAACTTGAAAATGCCGGGTGTCACATTGTGAAGCTGAGTACGTAGACGCTTCGAGTTGGTGTTCTCAGATTCTTTGGATCCAACAACAGACGCGATATTAAGGTTTGAATTTTCAGACTACACCTATATTTTAGATAGCAATGCTACTGTATCCAAAACTAAAAATCCGATAAATCACTCTAAAAACTAAACATATTCACACCGATGATTAAAAAGCTGATATTTTTACTAAAGCTTTTGATAAAAACAGATTTAATATTTGTTAAAGCTTAATGATATTAAGAAAGTGGGTGGTGGGGGTGGGGAAGAGAGTGTTTTCGGGATTATGGATTCGGACCTCCAGTAAACCTTCATCAGAGTCAAATTTGAGTCAAATATGTTTTTGTACATACTTTCTTTTTAAAAAAATCCAAAAATATGTGTTTGATTTTAGGGGGAGAAATTATTTAGAAAATCTAAAAACAATATTGTTTTTTCAAAAAGAAAAACCAAAAACATTGAAAAATGCTTCTCAAAAATGGGTTTTTGATGCAAATGGGAAGATGATAGTGCATTGGTTATCTGGTCCCAAGTCCAGTAAAAAGTAAGCGCCAAAGGTATGTGCTTAATTGTATCAGTGCATTGGTAGGCCTTAGACAAACAAGTAAGGAAAAACATGTGATATAAACCTAAAATGCCAAACTGAAAGAGGTGTTAGTCTCTAGAAAAGGTCTTGGTAATGAAGACTACAATGTAATAGCCTGTTATACTCATGCCTTAAGTCATTTCCCCAAAAATGAAATAAGTATTGAAAGCGTCTAGTTAATGGTTAAACACTTCAATGATGTATAGCCTTATGGCCTTAAAATTATGTATTGATGGGATGCTTCAGGTTTCTGGACACTATTGGGTCTTTATACGGTTTATCATATGGGTATTCACAAATGTGAATATTAAAATGCTCAAATGTCGAACACGTAGTTTTATGGCCCATGTAAGTCATTAAACCTGATCACATAAGTACTTCATTTTACTAATTCATTACATACTTGATCAAACCATGTTGTTAGTCATACATGGTCCTATTGCTTGCGTCTTATTACCATTATGAAATGGAGCACAAGGGACATGATGTATGTAAGCCATTCATATGAAACTGTGCACACTCATCAATGGGAAAGGAACTAGAGGTATTGATTGATGACAGTGGTATGTCTTGTAGTGGCGATTATTTACTAGTAAAAGCTTAATTTGAAAAATATTATGATATGCTTTTTCTAAGGTTTAAACAAAGTTGGGGTGACATTATAAAAATCAAATTAGGTCTGAATCAAGATTATGGCTGATAGTTTCCTGATATCATTTGCTGAGTTGATGCATTTAATCATATCACAGAAACTTCTAAAAAAACTTTGTTATAAGGTTTAAGTGGAAAACAATACCAATGTTTGACTTAACACCAGTCATAATAAAGATGAAATAAAAAACTATGTTGGAAGGATGATTTGGTCAAGATGATTCCCTCCTCAAACTAATAAATAAATGTTTGTTTACAAGTTTGTAAATAGCTTTAAGTTCATTGTTTTACATTTTTACTGCTTTTTATTAAATTCGAAAAGATTTGTTTCTGAGTTATTTTCGACTCCTGATGATTGGGATACTATCTGCTAGGATGAACTATTTGAAAAGATGAACTGAGCTTTTGTTTCAAAATCCTATAGTGTTTTGAAAATTAAAACGTTTATTGTTTATACAAGGTCAATAATTTGGACTTGTTTAAGCACTATCTTTTTAGAAAAATGGTCATAATTTATGTTATTCCTGTTTAACCATGGGCATTAACTTGGACTTGGTCAAACACATGGGTGTGAATGTTCTTTTTTGAAAACATTATTGGAAAATTGCAATTGCAATGTATAAGATTTAAACTTACACGCCGGATACGTTTTATATGCCTCATATCTTTATCTCATATGCGGCGCATATGTCCTTACTATACATATGCTTGTTATACGCCATATATGGATATTCGTTCATTTTACCTACACGCTTGAGTTATTTCTCTCTCATTTACAATAGATATTCAAGCTGTTATACTGCATAAATTTGTATTAGCTTGGTGATTTACACACCGAGCTGATATTCAAGGTATATATTCTTTCTAAATTACTGGTTTTGTATGAACAGGGACTTGACGGATATCTTATAGATTGAGTTCACAATTAAATTAAATGGCTTTTGATGATGACATGTTGTTATGTCATTATTAAGCTAGACGGATGTTATATGTGTGTTAATTGACTTAATTTGAACTCAGATTGACAATTCTAAAATCGGAAAACCCTAAATTGATCTTTTGTGGTCAAAATTGGTTTAAAAAGTCATAATTGAAATCACATATAGGTTAATCGGCATCTATAGCTTCTATATAGACTCATTGCAATTTGTGTTTTTTGATCAAATTCATGTTTGGATACTGAATTGTCACGTATATGAATTATATGCCGCATAATTCATTATTGAATTATACAGTGTATTAGACAAATACGTCAATATATATTTTACGTTGCACTGGACTTATACGGTGTAAATATGTGTTACTTTGTGACATATACGTTATGGATACCAATGTGATAACATTGCACATGTCTCAATAAACTGTTAGCAGATAAGTTCAAAAGTTTATATACAGATCATATCTTCAGAGATTTAGATGAACTTATTTGATCTTGTTGCCTTGTTCTATCAATTGAAAAATAGATTGTTCTAACAAAGTTGTTTGATAGTTCTTGGTTCACGAAATCATATTCAGATGGATATGAGCTGTGGAGAGGATGATGCAGAAGATGATAAGGATGTTGGCAATAAGATTACAATTCAAGGATTTACAAGGAAAGGACGAAAACCATCAACTCAAGACAATATCTTGAGTTACTGGTATTCTCCTTACATATAAATTAATGTGACTGAGCCTATAATGCAATTTTCCAGGAGAATCATAACTCCGATTGGGTTCAATGATGGTGATCCTTTGTATACTGATGATCAAACTTACATTCTTGATCGCCATCTACAAATAAAATTAGATCAAGGTCAACAAACTGGATCTTTAGGTGGCTAGGGTGTTGCCAAAACCGCACCAGAAATCAAAGATGGTTCAGGAGCTCCATCGTCTGATCAAAGTCAACAGACCGGGTCTTGGGTGGCAGGCCAACAAAGGCTAATATAGACATTGAGACATCTGGACGGAGTTCAAAGAGTATAAAGAAACCTTAAAAAGCTTCTGGTGCATGAAGATATAAGGAAGGAATATCCTGAAAAACATTTTAAAGATAAAGATTAAGGTTTTTGAAAATCAATACCTTGCAATATCCAAGGGGGTGTTTGTTAGTACTTACATGTATATAGCTAGGGTCTTGTATGTATTAGAAAACAGTCAGAATGTATGTGTAATATTTGTTAGTGCATAAGTCATATACAACGTATAAGACTTATACAAAGCATATGTTATGCGCCGGATAAGATTTATGCGGTGTATATGATTTTGTAATATCTATAAATAGATGGTAGGACTTATGCGCTAGGTATTCACAATTCAAGAGTACCAGAGCTGTAATAATATCAAAACTTGTTTGTACTTGGACTGTTTTGATAATATATGAAGATTTAAAGAGAATACTTGTGTGTTTAACCTTCAAATGGATTTCCGCACATTGATTGAAGAGTAGATATTGTTATTTTTTGTGTTACATCGATCCTACACGTCATCAACACGTCTCTTCAAATATCATTGACGATTTCCATGAAAAAGTGACCAGAAGTGGATCCGAAACTATAAATATCTGCTTGTTTTCCTGTTTCCTATCCCAAATAGAACCCAAGAATGTTGAACAAGCTTTGAAATATAATAGTTGGGTGGAATCTATGGAGGAAGAACTTGGATGTCTACAAGAAGAAGAATTGATTTTGAAGAAGTATTTGCACCAGTGTCTAGATTGGAAGCCATAAGGATTTTTGAAACATAAAAGTATATCAGTTGCATTTCAAATCTACATTCTTAAATAGAAAGATAGATGAGGAGGTGTATTCCACTCAACCTCCAAGTTTTGTGGATCCTGATTATCCAAACATAGTTTATAAGTTGAGAAAGGCTCTCTATGGATTACATCAAGCTACATGATTTTGGTATGATGAGTTTTTAAACCACTTCCTTGCCAATGGTTTCTGCAGAGGAGCTATTGACAAGACCTTTTTCAACAAGAGAAGTGAAAGAATTTGCTTCAAGTTTTTGTTGATGACAACATTTTTGGATCTATTGATGAATCTATGTGTAAAGAGTGTGAAGAGGTAAATACAGTATGAGCTCTATGGGAGAGATGAACTTCTTTCTTGGATTGTAAGTTCAATAGAACGATGGCGGAATATTTTATTAATCAATCCGAGTATTTGATGGAAATCTTAACCAAGGTCAAGTATGATGATCTGAAGACTATTGCAACTCCTATTATACACATGCGAATATGACAACTGATGAAAAAGGAGTGTTAGTAGATCAACATGAGTATAGAGTAAAAATTGGCTCATTGTTGTATCTGACTACATCTAGACCTGACATCATATTTTCTCTGTGTGTGTACGTTCAAGATTTCAAGCAAATCCCAAAGTATCTCACATGTTTTTATCACAAGAATTTTAAGATATTTGAAAGGAAAGCCTGACTTGGGGATTTGGTATCCAAAGAATTGATCTTTTGATCTACTTGCCTATAATGATAGTGACTATGATGGGTGCAACAAGAGTAAAAAGGCTACTACAGATGGATGTCAATTTCTAGGGAACAGACTAGTGTTCTAGCAGTGCAAGAAGCAAACTACGGTGTCAATCTCTACAATAGTAGTTGAATACCTTGTTGCCTCTACTTGATGTTCTATGGATCCAAAATCATATGCTGGACTATGGTTTGAATTTCCTACATATCCCTATTCTCATTAATAATATTGTTGTCATGTTCATTGTGAAATATCCTTTACAACTTTATAAGACTAAGCATATTGAGATTAGACATCATTTCATTAGAGACATATAATGAAAAGGGTTTGATAGAATTTAGCTGACTTGTGTGCATTTTGTATGTCTATATGCTTGTGTTTGTTTAAGATTAGAAAATTACAAAAAGATTTTTTAATTCGTTTGAGTCTTCAAAAGAAAAATCCAAAAATATTTTATTTTCAAATTGAGTTTGTTTAGATTTTTGCTTTTATTTAAAAGAAAAGGCAAACAAATTTGAAAAGTGTCTAACGGTTTGGTTAGAAAGCAAAAGCCTTTGGTGATTGCAAATAGAAAAATGAAATGATTATTTAGTTAAGAGCTTTGAAAAAGAATTAAAATGTTTTAAATGGAAATACGATCCAAACAAAATGGGAAATGATAGTACAATGACTTTGTACACCTAACATATGGATTTACTAGACTAAAACGACTATGAGTGTTGTCATTGATATGTATTGTAACTTTCCATTATATGTAAGAACTAATGTGATATAAACATAATGAATCTGCTAGGTTTAATGTGTATTTACATTTTGATGAAGTATGTGTGTTTCTATATACATCTTTCCAAATGATAGGCAGAAAGGAAATTATCCAATCGTACAAAAGCCTGTTGGTTTTTGGTTAACCCAAAAATGTAATAGTTTGAGCATGACAATGAACAAAAATGCTTAAATGTTTATATACCAACCAAAAGTTGATGAATATACAAACTTAAGGGATTAAAGTGAGAACAACGCAGGGCGGGGCATCATTATTAGTCCTAACCACCTTGTATGACAGATATGTAAGACCGAACTGCGTGGCATGTAAGTCCATTGTTCAACCTTTATGTTTTGTCATTAAAATATTTTGACCAAGCATTAGGTGGTTGAAGGCAATTTGGGATGATCTGGAGAAAACTAAATAAGCCTTGAGAAGATATATGAGGCATCATAAGTCAATTAAGTGGGGTCCATTTACTACTTATGCACTAATTGAACTCTAATTGATATCACTAAAGTAATGAAAATCATGCTAAGTGATTCAATACATGCTATCAACCTATCTTGTATGTTGTAATATAATGATATATTGTGAAAGTGAGTTGGTCAATATGATCTCATGTTGTGATATTTCGAAAATATGGTTAAACTTTGATATAAACTGAGATTTGATCTCTATTCATCAAAGCTCATGTGCTTTTAATCTCCAAAGTGTCAAAAATATTTGCTTTAAGTATCTTGGATAAGTCTCATTATCTTTGTGTGTTTCTATGCTTGTTATGTTACTATTTTGCAAATTTTGTTGTTTAAGCATCACTCTAAGTGCTTTCGAGCATACTTTAGCTTTTAAGTGAATATCAAAGTCTTTCGAGTACACTTTTTCTTTCGAATATACTTGTTCTATACTCGAGCAAAGTTGAGTGTTTACATGTTTGTTGCAAATGATTATGTGTACAAGCATAGATAATTAGAATGTGAGCAAACTTGATGATATACTTGTTTCGAGTATGATATGTGTCGTTAGTTACCTTCTAAGTTATTAATACCGGGGACTTAACTGTTCACAAATAAGGTAATATGTTTGATGTTTCATAAATGGTTATTATGTTTGTGATTTGTTTCTCGAGCAATCTTGTATGTTCTAGTATACTAGCTTCATTCCATACTTAGTTTTTTTGTTTTACTTTTGATTGAATTTAGTGTTCTTCTGATTTATTTCCAGAGTAAACTTTAACCTGCTTGTGATTTTGATTTCAAGCATACTTGAGTGAAACTTTGATTGGATGTAGGCTCGAGCTGGGTTTGTGTTATAATTTTTGGTATTTTTTAAATTATTTTGTTGTCTTGCTTGTGCAAAACGACAAAACAATTTGAAATGCACTATCGGAAAAACGACTTGTATAAAAGGGGGGCATTGAAAATTTTACAAACACTTTCTCCCTATTACTCATACACTCATTTACTCGTGTCCTAATATTTACTGCGACCTCTCAATTCATCCTTTCTTTGTGATATGTATTCTAATTCCAACTTGGTTAGTGATTAATTATTGATTTTCGATTCCTACTTTGTAGGTTTAGGGTTTCAGTTTTATATTTCAGTTACCGATTGATTTTTTATGTAGGTTAACATATTGTCGAAGAATAGGTTCTTAAAGACAAATCTCTGTCTCAAATCATATTTCATTATTTTGTAATTGCACTTTCTTAATTTGTGATTACATGTGTTTTTTTTGTTGCAGTTGAAATGGCGTACAATTTTGTGCTTTTCCAAAGAACAATATGTGTGCTTTGATTGAGATGACGACTGAAAATCAGGAACTAGCAGTGATGATAAGATGGTTGCAGTTGTCAAACATACGTTTTGCTCACACTGAAAGCTCTACTCTACACAGGAACCATTTACAAGACTTTTGGGCCTCCGCTGAATATGCAAATGATGAAAACTGTGAGAGAATTGAGGCTATCATTCAAGGAAGGGAAATTGAAATAGCAGAGCAACTGATAAGGGCCAGATTGCAGCTGAATAATGATTTTCAAGACCATTTGTTGTATTATTAAATGAGGTTGCTGAGAATTTTTCAAGAAACAAGGGGCTACCCAGGAGTAATACATAAAGGTCAATTCAAAAAAGGGATATTTCCATTGATCTATAGATTCCTTATCCATCACGTTATCCGAAGTTTCTTTCTAAGGAGAGGTACTTGGACCCTGTTGAGTAGAGAGCTTGCCTCTGCTAATGTTGCTATTCTCTATAGGCAAAAATTCAGATTTTCCAGAAGAATATTTCAAGGAATGGTGGTAAATGCCAAGAGAAATGAAAGGGATAATTTTTGATGTATCCCAGGTATTTGCAAATCCTTATTAATGCTAAACTTGTAGACCTAGCAATAACTGTTGCAACTACTGAGGTGCAAGATTTAAATGTGTACAGAAGGATAAATAGTTGTCAACTACAGGCCAATGTATTCATGATGTTGAATTTAATATCCTACCCTGGTTGATAAATAAAAATCTGGAGATTATGGAGGTGTCTGCTTCACCTGAACCAGAGGTAGAGTAGCTAGAGGAAGATAAAGAAGAGAGTGACAGAAGTGAGAATGATGATAGTGAAGGAGATGATAATGCTCATGTTGATGATGTGATTGGAGTAGAAGTTAAGGTTGAGAATTTTAATGTTGCATATTTTGTGCAACAATTGGTTGAAAAAGTTCATCGTGTTACTCCACCTGCTTCACTTGAACACATGCAGTTTCCTACACCACCACTATCACGAATAATCCCATCTCCACCATCCTCACCAATACATGAACCATATATTCCTGAACTTATTGATCCATCCCTCATACACTAACTAGATTTACCTACCCTATCTAACCGTGAATCCCACTCAATGAAACATCAGACCATTCATCTCCTTTACACTTTACAAACCTTGAATCTACCCACACTTCACCAAACCAACTACCATCCATGAAACATTTCATTTATACCTAACCCAGACACCATAACCATCTACCACACAACCCTACACTACCCAACCAACCCTATACACAAGAGCTGAGTTATATGTTGATTTACTTACAATGATCTTTTAACTTACCATTGATACATTAAAGTTCAAGAAACAAGGAACTATATGAGGCGTTGTAGAAGGCATTGAAAGAGATTCAAACCCTGAAACAAACAAAGACCCGAGGTTGAGAAGATCTCAGATGCACCAAAATAGGGGGAATTCTCTTATTATGATTGGTGCTGAGTATGAATCTGAAGAAAATGAGGAGGTTATGGAAGATATAATAAGTGACGTTGATTTAGAGGAGACGTAGGTTCTTGATTATGATGGAGATAGGACTTTAAAGTCTTGTGAAACTGAGATTATGGAGGAAGGAAGTATGGATGAAGAGAATGCGGTACATACTAATGATGTTGGAACCTCTCAAGAAGTTGATGGAGAACCTAAGAGTGTTGAGGATCAAGAAAAAAGGAGGAATAAGGGTAAAGCTATTGCAACAAATAAAAATTCAAGTACAGCCCCTAAATACTCATGAGCCAACATCAGGTGATCAATTTTTGTGTGTTGATTCTATTTATTTCAATGAAAGGGAGTTAGAAAATGAAAGAATGAATAAGATGTATGAGCCGAACTTCCAATTCTTTGTCATTACTAAGGAAGAAGTAGAAGAGCAAAGAAAATTGCCTTTTCAAGCTGAGATAGAGAAGAAGTTGAGAGAAGAGGCTGAATTGGAAAATGATGAAGAGATACCCCAAGAGAACCTAAAATCTCTCAATGCCTTAAAAAGGAGTGATAATCAAAAGGAGATTTTTGATAAAGAAGTTGAAACAGGTGTTGAGAAGGAGCCAAAGAAAACTCTTGAAGAAGTAATTCCAAGTGTAATCAAGAATGTGAAAGCAGGGCCATAACATTTAGTACATTATACTAGAAAGAAAAGAAGATTCACTAATTATGAGCCTATTTAAATTGAACCTGAGAGGGATGTTCCTATTAATGAAGAGCCTATTGAGGCTGTACCACTGAGGTAATTTATGCCTTTTACTGATGATGGACTCGATGATAGTGTTGCTAATGTTGTTCCCAAGTCTAAAAGAAAAAAGACTGTTGTTGTGGGCACAAAGAAAGGGAAAACACATCTTGAGAATTGTTGAAAAAGAAGGTTAAAATTCCATCTCAGGAATAACCATATATAAGTTCTTTGGATGACTTATCTAGTGAGTTAAATGATGATTATTTTGAGAATGAGCATGAGGTTGATCCACAAGACATGATTCTCCATACATCGTTTTCAACGAAGAACATATCAAGAATATTGAGAAAAGAATGGAAGAGATTAATATGGGAGATCCAAGAATTCAAGTCCTATTGGACTTTGGGACGAAATTTGATGAAATCAAGAATCTTTCTGATGTAGATCTTGAATATCTTGTTGATGAGAAAAATATACTAGAAGAGAAAATAGCCACAGAGTCGACGATTAGAAACAGAAAAGGGAACTTTTTGATAAGTTGCAAATATGATCCAACTCATTAAGACAAATTGAATCCTGAAGTAATTGATAATCTCTTTGAGGCAATAATAAAAAAGAAATAAGATGATGCTAAAACGAAAGCCAAAAGAAGATAGGAAGAGGCTAAAGAAGTAGCCAAAAAGGAAGCTGAGGAGAGAGAGAGAGAGAGAGAGAGAGAGAGAGAGAGAGAGGTGAACAAGTATTGTGGGAAGAAGAGATTTCTCGTGGAAAATGGCTATAAATATGAACTTTTGAAGATCATGTTAAAGAAGACGGTTGAAGCCAAGTTCCAAATGTTAACAAAAAGAATAAATGAAGAGGATAGAGTTGTGGTCGAGCAACACAAAGAAACTTTAATGAAAATATCTGCTGAGAAAGCTTCCATATCAAGACCTTATGAACCTAAGAAGAATAGAAGACATGAAAAGTGTTTGTACCTGGATCAATACTTAACAGATCTCAGATCTGATATATACGATTAATCCTAAATACGGATCTAGCTCATTATAACGTTTGATTGTTATATATATATATATATACATATATATTAGTTGTATGTATGTAGATGATGAATAATATTAATAGAATGAAGCTTGGGAGAGAGAGATTGGACAAAGGTTTGTTACATTAATCTCAAAACTTAAATTAAACTGTGAACAGTGTTCACTGTAAATAGGAAGATGGACCTAGTTCGTTAACATTCCATAACGAACTAGGATCCACTTCGTTACATTCATTAACAAAGAAATACTTTAACGAATCACCCCCTGATTCGTTAAACATCCTTAACGAATCAGGAGGGATAATATCTTAGATCTAGTTCGCTAAACATCCTTAGCGAACTAGACTATTACATTAACGAACTAATGGATAAATTAATTGTTTATTACATTAACCAAAACGACAAATACGTTAATGATAAATACAAAGACTCGAGACGCAAAACCGTGCACTAACAAACACCCCCTCGTCTTGAGCTCTTTGACTTTCTCTTTGTCTTTACTTGAAACGCTTGGACTGCCAGTCTCTGCAACTATAAAGTCCATTCTCATAACATACACACACCACGCGTTGGAATTGCATATCCAGGTCATTGTCTTCATTGGGCTCGATAAATATTTTATTCTTGTGTAGCAAATCGTTGTCGGTCTTGGATAAGTTAATGAGCCACATCGGATTGATGATCTTGATCAGCTCGGTCTTCAAACCTGTACCAAGGACAATAACGGCCTCGCTAGTACGATTGTTATAGTACCATCGGTTGAAAGATAACCATATGTGTTGGTTCATCATTTTCACTGGCACACGCTTCATTGTCTTCGACGGTTTAACCTTAAGAACCAACTTCTTCCAACCTTTCCTTGGGTCAATCTCATTAAGACGCTTACGAATGGGAATCTATGGTTTAAAAAATTTGAAACCGTGATCCACCTCAAACAGCAGATGTTGGTGAAACCAACTTTCATGTTTATCCCCACCTCGATTAATAAATGGATGATACGCCAGAGTACGTACGTCCCATCTCGATAATGAGAGAAGATCAAACATCCTTTCGTTGTACTGGACGCCCTTCTCTCATTTAACAATGCATACATTCAATTCAAAATCATAAAGCCAAGAAATTATATCACCTTGAACTCTCGGCACGGCCTTGAAATTAGTCTTTTTATTGGCTTTGGCGCGTGCGATGGCTTCTAGCGATTCTTTATCAACTTACCTGTGAGTATTGATGATCTTACCAACCCTGTTGTCATGATGAGAAAAGCAACTATGAATATCAGCCAAGGATGGATCAGCCCTAGGATCAACACTTGTCTCAACGCCATTCTTTCCCTTGGACGTCTTCTCAAGATGGTCTTCTGTTTCTTTAACCATTTCTTCATTAAATATTGGAGCACCCTGATCAACATGTGTATGTTGAAACAAATCAGGGTAATCCTTAGCAGTCACATCCTCTACCTCGACTTCCTCATTCTCATAAATAAAACCGTACTCATCTCAACAGTAGGATCACTTAAGATCTCATCATCATTAATTACCTCAACATCGGGTTCAGTTTCTAACACGGTCATCTCATCTTCATTCAGAGCAAGCAAGATAGCAATCTTCTCTCGTGTCAGTGACTTATCGGCAAACTGCCTCACAGCTATTTCATCAGCATTAACCATGCTCCGAATCACCCCCTTATCATCCATTAAAATAACTGTATCAGCCTCGATCATCTCAATCGGTTTGGCAGCCGAATGGTCATGATAAACAACAACCTGCTTCCCCGAATCAACAACAGAACTCGTACCCGCACCAGAAGCTGGGTCTTGAGTTTGTTTAGTCTCACCACAAGCACCAAATTCATCTGGATCCTCATCGTCATTCTTGAGCTTTTTCAGTGCATCATCTTTGCATGTTAGTTGCAGAATAAGTTCCTCTTGTTCTTTAATTTTCACCCCTGAGACTCAACAATCTCACGAAGGGCTTTTGTTTCCTTTTGACAGAAAGAAACATAGCTGAGCAGTTTCTTCTGGTTCTCCATCAGACGTTCTTGATTCATATGGTCAGTAGACATTTTATTTTCATACAAATGAAGAAGATTCAAAAGCATGTCTGTCTGACGATTCGGTGGCATAGTATATAAAGATGGATGAACTGCTTGGATTGGTCCCTGAGGCCTTGTAATTCTCATACATGAGACATCACTAGGTGGAGGGGGGCTCATGGACGGTGTTGGAGTAACAGTAGAAGGTGTAGCAGAAGGCATTGGTATTTCGGCTAAAACCATTTGAGGAATCAAACCAAGATTATCGTGAGGAACCATCGTCGTCGTCAAAGTAAGCGCCGGAGTGCTAGTAGTAAGCGACACTGTCGGGCGTTGAGGAGTTGCAGGACGAGATGGTTGAACAACAAACGAGATGCCAGCCCCAGCCGACACTCTCCGCTTCGAAGAACTTCCAGTTGCCAACTCTTTCCCTTTTCGTTTACGTTCTCGTTGAGCTGCAATAGTAGCAGCTAACGCAGCTTCATCTGCAGCTTGTTGTTCTCGAAGAGCTGCATCACCATTACCACCATTACCTCCATCATCACCATCATTGTTCTCACCTTTTCCTCCCTCACACTCGGAATTCGAGTAATCATGGATCCAGAGATCCTCAAGAGGACATACATAATCAGGATTAGCAGGATGACCAATCAATCTCTTGAATCTGGGAGGAGTAGATTGACGGTACAATTTCATTCTTCGCATTGTATCTGCCTTCATATTATCTAATTTAAACTTATCATTCTCATCATTCAGATCAAGCACCAAGTCCCTGATAGCATCATTGACAAACAATTGGACGAAACGTGGATACATCAAGAATTTCACGCGTAGTTTTCCAGGAAAACAATTTTCTTTCATATGATCGAAGATCATTTCAAAAAAATTGTAACGCTTGTTCAGAACAAGTGCAACAAATGCTGATTGTAACGCAACGAGGCATTCGTCAAACCCACCCTTACGTCCTCCAAGGCAGTGAATAAGCACACGAAGTAAATACTTCTATTGGAGACACAAGTATGCCTTGTTATACATAGACTCAATAAGATTGCTAGCATAAAACAATCGTCTAAACAGTCCCTTGATCAGTTCTTTAGCATAAACATGATTAACTATCACTGTTGATCATAATGGTAACAGATTCAATGACCAATACAGCTTATAGGTGAAAGTTCCAAGGAACCTAAAACACCCGATAACAAAATCTCATAATTAGCATATCAAATCTTTATCATTTTTGACGAAAATCACAAAGATGTGATCATCATTACCTTATGAACACTGGTATACTCAATAATCTGAATTTCGAAGATCAAAAAATATGGAAAAATTGAGCAGAGTAACTTTATGTGTAAGGAAGAAGAAGAAGGTGTATATGATGGTTCGTATATACGCCGTCCTATATACACTATCTTTTCATGATTCCCAATGTACGAATCAAACAGATTCGTTAGAAAATTTGAATTAACGAATCATCCAATTCGTTCAGGTTAACGTAATACGTGGCATAACGAATTAGATTCAATTCGTGTTTCAATTCGTGTCTTGATTCATTAAATGTGCATAACGAACTTGGTATGTTTCGGTACATAGTGCGGAAGCGAATTAGATGGACGAACTAGAATGTAGTTCGTTAAAAACATTCCATTTCGTTATCCATAATTAACGAATTAAACTTTATTTAATTTTAACTTTAAATAAAATAAAATAAATTAATTAATTAATGAATTAATAAAGTTACTAAGAACTTTTATCTCAATAACCAAATACCTTAAAAACTATTTCACGTTTAGTAATCGATAACTTAAAATAATTTAAAATAATCTCAATTAGTATCAAGGCAGACGTTGCACTCGGTACATCAATTAACTTTAAAATAATTAAATAACATGTAAAGAAGAAAAATGTAAATTTTTTTTATTATTTTGAAATTTTCAACATAAAAACTTAATATTTACCAGAAAAATTATCCGAGAATTTAAAACAAGAAAAAATATTTTTTATGAGTTTTCAAAAACAGTACATATTTTTTGGATTTTTGTTGAGTTTGAGAAGAGAATCATATTGACCAAATTGCTCTTCCATCACAGTTTTATATTTCAACGATATTATGACTGGTGTGTTAAGTCGGTCATTGGTATTGTTGTCCACTTAAATCTAATAACAAACTTTCAAGTGTTTTTGTGATATGATTAATGGTTCAATTAAAGCATAGAATATCAGAAACTATCAGCCTCTAATCTCAGTTCAAGCTTAATTTGATTTTTGCCATATCAACCCAACTTGACTTAAACCATTATATTGCAGATCGAAATTTGAATTTTATAAAGATTTCTTAGCAATGCATTGAGTTTCTGTTACTATGAGTGAATACGCATGAGTCCATCTGTCGGCTTACATACATTGTATCCCCTGGGGTCCGTTTCTTAATGGTATTAAGACGCGTGCAAGGGAGGAACAATGTATGACTAACAACGAATTTTGATCAAGTCAGTAATTTAGATTTGTACGAAGTACAGCAGTGATAAAGTTTAATGACTTTGGGTTTGCTCTAAAAGCGAGTAAAATATTCCTGCATATGAATCCCCAGATGATTAAACCGCATAAAGACTCACAATGTCCAGAACCTCAAAGCTTGGTATTTGCTTTATTTTATTTTTGGGTGATCAAACAAGTATAAGGCTTGAGTATGACATGTTATTACATTTCTGCCATCCTTACCGAGACTTCTCCTAGAGATTAACACCTCTTTCAATTTGGCGTTTCTTTATGTTTATATCACATACTTTACTTTACTTATTTATTTTAAGACCTACCAATGCACCAATGCAATTAAGCACACAGTCTTTTAAGCTTACTTCTTGCTGGATTTGGAATCAAAATAATCAATGTACAATCATTTTCTCTTTTTGCTTCAAAAACTCAAAATTTTGAGTAGCATAAAAAAATAAAGATAAATTTAATCTCCCCAGTTAACTTAAGTCTATAAATAAATGGCAAACCTATCAATTCACAAGTGAATAATAGGACCAAGACATGCAAGCATGCTTCACAAACTTAAATAACTGACATAATTTTCAGCAAGAAAATAATCTACAAACGCACAACAAACGCCCCCACTATTTTCCATTATCAGGTAAATGGCTATCTTGAAGATTCACAAGAAATTATCAGGACCATACATATACAAGTATATGTCCTTCAATTGTAGATCATTGACATAATTTTCAGCGAACGCATGCAAAAATCTTTTTGTTTTTTCTCTATACATACTTTAAAAACACAATCTTTTTGGTTTTTCAAAATGTTCTGTACAAAACTTAAATCACAATCTTTTTGGATTTTCAAAATTTTAAAATGTTTTTGATTTTTCAAAATATTTTTAAAGGAAAACATTAAAGAAAATAACTCTCAATATTTTTGATTTTTCTAAATTTTCAAATGTTTATGGATTTTAAAATTTTAATGTTTTTGGGTTTTATCTGTACAAACGAAAAGCATAATATTTTTATATTTTCTAGTATTTCACCCCCTAAAACCAAAATAAATTTTATAAGGATAAAAATGACAGAAAATAAAGATAGTCATCCTTGTTTAAGGATATCAGCGAGGGTTTGCAATCCATTTAAACCAAGCAAAAATTAAAAATGCGTTTTGTCAAAGGCTTTGGTAAATAGATCAGCTTTCTGAAAGTCAGTATGTACTTTCTCAAGGTCAGTCAACTTCTTCTCAAAGCAATCCCGTATAAAATGATATCGAATTTCGTTATGTTTTTGTTTTTGAATGTTGTACAGCATAATTATCAATCAAAATAGGAGTAGTAAGAAACTTCAAACCGTAGTCCGAAGATTTTGTTGTATCCACAAAACCTGGGAATAGCAACTCGAGGCTTCAACATACTCAGCTTCGGCGGTTGAAGTGGAGACCGTTGTCTGCTTCTTACACTGCCAGGAAACAAGACGGTTTCCTAGAAATTGATTTGAAGTTGATCTTGCACCCTCCATAGTCCGAGTCTGAGAAGGCAGTAAGCTCAAAGTTATCGTTCTTGGGGTACCACAACCCGATGTCCGGATTTCCCCTCAGTATTCGCTTAACCGCAGCTAGGTGAGTCACTCAGGGACTTGATTGAATCCTATCACAAAGACAAACAACAAACATAATGTCGGGGCGAGAAGCCGTTAGATAAATTAAAGAACCGATCATGGCACGATAGAGGGTAGGATAAACGGTATCCTCCAATTCATCCGGTGATAAATTGTGACCCACGGGGAGAGGAGTAGAAGGGATTTTTCCGGCAGATATCTTGAATCGGCTCAAGACATCATTCACATACTTGGTCTGGTGAATAAAAATTCCGTTTGCAGACTGGTGAACTTGCAACCCTAAAAAGAAATTCATCTCTCCCATAGAGCTCATCTCGAACTTTGTTTGCAAGGACTTCTCGAACTCCTTGCATAACATGTCGTTTGTAGACCCAAAGATAATGTCATCGACATAAATCTGTACTAGGAGAAGATCATCACCAACAGTCTTATGAAATAAAGTGCAGTCAACAGTCCCTCGTTTGAAGCCGTTATCAATCATATAGTCGGCGAACGTGCCATACCAAGCTCTCGGGGCTTGATGTAGACCATACAGGGCCTTGTTTAATCGGTAAACGAGGTCCGGAAAATCAGGATCTTCAAATCCAGGAGGCTGTAAAACAAACACCTCCTCGTGTAGTTCACCATTGAGAAAAGCACTTTCAACATCCATTTGATAGACCTTGATATTTTTATAAGCAGCATAAGCCAGAAAGATTTGAATCGACTCTAATCTTGCAACTGGAGCATATACTTCTGTGTAATCAACACCCTCTTGCTGATGAAAACCTTGCACAACTAAACGTGCTTTGTTTCTGACAATCAACCCTAGGTCATCTTTCTTACAATTAAATACCCACTTAGTCGGAATAGCTTTCTTGACTCTAGCAGGTTTGACGATTAAATCCCAAACACCCAAACGTGCAAATTGTTGTAATTCTTCTTGCATAGCTTCTACCCCAAGAAGGATCTTGAAGAGCCATACGAGGCGTTGTTGGCTCAACTTGAGATAGAAAGCAAGTGAATTTAGAAACATTTACAATTCCAGAGGAATGTAAGTCAGCGTAAGCACACAATACATTATTCTCACTTGACGAAGCAACTTGATGACGTGTTTGGACTCCCACATCAAGTTCTCCAATGATGTTCTCCTGTGGATGTATCCATGAACCCGAAGAGTGGGATTCTCAGGAACAACAACATTATCAAATAAATTAGTGTAATGTTCACCAAGTCCAAGAGATGAAACATTATCACTATCAAGTACAATAACGTGATCTTCAGCTCGATCATCATCAGAAGAAGTAGATAAATTATCAAAAGCAACAGGAGAAGCAACATGTGGTTTTTCAGTTGGAGCATCAGGTCGAGCTTCAACATCATTAGAACTTGAAAATCTTGGAATGGCCAAATGATTTTCAAAGTATGCTCGAACCAGATCTTCATCGATGTGTTCAGTTGAAGGAGTAAATGAATTAAATAAGCCATCATAGTCAAACATCCATTTGGGACCTTTCCCTTGAGAAGGAGTGGTGTACTTTTGACAGGCCACATGATACCATTCCTCAACACAACCAGACGTGAAATTAAATACTCTTTTCTTTACAGACGCATATCCCAAGAAATATCCTTCGATAAGTTTTTCTTTAAAATTACCCGCATCGTTCTTCAACATTGTACAAGGTAACCCAAATGGTTCCAGGTACTTTAAGTTAGGTTTTAGATTGTTAAAAAGATCGTAACTTGTCTTCTTGAGTCGTTTAACAGTTAAAACTCGATTAAGCGTATAGCAAGCTGTATTCACCGCCTCATTCCAGAATTGGACAGGGAGCTTAGAATCAGCAAGCATAGTTCATGCAGCTTCAGTCAAAGTTCTATTCTTTCGTTCAGCAACACCGTTTTGTTGAGGTACATAAGGTGCACTATATTCTCGGTGAATTCCTTTTTGAAGGCAAAAGAAATCCAACACAGTGTTCTTTAATTCAGTTCCATTATCACTTCGAATTCTCCTCACCTTTTGTTTGTATAGGGATTCGATCTTTGTGATAAGGGTTTGTACCAAAACAGGCGTTTGATCTTTCGAACTCATAAATAACACCCATGACTATCTTGAATAATCATCGGTGACAACAAGACAATACCAATCCCCATAGATACTCGCACGATTCATAGGATCAAACAAATCCATATGAAGTCGTTCAAGAGGAGTATCAATGGAATTCAATAACTTAGAGGAATGTGATTTCTTCTTCTGCTTGCCTGTCTTGCATGCAATGCAGTGATCAGATAACTTAAAATTCTTCAACGATACACCCTCAACATTTTCCATTAAATAATTCATCTTACGAACATGTATGTGACCCATTCTACGATGCCATAGAATAGAGTCCTTCTCAGTTGCTTTGGAGACAAAAAATGTTTCGATAGACGTTGATACTTTAGAATTCATATTTAAGACATAAATATCATTTGATCGTGGTGAACGCATGACTACCATGTCCTCGGGTATCACATATCCCGGTTTCAAGAAAAGACACTCTTTATCAGTAAATACCGTGGTGTACTTCTTATCGCAAATCTGCGACACACTCAATAAATTATGGTCCACCTTGTCACAATAATTAACTTTTTCAAAAATAATGTGACCATTTGAAACTTCACCCTCTTGTGTGATCATGCCCCCAGAATTCCCAGCAAACGCTACATAACCCCCTTGAATATTTCTTACGTTGGTCAATAGGTTGAGATTTCCAGTGATATGAGGATAACATCCACTATCCATTATCTAGTATTCACCAGACACAGTCTTGGATGTACCCTATACACATAATAAAAGTTATTAGTTCAAAAAGGCAGCCCAGTCCTCAGTCTTGGGCACCTTTTGAGTTTCTCTTTGATCATTAATTTGAACCGACTTCAACTGTTGTTCAGCAACTTGAGAATATGTTGCCAGCTTCCTAGACTTTCGTCTTAGATAAGCAGCTTGAAAATGTTTGAATTCGTGTTCCTACATATAGGCTCAGTTGGAACAAATTTTGGTTTCACTTGACCATGAGTTTCATTCACATGAATTACCTTACGAGGATTCACGTTAGGAAACATGATATGTGTATCATCCTCACACGACATTGGTCGTTTCAAGATCTCCTTTATCATAGGAATCGGTTTAGAATGATCCTTGACAAAAGGATGGAGATTTTGAGATTTCTGTTGACCACAGTTTCTCACTACATGACCTTGTTGACCACATAAGAAGCAACTTCTCATGTCAACATGACCATGTTGAGGTTTAGTAGAAACATAGGCAACCGAAGGTTGATAACTTACATTTTCAGTGAATCGTTTGGCCAAATCATCAGAAGTGACAGATTTCTTTTTCATATAAAAGTCAAGAATAGAACAATCGGAAAAACTTTTCAATGTATCTGTTCAAGTTGATTTGACAAACTAAACTTTTTTAGCTTGTTTTAACAATTTTTTGGCTTTTATTACTGGGTCTGATGAATTTGATGTCTTGGCACAAACATATTGACGTTCCAAATCTTTCAACTTGTCAGTTTCATTGTAAAAGACGCTCTCAATTAGTTATGGTGTAATGATACTAATCGGGATATCTTTTTCAGTGAACTTAGTACTCATTCCTTTTAACTTAAAAACTCTAGTAGATGATGGCTTAGAACTAGGAGGATTAATGAAACGCATCAAGTCCTCATCAGAAATTTTTGGTTTTTATGACTTCTTTGCATTCATAGGTTTAACTTTCATTTGTTTAACCTTAGTCACATGAGGCTTGTGTGAACCATACACAGCTTCCTCAAATTCATGAGGCTGGCAAAGAATATGATTAGAACTTGGAATATTCTTATTCTTGTGTATAACCTCTGGTTCAAACACATCCTCAATAATTACTTTGTCAACATTCTCAACAAAGACTTTGTTGCTTTCAACGTGAGGTTTTTGAGGAGTAAATTGGGTTTTAACAGTTTCAGATTTAACAGGTTTCTCATTTTCTGAAATCAACGGTTCTTTCACAATTACCTCTTCTTCTTGTTTAGCAAAAGGATTAATTTTATAATCATTATGAAAAGGTGGCGGAATTTCAACAAAACCGATGCCTTTCTTTGAATCCTTTTGTTTTCCAAGTTCAGTTATCATTGATCCATGTTTCAGGATTTCTTGAAACTTTGGATCATTAATTGTCATTTTTACAGATAACTCAGCCTTGAGATCATGGTTACTTGTCGACAATGCTTCAATCTTTTCTCGAGATCTCATTTGAGATTCAAGAGAATGTTGATAAGTATCATTCAGAGAAGCAATTTCTCTCACTAGATTATCATTATGATTTTTCAAAACTTCTATCTTAGGTTTGTTAGATTCACAGTCCACACAATTTACTTTAACAGATGAAGTAGCAGAGATAGAATGACTAACCTTATTGATCTTTGCCATGCAAGCAAACATAGTTGGAGGCTTGTCACAAGAATCATCAGAATCAGATCCAGAATCATTGTCAGAGGACAACTCACTTCTACTTGCATATTGAAAGTCTTTAGTCAATCCAAACATTGCCAAATTAGCTTGATTTTCATTACACAACAGTCGTTGTGACCAATCATTTCCATCAGCTAACATTTCTTGTGAACCAGAAGTAGACGGTTTCTTTTCAGCGTTATTACCTCGTGGTGTAGAAGAATGTTGATTTTGACCATGAGGACCAGTATACTCCTTTTCGGTTTGTCACATTCCTTTGCAAAATTCCCGAACTCTTGACAATTATAGCATTTCACTTTTAACTTGTCAAATCCCAATTTCTTGTTCAAGGCCAGAAGATCTTTGCCAGTCCTTTGCATGAATCTTTTAACCTTACAGACGATCATAGTCATGTTCCATTTTAAGTGCATGATTTCCATGTCATCTGGATCAATCTGATCATAATCCTCATCAGTTAAAACACTTGTGGCTATCTTACTACTCACCAAGTTTTCATATGAATACATGAAGGTTGTTAGAAAAGAAAAATTATGTTCAGCTTCCTTCATGTTGACACTAGGTGGTGAAGCAAATGGATTAGTAGTAGATGGATTTCCAGATCCAACAGAAACACCAGATGATCCGGAATTACCAGTTGTGTAGAAACATGCTCTAGGATCATTATAAACTGTTGTTTCATTTTCACCTCCATGCTGTGTGAGAAAAGCAGTGATAGGAGAAATGGTAGAACTTAGAGGCATATTACCACCATAGAAAGCAGGATCTTGACTATCCTTGGAGGATTTCTGACACTTAAGATCATATTCTCTTGCTTCAATCATTTGCAAGAATTCAGTGGCAGTTAAGTCTTCATTTGCAAAATAGTTATTCTCTTTTAGAACCATTAGAAACGTTGAATAAGAACTTGGTAGTGCACTCTTAATCGTGTCAATCTTGTTAACCTCAGAAGTTTCCAATCCCATTTTGTCCATCTCAGCAATCAAGTGATTGAACCTAGTAGTCATCTCCTCTACTGTTTCACCTTTTAACAAATTAAAGTTTCGAAATTGAAACTTAAGCATTACCTTCTTACTCTCAGCTGTATTTCCCATACTCCTTATACCAATATGTTGAAATAAGGAAGCACATATCTTTATGCTACCAACTTGATGAAATATGTTTTCGGATAAAGCCATAGTAAGAGTAGAATAAGCCTTTGTATCAATCTCTAATGCTTTCTTCTCTTCTTGGGAATATTGAGAAATAGCTTTAGGAGTGAAACCAATAGTGTCATCTCCAATCATTGGAACAATATATACCTAATCTAAGCAATATAAGCAGTCAGGATGAACATAAACCAAATGAGCAAGAAAACGAGGTTCCCATTTAGCAAAATCGGTAAATTTCATCAACCGTGGACATTTCGAATGTGAGCCTATTTCGGTATCAAGTTGCAACATTTGTTGCATTAACATGTTTTGTGAAGCTAGTGCATACATACCAGCCATGTTTGATAAATTTTAAATTCTAAGGACTAGATTTGAATATTAAAATTCAAATTTGAAGGGTTAAAATTGAAAATTGGGATAACAAACTATGAACAGTTGTAACGAACTGAGCACAGTATTCAACGAATCAAACCTTAACGAAGTTGAGGTTGATCAGGTAACGAATCATAATTGAAATTAATGGATTAAGAAACGAATCAAATGGTCAACAAATAAGACAAACTAAGATAACGAATTAGATGGTCAATGAACCAGTCAATCAACGAATAAGCTAAGCGAATTGCTTAAGATAAGCTTAGCGAATCAGAAGATTATCTTTAATGAATCACTAAGAAAAGCTTAGCGAATTAGATAACAAATTGCTACAGTTGATTAACGAATCAACTTATAACGAATTAGTTTGTTACAACGGTTTGTAACAAACTTCTGACAACGAATGCCACGTGGCAAAGGTTGTTAAAAAACAGTTTCTGAGGTATGACACGTGTCACACAAATCAGTTGACACGAATCAGAGAGTATAACGAATATGTTAACGAATAAACCAAAACTCATAACGAATCAGCCAAATATGTTAACGAATCGAGTTTAATGACTTAACGAATCAAGATGAAGTTTAACAAATCAGACTTGAATCTTCAAATCTTCAAATAAAGATTTCCAGATTTCTGGAAATTGAAGAACACAAACCCAGAAACGAGATTTGTAATACTAACCCAAATCTCAACCAAATCAATCATTCAACCTACCAAAATACTCTTAAATCAATCGCGAACCTAATCGTATCAATCCCGTAACACAATTTACCTTAATCATATCCAATTTAACCAAAAACACGTCTCTATTCTCGGCCAAATCCAAATCCAACCAAAATCAATCCAAACACAAACTAACAACCAATTCCAATCATCCCAAACCTCACAAATACCTTACCAAACACAAATCTAATCCAATTATTCCATAATCCAACCAATTCAATCTCAATTTGATTCAAAATCAAACCGAAAATAAACTGAATCAATTTTCAATTAATTAACATCAAATAACTGTCAAATCAAGCGTAATTGAGCACCGAAAGCTCTGATACCACTTTTTTGTACCTTGATCAATACTTAACAGATCTCAGATCTGAAATATACGATTAATCCTAAATACGGATCTAGCTCATTATAACATTTGATTGTATGTTATATCTATATATATATTAGTTGTATGTATGTAGATGATGAATAATATTAATAGAATGAAGCTTGAGAGAGAGAAATTGGACAGAGGTTTGTTACGTTAATCTCAAAACTTAAATTAAACTGTGAATAGTGTTCACTATAAATAGGAAGATGGACCTAGTTCGTTAACATTCCATAGCGAACTAGGGTCCACTTCGTTACATACATTAACAAAGAAATACTTTAACGAATCACCCCCTGATTCGTTAAACATCCTTAACGAATCAGGAAGGATAATAACTTAGATCTAGTTCGCTAAACATCCTTAACGAACTAGACTATAACATTAACGAACTAAAGGATAAATTATTTGTTTATTACATAAACCAAAACGAAAAATACGTTAATGATAAATACAAAGACTCGAGACGCAAAACCGTGCACTAACAAAAAGAAGGGAAAGAGAAGAGCCTGAATTTTCTTATGATATGGCCAATTCATTGAGAAGGCTATAGAAGCAAAGGATTTGATGAATCTAAGGTTAATAACTCTATAGAGCTCAAATTAAGAAGTTCTTTGATGAAGATGTCAAAAAGTATAATGAAGAATTAAAAGAAGTAAAGTTAACTCCTCCTAGAAAATCAACTCAGTCTAAATCAAAGAAAGAGAAAGACAACAAGAAGAAAAAAAATGTGAAGGAAGATGAAAAGTTTTTCTCTTATAATATGGCTGAACAAATGAGAGGGTGTTTACGAACAAGAGAATGGAGAGAAGATGATATGCAAAACTGAACATGGAACCAATGGAAAGATTTGTTCTATATTGAAGTTGAAAGTTTATACAAAAAGAGGAATGAATCTAAAAGGACTGCTCCTAAGAAGTCCAAACATTCTTCTTCTAAAAAAGTAAAAGAAAGAAAGAGAAAGAGGAAAGAAGTTAAAGAATCGGATGAAAAAGATCAAGATAATGTTTGAAATGCCTTTTTCTCACAACCATGATGAAGAAACTATGAGGATTATAAATCATTTGGCTGAAAGACCTAGTAACTATAATAAGTTGATCAGGCTCTCAAACAAAGAAATTAAAAAGGCATATGATAGGGATTCTGAATTGGAGAAACAAACAAAGAAGATAACAGGAAAGATATAAAACACTCCTGAAGATATTCAAGAGTATATTGACGGGAGCTACAAAAGATCATGATATATTCCTAAATTACATGGATCATCTTATTTTAGACCTTTATTATTACAACCATCAACATCCAGACCAAATATTCCAACCACAAGAGTTTCAATTAAAAGAGAACTAGTCCGGAAACAAATGAAGATATGCCAAAGGACTTGTTCTATGATTCTTAAACTGGTACTTTTAAGATTATAATGGAGAGTGGGATGGCAAGAACAGTGATGTTTATGGAAGATTTTTGAGATTAGTCTATTGAACAACTTTCTAAACTTTCACAATTGAAATTATTTGACTATCAGCAAAGAAACATATTTTCAAGAGTTGAGCAGAATGATCTATCTAAATATCTACAAGAACAATGCAGAAGGGTTTCTATATGGTCAAGAGGAAGAGAAGATTGGTTTCGAGCAATCTACACTTCATCGAGCAATGTTAGTTCTTCCTTCAAGCACGGTTTCTATCGAGCAACCCGTGATATATCTTTGCTTAATTTAACTTCCTAAGTAACCTAGTGCGTCGAACAAGGATGATAATTATGAATCTCAAGCTTGCTGGAAGGAGTTTACGAAATTATTCTAAGTGATACTCCCAGCAAAGTTCAATCTCGAGCAAGCTACAGTACCCGAGTATACTACGTTTGTTCCATTAATCCTAAGGGAAGATTGAAGATATTCGTGCAAGAACTTGCTTGCTCGTGGGATCCATTTGAACAAGTTTTGGTTTGATCATGAAGAAGAAGATTGCTTGAGAGGAATATTTTCTGACAGGAAAATATTCTAAGTAAAAGTCTACTCCAAGTAATGTTCCTAACAAACTCAAGGATTACAAGGTCTAAGGATCTCTACTCGACAAATGAAGTCTGCTCAAAGACCTGTTTACATTTATATACATTTTAAGGTTGTTTTGTAAGAACTAGGGTTTCTAGAAGGAATGTCAGAGTCTATAAATAGATGATTAAGTCAAATTGATGAGATCTCTGACCTATTATTCCTATCATTTATTGACAGTCGCACATGACACTTATCCTTCTATGACCCTAAGTTCTTAGTTTATCTTTCTGAATATTAATGAGAATGGAAATCTATTGAGTTATTTGTGCCTTTGTTCTTCACTCACCTACTATTATTAGCAATTTCCTGTTTTTGGTTGATTCTGCATGCCACATTCTAGGGGTCTTCATAATTGTGTTCAGTGTGTTCTTATCCGATTATAGTTTAATTGTGTGCACAAAATCCATTCATGACAATGTTGAAAATTCAAGTGCTTCATCAATATCCCCGGTGGATCAATGTTTAGCATCGTTGGTCTATTTATTGCAATCGTTGTAACAGTAACCTTATCTTTTTTATCAACACCTTGTGATGGACCCGTAGTATCTGCACAGCATCTGGAAACACATTAAATGGCTTAAATAAGTCATTATAATCGAATAACTTGTTAGGGTAGAATCTTGAGCTCGTCTCGTTTTCCTTTAGCCATCGCACATAATAAGATCCCACCATTTGTTTTGTTGCCTTGTTGTATACGTATTAAGTAGTGTGTCCAACGTATCTAACGAAATAGTAACCATCAGCTTTTGAATCAAACTTTGGGGTCGTCTCCAAGTGCAGAAGAGTGTAAGGACATCTGGAAGCACGAAAGGGAGTAAAATTAGTTTATGTCCATAAAGTAATTCATAGGGTGTCATCATATTTTGTTTATTGATGAGCACCCTATTTTGCACGTAGCCTAATGTATTAATTGCCTAGCTCAGAAGAATTATAGCAATTTTGAGTCACACAACATTGCGCAAGCATCTTCAAACAAGGTACAATTTCTTCTTTCAACCACTCCATTTTGTTGTGGTGTTCCGGTAGCGTTGTATTGTCACTACACCCCCTTTTCAGCACCGAAATGATTCAATACTGCATTCTTGAATTCAGCACCAATTTCACATTTTATGCCCATTACACTCAAATTTGTTTGATTTTCCATCAACACTATATATCTTTTGATTAGCTCTGCAGTCTCATTCTTATTAGACAAAAAGAAAACCCCAGAGTAACGTGAGTAATCAATAGTAATAACCAAACAATAAGAGTTACGAGAGATGCTAAGCACATGAACATGACCAAATAAGTCCATGTGAGGTATTTGAAACAAAGAATCAATAGTGTTAATAAGTTTATGCCTGTTAGGTTTACGATGATGCTTTCTTTGTACACAAGCAACACATTTTTCAATAATTATAAAATTCTTGATGGCAAGCCGCGAAAATTGTTGTTTTTAGCAAAATGGTTTTAGTTTTTAAAGTTGGCATGACCCAGACGACAATGCTAAAGAGGGGAATTATGTTCCGACACTTTTGAAAAATAGCAAGTACTTTCTTTAGTAGCATTTTCATTCATGTAGATCACGTATGCATTATCTTTTCTTTGTGATCGAACTAGAACCCAGTCATCTGGTATGATAATGCCAGATTTTGAAATAAGACATTCTTTACTTGTAAAACGAGTTGAAAAGCCTTTATCACAAATCTGAGAAACACTAACATGTTGTGTTTCACCTCAAGGACCTAATTCACATTGTCAAACTTTAAAACACCGTTACCTGCAGTACCCTTCTTACTGATCTTTACCTTTTCTCCTCCTGCAAAGGACGTCATGCAATTGAGAGATGCCTCATGTCATATGCCAGAATAACCACTATCAACAGACTAAAGTCTGATGATATTCCTCCATCGCCATTCAAGCACTATGCGCGAGATTAGTTAGATTTAGGTACCAGTCCATTGTAACACTTGGTAAACCTGATTTGTCTACACATGGCACTTGTTGTCATGTCATATCTTCCCTGTTATCAAATATTGTACAAGGAGTTACACAAGAATTTTCTGATGACTGGTTGGTTGTAGATTTAGGCAACCATTTGTAGTCGGGTTTAAGAACTTTGTGACTAACACATATGGGATGTTTGACATCGGCTTTCGGAACTGATATAGATGTTGGTTTAGGTCCCTTGGCCGACTTCAAAAACGAGTTCGGTTTTGGGGCAGAACCTTACCTCTTGTCAAGTTTATTTACCATAATTGGCTTATCTCGTTTAAAAGTTTGACCTGCGGATTTATGGGCGTTACAGTCACCCTCTGAGGAGTTTTCCTTTTGCGGGCTTTCTATTAAATTGATTTTGAAACATATACCTAGGCATACTCCTTTGTTCTCGTCCATAATAAGGAACATATGGACGATAGGGTAAATGTCTGGCTATGTGACCAGGAGTTCCACAATTATTACAAGTTTGCTTCTTCAAATAGAAGTCATTATGGTCAACTCCTGGTCTTGATGATTTGTGGGGACATGCAAATTTCCTGTTAACCTATTTAGTAATTAGCGTTACCGAAAGAACATGCACAAGAATCGCCTTCTTTCACAAACTTTGGTGTCTTATAGTTACTAGTTTTAACTGGATTAGTAGTATTAACATTTACCAAATCATTATTAAAAGCATAAATAAAAGGTTCAAGCACACAATTTTCCCTCTAAAAAACAGAGCCTGCATAAAAATCAGTTTTAACACAACAAGAAAGTAAATCAGTTTTAAGTTTAGAATTATCCAAATCATAATAATCTTCCTCATCCTCTGACCAATAATCATTTATTATTTCATCTACATGTGAAGTAGAGGAATTAGTATCACCCTTTTTAGTAAACACATTCTCAATAGCTTTGAGTTAGGAGGGGAAGTTGTTTAAACCCAATGCCCATATCTTTCTTATCTTTGTATTTATGCATGTGAAGGAGAGGAATTAGTCTCACCCTTTTACTAAACACATGCTCAAGAGCTTTATGTGAGGGGGAAGTTGTTTAAACCCAATGCCCATACCGTTCTTATATTTGTATTTATATTGATGTCCAATCATGTTTTCAAATACTACACAAGATACATCAAATTTTATATAGTTGGAATCAGTTTTCTCAAATTTAACGTTTATTTTGGCTACTTCTATTTTTGATGCGTCAAGTTCAGCAGTTAATTTAGCTTTCCTATTTTGGGCATCAAGATAAATTCAACCTCGCATACTTAGATCTTCATTATGTTTAGTAACATCTTTCTACTGGGCATCCATTTTCTCTTTATATTGTTTTTAATTTTCCTTAATGTGTAGTTAACACGTTTAACATCTTCCATCTCCCTAAAAATTTTATAACTGTGAATTTTATACACGCCTACTTTATCAATGCCGGCTTGAAAGCATAGTTTAGAATACACTTGTTTGGAGGTGGGGGTGGATGATACCACAAATGCGAAGTGAAGCTCTTTTACCTTATATTCGGTTTAATTTTCTTCTTCAGCTGCATCAGCTTGAGCCAAGTTAGCCAACTTTTCTCCCAAGTTCAATGCCCTTCTTATGCTCCTCCTATCCAAACTGCTGAGGCCACCATAGCTTTCTCATTGCCAGACCCAGCTGCTCTTGTCTGCCAAACTGGAATTAGTGCCCTCTCCTTGTTATGTTCTTTAGTAGGGTTGGTGCATTCACGAGCAAAGTGACCCGAATCGTGGCAGTTGTAGCACATGCATTTTTTACTTGTCAAAACCGAATTTCCTGTCATTTGTGAAGGTAGTTGTTTTTTCCAGTCTTCTTGGTGAAGTTCTTTGCCCAAAACACCGACATAGCCATTTTCCATGAGATGTCCATCTCTTCAACATCCTCGGGATGGATCTGATTCAGGTCAGCAAAAACACGACTGGTGGAACTATATCACCAGTAAAGAAAGGAATTATAACAGTTCATGAAACATGATATCAAGGAAATGTTCTCCCCAGTTTCCTTAGCATATAGTGGGAACCTGAGGAGTTGGCTTAGCAATTCAACTTGTTAAAGGTTTGGATGAAGTAGTAGTTGTATTGTTTAGAGAAAGTTTGGGCGGAGTACTCGAGTGATAGAATCGAGTAGTGGACTGGTTCACTATAGATCTTAACATAGCCAACCCATCTTAAGCTGAAAAAGCGTTGTTGGTGGATGAATTAAAACAAGCAGTATTGTAGGAGCTAGCATGATTGACAGCATGCTGCTTGTCAAACATTTCACAAGAGTTGTTCACAACCCTCATCTCATTGATTGTCAACCTGGCCAGATCCTTGGTCTTCTTGATCATAACAACATTCATAACCCAACTTTGAGGGACTGAGTTCAGGAATTTCCTGTTGACTTCCAAAAGAGTCCACTCATTTTTGTATATCTCAATTGATTCACAAGCTAGGTGAATCTTTGGAGTTGATCTCGAAGTGATTCGCCTAGGATATGTTTAAACAAGCTGAACTCTTGATTCAACAGAAACCTCTTACTTTGCTGAATGTTTTGATTGTCCTCAAACACATCAATGGGAGCCTCCTACAAAGCCTTGGCTGACTTGATTTGTCTAAAACCTATAGAAATGTTAGGGTCTAAAGTCAGAATAAGTGTAGATAAGGTCCTCTAATCATCATCAACCTTATCAAAGTCAACATATGTGAACAATTCAGATGGTTTAGGAGCCACATTCTTATCTTCGTTATCCAACTCATAAGTGATAATGTTTAGACCCCGGAGAATGCACCTTCAAGCCTTGGAGTCCTTCATTCTCATGTACTTCTCAAATCAAAACTTCCATTCATCATAACCCTCAACATTTAACAAACGAGGAATGTGATTTGTGGTTCCCATCACAGAGTCAAGCTCCTGATAGATATTAGTGGAAATAGTTTTATCCTTTGACTCCATTGTAGCATAATACTCAATTGAACTAAGAATCAAACTAGAACCAAAAATTCATTAGTGTAACAAAAACCCTCACTATTATCGAAAACCCCTCTTATTCGAGAACCTTGTACCGAAAACCACTCCTAGCCAAAAGATCACTTTGATTGAACACTTGAGACTTTGTAAAAAACCAAGTTACTAAGCCGAGAACCCTTTTCGCCTAATACTATGCACAACGGGAACCCATAATATCCTAGAACCTTGCCTTGGAGAAGAAACAAAATCCCGATAAACAAGGGATTTTGATATTTTTTGAATTTCAAACAAGATTTGGCTAAATCTTATACCAAATCAACAACCAACGAGATCCGATGAACACGAAGGAGATGTTCTTTCTGTTCTTCGGGTTCCAACTATTTCCAGCAATGGAACAACCAAAACATAACCAAAAACCACGAGAATCTTCAAAAATCCGAGCACCCTGAAAAATCCAAAAACACCAGTTTCTTGAATCTTTGATACATTTCTTTTGAAATATTGGATACATTTTTTTTAAAACCATGTTGAGTTACAAGAACATAAGAAATATATTAACCATTTTGGATTGTAGTTAAGAGCGCAATTAGGTATATTGTTATTTCTTTCTCTCTCCACATTTACACCAATTAGAATTTTAAATAAAAATGTTTGTTGAAAAAAGAACAAAAACAAAAAGTTCTTGGTCATATTTTTTATTTTTAAAAGTAGTATGGATCTTATCTACGGTAGTAAGGAAAATGGAATTGTGTTTTTGATTTTAATTAGTTTTCATTTGATCAATCTAGTAAAGCATATTTGTAAGACCCCGTTACTGGTAGCCCTACTTTGGTGTTGGATTTACTAATAAACGCAGTTCTAAAATCAGATTTAATTAAAACTTTCGCGGAATAGCATAAAACATCAACAGTCAGTACAAACATTCATAACTTGTTTTTAAAACATAACTTAACAAATGTCTTTTAGTTCAAACATTAACAATTAAATCTTCAGATGCCAGCTTCTTTATTCATCCGCCATGTGTCCCCCTTCAAGCCAGCTGTCTCATCCTACTCACCTGCGTGCATACTAAAAGTCAACTACTCTGAGTGAGTTCTAGTAATCATACAACATACAACATATTCATAAATACATACTTTCATACGTGCCCCATGCTTTCATACTTTCGTTTATACATACTTACTTACTTACTTTTTCCTTTCATATTCATACCTTACGTTATAAAGAGCATTTCGCCCTATAACCTTCGCATATATTATTAGGGTATGCAACCCTTTAATCTTCGCATATATTTTTAGGGTATGTAACCCTTTAACCTTCTCATATTTTATTAGGGTATGCAACCCTTTAACCTTCGCATATAATATTAGGGTATGCAACCCTTTAACCTTCGCGTATATTATTAGGGTATGCAACCCTTTAACCTTCGCCTATATTATTAGGGTATGCAACCCTTTAACCTTACCTTACCTTTCATTATCATCACCACTATCATATCCACACATTTAATATCATACGTATCATAGTCGTACATACTTCCTTATTCACATACACATAACATACATACTACACTATACTTGCCTTAACGATACGTGCAATACCCGAAGGTCGTTCACGTACTGTCAAGCATACATTCGTATCAATCACATTTGTCATTAAGACATACACTTACCATTTAAGGTAAGTGTATTAACATTCACATCGTGTATGCACACAGCCCCGAAAACATAACAAGGAAGTGGGGCTAGAAACTCACCTGAAGTCGGTTACGTTCACCATTTATGGTAATCCCTTTCTTGAGCTGCGCACGACTAACTGTATAACAATTACACCTATCAATTAACTATCACTACCCATAACGTCTTCCTAGTTCAATTATTACCCACAACGAACGGGGGTCCGGCGGCAGCCCCTAGCGGGGTCCAAGGGGCAGAGCCCCTGGCTGGGGTCGAGCTGATTTGTAACTCATTCCTCATAACGATTTAAGTCTGATTTGTAATCCGATTCGTTACCAAACTTAGAGTCCAGCGAACTTAGGGTTCAGCGAACTTATGGCTCGGCGAACTTAGAGTCCAGCGAACATAGGGTTCAGCGAACTTAAGGTTCAGCGAACTTATGGCTCGGCGAACTTAGAGTCCAGCGAACTTATGGCTGGGCGAACTTGTCTAGCGAAGTTATCCGCAGCATTCGACGGGATTTCATTTTCGACCCGTCATCATTTCTGTTTCAATCATGCGAACCTTGAGGGGTTGTTAATCAATCCCGTAAACACTCCTAAGGTTATTTTCGGATAAGACTCGGCTCGAAAACATATAAAGTTTGGACCTTTATGATTAAAAACGTTTAACACTAGGTCAAAGGTTTATCTTTAAACGAGCCGCACCTATTGCAGGTCCTGTAAGTTTGTTTTAGCCTCAAGTTTACAACTTTACGTTTCATTTACACCTGATCCATCCTCGTTCTAAGTTTCAAGGTTAAACGTTAATAAAAACGTAAACTTTAAGGTAAAAGACGTACCTTTAGTGCTCGTTTGGATTTCGTTAAACTTGGTTAACAACTCTAGATCTTCTATGTAGTTTGTGTGATAATGATCTACTTGAACTAGCATCAACTCGATCTCTAACTTCGCTCAAATCTCTCGGCCGTGTATAGAGGTGGTGTGTGTGTGTGTTTGGAGTGTGTAGAGATTAAGATTGAAATAAGAATGAGGATTTAGGGTTTTAGGGTGGGTTTGGATGATATTTATATTCTCCAAGGCCCATGGACCTAAAGCCCATTACTCTTTAATCCATCTTATTTACTCCAAGTCCATGATCTTTTCTTGTCTAATACCAATTAAATATTAATACACGATAATTAAACGCGACTTTCTTTATTTATTATTAGAATAATTTAGGATGTTACAATATTTGAGTTTGAGATATAAAGGATATCGAAATATTTTGTTACATAACCAAACAAGCTTTTTAATTATTTATCTGTTTAAATATTTGTTTGATTATAGAGTAATTTGTGGGTTAAGTTAAAATAAAAATATAGACAAAAATGAGAATGTGAGAAGGATTTGTGACCACACGCAAAACCTCTTAAAAATAAATTAAAAAAATAACAAAAAACTCAAAATATAATTTTAAAAAGAAAAACTTTAAAAAACTAAAATGTTTCCGCCATTATTCCCGTGAAAAATAATAATAAAAATAAAAAATGACGAAAAAGTTACAATGCGAACTTAATGTGACTAGGAATCAACAACACTAAAACTTTGTTATAAAATATCCTTTCTTTAGTAGGCTTGGGACTATAAGAATGGTTGGGACAACAAACATCCATCTCATTTGTATTTTGGATACCCGTATAACCATCGAAGGCTGTTGAAGTGACTTATTTTTGGAACTTGAGAAGCGTTGAGAACAAAGGAATTGTTGGAGTTATCATTTCACTCTAGTACCAACACGTTTGATGTTAAGAAAAGATCTCTTGCAGGATGGTTGGCAAGAGATTTCTTGTAAAAACACTAGCCCTACTCAGTTCATAATGTGAAGTTTTAATCTTCTTTATTTTATCATGATGCACATAAGGGAGGAGCCGTATGAGATGAAAATCTCATGTACGGTTCTGTAACGGAGATTCTTTGAATTGAATGACGATCATATCACATGTCAGCCCAATCCGAAGGAAATTATGCGGAAGCTTTACAGAATTATTATGAAGCTATGCGACTAGAAATTGATCCCTATGACCAAAGTTATATACTCTATAACATAGGACTTATCCATACAAGTAACGGAGAACACACAAAAGCTTTGTAATATTTTTTTCGAGCACTAGAACGAAACTCATTCTTACCACATGCTTTTAATAATATTGTCGTGATCTGTCATTACGTGCCACTATCTCCACTATAGAAAGAAAAAAGTAAAGAAAGATCAAATTCACTAGTAAATACTATAAAAAGGGGCTTTCTACAAAAACATCGTCTAAAACAACGATTTTTATTAGCTGTAGAAAAGAAAAAAACTTCATAGAAGTTGAAATATGAAGAAATAGATATGCCTAGCTATTTTAATCTATGGATAAAGTATATTATTGATAGAGTAAGCACCGTAAATATCAATTAGCGAGGTTTTGGCTGATACAATAAGAAATGCTTACTTTATGTCATGATGTGAGACAAAAGTTAGTAATCAACATATGTAATAGAGTTGATCCACTAAGGTATTTAGCAGTGGTGTAGGAACAAATCCCAAAGATAGTAAGTCTTTCCTTTCGAAAGTCTTTTTCAAAAATTCTATATAATCTAAATTTTTATATGATATGAAACGGAGATAGTTACCTTTTAGGAAATTCTTATGATAGGCGAAATGTCTATGTTTTATTCTTCTGAAGGTGGGAGAAAAGATAAAACTCGGATTTTTAATCCGAACATAAGATTTAAGTTTGAAACTCATTTTATTAACTTCTAGTTAACCCGAAAAAAGGGGATAGATCTACGATAAATCTTATTCAATTTGATACGGTAGATTCAAATGGGATAATGGGATACAAAAAGAGTTGACTGGCGAGCCGTATGAGGTAGGAAACTCTCAAGTACGGTTCTAAGGGAAGGAATTACCCCACCTATTCGGACCAGGGAGAACATGCCAGGGGGATTCTGAAATTGCGGAGGCTTTGTTCAACAAAGCCTCTGAGTATTGGAAACAGGCTATAGCACTTACTCCTGGTAATTATATTGAAGCTCATAATTGGTTGAAGATCACTAGATGTTTCGAATAGAATATTAGACCTTTTCTTTATTTTAGTTATGATTTAGATTGTTTTAGATATTTTTTTATTTGTTATAATGAATTTTTTGTTGGCCCCATTAGTCAAATAAATTAGATCGTTCCTTTGGGAAGAATCAACAAAAGAATTTCTTTATATCCCTTCTAAGCGTTCTATTTCGTTTCTAAGTGTTCTATTTCGTATGGTATTTTGTAGGACTAAAGGATACATGGATAGCTTACAAAATATATTTTTTCTTTTTTTTCTTTATTTCTATAAAAAAAGACTATTAAAACTAATCAAAAAGGCTTCGAATCACGGTGAATATATCAAAATTTCTTAGTAATAGCTAATGTCTGCTCGCGTGATTTGGAATAGAGTACTATTACTCTTATCTAATTCTAAAAAACATGAAGCAGCTCCAGCTAAGAACTTTTAATTTGAAAATAAAAGGATAATGGATACCAGCCATCTATTTGAACTTTTAAGTTGCGAAAATAAGAGCATGATTACCACTTGTAAATAATCCAAGGAACATAACGGGGATAGGAACCACTGAAGATACTAAAGAAACAAGAACAACAACTACTAATGCATCGGCTAATATATTTTCGAAAAGTCAAAAACTAAGTGATAGGGGCTTCGTGAAATCTTCTAAAATGTTAAATGGTAAAAGAATTGGTGTTGGTTTAATATAATTCCCGAAATAACTTAATCCTTTTTTTGGTAAGACCCGCATAGAAATATGCCACTAACGTGAGTAAAGCCAAAGAAACAGTAGTATTTATATCATTCATGGGTGCTTCTTACTACCCATTAGGTAATTGTATGAGTTTCCAAGGTAAAAGGGCACCTGACCAATTAGAAACAAAAATAAATAGAAACATAGTTCCAATAAAAGGAACCCAAGGACCATATTCTTCTCCAATTTGAGTTTTACTCACATCTCGAATAAATTTATGGACATATTCGAAGAAATTCTGACCGCCAGTCGGTATGGTTTGTGGGTTCCGCACCGCTAAAGTGACTGAACCTAATAAGATAGCAATTACAACCCAAGAAGTAATAAGTACTTGTCCGTGGACTTGGAAACCCCCGATTTTCCAATAAAAATGTTGGCCTACTTCCACAGCGGATAGATCGTATAACCCATTTAGTTTGTTGATGGAACATGATAGAACATTCATATTGTCCTCTGAAAAAAATTGAACTTTAAACAAAATTATTTTGATTCAACCATCTATTTCTCGACTTGACTACTTGAATCGTATATTTTGAATACCAACTAATCAAATTATATTCCTTGTTATTTTGATCTCTTTTTTGAGATTCAAAAATAGTAACCGATTCGATAAATCTTTGAAGTTTCTTAAATGAAATAAGTTATTTATCGTATTATTAATCACGGATTTCTTATATAGCCAGAACGGCCTTCACAAATTGCAAATACTAATTTAGTAAGAATTAATTGGATTGAACTTATTTTGACTTTATAGTCCTTATCTTTCAAAATTGATTCAAAAAAGGAAGGTGTTTTTCGCGTAGCACCAAAAGGATATTTTGTTTCCATTCCAAAAACTGTTAAGAAACAATAATCAAAATCACCTTGTCGCTTTTGATCTCAATCAGAGAGCCGTAGCTTAGATTTGTGCCAAGGTTTCAAACGAAAAGGATATAGGATTTTGATCTGAAAACCTTCGCTGAATCAATTTTTAGGAAATTCTGTTTTGGAAAATTGAAGACCATCATAGGTACAATTTAGATAAATTTCTCTATTCCAATCTTGGAAATCCTCGTACCATTTCGGAGATTGTCGCAATAAAATACGACCAATATTCTTAGCTATTATCAATAAGGGTAATTTAATATATCTTCTAAAAATTGATTGAGCTAGTAACAGAACACTTCTTGATTTTTGTGCATATGGAATTTTCTCCCAAAATTCTATTGTGTCTTTCTGGTCCTTTTTTTATTTGGAATTGTTGATTTAAAATCTCGAATTCTGACTTTTTTCCCGACCAATCTCAAATATTAAATAAAAGTTTCAGTAGGTCAGATATAGGAAAAGGAAAATCTTCTGTTTTTTTCAAAAAAAGGGGAACGGGGACTTCCTTAAGACGGTCCCCAAATAACCATTTTATGCCTTTAAATACGGCTAGAGCTTTTGATTAAGGCTTGACGAAAATCTGGTTCATCCAAATAACTTATAAAACCCGATGTCTATTAAATTTTTTATAAATATTAAAATTCTTAAAATTAGACTTCTTAAAACTTCGTGTGGAATGAATTGAAAATGCTATATGTTTACATATTCTTGTTCGAAGCTGGTTATCCAGCCCTTGCATTATGCCTTGTATTTTCCTTCATTTTATAAAATATTGCTCCAACTCGTTGATTAATTTGTATGACCATCGAGAAGGTTTTTTTTTTACCTATTTTGTTTATTCCAGTAAAAAATTTTTTCACGTTTAGGGTTAGTTAGAATTGCATTCAATGAAAACTTTAACCTATTTTTTTAATCGATTTTGACTTGTTTTTTTTTCTGATATTTCGATTTTCTGTTCATTTTCTGGAATATTAGGATAGGGAAGAAGGATACCATAAATTTTATTTAGTTCAGTTGTTTCTAGGCAATTTTCTATCGATGTTTTGTAAGGCCCCGTTGCCGGTGCCTCACTTTATCGTTGGATTTACTCTTAAAAATAGTTCTAAATATCAGAGTTAATTAAAACCTTCGCGGAATATTAAACTTCAAACCAATATATTACATATCCATCATTTCTTGTCTTTAACGAACATTCAAATCATTTAGACTTAAAACATTGTCTTTTAAAATAACATGACACAACACTTCATAGAGATGCCAGTGTCTTCAAATGCATGCCATGTGCTTCCCCTCAAGCAAGTTGCCTCATTCAACTCACCTGCGTGCATCCTAAAAGTCAGCTACGCTGATTGAGTTCTAGTTAATCAGGCGACATACAATACATTCTCATACCAACATATGCACCCGAAGGTACATACCATCATATTTACTTACATACTTACTTACATACTTACTTACATACGTACTTTCATTATTTCCTTCGTACTTACATACATACTTTAATTCATACATATATGTTTTAAAGAGCATTCCGCCCTATAACCTTCGCCGATATTATTAGGGTCGGTTCCCTACGTTCGCCGATATTATTAGGGTCGGTTCCCTACATTCGCCGATACTATTAGGGTTGGTTCCCTTCATTCACCGATATTATTAGAGTCGGTTCCCTACATTCGTACTACTATAACATACCTGTCCCTTACATACCTTCCTTGACAATAGATGCAATCTCTGAAGAGCGTTCACGTACCATCAACATATCATACATACATTGTTCATACATCATATATATTCATACATACATCATTCATACAACACACATACCAATCATACCTTTAACTACAACTTGACGGCACGTGCAATATTCGAAGATCGTTCACATACCGTCAAGCAATCATCGTACATAAATCATGCAAGGCATACACTTATCACCTAAGGTATGTGTATTAACTATCACATCGAGTATGCACACAGCCCCGAAAACATAACAAGGAAGTGGGGCTAGAAACTCACCTCAATGCGGTTGCGTTCACCGTTTACGGTTATTCCCCTCTTTAGCTGTGCACGAATAAATGTATAACCATTACGCATATTAATTACTATCACTATCCATATCATATTTCTAGTCCAATTATAACCCTCAACGAACAGGGGTCCGGGGGCAGCGCCCCTGGCAGCGGGGTCTAGAGGCGGCAGCCCCTACAGGGTCCAAGCCCCTGGCTGGGGTCGAGCTGTCTTATCACATTTTCTATTAGAATTTTGAATCATTTTCTAATTCGCTAACTCACTTTCCCTAACGAATTAAGACTGATTCGTTAACAAATTCGTTTTCTCAACATGGTCTGGTTCGTTACTTGGTTCTCAACGAATTGGGTTCATAACGAACTGGTCCGTATAACGAATTGAACCGTATAACGAATGACCCCTCTGTAACGAAATAAACCTTCTAATTCGTTATCTCCTTTAACGAATGACTATAACGAATTGGGGCTAATTCGTTATCTTTTCTTTAACGAATCTGGATACGAACTAAGGCTAGTTCGTTAAGATTTCATTAACGAATTACATGACAAATCACCCCTGGTTTGTTAACCTTCCGTTAACAAATTAGGGTTAGGTCAGAGAATGTCAGAAACATTCTCTGACATTCCCTTACCTCGTACATACTTTCCGGCGCCGTCGCCCGAAAAACGCGGTTTCGCCGGAAAAACAAGTTTTGACTCGTTTTTCACCGTATTTCGCCCCGTTCGATCCAGATCTGAGATAAGGTGATCCTTAAGCTCATCTTAGGCTCGGTTTATACCCGATTCCACTCGGATATCATGATTTAACGGTTTAACGGTGTCGGCTCGTTGTTTCGCAACTAGATCTAATGGGTTTAACCTCATACAATAACATACTATCATTACCTCGGGTTGATGCTCGGTTTCTTGGTGCTTTCGACTAGAGAGAGAGAGCTTAAGTATGTGTTTTGGAGGTGTATGGAATATGTGTGAAATGAAATTAAATGAGTAATATATGAATTGTATAATTATGGAACATGGGCTTAAGCCCATGGTCTTTTCCTCTTTCCTTCATAACCCAAGTCCATAACCCAATTCCATATAGCCTAACACTAGCCCAACTCATAATAACTCATACTCTCGTTTATTAACCGAAACTAGAAAACAGGATGTTACAAGTCTTCCCTCCTTAAAGAGGTTTCGTCCCCGAAACCTAACTATTACATAAACAAATTAGGATAAAATGTGCGCATCTCTTCTTCAACTTCCCGTGTAGCATCTGAGCCTTTGGGATGTTTCGATATCACTTTCACTAATGGGATAACTTTACGACGAAGCTGCTTCTCCTTGCGATCAACTATTTTGATTGGTTGCTCAATGTAGTTCAGCTGTTAATCAATCTCAATCTCCATTAATGGCACGTGCGACGTGTCATCATCCAGACATTTTCTCAGATGAGAAACATAGAAGGTTGAGTGAATTGCTTCTAGCTCTTCAAGCAATTCCAGCTTGTAAGCCACATCACATACATGATCCATAATCTTAAGCAGTCCAATGTACCTCGGACTCAACTTTCCTCTCTTCCTAAAACGAATAATTCCATTCCAAGGCAAGACCTTGAGCATCACATTGTCACCAACGTTAAACTCAATCGGTCATCGCCGCTTATCGGCATACGACTTCTGTCGATCTTGAGTAGCCTTCTTCCTTGCTTTAATTTGATCAAATTTTGAAGAGGTTTCTTGAACAACTTCCAGACTTCCCATCTCTTTTTGGCCAATCTCTCCCCAACATACCGGAGTTCTACAGCGTCTTCCATATTACATCTCGATTGGTGGCATACCAATACTTGAATGGTAATTGTTGTTGTAGGAGAATTCTTCTACATGCAGATGATCATCCCAACTTCCACCAAAGTCTAAAACACAAGCACGTAGTATATCCTCAAGGGTTTTGGTCGTCCTTTCAAACTGTCCATCTGTTTGAGGAAGATACGCCATACTAATGTTCAATCTCGTTCCCATAGCTTCATGGAACTTCTCCAAAACCTTGAAGTAAACCGGGTATCTCTATCGGACACGATCGATAACGGTACTCCATGCTTTGACACAACCTCTTTTATGAACAAGCTTGCTAACGTTTCTGACGAGATAGCCTCTCGTATAGGCAGAAAGTGAGCACTCTCGGTCAAACGGTCCACAATCACCCAGATGGTATCATGATGCTTAGCTGTACGGGCTAGCTTAGTTATGAAATCCATGGTGATGTGTTCCTATTTCCATTCTGGTATCTCCAAAGGTTGCATCTTTCCATAAGGCTTCTGATGCTCTGCCTTGACTTTTAAACAAGTTAAGCACTTACTCACATAATCAACCACGTCATTCTTCAATCTTGGCCACCAATAGTCTCTTCTCAAATCTTGGTTCATCTTCGTAGTTCCTGGGTGAATCGAATACCTTGACTTATGAGCTTCATCTAAGATTCGACCTCTGAGATCACCATGGCGTGGAATTCACATACGGTCAAATCTAGTCTTAACACCATGCGTGTTTTCCATCAACTCGTCTTGCTGACCAAAAATCCTTTCTTTCTTCACTAGTCCTTCATCTACAAGTACTTCTGACTGGACCTTGAAGACTTCTTCAAATAAACTTGAGTTCATAATCAACTTGTATGATTTCACTGTTTCAATGACTTCCTCATTCTTACGGCTTAGCGCATCAACGACCACGTTAGCTTTACCAGGGTAGTACTTAATATCACAGTCGTAATCCTTTATCAACTCCAAACCATCTTCTCTGTCTCCTATTCAATTTTTTCTGCTCAAAGAAGTACTTTAAACTCTTATGATCTGTGTAAATGGTACACTTAGTACCATAAAGATAATGTCTCCATATCTTGAGAGCATGCACTACTGCTGCTAGCTCTAAATCATGTGTCTGATAAGTACTCTCATGGACTTTCAACTGTCTAGACACGTAAGATATCACCTTTCCTCGTTGCATCAACACGCAACCTAACCCACGATGCGAAGCATCAGTACAAACAACCAAATCCTCCTCACCATCGGGTAAAGTAAGGATTGGAGCTTGCGTGAGTCTCTTCTTTAACTCTTGAAAAGCTTCTTGAAACTTACCCCAACTGAATACTATCAACTTTCGGGTCATGCCGGTCAACGGTGCGGCTATCTTGGAGAAACCTTCGATGAATCTACTATAGTTGCCAGCTAACCCTAAGAAGCTTCGTATATCAGTCGGATTCTGTGGAGTCTTCCAATTAGTTATCGCTTCAATCTTAGCTGGGTCCACTGTAATCCCTTCATGATTGATCACGTGACCTATAAATTGCACTTCTCGCAACCAAAACACGCACTTCGAAAACTTAGCATACAACTTTTCATTCTTCAAGGTCTCCAATACCACTTTCAGATGCTCGGAATGATCAGACTCACTCTTTGAATAAATCAATATGTCGTCGATAAAAACAATAACCGACTTATCCAACATTGGCCGACACACCCTATTCATCATATCCATAAATGTTGCGGGAGCATTCGTTAGACCGAATGACATTACGAGGAACTCGTATTGTCCATACCGTGTCCAAAACGCTGTTTTAGGGATGTCTGCCTCTTTCACTTTCAACTGATGATAGCCTGATCTGAGATCTATTCGTGAGAACCAGCTTGACCCTTGCAGTTGGTCAAACAGATCATTGATCCTTGCAAAGGATATCTATTCTTTACCGTAAGCTTATTCAACTCGCGATAGTCTATGCACATTCTCATGCTTCCATCCTTCTTTTATACGAACAATATTGGCGCGCCCCAAGGGGAAATGCTTGGTCTTATAAAACCTTTGTCGAGGAGTTCTTGCAGTTGGGATATCAATTCTTTCATCTCAGACGACGCTAGTCGGTAAGGTTCTTTCGCCACAGGCTGGGCTCCTGGTATTAAATCTATCTGGAACTCTATCTCTCGCTCCGGTGGCAACCCTGGAAGATCCTCTAGGAATACTTCTGGGTAATAGCGCAATATAGGAACATCCTTCATTTCTTTTATCTCGGCTGTAGTGTTGACAACATACACCAGGTAGGCACCACACCCTCGTCTTAATAACCCTTCGGCTTTTATCATTGAAATGACATTAAACCCTAAACTTTCTTTATCACCATAAACCGTCACATCACTACCGTCCAATAACTTTAGCTTTATTATCCTACTCTTACATACTATCTGAGCTTCATACTCGCACAACCAATCCATCCCCAAAACTACATCGAACCCTCCTAAGGTCATACTGTTATTTCACGGTATTGCGTCTTGAGTCTTTGTAATTATCGTTATCGTATTTGTTTTATGTTTAATGTAATAAACAATTTAAGTTATTCTCTATTTCTCTAAATGTAATGTCTAGTTCGCTATAGTTGTGTAGCGAACTAAGACTTAAGATTATTCCCTCCTGATTCGTTCGGGGATGTTAACGAATCAGGAGGTGATTCGTTAGTTTATTTTGTTATTTATGTATGTAACGAAGTAGTGTCTGGTTCGCTAGGGAATGTTAGCGAACCAGACCTATCTTATATATATAGTGAACCCCTGTTCACGTTTTAAGTTAAGATTTGAGAGAATTAACGAAGTGCTGTCCAATTACTCTCTCTCTCAATCTTCATCTTAATCTTATGCTACTAATATATACTGATAATACATATATACACATATAACACTTAATCATACGTAATTATGAGCTAGATCTATATTAAGGTGTTAATCTATTATATTCAGATCTGAGATCTGTTGTTGTTATTGTTACTGGATTGATACACCGGGTTCCAACAAGTGGTATCAGAGCTTTCGAGGCTCAAATTACACTTGATTTGGTGTTTATTTAGAATATTGGTATCAAAGCAGGAGCTGCTCTCGATACTTCAATTAAGGAATGAATCTGAGTTTTTCGTGTTCTTTGGATATTGGTCAGATCTGGAGTAATTTAGTGTGTTATTGGTGGATTTGTTGGTGAATTCGTGTTTATTGATGAAAGTGGGAACTTCCTGTGTAATTTGGTATTAAGTTATGGTGTATTGAGTGATTCACCATGGAAGAGCATGTTAACTTTTGATTCGGTTTATGATGATTTAGTGAGTGTTAAGTTAATCGGATGATGGATTTGTATTTATAATTGAAATCCGCATGTTTCTGTGAATTTTGGTGGTTAATTATGGTGAATTGAAGATTTCACCATTGAAGAGCATGTTATGGGTTGATTATTTGGTAATGAATAAGTAATCGTTAAGTTAATTGGGTGTTAGATTCGTGTTTAGTGTGAAAATCTGAGTGTTCGGGTAGATTTTCATGGTTAATTATGTGTTTATGAAGAATCTGCCATGGATGAAGCTTGAAAATGCAGATTCCGGCCAGATCTGAGTTTTTCGGCCAGATCTGAGTTTTTCCGGCCAAGTAACAGTATTTTCCGGCGAATTACGTTTTTCCGGCAAACACCTCAGATCCAACCAACTGATTCGTTATTACTGTAGCTGATTCGTTACAGGAGTCTAACGAATTACTGTAGAAATTTGTTATGGAAATTTTAACGAATTAAGTTACTTCGTTAACGTAATTCGTTAAGGAAAATGTAACGAATTAAGGCAATTCGTGAAGCTGATTCGTTAAATTAAAGACAACGAATTAAAGCAATTCGTTAAGTTATTTTGTTAAGGTGATTCGTTAAGGTATTGGTAACTAATTAAGGTAATGTGTATGACGAATTGGAATTCTTAACGAATGGGAGGCCATTCGTGTAACTGTTATAACGAATGAGGATTGTTATAACGAATTAAGAATGGTAATTTATAACGAATTGGGTTGATTCGTTAAGTGTGTAACGAATGAGTAATTGGTTGACGAATGGAGAGCAAGAACTAATGTAACGAATGAGATGGACATTTATAACGAATTAGAGATGTGATTCGTTAAAAAAAAAAATTGGCGCGAATTTTGTTCTGAATGCTCCTTGTAAGTGAGATTTCACTTTTGAAAATTTTGGCGATAATATTTATTTTTCAAAAATTTTCGGTGAATTTTTGGCGGGAAAATCGGGAAAAATTTTCTTAATCAAAATGTTTCTGGGATGTTCCTAAGGTATTGGAGACTCTTCGTGTAAATTTTGCTAATATATTTTTCCGGCCGACTGTTTACGTGTTTCGGCTGGCCGAGGGGGAGATCTGGTGTAATTTAAGGAGGAGTGTGTTTATTTGTGAACTGTGAAGATTGTTCAAAGAACTTGCCGATTTTGTAAAAAAAGGGGGAGATAAAACGTTCATTTGAGATTATTTGGCTTCCTACGTTTGCAAGGTTTCTTGAAAAATTACTGCAATTCGAGTGGTAATTCATGAGTACAAAGCTACGTTTAACTGAATTCAAGACTACAGTTGTTCTTCGATTGGTGATTAATTTGTTCAAAGATTGAAACCTGACTATGTGGGATACGAGTGTCTGTTCGTTTACTTCTTTTTGAGGGACTTTGATCCTGACTATGTTGGCTACGAGTAAATGGCGGATTACTTCTGTTGAGGGGGACGATTCTCGAACGTGTTGATCTTATTGAAGAATATACGAGTCTTGTCATTAGATTGAAGAATTTTGACATTTGGGGTTTATTAATGGAGGTTGAAACTCTGAATCTTATGATGCCCAAACATTAGTGCATCTTTGCGAATGAGATGTGGAAGAGCTTCAAAGAGTTATTTGGGATAAATGTTATCAAGAGAGGGAAAACCGAAGTGAAAGATGTTGAGTGATCGAGTTGTTCATGAAGAAGTGTGACGAGGTTAAACGCAAAGATATGTTTTTCTTTACCGGTGCTGACGGATAGCTGATGACTTGTTGCTGATTGTTGAAAGATTGAACCATATCATACGCCAATGGATGATCGGGATGATCTCCAAGAATTGCTCATATTGAGGGGGTGATCTGATATAAGAAGCTACAAGTCGTTGGTTTGCTGAAAATATTTAAAGATTGTCTGTCTGCACAAGCCCGAAAATCATCAGTCAAGGCGGGTGTATGTTAGTGCATGGTTTTGTGACTGGTGATTTGCAGTTAAAGTATTCAAGATTAAATTATTCGATAGCTACGGAAAAGGGGGTGTCTGTTAGTGCACGAAATTGTTGTCCATAGCATTCGAATAATGTATACATAGTCTAGATTGTTTATTTATTGTAAAATGGTCATTCGCTATGGATTGTATAGAGAATGGGTCCATTCGTTAGTGATCTAGGCTAGTTAGTTAAGTTTATAAGCCCATTTGTTATGTAATATAACGAATGGAGGCTGGTTCGTTAAGTTATCATCATTCGTTATGGAATCATAACAAATGGAGTCTCATTCGTTTAGGAAGATATAACGAATTTGACATAAATTAACGAATTGGTGCTTTGGCCTATAAATAGGCATATCCATGCTCATTTGTAGGTGTACATATTTAGAGAGAGATCTAGATCTAAATTATGCTCTCCATAAGTTATTTCCATCCACCATAATGTATTCATCACATATTTATCAATAATGTAATAATTTAACGTTTAGATCTTGTATATAATCGATGTATCGTATTAGCGGCTAGATTCTTGGAATGTTCCAACAATTAACTTGTAAGGCCCCGTACTCGGTAGCCCTACTTTGGACGTTGGATTTACTCATAAACACAGTTCTTACAAATCAGAGTTTATTAAAACTTTCGCGGAAACGTTAAGTTAAATCATTCATTACAAAACATCAAATCTTTTCTTTAAAACCATGATAATAAACATCATATTTAAAACACCATTTCTTTCATCTTCAGATGCCAGCCGCTCAATCAGTGCCATGTGCCAACTTCATGCTAGCTCTTTAATCATATTGACCTGCGTGCATACTAAAAGTCAGCTACGCTGAGTGAGTTCTAGTTAATCAGGCGACATACAATACATACACATATCTTACATACATACATATCTTAACCCTATATAAATATCCATAAGAGGAACGTCACATAATATCTATTAAAAGAACCATGGCTATTGCCCATGCTATATATATATTCCATAGAGGGACGCTTTGTATAAATTCTCCATAGAATGACGCTCTATATACTTCCATAGAAGGGACATCCTATATATTTCCATAGAAGGAACACTATGCTTTCCATTAAAGGAACTCTATGCTTTCCATTAAAGGAACACTGTACTTTCCATTAAAGGAACACTACGCTTTCCATTATGTTGGGTCAAAAGTTTGACCCAAATGAGAAGATTTGACCTAATTGAAGAATATTGAAGATTGGAATCTTCTCAACCTCCTCAGAAACTGCTAAGTATTGAATCTGGGTACACCTTGGACCTTCGAGTAAGCTTTTACTTAGCCGAGTACGAGATTTTGCCTTCCGGGCACGGTTTACTTCAAAGAATCTTCTTAAGTGGATATCCGAGCAAGGTATGCTTTTTGGTGATTTCCGAGTAAGGTTCATCTATTTGGCATATCCGAGTAAGGTTCACTTTGTCAAGCAGGGTTGTTCTTCAAGACCAAGTATTTTACTCTTCCGAGTAAGGTATGGTCAACCAAGTCCAAGAAGCCAAGTAATTGGAAGACCGGGCAAGGTATTATTTAATAATTATGGTCCGAGTATACTTGACGAGTTGATGAAATATCTCTAAGTTATATCGAGTAAGGTTCTGCTCGAGTAAGGTATGTACTCCCGAGTACGCCTTATCAAATAAGTTATTCAACAAACAAAGAGCCGAACAGGATCATAGAAGAACAAGGTTGCTCGTGAGGATTTGTCGAGCAAAGTATGATAAGTCCAAGAAGATTGAAGTCTACTCGGTGAATATTTTACTTGGTAAAATATTCTCTAAGTAAAGTCTACCCGGAAACAGATTCCGAGTACACTTCTATGTTTACCAAGTCTGAAGGAAGGCCGAGTACACTGCGTACTCGGAGACTGAAGTTTAATGAAAAGCTTACCCGGAAGACTTGTTTTACACTTAGTATATTTTTGAATATGTAAATTGAGTATGTACTATCGGATAGGGTTACTAGAAGGAATGACAACCTGTCTTAGGTTGGCAGGGCTATAAATAGAATAATTAGGGCACGCCGCCAGAGACACGAGATAGACAGAATATACGAGTGGATAAGACCGACACATTAATGAAGAGAATATTGTGTGTGTGACGGCTGTCCTAGGATTCCTCCTAAACCCTAAATCGATTATCCTTTTGTATGATTAACGTTATATAAATGGAAATCTTTTGAGTGAATCCTTCGTGTGTCCTCGTATTTTGAATATTCATTGCAACCATATGTTTGTTATTGATTCCGCCTTTAACAAACGGTCATCTTTCTAAACTTAGTAACCCGTCATTAACTCTCTTGTCAACACGATTAATTTTGTGTGAGTTGTGACATGATTGATTAAGATCCGATTCTAAGCGCGGCCTGACAAGTGGTATCAGAGCATGGTATGATGAGTTATCAACTCATTTACTTGAAAATGGCTTCACAAGGGGAGCCATAGACAAGACACTCTTCTACAAAAGACAAGGGTCAGATTTGCTGCTTGTACAAGTCTATGTTGATGATATCATCTTTTGATCTATAAATGAAAATATGTGTTTGGAGTTTGAAGAGGTGATGAAGTCCAAATACAGCATGAGTTCCATGGGTGAAATGAATTTCTTTCTGGGACTACAAGTTCAACAAAAGGATGAAGGAATCTTCATTCACCAAGCTAAGTATGTGCAGGACATTCTAAATAAGTTCAACTGTCATGATTACAAGGCTGCTTCAACTCCAATGGACACCAAAGAAAAGATGATAGCTGATGAAAAGGGGGAGCCAGTTGATGAACATGAATACAGAGCCAAGATTGGATCACTGATGTATCTGACTGCAACAAGACCAGATATCATGTTTGCTGTGTGTGTATGTGCTAGGTTCCAATCAAATCCAAAAGTCTCCCACATGAATGCTGTGAAAAGAATATTCAGATATTTGAAGGGAAGATCAGACTTAGGGATTTGGTATCCAAAGAACCAATCCTTTGATCTGATTGCATACACAGATAGTGATTATGATGGATGCAATATGAGTAGAAAGTCAACATCAGGGGGATGCCAGTTTTTAGGTGAAAGGCTAGTGTCATGGCAATGCAAGAAACAGACAATAGTGTCAATCTCCACTGAAGAAGCTAAATATGTTGCTGCATCCGCCTGCTGTGCACAAGTTCACTGGATTCAGAATCAGATGCTAAACTATGGTTTGAACTTTCTAAACACCCATATTTTGATTGATAATACAGCTTCATATTTTACTGTTAAGAATCCTGTGCAACATTCTAAGACTAAGCATATTGAAATCAGACATCACTTCATCAGAGATTGTAGTGAAAAGGGTTTGATTGAAATGCAAAGAGTTGATACAAGTGATAATCTGGCTGACCTATTCACCAAACCACTTGATAGAACCAGGTTCAACTTTCTATTGAAAGCCCTGGGGATGATCAACTCTGATGAAATCTGATTAAGGATGTGTGCTTAGTTGTGTACCTCTATGAGCTACTTGAATATTTTAAAAGAGGTCACACATGCTGAATATGTTGCTGAATATGTTGCTGAATATGTTGTTTAATATGTTTTGATTATGTCACTGCTTTGATGTTAACTGATAGGTACTTGAGTGACTACTTGTTTGATTTGGTTGATTTTGATGATAATACTTGACTATCTTGTTAACTGATCTGATGTTATGATAAGTAATTAGATCTGTTTAGGTGAGATTAATTGCTTATATAATGTCATGAGTAATCACATGTTTATGATTACTTGAATATGATCCTAATCTGATCTTCTGAAGTTGTTAAAGTAGAATAGACATTGAATGACATTACAGTCTGTTTTTTTTTAATGATGATAGAATGATTAATATTTGAGTATGAGATGCAACTGTTTGTGTCACCTGATTCGTTACTTGATTCGTTATGCTAAATCGTTATCTGAAAATCATCTGATTCGTTACCTTAGTATAGCGAATGAGCATATAACGAATTACCAGATTCGTTATCTTATCTAACAAATGGATAGATAACGAACTAAGAGCTCATTAGTTATCAAGTCTCACTTCACTTATATGATTTCAGGGACAGAGACAGATCAGCAGGAAGACAAATGAATGACTTATCTAAGTATCTGCAAGAACAGGCGGCTGATGGCTTCAAATTTTTAAAATAAAAGAGAAGTTGGAGACTGATCCAACTTCACAAGTCAAGGAGGTCAGAAAAACTGAAGAAAATGGACAGGGCTGAGCTGAACTTCCGGATGAGAGTCCGAGATCAAAATCCTCTGTCCAACATGGAGACTTGTATAAGCTTGGGAAGAAGGATGAGAAGGCCGAATTACACAGTGCAGAAAAATGGTGTCATTACAGAAGTTGAATACAGAGAAGACATTGGCCACTATGTGCTGAGGAATTCAGATGGGAAGGCCTTGGCAACAATTAAGAAGGATGCAGATCTGACATGACTACATAATGATGATCTTGCTGATATAAGAGACTTGGTGATACAAGAAGGACACATTCACTACCAAGTGCTCAATATATTCAGAGAAAGGGCAGCATCTGTGATCCAGCTGAGAAGACAAGCACCCTACAATGAGAGGAAAAGACAAATGAGATAGAATAGGCTTTGCTTTGTAATGTCTTCGGATAAACCTTTGGTTATGTAATTTTTTACTTATGTAATTCAATTACGAAATTTGATGTGCATTTTGCTAAGTGTAAGTAACCATAGAGTGTTTTGGGTCAGTTGAGGTGTTCCAATCTAGGGGGAGATTGTTGGGTCAAAAGTTTGACCCAAATGAGAAGATTTGACCTAATTGAAGAATATTGAAGATTGGAATCTTCTCAAACTCCTCAGAAACTGCTAAGCATTGAATCCGGGTACACCTTGGACCTTCGAATAAGCTTTTACTTAGCCGAGTACGAGATTTTGCCTTCCGGGCACGGTTTACTTCAAAGAATCTTCTTAAGTGGATATCCGAGCAAGGTATGCTTTTTGGTGATTTCCGAGTAAGGTTCATCTATTTGGCATATCCGAGTAAGGTTCACTTTGTCAAGGAGGGTTGTTCTTCAAGACCAAGTATTTTACTCTTCCGAGTAAGGTATGGTCAACCAAGTCCAAGAAGCCAAGTAATTGGAAGACCGGGCAAGGTATTATTTATTAATTATGGTCCGAGTATACTTGACGAGTTGATGAAATATCTCTAAGTTATATCGAGTAAGGTTCTGCTCGAGTAAGGTATGTACTCCCGAGTACGCCTTATCAAATAAGTTATTCAACTAACAAAGAGCCGAACAGGATCATTGAAGAACAAGGTTGCTCGTGAGGATTTGTCGAGCAAAGTTTGATAAGTCCAAGAAGATTGAAGTCTACTCGGTGAATATTTTACTTGGTAAAATATTCTCTAAGTAAAGTCTACCCGGAAACAGATTCCGAGTACACTTCTATGTGACTTTCCTTGTTTACTACTTGTTTTTCTTATTTGTTTTGTTTGTCAGTTTAAAATAGTTTAGCTAATTATAGTTTCTTTTATTTATTTTAATAGTTGTATGCGACGTACTCAATCTCTAGGACCACCAGAAATTGATGGATTTCCCGAACCAGAGAGAGAGCTTTTTGAGAGGCGTCGAACAAAACCGGCTTCCAGTTCATCTACATCCGTTGGTAATACGTTCTCTTCTACTTTTTCTGAATCCATCATTAGGGATAGGATTATGGGCGACGCGAATCCACCACTGAGGAGGAGAGTTGCAGACCGGGCCCGTCCGGTCGATGCTGGCGCGAGATCCAGCATTGCTCCACCAGCTATAGGAGTTCAAACGACTTGGCAGATTCCATCTAATGTTCTGAACACGATTGCTCATTCTGCTCAATTTCACGGGTTACTCCATGAGAACCCACATGCTCATATCACTCGCATCACACGAATTTGCGACACGTTTCATCTTGCCGGCGTATCCGAAGACGCCATCAAACTCCGAATCTTTCCGTTCTCACTCGTTGATCGTGCGAGTCTGTGGCTTGAGTCCCTCCCACAGGGATCCATTGCTACTTGGGCTGCCATGCAGACCCAATTTCTTGAAAAATACGATCCTCCGGCTAAGGCCGCTCGTTTTCGTAACCAAATTCATTCTTTCCAGATGGAGGACACCGAGGGCTTCTACGAGGTGTGGGAAAGGTTCAAAAATCTACTTGCGTTATGTCCAAACCACGGCTTACAAGATTGGGCGGTTGTTGAGAAGTTCTACAACGGAGTGACGTACGCAACTCAGAGTATGCTCGACACAGCTGCAGGAAGTAACATACTGACAACGAAGGATACGGATGAGTGCATTGCCTTGTTTAACGGTTTAGCCATGAGTGGATACCAGCGACCACCAGTTAAGAGTACCGAAACCGTCGATTCCCTATCACGTGGCATGCATTCGGTCGACACGAGCACCGCACTTGCGGCACAAGTTGAAGCGTTAGCAAAGATCATAAAGGACTTGCAGGTGAAAAGTAAGTTATGCGAGATCTGTAGAGGGGGACATGATACTGTTCAGTGCCCCGTAGGTTTCCAGGAGGAGGCAGTCGACTTCGTTAATAATCCAAACCGAAATCAACATTCTTTCAATTCTTATAATTCGGGGTGGAGAGGTAACCAAAATTCCAACTGGAGGAACGGAAATCATTCCGGCTTCCAGCAACGTCAGAGCCTATTCCAGGATTCCGGTGAGGGAACGAGTAGTGGGGAGAAGAAGCCCACGTTAGAGGAGATGATGGCACAGCAGACACAGATGCTGTCACAACTCATGACTCGAGAGGACTCCCGTCACAAAGAAACTCAAGCGAAATTCCGGGAGCACGAGTCATTCATGAGAAATCAAGGAGCATCAATTCAAAATCTTGAGCGTCAGATAGGAGAGATAGCAAGTCGTCTAAATGAGAGGTCGCCAGGTACACTTCCAAGTAACACTGAACAAAATCCAAAGGCGTTCGCGAAGGCTGTGATGACAAGGAGCGGTACAGGGGCACGTAGCGAGCCCGTGATTCAAGAGGCGACGAGAGGAGTCGTTAACGAGCCTGCGGTAGATGTAGAGGAGCAGGTAGACGAGGAGATTCAGTTGAAGTCTCCACCAGCCAAGGTGCATCAGAGGCACAGCCCCGGAATTTCAGCACCGGCCGAGAACCAACCATTACCCAGCACACCACCAAGAGTCTACAAACCTAGACTCCCATATCCCGGGAGAGTCCGTAGGGATAGAGATCAGGAGCAGAACTCCAAATTTTTTAATCTTCTAAAGCAACTTCATCTTAATATTCCTTTCCTTGAGGCACTTACGCAAATGCCCAAATACACAAAGTTTCTTAACGATATTATTTCGAACAAAGAGAAGTTAGCCGAAGTCTCTTCCATTCCTCTGAGTGCTGGTTGTTCTGCAGTCTTGCAGAGAAAGTTACCAGAAAAGATGTCCGATCCTGGGAGTTTCACAATTCCCTGCATCTTGAGTGATAATACGGTCGTCCATGCGCTGGCAGATCTTGGTGCCAGTATTAATCTCATGCCGTATTCCGTATATCGCAAGTTGGGACTAGGCGAACCGAGGCCTACCCGTATGAGTATCCAGCTTGCTGATCGTTCTGTGAAATACCCCCGAGGGGTGGTCGAGAACATGCTTGTTCGTGTCGACAAGTTCATCTTCCAGGTGGACTTTGTCAACCTGGACATGAACGATGACGATAGTGTCCCACTCATCTTGGGCCGACCATTCCTTGCCACTGCACAGGCATTGATCGATGTCTGCGAGGGTAAATTAATCTTAAGAGTTGGGGATGAGAACGTCACCTTTGACGTTCGACAGTCACTGAAACACCCCAAGTCTGCTGATGACTCCATATACTTCATTGATACCATCATGGAGCATGTCGGGGAGTTTCTCAGCGAAATTTGTGGAGGATCTACCTCCGACACCCAGATTCTCGATAGGGAGATTCCGGAGATTGAAATGGTTGCCGTAACCAATCAGTCCTTAAATGACGACACCGAGTCGCATACCCATGAATCTGGCGTGTATGCTGAGATCGTACGAGACGATCCGATGGGCCGACCTTCGATCGAGAGTCCTCCTCTTTCCTTAGAGCTTAAGGATTTACCTTCCCATCTTGAGTATGCATTTTTAGATGAAGAGAGGAAGCTTCCGGTTATCATTGCATCTCCGTTGACCGAGGTCGAAAAGGAGAACTTGTTGAGGGTGCTACGAGAGCACAAGGAGGCTATTTCTTGGAAGATTATCGACATCAAGGGTATCAACCCGTCGTTTTGCACTCATAAAATCCTCATGGAGGAAAATTTCAAAACTGTCGTCCAGCCGCAACGGCGGCTTAATCCGAAAAGGCAAGAGGTCGTAAAGAAGGAGATCATTAAACTCCTTGATGCGGGTATCATTTTCCCCATTTCTGATAGTGCTTGGGTGAGTCCAGTCCAAGTGGTTCCTAAAAAGGGTGGCATGACTGTCGTCACCAACGAGAGGAACGAGCTTATTCCCACGAGGACTGTAACGGGATGGCGAGTCTGCATCGACTATCGCCGATTGAATGATGCCACCAGGAAAGACCACTTTCCTCTCCCATTCATTGATCAGATGCTAGAGCTTTTTGCAGGTCAGCAGTACTACTGCTTCCTAGATGGTTTCTCCGGGTACTTCCAGGTTCTGATAGCTCTCGACCTTTGCCCGGTCAACCTCTATCCCCGCACTTGAGGTGGCGCACAGGAAAGCTATACCACCACCGAAAAAGAGCTTTTAGCTGTGGTGTTTGCTTTCAACAAAATTAGGTCCTATCTGGTTTTGTCCAAAACGATTGTTTATACAGATCATGCCGCTATTAGATATCTTTTCAGCAAGCAGGATGCTAAGCCTCGTCTTATCCGATGGATCCTGTTGCTTCAAGAGTTCGAAATAGAGATCCGTGATAAAAAGGGGGCCGAGAATGTGGCGGCTGATCATCTTTCACGTCTAGAGGGAGTTGATTTAGGAGATTCGGGAGTTAGGATCGACTATCGTTTTCCGATGGAGAGTCTAATGTTTATTACTGCACAAGAGGAAGGTTTTCCATGGTTTGCTGATTTCGCGAACTATCTTGCTGACGGATACCTCCCAAAGATGCCTTACCAGCAAAAGAAGAAATTCTTTCTGACATCAAATTTTACCTTTGGGACGATCCATATCTTTTCCGCATTGGTGATGATCAGCTTATTAGAAGGTGTGTAGATGTCAAGGAAGGATGGCAAATTTTGAGCCATTGTCATGTGGGACCGACAGGAGGTCACCACGGTGTGAGTTCTACGGCAAAGAAAGTCTTTGATTCTGGTTTTTACTGGCCGTCTATCTTTAAGGATGCTCATCTGTTCGTTAAGAGTTGTGATCGTTGCCAGCGTGTAGGCAACATTTCTTCGCGAAACGAAATGCCCCAAAATGCCATTCAAGTTTGTGAGGTTTTTGATATTTGGGGTATTGATTTCATGGGACCGTTTCCATCTTCGCGTGGAAAAAAATACATACTCGTGGCCGTCGATTACGTGTCTAAGTGGGTTGAGGCCAAAGCTCTACCCACCAATGATGCCCGAGTGGTAGTCTGTTTTCTAAAAAGTCTATTTGCTCGTTTTGGAGTCCCAAAAGCCTTGATCAGTGATCGAGGTACTCACTTTTGCCACTCGCAGATGGATAAGCCGTTGAAGCGTTATGGGGTCACCCATCGGCTAGCGACCGCCTACCACCCACAGACTAGTGGGCAAGTAGAAGTGAGTAATCGGGGAATCAAACTTATTCTCGAGAAAACGGTTGGTTCAAATCGTCCGGATTAGTCCGACAAATTAGATGACGCTCTGTGGGCCTTCCGTACAGCCTACAAGACTTCGACTGGTTCCACACCATTTCGGATGATTTATGGGAAGGCCTGTCATCTTCCTGTTGAATTGGAACACCGCGCATCATGGGCCCTTCAAAGGGTTAATCTTGATTTACCCTCCACAGAGGGTAATCGTTTCCATCAATTACAGGAATTAGAGGAGCTCTGGGATCACGCATACGCACAATCATTTCGGTATAAGGAGCATACGAAGGAACTGCATGACAAGAAATTGAAGGGTAATAAGCAGTTTAAGTGTGGGGATAAGGTTTTACTGTATAAGTCACGGTTGAGGTTATTCCCGGGAAAGTTGAAATCCCGATGGTCGGGACCGTTCACGGTCCCTGAGGTTTTCCCGTATGGCACGATTGAGATACAAGATCGAAGCGGGAAGTTTATGGTGAACGACCATAGATTGAAGCACTACATAGGAGAGCCGATAACTGATCAGACAGTCGAGGTGTTCTACCTTGACTCATTCACCGAGGAATAGTCGTGATGGATGCATCACTCGGGAGACATCCCGAGTTGTAGAGTTTGTATTATGATTCTCTTTATTATCTGTTTTTATTTGTTTTATTTTTATTTATATTTATAAAAACATAAAAATACAAAAAAAAAAATATTTAACAAAAATCAAAAAAATTAAAAAAATTCAAAAACACAAAAATATGTTTATTTTTTACGTTTTTGTTTTCTGTTTTGTACGCCGCTACATGCGAGCGAGTTTGAGTTTTACAGGTATTATTATGCGCATGGTAGCTCTGATGGCGTTTTGGAACTGGTTCACCCGAGGTTGCGGCCGCGAATGAAATGCTATACGGTCGTTCGTTCGAGTCATACATAGCTGATGAAGAATCTGCATCTAAACCAGGGGAGTAACCCGTTCTCTATTTTAATTTCTGCTCTTTCAAGTTTTAATTTTATGCTTTACGTTTTATTTTTATTTTATTTCTTTTCCTTGTTCTCATCGAGGACGATTTCGTTCTAAGTGTGGGGATGAGAATTTATTTTAAAAAAACTTATTAAAAGTTTTCACTTATTTTTCGTTTTCGTACGTTGTTTATGTTAAAAAAAAGAAAAAAAATGTCCCTTGTTTTTAGTTTTTTTTTTGCATTAAAGTGGGAGATGATGATATTTATTGGAAATCGGATTTTTAAACTACTAATAATATGAGATAAATAAAAGAAAACACACTTAACTTGAGATGTGTCGGTAGGCTCAGCCTTGAAAATGAAAGGGCAAATTTGATAAAACGGTTAAACGGAAATCTTTTGTGGGTAAAGCGTTTTGTCCGTGGAAAATAAGCAATGAAAGGTCGGGCCATACTCAAGCCTCAAATTTTGGTATGAAAAAAGTGGAAGTATCATGAGTTTTACAAATTTGAATACGTTATCATATGATGCTTGGGTAGGTTTAACGTTAGAGTATGCCGTGTAGCCTGTGATATAAATCTTAAACTGCTAGTTTAGTGTTTTACACCTCATTGGCGTATGGTTTTATAACCTTAAATCCTGTATTGATGGGATGCTTTGGGTCCGGAGACCATGGGTCTGTATGCAATCTATTTATCTGGGTATTCACAATTCCTAAGTGGGGTTGTGGATATTTAAAATAAAGCCAAAGAGCAAACCCTTATAAGTCTATAAACATGATCACAAAAAGTACAAATACACTAAAGACTTGATCATCCACGCTGTTAGCCATGTGGGTCCCCTTGCTCGCGTCTCATTACCATTAAGAAACGGACCACAAGGGACACACTACATGTTAGCCCTACAGATGAAATTTTGCATACTCACCTATGGTGACGGATTTGGGGTATTGCTTGATAACAGGGGTATGTCATGTTGTGGGGAACACTAGCTATTAATAAATTGAACCTTAATCGTATCTAATGGCTGCTTGGTATAATTTGAAGCTTAGGTGGATAAACAATACCCTTGATCGTCTTAACTATTCATAAATATTGAGCAACAAAGTTTTAATTATGCTAATTTTGAGGTTTAAGTCAAGTTGGGGTGGTCTGGTCCGGTAAAAGCTGAAAATAAGCGGGTCTTAATTGTGTAAACCACTAAGTAATATTATTGTCGGATCTTAATTGTCCCGGTAACGATTAAGGCATGGGTTTAGGTGGACAACAATATCGATGATCGCGGTTTTTGAGTTTTTTCTGAGCTTTAAAATCTAACCTATATGTTTGATTTGACTTTGATTTTCCGATTCTGATCCAACTGCAGTCAAATCTTTTTCAGGGACGAAAAAGTCTTAAGTGTGGGGATGTTTGATGTGTTGTAAAACACACTTAGTTTTCTTTATCATTGTATCATGTTTTAATTGCTTTTTAGTTTAATTATTAAGTTTTATGGTTTGTTTATGCTTAATGTTACAAAGATAATTGTTTACTTGTAGGTTATGAGGTTTGGTGGAAAAAAGAGTTAAATTTGAAGAGTTTAGAGGCTTAATTGCTCAACTCTCAATACTACAAGTCAAGGCCCGATCCAAGCCCACAAATTAGAGCCTTTCAAGCCTTATTATGTTAATTAAAAGAAAAAATAAAAAACCCTAACACCTATCCATATAGTGCCGATCGGACAGAAGCTTGAAGAAGAAATCAGTTTGTAGTTTTGTGTGGAAGGCATAAACATTGTTTGTTGTCTCCTTAAAAGAAACAACATTCAATTGTCATTCTAGGCTATTAATTCACGTGGACCAGCTCAAGTGGGAATATAACAATAAATAAAAATAAAAAAAACTCTTGAACAAAACTCTTGGCAGATTTCCGATCGGACAGCAAGAGGACCAAGGGAAAATTGATTTTTGTATTGTTTTGAGCCAAGATAAGAAGAATATCATTAAGGACGTTTTTGGACAGCAGCTCGGGGTATTTTTCATCATAAAAACTCAGTTCTAATTGATAGTAAATATCCATAAATTTTGTGTTCTCGTTAGTGTTTATAACTCTTTTGTTTTTGAATCTTAAAGTTGATTTCTTTTGCAATTGAGTTAGAGATTGATGTGTTATTGATTATCATTGATTGTTGAATGATTTTAATTATGTTTTTGATGATCAATATGATGTTTATTAAGAATGTATGCTGCTGTCCAAACTTAATGAGTAGCTAATCTTGTTTGTTCTACCTAGGTTTGATGAATATTGTTAGGTTCTGACTAGTAATATGGATTGTTAATGATCATGGCTTAAATTGTTAATGTAAAGTTTGATTTAATAGTAAATTAGATTGTGTTTAGTGGTTGTGTTTTGTTTGATTATACCTAATAACCTCGTGCTTTAATTAATTGAATCGGTTTTGATTAGTTGTTGCATGTTTAAGGCTCTTTACTTTGTGTTTAGGGTTTATTTGCGGGAAGTACAACCGTAGGGATAAGTGGGTAAATTAATTAGATAAAATCAGTTGTGAAACACCTTCTTAGAGACAGAGAGGTGATAAGAAGTAAACTCGTCTCATTACTTTTACTTGTTAGAATTAAGATCGCGCGAGAGCGGGTTTTGTTCTTGTCGGGTTTGGGTGTTTGAGCGATTAGTTGGTCTAGTTTAAGTTAAGTTGAATTGTTCCTCTATCCTTGGTTGCGTAGTATTCGTTTCCATTAGGCTAGTGTGTCGGTGAGACCGAGAGGTGAGTCGGCATTAGAACACGTTAATAATTTGTTTTCCCGGTTTGTTCTTAAAATCAACTAAAATAAGTTAGAGTTTGTTAGTGAGACCGAGAGGTGATCTGACCTTCTTGAGCGAACCCTAGTTGTGTCATCCTTTAGGACAGGTGTCGTGAGAGTTTTAAATCCATTGTCTTGTCATCTCCTTCAATATGATTCTTACCTAGGTAGACGTTTTTATCACTGCAGTCAAAGTTTCCGAAGTTTTGTCAAAAGTTTTCATTTAGTTAAGTTAAGTAGTTAAATTAATTCTAAAAAAATCAATTAAATATTTTGGTGAGTCTTGGTTAGAGTTTAGTGATTATAAACGTTTTCACGTGTCTTCGAGTTCGATATCCGGACTTTCCTCATCTGTGCTATACGCGACCGGTACACTTGCCGTTTGTGTGAACTAGGATAGATTGTTTGGTTTTTAAAGCTTAGTTGCGACTTGTGTTTTATTTATTTATATATATATATATTTTCGCACATCATGAAGAATGCTCTTCCAAACTCTTATTCAACTTTTCTCATGGTTCTTGAAGAAAATAGTTTCTTTAAAATGGATGATCTTACTACAATGGAGTTTGTGCAAAAAGATTAAAGTTAGAGAGTATGGTTTAAAATGTCAAAAGTCATCAAAAGAAGTTCAAGATCCGACATTTTATGGAGGTTGTTAGCCTTTGAGTAGTACTGCTGCTCCAACTAATGCATTTCTTACTCAAACTGCACAAGAGTGATCATCTTCATACAATGATCCAAATGTATGCTTCATGGCTTCTAGGATCAATGACATACATAGTGGACCGATTTTAAATGTTTTTACTGCTCCGCCTACTGTAAACATGAAGGAAGCTGAACACAATTTCGTTTTTATTTGTGCATTTAAGACGTTTTCTGAAAATTTGGTGGGTAGCAAGATTGCTACAAGTGAGCTGACTGATGAAGATTATGATCAGATTGATCCTGATGATCTGGAGGTAATGGATCTCAAACGGAACATGGCTATAATAGCACGAAAGGTGAAAAAGTTCATGCAACGAACTGGTAAAGACTTACCATCATTGAACAAACGGGTTGGTTTTGACAAATTGGAAGTCAAATGTTACAACTGCCAAGAGTTTGGTCATTTTGCTAAGGAATGTGATAAGCCATAGAAGGAATATGATGGTCCTCGTTCTCAAGACAGAAGTTCAGGAAAGTCTTTTACTGAGATGAAAGATAAACCTTCTGGGGGAGATTCTTCAGTGGCTATGGGGTCAGAAGCTTTACTCACAGCTGATGGTATAGATTGGAAACAACGAATGCTGGGAAATGGAGGTCAAGCTAATCTAGCAATGTTTGAGCAAATTGAAGATTTCCAAGATGCAAGAGGAATAGGATTGATTTCTGATAGTGAAGTTGACACCAAATCAGATTATGATGTTTCTAGCCAAATGATTCCGACTACTTTGCTTGCATGGCTATGTTTGACGAGGTCAGTTCTTCTTCTTATTCTAAATTATCAGACAATGTGTTTTGTTCTAATTGTGTAACATTTAAGTTTAAAATTGATTTAGTTAATGTTCATAATGATTCACTAATGAAGGAACTTTCTTCAATCAAGGATGCATATAGACAATCATTAGAGTTACAAATGAAAGCTAGAGAAAATCTTGAGGGATTGTCTATAAGTAATCATGATTTGAAAGTAGAACTTTTGGTGAAGATGACCATTAATGATAAACATTTTCAAGAAATTCTCAAGCATATATCTAAGATAAACGAACTTGAAAATGTGTTCTAGAGTTGAAAAGCAAACTGGAAAAATTTAGAAACTCATCATTTTTGTTGAATGAAATAATTGAAGTATCCAGTAAACAAAGAGGTTTAGGCTTTGTTGAAGTTCCTCTACTGTTTCATAATCCCAAAATCCGTTTGCCGGAAAAGAAGAAATCGTTTATGAACCTGTCATTCGTAAGGAGAAACCTAAACAAGAAAAAGTCACTGTTCAACCTTTAACTCAAAAACCTCATATTCAAAGTAACAAGGTCTTTGTTGAGAAGGTTGAAAAGGTATTCTTGAGGATGTAATTGAACCTGAAATTGTGAACAAAAACCAGAACATTCCACGTTCAAATCACATTTTGTGTGAATCTCATGAATTTGAGGAGGCTGTGTATGGTTCAAATACATCTAAATTGAAAAAGGAAAAATCTGTTAAGATTAAGGCTAAGAAATTAGAAAAGCCAAAAATTTCCGATGAGGATTTGATGCGTTTCATTAATCCAACTTCTTAAATGAAAACACTGGTTGTGTGTTTAAGTTAAAGGGTCTTAGCAAGGTATTCACTGAGAAACACATTCCACTTAATTTAATCAAACCAGAGTTGATTGAGAGTGTCTTTAACAATGAAACTTCAATGGTACAAAACCTTGAGCATGCATTTGCTAAATCAAAAGTATCAAATACAACAGATCCATTAATTAAAGAAAAACAATTGTTAAATTCTGTGAAGAAAATTAATTTTGTTAATTCAACTGCAACAGACACATTACAAAGCTTTTCTAATAGTTCAAATCTTGATTTCTTCATGAAAAAGAAACCTGATACGTTTGATGACTTGAACAAATTGCATGTCTCTGGTATGTCTCATCAACCTTCGGTTGAAACAGTTTATGCTAAACCACAATGTTCGTTTGTTGACATGAGAACTTGTTTTTTATATGGTGAACGTGGTCACGTTGTAAGAACCTGTGGAATGAAGAAATCAGAGAATATTCATCATTTCATCAAGGAACAAGCTAAATCCATTCCTTTGGTTAAATAAATTCTGAAAAGACCCATGTCTTGTGATGACGAGACTCACATCATGTTTTCAAATGTGAATCCACATAAGGTGATTCATGTTGGTGAGAAATCGAGTAATTTAAAACCCAAATTTGTTCCTACGAAACCAATTTGAAAGAATGTGAGCACAAATGTAGTTCAAGCTGTGTATTTGAGACGGAAGTCGAAAAGGCCTGTGACTTATTCACAAGAAGCTAAACCGCATTTGGATTCTATCAAAATTAACATTTCAAGTGAAATTAAATAGGTGCCCAAGACTGAGGCTGGGCTGCCTTTTGAACTAATCACTTTACCTCTGTGTGAAGAGCTCATCCAAGACTATATATGGTGAAAACTGGATTACAGATAGTGAATGTTTTCGTCATATTACCGGCAACATTAACCTCTTAACAAATGTCAAGAATATGCAAGGAGGATATGTAGCTTTTGCGGGTAATTTTGGGGGAATGATTACAAAAGAAGGAGATGTTATTTGAAAAAGTTAATTATTGTGATAAAGTGGATCACAATTTGTTGAGCGTGTCTCAAATTTGTGATAAGAAGTATACTACTATTTATACTAACAAGGAATGCATAATACTTATAGCAGGATATGTCATTCTAGAAGACATGGTTGTTATGCGATCTCCTAGATCAAACGATATTTATATTCTAAACATGACTTCTAAGGTGACCACTTCTGTTGAAACGTGTTTTATCTCAAAAGAAACTGAGAAAGACTCAATTCTGTGGCACAGGCGTATGGGTCATATTCATGTCAGAAAGATGAATTATCATATGGAAAATGATTTGGTTGATGGGGTTTCCCTGAACCACTTCAATCTGACTGATCACTGTGTTGCATGCAAAAAGGGCAAACAGAAAAAGAAGTCACACCCATATAAGTTAATTAATTCCATTGATACTCCTTTGGAACGACTTCATATGGATTTGTTTGATCTTACGAATCGTGCGAGTATTGCTGGAGATTGGTATTGTCTAGTTGTCATTGATGACTATTCAAGGTATTGATGGGTGTTATTTATGAGTTCGAAAGATCAGACGCCTATTCTTGTTAAAAATCAAATCACAAAGATCGAGTCACTGTATAAACACAAAGTGAGACGTATTCGGAGTGATAATGGTACGGAGTTCAAAAACACTGTATTGGATTTCTTTTTCATTCATCAAGGAATTCATCAAGAATACAGTGCTCAACAGAATGGTGTTGCTGAAAGAAAGAACCGAACACTGATTGAAGTTTCACGAACAATGCTGGCAGATTCTAAGCTTCATGTTCCATTATGGAATGAGGCTGTGAATACTGCTTGCTACACATTTAATCATATTCTGACTGTGAAAAAGTTACAAAAGACAAGTTATGAGCTTCTAAACAAACAAAAGCCTAATTTAAAGTATTTGGAGCCATTCGGGTGTCCTTGTAAGATGTTGAAGAAAAATGTGGGAAAATTCGAAGAAAAAGCTATTAAAGGTTATTTCTTGGGTTATGCCTCAACTAAGAAGCGTGTGTTCAATTTTACTTCGGGTTGTGTTGAAGAGTGGTACCATGTCGTTTGCCAAAGATACACCACACCTCCCGCTAGCAAGGGTCCTGATTGGATGTTGAACTAGAAAATTTTCTTTAATTCATTTTCTTAAATCATTGATCAACCTGATGAAGACCTGGTGCGTGCTTACCTAGAAGATCAATTTTTAACACCAAGGCCTTTAGTTTCTAATTATAATGATTTTCGACAAGATGATATACCTGATACATCTGATGTTATCTCTATCTCGTCAGATGATGGTCATTTTGTTGATTCTTCTTCAACTCCATTTCCTAAGAGTAATGAGATTGGAGAATCGTCTCATGATGCTAAAGTGAATCTGACTAATTTAGCTGATAGTGTTGTTGTGCCTAAGAATCCGACCCTTCGGATTCATACGTATCATCCTCAGGACAACATCATTGGTGATCTTGATGCTGGTGTGAAAACACGTCATCAGATTAGTACTTCAAGTGATGCTAATGTATTGTGTGCGTATGTCGATATGCACTCATCGGGAATTATGAATCTCGCGAAATACACTTGCTTTTTATCTCAAATGGAACCAACGAGTGTTCGTATGGCTCTTGAAGATTCTTCATGGGTAGAGGCAGTGCAAAAATAGTTGCAACAGTTTAATCAACTGGCTTTTTGGGATCTCATTGACAAGCATGTTAGAGTTAAAAAGTCTATTCCAACAAAATGGGTATTTAAATGCAAGAAATATGATCGTGGGGTCATTGTTAGAAACAAAGCAAGTTTGGTTGTGCATGGATTTCATCAGCAAGAAGGCATATATTACACGAAAGTGTATGCTCTAGTTGCTCGATTGGAGGCTATACGAATCATTTTGGCCTGTTGATGTGCTAGAAACAGTCAATTAAATATTAACTAAACTAAACAATTAATATAAACTAGACTTAAGACTCAACTACACAAAACACCGGCAAGTGAACCAATCAGTTGTACAAAAGCTAAGTAAGTCCGGAATATCAAACCCAACAGGACTCTATAAATTACGTTAATTAACTAATTAGACTCGAATTACGACACGACTATTTATTATTAATGCTTAAAGGTGTTTTTTTAAACTATTTTTAAACTAAGAAAGCAAATAAACAAGTAAACTAGAAAAACAAGCAATTTATCACAAGATCGAAACCAATCAGAGAAAGAATCTACCTAGGTAAGAATCCCATGCATCAACAATCATCAAGCAATGGACAAATAATATGATATGGAAACTGATTTCTAAACGTATTCACCTAACAAACCCTAAAGAACCCTTGATTGCATCAAGAAAAATCCATAAGAAAATTATTAGATTATTAAGCAATCAGTTATATTGATTTCCTCACATTCATCAATTAGGGTTAATTAATAGTATCTTAAGCAAGCAATCCTACGAAACACTAAACTTTAGATAACTTGATAAACTTATTACGACATCATGAACAAAGATCAACACAATAAGCAAGAATATTATCACTAATCTATCCTAGCATGCGATTTACCAAGACACATGAACAACTCCTCACCTTACAGCTATTGGAATTTAGCAGTACATTTAAAACCCTAACCAACTATCAACTAGCTTCTATGATCTAATAGGCGTATTCAACCACAATAATCAAAACACCAAGTAATGATTAAACATAAACCCTAAATCTAAAGAACACAATCAAGAGATATAAGATCTATGTGAAGCTAAAATTAACAATCAATCAAGATAATAAACATTCATATGCATCATGAAAGCAAAATCAAGTCTTTTACTATTAAAATAACGAAACCATAATCAAACAATTAGTCCAAAACAAGAATCAAATCAACACATGTTCATGAAACCTAGGTAGACATGGAGTCTAGTCTAGCAAAGTCATAATCAAAGATAAACAACTAAACCAAAGAACAAAGAGAAACATAAAAAAAGATACTGAACAAGAACAAAGAAAAAGAACGAGAGAAGCCGTCTTAATCAACCCTTGAACACCCGTATGAAAGCTTGATGATACTCCTTGATTCCTAGCTCCAAAACACCTTCAATATTAGCTCTAAACCTTGGAAAATCGGCTGCCAAAGTGTATATTCCCGTCTAGGTTTGCAATGAGATGTTTATATAGTGCATAAAGGGCTTGGATTGCCAAAAATATGTTGACCAGAAGGCCTAGGCGCCGCGCGACCGGGCCTGGCCACCCCCATCGCGTGACGCGGCTTGCTCTAGGAGGGGCTACGAAATTTTCTTTGTTATTTCTTGTTTATTCATATTAGATCTTGATAGATTCCTCCTTGAACTCCAAGTAACGATGAGAAGATTCTAGACCTTCTTTCCCTTAACTTTCAAGCCACCATCTACATGCAAACAAATCAAAACACTAAGTGTACTAATCATGTAACCGGTGACGATCAAAACGAACATAAACTTCTTATGAAATGATAGAAAGAATTAGATTTAACGTTCAAGGTACCAAACGATATATAACATGTAAACATATAATAAACTTGAATTGAGACCTAAAATAATAAAAGATGAACTTAACACGAACTAAACCGAACTTAAAACATTAGATAAACATAACTTTACAAGGGATTCGAGATGTATAAATAGATGAGTATCAAATATCCCCACACTTACTCTTTTTCGTCCCTGAAAAAGTCTAATGCAGTTGGATCAGAATAGGAAAATACAGTCTTACAAACATATAGGTTAATTTTTAAAGCTTAGAATGACGCAAAAACCGCGATCACCGATATTGTTGTCCACTTAAACCCATGCCTTAATCTTTACCCAGACAAATAAGATCCGACAAGAATAGTAATCAGTGGTTTACACAATTAAGACCCGTTTATTTTAGCTTTAATGGACCAGACCAGACCACCCTAAATTGACTTAAACCTCAAAATTAACAGAATTAAAAATTTTTTTGATCTATTTTTTTCATGAATAGTTAAGACGATCAAGGGTATTGTTTATTGTAACGATTCCGGCAAAAATCAAGTATACCCTCACCGGTATATACTATTTATGTGTTATTTAATAATGATTATGTGAAATATGATGCGTTTATACAAGTATGTATGATTCATAGTACGAATTATACTCGAATATACAGTTAATCGTATTGGAAATACGATTAACCGATTAACGGTTATTGAAGCCCGAACGATCGGGGATTGCATTACAGACGTAATATATATTATTTAGTGATGTTTGCGAAGTATTAAAGCTTCGGGATAAGTAAATTAAAGCACAGAAAAATGATTTCGATTTAACGGTACGTCGGTACCCGTTAAACGAAGCCTTTAATCCCAAACCGAGCAAGAGACGATCGATCAAGCCGAAAAAGATGCACAATTATTAATACTATGATGTTTTAAGTTAATAAATGTCATGGTTTAAGTTTTTAAATCGGTTTTATATAAATTTCATTTCTAAGCAGAAAAACGACCGTTTTAGCCTCGTTTTAAGCCGAATTAAACGTTTAACCGAAAAACGAACTGAACCAGATTATCCAAAACATTATCCAGATCACGAGAATCTGAATATGTGGCCACAAATGAAGTTGTGGGACCTACCCCACCCTCCATGTTGGTCCGATCGGACCACCATACAACAAACAACCCTTCATTTTCTTTTTTTACAAGTCCACTTCAACAATATTCATATTCTCTCAAGATCAAGAACCAAAGACCAAGCTTTTTAACAAGAAAAACCGAGGTAAAATCTTGTTATGTACGTGTTTAAGTTCGTTCCTTGAGTTCTCTTTCAAGAAAATGAGGTTTCCAAGTGAAAAAGGGTGAAAACCCGAGATGGAACCGATTCTTGCATGATCAAGTGATGTATACGGGTTATGCAAGGGATCTTGGTCCAAGAAAGGAGTTAAACGAACCAAAAACGAATTTTTACGGTTAAATCTTTGTTTTTAAAGCATAACCGAAACCATGAAAGAAATGGCTTGATTGTGGGTGTAACTTGCTTGGTGTGGTGTTATTGTGCTTGTAGGTGTTGTATCTAGTTGCTAGCAAGGGCTAGAAAGCGAGATTCTTGCGGTTTGAAGCTAGAAACTCAAGGTAGTTCGGTTTTGTGTGATGTTTGTATATTTGGACAGATTGTGTTTCGTGTAGAGTTAGGTCATAAAATTTACAGGGATAATCTACACATGAAAATATGAGTTCTGTGAATTTTTGGTAATTTTTGGATAAAGGATGAATATTTGGTGAATTTAATGCTTGGTTTTGGCCAAAAATGGTGAAAAATAGTTGAATATCATGAAAAATTCTGGAAAATTGCAGATAAGCTTTTTATAACATGTATAAGTCACACACAAAATTTGAGGTCATTTGGAGAAGTCTAAGTAGGCTTTTCGGTTAAACGAGTTATAGGGTTTTCTAGATGGGTTTTCGTGAAAATGGCATTTAAAAAGGGATTTTGGTTCTGGAAAAATTACAGGGGACTATGGAGATGGCAGGGGTCATCCAGGAAAAATTTGGGATTTTTCTAAGATCGTTTGGTATTTACGACATATTTAGTGTTTAAATGGTGTTTAAAAATAGATAAATAAATGTTAAATATAAAAATTAATTCTGGAAATATTTTTATAAAATTCCCCACTGTCAAAAAGTGATTTGTGCAAAATTTCAAGATCCGAGACTAAACGGATAATTATTTGTGCTAAAACAAACTTTTAAAGCTTAAAACGCGTAAACCGGTAAAGTTCGCATAAGCGAGCTGACTGGTGTATATAAACCCTAAAAATGAACTATTTTCATATAATTGAGTTAAACAAGTAAAAATGAATCATCCGAAAATAAGTTGGATGATTTGAGTGTTTTTAACCTATTTAACAGTTTCCGGTACGATAATGACGGAAACGGGTCCCGCGGCCAATCGGGACATCTAAACCGAGCCCTAATTTCACAACTTAGTTAAATTATCAATTAACAACTATTTTCGGGTCGTGTGTGACCAAACTCATTTTTGAATCATAAAAACGGATAACCGTGCTAGGCACGGAAAACGGGAAAAATGACTAATAGTAAATCTGACTAGTGAACTCTAAACGATATCGCAATCTGAGTCCGGTGAAGTGTTTCTGGGTTAACATTGCCCCAAGAACGGGTACAGTACTGGGTTAACTGTGTCCCCAGATGTACCGGTTAACACGGTTAAAGTTATGTTGATAGTGATTGTATAGTAACGAACTTAGGGATCGTATTACAGATTTGGACCAGTAGCTGGAGTGTTGTAGTACTAATTTGCCTACGATATGGTGAGTTTCACGAGCCCCTTTTCCTGAATTGTTTTCAAATATTTTCCCGGGGCGGAAAGCATGTTATTATTTAAATGTTTAAGTACATACCGAACGCATGGAATTGCGTGTATTTATAAATATTTGATTGTATGGGAATCGTATGGAATGGGTACATTACTGGGTTAACAGTGTCCCCAGATGTCCCTGGAAGTGTTTCCGGGTTAACATTGCCCCCGGAATGGGTACAGTACTGGGTTAACAGTGTCCCCAGATATCCCTAATATATGATTATCATAATGATTTATCACTGTTTATTTAAATTAGTGAAACTCACCAACTATTCGTAGTTGACCCGTTTTCTTTATATGCTTTCTAGGTACTCCCAAACTGGAGTAAGTACTACATGCTTGATGATGCTTGCTATTTGTGGAAGTTTAGGGATCATTTTGTATTAATATGATAATGTAATGTTGGTAAAACTTATGTGCTATCGCCTAGATGGGAACTAAACTCGGAACAATGTAATATGATGTAAATTAATGTAGTGGTGTTTTCTTTATAAGCAATGCTGTTGATATCAGATGTGTCTGTTGCATCCCGTTTACGTTTCCGCTGCGGTTACGGGGTGTTACAGAACTTGGTATCAGAGCCATTGGTTATAAATGAATTAGGATGTCTTTAAAAGACACCTAAAATATAACCAGTAGCTCAAGTATTATAGGATCTGAATATCAACTAATAATATATAGTGACGAGATCTGGATGAACTTGGATGGACAAGTGAGTTATTATGGTCCGGAACATAATAACAGACTTGTCCGTACGAGGGAATTCAGGGGAAGTCACGGGGAACATTAATAGGTAAAATCTGCAACATATGTGTAAGTATATGATAATATTTTTATGTGACAAGGTTGTATAAATGTGTGTATATTAATTTAATTATGATTTACATTATGAAAGGGACTATATGTTTGCTAACTTGTGTACAGGTAAGCATGTCAAGATCACGAAGTTTATCGGTAGAGGAGGACCCGGAGGAGGCCATTTCCGGGGACTCTAGGAGTTTACGCATAGCTTCCAGCACCGAGCCTACTGAGACTAGCCATAGGAGTGCTAGCTTGTCCTCCCCTGCTAGGGTTTCCAGATCTCCCACCCCACCCGTACCACAGGTCGCCCTTACCCCTCTCAGACCCGGTCCCCGCCTCACGGCGCGGATCAGTGTCCCGTATGTCCCACCTACCTTTACCCCACCCAGATCCACTTACTACAGGGGCGAGTCCTCCCGCCTCCAGCCCGGGCCTGTGCCTCCACCCGTGTGGGGCACCCCAGGCCGGTGAGGGATGAGCGTCCCTCCGCCGAGGCTGCGTGGCTCCGAGTGCTCACCGAGCAGTTGAATGAGCACACCACCGCCTTGACAGTGGGTATTCAGAGGAGGAATCACTTGGCGGATTGCATACTGGACAGCCAGCATGCGATCGCGCAGCTGAGGAGGGAGGACGCCTACTCCCAGTGGATGATTGACCGGATGGAAACAAGGATCCGGGGTTTGATGGCAGCGTTAGTAGGGATGGTGGCAGTGTTGGTGTGGTTGGTATACCACCATGTTTAGATCATGTAGGGTGGTAGTAGTCAGGGTCCGCTTTTTGATACTCTGTGTAAGCAGTTAGTGACGATGCTAACATAGAGTAAATCTTGGATAGTTATAGTACAGTCACTAGCCCATAGGGGGTCTTTTTTTTTGGGAATACCATTGTAGATATTTTGATGTATCATTCAAGCACTGACCCATAGCGGGTTATGTCGAAATGATGCCGATGTAGGACTGATGTATGAAAAACTTAATCTATGGGCTGACGTTAATGTAATGTGTACTGATGATTATGTAAAATGTACTAATGTTTATTAATGAATGGAATATGTGTTGTGTATCGAGATGGGAATTTGTATTAATTATATTTATTTTCTTAATGTTGTGTAGAATGGCACCTAAACGGTCAGCTCAAATGTCAGAAGTGGATGTGAGTCGTATGATTGCTCGACAGTTAGAGGCGGCGATACCGGATATAGTATCGCGCATCGCTGCCAGTATTAATAATACGACCAATCCAGGCCCTGCGAGCAATCAAACGACCACCAATAACGTTGGGGAACAAAATGTTAATCCTCCACCGAATGGTAACCCGATTCCGAGTAATGACGCACCACCTAGGGTGGTCGTTACAGATAGCAATGGCCCTATACCCAGTGTGGAAACGAAACGCACCGAACCGACTCCTGCAACAAGGGGATGTTCATTTAAAGATTTTATGTTGTGCAAACCCCTAGAATTTAGCGGGTCTGAAGGACCCAATGGGTTGGTTAAGTGGATTGAGAAAATAGAGTCGGTTGTGAACATCAGTAACTGCCCTGAGGAGTACATTGTTAAGTATGCTACCTGCACGTTCACGGACCATGTCTTGACATGGTGGAACACAATAGTGCAGACTCGCGGTCAGGCAGCGACGAACCGCATGACCTGGGCAGAACTCAAGGCCCTTGTGCTGGAACATTTCTGCCCGAAAAACGAACTGCAGAAGTTAGAAAACGAATTGTGGAACCTGGAGATGCAGGGGGCAGACCACTTGGGTTATACGAACCGATTTAATGAGTTGTCACGATTGGTACCATGGTTGGTCACCCCAGAGTCAAAGAGGATTGAGCGTTATATATGGGGACTAACCCCAGTAGTAAGGAGTATAGTCAACGCTGGGGGACACCAGACGTTTGAGGGTGCGGTGACGCAAGCTGGTATTGTCACATACGATTTCGTGAGGAGTGGGTCACTGAAGGTGGCAGTAGTGTCTGCCGGAGGAAAGCGAGGTACGTATGATAATAGGACCCCGGGGAAGCAGCAAGACAAACGTGCTAGGCCCGCTGCCCAGAACTACGCCATGACTAGTTCAGGCGGAAGGCAAGAACCGCAGAAAGGAACGTTTCCTAAGTGTGGGAAATGCGGTTACCACCATGGTGGCGTGTGCAAAGAGGTGGTGTGCTACCGGTGTGGCAGGGAGGGACACTACGCACCGAGATGTAGGGCAAACCTGAACAACCTGAACCAACAACCGCAACCAATCCGTGCGCAGCCATTTAGGACCCGACCAACCCGACAACAAAACCCACAAGGAAACCAAATGATGACCAATAGCCGTGCTTGCTTTGAATGCGGCAGCACAGATCACTTCAAGAGATACTGTCCGAGACTGAACCAGGGAGGAAGTGGGAGGCAAACCATGGGTCAGGCATCGTCGTCCAATCCGGCGAGAGGCCGAGCTTTTGTGATGGGGGCGAACGAAGCACGCCAGGACCCCAGCGTAGTGACAGGTACATTCCTCGTCTCTGATCATTACGCTTCTGTATTATTTGATACAAGCGCCGATAGAAGTTTTGTTTCTGTTAAATTCCTATCGATAGCAAACCTTCCGATTAGTGAACCCATAGAACCTTACACCGTAGAAGTCGCTAACGGTAAAACCATGATAGTTAATCAGATAGTTCGGAATTGCCCTTTTATTCTGAACGATCAATCCTTCCTGATTGACTTATTACAGGTAGAATTAGGTAGTTTTGATGTGATAGTGGGAATGGATTGGTTAGCACGTAACAAAGTGGAAATAAACTGTGAAAAGAAAATCGTCAAGATCCGGGTGTCGGATGACGAAGAGGTGTTAGTGCAAGGAGAGAAGTCGGGCACAATGATACCCTTTATATCCCACCTCAAGGTGTTAAAATATATACGCCAGGGATGCGTGGCGTATCTAGCAAGCTTGACGGCCACAGATTCTGAGGAGAAACGGGTGGATGATATCCCGGTAGTACGCGAGTTTCCACAAGTTTTCCCAGAAGAACTTCCTGGATTACCGCCAACCCGACAGGTAGAATTCAGAATCGATTTATTACCTCAAGCTGGCCCTGTTGCTAAAGCACCCTACCGACTTGCATTGTCCGAGATGCAAGAATTATCCAATCAGTTGCAGGAATTATTAGATAAAGGATTTATACGTCATAGTTATTCCCCGTGGGGTGCACCTGTATTATTCGTGAAAAAGAAGGACGGGAGCCTTAGAATGTGCATTGATTACAGGGAGTTGAAAAAGTTAACAATCAAAAATAGGTACCCTCTTCCTCGAATTGATGACCTGTTTGACCAGCTGCAAGGTGCGAGCTATTTCTCAAAAATCGATCTTAGATCGGGATACCACCAGGTTAGAATTCAGGAAGAAGATATCCCAAAAACCGCATTCCGGACTCGTTACGGCCATTACGAGTTCTTGGTTATGCCTTTCGGGCTAACAAATGTGCCGGCAGTGTTCATGGACCTCATGAATCGAGTCTGTAAACCCTACCTCGACAAATTCGTCATCGTGTTTATTGACGATATTTTGATTTACTCGAGAAGTAAAGAGGAGCACGAGCAACACCTAAGAATAATTTTAGAGCTCCTGAATCAGGAGAAGTTGTATGCAAAATTCTCCAAGTGTAACTTCTGGTTACAGGAAGTGCAGTTCCTCGGTCACGTTGTAAACCATCAAGGAATACACGTTGATCCGAGTAAAATTGAAGCAATTAAGAATTGGCAAGCGCCTAAAACGCCAAAGGAAATCCGCCAATTCTTAGGCTTAGCTGGATATTATCGTCGATTTATAAAGAACTTTTCCACCATCGCCCAACCTTTAACTCTCCTGACTCAAAAGGATCGAAAGTATGAATTGGGAGAATAGTAGGAGACGGCGTTTCAAACGTTAAAACAAAAATTGTGCCAAGCGCCTATTTTAAGTCTCCCCGACGGAGACGATGGTTTTGTCGTGTATTGTGACGCATCGCGTAGAGGGTTAGGATGCGTGTTGAGACATCGGTGTTACCTTTAGAGGGTGTCCAAATAAATGATAAACTCAATTTCGTAGAGGAACCCGTAGAAATAGTAGACGGAAAAATCAAGCAACTTAGACACAACAAGATTTCGTTGGTCAAAGTTAGATGGAATTCGCAACGAGGCCCAGAATATACCTGGGAGCGAAAGGACGAATTCCGGAAGAAATACCCCCATCTATTTCCTCAAAAAGAAATAGTCGTCGCGTAAAAATTTCGAGGACGAAATTTCTTTTACGGGGGGAGAATGTAACGATTCCGGCAAAAATCAGGTATACCCTAACCGGTATATACTATTTATGTGTTATTTAATAATGATTATGTGGATTATGATGCGTTTATACAAGTATGTATGATTCATAGTACGAATTATACTCGAATATACAGTTAATCGTATTGGAAATACGATTAACCGATTCACGGTTATTGAAGCCCGAACGATCGGGGATTGCATTATAGACGTAATATATATTATTTAGTGATGTTTGCGAAGTATTAAAGCTTCGGGATAAGTAAATTAAAGCACAGAAAAAGGATTTCGATTTAACGGTACGTCGGTACCCGTTAAACGAAGCCTTTAATCCCAAACCGAGCAAGAGACGATCGATCAAGCCGAAAAAGATGCACAATTATTAATACTATGATGTTTTAAGTTAATAAATGTCATGGTTTAAGTTTTTAAATCGGTTTTATATAAATTTCATTTCTAAGCCGAAAAACGACCGTTTTAGCCTCGTTTTAAGCCGAATTAAACGTTTAACCGAAAAACAAACTGAACCAGATTATCCAAAACATTATCCAGATCACGAGAATCTGAATATGTGGCCACAAATGAAGTTGTGGGACTTACCCCACCCTCCATGTTGGTCCGATCGGACCACCATACAACAAACAACCCTTCATTTTCTTTTTTTACAAATCCACTTCAACAATATTCATATTCTCTCAAGATCAAGAACCAAAGACCAAGCTTTTTAACAAGAAAAACCGAGGTAAAATCTTGTTATGTACGTGTTTAAGTTCGTTCCTTGAGTTCTCTTTCAAGAAAATGAGGTTTCCAAGTGAAAAAGGGTGAAAACCCGAGATGGAACCGATTCTTGCATGATCAAGTGATGTATACGGGTTATGCAAGGGATCTTGGTCCAAGAAAGGAGTTAAACGAACCAAAAACGAATTTTTACGGTTAAATCTTTGTTTTTAAAGCATAACCGAAACCATGAAAGAAATGGCTTGATTGTGGGTGTAACTTGCTTGGTGTGGTGTTATTGTGCTTGTAGGTGTTGTATCTAGTTGCTAGCAAGGGCTGGAAAGCGAGATTCTTGCGGTTTGAAGCTAGAAACTCAAGGTAGTTCGGTTTTGTGTGATGTTTGTATATTTGGACAGATTGTGTTTCGTGTAGAGTTAGGTCATGAAATTTTACAGGGATGATCTACACATGAAAATATGAGTTCTGTGAATTTTTAGTAATTTTTGGATAAAGGATGAACATTTGGTGAATTTAATGCTCGGTTTTGGCCTAAAATGGTGAAAAATAGTTGAATATCATGAAAAATTCTGGAAAATTGCAGATAAGCTTTTTATAACATTTATAAGTCACACAAAAAATTTGAGGTCATTTGGAGAAGTCTAAGTAGGCTTTTCGGTTAAACGAGTTCTAGGGTTTTCTAGCTCGGTTTTAGTGAAAATGGCATTTAAAAAGGGATTTTGGTTCTGGAAAAATTACAGGGGACTATGGAGATGGCAGGGGTCATCCAGAAAAAATTTGGGATTTTTCTAAGATCGTTTGGTATTTACGACATATTTAGTGTTTAAATGGTGTTTAAAAATAGATAAATAAATGTTAAATATAAAAATTAATTCTGGAAATATTTTTATAAAATTCCCCACTGTCAAAAAGTGATTTGTGCAAAATTTCAAGATCCGAGACTAAACGGATAATTATTTGTGCTAAAACAAACTTTTAAAGCTTAAAACGCGTAAACCGGTAAAGTTCGCATAAGCGAGCTGACTGGTGTATAAAAACCCTAAAAGTGAACTATTTTCATATAATTGAGTTAAACAAGTAAAAATGAATCATCCGAAAATAAGTTGGATGATTTGAGTGTTTTTAAGCTATTTAACAGTTTCCGGTACGATAATGACGGAAACGGGTCCCGCGGCCAATCGGGACATCTAAACCGAGCCCTAATTTCACAACTTAGTTAAATTATCAATTAACAACTATTTTCGGGTCGTGTGTGACCAAACTCATTTTTGAAACATAAAAATGGATAACCGTGCTAGGCACGCAAAACGGGAAAAATGACTAATAGTAAATCTGACTAGTGAACTCTAAACGATATCGCAATCTGAGTCCGGTGAAGTGTTTCTGGGTTAACATTGCCCCCAGAACGGGTACAGTACTGGGTTAACTGTGTCCCCAGATGTACCGGTTAACACGGTTAAAGTTATGTTGATAGTGATTGTATAGTAACGAACTTAGGGATCGTATTACAGATTTGGACCAGTAGCTGGAGTGTTGTAGTACTAATTTGCCTACGATAAGGTGAGTTTCACGAGCCCCTTTTCCTGAATTGTTTTCAAATATTTTCCCGGGGCGGAAAGCATGTTATTATTTAAATGTTTAAGTACATACCGAACGCATGGAATTGCGTGTATTTATAAATATTTGATTGTACGGGAATCGTATGGAATGGGTACATTACTGGGTTAACAGTGTCCCCAGATGTCACTGAAAGTGTTCTGGGTTAACATTGCCCCCGGAATGGGTACATTACTGGGTTAACAGTGTCCCCAGATGTCCCTAAAAGTGTTTTTGGGTTAACATTGCCCCCGGAATGGGTACATTACTGGGTTAACAGTGTCCCCAGATGTCCCTGGAAGTGTTTCCGGGTTAACATTGCCTCCGGAATGGGTACAGTACTGGGTGATGTCCCTAATATATGATTATCATAATGATTTATCACTGTTTATTTAAATTAGTGAAACTCACCAACTATTCGTAGTTGACCCGTTTTCTTTATATGCTTTCTAGGTACTCCCAAACTGGAGTAAGTGCTACATGCTTGATGATGCTTGCTATTTGTGGAAGTTTAGGGATCATTTTGTATTAAATATGATAATGTAATGTTGGTAAAACTTATGTGCTATCGCCTAGATGGGACCTAAACTCGGAACAATGTAATATGATGTAAATTAATGTAGTGGTGTTTTCTTTATAAGCAATGCTGTTGATATCAGATGTGTCTGTTGCATCCTGTTTACGTTTCCGCTGCGGTTACGGGGTGTTACATTTATCCACCTAAGCTTAAGCATCAAAGTCTACCAAGAAGCCATTAGATATGATTAAGGTACAATTAATTAATAGCTAGTGTTCCCCACAACATGGCATACCCCCGTTATCAAGCAACACCCCGAACCCATCACCATAGGTGAGCATGCAAAATTTCATCTGTAGGGTTTACATGTAGCGTGTCCCTTGTGCTCCATTTCTTAATGGATGATCAAGTCTGTAGTGTATTTCTACTTTTGTGATCATGGTTTATAGACATTTAAGGGTTTGCTTGTTTTGGCTTTATTTTAAATATCCACAACCCCACTTAGGAATTGTGAATACCCAGATGAATAGATTGCATACAGACCCATGGTCTCCAGACCCAAAGCATCCCATCAATACAAGATTTAAGGTTATAAAACCATACGCCAATGAGGTGTAAAACACTAAACTAGCTGTTTATGATTTATATCAGAGGCTACAAGGCATACTCTAACTTTAAACTTACCCAAGCATCATATGATGATAACGTATTCAGATTTTAAAATTCATAATATTTCCAATTTTCATACCAATAATTGAGGCTTGAGTATGGCCCGACCTTTCATTACTTATCTTTCACGGACAAAACGCTTTACCCACAAAAGATTTCCATTTTATCAAATTTGCCCTTTCATTTTCAAGGCGGAGCCTACCGACACATCCCAAGTTAAGTGCATTTTCTTTTATTTATCTCATATTATTAGTGGTTTGAAAAACCGGTTTCCGATAAATATCATCATCTCCCACTTTAGCGCAAAAAACTAAATTCAAGGGACATTTTTAAAACATTTTTTAATTTTTTTATTTTTAAATAATAAAATTAATTTTAAACTATGACTCAAATATCCTATCCCCACACTTAAATTTTGCATTGTCCTCAATGCAAGGATAAGGACGACTTAAAATAAAAATAAAATAAAGTCAGACTACAAAAACTAAAACTCTAAAAATTATAAAAACAAAATAAAAAGTTAATATGCTAGATAATGGAAAATACTTAGCTGGCAATATGCGAATGAAACATGATGCTAGAGTCTTCTTCCAAGAATGCTCTCCAACTACGAACGTGTTCAGCAAATGGTAACTCCTTCTCTCAAGAACGTAAAAGGCCAAACAAAACAAATAAACATGTCTAAAAAATGTATCTTATCATAACGATAGATATTATGCAATTAAAGTATTTTACCAACCAACAAATAAATCATGAATAATTAGCAGCAAATAAATAAATAAAAAGTATACGGCTCGGCTGCTCCATCCCCACACTTGTCTTTTTCAATAAATTTTCCTTGGGGATCGTCTCTCTAGCTCATACAATTTCTCTTTTACCTAGGAAAAACTTAAAACACAAAAAAGTCGAACTAAAAATATTACGTTAGTGACTCAAAGAAAATAAAAAATAAAATGAAAGAAATTATACAAACTCTACACTTGAGTTTTCACTCAAGAACCCATGATATGCGAATCACGTGGCGGACAGAGTGGAGCTTCCTCCACCTCGGTAGAACTCCAACGCCCTTAAAAATATCGAATCACTATCCGACCATTCTTCAACCTTTGTCTTCTTCTTTTTAACACCACAAACGTTCTCAAACTTTTTCTTACCACCAATAGTTTCTCCAACATACTTGGTTATTTCTTGTTTATTCATATTAGATCTTGATAGATTCCTCCTTGAACTCCAAGTAACGATGAGAAGATTCTAGACCTTCTTTCCCTTAACTTTCAAGCCACCATCTACATGCAAACAAATCAAAACACTAAGTGTACTAATCATGTAACCGGTGACGATAAAAACGAACATAAACATCTTATGAAATGATAGATAGAATTAGATTTAACGTTCAAGACACCAGACAATATAAAACATGTAAACATATAATAAACTTGACTTGAAACCTAAATTAATAAAAGTTGAACTAAACACGAATTAAACCAAACTTAAAACATTAAATAAACATAACTTTACAAGGGATTCGAGATATATAAATAGATACATATAACCTATGTAGCTTTCAGGAATATTAAAGTTTATCAGATGGATGTCAAGAATACGTTTCTCAATGGGGAACTTCATGAAGAAGTATTTGTGTTACAGCCTCCTGGTTTTTGAAGATCCAGGTTATCCAGACCGTGTTTACCGATTGAACAAGGCTCTTGATGGTCTACACCAAGCCCCGAGAGCTTGGTACGACACACTTGCTGACCATCTTAACGATAATGGCTTTAAACAAGGAACTATGGATAGTACTCTATTTTACAAGAATGTTGGTGGTGATTTGCTCCTTATCTAAATATATGTCGATGACATCATATTTGGTTCTACAAATGACGAGTTGTGTAAGGAATTTGAGAAGTCGGTGCAGACGAAATTTGAAATGAGCTCGATGGGGGAGATGAATTCTTTCTTAGGGTTGAAGGTTCATCAGTCTGACGCAGGAATTTTTATTCATCAGACAAAATATGTGAACGGATGTCTTGAGCCGATTCAAGATAACTGCTGGAAAAATCCCTTCGACGCGTCTCCCCGTGGGTCCCAATTTGTCACCGGACGAATTGGAGGATACCGTTGATCCAACCCTTTACCGAACGATGATTGGTTCTTTAATGTACTTAACTGCTTCTCGTCCAGATATAATATTTGTTGTTTGTTTGTGTGCCTTGTATCAATCGAGTCCCCGAGTGACTTATCTGGCGGTAGTTTAACGAATACTTCACTATTTGAGGGGTAATCCTGACACCGGGTTAGGATTACATCAAATGGAAAGTGTTGTTTGAAGCTGCAGTTTCTTACCAAAGGATGATAGATTTGAACTGACTGCGTTTTCCGATTCTGTTTATAGATGATGTAAGATCAATTTCAAATCTACTACAACGGGTTGTCATTTTCTAGGGAGCCGGCTTATTTTCTGTTGGGATGAGAAAAGACTGAAGGAAGATTGGAATCTTCTAAACTTCCCTGAAAATAGGTAACTATGGAAACCGAGCAATCATAGGCCCCCCAGCAAGCTTATACTAAGTCTAGTAAGTTATTTTGTTTCCCTAGCAAGGTTATCTTCTAGATATTCTCTTAAGTGATAAACCGAGAAAGGTTCACTTTATCTATCAAGGTTGTTCTTCAAAGATAAGCAAGGTTTGTTTTATAGCAAACTCTTGACTAAGCAAAGCTAAAACCAAGTCTTTTGGTAAATCTAGCAAGGTTTATTCTTAATAAACAGTGGTCCCAGCAAACTTGAAGGAAGTTGGTAAAGAAATTACTTAAGGAGTTCTAACTTGAAGGAAGTTAGTATAACTGAGGTTATTCCAATCTAGGGGGAGATTGTTGGGATGAGAAAAAGACCAAAGGAATATTGGAATCTTCTAAACCTCTCTGAAAATGTCTAAGTATGGAAATCGAGCAAGCTCAGGCTTCCCATCAAGCTTTTACTTATCCTAGCAAGGTATTTTGCTTTCCCAGCAAGGTTACTTTCTAGAGTTCCTCTTAAGTGTTAAACCGAGCAAGTTTCACTTTGTCTAGCAAGGTTTTACTTTTAAGTCAAGCAAGGTTTGTTTCCTAGAAAACTCTTGACTAAACCAAGCTGAAACCAAGTCTTTTGGTAGATCTAGAAAGGTTTATTCTTAATAAACGGTGGTCCCAGCAAGCTTGAAGGAAGTTGTTAAAGAAATTACTTAAAGGACTTCTGCCGAACAAGGTTCAACTCAGAGCAAGCTACAGTGTTACCAGCACACTTGGGTTTGTTTAATAAGTTAAGTTAACAAAAGGTTGAAGGGATCTCTGAAGAACAAGTTTGCTTGTAAGACTTTTTCTAGCAAAGTTTGATAAGGTCAAGATGATTGAAGTCTGCTAGATGAATATTTTCTAGGGAAAACATTCTAAGTAAAACTTGCCGGGAGAACTGTTCCCCAACACACTTAATGGTTACCAGGTTTGCTCGCTAAAAGGCATAGCTTCAAAGCTTGCCCGAAAACCTGTTTACACTTGAATAATTTGTAATACGTTTGAATATGTTTTATATCAATTAATAGAGTTTCTAAAAGGGAACGTCAGGTGTTAGAGTAGGCCTATAAAATTAAATTTTTAGGGCACGCCTATGACACACGACAGAACAATGGACCATAGCGAATATCGTGATTTGATGGTTGTCTCCCTTCTGTACGGAAAGCTGCCATAAATCCGACATTTCACACTGAATCCTAATTGATTTTCATTGTATCCATCATAATATTAATGGAAATCTTTTGATTTACTTTGTGTGTTTGTTACTTTCATGTATGTTGTGCAACATTTAGAATGTTATTGATTCCGCCTTTAATATTCTATTGTTCTTTAGAAAAATAGTAGGTCGTTAACCTTCTTGTCAACACTTAGGTGCGGGTTATGACAGTGAGTTTGTGAGCTATTGAGTGAACTATACGGGACAAACAAGTGGTATCAAAGCTTTGTTACTGCAATTTTTGTGAAGAACTGTTGCTGAATATTGCTGATTTTGAAAATGAAGAATGACGTCAGCTGACAATTATTACATTGGTTTGTGACGTCAGCTGCTCTGTTTTTCATTTTTCATAGATCTACAATATTGTTGAGGTTTAAAAGTGGTTTCTTACTCAGATCTACATTCGAGTTCTTATCTTTATTATAGATCTTTCTCTAATCCGTCCAGATATATCAGATCTAAGGATTTTGTCCACAGATCTGATTATTTTTCAAAGAGTGTTTAAGTTTTTCTTCAAGTTTGTTAAGTTTTTCTCTGTTTTTCAAAATATTTCAAAAATTCCAAAAAGATGTCTGGATCATTGGATGAGCAAGAGGTTACTACTAACAAGATTCCTAGGCTGTACAGACAGGAAAATTACATCAAATGGAAAGTGTTGTTTGAAGCTGCAGTTTCTTACAACAATGTTGAGATGTGGAACTCTATTAAGAATGGGCCTTATGTTCCCGATGGCACTGCAAAAAATCAGACTGTTGAAAGAACCATGAAAAAGAAAGATGATAGAGCCTTAGCTATGCTAAAGTTGGGTTTATCATGGGAAATTCTGACCAAACTGGCTCATCATACCACCGCAAAAGCAATGTATGATGCTTTGGTAGAAATGTTTGAACGGAATACTGAGCTGAAGGATATAAAGAAAGATAGGCTGAAGCAACAACCAAACATTTCAGCTCTTAAGCTTGATGATGTAATATGCTTCTTGCAAGAAGCAGAGCATGAGATGACTGAAAACAACATGATAAAAGAAGACAGACCAAGTTTTCAAGTGACTAATGCACTATTTGCACCCATGGGAAATTTGTCCACAAAGAATGAACAACAAATTCCCATGATAGAAGAGCCAAGTGAATATGGTGGTGATACACCAAGGAGTTTTGTTTCTGGTAGTTCAAACAATCAGGGTGGATAATCAAGGTTTAATGTCCAACTGATTGATGATAATGACACATCCTCTATGGCCAGTGGACATGCTCCCTATGGTGGTGGCAATGTTAATCAAGGAAATGAGTATCAAGCCTTATTTTCAATGTTTACTGAGTCATACAACGCCTTTGTGACTAAAAATCTGATTCATACCTGTGTTGTTCAAGAAGACCTGGAGCAGATGGATGTAGATGACTTAGAAGACATGATTTAAAATGGCAAGCTGTTGTGTTGGCCGTGAGAAGCAAGAGACTCATTAACATGACAAGAAGATCTTTGGTTTCAGGACCAAATGATAGAATTGGATTTGTCAAATCCAAGGCTATCTTCTAAAATTGTCAGTTACCTGATCACTTTGCAAGGGAGTGCAATCAACCTAGATAGTTTCAAAACAACCAACCAAGAAATCAGTTTCAACATCATAATCAAAATCAAGGTTAGCAGAGAAACTTCAACAACAGAACAATAAGCACGTTATTCCATAACAACAACCCTATCAAAGAAATTAACATAACCCTCCACAAGCTCCTTCAAATCAAAACATAAACAATCCTAACCAACCAAGAAACCAAGGAAATGTTGCCCTAGCTCAAGAACCACAACAAGAAGGTGGGTTTGAATGGGATAATCATGCAGATGACATTAAGAAGGCAAATGTGGCTTTCATGGCTAAGATTGAAGGAGAAACTGAATCCTCTTCATCTTAGGTACATTCAAATCTCTCAAAACTTGAATTACATGAAGTGAATGAATCATTGAGAATGATAGTTGGAAATCTACAAAGTGAAACAAAGTACGATCAATGATTATGAGATAAGTGATTTGACTTATGAAGAAAGGATTAAGAGTTTGGAGCAGGATTGTATGGATAGTTACATGATTCAATCCATATATGTCACTGAAAGAGAAGAGTTGATGAAGATGTATTTGGATGAGAAGTTGAAGAATACAGAACATCAAGATGAAAATGATTTTATGAAGAATCTAGATTCAACTGGGAATATTTGTGGGAAGTTGAACAGGATTAAAGAGAAAGATAAATACAAGGTTGTTCCTCAACTTTTCAATAACAATTATTCATTGAAGGTTGATAAGAAAAAGAGGAATTCATACCTTGATCAGTTTAGAGAAGTGTTTAAGGAAAATGAAGATTTCATTGAAAACTATAAGTTAGTGGAAGAATGCTGAGACCTCTGTTGGTGTGCAAGTGTCTGAATAATGAATGTTTGAATAGAGATGATTTAGGTGACTTTAGTGATAAAATCTAAAGAAATGAAAGCTTAAAGAAAGAGAAAAATGGCAAAAAGGAACCAAAGGACAAGATCCCTTTGTTGCTAAATATAACTGCCAAGATGAGAATGCACCATAAGCAGATGAGATGAGAACACCAAACTTTTGATATTTGTGGTGGTTCAAAATCTAAGAAGAACAATGAAAGAATAGCCTACAAAGTCCCACAAAGAAGAGAAAATGTCAAGGATAACAAGAAATTAGAAGAAGAAAAGAAAAATGATGATCTTTTTATCCCTATTAATCTTTTTTCTCAAAACAAGAGTTGTTTGACATTGGGGAAGTGGTAAGTATTGAAGAGTATGAGAGAAGGAAGTCAAGGTATAGGGGAAGCATTAACGATGAACCAATCAATACAGAGAGAATTATCTTTGTACCCTTCTTAATTGATTATGATGGTCTTAAAACTAAAAGAACCATTGGAGTTGATCCCCCTAGACTAAGTGAATGATTTAAAAAGGGGAAGTCAAGTGAAAGCTTTAAAGGAAGAGTATGGTGCAAACATCTTGATGAGTAAGGACATCACACAGATTCTTACCATGAAAGATTTACTTTCAAAGCATTTGATGTTCCAAATTCAAGAAGAAGTATGATGAGTATTTGGGTAAAGGCAAGAAGTCATCTGATGATCTTGTGAGCAAGGTTGAAGCCAAGGGTAAGAAGAAAATTGAAACTGTTGATAGGTAAGAAAAGAAAATTTTGAATCAACAAGAGAAAAAAAAGGATCCAGTGACTAAAAAACTTACAGAGTTAAACCTGACAAGGCTGCTACAATTGTGAAATCTGTTGACTATGGAAAGTCAACAGAGAGTCTAAAGAAAGTTAAGGGAGAGATTTTCAAGAGATTGAAAGCAAGAGAATTGAATGGTGATGAGAAGTTATTGTTGAAACATGGCTTTGAGCCCCACCAATAAATGAAACTCCTGTGACAAAAGAAACACATGTGACCTATGAAATGTAACACTTGGCAAATATTTTCACTAATGAAATCACGTTTATCATCCTAATATTGCTTTATTAATAAAATCTCTCTTTACTAAGGTTCAATATCTTGCAAAGTCAACATAATACTTTGGTATCAACCACATTGTTTATAAAGAAATTCAACAAGCTAATTTACATCATATTACATTAGTTGGTACTAAGTTTACAAACTAAGTGAAAACACATAACCAGTTCTCGTGGATGCTTATTCTTTAATATATACTTATATATATCTAAACCGATTCAACTTTACTCTTAACACCGAGCACATAAGAAATTCATTCAACTTTGGCTCACCTGAATAGCATGTTAAAACGAGTCAACTACGTTTAGTTGGTGAGTTTCAAGTTTCACAAGTACGAACAAAAACTAGTATACGTAATCATAGAATTAATGTTTGGTAAATATGTGATGTATTTATGCTATGCCATGAGTGAATCCTCGACCAGTTTCCATTATGTGGCCTCTACTGCCCACGCACTTCCTATCCCCACATCGGTTCTATTTGCCTCAAGTATGTACTATGTCTAACACCACATAGCATGTTACAAAAGGTTCGCATGGTCATGTGCAATTGTAAAACATGTTCCGGCATACCCCTCCGTCCCTGTCAGTTCGGTTTGTCAAACCAATAGTACTATTCGCATGCCTTCGGCTCGTAGTTAATCACTCGTGTGGGAGGCCATTCAAGTGTAAGCACTTAGATAATTCACATCATAAAAAGTTTTCAAGTACATATATATATATATATATATATAAATATATATGAAAACATGCTTTCCACCCCCAAAAGTTCGTAAAACCGTTTAGAAAGTGCGGTCATGAAACTCACCTTAGCATAGTATTGATCAGTTACACGTGTAGTATGTATAATGCCTCGATTATAGCTCGCATCCTATAGTCGGTATAGTATGATTAACACTAGTATAGTCTATAAACTAAATTGGGATTTTTATCTAGTCTGAGTATAGTTGTTACATACAGAAAATGTCAGTATTCTTAGATTGTGACGTTGTACGTTATGAAATGTTTAAAAGCATATTTGGCTCAGTTGCATCGGTTTTCGTGCCTAGCCAAGTTGATCATTTACGCATTTCGAAAATAGGTAAGATCACACAAACTTAAGTAAACATATTGTTTGACAAAATGATTTGATTTATAAAAGAAGTTTAAAGTTTCGGCATCTTGATTGATCGCAGGTTCGTTTCCGTTTTCATACGAGTTTGATTATACAAAACGCGTACAATCTACCCGAATTGTCTGGAAATCTCGTAAAGTTCGTTTTTTATCAAATTCATACAAAACTATGATATTTGACCACTTTTAACATTTTGACATACCAGTCAGTTCGTTAAACACAAAACTATCGGTTTCGTTAAAACGTATATAATTTAAATCTTCAAATAATCATAACTATTTATGTAATTATATATAAATTATGAGAATTTTTGTAAAAATAAATTAAAATCTGCAGATTTTAATAAAAATATTTTCAGAATTTTTATACTTAACTATTTATTTATAAAAATTCATTTTATGTGTTATAATTAACCGATAAATAACCCGTTTATACCAAAAGATTCCCGAAAAATCTGATAATTTTTTATAAGTAATAATAATACCATAACACAACCCCTTTAAAATTCCCAGATCCTAATTCTTTGGCCAAAATACTCTTTTGTGCATTTTTCGGTTGTTAAAACCCGAGTAAAAGGCGATTATACAAACTGCACTTAGACATGTCCAAATCATCCAAAACATTTCCAGTGATCTTCCAAGAAATGTTTAAATTTCCAAACCAAATTTTATAATTTTTCAAGAATTGTAACTATTTTTCATAAATAAACGCTAATAAAAGATAAAAAATTCGCCAAATAATCTCCGTTTATTGAAAAATTACCAAATTTGAATAGGGAGTCACTTATATGATCCCTAATGTCTCTAAAAAGTTTCACAAACAAAAAACAAGCACGTCACAATCGAAGTACAAACAGCCCCAAAACTAGTAAACCGATAATTACCTTGTCGGTTTTCGAGAGTTTTTGGTCGTTTTTTTGACTCTCAGGGTCTTGGGTCACAAAATCAGTGTATCTAAATATCATATAGCACAATACCAAGTATAAATCATCCATATTCCAGCCTTGTTAATTAGGGTTTCAGTTAGGGTTTCAAACCGAACTTTTAAACCGTAAAAACATTATATCCATGTTCTAATCCGTATTTTTGGTCAAAAATCTATATGGTTATGACTTGTAAACATGTTTAAGATCAAAAAATTATTTTAGGTGATTTTTAGGGTTATTGGATGGATAAACATGGTTATTATCTATGTTTAAATCATGTTAACACAACAGGTGTTTGATATGGATTGATGTTTTTGTGAAAATATCCAAAGGGGAGGCTTGTTTAACAAGCTTTAACAAAGGGGGTGGGGGGGGAAGTCCACATTGGCGGCCGGAAAAAAAGAGGGGCTCATCGGGCCTCTTTTTGGCCCATTGATGCCTCGTAATGCATGCCAAGGTTCGGTCTTAGTCTAAAATTTAGTTCGGGTCCAGTTTTTCTCAAGAAAACTAGTTCGAATGTGAAAAATAGCGCGAAAACAAGTGTTTTTCAACCCATTTTTGTAAAACAAGAAAAAGCGTACTGACTCATTGTAAAAATCCAAAATGTTTTCACGGATTGCTTAGAACATTTCATATAAGTGTTTTTTAAATCTTTTTTTGCTTGACGGATGCTACAATGCTCGTTTTGATGTTATCAATTGCGTTTAAACTCATAGCGTATCGTCAAACGAAACCTTTTTCATTTAAATGGTTTTATACATATTGGGGCCTTAGTATCAATAATTTAGCTAATATAACATATATATAACTCATATATGACCCCTCGGTATACATACAGGTCATAATCAGTATCGATCGGTTACTAGTTTAGTTACTACGAATTAACCGATTTATCGTTTACTCGCTACGTAGTGATAAGGTATACCTCATTTAGTCACGAATGTCACACTTGGCAAGCTAGCTTTCCTGGAAAGAAAGGTAGCCGAGTACGAGGCCGTCATTCCCGTCATCCTCGCACGCGTCGCCGCACTGGAACAAAAGAACCATAGTGATTACCAGGCTTACAATGTCGTGTGTCACTATGTCTTTGATGTGGAATACAGGGGAGAGCAGACTAGGCAGAGGGTGGACGGGTGGGAATCCAAGAACGAAGTGATTGTGCCGAGTGTTTTATATCTTATGGCCTTCATTATATAGGGCCCATAGGCAGTAGTTGGTAGTGGTTATGTAAAATATTAAACTTGTTATCTTTTGGATAATTGGGCGGGTGGGAAAAACAACTACCCGGTGTGGCATGTACCACACCAATTTTGGTATGTAAGGGTAGTAGTAAACCCCCCCCCCCCACCCTTTTATGTATGTATGGTGGAACTTGGGTTTATGTTTGGTAGAAATTGAATGTTAAAGTCATCAAGTATGTATTTATTTATATATATATATATGTATATATATATATATATATTCATAACACACAAAAACTAATTCTTTAGTTTTCTATAAATAAAAGAAACTATGGCCCAAAAACAAGACAATCCGCCTCAAGCCAAGGAATCGATTTACCAACTTCCCATGAGGAGTTAGCACGCTAAATCCCTCAGCATGTAAACACAGAACTCGATCAGCATGAGGCTAACCGAAACACCTGAAACACTACGGATAACAGAGCTGTAGAAACTCTTGAAAACGAAACACTAAACGAAAAGCCCTCAGGTAGTACGATACACGGGTGCTCATACAAAACTTTCCAAGGTTGTGGACCGAAAGAATTTACCGATGCCGAAGGATCTCTAGAAATAGGAATCTTGAAGAACTCTTGGAAGAATGCTTTTACCGCAGAGCCCAAACGAAAAGCAGCTACTGAGAATCAGAAACCCGGAGAGATCAAAGGGAAGTGGAATGGAAACTCAGGAGGTCAGTTCAAGAGAAACCAAGGAGCAGGAAGGATGTTTGCTGCAAACGCAAGAGGATTTGGAGGAAGCTCGGGACAGGTGTCCCTTTGTAACAATGTGGAAAAATCCATGGTGGTGAATGCTGGAAATTCCACCAATGCAACCGATTAGGCCATATGACTCGCGATTGCTACGCTAAAATTGCGACGTCTACTTCGGGAAACCAAAATCCTGGATGTTTCGAATGTGGTGTCGTAGGGCATTTCAAAAGAGAATGCCCCAAACTCAAAAGTCAAAACACTAGGGGCAAGGCATTCGAGATGAACGCGAAGAAAGCCCAGAAAGACTCATATGTAGTCACAGGTACGTTTCTCGTCAATAATCACTACGCTTATGTACTATTTGATACCGGAGCCGACTTAAGCTTTGTTTGTAACCAATTTGAATCCCATCTTGGTATTAAACCCAGTAAGTTAGACAACAGTTACTCAATTGAATTAGCTAACAGGAAATTAATCGAGACCAGTGAAGTCGTTCGGAGATTGTAATATCCTATTAGAAAACCATAAGTTCCCAATTGATCTTTTACCCTTAGAATTAGGTAGTTTTGAAATAACAGTAGGAATGGACTGGTTATCCAAGAATGGAGCTGAGATCGTATGTTCCGAAAACTAGTTCGTTTACCAACCCCAACAGGTCAATGTTTGGCTATTCAAGGAGATCAAAGCAACACAGAGTTGAAACTCTCTAGTATCACAAAATCCCGTAAAATACTAAGGAAAGGAACTAAAAATAGACGATATTCCTATAGTCTGAGATTTCCTAGAAGTTTTCCTGGAAGATTTGCCTGGATTACCTCCTTAGTGACCAGTCGAATTCAGAATTGATCTGGTTCAGGATGCCGTCCCGATAGCTCAATCTCTGTACAGATTAGCACCATCGGAAATACAGGAGCTATCTAATCAGCTTCAGAATTACTGGACAAAGGATTCATAAGACCAAATTTCTCACCTTTGGGAGCTCCAGTCTTATTCGTGAAAAATAAAGATGGTTCTTTTTGAATGTGTATCGATTATCGAGAATTGAACAAGCTCACCATTAAGAATCTGTACCCACTACCGAGAATTGATGATTTGTTCGATCATTTACAAGGTTCCAGTTACTACTCGAACATCGATCTACGATTTGGATACCATCAGCTGAGAGTTGCAGAAAAAGATATTCACAAGACCGCCTTCTGAACACGGTATGGTCACTATGAATTCTTAGTCATGCCGTTTGGTCTAACAAACGCACCCGCTATGTTTATGGATCTTATGAATAGAGTTTGTAAGCCATACTTGAATAAATTCGTGATTATTCATCGATGACATACTCATTTATTCACAAACCAAGGAAGAGAATGAACAACACTTGAAGTTAATCCTAGACTTGTTAAAGAAGGAGAAATTATATGCCAAATTTATAAGTGTGATTTCTTTCTTCGAGAATTCCACTGTTTAGGGCATGTAATTAATGAAAACGGTATCCATATTGATCCAACAAAAATTGAAGCAATTAAGAATTGGGAGACACCAAGGTCACCCACTGAAGTGCGACAATTTATGGGATTAGCTGGCAATTACCATAGATTCATTGAGAATTTTTCTTCTATAGCCCAACCCTTAACCCAACTAACTCAAAAAGACAAGAAATATGATTGGACAGAAAAGGAAAAAGAATCGTTTCAACTTGTTAGCAAAAGTTGTGTAGTGCACCAATCTTATTCCTTCCAGAAGGAACCGATAGATTCGTAGTTTACTGTGATGCGTCACGATTTGGTCTCGGATGCGTGCTTATGCAACGAGATAAGGTGATAGCCTATGCATCACGAAAACTCAAAGTGCAAGATAAAAATTACACAACTCTTGACTTGGAATTAGGAGTAGTTGTTTTTGCACTCAAGATTTGGAGGCATTATCTTTACGACACCAAATGCACAATCTTCACTAATAACAAAAGCCTTCAGCACATATTTGATCAGAAAGAGCTAAATAAACGAAGGTGCGTAGAATTACTCAATGACTATGACTACGACATTCTCTACCACCCAGGTAAAGCCAATGTTGTAGATGATGCCCTGAGTAGAAAAGAAAGAGAAAAACCACTTTGTGTCCATGCATTAGGGTTAACAATTCAAACAAGCCTTACGAATCGAATACGTGATGCACAAATAGAAACTCAGAAACCTCAGAACATAAAAATCGAGAAACCGTGAGGTCTTGAGTGTGAATTCATAACAAATTTCGATGGTACATTATACTTGATCGATCGAGTTTGGGTACCACGTTATGGAAATTTGCGAAACTTAGTAATGGATGATTCCCATAAATCCAATTACTCAATACACCCAGGATAAACCAAGATGTACAAAGATCTACAAGAATTCTATTGGTGACCAAACATGAAGGGAGATATAGCGGTTTACGTCAGCAAGGGTTTGGCATGTTCAAAGGTAAAGGCTTAACACCAGAAGCCATCTGGACTGTTACAACGACCTAAGATTCCACAATGGAAATGGGAAAATATTACCATGGATTTTGTGACTAAGTTGCCAACTACCTCCAATAACCATGATTCTATTTGGGTTATTGTGGATCGATTGACAAAATCCGCTAGTTTCCTTCCTATCCGCGAGAAAGATAGCTTAGAGAAATTAACTCGACTATATCTGAAAGAGATTGTGGCTAAACATGGCGTACCTGTTTCATTCATCTCTGACAGAGACGGGCGTTTCATTTCTCGATTTTGGCTATCCCTGCACGAATCCTTAGGTACACGTTTAGACATGAGCACCGCTTATCATTCCCAAACTGATGGCCAAAGCGAAAGAACCATTCAAGCGTTGGAAGATATGTTGCGAGTCTGTGTTCTCGAATTCGAAAAAAGTTGGGATACACATTTACCACTTACTGAAGTTTCTTATAATAACATCTACCACTCCAGTATTAAGGCTGCACCGTTTGAAGCGTTATATGAGAGGAAATGTCGATCCCTTCTTTGTTGGGGTGAAGTAGGATAAAAACAACTAACAGGACCTGAAAATTTTCAGGAGACCACCGACAGGGTCTTCCAGATCAAAGACAGGTTGAAGGCTGCAGCCGACCAACAAAAAAGTTATGCTGACAATCGCATAAAACCATTGGAATTCCAAGTGGGAGATCAAGTTCTGTTGAAAGTCTCACCTTGAAAAGAGTAATCAGATTCGGAAAAAGAGCAAAGCTGAGTCCTCGATACGTTCCATTAAAGATCACCGATCGAATTGGTCCAGTAGCATATCGAATCGAATTGCCTTCACAATTGAACGGAATACACGATGTGTTCCACGTATCAAATTTGAAGAAATTTTTATCTGAAAAATCATTAGTTGTTCTTTTTGAGGATATACGAGTAAACGACAAGCTTTTATTTGTCGAAGATCCTGTAGAAGTATGAACTTGAAAATACAAAAGCTCAGACAGAATCGAATCATGCTAGTCAAAGTTCGTTGGAATTCAAGACTAGGTCATGAGTTCACATGGGAACGACAAGACCAGATGAAACAAAAATATCCTCACCTATGTCCACTAGAAGTTAGTGACACTTCCTAAATTCCGGGACAAAATTTCTTAAAGGAAGGGAGAATGTAACACTTGGCAAAAATTTTCACTAATTTAATCACGCTTATCATCCTAATATCGCTTTATTAATAAAATCTCTCTTTATTAAGGTTTAATATCTTGCAAAGTCAATAAAAAGTCAAAATTTCGGCACGAAACGAGAAAAACGTGCAATAACCTCAGGCAGCGAGCAAGAAAGAAAATAAATTATTAGAATGATAAAATAATCTCAAAATTTCAAAATAAATGCAAAAACATGTGAGACAATATAAAAACATAATTTAGGAAGACACGAATCACAAAAATTAGAAAATAAGTAAGCACGAGCCAGTACAGGGCCTAGAAAGGACCCAACTCCAACTATTTTCAGAAGAAAATAGTTTTTATGGTCCATACTGTCAGGAATTTGTTTTCATTCAAAGTCTGAAAAAAAATATTAAAAACGTGATTCATTTGGATATCAAAATCAAGCAATACGTAAAACGACTAACCCGAATTAACTAGTTATAAATCCATACTGTCAGGAACTTGTTTTCGTTCAAAGTCTGAAAAAAAATATTAAAAACGGGATTCATTTGGATATCTAAATCAAGCAATACGTAAAACGACTAACCGGAATTAACTAGTTATAAACTAAGTCCTCACCTCCACCCCCCTGGCCGGGGCCCCCCTCCTCCACCTCAACACCCCACCTCCTAGTCCTTCCAATCACCGTCCACCAACTCACCCTCCTAATCATTTATGTTCTAGAAGCTTATGTGGTTGTTGAACAATTAAGAGGTAACCCGCCTAAGCACTCTTAGCATACACTCATCAAACCTGCACTCTCTCCCTCCCTCTATAAACACACACACATGCAATCAAATAACATGGAAGGTTAATCAAGATATAAGATCAAGAAGCTAGGAAGTAGGTTAGGAAGAAAACCACCACTCTCACACTCATAAACATCACCATTTTCATCTTTCAAAAATCTAAGAACAAGTATGTTTTAAATTATGATTGATTACTAGATGTAGATGCATAATATTGTTGTTTTTGAGATTGATTAAAGCTTGAAAGTTTGAAATTAGGGATTGTGATGTATGTGTGTATGTATGTATGTATGTATGTATGTATGTATGTATGTATGTATGTATGTATGTGTAAGAGGGAAGATCAAGCTCATTTACACATGCATACAATCATCATAAGGATCCTACATTGGTTGTTAACTTTGATTTTAAGTATTGTTAATCTCTTGAATACTTGATAAGAACTTGAATAAACATAATGATAGGGGTTGTTGTTAGAATGAAATTTGGAGTGATTATTGATCATTAGCTTGTTATTAAGAACTTGGATTGTTGAAAAATTGTTATTAGAGATGAACAAAACAAGAAGTTATCCATAATTGTAATTTGGGGATTTTTGGATTTGGGATTAATTAGGGGGTTTTGGATGGATCGGTGAATCAAAGAGTGTCATGGAATAATCTTAATGAATGTCAGATAGGATATATGCTAGAATCAATAGTTGATACTTGAAGGTTAACAAAGATTGTTAAAGTTGCTAAATAGGGAAACTTTAATTGGTGAAAAGTCAAATTCTTAATTGTAATATGAATACTTGATATGAATGTGTTCAATGTGTGATGGATTATATCCTTATATTAAGAAAGGGTGAATGATTAGAAGCATGGATTAGTTAACACACAGGTTAAATGGACAACAACTTACTAGAAATAGAAACTTTGTTGAATGATAAATTGAAAGAACAAAATTGGAATAGAAAACCTAGGATGCATGAAACCTATCAAATTAATTGAATCAGTTAAACTTAGAATTATACTTAATCAAAGTGGAAAGATTTAATTAGTTAGAATTACCAAATATTTTAAGTTACTATAATAGGAAACTTTGTTAGAACAACACTTTGAAAATTCATAAAATTAATGATCTTGTTATTTGAGTGATTTGTTAATGATTGATAATGATAGGTATTGATTGATTATAAATAAATAATATAATCATCTAAAAGGTTATACTTGATTCTTTGAAAAATGCATACTTGGATCATGAAAACTAGATTCTTCTAAAATGGAATAAGAACATTTTATTGAAAAGTTATATTTTGGCTTGTTATGACCTCATAAAATAAGTTAAAAATCTAGAATCTAGGGTTATATACTAATATCTTTTCATAAAAGAATACAAACTTGATTAGTAACTTTATTAACAAATTTATAATATGAACTAGGAACTTAAAACTTGTTTAAATATGTCTTGTGAATTTATATGATCAAAAATTGAATTCATGGTGAATTATGTGTTATTATATGTGAGATTAGTTCATAAGATGATTAGTGTAGACTTGTTCAACTTATTTAACTTGTCGGAAACGTTAACGGTCGAAAAATCGTCTTTTTTAAACGAAACCGACACGACTATTAGGGATTGTTTTAGAACAGCCCCTAAAGTCGTAAAATACTCATGTATAAAATAAGTTAATATATGGGAATAGGACAAGATGATAAAACATAGCCCTAAACAGTTCTTGTCGCGAAAACCGACACGAAAATGTTAAAAAGTTGCTATTTTAAGAAAATATTAACGAAAATGAGAATAATATATTTTTACAACGTAAATTATAAAACATGACTAATACATATGTAACAAGTAATTTTCAAGATTTAAAAGTTACTTTTTTACGAAAAACCAAAACTATTCGTTTTAAACATAAATTCGACAAAATCGACAAGAATTATAAAAAATTAAAGATTAATATTTTCTTACAACTTTCCAGCAACTGAAACTTAATATATTTTATATTTTAATTGTTTATTAATTGATTAGTTATTTAAGTATTAATTAACAGAAAACTGAACTATGTGTACTCGTTAACCTAATAGGAACTTATTTACTTACGTGCTTGCGTGGAAATTAGATTAGGATTAATGAACTAAAAGGATTTTATAGACTATAACCAAGTTTTTTTAACAAAACGTTTACTAATATATGACATGAGATTTTGGAACGAAGGCTACAAACCGTGAGTTTCTCTATCGAGCCCCCTCATTTTTAAATGGAATTGTTTTTAATTGTTTTTATAAATGTTTTCGGGGGAACAACATATTATTTAATTATATATTGATTTCATTAAGAGTTTTCTTGTTATAGTATTTTATTTTACAAACAGTGTCAAATACGGGATGTGTCTAGTTGGCTAAATAACTGTTAACCCTAGAAAAAGGGCACATAAATATTGGTAGATCTATTGGGGTGACGCCCCCCACTTTCAATCGTGTTGGGTTAAAAGTGAGAATATTTTGAGTCTGGTATGTATCATGTTATCAACTATGATAGTCATACGCATGTTGTATTCTTTGCTCGTCTACAACAATACGATTTTTCTAAGAAATGAAATACTATTGTTTTGTGTTAAAATTGCGATAGATCATTATACATGGGTTTTTATATGATTTGTTGTGTTGTAATGACGATATATCATTACACACGGGATTGATTTATCTATATAATTGACGAGAGATCATTATATGGATTGTGATTTTAAATATATATATACACACACACACATATACATATGGACGATTTTGCTTAAATAGGGAAACTCACCAACACAATGTGTTGATAAACGATTTTAATATGCTTTTCAGGTAAGTGATGGCTTCGTGGTGACCAAGGAAAAGAGGCGGGTCATGTTTGAATATGGAAAAGTAATCTAGCACATGTAATAACCGTGTTTTTAAACACATGTAATCTTTACATTTAATAATAATAAAGTTTCTTTGAAATGACAAACTTTGTTTATTATTATATTATTCTTTATTATGATTGGCTATCAGTAACTTTCACAACCCGAACGACATGGTCAAAAGTCTTCCATTGTTTAAGTTAAGATTTTCGGGGTGTGACATGAAACACTTGTAACAAGTGTGAAGAGAGAATTTGTCATTGAGTAATGCAAGAGCATAGTTCCATATGTGAGAACATCATATGAAACTAGCTATGACACAAATGATTCTGATGAATCATGTGAAGTTGTTTATGAGGACCCCAAACCCAACGCAACATTTTTTCATGTCACTGATGAATTGCAAGTTGATCTAGTTTGTACTTCATCACTTAATTGATCATTTTTCTTTGATTTGTGTAGGAACAGTTGTAACACCCCGTAACCGCAGCGGAAACGTAAACGGGATGCAACAGACACCTCTGATATCAACTACATTGTTTATAAAGAAAACTGAATACATTAATATACTTCAAATTACATTATCTCATAATTCATTACCGTCTAAGTGATACACACATCATACAATACGATACATAATTCTATGTAATATAGTGTATCCTAACATCCCACACGCAAATCTTACACACATCAAGCACTTAGCACGTAAGCAATCACTTCATCTTAATTGTACCTGAAAAGCAAGTGAGAAAACGGGTCAACTACGAATAGTTGGTGAGTTTCACAATTTGAGTAAACCATGATAAAACCATATCATAATATAATATTATTGATGTAATTATGCTGAGCCCACAAGTGAAACCTCTGACTATCCACACACAACCCCGTGGCATACTCCGACCACGAACCTGCCCAAGCCGCTATGTCTAACATTACATAGCAAAATATATATAACATCAAAATAGACATGTGCAACTGGCTGGGAAACATCAGCAAATCCATGCCGGACCAGTTGGGTTTGTCAGACCAATAGTACTATCCACACTCTACCGGCTTTCAGTTAATCACTCGTGTTCCGGGGCCTTAGAATGTTAGCAACTCAGACAATTACCATCTTAGTACATTTCCGTACGATTCCCATACAATAAAATATATATAAATACACGAAAATCCATGCGTTCAGTATGTACTTAAACATTTCAGTAGTAACATGCTTCCGCCCCGAGAAAATATTTGAAAACAATTCAGAAAAAGGGGCTCGTGAAACTCACCTTAGCACATGCAAGCAGGTAACAACAATCATTATCAGTTAACACGTCCAATCTGTAATATGATCCCTACGATCGTTACTATACACTCATTATTAATATAACTTTAACCGTGTTAACCGGTACATCTGGGGACACTGTTAACCCAGTACTGTAACCGTTCCGGGGGCAATGTTAACCCAGAAGCACTTCTCCGGACTCAGATTGTGATATCGTTTAGAGTTCCATGGTCACAATTACTATTAGTTTGTTTTCCCCGTTTTGCGTGCCTAGCACGGTTATCCGTTTTTACGTTCCAAAATTGAGTTTGGTCACACACGACCCGAAAATAGTCGTTGACTGATAATTTAATTAAAGTTGTGAATTTAGAGCTCGGTTTAGACGCCCCGATTGGCCGCGAGACACCGTTTCCGTCTTTAGTGCACCGGAAACTGTTAAATCGGAAAAATTACTCAAATCATCCGAATTACTTTCGAGTGATTTATTTTTACTTGTTTAACTCAGTTATATGAAAATAGTTCATTTTTAGGGTTTTTATACACCGGTCAGCTCGTTTAGGCGAACTTTACCGGTTTACGTGTTTTAAGCTTTAAAGTTTGTTTTTATTTTCTTTTTAGCACAAATAATTATCCGTTTAGTCTCGGATCTTGAAATTTTGCACAAATCACTTTTTGACAGTGGGGAATTTTATAAAAATATTTCCAGAATTAAATTTTATATTTAAAATATATTTATCTATTTTTAAACACCATTTAAACACTAAATATGTCGTAAATAACAAACGACCTTAGAAAAATCCCAAATTTTTCCTGGATGTCCCCTGCAATCCACATAGTCCCCTGTAATTTTTCCAGAACCAAAATCTCTTTTTACATGCCATTTTCACTAAAACCGAGCTAGAAAGTCCTAGAACTCGTTTAACCGAAAAGCCTACTTAGACTTCTCCAAATGACCTAGAATTTTTTGTGTGACTTTTACATGATATAAAAAGCTTATCTGCAATTTTCCAGAATTTTTCATGATATTTAACTATTTTTCACCATTTTTAGCCAAAACCGAGCATTAAATTCACCAAATATTCATCCTTTCTCCAAAAAATTACCAAAATTTCACAGAACTCTTATTTTCATGTATTTAACACCTCTGTAAAATTTCATGACCTAACTCTAAACCATCAACAATCTGTCCAAAAACTCCAAAACCGAACATAAACCGAATATACCTTTCGATCTCCGCCACTACAAGCTACAAACTTGTTTTTCCGCCTTATCTACCACTAAATACAGAACCTACAACCAACATACCACAATACCAAGCATGTTACACTCACGATCAAGCCTCTTATACTATAGTTTCGGTTATTGTTTCAAAACTAAAGTTTAAACCGTGAAAATCCGTTTTTGGTCCGTTTAACTCCTTTCTTGGACCAAGATCCCTTGTATAACCCGTATACATCACTTGATCATGCAAGAATCGGTTTTCATCTTTGAAACCTCATTTTCTTGCAAATAAACTCAAGAAACGAATATGGAAACGTATATAACTCGATTTTTACCTTATTTCTCTTGCTAAAATTCCGGGTTTTTGGATGATCTTGTGGAGAGAATTGATGATCATGGAGAGTTTGATGTAAAAAAAAGAAATGAGCAATGGGGTAACACCCCTTGAGTCCGATCGGTTTAGTTAGGGGGTGGGGTGGGACCCACCTCTCCATTCTAGGCCACATGTTTGGATTTCGGATATCCGGATAATGTTTTGGATAATCTGGTTCAGTTCGTTTTTCGGTTAAATGTCTAATTCGGCTTAAAACGAGGTTAAAACGGTCGTTTTCGGCTTAAAAAAAAGAATTTATATAAAATCGATTTAAAAACTTTAAAAACTTAAACCATGACATTTATTAACTTAAAACATCTTATTATTAATAATTGCGCATCTTTTACGGCTTGATCGATCGTCTCTTGCTTGGTTTGGTATTAAAGGTTTCGTTTAACGCACCGACGTACCATTAACTCGGGATTCTTTTTCTGTGCTTTAATTCACTTATTCCGAAGCTTAAATACTTTGTAACATCACTAAATATCATAGATATCGTCTATAATTGAACCCTGGATTCGTTCGGATTTCAATATCTATTGATCGATTAATCGCATTTTCAATACGATGAATTATATATTCACGTACAATCAATACAGTGAACCATGTATTCTCGTATAATTACTATGGTTATTCATGTACCCGACATTAAATATGACGTAACTATTGTCTACCGGTTAGGGTATACCGGGTTTCGTTGGAATCGTTACATTCTCCCCCCGTTAAGAAATTTCGTCCTCGAAATTTTACACGCCCACTATCCCCTTCCGAGAGAAAGGTGGGGGGTTTTTCCTTCAGAATTCACCCTCGCGTTACCAGGTATAATCTGGTCCTCGCTGTGAATTCCACTTAATCTTAATCAATAACGCTTGGTATGTCCAAACTGTTTAGTTTTCCCGTCTACTATCTCTACGGAATTATTTATGATATCAAGTATATCTTCTATGAGTACCTCCATTACTAGTACTTTCGTTGCCTCATCGCTTAGGTACTTTTCAATCCGTATACATGGCAAAACATCATGTATAATACTTAGCCCATTGAGTACTCTAATCGACAAACTAAATGACCAATCCTGGCGATAGTCTCATGAGGTCCAATATATTAAGGAGCTATTTTCGGTTTTGCCAAACCTTATATCACCTCTCTAAGGTGATGCCTTAAAAATGCCTTGTCACCTCTTTCCCATGACAATGGTTTCCTTTGAATGTTGGCATAAATCCTTTGCCAATCTCGCGCTGCGTTCAACTTATCTTAAATATTATAAATCCGATTGGTTGTTTCTCGAATCAATTCAAACCTTCAAGCTCTCGATGCTTCCTTCCCCGGCTTCCAATAATGGAAGTAGGATGACTATTTTGATCCGAGATAATTGAAAATGGTACTCCACAACGAGATACCATTTCACCATCATGCATTTGGGCGAGAATTCGTTGTGGTAATCATCATGGATTGGGATGAAATACGAGGATTGGTTAATCGATCCGCGATTACCCAATTTACACCATGCCTTTGATATATCTTGAGAATTTGCGTCCCGAAATCCATTGTAATTTATTCCCACTATCATTGGCGAATTTTCTGTTGTTGTGGCGTTCCCTAGGGTTTTCGATATGCAGCCTTATCTCTTGCATAACATAAATATTCACCCACATACGTAACCATATCTTTCTCCAAACTCGGCCATTAATAAAATCCTTTCAGATATTCGTATCATCAATAGTCTAATCCGATCCCGGATGTATGGAATATTTCGATCTATGCGCTTCGTCCATGATTAATTCACGAAGGTCATGGAGGGTCGGGATCCAAACCCGATTTTTGAAGTAGAGAATTTCGTCCACGCGCTGTTCGAAATTCTTCTCATTGCCGTAAAGTCCCTCCTTTTCCAATTTTTCCTCTTTCAACGCCTCACGTTGAGCGACTCGAATCAGGTCCGAAAGGTTCGACTGGACTATCATCCCCAGCGCTCGCACTCGCAATGGCTTAACCCGATATTTCCTACTCAAGGCATCGGCTAAGACGTTAGCCTTGCCGGGGTGATAACGGATGTCACAGTCATAATCGCTTCACAACTCGACCCATCTTAGTTGAATATGAGACTGCGGTCTCTTATCATTTATAAAATTTGTACATTTGCGTCGTACAAAGGATTATGAGTTGGGTAATGCTAAAAATTTCTTCAATAAACCGCTGATAGCCTCCGGCTAGTCCTAAAAATTGGTGCATTTCCTTTTGGTGCCTTGGGTGGCTGCCAATTTTAACGGTTTCTATCTTACTCGGATCAACGTGTATTCCTTGACAGTTTACAACGTGACCGAGGAATTGCACTTCTTGTAACCAGAAGTTACACTTGGAGAATTTTGCATACTACTTCTCCTGATTCAGAAGCTCTAAAATTATTCTCAAGTGTCACTCGTGCTCTTCTTTACTTTTCGAGTAGATCAAAATATCGTCAATAAACACGATGACGAATTTGTCGAGGTAGGGTTTACAGACTCGATTCATGAGGTCCATGAACACTGCCGGCACATTTGTTAGCCCTAAAGGCATAAATAAGAATTCATAATGGCCGTAACGAGTCCGAACGCTGTTGCTGCAACGTCCTCCTCTTGGATTTCTCATTTGGTGATAACTATATTTAAGACCAATTTTCTAAATATAAATCGCCCTTTGCAGTTGGTTAAACAGATCATTTACTTCGAAGAAGTGAATACCTATTCTTGATCGTCACTTTATTCAATTCTCCCTAATCAATACATATCCTAACACTTCCGTCCTTCATTTCCCAAATAACACTGGTGCACCCCATGGTAACCAACTAGGTCGTATGAATCCTTTATCCAACAATTCTTGTAACTGATTGGATAATTCTTGCATCTCGGACGGTGCAAGTCGGTGGGGTGCTTTAGCAACAGGACCAGCTTGAGACATTAAATCGATTCTGAATTCGATCTGTCGGGTTGGAGGTAATCCAGGAAGTTCTTCTGGGAAAACTTGTGGAAATTCGCGTACCATCGGTATATCTTCTATATGTTTTCTTTTAAATACTTTGGCAATCGCGTTTGTTAAATACACCACGTCTTCTTGTCGTAAATATTATAACATCTCAAGATGAGATTAGAGTGGTAACATAATACCGTACACTTTTCTCTGTATCTAATCGCTTCATCGTCCGAAGGAGAGCTTCTAATCATCTTCTTTTCATATTTGATTTCAGCTTCATGTTGAGTTAGCCAATCCATGTTAACTATTACGTCAAAACTTCTTAACTTTACTGGTCGTAGGTCAATAAGGAAAGGTTAATCGTTCAGAATAATAGGACAATTCCGAACAATTTAGTTAACCATTAGGGGTTTACCGTTAGCGATTCTACAGTATGGGGTTCTATAGTTTCACTAATCGGTATCTTTCCAAATAATAGGAGGTTAACAGGAACTAACTTCTATCGACGACCGTAAAAATATCACTGAAGCCTATTGATTTAAAACTACAGCATACTTAACACCACCTTTGGATCATGACGTGCTTTATTCGAATTACTCACAAAAGCACGGCTCCTTGCTTGATCAGAGGTTGATGCTTGCCATGAGGTTCGTCTTCCAACGACACCTTGGTTCAACTTTCGGCAATTTCTCTCGAAACGTTCTGTACTGCCACATTCATAGCAAGTACAACTGTTTGGTATAATTTGGTTTCTTTGGATGGATTGTTATTGAAGTTGTTGGGTTCGGAGTGGTTGTACACGAATGGGTTGGGGTTGCCGGTTCACATGGCTTCAATTGGTTCTACAATTGGGGCATTACGTCCATCTTTACCACACCTGTGGCCTACTATCACTCGACATTCTTCTTCCTACCGATAACCACATTTTCCACATTTAGGGAAGGACCCTTCATGCGGTTCATGTTTTCACACCAGAACTAGTCTTAGTATAATTATGGGTTGTAGGACATACCTACTTATTCAAAAGTCCATCTTGCCCTATACCTTTATCATTTCTTTTCTTTAACACTCGACGTCTCACCTAACGTCCATTCAGTCCGCTTCCCATAGAGTCAAATATATCAATGCTGGCTTGTGACACAACCCTTCCAAAGGTTGTATATTTTACAGGATTGACTATACTCCTTATCAATGGAGTTAGTCCCCAATATAGCGCTCACTTCGCTTAATTTCAGGAGTAATTAGCCATGTTACCAGACATGGCAATTCCTTCAAACGATTAGCGCGTTCTGAGTGATCAGCACACAATATTTCTATCTTCCATATCTCAGCTTCCAATCTCTGAACTTAATTACTTGAATAAAAGTGTTCTAGCCCAAGAATTTTAAATTCCGACCATATCATCTGAGTAATAATTTTCTAACTATAATTTTGTACCATCGTGTTCCCTTACGATACAACATAATCTACCAACATATCTGTAGCGTATTTCACTACACAATGTTCTAGACTCTTGCCAATATCCTTAACCATTTCGATCTTTTCTATCCACTCGCTAATCTATTCCTCCCTTTACCATCAGTAAACTATTAATAATTTCCTTAACACAACTAACAAACATATCCTTCATACCGGATCTAATTCATTACGACTACTATTCATGTTTAGTTTATAACTAATGCTTGTAGTCATAATAGTATTCGGTGGGACATAATCACTCTTAGTAATACCACTAAGAATTGAAATATTCATATTCATGTGATTGCTCGATCTATAATTCTGCGATCACATTTGCATCAACACTAGCAGTGATCTGTGATACGACATTCGGTATCATCATCTGCTATCGTTGAGCAATCAACTGAATCATATCAATCTCCATCATTGGAGTTACTCTTTTTATGTCATTCTGCCGTACCCATCCCGTACGCAGTAATCAATACTAATCTCACCGTATAACTCATTACCAGCTCAATCACAACAGCAGGTACACATACACACCAAATATTATCATACATATTACACATACCAGTATCTAGTATATATGTCCCACAAATATAATAACATATGGACTTAACCTGACATCGGTTAACTTTTAAATATGTTTCATAACCCTTGTCACCAACTGACATATAGGTCTTTCTCAAAAAAGATTAATGTTTAATATGCTTGATTTTAATATCCTTCTGTATGTCAGCATAGCCGATACATGCTCACCGTGAGCACCAAACGATTACGTACCACGGAGTTATAATATCCGTGTCTATTTGTATATCCGGCATACACGGTATACCACCTACGAACGAACAACCAACTATGCTATAATGATTCCAACACCTCTTTGTGTATGGGTAATCATTCTATTCGAGTATACACGGGTATAGGCATCTAACGGATGTAAGGTTAACATAGGGAGTTGCAAGGTTCAAGGTAATCGCGCAACATGGGTTGCCTTCAAATATTATCAATTACTTTTATGGGAAACTCTATCGCTTGCTCAGTCAATGTCCTCCGGCGTTCTAGGTTCGCTAAAATCGGTAATTCTCGATCTGGAGGTGGTATGACTCATATGTTTGAGAGTGAGAGGTACACATATATATTTCTATATATATTATTTTTATCTGCTCATTTATTATCAAATTTATTATTATTATTATTTATTTTATTTTATTTTATTTATTTATTTATTTATTTTCCTTAATGGAATAAGAATAGGTTCAGGTACAGGTCCATCCATACGTGAGGTTCGGCGGTTCGGGTGAACATAGGGGGTTATTAGGATATACTGTACCGGTGTTGGTAGGGTAAGGGATTTATCAATTTTGGTTGAGAGTGACGGTTACTAGATATTTCTGGTTAATGCCAAATGGGAGATCTAACTTGGTACTATCATAACTATGGCCCGATAAGTCAGGCTTATCATCAACCGATGCTTTAGAAATTTCAGCATCCTCGGTACTTTTTATTATTTCATCCCCCGGTTCCTTATCCGGGTCTTATTTCTCAATACACGTACCCACAAGATATGCACATATATATATACACATTAGCACGCATAAATAATATTATATACTTTACACATATGTTGCCATTTTTACCTATTAATGTTCCCCGTGACTTCCCCTGAATTCTCTCGTGCGGACAAGTCTGTTATTATGTTCCGGACCATAATAACTCACTTGTCCATCCAAGTTCATCCAGACCTCGTCACTATAACTTATTAGTTGATATTCAGATCCTATAATACTTGAGCTACTGGTTATATTTTAGGTATCTTTTAAAGACATCCTAATTCTTTATAACCAATGGCTCTGATACCAACTTCTGTAAGACCCCGTAACCGTAGCGGAAACGTAAACGGGATGCAACAGACACCTCTGATATCAACCACATTGTTTATAAAGAAAACTGAATACATTAATATACTTCAAATTACATTATCTCATAATTCATTACCGTCTAAGTGATACACACATCATACAATACGATACATAATTCTATGTAATATAGTGTATCCTAACATCCCACACGCAAATCTTACACACATCAAGCACTTAGCACGTAAGCAATCACTTCATCTTAATTGTACCTGAAAAGCATGTGAGAAAACGGGTCAACTACGAATAGTTGGTGAGTTTCACAATTTGAGTAAACCATGATAAAACCATATCATAATATAATATTATTATGATATTCACACACAACCCCGTGGCATACTCCGCCCACGAACTTGCCCAAGCCGCTATGTCTAACATTAAATAGCAAAATATATATAACAACAAAATAGACATGTGCAACTGGCTGGGAAACATCAGCAAATCCATGCCGGACCAGTTGGGTTTGTCAGACCAATAGTACTATCCACACTCTACCGGCTTTCAGTTAATCACTCGTGTTCCGGGGCCTTAGAATGTTAGCGACTCAGACAATTACCATCTTAGTACATTTCCGTACGATTCCCATACAATAAAATATATATAAATACACGAAAATCCATGCGTTCAGTATGTACTTAAACATTTCAGTAGTAACATGCTTCCGCCCCGAGAAAATATTTGAAAACAATTCAGAAAAAGGGGCTCGTGAAACTCACCTTAGTACATGCAAGCAGGTAACAACAATCATTATCAGTTAACACGTCCAATCTGTAATATGATCCCTACGATCGTTACTATACACTCATTATTAATATAACTTTAACCGTGTTAACAGGTACATCTGGGGTGTAACGATTCCGACGAAACCCGGTATACCCTAACCGGGTACATGATATACCATAGTAATTATACGAGAATACATGGTTCACTGTATTGATTGTACGTGAATATATAATTCATCGTATTGAAAATGCGATTAATCGATCGATGGTTATTGAAACCCGAACAAATCGAGGGTTCAATTATAGACGATATCTATAATATTTATTGATTTTAGGAAGCATTAATGCTTCGGGATAAGTGAATTAAAGCCCAGAAAAAGAATTTCGATTTAATGGTACGTCGGTACATTAAACGAAACCTTTAATACCAAACCGAGCAAGAGACGATCGATCAAGCCGAAAATGATGCGCAATAATTAATAATACGATGTTTTAAGTTAATAAATGTCATGGTTTAAGTTTTTAAAGTTTTTAAATTGGTTTTATATAAATTTCATTTTTAAGTCGAAAAACGACCGTTTTGGCCTCATTTTAAGCCGAATTAAACATTTAACCGAAAAACGAACTGAACCAGATTATCCAAAACATTATCCGGATTACGAGAATCCAAATGTGTGGATAGGAATGGAGAGGTGGGTCCCACCCCACCCCCCACATAGACCGATCGGAAGTTCCAAGGGGTTATACCCCATTTCATTTCTTTTTTTTATCAAGCCATGGCATTATCCTTCTTCCTCTCCACTTTCATGAACTCAAAACCGATAATTGGAGCAAGAAAACCGAGGTAAAAATCGAGTTATATACGTTTCCATCTTCGTTTCTTGAGTTTATTTGCAAGAAAATGAGGTTTCAAAGATGAAAACCGATTCTTGCATGATCAAGTGATGTATACGGGTTATACAAGGGATCTTGGTCCAAGAAAGGAGTTAAACGGACCAAAAACGAATTTTTACGGTTCAAACTTTAGTTTTGAAACAATAACCGAAACTATAGTGTAAGAGGCTTGATTGTGAGTGTGACTTGCTTGGTATTGTGGTATGTCTGTTGTAGGTTCTGTATTTAGTGGTAGATAAGGCGGAAAAACGAGTTTGTAGCTTGTATTGGCGGAGATCGAAAGGTATATTCGGTTTATGTTCGGTTTTGGAGTTTTTGGACAGATTGTTGATGGTTAAGAGTTTGGTCATGAAATTTTACAGGGATGTTCTACACAAGAAAATATGAGTTCTGTGAAGTTTTGGTAATTTTTGGACAAAGGATGAATATTTGGTGAATTTAATGCTCGGTTTTGGCCAAAAATGGTGAAAAATAGTTAAATATCATGAAAAATTCTGGAAAATTCCAGATAAGCTTTTTATAACATTATAAGTCACACACAAAATTTTAGGTCAGTTGGAGAAGTCTAAGTAGGCTTTTCGGTTAAACGAGTTCTAGGGTTTTCTAGCCCGGTTTTGGTGAAAATGGCATGTAAAAATATATTTTAGTTCTGGAAAAATTAGAGGGGACTATGTGGATGTCAGGGGTCATCCAGGAAAAAATTGGGATTTTTCTAAGGTCGTTTGTTATTTACGACATATTTAGTGTTTAAATGGTGTTTAAAAATAGATAAATAAATTTTAAATATAAAAATTAATTCTGGAAATATTTTCATAAAATTCCCCACTGTCAAAATCTGATTTGTGCAAAATCTCAAGATCCGAGATTAAACGGATAATTATTTGTACAAAAACAAAGTTTTAAAGCTTAAAACGAGTAAACCGGTAAAGTTCGCCTAAGCGAGCTGACTGGTGTATAAAAACCCTAAAAATGAACTATTTTCATTTAACTGAGTTAAACAAGTAAAAATAAATCATCCGAAAATAATTCGGATGATTTGGGTAATTTTAAACGATTTAACAGTTTCCGGTACGCCAAAGACGGAAACGGGTCCCGCGGCCAATCGGAGCGTCTAAACCGAGCTCTCATTTCACAACTTTAATTAAATTATCAGTCAACAACTATTTTCGGGTCGTGTGTTACCAAATTCATTTTGAAACGTAAAAACGGATAACCGTGCTAGGCACGCAAAACGGGAAAAACGACTAATAATAATTTTGACCATTGAACTTTAAACGATATCACAATCTGAGTCCGGAGAAGTGTTTTTGGATTAACATTGTCCCCGGAATGGGTACAGTACTGGGTTAACAGTGTCACCAGATGTACCGGTGGATACGGTTAAAGTTATATTAATAATGAGTGTATAGTAACGATCGTAGGGATCATATTACAGATTGGACGTGTTAACTGATAATGATTGTTGTTACCTGCTTGCATGTGCTAAGGTGAGTTTCACGAGCCCCTTTTTCTGAATTGTTTTCAAATATTTTTCCGGGGCGGAAGCATGTTACTATTGAAAAGTTTAAGTACATACTGAACGCATGGATTTGCGTGTATTTATAAATATTTGATTGTACTGGAATCGTACGGAATGGGTACAGTACTAGGTTAACAGTGTCCCCAGATGTCTCTAGAAGTGTTTCTGGGTTAACATTGCCCCCGGAATGGGTACAGTACTGGGTTAACAGTGTCCCCAGATGTCTCTAGAAGTGTTTCTGGGTTAACATTACTCCCGGAATGGGTACAATACTGGGTTAACAATGTCCCCAGATGTCCAAAGAGGTGTTTCTGGGTTAACATTGCCCCCGGAAAGGGTACAGTACTGGGTTAACAGTGTCCCCAGATAATAATATATTATGATATTGATTTATCAAGGTTTACTCAAATTGTGAAACTCACCAACTATTCGTAGTTGACCCGTTTTCTCACATGCTTTTCAGGTACAATTAAGATGATGTGATTGCTTACGTGCTAAGTGCTTGATGTGTGTAAGATTTGCGTGCGGGATGTTAGGATACATTATAATAAATAAAATTATGTATCGTATGGTATGATGTGTATAACACCTAGACGGTAATGAAATACGAAATAATGTAATTTGAAGTATATTAATGTATTCAGTTTTCTTTATAAACAATGTGGTTGATATCAGAGGTTTCTGTTGCATCCCGTTTACGTTTCCGCTGCGGTTACGGGGTGTTACAGAACTTGGTATCAGAGCCTGTGGTTATAAAGAATTAGGATGTTTTTAAAAGATACCTAAAATATAACCAGTAGCTCAAGTATTATAGGATCTGAATATCAACTAATAAGTTATATTGACGAGGTCTGGATGAACTTGCATGGACAAGTGAGTTATTATGGCCCGGAACATAATAACAGACTTGTCCGCACGAGAGAATTCAGGGGAAGTCACGGGGAACATTAATAGGTAAAAATGGCAACATATGTGTAAAGTATATAATATTATTTATGCGTGTTAATGTGTATATATATATATATATATGCATATCTTGTGGGTACGTGTATTGAGAAATAAGACCCGGATAAGGAACCGGGGGATGAAATAATAAAAAGTACCGAGGATGCTGAAATTTCTAGAGCATCGGTTGATGATAAGCCTGACTTATCGGGCCATAGTTACGATATTACCAAGTTAGATCTCCCGTTTGACATTAACCAAAAATATCTAGTAACCGTCACTCCCAACCAAAATTGATAAATCCCTTACCCTACCAACACCGGTACCGTATATCCTAATAACCCCCTATGTTCACCCGAACCGCCGACCCGCACGTAGGGATGGACCTGTACCTGAACCTATTCTTATTCCATTAAGGAAAATAAATAAATAAATAAATAAAATAAAATAAAATAAAATAAAATAAATAATAATAATAATAACAATAAATTTGATAATAAATGAGCAGATAAAAATAATATATAGAAATATATATGTGGACTTCTCACTCACAAACATATGAGACAGACCACCTCCAGATCGAGAATTACCGATTTTAGCGAACCTAGAACGCCTGAGGACATTGACTGAGCAAGTGATAGAGTTTCCCATAATAGTAATTGATAATATTTGAAGGCAACCCATGTTGCGCGATTACCTTGAACCTTGCAACTCCCTATGTTAACCTTACATCCGTTAGATGCCTATACCCGTGTATACTCGAATAGAATGATTACCCATACACAAAGAGGTGTTGGAATCATTATAGCATAGTTGGTTGTTCGTTCGTAGGTGGTATACCGTGTATGCCGGATATACAAATAGACACGGATATTATAACTCCGTGGTACGTAATCGTTTGGTGCTCACGGTGAGCATGTATATGCTATGCTGACATACAGAAGGATATTAAAATCAAGCATATTAAACATTAATCTTTTTTGAGAAAGACCTATATGTCAGTTGGTGACAAGGGTTATGAAACATATTTAAACGTTAACCGACGTCAGGTTGAGTCCATATGTTATTATATTTGTGGGACATATATACTAGATACCGGTATGTGTAATATGTATGATAATATTTGGCGTGTATGTGTACCTGCTGTTATGATTGAGCTGGTAACGAGTTATACGGTGAGATTAGTATTGATTACTGCATACGGTATGGGTACGGCAGAATGACATAAAAAGAGTAACTCCAATGATGGAGATTGATATGATTCAGTGGATTGCTCAAAGATAGCAGATGATGATACCGAATGTCGTATCACAGATCACTGCTAGTGATGATGCAAATGTGATCGCAGAATTATAGATCGAGCAATCACATGAAAATGAATATTTCAATTCTTAGTGGTATTACTTAGAGTGATAATGTCCCACCGAATACTATTATGACTACAAGTATTAGTTATAAACTAAACATGAATAGTAGTCGTAATGAATTAGATCCGGTATGAAGGATATGTTTGTTGTTTGTGTTAAGGAAATTATTAATAGTTTACTGATGGTAAAGGGAGGATTAGATTAGCGAGTGGATAGAAAAGATTGAAATGGTTAAGGATATTGGTAAGAGTCTAGAACATTGTGTAGTGAAATATGCTATAGATATGTTGGTAGATTGTGTTGTATCGTTATGGAACACGATGGTACAAAATTATAGTTAGAAAATTATTACTCAGATGATATGGTCGGAATTTAAAATTCTTGTGCTAGAGCAATTTTATTCGAGTAATTAAGTTCAGCGATTGGAAACTGAGCTATGGAAGATATAAATGTTGTGTGCTGATCACTTAGAACACGCTAATCGTTTGAAGGAATTGTCATGTCTGGTAACATGGCTAATTACTCCTGAAATTAAGCGAAGTGAGCGCTATATTGGGGACTAACTCCATTGATAAGGAGTATAGTCAATCCTGTAAAATATACAACCTTTGGAAGGGTTGTGTCACAAGCCAGCATTGATATATTTGACTCTATGGGAAGCGGACTGGAAGGACGTTAGGTGAGACGTCGAGTGTTAAAGAAAAGAAATGATAAAGGTATAGGGCAAGATGGACTTTTGAATAAGTAGGTATGTCCTACAACCCATAATTATACTAAGACTAGTTCTGGTGTGAAAACATGAACCGCATGAAGGGTCCTTCCCTAAATGTGGAAAATATGGTTATCGGCAGGAAGAAGAATGTCAAGTGATAGTAGGCCACAGGTGTGGTAAAGATGGACGTAATGCCCTAATTGTAGAACCAATTGAAGCCATGTGAACCGACAACCACAACCCATTCATGTACAACCACTCCGAACCCAACAGCTTCAATAACAATTCATCCAAAGAAATCAAATTATGCCAAACAGTTGTACTTGCTATGAATGTGGCAGTACAGAACGTTTCAAGAGAAATTGCCCAAAGTTGAACCAAGGTGTCGTTGGAAGATGAACCTCATGACAAGCATCAACCTCTGATCAAGCGAGGAGTCGTGCTTTTGTGAGTAATCCGAATAAAGCACGTCATGATCCAAAGGTGGTATTAAGTATATTGTAGGTTTAAATCAATAGGCTTCAGTGATATTTTTACGGTCGTCGATAGAAGTTAGTTCCTGCTGACCTCCTATCATTTGGAAAGATACCGATTGGTGAAACTATAGAACCCTATACTGTAGAATCGCTAACGGTAAATCCCTAATGGTTAACTAAATTGTTCGGAATTGTCCTATTATTCTGAACGATTAACCTCTCCTTATTGATCTACGACCAGTAAAGTAAGAAGTTTTGACGTAATAGTTAACATGGATTGGCTAACTCAACATGAAGCTGAAATCAAATATGAAAAGAAGATGATTAGAAGCTCTCTTTCGGACGATGAAGCGATTAGATACAGAGAAAAGTGTACGGTATTATGTTACCACTCTAATCTCGTCTCGAGATGTTATAATAATTACGTCAAGAAGACGTGGTGTATTTAACAAACGCGATTGCCAAAGTATTTAAAAGAAAACATATAGAAGATATCCCGATGGTACGCGAATTTCCACAAGTTTTCCCAGAAGAACTTCCTGGATTACCGCCAACCCGACAAGTCGAATTCAAAATCGATTTAATGTCTCAAGCTGGTCCTGTTGCTAAAGCACCCCACTGACTTGCACCGTCCAAGATGCAAGAATTATCCAATCAGTTGCAAGAATTGTTGGATAAAGGATTTATACGACCTAGTTAGTCACCATGGGGTGCACCAGTGTTATTTGGGAAATGAAGGACGGAAGTGTTAGTATATGTATTGATTAGGGAGAATCGAATAAAGTGACGATCAAGAATAGGTATTCACTTCTTAGAAGTAAATGATCTGTTTAACCAACTGCAAGGGGCGATTTATTTTTAAAATATTGATCTTAGATATAGTTATCACCAAATGAAAAACCCAAGAGGAGGACGTTGCAACAACAACGTTTCGGACTCGCTACGGCCATTATGAATTCTTAGTTATGCCTTTCGGGCTAACAAATGCGCCGGCAGCATTCATGGAACTCATGAACCGAGTCTGTAAACTTTATTTTGACAAAATTGTCATAACATTCACTGATGATATTTTGATATATTCGCAACGTAAAGAAGAGCACGAACGACGGTTAAGGAAAATTGTGGAAGTGTTAAAGCAAGAGGAGTTGTACGCGAAGTTTTCGAAATGTGATTTTGAATAAAGAAGGCATAATCCCTTTGTCATGTTGTAAAGCAACAAGGATTTCACATAGACCCAAATAAGAAAGAAACCATTAAAATTGTGCCAAGCACCGATTTTAAGTCTCCCCGATGGAGACGATGGTTTTGTCGCGTATTGTGACGCATCGCGTAGAGGGTTAGGATACGTGTTGACGCAGTATAATAAGGTTATAGCCTATACTTCCCGACAGTTAAAAGTGCACGAGAAAAATTACACTACTCACGACTTAAAACTGGGAGCGGTTATCTTCGCACTTAAAATCTGGAGACATTATCTCTACGGTACGAAGTGCACCATCTTCACCGATCATAAAAGTTTGCAGCACATATTCAATCAGAAAGAACTGAATATGAGGCAACGAAGATGGGTCAAGTTGTTAAACGATTTTGACTGTGACATCCGTTATCACCCCGGCAAGGCTAACGTCGTAGCCGATGCCTTGAGTAGGAAAGATCGGGTTAAGCCATTGCGAGTGAAAGCGCTAGGGATGATAGTCCAGTCGAACCATTCGGACCTGATTCGAGTCGCTCAACGTGAGGCGTTGAAAGAGGAACAATTGGAAAAGGAGGGACTTTACGGCAATGAGAAGAATTTCAAACAGCGCGTGGACGAAATTCTCTATTTCAAAAAATTGGGTTTGGATCCCGACCCTCCATGACCTTCGTGAATTAATCATGGACGAAGCGGATAGATCGAAATATTCCATACATCCGGGATCGGATTAGACTATCGATGATACGAATATCGGAAAGGATTTTATTAAAGGCCGAGTTTGGAGAAAGATATTGTTACGGATGTTGGTGAATAATCAAGTTATGCAAGAGATAAGGCTGCACACCGAAAACCCTAGGGAACGCCACAACGACAGAAAATTCGCCAATGATAGTGGGAATAGATTACAATGGATTTCGGGACGCAAATTCCCAAGGTATATCAAAGGCATGATGTAAATTGGGTAATCGCGGATCGATTAACCAATCCTCGCATTTCATCCCAATCCATGACGATTACCACAATGAACTCTCGCCCAAGTTCATGATGGTGAAACGGTATCTCGTCGTGGAGTACCATCTTCAATTATCTCAGATCGAAATAGTCATTCTACTTCCATTATCGGAAGGCGGGGAAGGGAGCATTGAGAGCTTGAAGCTTTCTATGGGTGAAGTAATTATCACCAATTTGTTGAATTGAAAATGGGCGTCACTCAAGCCATAAGATATGAATTGGTTCGAGAAACAACCAATCGGATTTATAATATTTAAGATAAGTGAAAGCAGCGCGAGATTAGCAAAGGACTTATGCCAACATTCAAAGAAAACCATTGTCACTGGAAAGAGGTGACAAGGCATTTTTAAGGCATCACCTTAGAGAGGTGATATGAGGTTTGGCAAAACCGAAAATAGCTCCTTAATATATCGGACCTCATGAGACTATCTCCATGATTGGTCATTTAGTTTATCGATTAAAGTACTCCAGGGGCTAAGTTCTATACATGATGTTTTGCCATGTATGCGGATTGAAAAGTACCTAAGCGTCGAGGCAACGAAAGTACTAGTAATGGAGGTACTCATAGAAGACATACTTGTTATCATAAATAATTCCGTAGTGATAGTAGACGGGAAAACTAAACAGTTTGGACATACCAAGCTTTATTGATTAAGATTAAGTGGAATTCACAGCGAGGACCAGATTATACCTGGTAACGCGAGGGTGAATTCTGAAGGAAAAACCCCCCACCTTTCTCTCCGAAGGGGATAGTGGGCGTGTAAAATTTCGAGGACGAAATTTCTTAACGGGGGGAGAATGTAACGATTCCGACGAAACCCGGTATACCCTAACCGGTAGACAATAGTTACGTCATATTTAATGTCGGGTACATGAATTACCATAGTAATTATACGAGAATACATGGTTCACTGTATTGATTGTACGTGAATATATAATTCATCGTATTGAAAATGCGATTAATCGATCGATGGTTATTGAAACCCGAACAAATCGAGGGTTCAATTATAGACGATATCTATAATATTTAGTGATTTTACGAAGCATTAATGCTTCGGGATAAGTGAATTAAAGCACAGAAAAAGAATTTCGATTTAATGGTACGTCGGTACATTAAACGAAACCTTTAATACCAAACCGAGCAAGAGACGATCGATCAAGCCGAAAAAGATGCGCAATAATTAATAATATGATGTTTTAAGTTAATAAATGTCATGGTTTAAGTTTTTAAAGTTTTTAAATCGGTTTTATATAAATTTCATTTTTAAGTCCAAAACGACCGTTTTAGCCTCGTTTTAAGCCGAATTAAACATTTAACCGAAAAACGAACTGAACCAGATTATCCAAAACATTATCCGGATTACGAGAATCCAAATGTTTGGATAGGAATGGAGAGCTGGGTCCCATCCCACCCCCCACATAGACCGATCGGAAGTTCCAAGGGGTTATACCCCATTTCATTTCTTTTTTTTATCAAGCCATGGCATTATCCTTCTTCCTCTCCACTTTCATGAACTCAAAACCGATAATTGGAGCAAGAAAACCGAGGTAAAAATCGAGTTATATACGTTTCCATCTTCGTTTCTTGAGTTTATTTGCAAGAAAATGAGGTTTCAAAGATGAAAACCTATTCTTGCATGATCAAGTGATGTATACGGGTTATACAAGGGATCTTGGTCCAAGAAAGGAGTTAAACGGACCAAAAACGAATTTTTACGGTTCAAACTTTAGTTTTGAAACAATAACCGAAACTATAGTGTAAGAGGCTTGATTGTGAGTGTAACTTGCTTGGTATTGTGGTATGTTGGTTGTATGTTCTGTATTTAGTGGTAGATAAGGTGGAAAAACGAGTTTGTAGCTTGTAGTGACGGAGATCGAAAGGTATATTCGGTTTATGTTCGGTTTTGGAGTTTTTGGACAGATTGTTGATGGTTTAGAGTTGGGTCATGAAATTTTACAGGGATATTCTACACATGAAAATATGAGTTCTATTAAATTTTGGTAATTTTTTGACAAAGGATGAATATTTGGTGAATTTAATGCTCGGTTTTGGCCAAAAATGGTGAAAAACAGTTAAATATCATGAAAAATTCTGGAAAATTCCAGATAAGCTTTTTATAACATGTATAAGTCACACACAAAATTTTAGGTCAGTTGGAGAAGTCTATGTAGGCTTTTTGGTTAAATGAGTTCTAGGGTTTTCTAGCCCGGTTTTGGTGAAAATGGCATGTAAAAAGAGATTTTGGTTCTGGAAAAATTACAGGGGACTATGTGGATGGCAGGGGTCATCCAGGAAATATTTGGGATTTTTCTAAGGTCTTTTGGTATTTACGACATATTTAGTGTTTAAATGGTGTTTAAAAATAGATAAATAAATTTTAAATATAAAAATTAATTCTGGAAATATTTTTATAAAATTCCCCACTGTCAAAATCTGATTTGTGCAAAATCTTAAGATCCGAGATTAAACGGATAATTATTTGTGCAAAAACAAACTTTTAAAGCTTAAAACGAGTAAACCGGTAAAGTTCGCCTAAGCGAGCTGACTGGTGTATAAAAACCCTAAAAATGAAATATTTTAATTTAACTGAGTTAAACAAGTAAAAATAAATCATCCGAAAATAATTCGGATGATTTGGGTAATTTTAAACGATTTAACAGTTTCCGTTACGCCAAAGACGGAAACGGGTCCCGCGGCCAATCGGAGCGTCTAAACCGAGCTCTAATTTCACAACTTTAGTTAAATTATCAGTCAACAACTATTTTCGGGTCGTGTGTTACCAAATTCATTTTGAAACGTAAAAACGGATAACCGTGCTAGGCACGCAAAACGGGAAAAACGACTAATAATAATTTTGACCATTGAACTCTAAACGATATCACAATCTGAGTCCGGAGAAGTGTTTCTGGGTTAACATTGCCCCCGGAATGGGTACAGTACTGGGTTAACAGTGTCCCCAGATGTACCGGTGGATACGGTTAAAGTTATATTAATAATGAGTGTATAGTAACGATCGTAGGGATCATATTACAGATTGGACGTGTTAACTGATAATGATTGTTGTTACCTGCTTGCATGTGCTAAGGTGAGTTTCACGAGCCCCTTTTTCTGAATTGTTTTCAAATATTTTTCCGGGGCGGAAGCATGTTACTATTGAAAAGTTTAAGTACATACTGAACGCATGGATTTGCGTGTATTTATAAATATTTGATTGTACGGGAATCGTACGGAATGGGTACAGTACTGAGTTAACAGTGTCCCCAGATGTTTCTAGAAGTGTTTCTGGGTTAACATTGCCCCCGGAATGGGTACAGTACTGGGTTAACAGTGTCCCCAGATGTCCAAAGAGGTGTTTCTGGGTTAACATTGCCCCCGGAAAGGGTATAGTACTGGGTTAACAGTGTTCACAGATAATAATATATTATGATATTGATTTATCAAGGTTTACTCAAATTGTGAAACTCACCAATTATTCGTAGTTAACCCGTTTTCTCACATGCTTTTCAGGTACAATTAAAATGAATTGATTGCTTACGTGCTAAGTGCTTGATGTGTGTAAGATTTGCGTGCGGGATGTTAGGATACATTATAATAAATAGAATTATGTATCGTATGGTATGATGTGTGTAACACATAGACGGTAATGAAATACGAAATAATGTAATTTGAAGTATATTAATGTATTCAGTTTTCTTTATAAACAATGTGGTTGATATCAGAGGTGTCTGTTGCATCCCGTTTACGTTTCCGCTGCGGTTACGGGGTGTTACATGGGGACACTGTTAACCCAGTACTGTAACCGTTCCGGGGGCAATGTTAACCCAGAAGCACTTCTCCGGACTCAGATTGTGATATCGTTTTGAGTTCCATGGTCACAATTACTATTAGTTTGTTTTCCCCGTTTTGCGTGCCTAGCACGGTTATCCGTTTTTACGTTCCAAAATTGAGTTTGGTCTCACACGACCCGAAAATAGTCGTTGACTGATAATTTAATTAAAGTTGTGAATTTAGAGCTCGGTTTAGACGCCCTGATTGGCCGCGGGACCCGTTTCCGTCTTTAGTGCATCGGAAACTGTTAAATCGGAAAAATTACTCAAATCATCCGAATTACTTTCGGATGATTTATTTTTACTTGTTTAACTCAGTTATATGAAAATAGTTCATTTTTAAGGTTTTTATACACCGGTCAGCTCGTTTAGGCGAACTTTATCGGTTTACGCGTTTTAAGCTTTAAAGTTTGTTTTTATTTTCTTTTTAGCACAAATAATTATCCGTTTAGTCTCGGATCTTGAAATTTTGCACAAATCACTTTTTGACAGTGGGGAATTTTATAAAAATATTTCCAGAATTAATTTTTATATTTAAAATCTATTTATCTATTTTTAAACACCATTTAAACACTAAATATGTCGTAAATACCAAACGACCTTAGAAAAATCCCAAATTTTTCCTGGATGTCCCCTGCAATCCACACAGTCCCCTGTAATTTTTCCAGAACCAAAATCTCTTTTTACATGCCATTTTCACTAAAACCGAGCTAGAAAGTCCTAGAACTCGTTTAACCGAAAAGCCTACTTAGTCTTCTCCAAATGACCTCGAATTTTGTGTGTTACTTTTACATGATATAAAAAGCTTATCTGCAATTTTCCAGAATTTTTCATGATATTTAACTATTTTTCACCATTTTTAGCCAAAACCGAGCATTAAATTCACCAAATATTCATCCTTTGTCCAAATATTACCAAAATTTCACAGAACTCTTATTTTCATGTATTTAACACCTCTGTAATATTTCATGACCTAACTCTAAACCATCAACAATCTGTCCAAAAACTCCAAAACCGAACATAAACCGAATATACCTTTCGATCTCCGCCACTACAAGCTACAAACTCGTTTTTTCGCCTTATCTACAACTAAATACAGAACCTATAACCAACATACCACAATACCAAGCAAGTTACACTCACGATCAAGCCTCTTACACTATAGTTTCGGTTATTGTTTCAAAACTAAAGTTTAAACCGTAAAAATCCGTTTTTGGTCTGTTTAACTCCTTTCTTGGACCAAGATCCCTTGTATAACCCGTATACATCACTTGATCATGCAAGAATCGGTTTTCATCTTTGAAACCTCATTTTCTTGCAAATAAACTCAAGAAACGAAGATGGAAACGTATATAACTCGATTTTTACCTTGTTTCTCTTGCTAAAATTCCGGGTTTTTGGATGATCTTGTTGAGAGAATTGATGATCATGGAGAGTTTGATGTAAAAAAAAAGAAATGAGCAATGGGGTAACACCCCTTGAGTCCGATCGGTTTAGTTAGGGGGCTGGGGTGGGACCCACCTCTCCATTCTAGGCCACATGTTTGGATTTCGGATATCCGGATAATGTTTTGGATAATCTGTTTCAGTTCGTTTTTCGGTTAAATGTCTAATTCGGCTTAAAACGAGGTTAAAACGGTCGTTTTCGGCTTAAAAAAAAGAATTTATATAAAATCGATTTAAAAACTTTAAAAACTTAAACCATGACATTTATTAACTTAAAACATCTTATTATTAATTAATGCGCATCTTTTTCGGCTTGATCGATCGTCTCTTGCTTGGTTTGGTATTAAAGGTTTCGTTTAACGCACCGACGTACCATTAACTCGGGATTCTTTTTCTGTGCTTTAATTCACTTATCCCGAAGCTTAAATACTTCGTAACATCACTAAATATCATAGATATCGTCTATAATTGAACCCTCGATTCGTTCGGATTTCAATAACTATCGATCGATTAATCGCATTTTCAATACGATGAATTATATATTCACGTACAATCAATACAGTGAACCATGTATTCTCGTATAATTACTATGGTAATTCATGTACCCGACATTAAATATGACGTAACTATTGTCTACCGGTTAGGGTATACCGGGTTTCGTTGGAATCGTTACAACAGTCCACACCAATAAATTATGTATGGTATATGGACAATGGATGTTCCAAGCACATGACATGTGGCAAGAGGTCACTGGTGAATTATGAAGAGAAGTTTGAAGGACCTGTTGCATTTGGCAGTGATGAGAATGTAGGAAGAATTGTGGGAAAATGCATTCTAACCAATGGCAAAGTGTCATTTGACAATGTGTTTTATGTGGAAAGATTACAATATAACCTTTTGAGCATCTAAAAAATGTGTGATAAAGGTAATAAGGTTGGTTTTTATGATTCCCATTGTTTTATCCTCAAACCTGAATTTGTAATTCCTCCTGAGATGATTATGATGATGGTTCTTAGAAATGGGAATTTTAGGAATTGAGAATGAAAGATGCTATCTCTAGGTGTTGAACTTGTTTTGTATCTAAGACCACTGAAAATGATGCAAAATTGTGGAACATAAAGATTTGTCATGTAAACTTAGAGAACATGAACAAACTTGTTAATGGTGAACATGTAATTGGTTTACTAACAAGGGGGTTCAAGCTAGATTACAAATGCATTTCATGTAAAAAACGAAAGCGACACAAATCATCACACAAAGCAAACTTGTAAATTCAATTGAACAAGTACTGGAAATGCTTCACATGGATCTCTTTGGTCCTGTAAGTGTTCCTAGTACAGGAAAGAAGAAATATTGCTTAGTGATCATTGATGATTAATCAAGATACACTTGCGTTTACTTTCTGAACTCCAAGGATGAGGCTGCTGAGTTGATTAAAGGGTGTGTAACAAGGATTGAGAACAAAATGGATATAAGGGTGAAGGTCATGAGAAGTAGGGTTGTAAATGAGCCGAGTCGAGCCAGAGTGTGCACGAGCTCGAGCTCGAACTTAATCGAGCTGTCTCAAGCTCTGGTCGTTTTCTTTATCGAGCTGAAATATCTAGCTCGAGCTCGGCTCGTTAAAAACTCGAGCCGAGCTCGAGCTCGTCGAGCCGGGCTCCTCTAATTTTTTTAATATTTTTTATTTTATATTTTACAAATTTTGATATATAGAATACAAAAAAAATATAATTTAAAATACGTATTATATAAAATTTATAAACTAGAGAATTTATCAATTTATATGTTTTATTTTCGTTATTATTTTATAAATTTTTAGGTATACAATCACATAATATATCTATATTTTTTATTTATTTATTTCTTGGTAAAATATTATTTTATATATATATATATTAAAATTTAGGTTTAATCTAAACGAGCCAATGAGCCGAGATAACGAGTCGAGCCAAGACCGAGCCACGAGCCGAGCTGACCCTGGCTCAAGCTCGGATCGTTTAGAAATCGAGCCGAGTCGAGTCGAGCTCATTTAGAATCGAGCTTTTTCGAGTCGAGCTTTTTTCGAGCTATTTACGAGCGAGTTTGAGCGAGCCGCGAGCCATGGGCTTTTTGAACAGTCCTAATGAGAGGTGACAATGGTACTGAGTTCAAGAACGGTGTGATGACTAGATTTTGTCTTGCTAAAGGCATTCTTCAACAATTTAGTACACCTAGAAATCCTGAACAAAATGGGGTTGCAAAAAGAAGAAATAGAACACTCATTGAAGCTGCAAGAACCATGTTAGCATATGCTTATCTACCTGTTACCTTTTGGGCAGAGGCTATCAATACTACTTGCTATGTTTAGAACAAGGTACTTATCATCAAAATTCATAACATAACTCCCTTTTGGATGCAAGTGCTCATTGTTGAACACCAAAGACTACTTGAACAAGTTTCATTCAAAATCTTTTGATTGTTTCTTTGTTGGATACTCCACACACTCAAAAGCCTACATAGTATATATGAAAGATCACTTGAGTGTGATTGAATCTTTTGATGTTATTTTCAGTGAAAATCAGTTTAACACAGTATATGGATCATCCTAGCTATTTGATCTTGAGAAGCTAATCAAATCATTCAAGATTTATCCTTAAGACTTTGGTGAAACTCTGTATTGAACAACTGTCCAATAAGAAAATTATGAAAAGAAGGTTGATTTCAAACTAACAATCAAGATGAATAAGATCAAGTTGTCAACAATGAAGAGCAGACTGATGATCAAGATAATCAAGATCTAGATTAAAGACAACCAGATTTTAAATGTTTGTTTCAAAGTTTGAATATTGGTAATGACATTGCTTCAACATCACAACACAATGGTGATGAAGATGCACAAGTGAACAAGGAAACATCAGATTTGGTCATTGAGGAACTAGATATTAATGATACAAATCTTGATTCTAATTTGTCTTTAGAAAAAATTGTGCAAATATCCTATGTTGAACGAAATCATCCACCTGAAAACATCATTGGAGATATTCATGAAAGAGTCACCAGAAGTGCATCTGAATCTGCAAATATTTGTTTGTACTCTTGCTTCCTATCCCAAATTGAACCCAAGAACAGTGTTCAAGCACTAAAGGACAATAGTTGGGTGGAAGCAATATAAGAGGAGTTGGCTCAATTCAGGAATCTGCAACTGTGGGAACATGTAGATAAGCTAAGAAACAAGTATGCCATTGGTACCAAGTGGGTTTTCAGAAACAAAAGGGATGAGAGAGGGATTGTAATGGAAAATAAAGCAAGATTAGTTGCACTAGGCTGCTTACAAGAAGAAAGGAATTGATTTTGAGCAAGTGTTTGAACCAGTGGCAAAGCTAGAAGCTATCAGAATATTTCTAGCTTATGTTGCTTCATAGAATATAAGACTGTTTCAACTGTATGTTAAATCTGCTTTCCTGAATGAAAAAATTGAAGAAGAGGTGTATGTTACTCAACCTCCAGGCTTTGAGGATCCTGAGTTTCCAAATGGAGTCTACAAGTTAAAAAAAGCTCTATATTGACTACGTCAAGCTCCAAGAGCTTGGTATGATGAGTTATCAAACCACATGATTCTTAATGGCTTTCAAAGGGGAGCAATTGACAAAACCCTCTTCTACAAGAAAATAGGAAGAGATTTACTCCTGCTTCAAGTATATGTTGATGACATTATCTTTGGGTCTACAAATGAACAAATGTGTTTGGAGTTTGAGGAAGTAATGAAGTCAAAATATTGCATGATCTCTATGGGAGAAATGAATTTCTTTCTCGGATTGCAAGTTCAGCAAAAGAAGGATGGAATTTTCATTTTTCAATCAAAGTATGAGCAAGACATTTTGAACAAGTTCAAATGTCATGACTTGAAGACTACTTCTACTACAATGGACACCCATGAGAAGATGATAACTGATGAAAAGGGGGAGGATGTTGATGAACATGAGTATAAAGCAATGATTGGATCACTAATGTACGTGACTGCTTCAAGGCCAGACATTATGTTTGCTGCTTTGTGTTTGTGAAAGATTCCAATCAAGTCCAAAAGTGTCTCACATAACTGCTGTCAAGAGGATTTTTAGATATTTGAAAGGAAGACCTGAGTTAGAGATATGGTACCCAAAGAAACATGCCTTTGACTTAATTGCCCACACTGATAGTGACTATGATGGCTGCAATATGAGTAGGAAGTCTACATCTGGTGGATGTCAATTTTTGGGAGATAGGCTGGTGTCATTGCAACGCAAGAAGCAAACTACTGTCTCAATCTCAACTGTTGAAGCTGGGTAAATCGATGAATCTGCCTGCTGTGCACAAGTTCTTTAGATTCAGAATCAACTTCTAGACTATGGTTTGAATTACTTGAACACTACTATCTTTATTGACAATACTGCCGCTTTGTTCATAGTTAAGAACCCAGTCCAACACTCCAAGAACAAGCACATTGAAATCAGACATCATTTCATTAGAGAGTGTAATGAAAAAGGTCTAACTGAAATGAAAAGAGCTGACACTAGTGAGAACATGGCTGATTTGTTCACCAAGCCACTTGATAGACCTAAATTTCACCTTCTTTTGAATGCTTTAGGAATGATCAACTTTGATGAGGTCTGATTCATGATGTGTGCTTCCTGTGCTAACTGACTATCTATAGAAAGGTCTTGTTGAGTGAGTTTTACTTGATGTGTGACTATATGTGCATGTTTAACTGATGTGTGCTTTAAATGAACATTTGTGTGACTTATTTGTATATAATGCTTAGGTTGTTTAAATTCAGTGAATGTGTTTGATATCAGGATAAGTTTGTCTAAATGTGTTTTGAAATGATGAATCTGTGTGTTTATCTGATATTTCTGAATATGTGGATAATATGATGTGATTATGTGTTTAGACAGAATAGGGTTTGCATAATCAGTCTTGAATGTACACTATGTTGAATCTGCTTGTGTTAATGCATGTCATTCATATTATGATTGTTCTTGCATATGTTACTTTTTGTTTGTGTCAAAGTATGTCTTTGTGTTAAAATTGCATGCTCAAAATGAATACTTTTCAAGAAAATTATTTCACAAAACATTTTTGACAATACAAAGCAAATTAATGGTGTTGATATATGATAAGATTATTCAGCTCAAAGCTTTGTAGAAGCTTAAAAGGATTTTAAATGATAATTGATCCAACCTTTTGGGAAATGTTAGTAGATGTGTTTTGATGATGGATTTAATAGGCAAAAAATACTATTAGTACAGTCATTAATATGTATGGTTGCTTTCCATGATATGTAAAACTGAGGTGATATAAACATAATGAAAATGCTAATCTTATTCTGGAGATACAATGTTGAATATGCATGTTTCAAGTTAAATCTGTCCGAATGATGGGTAGAAAAGTGATTACCCAGTCATACACGAGCCTCTTGGTATTTGTCACCAAAAATGAAACATTTTATACATATGACAAAGAACAAATGTGAGAAATATTTTATTATCAACCAAAAGTTGAAATATTCACAAATTTTGAAAGAAAATGCAAACATGAGGGTTAACTATAGGACTACAGAGGTGGGTCATCACTATAAGTCCTAAACACCTTGAATGGATGGATTGTAAGTCCGTATTGCAATGCATGTAAGTCCAACGTTCAACCTCAATTTGTTTGAAAGCTTTGAAAAGAAAAATTCTTAAAGAAAATTTATATGTTTTGTAATAAAAATATTTTGGCCAAATATCAGGGGGTTGAAGTCAATTTGGGGTGATCCGGGGAAATCAAAATAAGCTTTGAGAAGAGATATTGGACATCATGGTATAATAAGTGTTATCCATTTTTGTATTATGCAACTAATTGAACCTTAAGCATATCACCAAAGTAATGAAATTCACGCTAAGTCAATATCTGCTATTAACCTGCCTATGTAATGAAAATCATGCTAAGTCTAGACCTACTATTATCCTTCCTGATTTGTCATAATAATGTTGAGAATGAAGTATTGAGAGGTGACTTAATCAATATAATCCCATGTTGAGATCTTTTTATAAAAGAAAAGGATTTGGAAGGAAATAACTGAAATTTAATCTCTTTATGCACCATTTTCTCTTAAACTTTGAATCTTAATGATAGAACTGTTTAACAATTTGGTTTAAGTAAAAAAGTGTTGCATTTTTAACCTTGAATATGTTTAAATATGTTATCTCTAGCAAGCTTTGATATTTTTGAACTTTATAGCAAACTTAGATGCTTTGATAGGATGTTTAACTCATTTGAGGAAGCTTGATTCTAGAATATGTCTGAATATGTTATTATAGCAAGATTTGATGTTTCTGAACTTTCTAGCAAACTTAGATTTGTTGATTGGATGTTTAACTCATTCGACCAAGCTTGATATTTATCTGTAGTTTAGAGAATTATTCATGTATTATAGGGTAGACTTTGATAATTTTATACTTTCGAGTAAACTTGGATGTTCAGAAAGTTATTTTTATCAAGCACACTTGATGATTATGTGATACATGTATGAATATGCTTTACATATCTATTTCGAGTAAACTTGGGTGTTTTAATTGAAAAATGTATTTGTCTAGCATACTTCATAGTTTTATAGTTATTTTCTAAAATTACAAGGGTTTTCTAGTAAACTTTTTTTACCGAGCAAACTCATGTTTAGAGCACACTTGTCAATTGGTAAAACATTCCAAGTGTTCTCCCAGCATACTTGTTAATTTCAGAAAAACTCTTGCAAACTTTACTTTTCGGGTACAACTTTGAGTTTAGAGAACACTTGTATATTAAAGGATAACAAGTCCTCTCTAGCACACGTTGCACTCTTGAAGTATTTTCCGGAATACTTTACTTTAAAGCATACATGAATGAATATTTGTTAAATTTCTTTTATAAGTATAATCGAGTAAGGTTTGTGAAATTCAGATATTTCAGCAATGTTGACAATTAGAAATATTTCTATATTATTTTGGATTCTTTATTAATACTGAGCAAGGTTGACTATTTGATGAATTATACCTGATTATTTGTCTTGTGATTTATTTCTCGAGCAATCTTCTATGTTCAAGTAAGCTTCCTTCATCTTATCCACTTAGTTTTATTTTTAATTACTTTATAATACCTGAACAAACTCTGGGACAAGCAAGCTTTGCAAATGAACTTTAACCAACAAGCTTTGGAAATGAACTTTAACTAGCAAGCATTGTAAATAAACTTTAACGAGCAATATTTATGCTAAAATATTTAAAAATGAATTTTTAGCACTATTCATAAGCAAAACGACAAAATGCATTTAAACCCCACTTTCAAAAAGGTATATAAGAGGGACTTAGAAAATTTTACATTTCACTTTTCTCCCTCTTTCCACTATTGCATTATTTCCAGTTCACTCGTTCCCAGAATCTCAATAGTTTTATCAAATTCCTAACCTAAAATTGTCAGCCTACTAATTCCGGCTCGGTAAGCTTCAATTGATAGTTTTCGGTCACTCATTGTACGGAATTAGGGATTCAATTTCATCTTTACTAACATCTCTGTTTTCTGTGTAGGTTATCAATTTGTCGAGGAACAGGTTATTAAAGACAATTTTCCTTTCTTCTTCAAAATAATGACTTATTACATGTCAAAGTTATGAACTTTATGACTAATCTTCACTTTGAATGTGTTTTTGTTTGTGTTTGTCAACATATGGAGTACCCATTTGAGAGGAACCATAATATGTGTGCGCTACTCATGGTCACGAATAATAACAGACGGTTGAACTGATGATCCGGTTGATGCAACAGTTAAATATCCGTTTTTGTCTGACGAAAAGCCCAGCCATCTACATAAATACCAACTCGATTTCTGGAAATCTGCTGAACTTATTGATGACGAACTTGGTAGGTGGATTGAGGCTACCGTAGCAAGGCAAGATATAATTATCACTGAGTAACTTATCAGGGCCAGTTTGAAATTAAATGATGATGTTGAAGCCCCTATTCACTTCTCAACAAATCGTCTGCAAAGAATTTTCATGGAAACTATGGGATATTTAGGGGATGTCTATAAGGGGCGGTTTAAAAAGGGGATGCTTCCAAATCTATGCAGATTTTTAATTCATCATATTTTACAGGGTTGTACACCCAGAAGAGGTTCGTGGACCCTAATGAGCAAAGATATTGCAAATGCCACCGTGGCTATCGTTTACAACCAACAGTTCAACTTTTCAAAATTAATATTTGAAGGTTTGGTTACTAATTTGAGGAAATATGAGAAGGACATATTCTTGGTTTATCCATGATTTTTTCAGATTATCTTTAACAGGGTGATCCCTAAGCTACCAACCTTGGGAACAACACATGCACTACAAGATCCTAATGTTTATATGAGGATTGCAAGGTTGGCAGCTACTAGAAACTTCAACCTGGAGATTAAATTTTATGTACTTACATGGTTGATGAATCATGACTTGGAAATTATGGTTGTTCTAGAATCACCTAGGGTGACTTCTGAGGAGGAGGAGGAAAGTGAAGGTGAAAATGATTCAGACTCTGATGATGTTGCTGATGGTGGAGGCGCTGGTTATGACAGTGATAACCATGATGATAGAGGTGAGGGTAATCATGAGATTGTGGAACAGATTGTTGAAAAACATGTGCCTGAGGCTCAGGGGGGAGAATCCAAACCAACCCATTCATACACCACCAATCTCACCTCAAAACCTACCCTTAAACCAAGACCAATCACCACCACAACACCAAGACCATGAACCATATATCCCATCCCCACCAACATCACCAATCCATACCCAAACACCAAACCAATCACCAATCCTTACTCAAACACCTACCCAATCACCAAATCAAATCCAAACCCAAAGCCCAACCTAGAACCTAGACCAAACACAAACACAATCCCAAACCCAAACCTTAAACCAACCTTTATCTGTAACCCAAGACCAGCCTACACATGAACCATATATTCCTGAATATGTCCCAGCCCACCTCATAAACCAGCCCGACACACTATATCAATCCCTAACACAATCCCAGACAACTGATCAACCAACTTTCCAAATTATCCACACCCACACACCTACACTCAGAACCCTAAACCCACTACCCTCAAAAAGTACAAACCTATTTGAAAGACCAACCCGTGAACCCATCTAACCCCAAACCATTCATGACCCATTCCCAACTTCACTTATCAGTTCCCTTTCCCCTTATGGATTATTTGGTAGACACTTGGATGTTTTGGTTGAAAATGTTAATCTAAAGAGGGAGAATGAGGAGCTAAGAAAGAGAAACACGGAATTAGAATCATTGTTGGCACATGCACAAAAAAGGATTTAATCCGTGGACACTGAGGTTGACAAGACCTCAGATGTACCAAAACAGGGGAATAATCCACCTGTGGTCAACATGATGGATATTGATACACTGAAAAATTTATGTGATATGTAGGGGAGTGATGAAAGTGATGAGGATGAGGAGGGCAGAGATGAAGAGATGAGATATGAAGCTGATGAATCTGATGGTGGTGAGCATGAGTATAATGTTGAAAAGATTTATAATAGTGAGGAGATTGTGAAGGAGAAGGTGATTGATGATAAGGAGATGGAGGTAACTGAAAATATTGATAAAATTATTGAATATGATGTGGTTGATGATGTGATAGTGGAAGATATTACTAATGAGGAGGAGTTAAATATCATATATGGTGATTAGAAAATTTTGAATTTGTTTTGTAGAAGGAGAATGAAGATGAGGTTGAAAAGTCTGATGTAGAACTAAATGATCTATTTGATCAGATTGATAATTTCCTGATGAACCAATTGAGATGAGGGAAACTGATCCATCCAAGTCTTCGACTATGGATGAGCAGAGAAGAAGCATGGAAAGGAAGTCTATTGATGAAAATGAAGAACAATTACAATCGTCGGAAACTCAAAAGATCAAATAAAGTGATGAAGTATTGATTGTGGATGAAAGTGCTGACAAAGCTTCGAAGAGGCATGATGACATTGTGAGGGAATTGATTCTTGGAGAAATGATAACAAGATCCATAACTCACAAAGAGATTGAAGAACAGAAAAATCTATTAGAAGAGGCAGAATTGAAAAATAAACTGGATGAGGAACAGGGGTAGTTGGACCAAGAAGTGATTGAGGGCCTGTTAAAACAACAACAAGTTGAAAAGATTGATAATTCATTGGCCTTGGTCATGTACAAATTCAAACAAGATGAAACAAACAAGCCTGAACCAGAAGAAACAATCCACACCATTACTGAACATAAGCATGATGATTTGAATAAGCAGCTGGATAATGAAACGATTGGTCAGACAATAACATAAATATTGGCTGAAAAACGGGCTAAACAAGCCTTGAATGAATTAAATCAGAATGATAGTTGAGATCGAGGGGACGAAGATAAATTTGGAAATAAATATCAAAGGAAGAGGAAGAGGGAGTATATGAATGAAAAATCTGACGAACCAATTCATGCAATACCCTTAAAAGTCATTAAGCCTGCTGATATTCAAGTTGAACCTTAAGTGAATGAACCAAGGATTGATTCCCTTGAGGATCTATCAGAAGATGGTAATGATGATGATGCAGCTGACTCACCTTTTGTGGATAGGACTGATGTACATAGGGAAAATATTCAAACTATGTTGAATGAAGCCAAAAAGAAAGATCTAAAGATTTTGAGTTTGATAAATCATGGCTATAAGTTTGAAACCCTGGCTCCTATGACTGATGAGGAGTTGAAGGTACTGCTGGATGAAAAGGTTGAAGACTTGAAAAAAGAAGTAAGAAAAACGAAACAGGGACACTCAATGGTTCCTCAACCACTTGAGACTTCATGGTTTCTCAAAGAAACAGCTGAGTCACATGAGGTTCGAGGAACTGGAGAGTGTCAGCAAATCAACAAAGAAGAGGATTGAGAGGGAAGAGTTTGAAAAGATGAAAAAGAAGGCAAAAGATCAAGAGGACAGGATTGAGAAACTCTATAAGAAGTTTGGTGGAAAGTGTAAGTATCTGATTGATCATGGTATATCAATTGAAGTGGTCATAGTTTAAGCAAGCAACAAGTTGAAACACACTTTAAGAGGATTTCAAGGAAAGTACAATTTGAAACAGCCACAAAGAAATCAAGACTGGTGACTTTGGATGAAAAAGAAAAGAAGGAATGGAAGGATGAACAAGTGAAATTATTTGACAGGTTGATGGAGGCTAGGGGTAAGAGAGAAGAAACAAAAGGCTTGAGCAGAAAAGATAAACTATCAATGTATGAGTCTAAAAAGGCTGAGGTTCAATAAAGAAAAATCTAAAATTCCTCCCTTGATGACAGTAAACGAAGAGCCTGTTGAGTCGGTTGAGCCTGTTGAGCCATGGGAGGATGAGAATAAGATCAAGACCCTAAAAGTTTTGATGTTAAGTAAAGGCATGGCTGAAGGGGTATTTAATAATTTGGGAAAAATGGCAATTAAAGGACTTATTCTATTATGAAAAAGTTGAGTGTGAAAAACTACAGGCTGAGGAGAGGAGATTGTTGGAGTTTCAGTGTGGAGCCACGGGTGAACCTATTCAAGACCAACGATTTGTCCCTGCTGGTCCAACTGATGAGGAAGTAATGGGTATGATAACCACTATGGCCAAAGAAGGAGAAAATTATCCACAACTGGTTATGCTGTCAAAGGAGAAAATTATTGAGATGTTTGAGAAGTCTGGACATGTGAGTGGTCCTATTCCTAAAATGAAGTATACTTCTAGGCCCTCCACTGTAAGTGTCCCAATACCAACCACTAGAGCCTCTCATCAATGTAAACAAAGGCCACCAACTCAAGTGGACCTACCAAAGAGGCTATACTATGATGCTAAAACTGATTCTTTGAAAATGATGTGAATAGTGGTGAACTGAGGCACATAGTATTCAAAGAAAGATGATTTCCATAACAGATGATTTCTTGGACTTTAAAAAGGAACAATTGGAAGAATTAGCAACTCAGAGCTGGTATGACTACCATAACAAATAGAGCTTTGTACAGAGACAACAAAATAAATTGTCCAAACATTTAAGATATCAGTCAAGAAAGGGGTTCCCAATGCTGAATAAGAAGAGGAATTTAGAATTGTCCTAATTTGAAAAGAAGAAGAGGAAAAGAAGGATGATGCACATCATGCTTACTGAACCTTCTTACAAGTAGAAGACAAAGTACACCAACCCTCTTGCCAACTTGAAGGAATGCTTGAGTATGAGGTGGCAGATGACCAGGCCAAATCATGAAGTCCAGAAGAATGGAAGGATCACCAACATTGTATTTGATCAACATAATAAATCCTTTATTCTTAGAAACACAGTTGGACTGATCCTGGGAATCGTACAACACGATACCGATCTTGAGTTTCTGGAGGATATAATTAGATGGACTTTGCCCTCCTAGCATCCCCACCACAGGGAGATCTCAATATTTCAAAAATTTGCGGCAGTTAGATTGGATAGAAGAAGGGAAGCTTCAAGCTCCAGAAGATGAAGATACAACTTATAGATTAGGCTTGATTTGTAATATCCTTGAGACAAAATTATAAGTTGTAAAATTTTTCATTTTGATATGTAATTCTATCTTTTGAAAATTTGATGTGTATTTTTTGATAAGTGTATGTAACCTAATAGGTGTTTTGGTATAGCTGAGGATGTTCCAATCTATGGGAGATTGTTGGGATGAGAAAAGACTGAAGGAAGATTGGAATCTTTTCAACCTCGCTGAAAATGGCTAAGTATGGAAACCGAGCAAACTTAGGCCTCCCAACAAACTTATACTAAGTCTAGCAAGGAATTTTTCTTTTCCAGCAATGTGTATCTTCTTAAATTTCTCTTAAGTGATAAACCGATCAAGGTTCACTTTGTCCAACAAGGTTGTTCTTCAAAGTCAAACAAGGTTTGATTCATAGCAAACTCGTGACTAAGCCAAGCTAAAACCAAGTCTTTTGATAAATCTAGCAAGGTTTATTCTTAATAAAAAGTGGTCCCAGCAAACTTGAATGAAGTTGGTAAAGAAATTACTTATGGACTTCTAATGAGCAAGGTTCAACTCAAAGGAAGCTACAGTGTTACCAACACACTTGGGTTTGTTTAATAAGTTAAGTTAACAAAAGGTTGAAGGGATATCTGAAGTACAAGTTTGCTCGTAGGACTTTATCTAGCAAAGTTTGATATGGTCAAGATGCTTGAAGTCTGCTAGATGAATATTTTCTAAAGAAAATATTCTAAGTAAAGTTTTCCCGGAGAACTGTTCCCCAGCACACTTAATGGTTATCAGGTCTTCTCGCTAAAAGACAAAGCTTCAAAGCTTGACCGAAAACCTGTTTACACTTAGAATAATTTGTAATATGTTTGAATATGTTTTATATCAAATTAATAGGTTTTCTAAAAGGGAATGTCAGGTGTCAGAGTAGGCCTATAAAAGGAAACTTTTAGGCCATGCCTATGACACACAACAGAACAACGGACCTGAGCGAATATCGTGATTTGGCGGCTGTCTCCCTCCTGTATAAAAGGAAACTTTTAGGGAACACCATAAATCCTGACATTCCACACTGAAACCCTAATTGATTTATATTTATCTGTCATAATATTAATGGAAATCTTTTGAGTTACATTGTGTGTTATTACTTTCATGTCTGTTGTGCAACCTTTAGAGTATTATTGATTCCGCCTTTAATATTTTATAGTTCTTTACAAAAACAGTAGGTCGTTAACCTTCTTATCAACAGTTACGTGTGGGTTACGACAGTGAGTTAGTGAGCTATTGAGTGAGCTATACTGGGACGACATTTTCTTGCAGTGTAAGAAGCAGACAACAGTCTCCACTTCAACCGTAGAAGGAGAGTATGTAACAGCCCCGAGTTGTTGTTCATATGTTCTTTGGATCCAACAACACTTGTGGGATTACGGTTTGAAGTTTCTTACTACTCCCATTTTTATTGATAACTATGCTGCTATTAGTATTACCAAGAATCCCTTGCACCACTCTAAGACAAAGCATATAAATTCGATAACATTTTATCTTTGATTGTTTTGAAAAGAAGTTGATTTATCTTGAGAAGGTGCACATGGATTTTCAGAAAGCTGATCTGTTTACCAAAGCTTTTAACAAAACACCCTTTAAATTTTTTGCTTGGTTTAAACGGATTGAAACTCTTGCTGGTATCCTTAAGCTCGGATAACAATCATTTTTGATTTGTTTATTTTAATTTGTTTTTCTTATTTTATGATTTTGGGTTTTAGGGGAGAAAATGGAAAAAGACAAAAATATTGTGATTTTTGTTTGTATAGAGAAAATCCAAAAACATTAAATATTTGAAAAGTTAAAAATATTGTGATTTCTGTTTGTATAGAGAAAATCCAAAAACATTAAAATTTTGAAAATAAAAAAAATATTGTTATTTCCTTATGTATAGAGAAAAAAAAAACATTTAAATATTTCAAAATTTTCAAAAACATTTTTTCACTCTCTCTCTTAAAATTAAGCCAGTTACTCAAATTTAAAGGACACATACTTGTATATGTTTGGTCTTGACTCAAAACATTTGAAACGGAATTGCTACTCTTTTTTGTTATTGATAGAGTGGTATTCTCCGCCCTTGTCAAATAAAGTAGTGGGAGAGTCTTTCTCCAATGAGAATAAAGAAAGTTTTTGGGCAAGACAAGAAAGGAAATCGCCCTTTGACATCAAAGGATAAGAGCGGATTGCTGGCGATGAGACTTGGTGAAGGGAATCTATGAGAGAAGGTTCTCAAAGAACCTGGTTCCAACCGAATAGGGGGGGTAGCCATTTACCTGAAAATGGAAAGTAATTGGGGCGATTATTGTGTGTTTGGTTATGTTGGTTATCTAAGTATGTGGAGCATGTTTGCATGTTTAGTCCTGTAATCTACTTGTAGATTTATAGGATAGCCATTTATCTATAAATTGAAAGTGACTGGGGCGACTAAATTTAAATGCTCCTCAAAAATGAATTTTGAAGCAAAAAGGGAAAATGATAGTACATTGATCATCTGGTCCCATATCCAGAAAGAAATAAGTTTAAATGGTTGAGTGCTTAATTGCATTAGTGCATAGATTGGTCTTAAACAAGCTGCTAAGGTATAGTATGTGATATTAACATAAAGAACTGCCAAATTGAAAGAGGTGTTAGTCTCTTCCAAAAAAATTTTGGTAATGACAGCAGAAATGTAATAGCCTCTCATACTCAAGCCTTATGCTTGTTTGATCACCAAAAACAAAAATTCAAAATAAAATGTATTGCTTTATAACCTTAAATCCTGTATTGATGGGGTGCATCCGGTTTTCGGACACTGTGAGTCTTTACGTGACTTAATTATCTAGGTATTCATAAACATGAACCTTTAAAAAGCTTTTAGAGCAAAGACAAAGTAATTAAAAGTGATCACTATTTTACCTCTTACAAATTCATTACTGACTTATTCAAAATCCGTTGTTAGTCATACATTGTTTCCCCCTTGCGTGCGTCAAAATACTAGTAAGAAACAAACCCTAGGGGATACACTGTATGTAAGCCTACAAATGAACTCGTGCATACTCATTCACAGTAAAGGAACTTGGTGTCTCACTTGATAATGGCGGTATACCTTGTAGTTGGGATTATGAGCTGAGATTGTTTAGTCTATAATTCTATAAAATCTTTATTTTGATCAGCAACATGATGGTTTAAATCAGGTTGGGATGATAAGGTAAAAGTCAAACTAAGCCTGAACCGAGATTAGAGGCTGATTGTTTCTAATATTAGGTTCCTTAGCTGAAAATTAAATCATATCACAAATTTACTCGAAGGCTTGTTATAAGATTTAAGTAGACAACAATATCAATGACCGACTTAACACCAGTCATAATAGCATTGAAATATAAAACTGTGATGGAAGGGCATTTGGTCAATATTATTCTCTACTTAACTCATAAAAATACATACTGCTATCGTAGAATAGTTTGATATTTGTTTTTGTTTTATGTGCTTTTTAATTCAAAAATATTCAAAAATCCAAAATTTTGTGTTTTTCTATTTTTCGTTTTCTGTTTTTTGTTTCAATTTTCGAACTAAAGGGTACATATTTGAAAAAGAAAAATACCAAAATGATTTTTCAAAGTTTATTTAATCTTTTTATTTAATTGATTTAAACTATTTGTTTTTAATTTATGTGTTTTGAACGCAGAGACACAATAAGATATGACATCTTACACGGGAGATAAGAATATTAAGGTAAAGTTTATTAGGACAGGCATTTTGATGCATTATTTAATACTTGAAAGTTAAGATGAAAATGTTTCATTTTAATTTGGTTATTTAATGGCTATTCGTAATGAGAAGTCATAACGAATAGAGTTCATTTGTTATCTATATGGAAAACGAATGAGGGTCATTTATATTTAAATTTGGATTACGAATAAGTCTATTCGTTATCATCATTCGCTTCCGCTGCACTGATAACGTATGACCCCATTTGTCATCATTATCGATAACGAATGAAGAACAAATCTGAGTTGATTAGTTATGGAAGTAAAGTTATCATTCATTCGTGAACGGGGTTAACGAATGAATCAACGAAAAAGAACCATTCGTTAATTTTTAATTAACGAATGGATCCATTTGTTGTCTGGGAATGTGTGCAAGATTTTTCTCTTATAATGAACAACGGGAGAACGAATAGGCTCATTCGTTCACCTCGTATACTACACTCACAGAAAAGAACTATTGCAAATTTTTTCCAGAAATTTCGACCATCACAAATCACACTTTCATTGATCTTTTAAGAATCTCAAGATATAAATGATCAAAGTGCAATAATTTTGGTCAGCTTTAATCGATGTTTGATGGGTCGATTAATCATTTCTTTCACCGGGTGTTAAGTTATGAACATAAATCACACTAATAAAGTTGGTATGAGAAAAAGAGCAAAGGAATATTGTGATATTCTCAACCTCTCAGAAAATGGCTAAGTATGGAAACCAAGCAAGATAAGGCTTCCCAGCAAGCTTTTACTTATCCTAGCAAGGTATTTTTCTTTCCCAACAAGGTTATCTTCTAGAATTCCTCTTACGTGTTAAACCGAGCAAGGTTCACTTTGTCTAGCAAGGTTGTTCTTCTAAGTCAAGCAAGGTTTGTCTCCTAGCAAACTCTTGACTAAACCAAGCTGAAACCAAGTCTTTTGGTAAATCTAGCAAGGTTTATTCTTAGTAAAAAGTGGTCCCAGCAAGCTTGAAGGAAGTTGTTAAAGAAATTACTTAAAGGACCTCTGTCGAGCAAGGTTCAACTCATATCAAGCTATTTCAGCTTGTGTTTCATCCCTTAACTGATCCTTTTCTTGATTTGTGCTGGAACAATCCACACCAATTAACGATATGGTATATGGACAGTGGATGTTCCAGGCACATGACTTGTGACAAGAGGTCACTAGTGAACTATGAAGAGAAGTTTGAAGGACCAGTTGCATTTAGGAGTGATGAGAATGAAGGGAATATTGTGGAGAAAGGTATTCTAACCAATGGCAAAATGTCATTTGACAATGTGTTTTATGTGGAAGGATTGCAATATAACCTTTTGAGCATCTCACAAATGTGTGATAAAGGTTATAAGATTGGATTTGATGATTCTCACTGTTTCATCCTCAAACCTGAATTTGTGATCCTTCCATATATGATTATGATGATAGCTCCTAGAAATCGAAACCTGTATAAATTGAAGATGAAGAATGTAGTTTCTAGGGGTGGAACTTGTTTTGTGTCAAAGGCCACTGAAAATGAAACCAAATTGTGGCACATAAAGCTTTGTCGTGTTAATTTAAAGAACATGAACAAACTTGTTAAAGGTGAACATGTAATTGGTTTACCTACAAGGGAGTTCAAGCTTGATGACAATTGCATTTCATGTTAGAAAGGTAAAAAGCATAAGTCATCGCACAAAGCAAAACTTGTGAACTTAATTGAAAATGTACTGTAAATGCTTCATATGGACCTCTTTGGTCCTGTGAGTGTTTATAGTATAGGTAAGAAAAGGTATTGCTTAGTGATCATTGATGATTTTTCAAGATACACTTGGGTTTATTTTCTGAACTCCAAGGATGAAGTTGTTGAATTAACAAAGGGTTGTGTTACAAGGATTGAAAATCAACTTGATATGAAGGTCAAAGTATTGAGAAGTGACAATGGGACTGAGTTCAAGAATGGAGTAATGACTGAATTTTGTCTTGCAAAAGAAAATTCTACAACAATTCAGTGCTCCTAGAACTCCTGAAAAAAATGGTGTAGCTGAAAGAAGAAACTGAACACTCATTGAAGTTGCAAGAACCATGTTAGCAGATGCTTATTTGCATGTTACTTTTTGTGCATAAGCTATCAACACTGCTTGTTATGTTCAGAACAAGGTTCTTCTCAAAAAAAGCCAAGACAAGACTCCTTATGAGATTTTATTCAAAAGACAACCTTACATCAAGTTTCTCAAGCCTTTTGGATGAAAGTGCTCATTATTGAATACTAAAGACTACATGAACAAGTTTCAATCGAAATCTTTAGACTCTTTCTATGTTGGATACTCCACACACTCAAAGGCTTACAGAGTATATGTGAAGGATCACTTGAGTGTGATTGAATCTTCTGATGTGATATTCAATGAAAACCAGTTCAATATAGTTGATGGAGCATCCTGGTTATTTGATCTTGAGAAGTTAATCAAGTCGTTCAAGATTTTTCCTGAAGACTTTGATGAAACTTTGAATAGAACAAGGGTCCAAGAAGAAAAGTTGGAAAAGAAGATTGATATGGATAAGTTGTGGTCAAAAATTTCAGACAATAATGTTGAATATTCCTTTAACAAGAATGTTTTTGATCATGAAGAAGAAGTTGAGCAAAATGACAATCTTGAGTAACAACATGTTCAAGAAAATCCTATCATTAATGATGAGCAAACAAATGATCAACCTGATCAAGAGCAAGTTGGCAACAATGCAGGGGAACCTAATGACTTGTTTGTTCAAGTGCAAAATGAAAGACTAGTTGCTCCAAGCTGCTTACAAGAGGAAGGTATTGATTTTAAGGAAGTGTTTGCACCAGTGGCAAAGAATATTAAAGAAGCTCTCAGAATATTTCTAGCCTATGTTGCTTCAAAGAATATTAAAGTGTTTCAATTGGATGTTAAATCTGCCTTTCTAAATGGAAAAATTAAAGATGAGGTGTATGTGGCTCAACCTCCAGGCTTTGAGGATCCTAAGTTTCCAAATAGAGTCTACAAGTTAAACAAAGCTCTATATGGACTTCATCTAGCTCCAAGGGCTTGGTATTATGAGTTATCAAACCACCTGCTTGTTAATGTCTTTCAAAGGAGAGCAATTAACAAGACACTTTTCTACAATTGGAGAGGAAAAGATTTACTCCTTCTACAAGTTTATGTAGATGATGTCATTTTTGGGTCTACCAATGAACAAATGTGCTTGGAATTTGAAGAAGTCATGAAATCAAAATACTGCATGAGCTACATGGGTGAAATGAATTTCTTTCTTGGATTGCAAGTTCAACAAAAGCAAGATGGTATATTCATTTTTCAATCAAAGTATGTGCATGACATTCTGAACAAGTTCAAATGTCAATATCTCAAGACTGCTTCTCCAATGGACACTCATGAAAAGATGATTGCTGATGAAAAGGGGGATCCTGTTGATGAACATAAATACAGAGCAAAGATTGGCTCACTAATGTATCTGACTGCTTCTTGAGCATACATTATGTTTGTTGTATGTGTTTGTGCAAGATTCCAATGAAGTCCAAATATTTCTCACATGACTGCTGTCTAGAGGATTTTTAGATACTTGAAAGGGAAACCTGATATGGGGATATGGTATCCAAAGAACCAAGCTTTTATCTAATTTCTTATACAGACAGTGACTATGATGGCTGCAACATGAGTAGAAAGTCCACATCTGGTGGATGTCAATTTTCTGGGAGACAGGCTGGTGTCATGGAAATGCAAGAAACAAACTATAGTGTCTATCTCAACTGCTGAATCTGAGTATATTGCTACATCTGCTTGCTGTGCACAAGTTCTTTAGATTCAAAACCAATTGCTGGACTATGGTTTGAATTTCTTGAACACCCCTATCTTCAATGTCAAACTGTAGTGTCTATCTCAAATGCTGAATCTGAGTATATTGCTACATCTGCCTGATGTGCACAAGTTCTTTGGATTCAAAACCAATTGCCGGACTATGGTTTGAATTTCTTGAACACCCCTATCTTCATTGACAAAACTGTTACTTTATTTATTGTTAGTTGATGTGCTAAAAGTAGTTATAAAATAAATAACTAAAATTATACTAATCTAGACAGTAAGTAATACTCTAGACCCTTAAACTTAACTTAAACTACTAACTGGAAAGTGAACCGGTCGACTCTAGTACAGCTAAGTAAGTCCGAATATCGAACCCACGAGACACTATAAATTACAAAACTAGTAAATTAGACTCAACTACAAGACGCGACTATTTATTAATAATATTTGAGGGGGAATTTAATACTAATTAATTAAAACTCTAATAATAATAATTAACTAATGATTACTTCAATTAAACTAAACTAATTAATATAATAATAAAACAAAATTATTACTTATTAATTAACTAATAAAACTTAAACCCTAATTAGTTTTAACTAATAAACAATTTAGAAAACTTGGATTGATTCAGATGATGAAGATAACTACCAAGGCTAGAATCCCCAAAGTTACGGTTATTAATTAAATGGAAAACTCACGTTATGGAACTGGGATCATAAAATAGACCCTTGACAGAAAACCCGAACAGGACCCTTGAACTTCAAGAAGACGCCTATGGATTTCTAACAAGTTTTAAGACTCACCAGTTTTATATTAAACTTCCTTACGGTTAATTAATTGCTTATGTCTAAGTATCTTTTATGACGAAAACCTACATTACAGCGCGGAATTCAAAAGATAGCAAAGCAGACCCAATTAATTTAATAGACTAAGCTGACAATCAAACATAGACGGACTCCTTACGAAGAACTAAATCTAGCAATCCCTACAAGCAAAGATCTATCAACAACCTATCACCTTACAGCTCTCTAGGATGGCAGTTCACTTTTATCTATTTACTTTATTTTATTGTTTCTATGATTTTAATCGATATTAATCACAAACTAGTCAAGAACACACAGTAAATGACATAACAAAACCCTATCATATGAAACAATCACCAAGGTCAATGTGAAACAATAAATTCAAGTAAACAAAACCAAACAATCATACGCATTAATTAAATCAAACTGAACAGTTTACTTAGAACATAAAATCCATAACGAAACGAAATCCAAACAAAATCAAACCGAACTAAGGTTCATCACGACCTAGGTAGTTTATTAGGTTTAGCCTAGCATCATATAATCTAAATCAAACAAAGCAAATAAAACTGAAAACATGGTGAAATAATGAGAAACGAAAGATTAAAGGCGATAAAACCCGTAGTCTTCGATCTTGAACGTAAATCTCTTCACCGGCTGTTCTCGTGCCTTCAAAATCACCACAAGACTCAAAAGTATGCTCCAAGAAACTCTAAATTCGTCTGGTGGCTTCCAGGTTATGTCAGGTTTAAGTTAAAGGTGTTTAAATAGCGAAAACAAGGCCCGACAATAAACAAAAACGAGTTGAAAACCCATCAGCATTGCCTAGGCACCGCGCTAAGGGCTTTTTGCCTTCCCCCTTCGCGTGGTGCGGCGTGCTTCTCCAAGGGGGGCGGTCAGACCGGTTCTCTGTTTCGGTTCTTCCTGACGCGTTCCGGATCTCCGTTTCGGCTCGTTTTAGCTCGTTTTTCACCCTTTTTAATCACGATCAAATCTCGGAACCTACGAAACATAGAAATGTTAGTAGTATACAAATCTCTACTAGAAACGAACAAAAACTATTTAAATATTAAATAAAATAAACAAGGGAAACATATATATTTAGCATTATATCATTAGGAACCCAGTCCAACACTCTAAAACCAAGCACATTGAAATCATACATCACTTCAATAGATATTGTAATGAGAAAGGATTGATTGAAATTAAAAGAGTTGACACTAGTGACAACTTGGCTGACCTATTCATCAAGCCACTAGATAAGACCAAATTTCACTTTCTCATGAAAGCAATGGGAATGGTCAACTCAGATGAGGTCTGATTAATGATGTCTTCTAACTGATTATCTTTGATGGTCTTGTGAGTGAAAGTAGTGTTTGTATGCATGTTTAACGTGCCTTGAATGATCATTTGCGTGACTTATGTGTTTATGATGCTTAAGTTCCTTAATTTCAACAATTTTGTGTGATATCAGGATAAGTGTGATTGAATATGATTTGAAACGATAAATCTGTGTGCTTATCTGATTTTGTTGATTACTTGGTTAATCTGATCTCATGATGTGATTAGGATAGGATAGCCTTTGCATAATCGGTCTTAGATGTACATTATGTTAAGGCTGCTTGTTTTTAAAGTGTTATTGATGTTCTGATTATACCTGAATATGTTACACACTGCTTGTGTCAAAACAAAGTTTTTGTGTCAAACTTGTATGCTCAAATGAATATTTTGCAAAAGAAGTTTTTCCAAGAAAATTGTTTTTAAAAAAGTGAGCAAGTTGTATGGTGTAGAGACATGATAAGATTATTCAGTTCAAAGCTTTGTAGAAGCTTAAAAGGTTATCAGTGAAAATTGATCCAACCTTTGGGAAATGCTATTACGTTGGTTATTTATTCTAATCATATGGATTTAATAGGCTAAAAAGACAATTAGTGCAGTTATTAATATGTACGGTAGCTTTCCATGATGTGTAAAAACTAAGGTGATATAAACACAACGAAAATGTTAATCTTAATGTGGAGATACATTGTTGAATATGCATGTTTCAAGATAAATCTCTCTGAATGATAGGCAGAAAAGTGATTACCCAGTCATACACGAGCCTGTTGATATTTGACACCAAAAATGAAACATTTTATACATATGACAAAGAACAAATGTGAGCAATATGTTGATTTTAATCAACCAAAAGTTGAAATGTTCACAAATTTTGAGAAAAATGCAAACATGAGGGTTAACTTAAGAACTACAGAGATGGAGGCACAAAAATAATTCTTGTCCATATTGCGTGGCATGTAAGTCCAACGTTCAACCTCAATATGTTTGAAAGCTTTGAAAAGAAAAATTCATAAAAATTTATATGTTCTGTCATACAAAATATTTTGACCAAATATCAGGGGGTTGAAGTCAAATTGGGGTGATCTGGGGAAAGCCAAATAAGCTTTGAGAAGAGATATGGGACAACATAGCACAATAAGGGTTATCCGTTTTTGAATTATGCAAATTAATTGAACCTTAATCATATCACCAATATGTAATGAAATTCATGCTAAGTCTAGACCTGCTATTAACCTATATGATCTGTCATAATAATGCTGAGAATGAAGTATTAAGAGGTGACCTAATAAATATGAACCAATGTTGAGATCTTTTCAAAAAGGTGGAAAGGAAATAACTGAAATTTGATCTCTTAATGCATCATTTGCTCTTAAACAGTGAATTTTGATGATAAAATTGTTTGAAATATGTTTAAGTCAAAGAGAGTTGCATTTTATACTTGAAAATGTCTGAATATGTCACTTCTAGCAAGCTTTGATGATTTTTGAACTTTCTAGCAAACTTAGTTGTTTATTAAGATGTTTAACTCATTCTAGCAAGCTTAATACTTGAAACTGTCTGAAGATGTTAATTCTTGCAAGATTTGATGATTTTTTGAACTTTCTAGCAAACTTAGATGTTTTGATAGGATGTTTAACTCATTCGAGGATGATTAATGTTCAAATATGTCTGAAAATGTCATTCCTAGCAAGCTTTAATATTTTTGAACTTTCTATCAAACTTAGTTGTTTTGATTGAATGTTTAAGATATTCGAGCAAGCTTGATGAATATTTGTACTTTAATGGATTATTCATGTATTATCCGGTAGACTTTGATAATCTTATACTTTTGGGTAAACTTGGATGTTTAGAAAGTTGTTTTTTGTTAAGCACACTTGATGAATATGTGATACATGTCTGAATATGCTTTACATGTCTGTTTCAAGTAAATTTTGTTGTTTTATTTGAAATTTATATTTGTCTAGCATACTTAATTGTTTTGTTGTTATTTTATGAAATTACAAGGATTTTCTAGTAAACTTTGTTTACCGAGCAAATTTCATGCTTCTAGAACACTTGTTAAATGGTGACTCATTCCAAGTGTTCTCCCAGCATACTTCTAAACTTCAAAAAATTCCCAGCAAATTTTACTTTTCGGGTACACTTTGTGTTTATAGCATACTTGTATATCAAAGGATAAATAAGTCTTCTCTAGCACACTTTGCACTCCTGAAGTATTTTCAGGCATACTTTTGTTTTAAAGTATAATTAAATGAATATTTGTTAATTTCATAAGTATATCGGGTAAGATTAGTGAAATTCAGATATTCGAGCAAGGTTGACAATTACAAATATCTCTAAGTTATTATTTGAGGATTCTTTATTGATTCACAGCAAGGTTGCCTATTTGATTCATTATACTTGATTATCTGTCTTGTGATTTATTCCTCAAGCAATCTTGTATATTCAAGTAAGCTTCCTTCATCTTATCCACTTAGTGTTATTTTTAATTACTTTAAATATGTAAACAATTATGGAACAATCAAGCTTTGCAAATGAACTTTACCTAGCAATCTTGGAAAAATAAACCTTTCCTAGCAAGCTTTGTAAAATAAACTTTATCAAGCAAGCTTTATGCTAATACAATTAAAAATGAATTTTTGGCACTCTTCATAAACAAAACGACAAAATGCATTTAAAACCCAATTTCAAAAGATATATAATAGGGACTTAGAGAAATTTTACATTTCACTTCTCTCTCTTCCCATTATTGAATTATTTCCTATACCACTCGTTCCAGAATCTCAAACGTTATTCAAATTTCCTACCCTAAATTTGTCAGCCCACAAATTCTTACTCGGTAAGCATCAATTGACTGTTTTCTGACACTGATTATACAGAATTGGGGCTTTAATTTCATCTTAACTAATTTCTCTATTTTTCTATGTAGGTTTACAATTTGTAGAAGAACATGTTCATAAAGAAAATCTTTCATTTTTCTTTAAATTGTTAGATAAAACATGTCAAAGTTGTGAACTTTATGAAAAATATTTACTTTGAATGTGTTTTTGTTGTTTGAACAGTTATGGCGAATTATCCGTTCGAGAAGAAGCACAATATGTGCGCTCTACTCCAATTAACTCTTGATAATCAACCTGTTGCACTGATGATAAGATGGATTCAAAGATCAAATATAAGATTTTCATTGACAGAGTGTCCGGTCATTAATAGAAATCATCAACTGGATTTTTGGCACACAACATAACTATTTGATGATGTAGGAGGTAGGCGGATAGAGGAGCTGTTGTCAGGAAGGAGATTATAATCATTGAACAATTCATAAAGGCAAGCGTACAATTAAATGATGATGTGGAAGCCACAATACATTTCTCCACCAACCGATTACCAACAATTTTCCAGGATACTATGGGTTACCAAGGTGATATACATGAAGGCCAATTCAAAAAGGGCATGTTCCAAAACCTTTTCATGTTCTTGATACACCATATTGTTCAGGGTTATGCACCCAGAAAGGGGCCATGGACGTTGATGAGTCGAGATCTTGCCAATGCCATAGTGGTTTTTGTCTTCAGATAGCCATTTAACTTTTCAAAGATGATATTTGATGGATTGGCTGCAAACTTGAGGAAAGCAGATAAAGATAAACTCTTGGTTTATCCAAGATTCTTGCAGATCATCTTCAATCGGGTGTTACCTGATTTGCCAACCATGGGCATCACTCTTACATTGCAAGATCCAAATGTGTATAAGAGGATCACAAAGTTGGCTGCAACAACCAACTTCAATCCAGATGTGGATTTTGATATTTTACCATGGTTGTTGAACAATGACTTGGAAATAATGGTTGTACTTGAATCACCACATGTGACTTCTTAGAAGGAGGAGAGTGAGAATGAATATGATGATTCTGAGGATGGAGATGATAGAGGTAATGTTGGAGATGATGGAGGTGATAGTGAAAATGATGGAGGAGGTGATGCTGTAATTTTTGAAGAAGATATTCATGCTGAGGCTCAGGGGGGAAAACAAACCTATTCCTACACCACCAACCTAACCCCAAAACCAGCCACTAAACCAACCCATATCACCACCACAAACCATATCCCCACCCCAATACCAAAACAATGAACCATATATCCCATCCCCACCAACGTCACCACTATACCAAACCCAAAGCCCACCTCAAACCCAAATCCCTACCCAATTCCCAATCCTTACTCAAACACCAACCCAATCACCAATTCAAGACTAAAACCTAATCCAACCCTTAACCCAAACCCAAGACCAGCCTATCCATGAATCATATATTCCTCAATATGTCCCTTCCCACCTAATAAACCAGCCTAACACACCATCCAATCACCAACCCAATCCCAAACAACAGACCAACCTACATTTGAAATTATCCATACTTTTACACCAACAATCCAAACAGTCAACCCATTATGCCCCACAAGCATAAACATCATTGAAAGCCCACCCCATGAACCCATCTCACCCCAAACCAATATCCCTGACCCATACCCAACTTCACCAATCAATTCCCTTTCCGTTATGCCCATTTATTTGGAAGATATATGGATGTGGTAATTCAAAATGTTGATTTAAGGAGGCAAAATGAAGATTTTAAAAGGGAGGAATGCTGAGTTGGAATCCCTATTGGCACAGACACAACAAAGGATTCAAACCCTGGAAGTTGAGGTTGAGAAGACCTATGTTGTACCAAAACAAGGGGAGAATCCGCATGTGGTCATTGTTATAAGGGATGATATCATGAGAGAGGATACATTGAAAAATTTATGTGACTTGTATGGAAGTGATGAAGAGGATGATAGTGAAGAGAGGAGAATTGATTATAATGGTTATGATGTTGATGAATCAGATGGTGGTGAACAGGAGTATGATGTTGCTGATGTGTTAGTAGAGAAAGAGGTTGTTGAGAAGGTGAGTGAGAAGGAGGTTGAGACTAGTGGGAATGTGGCTGAAAATGAAACTGAAAACAATTTAACTGAATCTATAGCAACTGATGCTATAGCTACTGAACCACAAACAGATGTGATCATTGATGGGGGTGGAGCTACAGAGGAGATTGTCTAAGAAGAAGAAAATATTGAAAAAATATTTGATGTGGAGATGGAAGATTTGTTTGCTGAGATTGACAACTTTCCTAGTGAACCACATGTGGTGAGGGAAACCGATGAGGAGAGAAGGAAGGCTAAAGGAAAATCAGTTGCTGAAAATCAATATCAACTGCAACTCTTAAAAACTCAAAATACAAAATCCATTGATGATATCTTGGATATTGATGAAACTGCTGACCAAGCTGCCAAAAGGCATGCTAATATTTTGGATGAGATGATAGAAAGAGAAAGGATTACAAGATCCTTGACTGACAAGGAAATTGAGCAGCAGGAAATATTATTGGAGAAGGCTGAGATCAATAAACCTTTGAATGAAGATGGGGAGTTGGATCAGGAACTCGTTGAAAGTCTTATTAAACTAAAATAAACTGATGAAGTTGACAACCCCTTGGCTCTGGTCATTGTTAATCTGAAACAAGCTGAATCAAGCAAGCCTGAACAAGAGGGAACAATTCCAACCACTATTGAACCCATTATTGATTATTCAAACAAGCAGTTGGAAACTGAAGTTGTTGGCCAATCAATAACCAAAATTTTATCAGATAAATGGGTTGAATATGCCAAGGAAGTAAACAGGGATGATTAAGAGAAATTTAGTAAAATGTATACAAGGAAGAGGAAGAGGGATGACAAAAATGATGATGATGTTGAACTAAAAAAGAAGAGTCCTATAAAGGATGTCCCTATCTTTGTAGTACCTTTTCAAATAATCAGACCTAATGATATTGAAGATCTATCTAATGAAAACATTGATGATACTTTTGATTCCCCGTTTGTTGAAATTTCTGAGGAGCACAGGGAAAATATTCAGATGATGTTGGATGAGGCTAGTAGAAATGATCCAAAAATCTTGGTGCTGATCAATCATGGTTACAAGTAAGAAACTCTAGCTCCTGTGTCTGATGAGGAGTTGCAGAAATTACTGGATGAAGAGGTTGAGTATATAAAGAAGAAGAATAGAGAGTCTCGAAAGTTCAGGGCATATTTAAGATTACAATGCCACTCTGAAAAACAGCTAAGCCACATGATGTTTAGTGAAATGGAAGAAGCCTACAATACCACTGTTGAAGCTGTTAGAAGAGATGAACTGGAAAGAATGAAGAAGGTGGATACCCAAGATGAATGACTTGAAATATTATATACCAAGTTTGGAGGAAAATGTAAGCTATTGATTGAACATGGATTTTCAATTGAGCTTGTTAATAGTTTGAGCAAAAAGCAGGTAAAGACACACTTCAAAATAATATCAGGAAAATTACAATTTGAAGCATCAACAAAAAGGCCTAGAGTTACGACTCTTGCTGAGAAAGAGAAGATACAGTGGGAAGATGAACAATTGAAGTTATTTGATAGATTAGTGGTTCTAGAGGTAGAAGAGAGGAAGTCAAGGACTTGAGCAAATTAGAAAAATTGTCCATGTATAAGTTTGAAAAAGAAAATTTTGATTTTGAAAAAGCTAAATCATCAAAGGCTCCTAAGGCTCCTCCGTTGGTATTTGTGAAAGATGAGCCAGTTGAAAATGTTGAGCCATGGGAAGATGAAAACAAGATCAAGACCCTAAAAGGCTTGATGCTTAGTAAAGGAATGGCTGAATGAGTGTTTGACAACCTTGGTAAAAGTCAACTAAAGGACTTATTCTATACTGAACAGGTTGAGTGGGAAATACTTGAGGCTGAACAGAGGATACTACTGCAATTCTAGTGTGGACCCAGGGGTGAACCAATTGCAACAACACAAAAAGATCTGTCCCTGCGGGTTCAACTGATGAGGAGATTATGGGTATGATTTCCACACTTGCCAAAGAAGGAGAAAACTACTTGAATTTGGTAACGCTGCCCAAGGAGAAGATAATATAAATTTTTTTGACGTCTGGGCATGTAGGGTCACTGTTCCCAAGAAGAAATATACTTCTAGGCCCTCAACTGTAAGTGTCCCAATTCCAACAACTAGAGCCTCTCAACATAAACAACAAAGGCCACCTTCTGAAGTGGACCTACCAAAGAAGCTATTATGTGATGCACAAACTGAGTCCCTAAAAGTGATTATGAAAAGTGGTGAATTGAAGCAGATTCTATTTAAAGATGACTTTTTGGATTTCAAAAGGGAGCAGCTAGCTGAGATGGCAACCTTGAATTTGTATGACAATCATAACAGACATAGGTTTGCTGAAAGACAACAAAATGAACTATCTAAACATCTCAGGGATCAAGCTAGAAAGGGGTTCCCCATGCTGAGTAAGAAAAGGAAGTGGGAACTCTCTGAATTTGAGATGAATAAAAGGCTAAAGAGGATGAAGGAGATCAGGTACATTAAACATACCTACAAGTCAAATACGAAAAAATACCCTCTTGCCAATATGATGGAGTGCATAAGCATGAGGCGGCAGATGAAAAGGCTCAACTATGAAGTCCAAAGGAATGGAAGGATTACACAAATTGTCTTTGAACCCAAAGATGAATGCTTCATTCTACGAAATTCAGATGGACTAGCCTTGGGCATCATCAAGCAAGACACTGATCTGGATTTTTGCATGTGGAGGATCTAGAGGATATAATCAGATGGACTCTGCCCTCTTAGCATCCTCACCATAGTCAATTATTCATATTTAAAGAAAGTGTCGCAGCTGTAAGGTTGGAAAGAAGAATGGAAGCCTCAATCTCAAGGAGATAAGATTATTTCTAGCTTAGGCTTACTTTATAATGTCCATGGGACAGAATTCCAACGTGTAATTTTTTTTCATTATGATATGTAATTTCTCTTTTGAAATTTGATGTGTATTTTGGCTAAGTGTATGTAACCTTAGAGGTGTTTTGGTATACCAGAGGTTGTTCCAATCTAGGTTGTTTCAATCTCTCTAAAAATAGCTATGTATGGAAACCGAGCAAGCTCAGGCTTCCCAACAAGCATTTACTTATCCTTGCAAGGTATTTTGCTTTCCCAGCAAGGTTATCTTCTAGAATTCCTCTTAAGTGTTAAACCGAGCAAGGTTCCTTTTTCTAGCAAGGTTGTTCTTCTAAGTCAAGCAATGTTTGTTTCCTAGCAAACTCTTGACTAAACCAAGCTGAAACCAAGTATTTTGGTAAAACTAGCAAGGTTTATTCTTAATAAATAGTGGTCCCAGCAAGCTTGAAGGAAGTTGTTAAAGAAATTAATTAAAGGACTTCTGCCAAGCAAGGTTCAACTCAAAGCAAGCTACAGTGTTACCAACACACTTAGGTTTGTTCAATAATCTAAGATTAACAAAGGGTTGAAGGGATTTCTAAAGAACACGTTTGCTTGTAGGACTATATCGAGCAAAGTTTGATATGGTCTAGAGGATTGAAGTCTGCTAGGTGAATATTTTCTAAGGAAAATATTTTAAGTAAAGTTTTCCCGGAGAACTGTTCCCCATTGCACTTATTGATTACCAGGTCTGCTCGATGAAGACACATGCTGCAAAGCTTGCCCGAAAACCTGTTTTACACTTAGCATTTATTGTAATACGTTTGATTATGTACTAATAATTATGGTTTCTAAATGTGGAATGCCAGATGTCAGGGCTAGGCCTATAAAAGGAATATTTTAGGGCACGCCTATGATACACCTGACACCTGCGAATATGGTGATTGACAGCAGACCAAATCCTATACGAAAATCTGCTAAAGATCCTGACATTCCACCTTTATACCCTAATTGATTTTCATTTGTATCATTCGTAATACTAAATGGAAATCTTTTGAGTTGTTGTGTGTGTTTGTTACTTTAGTTTTTAGTGTGCAACAATTGGAGTGTTAGTGTTTCCGCCATTAATACTCTAGTGTTCTTCACAATATAGTAGCGTCGTTAACCTTCTTGTAAACACTTAGGTGTTTGGTTATGACAGTGATTTTGTGAGTTATCCTAGTAATAGAGTGGGACCGACAGATAATGTGTTTTAACCTTCATGGTAGTTTGGGTTTATTTATCGATGATAATAATAGTTCATTGATGTTAGTTTTACACTAATTTATCGTCATACATGGTTTAATTGGATTTTCGACTGCATGTTGAATGATTGTTCTTCAATCAATTTTAACTTTGACGATTGGGGTCAAATATGACAATTATTGACGTAATTCGTTATGGATAACAAATGGACACTCACTCGTGTCTAAGATCCATTTGTTGACTCATTCGTTGAATTAACAACGAATTAGTCCATTCGCATGATATAGTAACGAATGAGCCTTCATTTGGTTTCATTCTTTATTATTCATTCATTAGTCATTCACTACAATACACACGCTAAGATGGATATAATGAATAATGCCATTCGCTATAACGAATGACACCATTCGTCATAAAGTATGAACTAACGAATGACACTTGTAATTTAATTTTAAAAATTGAAAATTAAAAAAAATAGTTTAATAGTGACGTTCGTTTTTACTAATTGATGGTTGGTTAATTTGTATTCGTTTTAGTTCGTTTATTTATTAGTTTTATCCGTTTATTTTACGAAATTCGATACTTCATACATGTGTATTGTATTTCAGGTCATTGACGTCAAAGAACTTAATTTGGACCTGCTGATGCTCGTGATGAAGACCCAGGACGTCCAGCACGCAAACGAGAAAAGACAAAAGAATTATGCTGGTGACAAGACCCATCGCGATACATGATGGGCATTCTTGAAGACCCATCGTGTATCGTGATGGGGCATAAATGAAATCTTGACTTATGGTCCATTGCGATACATGATGGACCAGTGAAGACCCCATCGCGTATCGCGATGGGAGGTGCAGACGGGAAGCTAGGGTTTTTATGTTATTTTCTTCATACTCGACCCTATCTTATCATATTTCGAAAGAGGCGATTTCCAGAGCTCAAGGAGGCCGATTCCACTATACCAGATCATACCAAGACCTCATACATGCTCTATTTCATAATTATTGACGATTCCATGATGTTGAGGCTCGACTAATCTCATAGAATCTCACCCGAGAATGTAAAGTTTGTAACGATATCAGTTTTCTCATGTAACTAAGAACATTTATGTATAATTGTTTATGGTTAATCTATGGTTATTGATGCTTAGTATGTATATGTGTTCAATCGGTTTAGGTTTACGTTGATCTGAACGATTAGTTACTAGTTGCTATAAAATTAACCATAAGGTTGTTTGATTAGGTTAAATACGATAAAGCATATTATTGCCCTTAACTGAGTCACACTGGCAGGGATTGTTTGATAACCAGTGTCGTGCGTAAAGCGATTATTGATGCCTAAGGTTTTGTCTAGTTGATCAGTCTGTAGTTAAGTGTTAATTATTAATTTGTTAGGTTGCATGAGATTACTGTAAGTTACTTACTTTGGTCCTGGGTGCGATTTTCTTTTGCCTATGTAAAGTTTGATTAAAAATTGTTTGCTTGTTCGTTTACTTAATTTTAAACTAAAACTATTTGCTTATGTAATCAGCACTTAAACAATACTTCATAATATTAGAAATTAGAAACATGTTGCATTGACCACATACTCCTGGCGGATACAATACCTTACTTATCCTAGCTACTTAGGTTAATTAGGTTTTTGCATGACTCAAACGATGGTCATCACTAACCTCGGGTTTATGTATTTCTAGAAATGGCTGATGAAATTGTACAAGATATTCCCGTTGAGGATCAACAACAAGCTGTTCAGGAACAACAGCCTGTACAGCAACAACAGGCTCATGTTGCACCTCTATTGCCATTTGACAAAAAGCACAATATTCGTGCTTTTGTGCAAGACAATTTTACTGATCATGATATATTTGGTGATATCATTGCATTCCTACGCAGATCCAGGATCCATTATGCATTACTGTAGATGTACCTGTCCACTTCAGTGTCATTCGTCCACTCTAGAACTCGGCACGATATGTGGAGTCCAAGAATCACATTGTTGTTGTGATCAACAACAAGACAATCACAATCTCTCCTGGTGTTATCCGACGTGTACTACGGTTTGTGGATAACATAGATATTCCATGTGAGTTCGACAAGACGTTGATACGTGGATTGTTTCAGTTCTTATTTTATTTAGGAGACCTTGATCGTTTTCAATACAACAAGGCGTACTTGTGTGCTCCAAACAAGTACTTGCTACATGTCTTGATTCATTACCTAGGGGGACGCAAGGGTGGATATGACGAGTGTTGGATTATGCTACAATCTGCATTCGTAGCTCTTATATTGAACAAGCCGTTCAATTTCTCTGAGATTATATTTTATCACTCGAAGGAGAATTTCTTGATTAAGAAACGTCGCAACAAATTTCTCATGTATCCACGATTCATACAGTTAATTATTCAGGATTTGATTCCTAACTTGGTGATTAACCGGACTTGGAAGGATGATGTGTTAAAGTTGAAACACATGAACGCTGATACTATGAAGAGGATGAAGAACTACCGTAGTAAATAACCAGAAGATCGTCCATGAACCAAATGTCTAATTGGTCACTTGGCGAATCCAGCTTATGAATGTCCTTCTGATGATTGTTGGATTCTTGACAATTCAGATTATGAATGTGAAGAAGGAATAGGTGGGAACAGTGGAGGTAATGATGGTGTTAATGGTGATGATAGTGTAGATGATGGGGGTGATGGATAACGTGTTGACGTTGGGATAGCAAGTTCCCAGGCTGCTCAACGAAAACGAAAGAGCAAGACAATATTGCAAGATCAACCGCCCAGACATTGTGTTAGACACGGATCTGGTGTGGAAATTGGTCCACATGTGCCTAGGTCGTCCGCACCACAACGGCCGACGGTGTCGCTTACTACTAGCACCCCGGCACTTACATTGATGACGACTATCACTTCTGATCCAAGGCTTGGCTTAATCCCTCAATCAGTGTTATCTCCAATGCCAAGGCCTGCTGCAGCATCAACGGTGGTTCCTCCTACACATACCATGATGCCTACACAACCATCGAACGTCTCATTTTAGAGAATCAGCCGTCCACAGGGTCCTATACAGCCTGTACTGACTTCATTTCATGCTTTGCCCCTACCGATCAGATGGACATGCTTTTGAGTCTGATTCACTTATACGAGAATAAAATGGCTGCTGATCCTCATGTTCAAGAACAGATGTTGACAAATCAACGACGTTTGATGGGGTATGTGTCGTATTTCCAGAATGAAACCAAAAAGCTGCGTCAGATTGTGGTGGATTAGGGGGGTGAAGATAAAGGAGCAGGAGGACCTTATTCTTCAGCTAACGTGCAAAGATGATGCATTAAAAAAAACTGAAGAACGATGATGAAGATAAGGATCCTGATGCTCCTGTTGCCAGTGTAAGTAAGCCGAAACAAGTTCATGGATCGTTTGTTGCGGGTTCGAGTGGTGGTGGTTAAGGCGATGATCGTTTTTCAAGACTCGAACAATGTTCAGCCTATCGAGTCGATCAACGCTAACTATAAGTCCCGAATCTGGATCATTACAATTATGATATCAATATAAAAAGTATAGGTGCGGAATACCGATACTTGGTGATTCAAGAACACTAGTAATCACAAGATAGTAACACGAGATTGCTTCAAAACACACGTATATTAAGATACGTCAGGTGCTTAAGCACTTACAATACACAATACTGAATCATGAGTGAATGAACCAACGGTTACCTATACAAGACATCTACTATATATAGGAAACCCAAAACACCTAAGCTCATACGCACCCAAAATCCTGCCGAGAACTCTAAGGAGTTCTCGTCTTACATGTTAGCCCAAGCCCAAGCACAAGTGAAACATAAAACAACTTAGACTAAGTACAAACCAAATAAACTAGGCCCAACAATCTCCCTCTTGGTTTGTGGCTTTGTCTTTTAATCATGCTCCATGTAGTCAATGTCAGCATCTTTCAGTGCACCTGCCCAAAACTTGCATCTGAAAATAAAAGCTACCATACCGGTGAATTCTTTAGCAGCCATTTCAAAAATCGAATCAGCAATTATCTGGAAAGTACTGAGTGTCTTGATTTCCCTTTCTCCCAACTTTAATAAGTGTCTTGGATCAACAAATCTGTACTGACCCTTTCCTTTCGCCAGCTTGATGACAACTTTAGCAGTGACACTATCATACATCAAAAGTCTCTTGTTATCCAACGTGCCATACGGAATTGCGTCTGGCAAAGGAATATGAGTGGCCTTGTATGTGGTAGGCCACTTTACCATTGCTTTCCCGGTCTTTGGATCTTGGACTCCCTTTGCCTTCTTCAGAAAAGATTCAGTAGTCTTCATATTTGGGAAGCCTCTGTCAACTTCCTTTCTCAGAAAGTTCCAGAAGTCTATACCACGATTGTCATTCATCGGGTTGGTGAAAAGAGAGTTAATCAGGTCACTAAGGTCCACTTTGGTCCAGGAGCCAAAGTCTTTCATTTTCTTGTAATACTCAGTTGTTCCTGACTTCCTCTTTACCCACCACATATTCTTGTCTGCATCAAAACCCCATGATAGAACTCCTGATTGGTCGCCATATTTGTCCGAGAACCCCTTTTGAAAAGTAATGACAAACCTGTCTGGATGATCTGATGATTCAACGTTCTGATTTGAGTTCTTCATCACCAGCAGTTTCTTCTTCCCCTTTTCAAGTATTTCTAGCTGAATTGTGTCTGATTTCTCTTTGGTGATGGAGGGGGCATCCATGTACTGTTGCAGTGATTCCGACTCATCAATGTTGTCAACAGGGCGAGTAGTAGAGCTGACGCCTTGACTAATGTTGTGCATTTTAGAGACCACATCATCATTGATGTTAAACTCTTCTCCAAACTTTTGAAACAACTTTTGTTGAAGGTCAAGATACAATCCTGTTAATTCTCCCATGTTGGACCGTAGTTCTTTGATCTTGGCATGTTTATCAGAGTTACCTGCTTCCAACTCTTGAATACGAACGTCTTTAACTACTGAATCTTGCTCGAGTTCAAAGACTCGACGTTGTAATGCATGAATGTCAATAAGAGCATCTTCAAGAACAACACCTTTACCTTTGTTCTGAAGGTAAGATTCTTGCATAGCCAGAATTTAGGCAATCTTGTCCGACGTACCTGAACTCGACTGACCCTGAGCATCTGGACCAGATGAACAAGAGGGAATATCTGTAGTGTTGGTGTGTGGAATATCAGTCTCAACGTCAAATTCACTAACAAAATCACTAGTCAACAAATCATGAAATGAAGGCTCAACAGTAGATGTATCTTGTTCGGCTTGTATTTCGGGAGCATGTGGCTCAGGTTGAGCAGTTTGTTGTTGTGGGCTAATTGTTGCATCTGTGGTTGGTGTAGTGGTTGTTTTAGGTTCATATATTAGCACGCCAGGCCTGATCTTTCTTTCTTCGTTTACATGGACCGAGGTGTGCGGCTGGATCTTCAGCTATATTTTCCTCACTGATTTTAGCAACTGTCTGAGGAGGCTTCAGAGCAGTTGACTATAACAAAGCTTTTACAGCTTCCAAAGCACTTAAGTTCTCAGCACTTGGAGAGGTATCTGATTGATGGTGTTCAGTTTCATCTTCTTCGTCATCAGAAATTTCAAATGACGTAACACGTGGCAGAGTTGGAGCCACATGTTCATCAGCAACCTGAGCTATAACTGGCTCAGCTTCTGTTTCCGCAAATCGTCCGAATTTAACCAGAGCATGGAGGCCCCGATACACAATCTTGGATCCTTTTCGATTTTGCTTCATCAATCCAAGGGTATTTGGTCCCATTGACTTCATATCCAAGGTGTCAACGGACTTGACAAGATCGGTGTAGTGAGAATCAAAGATCATTTGCAGGAATCTTGGATACATAAGGAACATCTCCTTCTTCTTCCCTTTTAGATTGCTCAACATTTCATTGAAAAATGAACTTGGAATAATTGTAATTCCAATCCATGATCAGAGCAGTGACAGTGGACATCTGAACATGCCTAATCTCATCAGAGCCCCTTTTCCTACTGGACACGCAGGTGAAGAACGTGTGAATCAAGAATATATCAGTATGGATGAAATAGCATCTTGATTACTGGAGGATAGGTGCCCTCGTAACCCATTTTGGTGAGGACCATAGTAACATCAGCAGTGGGATACTCAGTCGGGTAATCAGGTTGATCACCAAACATCAACACCTCTCTCACGATGGCCTCTGTGATACTAATTGGCTTCTTTTGAACTTTGGAGTCTATGGATATAACTCCATCTTGTCCTCGTGGGTTGATTAAAGCGTTGTTCCAAAAATCCGTGATCATCTTCTTGCATATGACATGATTCTCTCATAGTGCGTGAGAGATCCTGCACATGTTAAGACCGACAATCATAGACTTGAATTCCTTGTGAGTCAGAGGTGGATCATATAAGTATCCAGCTATGTTGTGTGTATCAACAACCTTTAACGAATTCTGATCGGCCATTTCTGCACCAAACGTATCAAGTTAGATATATATATATATATATATATATATATATATATGGATTAATTCGATAGTATTTAAAAATGACAATTAAGAGATTTGGTCCAATAAGTTTAACCATGCCCCATATAGAGCTCATCTGAAGGCCCAAATTTAACCAGTATAGGATAAGGCCCAATGGTGAGAATTCAGCCCAAATGGCGAGATCTCGGTCAACTGGGGGAGTTCTCGGTCAATGAAAGTCAAAGGAAACAACCGAGAACTAGGGTTCTCGGTCAACAAAAGTCAACCGAGAACCCTTGACAACTGGGAAAAGAGAACCCCTTGGGAAACGTGCAATCATCTTCAATGCACCGGGATCTCAACCAAGACCGCCATAAAACCTGCAACTCGTATAAATCAAATAGCCGAAAACACCTAATTAAACCCTAAGATGTCCACTCAAAACCCCTAATTGCTTATAAATTCCTTTTAACTCGTCAATCCATCCATGAAATCAGTTCATGGCAACCTCAAGTGAGCCGCAGTCAACATCTAGATCTCATATGGCATAGCTCATTACCTGTGAATCAAACAAGGGAACACTATAGATGATTAGTGAAGATGGTTTAGTTTTCGGCAAAAAAGACTTGAGTGAGAGAGAACCAGAATTTGAATTATTATGAATAATGAAATTAGAACAATATCTAAGATATTTATGTTTCAAACAAACAAGGCCGAAAACTCAAAGATGGGCCGAGAACTCAAGTTGGGCTCAGAATGGCCCAAAACAAAAATCAGTCCAAACCACATATTGAATCCTTGTTTAAAATAATCAGCTCAAAATAATAAACAGTCCAAGACACATTTGAACTCTTGTTGAAGTAAAATGGTAAAAACAATTTCGAGTAGAGTAGTTTCAGGGTAAGACACACCAACAAAAAATAAAATGTCATTAGTTAAAAAATTAATTAAGACCAAACAACGTATGAAAGAACTCCCTTAAAATTTGTAAGATTGGGATCAAATTTAACTTTAAGTGAAATCTCCGCCTTTTTTATGAAAAGATCCGAACATGGAATTGTAAGGCCCCGTTACCGGTAACCCTACTTTCGTGTTGGATTTACTCATAAACACAGTTCTAAATATCAGAGTTAATTAAAACATTTATGCGGAATATAAAACTTTCATAAAACATTACATAATTCATAACTTGTCTCAAAACATTCATTGTCTTTCACATTAAAGCATTAAAATTAACACATCATAAGTCTTCAGATGCCAGATTCTTGTTCAGTGCCACGTGTCTCCTCAAGCGAGCTGCCTCATCCTACTCACCTGCGTGCATACTAAAAGTCAGCTACGCTGAGTGAGTTCTAGATAATCACATAATCATACCATTCACATAACATTATATTCTTTCATTCATACTTTTATACTTTCATACTTTCATACTTTCTTACATTCATACTTTCTTACTTTCATACTTTCTTACTTTCTTTTGTATTAACTTACTTTCATACCTTATGTTATAAAGAGCATTACGCCCTACATTCCTCGAGTATTATTAGGGCTCGGTACCCTCTTTCCTCGAGTATTATTAGGGCTCGGTACCCTCTTTCCTCGAGTATTATTAGGGCTCGGTACCCTCTTTCCTCGAGTATTATTAGGGCTCGGTACCCTCTTTCCTCGAGTATTATTAGGGCTCGGTACCCTCTTTCCTCGAGTATTATTAGGGCTCGGTACCCTTCTTCCTCGAATATTAGTAGGGTTCGGTTCCCTAGTTCTCGAATATTAGTAGGGTTCGATTCCCTCTTCGTTACCATACAACCATACATCATACCTCGAGTATTATTAGGGCTCGGTACCTTTCTTCCTCGAATATTAGTAGGGTTCGGTTCCCTAGTTCTCGAATATTAGTAGGGTTCGATTCCCTCTTCGTTACCATACAACCATACATCATACCTCGAGTATTATTAGGGCTCGGTACCCTTTTCGTAACCATACAACCATACATTATCATTTCTTTCTTCTATTATCTCTATCATGTTCATACACATAAACATACATAACATACTTACCTTATACATAGCGTTACAACCTGACAGTACGTGCAATATCCGAAGATCGTTCACGTACCATCAAGCAATCATTCATACATTTCACATTATCCACATAAGGCATACACTTATCTCTTAGGATAAGTGTATTAACAAACATGTTGAGTATGCACACAGCCCCGAAAACATAACACATAAATGGGGCTAGAAACTCACCTGAACACGGTTACGTTCTCCGTTGATCGTAATTCCTTTCTTCAGTTGTGCACGGCTGACTGTATAACAAGTATACATATCAATTTAACTATCACTACTTATAACATCTTTCTAGTCTTAATTACTACCCACAACGAACGGGGGTCCGGGGGCAGCGCCCCTGGCAGCGGGGTCTAGGGGCGGCAGCCCCTAGCAGGGTCCAAGGGGCAGAGCCCCTGGCTGGGGTCGAGCCTCAGGCGAACTTAGCGTTAGGCAAAGTTAAACCTCAGGCGAACTTAGCTTTAGGCGAAGTTAAACCTCAGGCGAACTTATCATCAAGCGAACTTAAACCTCAGGCGAACTTGTCCTCAGACGAACTTAGCTTGCAGGCGAAGTTCATCAGGCGAACTTAGCTTGCAGGCGAAGTTCATCGCTTGAAGGCGAAGTTGCCAAGATGAAGGCGAAGTTGCCCAGATGAAGGCGAAGTTGCCCAGATGTCCGCTGTTTCGGTTTCTGATCAACATTTCGGGCGATTTTAACACCCTTGTTAAGGTTCAATACCACCCACTACACTTCCCGACCATTTTCGGTCGTTTATACACTAAAAGCTCGGATCTTTAAACTTCCAAGATCAAGAATCATACCTTTTGAGCTTGTTTGGATCTCGTTTATCTTGGTATCACCACTAATCTTTCTCTCTTACACGGACCTCGCTCGATCCTTCCTTCTTTCTCGGCCCGGCCGGCGGCGGTTTTGGGTGTGCTTGGTGTGTGTGTATGTGTGTGTTTAGGAGAGTGGGGGAAAATGAAGATATTTTGGGATTTTGGGGGTATTTATATCCCTGAAATCCCATTCTCATTTAACCCATCTCAATTAATCCAAGTCCAAGACCCGCTCCTTCCCCGACATTAATCAATTACGAGAAATCACTAAACATAACTTCCTTTATTCATCATTAAAATTTTAGGATGTTACAGGAATCATATCGTTTAAGAGGCTGTCACAAGGATTCATGTTCAGCTTTATTATGACATAAAGAGACGGGTTGATAGCAGGTATAACATACTTAGCATGATTTTCATTGCATCAGTGATATGATTAAGGTTAAGTTCGGCATAAAGCTTAGATGGACATCACTCATGGACCTGTGATGCCTCATATCTCTTCTCAAAGCGTATTTGGCGTTTCCCAGATCACCCCAATTTGACTCCAACCCCCTAGTGCTTGATAGGCTTTAAGGTTGAACGTTGGACTTAGTGCCAGTAAACTGACAAGCCTTTCATTAGAGACATGACAGGACTTACTTGTGTGCCCCCATCTCTGTAGTTCTAGTTTAAACCTTTAAGACTCTCAAAATAGTTTTAATGGACTAGAATAAACTCAAATAATTCTTTCACATTTTTTTTGACTTAATAATAATAGCTTGACAATACAATATTTTTGGTGATCAAGACACTAACGGGCTCGTGTATGACTGGGTAATTGCTTTTCTGCCTATCATTCGGAGAGATGTATCTAGAGATATGCACATTTCTTCAGAATGACTCTCCACATTAAGTTTAGCAAGTTTAGTTTATATCACTTCAACTTTTACCCATCATGGAAATCTACCATACAAATCAATGACTGTTCTAGAGTCTTTTAATCTTAGTAACTTCACCCGTTAGGCACACAAAAACAATTTACCTATCACTTTTCAAAGGTTGGATCGATTTTCATTTGAAAATATTTTGAAGCTTCTAGAAAGCTGTTAACTTAGTAATAATATCACTTCCCATTGTCACACCCTCAAAATCCACTAACGGAGTTTTACCGTCAGAGGGTGTGAACTAACATGATCGGAATCATCAGTTATAATCAAACCATAAAAACGTTTAAATGAAAATAAGTGCGGAAGCGTAAAACCATAGAAACAACGTTACGTCACGCAGGACGATTTAAAACCAAGGATAACAGTTAAAAGTAGGTTTGCATAGTTAAAAGTTTATCAAGCAATGCATGTTCCTAAACCGCGCGCCCGCCTCGGCTACCTGAGAATAACATACTAAAAGTGTCAACACAAGGTTGGTGAGTTCACAAGTTATATAAAAATAAATCGTTTAGCGTTTGCGTTCAGCGTTACAGCGTTACAGCGTTTTGCGTAACCACGTTACGGCGTTTTGCGTTACCAGATAGTGTTATGTCAAATTATATATCGATAGGTAGCTAGTCTGTACAACAAGTATTACTAAGTGTTCGACACCGAAGCTGACTCGTTTAGTAAGTGCCTTGTCACCAGGTCCTCCAGACCATGGTACGTTTTAGCCAAAATTACACCCGCTCGACCTCCAGTCGAGTTTAGCGTTGGGTGGGGTTTGTCAAACCCAGTAGTACTACTCAACAGTGACTCGCTATTCAAAATATTAACAGGTTCGATGTGTAGGACTTCAAATGTTTCGTTTGCCACTTAGCCTTTACAAGTGATATATAATTTATAACAAAATCTTAAATGCGTTGTGGAGTATGTTATCTCCCCCAAGTGAAAAGCGTTTGAAAACAGTTTAAAGAGGGGAAAGTGAAACTCACTGTTTGCGAAGAATTTCCCAAAATAAATCACCAAGATGCGCGTCACCGAAAAACTCTCTCTAATGTTCTAAAACAATAAAGAGATTTTTCTAAGTGTCGGAATATTATCGAGTCTCTAGACCCGGCACATAATACCTATGCACATAACATGTTTCGTGTTTCGTTTGTGAATCGTGTGTGACTTAAACAAGTGTTTTTGTGACACATTACATGTGTAAGCAATCATATACGTGTCATGTATTCATAACGTACGTTACTAGCAATTATTCCCCGTAAGGGCATTTTGGTCAACAAATAACAATTAACTAGCCATTATTCCCCATAAGGGCAATTTGGTCAAATCATGGCAATCAATTAGCAATTAATCCCCGCAAGGGTATTTTGGTCAAAACATAACAATTATATAACAAGTATCATATTTCATGCATTTTTACACAACTCAGCAGCTAGTTTCACCGAGACAGAAATCCTACTAGATAGATTGTACTATTTCACTGATCATAGCATCTCAATTAATTTACCAAAAATCATCACAGAAGCACATATGGCTTAGGTTTCCAGAACATATTTTATTACATTTTTATTCCTCATAGTTTTCTCACAATCATCAAATCATTACAGCAAACTCATAACAGTTAAATTCATGCGCAACAGAATGTTATTTACAATTCCTGTTAAACGAAAAATCCAATAAATGCAAGACCACTTGGGTTAGGTTCCTAACTCAATGAGTCAACTTCCAGAAGTGGAACCAACCCAATTGGTCTCGTAGTTCATGAGATATAATATTTACAAAACAAGCTAACAGCAGGTCTAACAGCTCAGCTTAGCACAACGTTTTTGTAAAATCATAAAAGTTAACTTCTACTTGTCCAAAAATTACAAATTTATACTTTATAGAAACTAGACTCAACCTAGTTTACCACTGTACCAATAATCTCAACCAATTTTCACGTTTACACTTCGTTACAGTCACTTAAACATCATATACACATTCTGTCCAGAAACTGTTTGCATTCAAACTCAATATATTAACAACCTATGAACTATCATGCATTCATATGACCCTCTAGACTCCATAAACACCATCCATGCACATCAATTACATATTACATACTTGATTAGGGTTTGTGTTTGAACTCAAATCAAAGACACAACAATCAACATGCAACAAGATTCAATCTAGTTATCAAATCATCATCCAAATAACAACAATCATATTAACTATATGCACTCATGAAATCGGCCAGCTAGGGTTTGTTATTAACCCAACAAACATCAAAATCAAGTAGTAAAGATGTATAGGATGATCAATTATACCTTCCTAGCACCTAGTTCTTTAATCAAACACTTGATTTGATGTTGTATGTGTGTGTATTGATGGACGGCAGCCGTGAGGGAGGGGTATGGGGTTTGCGATCGGAACTTGTGGGAAAGAAGAATAATAGTTAGGGTTAAGGTTAAGGATCTATTTATAAACACACAAGTTACACTCAAGTCCCTCCACTTCTAAGTATTACTTTTCTAGCCTAACTAACTTGTTTTCATCTTGAGTTAACATTTATAACCATGTTATCACATAACACATAAGTCTAACACATAATTATCACATAATTACTGTTTTGACGTTTTTCGTTTATTTATCAATCGTTTGCGTCAACTCGTTTGCGTTTCGGTGCAATTCCCGAAAGACTACACATGTAGTAAGTGTTAAGCGTCATTTAAACCCTAGTTTAAATGTAATGAAGTGTGTGTTATAGATTCAGTGATCTTAAGTTTGAATTGACGGAGTTGAGTTAACGGAGTTAACCTGAAATTGACGATTGTCACATCATTCCCATGTTAAAGAATTTTCGTCCCGAAAATTTGAGTCAAGTCGTGATGAGTGTCTGAAAGAGTAAGAAAAAAAAAATTTCAGTTTGTCATATCATCCCCTAGTAGAAAGAAATTTCGTCCCGAAATTTAATTCATACCTCCGGTGATGTCTGACGGTTTGCCGAGTTTCGCGGTTTTTTGTGTTTGGTTAGCCCTTCAAAAAGGTGAGGATACTTTTTCATCATTTGATCCTCGCGTTCCCACGTGAACTCCGGTCCACGTCTCGAGTTCCAACGAACCTTAACGATTGGAATTTTGCTGTGGTTGAGCGTTTTGGTTTCCCAATCCAAAACCTCGACTGGTTCCTCAATGAAACGTAACTGTTCATCAACTTGCAGTTCCTCCAAAGGGACTACTTGGGTTTCATCAGATAGGCATTTCTTTAAATTGGATACGTGAAAAACATTGTGTACGCCACTGAGTTCCGTTGGTAGGTCCAGTCGGTATGCCACCAGACCAATGCGCTCAGTTATCTGGTAAGGACCAACATATCGTGGGTTGAGTTTGTTTCGCTTACCAAAGCGAACCACACCTTTCCAAGGTGAGACTTTGAGTAACACTCGATCGTTCACTTGAAATTCGAGAGGTTTTCGGCGCTTGTCAGCGTAACTCTTTTGGCGGTCTCGTGCTGCTGCCATGCGATTTCGGATTTGAACAATCTTTTCCGAAGTTTCGAGTACCAGTTCTGGACCAGTGATTTGGCTGTCACCGACCTCTGCCCAGCAGAGTGGTGATCGACACTTCCGTCCGTACAGCGCTTCAAACGGCGCTGCCTTAATACTTGCGTGGTAGCTGTTATTGTACGAAAACTCTACCAAGGGTAAGTGGGGTTCCCAACTTTTTCCGAAATCCAAAACGCATGCACGCAACATATCCTCCAGGGTCTGAATAGTTCGTTCACTTTGTCCATCCGTCTGAGGATGGTATGCTGTACTCATATCGAGACGGGTTCCTAGTGCGCTTTGCAGCGACTTCCAAAAGTGCGAAGTGAAACGAGAATCTCGATCGGAAATGATCGAGACAGGCACTCCGTGTCTCGACACTACTTCCTTCATGTAAACACGAGTCAGTCTTTCCATTTTGTCTGTTTCTTTAATCTCTAGGAAGTGTGCCGATTTAGTCAACCGGTCAACGATCACCCAGATGGTATCGCATCCCGTCGGTGTCTTTGGTAAACCCGTAATAAAGTTCATTGAGATGTGATCCCATTTCCACATTGGGAGCTCCGGTTGTTGCAGTAGGCCAGATGGTTTCTGGTATTCTATCTTGACTCTGGCACAAGTCAAGCATCTGCTCACGTAGGTGGCAATGTCGGCTTTCATGTTCGGCCACCAGTAAAGTGCCTTTAAATCATGATACATTTTATCTGAGCCAGGGTGGATAGAATATCGGGACTTGTGAGCTTCGTCCATCACTAGAGTTCTCAACTCTCCGTACCGTGGAACCCAAATCCGGTTCTCAAAATATCGGACCCCGTCCGATCTGGTTTCAAGTTGCTTGTTCATGCCCCGCATGAGTTCCGATGGAAGGTTATCATCTTTCAAAGCTTCGTGTTGCGCCTCGCGAATTTGATCGGGTAAGTTGGCATGAATCGTGAGTTGCAATGCTCGCACTCGTCTGGGTTTATCTGTTTCTTTTCTACTGAGGGCGTCGGCCACTACATTGGCCTTGCCAGGGTGATACTTGATGGCACAATCATAATCCTTGAGCAGCTCGACCAAACGACGCTGTCGCATGTTCAGCTCCTTCTGATCGTAGATATGTTGGAGACTCTTGTGGTCGGTGTAAATGGTAAACTTGGTACCGTACAGGTAATGCCTCCATATCTTAAGGGCAAACACCACAGCTCCGAGTTCCAAATCATGGGTCGTGTAGTTCTTCTCGTGAACCCGTAGTTGTCGAGAGGCGTAGGCTATAACCTTCTCGAGTTGCATCAGCACACAACCGAGACCTTGTATAGATGTGTCACAGTGTACCTCAAAATTTTCCGTTCCCTCGGGGAGGGCTAGGATAGGGGCGCTGCAGAATTTGGTTTTCAATAGTTGAAAGGCGGATTCTTGCGCGTCACTCCAATTGTACTTAGTGCATTTGTGAGTCAAAGCGGTGAGGGGTTGAGCAATCTTTGAAAATCCCTGGATGAAACGCCGGTAGTAGCCGGCCAGTCCTAGGAATTGTCGCACCTCAGTCGGAGTCTTAGGCGCTTCCCAGTTTTTGATGGCCTCTACCTTACCGGGATCGACATGGATACCATTCTCGTTGATCACATGTCCTAAAAAGTGAACCTCGCGAAGCCAAAATTCACATTTCGAGAGTTTAGCATACAGTTGTTCCTTCTTCAATAATTCCTAAATTAACCTCAAGTGCTCTTCATGGTCAGCTTCGTTCTTGGAGTAGACGAGAATATCATCGATGAAAACAATCACAAACTTGTCGAGGTACGCCTTGCATACTCGATTCATGAGATCCATAAATACGGCTGGTGCGTTGGTTAGGCCAAAAGGCATAACCGAAAACTCATAGTGACCATACCGTGTTCTGAAAGCCGTCTTTGAAATATCTTCCTCGCGCACTCTCAGCTAGTGGTAACCGGATCGGAGATTGATCTTCGAGTAGTAACTCGATCCTTGAAGCTGGTCAAACAAATCATCAATTCGGGGTAAAGGATAACGGTTCTTGACCGTCACCTTGTTCAATTCCCGGTAGTCGATGCACATTCGGAAAGTCCCGTCTTTCTTTCGGACAAACAAGACAGGGGCTCCCCACGGCGATGAGCTAGGTCGGATAAAACCCTTATCCAACAAATCTTGCAACTGAGTGGACAACTCCTGAAGTTCCGCCGGTGCGAGCCGATACGGGGCTCGTGCTATGGGTGCTGCACTGGGTGTCAACTCGATTTGGAATTCGACTTGACGAATAGGAGGGAGTCCGGGCAAATCCTCCGGGAAAACTTCCGGGAAGTCTCGCACAACAGGTATATCTTCAATTCGTTTCTCCTTCGCGGGTTTCTCAACAATCTGCGCCAAAATTGCCGGATGACCCTTTCGTAGATACTTTTGCGCCTTCATAAGGGTAATGACGCTGGTGGTCATGCCGTTTCTCTCGCCTCGGACCGAAATGATCTCGCCGGAAGGGGTAGTAATGTGAACTATCTTATCGTGACATATAATCTCCGCTCGGTTCTCGGATAACCAGTCCATGCCGACCACGACATCGAAACTACTAAGCGTAAAAGGAATAAGGTCGATATCAAAGACATGACCTGACAGTTTTAACTTACATCCCGCAAGTACATGAGTCGTTACTATAGTCTTACCGTCAGCTAATTCAACAGGAAACTTAGCATCTAACGGAATTGGAGTTACGTCTAAGAGTTGACTAAAGGCTTTCGACACAAAACTCCTATCAGCTCCAGTGTCAAACAATACAGAAGCAAAACAATCGTTTACAGGGAACTTACCAGTCACCACGTGTGGATCATTGCGGGCTTGACCCGACCCAATCACAAACGCTCTTCCCTTGCCATTGCTTCCACCATTACTGCCACTTCCATTACCCCCATTGTTGTCATTCTGTTTCAGCTTGGGGCAATCTTTTCTGAAATGACCTTCCTGCCCACATTCAAAACATCCCTTCGTCGTCATAGGTGGCTTAGGAGCACCCTTTGCCGCAAGGTCTCCTCTACATTCTTTCGCTTGGTGACCCATCTTTCCGCATCTTTGACACTTGACACGGTCACACTGGCCAACATGATGATAGTTGCACCTGTTGCACTTTGGATATCTCCCAGCATATCCGCTCGAAACCTGCCCGCTACCGTTGTTGTTGTTGTTGTTGTGACTCTGAATGTTAAAGCTCCGAGTGAATTCGGGCTTACGGTAGTGTTGTTGCGGTGGGAGGTTCGAGGATGAAGATCTGGTGTTGTCAAACTTCCTCTTCCCGCTGTTCGGGTTGCTGTTGCTTTTATTGTCGTTACTCTGGTTGTCATGGGCTTTAACGGTCGAACCCCTAGGTGGTAACGCACCTTGGGTCACAGCCTGATCCGTCAGTTTGTGAGCTAAACGGATCGCTTGTTGGATCGCGGTTGGCCTGGAAGACGTCACCATGCCCTGAATCTGCGGTGCTAATCCATCAATGTACATTTCTATCCTCTTGCTCGGCGGATCCACCATCCGCGGACACATCACAGCCAACTCATGCGAACGAGTAGTGTAGGCTTCGATTTCCGAACCCACCATCTTCAACGACCAAAATTCTGATTCTAACTTTGAAATCTCTTCTCTCGGAGAATACTTCTCTCGCATCATGTTTTTGAACTCCTCCCAGTTCATCGCGTTAGCCAGTTCCAACCCAAGGATCTGGACGTTTGAATTCCACCAAGTGAGGGCGGAATCCTCAAGTGTCCCAGCAACGAATTTGACCCTACTGGCAGGGGGACAATTGCACATCTCAAATGCCGACTCAGCCTTCTCAGCCCAACGCAGGAAGCCTATAGCTCCCTCAGTGCCCTTAAATGTACTGGCTTGCAATCAAGGTAGTTCTTGAAGGTGCACGTTCCACTCGGACCTCCAGCTTGATTCTGAACGTGTGCGGCTAAAGCGGCCGCAACATGGTCGTTCAGCAGAGTTTGGAGTTCCCTACAGTCAAGCTGATATTACCACGTCCTCGTCCAGCGTTTCTTCCAGCCATTCCTAGATTCACAGTATAAAATGTTAAACATGAATTTTTCTTTCATATACAACACACCAAACATGTAATAAAAAGATAGGTAAGAAAGAAATAAGAAACAACATCACATCACAACCACATATTAGTCTAAATAAAAATTCATGATTAAAACCATTGTATTCGCTACAAAGTATTTCCAATCAATCCTTAAAATCATAGAAAAATAATAGTTCGGATGGAGACAACCCCTCCATCTAAGTGTCATCATCACTAGATGTCGTCATCTGAGGACACCTCCGAGTGTGCCTCCTCCTCAGCCGGTTCTTCCTCCGGTCCTTCTTTGGGTTCCTCCTCGGGATCCTCCTCAGGCTCCTCTTCGGGATCTTCTTCAGGTTCGGCCTCAGGCTCGGCCTCAGGCTCTGCCTCAGGTTCGGCTGCGTTCTGAGCAAGTTGCATTTGCAAGACATCGCAACGCTCCAACGCTATCTCAGTTCGGGTCCTTGCTTCTTGGAGTTGCTCTTGCAAGTCTATCATCTCGGCTTGCATCTTCATCATAACCTTCGTTTGCTGATCACTAGCCTCTCGCATTTCCTTCATTGCTGCTGCCATGCGGGCAATCTTCTCCTTAGTCTCGGTTCCGTCTTTTAACATTCTGGAAACGTTCTCCCTCGTATAGCGCATGTAACCCACGTCACGCTCCAAGCATGAAACAACAGCTGCGAGAACTCTCTCTACAGGTTCGGTTATGGGTGGTAGGGTGTTGGGATAAGCAGGGTGGTTCGGGTGAGGTAACGGGGGAACTTGTTCGCGATAGACCATACGTCTGATCATGTTAGGGTACCAATCCCAGCTAACGTCGTTTTCGTAAATGCCTCCGGATAGGCGGTACCTCTTCGGTGCGGGAGTTTCAAGTTCCGGGACTACTCGGGGTGGTGAGGCGGTAGGTAACTGTGGTTCCTTCCCGTGAGCATGCGTCATCGAATTGGATGATGATGAGGGTGACGTCGACATTCCTACAGATAAGCCGTGTATGCGCGCGCGTATGAGTGAAAGAGGTAAAGAGATAAGATTTCAAGACTACACAAACCAATGTAGTGCGTATCATTATAACTAATGGGTCGTCGCGGTTATAGTCTAGTATGCATGCAGCTTATAGTTCGCTATAACCAATGGCTCTGATACCAATCTGTCACACCCTCAAAATCCACTAACGGAGTTTTACCGTCAAAGGGTGTGATCTAACAGGATTGGAATCATCAGTTATAATCAAACCATAAAAACGTTTAAATGAAAATAAGTGCGGAAGCGTAAAACCATAGAAACAACGTTACGTCACGCAGGACGATTTAAAACCAAGGATAACAGTTAAAAGTAGGTTTGCATAGTTAAAAGTTTATCAAGCAATGCATGTTCCTAAACCGCACGCCCGCCTCGGCTACCTGAGAATAACATACTAAAAGTGTCAACACAAGGTTGGTGAGTTCACAAGTTATATAAAAATAAATCGTTTAGCGTTTGCGTTCAGCGTTACAACGTTACAGCGTTTTGCGTAACCACGTTACGGCGTTTTGCGTTACCAGATAGTGTTATATCAAATTATATATCGATAGGTAGCTTGTCTATACAACAAGTATTACTAAGTGTTCGACACCGAAGCTGACTCGTTTAGTAAGTGCCATGTCACCAGGTCCTCCAGACCATGGTACGTGTTACGCAAAATTACACCCGCTCGACCTCCAGTCGAGTTTAGCGTTGGGTGGGGTTTGTCAAACCCAGTAGTACTACTCAACAGTGACTCGCTATTCAAAATATTAACCGGTTCGATGTGTAGGACTTCAAATGTTTCGTTTGCCACTTAGCCTTTACAAGTGATATATAATTTATAACAAAATCTTAAATGCGTTGTGGAGTATGTTATCTCCCCCAAGTGAAAAGCGTTTGAAAACAGTTTAAAGAGGGGAAAGTGAAACTCACTGTTTGCGAAGAATTTCCCAAAATAAATCACCAAGATGCGCGTCACCGAAAAACTCTCTCTAACGTTCTAAAACAACAAAGAGATTTTTCTAAGTGTCGGAATATTATCGAGTCTCTAGACCCGGCACATAATACCTATGCACATAACATGTTTCGTGTTTCGTTTGTGAATCGTGTGTGACTTAAACAAGTGTTTTTGTGACACATTACATGTGTAAGCAATCATATACGTGTCATGTATTCATAATGTACGTTACTAGCAATTATTCCCCGTAAGGGCATTTTGGTCAACAAATAACAATTAACTAGCCATTATTCCCCATAAGGGCAATTTGGTCAAATCATGGCAATCAATTAGCAATTGTTCCCCGCAAGGGTATTTTGGTCAAAACATAACAATTATATAACAAGTATCATATTTCATGCATTTTTACAAAACTCAGCAGCTAGTTTCACCGAGACAGAAATCCTACTAGAAAGATTGCACTATTTCACTGATCATAGCATCTCAATTAATTTACCAAAAATAATCACAGAAGCACATATGTCTTAGGTTTCCAGAACATATTTTATTACATTTTTATTCCTCATAGTTTTCTCACAATCATCAAATCATTACAGCAAACTCATAACAGTCAAATTCATGCGCAACAGAATGTTATTTGCAATTCCCGTTAAACGAAAAATCCAATAAATGCAAGACCACTTGGAACCAACCCAATTGGTCTCGTAGTTCATGAGATATAATATTTACAAAACAACCTAACAGCAGGTCTAACAGCTCAGCTTTGCACAACGTTTTTGTAAAATCATAAAAGTTAACTTCTACTTGTCCAAAAATTACAAATTTATACTTTATAGAAACTAGACTCAACCTAGTTTACTGAAGAACCAATAATCTCAACCAATTTTCACGTTTACACTTCATTACAGTCACTTAAAAATCATATACACATTCTGTCCAGAAACTGTTTGCATTCAAACTCAATATATTAACAACCTATGAACTATCATGCATTCATATGACCCTCTAGACTCCATAAACACCATCCATGCACATCAATTACATATTACATACTTGATTAGGGTTTGTGTTTGAACTCAAATCAAAGACACAACAATCAACATGCAACAAGATTCAATCTAGTTATCAAATCATCATCCAAATAACAACAATCATATTAACTATATGCACTCATGAAATCGGCCAGCTAGGGTTTGTTATTAACCCAACAAACATCAAAATCAAGTAGTAAAGATGTATAGGATGATCAATTATACCTTCCTAGCACCTAGTTCTTTAATCAAACACTTGATTTGATGTTGTATGTGTGTGTATTGATGGACGGCAGCCGTGAGGGAGGGGTATGGGGTTTGCGATCGGAACTTGTGGGAAAGAAGAATAATAGTTAGGGTTAAGGTTAAGGATCTATTTATAAACACACAAGTTACACTCAAGTCCCTCCACTTCTAAGTATTACTTTTCTAGCCTAACTAACTTGTTTTCATCTTGAGTTAACGTTTATAACCATGTTATCACATAACACATAAGTCTAACACATAATTATCACATAATTACTGTTTTGACGTTTTTCGTTTATTTATCAATCGTTTGCGTCAACTCGTTTGCGTTTCGGTGTAATTCCCGAAAGACTATACATGTAGTAAGTGTTAAGCGTCATTTAAACCCTAGTTTAAATGTAATGAAGTGTGTGTTATAGATTCAGTGATCTTAAGTTTGAATTGACGGAGTTGAGTTGACGGAGTTAACCTGAAATTGACGATTGTCACACCCATGGAGTTACATAAAACACGCTTGTTAAGGATTCAGTCACCATGTTCACTATTAAGCTTTTAGGTAAATGGCTATCCTGTATGACCACAAGTGGTTAACCGGACCAAACATGTATGAACATACATGTCCTTCCAGCTCAGAGTTACTGACATAGTTTTAGGTGAAAGAAAATAAAACACAAAACACATCATAGTTGCCCTGGGTACTTTCAGTCATTGGGTAAATGGCTATCCTGTGAAGCTCAAGGTAGAACACCGGACCAACCATATACGAGTATATGTCTTTCAAACTTAAGCAACCGACATAATTTTAAGCGAGAATGAATCAAGAAAATTTTTAATAATTTTTTAATAATAAAGACAACGCACAAACACTATTTTTGACATTTTGAATTTTCTCAAAATTTAAAACAACGCACAAACACTATTTTAACTTTTTGATTTTTCTCCCCCTAAATTTGTGCAAAAATAACAAATACGTACAAATTTATACCCAAAAAGACTCAATCCTCGAAACGAAGCATTTTAAGAAAACCCACAAGCACATTAAATTTCGCTGTTTTGACCGGTTTTGTAAATAAGTCTGCCACATTGTTGTAAGTGTGGACTTGTTCAAGGTGAATTAATTTTCGATCGAAACAGTCACGAATAAAATGAATTTTGATATCGATGTGCTTGATTTTAAAGTGTGGAAATGGATTTTCACAATTGCAATTGCCGCATCATTATCATAAAAAATAGGAGTATCAATAAATTCCAAACCGTAATCCATCAGTTGGTTTTGCATCCAGATAACCTGAGAGTAGCAAGCAGATGCGGAAAACTACTCTGCTTAGGCAGTCGAAGTATACACCGTTTGTTGTTTCTTACACTGCCATGAAATGAGACGGTGTCCTAAGAACTAGCAACCAGCTGAGGTGGATTTCCTGTCAATGTCATCTCCACCATAGTTGCTATCAGCAAAAGTATAAAGATCAAATTCTGATTGTTTGGGATACCAAAGACCTAACTTTGGTTGTCCCTTCAGATATCTAAAAATACGTTTAACAGCAATTAAATGAGAGAGTTTAGGATTAGCCTGGAACCGAGCACACTAGCAGACCGCAAACAAGATGTCAGGACGACTTGCTGTCAGGTACATCAAAGACCCGATCATCGATCTATAGTATGTTTGATCTACGGGATTCCCATTAGGATCAGATGACAGCAGTGGTCTTTCCGCCATGGGAGTGTTGTCACTCTTTGAATCTTGAAACTCGAACTTTGCTAGCATATCCTCAACGTACTTCCCTTGATGTAGTAAGATTCCATTTGAGCTTTGGCGAACCTGTAGCCCCAGAACATTGTCATTTCTCCCAACGAACTCATCTCAAACCTCTTCTTCATTACACCCTCAAATTTTGTGCACAACTCAGCGCTCGTGGATCCAAAGATGATGTCATCAACATAGATCTTGACGAGAATCAAATCTTTTCCGACAGTTTTCCGAAACAAGGTTTGATCGGTGGTTCCACGCTTGTAGCCATGATCAAGAAGATGCACGGTCAATGTAGAATACGACGCTCGAGGAGCCTGATGTAACCCGTACAATGCCTTTTCTAACTTGTAGACAAGATTTGGCTTCTTAGAATCAACAAAACTCGGTGGATGGTCAACATAAATCTCCTCCTTCACCTCACCGTACAGAACGCGGTGTTAACATCCATCTGATACACTGTAAACCCCATTAATGATGCATATTCCAGAAAAATTCTAATAGCCTCAAGTCTAACCACTAGGGCATAGATTTCAGTGTAATCTAACCCCTCAACCTGACGAAAACCCTGAACTACCAATCGTGCCTTATTACGAACAATAACCCCGGTGTCATCTTGCTTGTTTCTGAAAACCCATCTTGTATCAAGAGCTTTCTTTCCTTCTTGAAGTTTAACCAATCTCCAGACCTTCAACTTATCAAACTGATTCAATTCTTCATGCATAGCATCAACCCAACTAGGTTCCTGAAGAGCAATTTCAACATTTTTAGGCTCAATTTGAGAGATGAAACATGAAAACATGCAACTGTTTATGTGTCATGTCTGACTTTTGGTTGACACTCCTACTTCAATGGGACCAATGACATTTTCAGTCGGATGATTCTTTTGGATTCTTAACGGAATTAGGTGATCGGAAACATCATTGTTAGGTTGAAGATTTGACACGTCTCACTAAAATCAGCAAGGGGATTTTTCCAACCAGATGTCGTCGTACTATGAGAGTACGAAATACTAGCAACATATTCATCAGGGATGGTATTAGGAAACAGTGTACTCCCGAATATCTGACGGATGGAACTCTTCCCCTCAACAGCAACCGTATCTTCAGACGTGTTTGTCAAAAATTCTGTTTCTGAGGTATCCTTGGGCTTAGTGCCAGTTGCAAGTGAATCAGTTAACTCGGTGACATCATCATCAATGAGTGGAGAAATGTGGGACACTGACTGTGAGTTATCCCTAGTAGCTTCCACAGTGGGACCACATAGAGGTTCAGTGCTGATGACTGGAAACACATTGAATGGTTTAAAAAATTCGTTGTAGTCAAATAGCCAATCGGGACCAACACGAGCATCAGTCTCATTTTCTTCCAGCCAACGAACCTCATAGGACTCTAAAATCTGTTTGGTGGACTTTTTGTAGACCCGTAGGCTGTATTTCCCGCATACCCAACAAAGTAACACTCATCGGCTGCGACCCCAAATTTTGGAGTAGTTTCGAGATTTAGTAAAGTGCAGGGACATCCAAAAGCTCTGAAATGTGCAACAGTGGGTTGATGACTGTAAACAATCTCATATGGGGTCTTCATCTTGGATTTGTTGATTATCACCCGATTCTGAACATAACAAGCCGTGTTAACAGCTTCTGCCAAAAGAACAGTGGCAGTTTAGAGTCACACACAACATTGTTCTTGCAGCTTTGATAAGAGTTCTATTTCTTCTTTCAGCCACATCGTTTTGTTGAGGCATACATGGGGCGCTGTACTGACGGAGCGCCCCTTTTCTGAACAGAAATGATTCAAAGTTGCATTCTTGAACTCCGTTCCATTGTCACAATGGGTTCCCTTCAGTTTTAGATTCAGTTGATTCTCCATGAGCACAATAAACTTCTTGATTAGATATGCAGTTTCACTCTTATTTGACAAGAAAAATACCCATGTAAAACGTGAGTAATCATCAGTAATAACAAGACAATAAGAGCTACGAGACAAACTCAAAACATGAACGGGCCCGAAAAGGTCCATATGAAGTAATTGAAAAACAGATGATATGGTATTAATCAACTTTGGCTTGTGAGATTTTCGATGATGTTTACCCAAAGCAAAAGCTACACATTTTTCAATAGTCACAAAATCCTTGATTGGTAAACCACGCACCAAATTATTTTAAGCAAGACTATTAAGATTTTTAGTATTAGCATGACCAAGCCAACGATGCCAAAGCATTGCATTATGTTCTGACACTTTTGAAAAAAACAGGTTATTTCGTCAGGAACATTTTTGTTCGTGTCGATCACATAAGCATTATCTTTTCGTTGTGATCGAACAAGAATCCAGTCTTCTGGTATGATTATACCAGGTTTCAGAATTAAAAACTACTTTTTAGTAAAATGAGTTGAAAAATCTTTGTCACAAATTTGTGACACGCTCAAAAGACTGTGCTTCAATTCTGGAACAAAATTAACATTTTCTTACTTTAAAACACCGTTACTTACAGTACCCTCTGAGTGATCTTTCCTTTCTCTCCTCCCGCAAAAGACACATACCCACCGTTAAATGTTTGAATGTCGTGCAACTGGGTAATGTCCCCTGTCATGTGCCTGGAACAGCCACTATCAATATACCAAGGTCTGATGATATTCCTCCATAGTTGTCCCTACACAAAACGCGGGATTAGTTAGTTTTTGGTACCCAGTCCATACTTACACTGGGTGACCCTGATTCATCTACTGTTGTCATGGATTGCCATGACATGTCCTTATGATCGTCAAACATGGAGTTTGTAGAAACTTTTGCCGGAGATTTAGGCAACCATCTATGTCTGTTAGATTTGGAGTTATAGGTAAGAATGGTTGTCATAACCTCCGGTGTTTTAGATGTGGATGGAGACGAATCAGCCTTTTTCTCCTGTTTTGGTCTAGTCTTAGTGTTCATATTAGAATTTGAACTTGGAACACCTTTTCTGACCTTTCTACTAGACATATTAGGTTTGGTCTGATGAGGACTAAACCTGCCAGATTTGTTTCTATTCCAATCATCATCAAAGGAACTGGCTTGATAATGCCTGAATCTTCGCCTGTACACGTTATTAGACATGTATGGCATATTCCTTCGATAGAATCCATAGTAAGGAACGTACGGACGATATGTACAATAATAAATGGAAATATGACCAGGAGTGCCGCAATTAAAACAAGTTTGACGTTTTATGAAGAAGTCATTTTGGGCAACTCCGTGTCTGTACTGGTTGTGTGGACCAGTCTGCTTAAATTTACGAGAACTCTTGTTCTCATTTTTGAACTTATCACCCTGTTTGTCATTAGAGCATCCCTCTTTGACAAACTTAGGTGCAACGTAATTTTTGATGTTTTTGAATTTTTAGTTTTATTAGAAACCACATTATCAGAGTTCAAAGTTTCAACCGAATCAACCACACAAGAATCCTTGCTTTGTAAAACAGAGCCCACACAAACAGTCGGAATAACAGAGTTCAAAACAGGTAGTTTCATAGAAACATCAGAAATAAAGTTATTATCAAAATCAAAACTAGGGTCGTCATCCTCATCAGTCCACTCCTTCACAATTACTTTTTCTGCACATGAAGGAGATACATTAGAATTGTTCATATTTGAGGTGGACAGACCAGCATTCGCAGAGCTGGTCCCATCACCTTTGTCTTGTTTACCATACTTCATGTCCTTTATCTTTTCTACCTGTTCTTTGGTGACAAGTGTAGGGACATAATTATGATTGTAGGGTGGGGGAACTTGAATGTATCCTATTCCCTCACCTTCATTTTCTTTCCACCACAATTGGTTTTCAATCATTGAGTTAACTACATTACTGAAACCATCAAATTTTTTGAAATCATGTTCAGCTTTTTCAAACTTACTAGTCAGATTTAAGATTTCTAACTTGGAAGCTTACAGTTTAGCAGTTAACTCAGCAATTTCTTGTTTGGCATCAAGGTGGTGACAACTTTATATGCTATAATCAGATTTAAGCATAGAAATGTCTTTCTTTTGTGCTTCAATTTTTTCAAGAAAACCTTTTTTATTTTTCATAAGCTTGAAATTTCTGATTTTATTCTTTCCATATCTCTACTCAAACTATCATTATGAAGCTTAAACATTTCTATTTTTTCACCACAATTTAAAGAACATGGTTGAAAACGTACCTCGGACGATTCTGGAGAAGTAAACGCCATATACGCAAACTGAAGCTCCTTGACCTTCTCCTCAGCAGCATTTTCTTCTCTAGTGTCTTCAATATTGGCAAAATTCGCAGTCTGATTTCCAATGTTAAGTGCAGCCATCTGACCTTCCCAAGAAAACTGTTGAGCAACCATACTTGTTTCACCAATACCTTAACTACCTCCAGCCTCACCACGAGCATTTCCAATTGGAACCAATGCCCTTTCCATATTTCCATCCTTAGCTGGGTTAGTACATTCACGAGCAAAATGACCCGGCTCGTGACATTTGTAGCACGTGAGAGTGTCTTTGTTAAAACCCACCTTTTGATTATTAGGCATTTTTCAATTATTTCTACCTGTCCTCTTAGTAAACTTCTTTGCACGAAAAACTGCCATGCCAATTTGCCACAAGATGTCCATCTCTTCAACATCATCAGGATGAATTTGATCTAGCTCAGCAGCAACCACAGGTTGAACCAAATCTCCAGCCAAAAAGGCATGATAACAATTCATGAATCCTGCCATTAGAGATATATTCTCTTGAGTCTCCTTCGGTATGGTGGGGATTTGGCTGAAGTTCTGACTGGGAGAGTGGGTGGTTTTACCAGTGTTATTTGAAGACTGACCAGACTTTGTGAAGAACACTGGAGCTGGTTTGGGTGAGTTGGATGATGATGATTGACCTAGAGTGGATGAGAATATCTGGAAGTTTCCCTGAGGTGGTTGTTGAGTGGGCTTGAATAGTGAGAAACTATCTTGAGACATAAGAGCACTGTTGGAAGTAACATTGTATCCAGCAGCACTATAAGAACTAGCATGATTTATTGCCCGCTGTTTATCATCCATATCACAGGCTTTATTAGTGGCTATCATTTAAGTCATACCCATCCTGTTGAGATCCTTAGTCTTTTTGATAACCGCAACATTCATGTCCCAACTTTGCGGCAATGAGTTCACCAACTTGTTATTTATCTTTGAAGTTTGCAGATAAATTCCTGCTGTTCTCATTTCAGTTACAAGAGATATGAATCTTTGAAGTTGGGATTCCAATGTCTCTCCCAAAACATGATTGAACATAACATTTTTCACAACAGATCTTGGCGACTTCTCTTCATATCTTCATTTCCTTCATAAACTTCTATCAGTACAGCCCACAACTCTTTAGAAGATTGAAGTTCTCTGAACTGAAGGGCAATCTCAGGTGAGAGTGCCATGGTTAGAGTGGAAAGAGATCTCTCATCTTCCTCAACTTTAGCAAAGTCATCATCATCATACTAAGCAACTGGTTTCACAAGAACCTCGTCAGAACCATCCCTTTAATAGGTGATCCTTTGAGGTCCCCTCAGAATGCTTTTCCAAATTTTGGAATCTTTCATCTTGGCGTAGTGTTCAAAACGAAATTTCCATTCACTGAACCTTCATGGGACAATAGACGAGGTACACGAGTAGCACTGCCCATGATGGAATCAAGTTCTTGATGAAGTGACGAGTAGATTGAATTGCTACAATTAGTTAAGTGTGCCATCTTAGATTGATTAGAGATTGATTTTTTAAGTCCAATTAAAATGAAGTCCAATTTAAGAGTCCAAGTCCAAGTATAACAGCCCCAAAACAGCTAACTGGGCTGAGAACAAAATCAAACTGGTTGACCGAGAACTTCATTATAAGACTGAGTTTGACCGAAAACAACCAAGTGGACCAAGCTTTGACCGAGAACACTGTTGTTGACAGAGAACATGTAGCGTTGACTGAGAACTACCTTATCCAACAACCACGAGTGACGGAGAACAGTTGTAAGCCGAGAACACACCGCAGCCGAAAACCAACAAACACCGAGAACTAATGGTTGCCGAGAACTAATGGTTGCCGAGAACTACCAGTGGCCGAAAACTGACAGACTGTCAACAAACTCGTAACAAACTCCCGAGAAACGTGGGATTTTGATTTGTTTCCAAACCAAAATCAGTTCCTTCCCAATAATACTTTCTTCCTCTTCTCCGGTCATTGTTTCACCGGAAAACACAAATAAATCACCAATGACCCAAGATCTTGAATCTTTGATATCACAATAACGAGCCTGAACTGGTCTAAGGCTTTGATACCATTTGTAAGTCCCGAATCTTGATCACTACAAGTATGATATCAATATAACAAGTATAGGTGCGGAATACCGATACTTGGTGATTCAAGAACACGAGTAAACACAAGATAGTAACACAAGATTTCTTCAAAACACACGTATATTAAGATACGCCAGGTGCTTAAGCACTTACAATACATAATACTTAATAATGAGTGAATGATCCAACGGTTACCTATACATGACATCTACTATATATAGGAAACCCAAAACTCCTAAGCCCATACGCACCCAAAAGCCCGCCAAGAACTCTAAGGAGTTCTCGGCTTACATGTTAGCCCAAGCCCAAGTACAAGTGAAACACAAAACAACTTAGACTAAGTTCAAACCAAATAAACTAGGCCCAACACTAACACCGTGTTATTTATGGATTTTGAGAAAGGGGTGGTGATGAGTACTGCCAACACGGATGAGACTGAAGAAGGTGAATTTGTCGATCATGCCCTGACTCATGATCAGATTTCAATATTATTAGGGCTGAACGATGAAGAATTATACGCGTTGGAGGCGGAGGAGGATGTGAAGGTTGTCAATGATGATGAGGTATTGTTTGATACGAATATTCCACATGGGAATACTTCGTTTATATATGAAGATGAGGAGATTGGCATGGAAGATGTTACAGTAGAGGAATACCTTGATCTTTATCATCATTCAAACCTTGATCAGGGCGTTCCAAATTTCACTAAAGAGTATGTCAAAACTGCTAAAGATCATCTCGAGAAAACAATGAAAAAGAAAGAGAAGATGTCCGAGAAAGACTCAAGCTCGGATGATTATGATATTGATAGTCGGTTCAAGAATCGAGGTAAACATACTTGAGCTTCAAAGATCATTGAAGCTTATAGGTATGTTGATCGAGAACAACAACTGGATGTTGCAGGTCATGCCAAAGCCAATCAGAAAACAACCTTCAAGGCCATGCAAACAGTTAAAGGTGACATCTTTTCTAGGCTGTATGATTCAGAACTGAAAGTTTGTATAATTACGTGGGAGAAAAACGTCCAATATTTTCAATATATCATTGACGTTCTATTGCTTCCGAGGTGGGACGTACGGACGCTTGCCAGTCGGCCGTTTTTCAATCGTGGTGGAGATCGATTTGCAGGATGGTTCCATCAACATCTTCTCTTCAAGGTCAACCACGGGTTTAAATTTTTTAAACCACATATTCCAACTCGTAAGTATATTGAAACTTGTTCTTAATGTTAAACCGCCTAAGACTATTAGGCGTGTACCAGTGAAGACTTTTCCGCAGAATCTTCACCTATCGTTCAATTGATGGTACTATGATAATCGATCGGGCGAGGCGGTTATCTTGTTGGGAAAGGTCTTGAAGTCTAACTTTATACGAGTCATCGATCTGATGTGGCTCGTTAATTTATCAGAGACTGAAAAAGATGTAGTATTCGAGAACAAGATTTTGTTCGAAATACATGAAGATTACGATCGAGCTATGCAATTCCAACGTGTTGTGCATGTGTGTCATGCGTTCGGGATTCGTAGTTGTCGTGATTGGAATACTATAAGATTCAAGTAAATTAAAGACAAAGAGATCAAGATGAGGGGGTGTTTCTTAGTGCACGGTTTTGTCGTCTCAAATCTTTGTAATAGTCTTCTTAATTATTATTATTATTATTATTATTTTTTTTATTATTATTATTATTATTATTATTATTATTATTATTATTATTATTATTATTATTATTATTATAATGTAAATGAGCATTTATGTAATTAAGACCCATATGTTATTTATGGCTCATTCGTTAAGGATGCTTAACGAATGAGGCTATTTGTCGTTATTTATGGTTCATTCGATAAGGATGTTTAACGAATGAACCTTAATCGTAATAGTTATATATCCATTCGTTAAGGATATTTAACGATTGGATATTAGTCGTTATTTATTGTATCCATTCATCATGGAATGTTGATAAATGGGGTATGGTGAAAGAGTCATTCGCTATACCATTTTAGTAACTTATGTAAGGAACACGAATGAAGGCCATTCGTTACAGGATATGTAACAAATGGCAACTCGTCTTCTATATAAAGGTTGTTATGCCTTTCATAAATTAAGTGTTCTAAAACTTATTTCTGGTATACTGTTATTCTGTCCAATTATCCTCCCAACACTTCTATTAACATTATCAGGTTCCACTAATCATAAACGTATATCAATTAACTAGATCCTTGGTTCAATCGATATGACGAATTCTATCAATTGAAGTTCTAATAGTGTTTCAAAATATACTCGCGGTGTGTCATATTTCTCGCCTTCAAATTTAAAAACCTTATCTCAGCCCTCTCGACTTCAGCATCAGCACAAAAACGTTTCATGACCATCTCCTACAGGTCATCCCACCTCATAGCCTTAATTTTTTTCTCAAGTCTTTCTCTGCTCTACCGACTCCCACCAGTACATAGATTCATCTCCGAATGACTGGGTAGCATAACCCACTTCTTGGTCGAGACAAAACTCGATAATTCGGATAACCTTGTCCATGGTGGTTATCCATTGGAGAGTAGCGATCGCCTTCCGCAAACCAGTCAGCTTGGTGGGTCGCATCTATTGAACGACTTTTAGTTACACCCATCTCAACCTCTATTTCTCTCATCAACTTTTATAGATAGAACTTCACTCGAATCACCTTTCCCATCATCAGATCTCTTACCGTCATCCCCCGCCCTCTAAGCGGTCCTCACATGGCTTTCAAAAGACTTTTCAGGTTGCAAATTCTTCACTGCAGCAGCAATAGCTTGAGCAATGGCGGCCTGAACCGCATGATACAATTGATACCGTTCATTGTTGCTCGGGTTCCATCCTGATGCACTCCCTTCTTCCCTTGTGTTAGTAAATGATTCTACAGAAGGTTCACGGGTAATGCGTGGCCTACCACGACGTCCCGTACGACCTCCTTGATCAACAACTTTTCTTGCTCCAGCCATTCTATAGGGAAACACAAACGTCGTCACTTAAAGAACTATTTAGTACAAGGACAGTAAGGCTAACAGGTAATGACAGTGGCCAGCTGTGATTAGCTAATCACGTTACTCTTCGTGTCCTATACACTTCCTTTCATGAGTCCACTTTTTTCTGGATTCTACTTTTAACATTTAGACAATAAAAAATTTTACATAATCAAATACTCCTATCTCTAGCAATTAAGCTAACTTTCTTACACATCCTTAAATTACACATGAAATTAATCATGTACTTTACTTTTACTTAGCTTGCTTGAGCGACACATGCTTTCTTGAACTGGCATCTTCTTTTTTTCTTACTTATATCCCATTCTCTGTTCGAGTCAAAGCATGTAGGATGCTTAACTATCTCGAACTTATGCTCGGATACCAACTTGTAAGGCCTCAGTCCTAGTGCCCTACTATAACATTGGATTTATTCATAAACACACTTCTAAATATCATAGTTAATTAAATACTTTTCGCGGAATAGTAAACTTCAAACATATATTACAGAATCGTTACTGTCTTTTCAAAATAAACATCTATAGTCTTGAAACATAATTTAAAAGTCAATGTTAAAACATCACAACATTCTACTCAAGATGCCAGTATCTTCAGTCCAATGCCATGTGTCTTCAATCAAGCGAGCTTCCTTAGCCTATTCACCTGTGTGCATACTAAAAGTCACCTACGCTGAGTGAGTTCTAGTTAATACACGTAACATACAATACATTCACATATTTACATAAATACGTATCCGAGGATACATATTTTCATCCTTATATACATTCTTACATGCATACATACATTCATTCTTTCTTCACACTTACATACTTTCATTCTTTCGTTCATACATACGTACATACATACATACCCTCCTTCATATATATATATATATATATATATACATACATACATACATACATACATACATACATACATTTTAAAGAGCATTTTGTTCCCTACATTCGCAGATGTTATTAGGGTCTGTACCCTACATTCGCATATATTATTAGGGTCTGTTACCTACGTTCGCATATATTCTTAGGGTATGTTCCCTTCGTTCGCATATATTATTAGGTTATGTTCCCTACATTCGCAGATATTAATAAGGTCTGTTCCCTTTTAACCATACATACCTTTCTTTATATATATATATATATAAACGTACTTTCATACATACTCATTTCATATAGTACTATCATACATAAATATCCCGTACTAGGCATACTACATATTACTTTCCCTGACGATACGTGCAATATCTGTAGATCGTTCACAAACCGACAAGCATTCATTCACCACATTCATTCCATACTATCACATCATTCATCATAGCATACACTTACCATTTAAGGTATGTGTATAAACATTCACATTGAGCACGCACACAGTCCCGAAAACAAACAAGGAAGTGGAGCTAGAAACTCACATGAGCTCGGTTCCTTTCCGAGTTAATGGTAACTCTTCTCTTTAACTGGGCACGGCTAAGTGTATAACAATTACACGTATCAATTAACTATCCCTACCCATATCGTATTTTTAGTTTAATATAACCCTCAATGAACGGGGGTCCAGAGGCAGCACCCCTGGTACCAGGGTCTAGGGGCGGTAGCCCTAGCAGGGTCTAAGGGCAGAGCCCCTGGCTGGGGTTGAGCTGACATGTCAGCTTGGAAAAATTTTATTTTTATTAACTGCCTTAACACAAATGTCATTAGAATTCTTAAATTATTATTTTATTCGCTATCCCATTCGTTATAACGAATTGTCTCTAATTAAGCCTCATTCGTTATCCAGTTCGTTATGACGAATGGTTCCATTCGTTATAACGATTGGTTGATCTAGGACGAATGCATGAGTAACGAATGAATAAGGCCATTCGTGATTTCTTTGAGACGAATGAAAGGCTCATTCGTTACTGGAGCACACGAATGTATCTATGACGAATGGGTTGATTCGTAGTCTCTTCATGATGAATGGATGAATAACGAATGAGTACGATCATTCGTGAATTCTAGGGGACGAATGAGAGGCTCATTCGTGATCAGTAATTCCCTATTCATAACGAATGAATATCTGTTCTTATCCAATATTTGACTCTGATTGTCAAAGTCAAAATTGTATGAACAAAGACAGTCAACATACAACAGATTTCCAATTAACCCTCAAATCGCGATGAAACCACATAAAATTTGCATCAATAGACTCGCATTCACATCGCCTACTAACCCTAATCAACCAAGCAGTTAAACACTTTGTTTTTAATGGTGTATTTGATTATCTATATGACCGATTCTTCATTTCATCGATTAACCTATCGATCGTTAACGAATTTCAATGAGAATCGTTGCATTTGACTCGTTTTTACCATTTATACATAGATCTAAGAGCACTAAGCGAGCCGAACTAGTTTTCGTTATAGAACGTGCCTTAAATGATCTTAGCTTGGTGTATGTTTTGTTCGTCACGACGCTCTAACACCTACAAGCTAGGGTCTTTTCTTTCGGATCTTGGTTCGAAATAGAAGGAAAGTGATTCTGTGTGTTTTTTAGAGTGTATGGAGGCTAAGGATGAGAATTAGGGTTTCAAGGTTAAAGGAGATTTAAGGGATTTATATACACTTAAGCCCATGGATTTAAGGCTCATCATCATCCCTTATTTCATCTTTTAAATGTCCAAGACCACACTTTAATAGTTTACTTATCTAAACTGTATAACGACACACTATTAAATAAACGAAATTTATTTTATTTATTCTTTTTAAAAGCAGGATGTTACAAATATATATATATATATATACAGAGAGAAAGAGAGAGAGAGAAAGAAAGGTTATAATAAAAAGTCTTTATTTAAAATGTGTATGAAAACATTCTGACGTTTAGATTAAGAATAACACATGAGTGGGAAAAACAAGCAATGACACATATGATTGACGATATTTAATAAATCAGCCACGATTGAAAAGGCATCTCTATCAACTTTTAATATTTATTTATTCTTTGATCAACAAAGTGAGGATTTGTAATTGTATTATATTGTTCTCTTGGTTGTTTATTTATTCAAACGATTTGATTATGAATTAATAATAATCCTTTTAAAACTTTGAATACAAGTTGTTTATTATTTATTTATTTGTGTTATCAATCCATCAAGAGGCCACTATCTTATCTACAAGTTGTTATAACACACCAAGTCAATGTGATTATGTTATAACACACAAAACAATAACATTCAACCAAATCAAATACTCAAACGTTTTACAAACCTATCAAAAATTAAAAAGAAAGAAAAAACCTCAACAATGGTCACAATCGAAAAACACACTACCAAAATCAACTTTTATTCACAATTGTCCATAAAACCTTCAATCACTAATTTTGAAAACAACACGCCATTCACCAAATTAGTGTGATTCTATTACAGCTTAACCACCATAAACGTTAAACGCACTAACCGATCCATTAGGCATACCAAGGCAACAGAAGTTAACAAAACCCTAGAAATTTGGGGGTTTTTCAAAAACAAGAAAATAATAAACCCAAATTGAATGGAATGATTTTGTTAAAAACTCTGATGATTTTGATTCAGAAATTGAAATATCTTAATGAAAGAAGATTGGAGATGAAAATCATACCTTCTTCTGTATTATTGAGCTTGAAAAACACATCTTAGTATATTTATTTAATGTGAGATAAATACTGTTGATGATTGCTAAAAAGTATGAGTTAATAATAATAACATGGACTTTTTTACCCATAACTCTCTATAATTATGTAAATAGTAAAGTGTCACTTTTGTCCTTGTGATTTGACATAATATGAATTTAGTCCAAAAATATTATTTTTTGCATGTGGACCCTCTACGTTTCCTAATTCTTTCCAATTACATTCAAAATCACTAACCCCGTTAAATTTAATCGTTAAGTCAGGGGTAAACATATCTTTTCACTATTTCTTTATTATAATACTTACTTTAGTGAATTGCGGTTTTCGTCTTTGTTGTTTGTCCAAATCTATGGTTTTAGTCCAATAGTTTCAAGTTTACAATTTTCATTCTTGTAGTTTCATTTCACTTGCAATTAAACCCGAATTTATTAACCTCGTTAAGTCTGGTCGTTAACCCATTTGTGTGCCTCTCACGTGACGACCAGTTTTGTTGTTTTTCTCCCCCAAATAAATCTCAGTCCTAATTTGCAAAGCCCCTCATATTTGGGGGAAAAGGAAAAAAAAGAAGGAGTAAGACTGCCCGGTCACGTGAAGGTACACTGATGGGTTTAACGACCAGACTTAATGAGATTAGGGATTTCGGGTTTAATTCCAAGTGAAATGAAACCCTAGGGAAGAAAATTGCAAACTTGAAACTATTGGACTAAAATCGCATATTTGAACAAACCACAAGGACAAAAATCGCAGTTCACTAAAATACGTATTATAACAAAGAAAGAGTGAAAACACATGTCTACCTCTGACTTAACGATTAAATATAACGGAGTTAGTGATTTGGATGTAATTGGCAAGAATTAGGAAACATGGAGGGTCCATATGCAAAAAAATAAACTTTTTGGAGTAAATTCCCATTATTTGTCAAACCACAAGAACGAAAATGACACTTTACTCTAATGTAAATAAAATAAAACAAACCTAGATATTAAACACTTTTCCATCTTAACCATTAACCATTTGATCATCTCATCCAATGGTTCATAGACCTCTTGAACACACTTAACTATTTAGAATAACCTCACTATATATACGTGGGTGGGTGGGTGTGCCGCCCACGTGGATTCTGTCCCCAAGTACTCCCCCGAACCTTCTCCCACGGACTTTGCTCCTCAACACCACCCACCCACCCCCCGCAATCCATCCACCTGCCACCTCACAAAACCACACCCACAACACTTGCGTTATGGGTGCTGTAAGAGATGCAGCTAATCCCATTAATACATAATTCAATTTTGACCGGGAGGAAAAGAATAAATCGAAATATTTTTTCATGTCCTTGAGTTATGTCTTTTCATTATTAGTTGTTTTCCTAAACGACTAATCCTATAAAAGATTTAAAGTATATATACCAAACACAATAATTTAGCACCTTTCTTTATTATTTATGTGAAATTTTGGTTTGTGTAGTTAACTATGATTAGGTAATCGATGCTGTGTTGCAAGTTGGCATGTTTAATTTCATCAACATATTTGTACGTCATGCTTCGGTGACCCTATTCACATGGTTTTCAAATTAAGTCGTTTTACTTACACATGTGTGAATTTGCACATACTAGTGGTTAGGTGACCTTTATCCCACAAATATGGCAAACCCACCTCAAACTCACAAGTTTCCTCGAATGTGGTTAGGTGACCTTTATCACACATCGAGTTCCCAAGTGATTCGAGTATTGTATAAAAGGATTGTGTTAAACATGTTTTTAAAAGTGATTTATGTTTTCGAAAAACATAAAGGAAAATAACACAGCATCATACCCAAGAATTTGCAAAGCTCTTGCTTATTGACACAAATTTAGGAGTATATGATAAACATGCAAACTTGCAACACAGCATCGATTACCTAATCATAGTTAACTGTACAAACAAAAATTTCACATAAATAATAAAGAAAGGTGCTAAACTACAATACAAATTAGAAACAAGGAGCTAACTTAAAGTCTCAAAGTAAGATCTAGCAGGGAATCGACTTCAACACCTGTTCCAGCCACCTGACGAAAGCTTCCTGGCCAAATAATCTGATCAGGTACATCATCCTCCACATATGTAGGCAATCCCATAAATCCATTGGATTGCGTTGGAGGCATGATATTAGTTTCATTCGGTATCGGTATTCTCATAACCGGCGGCATTAATGGTTGATGTAGTGACGAATGAGCTTGAATTTGAAGAGATCTGAACGAAGTTTCATGAAAGTATGCAAGCTGGTTGGCATACCTCTCTGAGAAAATACCCATTCTCATAGCTCTCTTTGCGAGCATCCTCTCTCTTTTGTGTGCGTTCTGATGACCCCCGAGAGCTTGCGAGCTGAAAAACTTTCGTTGGCAATAATTGCAAGGAAAAACTCTAGAGGCGGTCACTGGTGACACGTTTGATTCAGTTTCATTTGAGCTTTTACTTGTGATTGATAGTGAAGTCCCTCCAATACCGTCGCTTGGTTCAAACTTATCTATGTTATCGTTGAAGGTTAGACTCAACTCGAGGGACACAGGATCATGCATAAGCTTGGATGTTTCTCGTATCATTAGGTTGTCTATGATAGGAGATTTAGATGTTTTTTGAACCAGAAAGTTGGAATCAACGTGGCAGTAGGTGTCCGAATCATCGTCTTTGTGGATCTCGATTTCCATGTCTATGCTTTTTGATAGTGCCATCACACGGTTCAGTTGTTAATAACTTCTAAAGTCTTTCAAGACTGTTATTAATTCTAGTTTTAAATCTTTGAGCCTGCGTAGGGAGCAATGTTTAACATTTTTACTAACAAATTATACCCACATTGATGTTATGGACGATTTATAACTTGCAAAATCTTAGATGTTTATCCTAGCTAGGAATTAAGATGTCATGTTGATAAAAAGTTCGAAACGAGTCGAGCTTCGCTTTTTCGAGGTCATTTAGTTATCGAGCTCGAGCCTTTGTATGGGAAGCTCTTGTAGGTTCGTTGAGCCTTACCGAACCTTGTGTACTTTAAAGTTTTTCCTCTTTTGGACTTTTATGTGTTAATTTTACATTGCACAATCGAGCTCGAGTCGTTTAAGGTACTACCCAAACTCGAGCAGAGCTTAGGCTCGTTAAAGGTTTTTCCAAAATATATAAAAAATATTAAAAACGTATTAATAAATAATAAACGAGCTGAGCTCGAGCCAATCCCAAGCTTGAAAAAACAACTTAAGAGCCGAGCTCTAGATTTAAAAATGAGCTCGAATGAGCTGAGCTTGAGTCTGATCTATCTTAAGTCAAAATGAGCCGAGTTCGATGTTTTCACCCCTTGAGTCTACCAATCAACTCTTCATCACATGAGGACGGCATGCGATGGTCAACAGCGGTGGTGGCATGAGTATGAGAGAAAAGAGACGAGAGATCTAAACATATTTATGTTTTAGGGATAGTTAAGAGCGAGATGAAAATAGACAAATCTAATTTGATACTGATACGAGAGAGAGAGAGAGAGAGAGAGAGAGAGAGATGGCAGGGTTCCAAAAGATGATATCCCACCCTTGAGTATATAGTAAGTACTCTACTTTGTATGATAATACAAGGAAATAATGTTAAAATAGTTACGCCAAACCAGATTTGTAAATATCTAGAGCATACGAAATCTGGAAACTCAGAAAACTTCTGCAAACCTGAATGGTAATCTAACACGCCCTGCAAACCTTTTTCACAAACATTTTTCAATCCATTCCATCTCATAAATGTCTGTCACATGATCATCACATCCCTATTTAGTTTTACACTTATTTCTTATAAACACTTTATATATTTTAATATATTTTTAATGTTATGAAATGAATATAATATAATTTTAAAGTATTATTTATTTAACATATGTTATATTTAATTAAATAATACGTAATTCTAGACAAGTAATATAACTCGATATTCAAAAAAAATTTTAGAACGTAACATATTTTTTGAAATTGTATTTTCTTACAATATGGTCGTGTCATGTAAGTAGTTTTTAGATTTTAATCCATCCTTTACATGCATGAAGTAACAAAAAAATCCAGGTTTAATGTATTAAATACACAAAAAGATTTCGGTTCAACGAATAAAATGATAAAACATTTCACGCTGAATACATCTTGAGAGATGGAGTTTAATTAAACACTTTAATCAACTTATTAGACCATTTATAAATAAATTTAACATCTCAATTTATTTTGCAATATAGTAATCGTATTTATACTAGTATACAATATTATTCTATTAACTTTCTACATATTTTTAAATCCCCTATTTAAAATTTAAGCCCCCTCAAGTTAAATGTTTCAAAAGTCGACAAAATTTTAATGATTTGTTGAAAACTGTTATTCTAGATCCCCACTTGTGTTATTTCTTAGTTTTATTATTAACTCACGATTGTATAACTAATACGTATAAAAAGTAAATCGATTATCAACAACGAAAAACATGATCTTAATGGTCCGAAAAAGATAAGTAAAAAAGATAAAGAGCATAGTTAAAACATAAAGCAAGAGATAAATACATAATAAAACTAACCAGTTTCTTTAAGTCTGCTTCGGGGCACTCCTATGCTACCTAGGACGAAAACATTGTTGCACTATCTTCTCTTGTCTTCTATTCAAAACATACGTAGAAAGATAAGATCAAAGATGAGAGAGAGAGAGAGAGAGAGAGTGAAAGAGAGAGAGAGAGATGATGATGATGAAGATAATGGAGGTGGTTGGGTGTGTGTGGTGGTGATGGGAGTGTGTGTGGGTGGATGGGTTGGGGTGGGAGGGGGGGGTTGGCATTGGTGGGATTTCAAGACCAGCCTAAAAAGGAAAAGAAAAGGTATATATATAAAGAATGTAGATCCTAATATAACATGATATTTCTGTCACTAATTATTTATATAATACATCTATACATATTATATATTCATATATGTGTATTTAAACTTTCGAGTGACAGATAACTATACTTTGGAGATAACTATACTTTGGAGACATCAAACTTGAGTTTGATGAATACTAGGTTTGTATGAGTTGATAATGTTTTAAGAAAGTTAAAGAATGTATCCTGGTTTGGTGTCGTTTTTCAAGCCATAAGAGCCATCAACCAAAACAAACCCCAAACCCCATTTAGTAAGGCTACCATGTATACTTCATTTCTTCTAACATGTTACGTTTGTGTAACCTTAATCTTAACTTAGTTTTTTCTTCGTCATTCATCCTTATCCCTCAATCCCTATTATAGTTCATTCTCATCGTTCTCCATCATTCATCACATTCATCTCAAGCCTAGAGAGCCTAGTCCTTGAGGTTCAGAAGATTTCCAAGTCGAGCTTAACCTTGTGTCTTGAGCTTTTTACTGGTCGTTTATAGATCAGCCATACACTCCCCTCTTTTGTGGTATCAGAGCCATATACGGGTCCTATTACACCTTCCCGGAACTTTTAAGTATGCTCTGTGACTGCCGACTTTGATAAGATCTTTCACATCAGAACAATTGATCTTGTTAAGTGTTGGACTTGGTCTGCCCAAAACACATATTAGAGTTGATGTGGCTAGTACGTTTTGATCCAATTCGGATCATACCCATTAACAAGCTAAAGAAACACCACGATATTTATTTAAGATATGATCAAACAAATAAATATTAACACTTAGAATATTTGGAAAATGGGTTTCTAAATATTTGCACTTGTCTAATAAATAAATTATATGGATAATTTTATGTTATGAGAGATTTTGCATTTTGCATATACCATATTATTTAAGTTAATTAAATAACAATACGCAGGAATAACTACATTATGCATTTTGCATATACCATGTTGTTTAAGTTCGTTAAATAGACAACATGCAAATCATATTGGATTTGCATGATACCTGTAAATATAACAAAGTAATAAGAGATGAGAGATATTTTATTTTGAATCCTTGGGAGGGAATCTTTGGTCGCCCACATGCTTCCCTCCTCTATCTCATCTCTTAACTACTTTATAGTTTAAAGACATGCAAGAAAATTGGTTGGTAGTCTTGTGAGGTGCATTGGTTGCATCTTATTTTCTCTCTCACACACACAAAAAGAAAACAAACTTTTATCTTTCTCTCAATTTCGGCCAAGGGAAAGTAAGAGCAAGAGAAGGTTTTCAAGTGTAAATCCTAGCGTAAATATAGCAACTCGGGTTTTCACTTAATTTATTTATACCAATATCCGACCCGTCATAGTTATCTGGTAATTTTAATCAATGAAGCAACGCGTTTATCGAGACATTAATATTTTATTATGTTGTTAATTATATAAATCCATTTGAGTTATCATAATAACTTTGACATGTACATATATCACCCTAAATACAAGTCTTAACCCTCTTTGTATCCACTCATTTACTTCAGGGACTAATATACAAACATAATATATTAATATTATATAACTTCTTTACCCATTTACCCAAACCCATATTTAACCCGTTTTTGACCAAGCCGTTACCCGAATCCTTTTCTTATGCCTTAATCATCGCTGTAACTATGGAATTTGAATCAAGATTTGTGATATATTTCCTAATATCGGCCTAACTAACACTATATTTTATGGTAATTGGATCTAATCAAATCAGCAACCCGTATTTCATATAGCCGAACCAAAAACCCTAGATCAAAACGCATTTAATCATTTGTATGAATACAATTAAACTTCCAGTTATCATCTATGATTGTTTACAGCTTACGTAATTACTTACTATATTAAATACTTATTTAACTGCTTAGCTAATTGTTTATTTTATTGTCATGCACACACACACAACTCCGAAGCTATGCTTCACTCTTAAAATGTTTTATTACTCCGAGACTATGTCTCATTCTCAAAATATTTTTATAACTTCGAGGCTATGCCTCAATCTTAAAATGTTCCTATTGAATTTTATTAGATTGCCTTTTATTGTCGGAAATAAATTTACTTACGAATTTCCTAGCTTTGTTTTTGTTCTTTTTCATTTAAAGTTAGGGAGTGTGACAAGATTCCCCGCCATAGTGGAAATTGTCATGCGACCGACACTTTAAGCGTTTAACGTAATCGGCTAATCGTTACACCATTTATTGTGTTTTATTGTTTTTAAAATGTCTAGTCGGGTGTAAAACCCATGGGACGCCATGGACACGCTAAGTGTACATTTGCACCATTTTTTATATTTGCGATATTTTGTTGGAACATTATCATCCGTGGTGATACACGAGATGTTTCAACTACTTGTGCTTGAGTTCATTTATTCGTTATGTAGTTTGGTCGGTCAAATCGCCATGTAACGCTCATGGGCCGACAAACTCAATTGATTCGTTGATTCATTAATTAAGTTGGGCCATTCTAATTACCATGTAATGCTCATGGGAGGCCAACTAACACATTTGTTTTGGTTTTGGTATGCTAATAAGTTAGGGAAACAAAATACCATGGAAACTCATGGGAAACCCAACACCTCGAAGAACATTCATTATTTGTTTATTTGTTTGTTTATTTAATTTTATACGTAACGATTTATGATCTGATTTAATTATTTAATTATTCTATTATTCAATTACTCAATTATTTACTTATTAAATCACTTTGGATCAAGATCTATTTATTCAGACAATTCATATACTCAAAACATTTTTATTCTCTTGATCGGATACAAATCATTCATTCATCAAGACTCGGTTATCGCAAGTCAACCAAAACAATTTACATTATATTATTGAAATTGATTTTCACCTATTCATCTTATCAAGTTATTATAATATCAATACCTCATGTGATTTAACACAATTTAATACTCATGATATCATGTACATAAACCGTGAAACATATTTCAAGCATTCAACATCAAATTCTAATTTGTTAAAAACATATTAAACTTTGCTAAAACTCTTCTCTCAGCAAATTAACTCATTAGTTATCGATTTAGATTCTAACTTATCCTTAAGTTATAAATAAACATCAGCATAACATATCTAAGTTTCGTTTTACACAATAACTCATATGAAATCTACACAACTATCCAATCTTCTCAAATAATCACATCATTCCTAATCACAAAATGTTTTCTCAACATCAAACCACATCAATCATTTATTTTCTATGATCGCTTCTTGGCCACATGTTAGTCAAGGAGATAGTTCATGCGATCTCTAAAATATTAATTCAATTTCCAAAATGTAAACGCAATCTTGTTCATTAAACTAATTGTTGGAATTTTTAACTCATTTACCCCTACTCATTCTCATAACAATAACAATAACAAACGCAAGTTTAAAACATCAACTACATGTCGTTAATCAAATTAACAATGAACCTCAACAAAATCATAGCGTCTCAACAAAGAAACTTTACGTCAAAATCCACTCGTTACGCTTCACTTGCCACTATCACTATTCAATTCAACCCTCATATCATTTTGTACCCCATGTAATCATACAATTATCTGGTTAATACTTGCCACGTACCACAAGACGTACCACAACTGTCTATGACGTCTAATCCTAAAATCCGTGCTACAACGTTCGCTCAAATTTTATATCCTGCTACCTGTAATTGCTACAACTATGAAAGCACTAATCACCTACGCCATGTGTATTCTCGATTCAATCACGTTCATCAAGCTCAAATTTCCAAACTTATTTTATTAAACTCTACTTTGTAACCAAAACAAAATATTCAATCAACTTCAAATATTCAATTTTTTTATAGATCTAATTAACCAAGTTATTTTAAAGCAAATAAATCATAAATAAGTTTATCAAAAAAAAAAGAATTAGTTTTTGTCATTTTTATCTAAACATATTTTTATCTTTCTCAATCGTACATCATAACAAACCTTTATTCAATTTTCGGATTTAAACAATTTTTATTCTAATAAGTTATTAATTTTAAACGATTATGCGCATGCAATAAAATCTACCTTTTCAAGGACAACTGTTGCAATTCTATGTTTTCAAAAGGTGTACGAAATTTTAATATTAAAATTACTCAAAAAAAAATCCATTCATTTTTAACAGTATTTTATATAATTACTATCTTCTATTTATAATCAAACATATTAAGATTTTTGTTTTATCTAAAAATCTCGTCTTTCAAATGTTTTGTAACCCACATGATGGGACGAGTTATGTGGTGTAACATCCATAAATTTCTAAAATAATATTAGTTATATTATTTATTGTGTGTGAGGAAGTTTACTCGGGTTAGTGAGAAATAATTAAATAAGTAGGAGTTAGTATGGGTCGGGCTAGTGTTGGGTAATGGATATGGGTTATGGACTTGGGAAAGAAGGAAGAGACCATGGGCTTAAGCCAATGATCCATAATTATATAAACTTTAAATTCCCATTTTTTATTCATTTCACACATATTTCATACACCACAAAAACACACACTTAGCTCTCTCTCATCCTACTTTCTCTCTCTAGTCGAAACCAAGGAGAAGAATCGATCCCTACCCGAGGTAATGATAGTGTTATATTGTAGAGATCCAAACCCGTTAGATTTAGTCACGAAACGACGAGCCGACACCGTTAAACCGTTGAAGTCACGAGATCCGGGTGGAAACGGGTATAAACCGAACCTAAGATGAGCTTAGGGATCACCCTAGCTCAGATCTGGATCGAACGGGACGAAAAACGGTGAAAACGGTGGTGAAACGAGCGTTATCTAGCTTTTCCGGCGAAGGCGGAGCCGGAAAGGCGGCGCCGGAGTCTGCTGGTACGAGGTTAGGGTTTATGTCAGAGAATGTTCTGACATTCACTTACCTAAACCTAATTCGTTAGCGGGATCTTAACGAATGGGTCTTGATTCGTTAGCGGAAGTTTGACTAACTAGCCTTAGTTCGTTATGTCAATTCGTTAAGGAAAGGATGACGAATTAGCCCAATTCGTTAAGCAGTTCATTACGTGAGAACTGACGAATGAACCCCCAGTTCGTTAAGAGTTCAGTTCGTTTAGGGTTCAGTTCGGTAAAGGACTAGTTCGTTATAAAGGTCCAATTCATTATGAAAGGTGACGAACTATTATAACGAATAAGCTAAGGAAAGATAACGAGTTAGACTGTGATATGATAAATAATTAGGCATAATTTGTTATAGAAAATGTGATGGTGAATAAAATAATAATGGAAAATCTTAATGGAAAATGTGCTAAGACAGTTAATACAAATAAAAATTTTCCAAACTGACCTAGCAGCTCGACCCCGCTGCCAGGGGTGCTAACCCCAGACCCCCGTCCGTTGAGGGATATAATTCAACTAAAAATACGGTGAGTAGTGATAGTTAATTGATACATGTAATTATTATACAGTTAGCCGTGCACAGCTCAAGAAAGGAATAACCTTTAGCAGTGAACTTAACCGAGTTCAGGTGAGTTTCTAGCCCCATTTCCTTGTTATGTTCTCGGGGCTGTGTGCATTCTCGATGTGAAGTGTGAATACACTTACCTTAAGTGGCAAGTGTATGCTATAATGTTTAATGTGATATATTTGCATATGTTATGAATGGATGTCTGTTAGTGCGTGAACGATCTTCGGATATTGCACGTGTAGACAGGGAAGGTATCATTAGTCGGTGTGCGAACGATCTTCGGATATTGCGCGTACCGTTATTCGGGAATGATCCCCAAGTGGTTATTAGTGTGTAAATGTTGTGGTGTAACTTGGATATTAAGTAATTGATGTATTGATATAAAGTGTGTTGTAGACAAATAGAGGTAGGGCGTAACAGAAGTAGCAAGGGTCTAGTAAGGGTGTTAGTGGCATGACGTTAGTACGTGGTAGGTGAGCCTATGCGTGACTTCGTTATTAAAGTGGCAAAGTGGCATAACTTTATTCGTTATTAAAATGGCTAAGCTGTAGGGGTAAATAAGAGGTTAAGTGGTAAGGTGAACAAGTGAGACAGTGGGCTATGTGTCTTCGGATACGTATATAATGCATGTGGTGGTTGTATGAAAAGTTGCTTGATTATCTAGAACTCACTCAGCGTAGCTGATTTTTAGTATGCACGCAGGTGAGCAAACTAAAGAGCTAGCATGAGGATGGCACATGGCATGGATTGAGTGGCTGGCATACGAATATGGATGAAACGATGTTTAAAATATAATGTTTTGTGTTATGGTATCAATGAAAAGATTTAATGTTTTGAAACGAATGATTGTTGTTTTATATTCCGGGAAAAGTTTTAATAAACTCTGATTTGTAGAACTGTGTTTATTAGTAAATCCGACGCTAAACTAGGGCTACAGGAAACGGGGCCTTACATGTGGACCATCCGACGATCTAGGTAATTATGGAGGCCTACATGATTACCGAAGTCCTCGCATGGAAATCATAATGCGTGCAATTGTGTGCCATAATATATAATTGAAAGTAGTTGGGATAACGGTACAAATGTAGAGATGATAATGACATGGTGGATACGCCGCTGGTACATCCTATATATAAGTGCCCTTGTCGGATTTTCATTTCGAGCGTTGTTTTGATTATTCAATGTTCTATGATATGATAAATTTTAAAACTCATATTTAAAATTTTCTTTTCATCAAAATCTAAAGTAGGGGAGACTGTAACAACTTAGGTTTTCGCTTAATTTATTTATACCAATATCCGACCCGTCATAGTTATCTGGTAATTTTAATCAACGAAGCAACGCGTTTATCGAGACATTAATATTTTATTATGTTGTTTATTATATAAATTCATTTAAGTTATGAAAATAACTTTGACATGTACATATTTCACCCTAAACACAAAGTCTTAACCCTATTTGTATCCACTCATTTACTTCAGGGACTAATATGCAAACATAATATATTAATATTTTATAACTCCTTTACCCATTTACCCAAACCCATATTTAACCCGTTTTTGACCAAGCCGTTACCCGGATCCAATTCTTATGCCTTAATCATCGCTGTAACTATGGAATTTGAATCAAGATTTGTGATATATTTCCTAATCTCGGCCTAACTAACACTATATTTTATGGTAATTGGATCTAATCAAATCCGCAACCCGAATTTCATATAGCCGAACCAAAAACCCTAGATCAAAACGCATGTAATCATTTGTATGAATACAATTAAACTTCCAGTTATCATCTATGATCTGTCGCTGTTAAAAATCCTATAAACAATTAACCCATCATTGCTATTTGCTTGGTCATCTTCGTTTATGGCCGACACTATTGGGTTTCATTAGACCCTCGGCACAACCTCGATTCAGGTAATTCATATATGTAGTATGATTGCAACAACCTGCTTAACAATATCCCTAACTTCAATTAAACGTAAACAACGTAATTTGACGGATTTCAATTCTAGGGTTCTTAATGGTTTTGGGGATTTTAGCCAATAACATTTTTAACGTTTTATTTTATGTTTATGTTCAACTGATTACTCAGTTGGTTAGATGCGTCTTCGCGTTTGGTGTGCCGGCCAACTGCTCAGGTTCGAGCCTGGCCAGCCCCTTTTGCCCTTTTATATTTCATGTTTTATAGTTTTAACATGATAATGGTTTATAAATTATTTTAATTAATATTAAACATCAAATAAACTTTATTGTATCAAACCGACACTTTTAAATCACATTTTCTTGTCGTTGAACATCGTTAAATATAACTTTATCGTTAAGGTTTCGTTAGCGATTCAAAATATATTTTTATTTAAACACTATTATTATAATTGATTTACTTATTTATATTAATTATCTCTTAAACCTTATTCTTTGATTTAAATAATTTGTTTATTTAATTTGTTTAAATATTTATCTTATCAAGTATAAAATTGATGGTATTTTGTAATAATTCATTTAGCAAATGATAACAATAAATATTGAAACCACAATATGATCGTAAGGAATCAACCGTTCAATCAATAACGTTCTAATCAAAACCATAACTCAAATCATCATCGAAATCATAAATTCATTATTTATGTTATATATGTTATAATTAATTTAATATTATATTATTTAACTAGGAATCCTTGACGGTATATCCCGAATGGTTCATCTCTTTCACGTCATCACTTATATTCGTTATACGATCAGGTGAGTAATCACTCCCCTTTTTACCTCTTTTAAATCTTTTAGGGAGATATGCGTGACATATCACATTTACGTATTATCTAGTATTCAAAACCGCAACTGTTTAATCCTTGTGTGTATATCAGTTTATGCCTAACTTGCTATTTGCTTACTTGCTTTATTTGAACCGCATTCAGAGAGGTCCAACATATTCTCAGTCTAGTATGATCATACGACCGTCGTAGTGGCCGGCGTCCGAAGCATTGACAATGGTTTCACCGACACCTCATTTTTGGTAACCAATGCGCATTCGCCTAGCAACTGCTTAGCCCTTTCTTTATGTTTGATTGTTTGTGTATGTGCTATGGTTTAACTGTTTATCTCACAGGAACAGTTTGCATCTTTCTTTATATATTATATATATTATTACTGTTGTGTCTGAAACTGGTGTTTTACTCACTCAACATGTGTTGTTGACAAAAATATATTTTATACTCATTTGCAGGTTATCAGCTTGGTTGTGTAGCAAGATGGAGATCACGTAGAGATGCCTTTTAGGATACAAATAATTAATCATTGTTGTAGTTTCTTTATATTTGATGTACTTAACTGTAATTGTTTCATTTATATAAATTAAATAGATATTGTCATTTATTAATCATGCTTGATAGTAACCTTTGAAAATCTGTGAACAATCAGTTCGCCCCGGTATTTCCGCCGTAGGTTGGGGTGTGACAGTAACCAAGGTTGTTGGAAGCTTGAACGGTATACAAGCTTGAGGTTCTTCTCTCTAGACTCGCCATTCATATCTTCATCTCCTTTCACTTTCTAGGACTCTTGAAGGTAGTATGCTAAGAACACCCTATGGTTGATTATATTGGTAAGCATGCAAATTCGTATATGGATCTGGGGCATGGGTTTTTCATATAAAATCCCTTTTATATTCATCTAATTAACAAGATTTAAATTTTATTTATCTGCTGTGTTTTTCATATAAATGGGTTTATATGACTTTGATAATCTTGTTAAAACCCAACAAATGACATCAAGAGCCGTTTATACGGATGCATGCTTCAATAGATCTAAAACTTTTCGGGATTTATGGTGTGGTTCATCATATGATAGAAAGTTTTTGGGGCTTTTGGTTACCCCTTGGTTTTTCAAGATTATACTTTACATGCATGTGGTAATCTTAAAGAATTAAGTCATTTGGATGATTGATTATTTTGTTTGGACAAAAACCCAAAGTTTTCGGTTTGATTAACCTTGGCCGAAAACTTTAAGGGTTGAAAGGGGAACCATTTTGGATTTACACAGTTTTCATATTCGGATATGCATTTGCATGTTCATAACCTAGCCATGGTGTTTGTGTTGTGACTTATTCATTTATTCAATATGGTTGTAATATTCATTTATTTGGGTTTGTAATGTCTTTATTTATTTCATATTGGTTTGTAATTATAAGTAGATTAGTTGTATTTATTTTACTAGAGAAAAATGTATCAGGGTATTTTTGCAAAAGACGATGCAACAAAGTTAGGGTTTTGGTTTTGGGCCTTAATGGATCTCATAATCCAAGATGGGATTTTAGCCCAAAGGAAAAAAACCCAAACATGGAGGCCCAAGAGAGCTAGGAGCTGAAGTTGGAGCCTAAAAGGAATCCCAAATAAAATGGAAGAGTCACAACACAAGGTGGACACTTGAAGCATTTGGATGCAATGTCAAGTGGGAGTTCACCGACACATGCCTTGTGTCATTCTCGTCCCTTAGGAGAGACCTTTTGGCACACTTGTTTCAGTCAACAAGTGTAGCCAAGCTTAGGTGGCTATGGTTATTAACTTGTTGTTTTATTTATGCATATTTGGTTGTTTTTTGTTTTGCTTATGGATTGTTGACTTAAAATCTACAACTTGCATAAAATTGGTTCCTTAGAAATCATTAGGTAATAAAATTGATTTTACTAAAGGTTATTGATTTCACAATAAAATGGGTTTTATTAAAGGAACTTTGAAAATTGGTTTCAAACAAAGTACCTTGCATTTGATAGCATGCAAATGCAGGTATGCAAATTGTTTTCCAATCTTGAATTTCGAAAACATAAATCCTTTTTAAAAATAAGTTTAACACCATCCTTTTACACAACACTCGAGTCATTTAGGAACTCGATGTATGATAAAGGTCACCTAACCACATTGGAAGAAAATTGTGAGTTTAAGGTGGGTTTGCCATATTTGTGGAATAAAGGTCACCTAACCACTTGTATGTGCAAATTCATAATTGTGAATAAGCAGGACGAATTGATTTGAAAACCATGTGAATAGGGTCACCAAAGCATGGCGTACACAGGTGTTAATGTGATTAAACATGCCAACTAAACATATGATGTTTAACCGATCCCATAAAATTAGAAGTTGCGAAGGGTTGAAATCGTCAAACGTTGACTACCTTGTTAATTCAATAGTAGGATAAAGGTCACCTAATTACTATGTGAATGTAACGTTGGGTTCTAGATTTTAATCATTAATTGTCTTGAAGACATGAAAGGGTATTAATGATTAGAATTGATTAGTGATATAGAAAATACTAAAATTGAGTATTGTTAAATTATGTAGATGGCCGCAATCAACAATCCACCTAACACAATTATCCCACCCGTGCATACCCTATCAGTAAGATCCATACTTGATAAGGATTGTCTTAACTATAGCAGTTTTATGGATTTGTATCGAAACTTGAGAATCGTTCTCAAGCAAGAAAAGAAATCCTACATATTAGACGATCCTCTCCCCGACGAACCAAACATTGACGATGTAGATGCATATAACGATCGGGTGAAATACACCGAGGATTCGGTGCAAGTTTCTTGTCACATGTTGGGAACTATGATTCCCGAAATCATGCAATATGACATGATCACCCAACTAAAGGAAATATTCCTTACTCAAGCTAGGGTGGAACGTTTCGAAACAGTTTGAGTGCTTCATGCATTCCATATGGAAGAAAACCAATCAGTTTCATCTTATGTGCTTAAGATGAAAAACCACATTGATCGATTTGAACGGCTAAATTGTCCCGTCTCAAAAGAGTTAGCCACGAATATGATCCTTATTGGCCTAACCAAAAGATTTGAGACTTTTTTCATGAATTATAACATGAATGGATGGGACAAGAGCATTGGTGAGCTTCACGCAATGCTCAAAACGGTCGAAGCGGGAATGGGTAAAAGGTTTTACCAGTTCTCACGATTACTGAAGGTGGCAATAACAAGAGGAATCACCGGGAACCTAAGGAAAATGTTGCCAAAGGTAAGGGACATGTCAAGGGTATGTTCAAAGGGAAGGAAAAAATGGAACCACACAAAACAAAAGAGAAGAAGCTAAAGGTTAGCTCGGAGGATCCGTGCTTTGGTTGTGGTAAGGTAGGAAATTGGATGAGGAATTATCCAACCTATCTCAAGGAGTTGAAAGACAAGAGGAATGCGGGGCAAACCTCGAGTACAACTTTCATGATCCTTATTGATCTTAATGTTATTTCTTCTAACACATGGGTATTGGATACCGGATGTGGAACTCATATATGCAATTTGTTGCAGAAGTTCAAAAGAAATTTTAAGAAAGGAGATACAAGTCTCTTCATGTGTAATGGGGAAAAAGTTGATGTTGAAGCCCAATGAGACTACGTTTTGAAGCTTCCAAATGGTTTAGAATTTGTTTTGAAAATAATTTTGTATGCTCCTAGTTTGACTAGGAACAATATCTTCATTTCACTTTTAAGACAATATGGTTATGATTTCAAATTTGTGGACAATGGTATTTGTGCTTTCATGAATAATGTCTTTTATTTTAAACAATATCGTCTAATGGCATTTCTGAATTAGTTCATGATAACACATCCTTTGATAACAAGTTGTACCAATCAAGCACCAAGAAACTCAAAGTGGACTTGAGTAAGACTTATCTTTGGCATTGTTGCCTTGGTCACATAAACAAAGATCGCATACATACACTTCAAAAGAATGGTCTTTCAGAATCAAATAAAGATTCATTTGATAAGTGTGAATCTTGTTTACAAGGAAAGATGACCAAGGAACCCTTTAGTGGAATTAATGAAAGGGCAAAAGACTTATTAGGTATCATACATTCGGATGTATGTGGTCCTTTTAAGGCAATGACAAGGAATGGTGAAAGATACTTCATTACCTTTATCGACGATTATAGTCGTTATGGGTATGTGTACTTGTTAATACACAAAGATGAAGCCTTTTAAATGTTCAAGTCTTCCAAAATGAAATAGAAAATCAACTCAACAAAACCATCAAAGTACTTTGATTGGATAAATGAGGTGAATACCTTAGTGATGATTTCCAAGATCATCTAAGAATTTGTGGGATCATCTAACAACTCACTCCACCCGGAACACCACAACATAATGGTGTGTCCTAAAGGAGGAATCGAACTCGATTGGATAGGATTCGATATATGATGGCTAGAAGCACATTGCCTCTATCATTATGGGGTTTCGCATTACTCTTTGTGGCCCGTATTCAAAATATGGCCCCAACCAAGAAAGTTTACAAGACACCTTTTGAAATATGGCATGGAAGGGTTCCATCATTATCATGTTTAAAGGTATGGGGTTGTGAGGCTTATGTTATGCGCAACACCCAAAACAAACTTGAGAGCGGATCCACTAAGTGCATATTTGTAGGATATCCCAAAGACTCTATCGGATATTATTTCTACAACCCAATCGAGCAAAAGGTGTTTATTGCTCTAAAGGACGAGTTCTTGAAAAATAAGTTTCTTATGGAAGGAACTAGTAGAACGGTGGAACTCGAGGAGGATCGAGTACCACAAGCCGATACATGTTTGGTTGATACTAGAAATCAACAAGAGGTTGTTGAGAATGATCAAATGGTTGATCAAAACACAAAAAACGTTTGCAAATCTGGTATAATTAGTAATCCACCCGAAATATATGGATTTTTCATGGACGGATGCTATGTTGTAGATTCAGATGAACCCACAACATACGATGATGCAATGTCACAATCCGATTGTGAAAATATCTTGATGCCATCAACGTGGAGATGCAATCCACGCATGACAACCAAGTATGGGATTTGGTTGTACCACCTCTTAACTCCAAGCCGGTTGGAAGTAAGTGGGTTTTCAAGGAGAAAACCGATATGCATGGAAACTTGGATACTTATAAAGCAAGACTTGTAGCAAAAGGTTATACTCAAACTCAAGGGATTGATTATGATGAAATCTTTTCGCCGGTGGCAATGCTAAAGTCTATTAGGATATTATTTTCCATAGCCGCATCTTATGACTATGAGATTTGGCAAATAGATCTCAAAACCGCTTTTCTAAATGGACATCTTGAGGAAGATGTCTATATGGTTCAGCCCAAAGGTTTTGTTGATCCACAATATCCTAATAAAGTATGCAAGTTAAAGAAATCAATCTATGGGTTTGAAACAAGCATCTAGAAGTTGGAATCACCGTTTTGATGAAGAGCTTAAGAAATTTGGATTCATTAAGAACGCTGGTGAGGCTTGTGTGTATAGGAAAGCTAGTGGGAGTATAATTAATTTCTTAGTATTGTATGTTGATGACATACTACTATTTGGAAATGACATTCCAACCATGGAAGGTGTAAAAGCATGGCTTGGGAGTTGTTTTTCCATCAAGGATCTTGGTGAAGCCGGCTATATCTTGGGAATAAAGATCTACAGGGATAGATCTAGGGGTTGATTTGTTTAAACCAAAGTGCATACATCGATAAAATCTTGAAAAGGGTCAAAATGGAAAACTCTAAAAAAGGTTTGGTACCTATTCAAAGAGGAACGGTATTGAGTGCCACTCAATGTCCAAGCTCAAAGGATGAACAAGAGAAAATGAACGGGATCCCATATGCTTCGGCTATAGGATCCATCATGCATGCAATGATATGCACTAGACCGGATATTTCTTGCACTTTGAGCACGACACGTATATTCCAACAAAATACGATAGGTAGCCATTGGATGGTAGTTAAGGGTATATTGAAATACCTTAGAAGGACTAAGGATATGTTTCTAATATGTGGCTCTGGTGAGGAGGAATTCGTTGTAAACGGTTACACGGATGCAATTTTCCAAACTGATCGAGAGGACACTCATTCACTATCGAGATATATCTTCGTGATGGATGGTGGGGCAGTCTCTTGGAAGAGCGCAAAACAAGATATGGTAGCAATGTCATCCACTGGATCGGAATACATCGCCGCTTCATTGGCAGCTCAAGAAGCTGCGTGGATAAGGAAGTTCATTGCCTACCTAGGGATAGTCCGTACCATTCAGGACCCTCTAAAGATCTTTTGTGACAACGAGGGTGCGATTGCTCAAATTAAGGAACCCCGTGCACATCAAAAAATGAGGCACATTGAGCGAAAATTCAACTACACAAGGGATGAAGTTGAAAAAGGAAATATATGTATTTGCAAAGTTTACACCGATCAAAACATTGCGGATCCACTCACGACGCTCCTTGAAAGGCCGAAGCATGAGAGTCATACTTGCAGCTTAGGACTTCGATATTCTAGTGATTGGATTTGATCTATTTTCTATTTGGATATCAGAACAATTTTTATTTTGACTCATTCATATGATTATGGTTTATGGTTATGACATTATGAGTTATGTTCCATTTTATCATGCTTAAATCCATGAATATATAAACTATTCAAAATGGCCTTAGTCGTTCATATTTGTGGGAACAAATATGAAGGTAGGAAATAATGAACTTGGATTGGTGGATATTCATAAGGTATGAATATAGAGCAAGGGTTTGCTGCCAAGGTTCATAGATATTTATGGGATATAAATATTGGACTGAACCGCCCTCAAATGTTACTGCATGGAATCATTGTGATTGGTGGTCATAAGTAAATTTGAGTAAAGCCAAATATCATAGTATCCCTCAACCCCTATTATGGTTCATTCCCATCGTTCTCCATCATTCGTCAACATTATTTAATAACATAAATATTTGAACAAAAAAAGAAAAAATAATAATTGATGGTCATCTCAAGCCTAGAGAGCCTAGTCCTTGAGATTCAGAAGATTTCCAAGCCGAGCTTAACCTTGTGTCTTGAGGTTGTTACTGGTCTTCTATAGATCAGCCATACACTCCCCTCTTTTATGGTATCAGAGCAATACACGGCTCCTATTCCGCCTTCCCGGATCTTTTAAGTATGCTTTGTGACTGCCGACTTTGATAACATCTCTCACATCAGAACAATTGATCTTGTTAAGTGTTGGACTCAGTCTGCCAAAGACACATATTAGAGTTGATGTGGCTAGTACGTTATGATCCAAATGGGGTCATACCCAATAACAAGCTAGATAAACAACACGGCATTTATTTAAGATATGATATAACAAATAAATATCAACACTTAGAATATATGGATATTGGGTTTCTAAATGTCTGCACTTGTGAAATAAATAAATTATATGGACAATTTATGTTTTGAGAGATTTTGCATTTTGCATGTACCATGTTATTTTAGTTGGTTAAATAACAATATGCAAGAATTACTGTATTTTGCATTTTGTGTATACCATGTTATTTAAGTTGGTTAAATAGACAACATGCAAGTCACATTGGTTTTGCATGATACTTGTAAAATATAATAAAGTAATAAAAGATGAGAGATATTTTATTTTGAATCCTTCGGAGGGAATCTTTGGCCGCCCACATGCTTCCCCCCTCTCTCTCATCTCTTAACTTCTTTATATTTTTAAGACATGCAAGGAAATTGGGTGGTGGTCTTGTGAGGTGCATTGGTTGCATCTTACTTTCTCCCTCACGCACACAAGAAAAAAACAAACTCTCTTATCTTTCTCTCAATAGGGAAAACAATAAAAAGAGGAGGTTCTCAAGTATAAATCCTAGCATAACCAAGGTGTTTTTTGGAATCTTAAATGGTATACAACCTTGAGGTTCTTCTATCTTGAAGACTCGGCATTCATATCTTCATCACCTTCAATCTCTTGGACTCGTGAAGGTAGTCTGCTAAGAACATGATAGAACCTCGGATCTCAGATCTAAGATCCAAATACGATTAACAAGATCTAGTTCATAGATTACTCTTGTCGGATATAGATTATACATATAGATATATTATATATTATTAGTATTAGTTGTAATAGGTTAAATGTATGAAGGATTGATCGATTGAATAATTTTGCAGAAGTTCAATACGTTAAAATCAATACTTTATTGTTAGCTTAATAGATGAATACATTATGGTGTGAAATAACTTATGGAGAGAATTAACTTAGATCTAGATCTCTCTATATGTACATGCACTAAATTATGAGCATGACTAGCGTATATATAGGCCATATGCTCTAGTTCGTTAAGTTAAGTCTAATTCGTTATATCTTCATAACGAGTTAGACACAATTCGTTATGCTTCCATAACGAATGGGTAATAACTTAACGAACTAGCCCTCATTCGTTATGCTTCCATAACGAATGCATAACGAATGGGCTCATACCTTAACGAACTAGTTTAGTTAACTAACGAATTGACCTCATTCGCTATAGAATCCATAGCGAATGGGCCATTTTACATTAAGTAAACAACCTAGACTACCGATAACTTATTCAATTGCTACAGACACCAAAACCGTGCACTAACAGACACCCCCGCTTTTCTGTAGCTATCGCATACTTTAATCTTGAATACTTAACTGCAAATCACCAGTCCCAAAACCGTGCACTAATAGACACCCCTTGACTGATCATTTTCGGGCTTGTGCAAACAGACAATCTTTAAATCTTTTCAGCAAACCAACAACCTGTAGCCTCTCATATCAGATCACCCCCTAAAAGTAAGCAACTCTTGGAGGTCATCTCGATCTTCCATTGGCGTATGATATGGTTCAATCTTTCAACAATCAGCAACAAGTCATCAGATATCCGTCAACACCAGTAAAGAAAAACATATCTTTACGTTTAACCTCGTCACACATCTTCATCAACCCGATCAGTCAACATCTTTCACTTCGGTTTTCCTTCTCTTGATAACGTTTATCCCAAATGACTCTTTGAAGCTATTCCACATCTCATTCACAAAGATGCACTAATGTTTAGGCATATGATTCAGAGTTCCGACCTCCATTAATCAATCCAGAACTATCAAATTCTTCAATCTAATGACAAGACTCGTATATTCTTCAATAAGATCAACTCGTTCGAAAATCGTCCCCCCTCAACAGAAGTAATCCGCCATTTACTCGTAGCCAACATAGTCAGGATCAAAGTCCCTCAGAAAGAAGTAAACGAACAGACACTCGTATCCCACATAGTCAGGTTTCAATCTTGAACAAATCAATCACCAATTGAAAAACAATTGCAGTCTTGAACTCAGTCAAATGTAGCTTTGCAAACATGAATTACCACCCGAATTGCAGTAAATTTTCAAGAATCTTTGCAAACGTAGGAAGATACTTGCTAAATAAACTCAAATGAAAGTTGTATCTCTCCCTTTTCTTGACAAAATAAGCAAGGTCTTTGAACAATCTTCACATATCACTAAGAAGCTCCTCTTTAAATTACTCGTGGTCTCCCCCTCGGTAGTAGAAACACGTAGAAAGTCGGCCAAAAAATATATTACCAAAATTTGCATGAAGAGTCTCCAATATATTAGGAACATCCTAGAAAAATTTCGATTAAGAAATTTTTTCCGATTTTCCCGCCAAAATTTCATCGAAAATTATCGAAAAATAAATATTTTCACCAAAACTTTCAAGAATGACGTCTCACTTACGAGTAGTATCCAGGAAAAAATTCGTTTAAGAAAAATTTTCCCGCCAAATAACTCTTTTTAATTCGTTATAACAATCACATTTGTTATAACAGTTACACGAATGGCCTTCAATTCGTTAAGATTTCCACACTTCGTCATATACATTAACGAATTACCTTAATTTGTTATCAATACCTTAAAAAATTACTTTAATTCGTTATATTTAAATTAATGAATTACTTTGATGAATTAACTTAACGAAGTACTTTAATTCGTTATCTTTAACTTAACGAACTACCTTGACGAATTAACTTAATGAATTACCTTAATTTGTTATCTTTAACTTAACGAATTGCCTTAACGAATTGCTACAGTAGCAATTTCCATTTATTAAGTTTCCATAACGAATTGCTACAATAGCATAACGAATTAGGTTGTTGGATCCGTAACAGATCACCGGAAAAGCGTGTTTCCCCGGAAAATGTGGTTATCTCGCCGGAAAATTTAAGATCTGGCCGGATTCTGGAAATTTGAATTTCAACCATGGTAGATTCATCAAAACCACATAATTAATCACAAAAATCACACCGAACACTCGGATTTTCATGTTGATTACGAATATAACGTCCAATTACTTAACAAACACTTATTGATCACCAAATAAATCAAACAGTAAGTTACTCTTCCATGGTGGATTCGTCAATACACCATAACTTAACACCAAAATCCACATAAACATGCGGATTTCATTAATATACACGAATTCATTATCAATTCAATCAATCATCCATAAATTAACCCCAAATCTGACCAAACGAAGAACACGAAGAACATCAGATTCATACCTTAATCGATGCACCGAGAGCAGCTGTCTGCTCTGATACCACTTGATAGAACCTCAGTTCTCAGATCTAAGATCCAAATACGATTAAGGATCTAGTTCATAGATTACTCTTATCGGTTATAGATTATATGTATAGATATATTATATATTATTAGTATTAGTTGTAATAGGTTAAATGTATGAAGGATTGATCGAGAGAACAATTTTGTAGAAGTTCAATACGTTAAAATCAATACTTAAATTAACGAATTAAACACACTAGATCAAGAGCAATCGAACCCCAAAAGCTCTGATACCACTTGATAGAACCTCAGATCTCATATCTAAGATCCAAATACGATTAATAGGATCAAGTTCATAGATTAATCTTATCGGTTATAAATTATACGTATAGATATATTATAATTAGTATTAGTTGTAATAGGTTAAATGTATGAAGGATTGATCGAGAGAACAATTTTGTAGATGTTCAATACGTTAAAATCAATACTTAAATTAACAGAGGAGAAAAACTCTATATATAGAAGATGGAGTCTAGTTCGTTACATATTCCGTAACGAACTAGCTCCACTTCGTTACATTACATCTCATTAAATAAACATTAACGAACTGCCCCCCTAATTCGTTAAACATCCTTAACGAATTAGGAGGGAACTTAACTTAAACATTTAATTCGTTAAACATCCTTAACGAACTAGATAGACCATAACGAACTAACTTAATGTAATAATATTTCTTACTTTAAATAAATACATAAGATAAATACAAAGACTCGAGACGCAAAACTGTGCACTAACAGACACCCCCTCGTCTTGAGCTCTTTATCTTTAAATTATTTGAAGCGCTTGGACTGCCAGTCTCTGCATCTGTGAATCCCATGCTCATGACACACACGAACAACGCGTTGAAATTTCCTTGCTCGGTCATAGTCTTCACGACGCTCTATTAATATTGTTGGTACATGATGTCAGTAGTTCAGTGTCTAGTGTCTGTAATCGAGTCGTTTGGATTTGAGTTTGTATGTAAGCGAAGTTGCTAACAAGTTCGCTGATATAGGCGAACTTGTTAGACAAGCGAAGTTAGTGACAACTTCGCCTGAACATGCCAGGCGAAGTTGTCGTGAATATATAGTCTAGGTTACGGCTTAGATAGATAATTATTATCGAACGAGTTCATTATTCAGAGAACGAGTCAGAGAGAGCCTGTATTTGGTGATCTTTGTATCACGTGTTTACGGTTGCAATATAACGTGTTTGTGTTTATTGTAACGTGTTAAATCGTTTTGTTTTCTACGCTCGTAACGTCTTACGTAGGGATTCCGCACCTACGTAGAACGCGATATCTCGTGTAGATCCGGCTGGGAACCTACAATTGGTATCAGAGCTTTTGCTCGATTGTGTGGTTCGGGATTATCACGCAGGTGTAGAAATCGTTCCGTTCGACTATTCGCGGGACGAGTTTTCTGAGTTTTTGTGTCCTACTCACCTCCTACAATCATATACAACTCATAACACCTTCACAAACCTTGTAAAATCCAGAAATCTAACCTGCATATTCATCGTATTCATCAGGCGAAGTTGCCGTCACTGTTCGTAGGGTTTCGGCGAAGATATAAGGTTAAGCGAAGTTATCCACAACTTCGCCTACCTTCTCAAGTTCGCTTATCTCAAGCGAAGTTACCCACAACTTCGCCTACTTCACAAGTTCGCTTACCTTAAGTGAAGTTATTCACAACTTCGCCGAATCAGGCGAATTTAAAAAGGAAGCGAAGTTCAGACTTAAGCGAAGTTATCCACAACTTCGCCTACAGTACTGTTAAAAATAAAATTTTTATTTTTCGGGTTTCTGTGGGTTTCGTGAAAGATGTCTTCAATCAACATTACGGAACTAGTTAAGATGGAAGTGGAAGCGGGTTCGGCTACAAAGGCACCGAAGATGCTTAAGAAAACTGATTATGTAGCGTGGAAAGATCGTTTTGAACAATATGTCAAGTACCAAGATGCTAAGATGTGGGTATGCATACAAGATGGTTACATTCCACCTACTACTGAGTATGAGGGTCGTGATCAGATAAAGAAATACAAAGAGATGGAAGAAGAAGAAAAGAAAATGTATGAGGCCGAAAGCAAAGCTCATGCAGCAATTACAATGGCTCTTCCACAAGAGATTCTGCACACTTTCAGAAAGTACAAAACTGCCAGAGAGCTTTGGGAAGCGCTTGAAAACCGTTTTGAGGGTAACGTGGGAATCCGTGCTTCAAAGATTAAACTACTTAAAACCCAGTTCTCGGTCTTCAAGTATCTGAAGAATGAATCACTTGATGATATCATCACTAGATATTATCATCTGATGACCGAACTCGGCAATTATTCAATTGCTTACAAAGAAGTTGAAATTGTTGAAAAGCTTCTTGATGCTCTCCCACCAAAATGGGAGATGTACACTGTGTTGATGAGAGAAGACAAAGACTTTGCCGACTATGATTTGGAAACAACAGTTAACAAGCTACGAACTTTTGAACTAAACATGGTTCGAAAAGAGACACCTACTGATCAGGTTCAAGATCCAGGAATGTATGGTGCAAAGGTTAATACAAGTTCAAGTTCGAAGTCTGATTCGTCTGCTTACTACTCAAAGGGAGAGTCGGGCGCTAACTCAACACATGAAGGTAATGTATCTCTCAACATGAATGGTGATGTATGCTTTGTAGCTGGAGGATCAAATGCTTCTAACCCTCAAGCAACCAAGAGTAGTTTTTCCCCAGGTGTTCCGAACAACAACTACTCAAGGATGCCCATGAGTGTTAAATCTGCTGAACAGCAGTTTGCTCTCTATGCATCCTTCATTGCTTCGTATGAAAATTACATTCAGGGTAAGATTGTTGATCCTGCGACTTTGGATGAAGATTATGATCAGATCGATGCTGATGATCTGGAAGAGATGGATCTGCAGTGGCAGATGGCGATGATTGTGAGAAGGGTTAAGAGGTTTATGAAGAAGACAGGAAGGAAGTTTGTTGGTGAGAGACCGGGTTTTGACAAGTCAAAGGTGCGCTGTTACAACTGTCAGGAGAATGGCCACTTTGCGAAGGAGTGCACGAATGAGAGAGTTGAGCGTAGTCAGAACAGGTCGACACACCAGAATGGGGGTGGTAATGAGACTAGAGCCATGATTTCCAGACAAGACGGGGAGTATAACTGGAATCTGCATGTTGAAGAAGTGTTCAAACAGGCCAATTTGGCGAACATCGAAACTGCAGATACTGAGATAGTGAATGGCGAAAATGAAGCTTACATGGCAGATGTGAAAGACCAGCTCACCGAGGTAAGTACTAAACTCCCTTGCACTAAATGTGAAAATCTGTCTGAACAATTGACAACTATAACTGATTAGTATGTTAGTTTGGATGCTCAATTTAAAACCTTAAAAGAAGAACATCATTTTACTAAAGCTAGAGAAAATAGTTATAAAGTAAAAATAAAAGCTAGTGAAAAAGATATTAGAAGTCTAAAAGCAAATCTAGCTGAAAAAATAAAGTAATTGATCTGAGCTATGAAGTGTTAGAAGAAAAAACCAAACTAATAGCTGAAAGGGATAAACAGATAGCTGATCATCAGGTGAGAGTGGTGGAACTAAACAGGAAACTTGAGAAATTCAGAAATTCCACCTCTATACTTGATCACCTCGTTAGTGATCAAGGTTCCCCAGTTAAAAGGGGAGGAATTGGTTATCATGAAGTTCCACCACCTTACAATCATAATTACACTTATGATCCTAGTAATCAGAAATCTGTTGATGTTGATCATAGTCAGACAGTTCCGGTTAAGGTAACTATTAAAGATCCAGAAGTTAGTAAAGGCGAAACGAGTAAGCCTGTGTCAAATGTGAAAATTTCTGTGCCTAGTCCTGTCTCATCTAACTCGGACAAGTCCTCCGAGTCGAGTGAGACAAAACAAGAGGCAGTGTTACCAAAAAGTGGGGAGAAACATAAAACAACTGAAAAGAAATCTCCACTAAACCCGTATGTCCCACCTTATGTGAGACAAACGGGCAGTAATACAGCCTCAACATCTAAAACAACTATGGAAAAGAAAGTTGAACACAGAAGTTGTTTCAGATGTAATCAATTAGGACACCTAATTGCTGATTGCCCTCTGAAGAAGAGATTCAAAGGTGTGAGGTCTTCAAAATCTGAGAAAAGAAACAGTAATCAATATAATGGAAAAAATGAAAACTCATCAAAGTTCAAAAATTGGTCTAATTCAGGTTTTCAAAGAAATAGATCTTAGTTTGTCACTGCTAACAACCAAACCATAAGTAATAATCCATAAGTAATAATTCATTTAATTCACGATGGTTTGGATGGCCTCATAGTCAATCTCCAAGAAGGTATCCGCTCAGGACTTACAGAAATTATTCTGATGCTAACTTTGGACAGCCAAGGTACGGGATGTATCGACCCAAGACCAAGAGGTCTTGGGTCCCCAGATTTTAACTCTCTGCTTTAACCGTGCAGGAACAGTTGAACAAGGCTGCAAACAATCTATGGGTTGTGGATAGCGGCTGTTCCCGGCACATGATGGGTAACAAGAAATTGTTACACGATTGGAAACCTGTTCAGGGAGGAAGAGTGAGTTTCGCTGGAGAGAGCGGTGGTAGGATTACAGGAATTGGGACGGTGACTAACGGAAAGATGACGTTAGAGAAAGTGAACTTTGTTGAAGAATTGAAGCACAATCTGCTGAGTGTTTCGCAGATCTGTGACAAGGATTACACCATGCATTTTACCAAGATTGAGGCGATTGTGTTGAATCCTGGTTTTAAGATACCCGAGGATTGGATTGTTATGAGGGCTCCAAGAGAGAAGAATACGTATATCATGGACATGAGGTCGACTGAAATGGCCACAGAAGAATCGTGTCTTTTGTCGAAAGCGACCGAATCGGAGTCCGAATTATGGCATAGGAGAATGGGGCATATTCATCTTCGGAAGATGAACTACATTGTCAAGAATGGGTTGGTGTTGGGTGTTCCCTTGAAGAATTTCAACTTCGAAGACCAATGCTTATCATGCAAGAAGGGAAAGCAACACAAGAAATCCCATCACACCAAGAAGATTAATTCTATATTCAGTTCCCTAGAACTACTTCACATGGATCTCTTCGGTCCAGTGAATGTAAAAAGTCTAGGAGGAACATCTTACTGCTTGGTGATCACTGATGATTTCTCTAGATATTCCTGGGTATATTTCCTGAAGTCAAAGGATGAAACTGTTCAGATGGTAAAGAATTTTATTACCAAGGTTGAGAATATCATGGGAAAAAGGGTTAAGTACATCAGAAGTGACAATGGGACTGAGTTCAAGAACTATGAGATGGAGATCTTCTGCTTACAGAAGGGGATTGAACATCAGTACAGCGCTCCGTATACACCGCAACAAAATGGAGTGGCTGAGAGGAACAACAGAACTTTAATTGAAGGAGCCAGAACCATGCTGGCTGATTCGAAACTTCCCGTGGTGTTCTGGGCTGAAGCTGTTGCAACAGCCTGTTATATCCTTAATCGAGTGTTAATCGTTAAAAGATTAAATAAAACATGTTATGAACTTATGCATGGGAGAAAGCCCAACTTGAGTGGTCTTGAACCATTCGGGTCCCCGTGTTCGATATTAAAGACAAATTCTAAATTTGGTGAAGTAGCCGACGAAGGAATTTTAGTCGGATACGTTGTTGGGACTCCCAACAGACGAGTCTTTAATACATCGAACAGCAAGGTTGAGGTGGTGTGTAACACTGATATCACAAGTTACAAATCACCAAAACCAAGCACGGGACCCGCTGGGGTTTTCGACTATGATAGACTTTTCAAATCTTTTAACATACCTTACTTGGATTGTGCAGAAGTAGATGAAAGATTTGCTTCGAAGATGATTTATGATGAGGAAGACAATTATGTGCAACGACCGAAGTATGATGAATGTCAGCCTTCCTCGTCAAATGCTGTCAACACCCCTGCTGCCTCTACAGAAGAGGAATTCTTCAATCCGTTTCACTCTCAACAACAATCACCCACTGATGAGCTATCTTCGAATCTGGAAGACAATCTGCAAGTCAGTGCGCTTCCGACTACGAGAGTTCACAAAAATCACCCATTGGAGAATGTGATAGGTGATCTGTCCGACGGTGTACAAACAAGACAAAGCTTGAATGAGCACACCTGTGTTTATACAAGCATTAAAGATTCAGGCATAATCAACGAATGCTTGTACACCTGCTTCATCAGCCAGATTGAACCAAAGAACTATCAAATGGCTCTCAAGGACAACTCGTGGGTCGAAGCCATGGAAGAAGAATTAGCCCAGTTCAAAAAGATGGAAGTATGGAACTTGGTTGCAAAACCAAGGAATGTGCATGCGATTGGCACAAAATGGGTCTTCAAATGCAAGAGAGATAAGAATGAGTTTGAAAGAGGTAAGATTGATAGCACTTTGTTCTTCAAGAGAAAAGGGAGCGACTTACTACTGGTGCAAGTCTACGTGGACGACATTATCTTTGCTGCATCAAAGGTCGCCATGTGTCAGGAGTTTGAGGCCGTCATGAAAAAGAGATTCGAAATGAGTGCTATGGGTGAACTAACTTTCTTTTTAGGATTGCAGGTTGATCAGAAGAGAGATGGGATGTTCATTCATCAGACTAAGTATGACCATGATGTTCTCAAACGATTCAAGATGGAGGACAGCACTCCATACGATACTCCAGTCTGCGTCAACCACAAATTGGGTGCTGAGTCAGACAACGATGCAGACGTGGACCCAACCCAATATCGGGCTATAATAGGTTCTTTAATGTACTTAACTGCTTCTAGGCCTGATATAATGTTTGCTATTTGTTTTTGTGCTTGCTTTCAGGCAAACCCAAAGGAATCTCACTTGAAGGGTGAGAAGAGAATATTGAGGTATCTCAAAGTCAAACCTAAGCTGGGGTTGTGGTACACAAAAGGAGGAGACTTGGAGTTGGTCGCCTACACAGATTCTGATTATGGAGGGTGCAATCAGAGTCGGAAGTCTACGACAGGTGGATGTCAGTTTCTTGGTGGCAGATTAGTGTCATGGCAATGCAAGAAGCAGACCTCAGTCGCCATTTCAACCTGTGAAGCAGAATACATTGCAGCATCAAACTGCTGCTCCCAGGTTCTTTGGATTCAACAACAGTTGCGCGATTATGGTCTGAATTTTACTCTTACTCCTATTTGCATTGATAACACTGCTGCTATCTCAGTAACTAACAATCCCGTAAAACACAGTAAAACTAAACATATTGACATACGTCATCATTTTATACGGGATTGTGCTGAGAAGAAACTGATTGAGCTCGAAAAGGTTGATACGCTAGATAATTTCGCTGACTTGTTTACGAAAGCGTTTGACAAAACTAGATTTCAAAACCTTGTTGAGCTGAATGGGATGATCAATCCCGAGTAACCATGCTTTATGTATGTGCTTAAAAACAAAAAAAAAAAAAAAAAAAAAAAACGTCACTATCGCTTAGAAGTATGTCGGTTGCCTCAGTTTGAAGGACATGTCTTCGGATATGTTTGGTCCTCATTTCTACTTGTAGAATATGAGGATAGCCATTAACCAGATGACTGAAAGTGACCGGGGCGGTTTATGATGTGTTTTCATTCTTTCGCTGAAAATTAGTCGATTATACTTAGTTAAAAGGACACATACTTGTATGTGGTCGGTCCAGCTGATCCATTGGATCTTCGGGACAGCCGTTTACCTGAAAACTTCAATTTGATCAGGGCGATTGAAGTTAGAAATTATTATGGGAGATGAAATTATTTTTCAAGTCTACTACTTCTTAAGAAGTACATTTACTATGTTTAACAGAAAATTGATCCAACCTTGGAAAGTGATAGATATACTGATTCTGTGTGCTTAACTAGTGAAGTTATAAGGCCTAAAAGACTTTAGAACAGTCATTGTATGTCATGGTAGCTTTTTATGGTGCGTAAAAGTATAAGTGATACTAACTAAATCTACTCGATTTTATGTGGAAACTTCTTATGAGTTATGCATGTCTCCATATATATCTTTCTGAATGATAGGCAGAAAAGCGATTACCCAGTCATACACGAGCCCGTGAGTGTTCTGATTCCCATAAAGATAGCGTGTCAAGATACTGCAGTGATCCAGATTCGGGACTTGCAGTAGTTTATCTGAAGTTGTGTAAATACTTAAAAAAAAAAAATGTGTGAGTTATTGAGACATTATAGAGTTCATAATGATAAGACGTCTCAATCAAGATGCAAGATAGAGAACGGGAAGATGAGTCTGAAGATCGAAGAGTAATTTCTATTTAATCAGACACTACGGGTCGAGGTCAACTCGGGGTGACTTGAGGAAAGCCAAATACGCTTTGAGAATAGATAGGAGGTATCATAATCTCTGAGTTGTTACCCACTTAAGTTTTGAGCTTAATTGAACCTAAACCGTATCACAGAAACGATGAAAACCATTCTAAGTTATTTACCTGCTTACAACCTGTTTCTTTATGTCATAATACAGCTGAACACGGATCTGTGTGACAGTCACGTAGTTAGTATGATTCCTGTTCGGATCTTTTCTAAAACATGGTAGTCCCTATTGAGACTGAAATTTGATCCCGTGTATTTTAATTTTAAAAATTTTTAAAATTTTTCTACTTATATAGTTGTATGATTTTATACCTGGTTACTTGGTCTTGATCATATCATTTAACGCCTTAAAGGATGTTTTAAAACTTAATTGCAAATTGTTCAAATTATAGGGGTTTGTTTTGAAAATTTTCATATATAGGCGAACTTATCCATAACTTCGCCTGCAATAGGCGAAGTTATCCATAACTTCGCCTGTCAAATTTTGACCCTATATAAAGAAGTTTTAAGGTCAAACAGTATCATTATTTCAAAAAACCTAAGCGAACTTATCCTCCGAAACCTAAGCGAACTTATCGTATTATCGATCTCAATCTTCTGTGTCCATTCTTTCTCTGTTCTAAGTCGATTAAAGGTGTGTAGGGTTTATAGTTTCATATATCACATCTGAGGTTTGATTTCGATGTAACCTTATCAGACTCAGAACGAATAGCAGCACTTGAACGGGTCGTGGCAGAACAGTCACGGATTAATCTTATCCAGACCCAGGCTATTCAACGCCTAGTTGCAGAGAATCAGATGCAGCCATCCCTGCTGGTAGAACATGGAAAAATCATAGATGCTCTGAAGGAGTTCTTGGCATCTCAGGGGGAGACGAGCTGTAAAGGCGATGAGTTGAGGACCAAGAGGAGAAATGATCAAGACGATGATCCCAATGCATCGAAAGGTGCAGGTGGTGAGTTGCCAAGAAATGTACAAGCTCTTGGGACTTCCACAACTCAGGGGGAGTCGACAAGTGCAGCTGGTGGTGATGATGTGGTGGTTGTGGAGGTTTAGGAGATGGATGATGAGTTGGTTGGTGATGATGATGTACTACCGAGTGATGAGATAGAAAAGATTGGTGAAGAGATAGTTGTTGATAATGAGATTGAAGAGGGAGAGATAGTAGAGGAGAATGTGGAGCATGAGATACCAGAAGTAGATAAGGCAGATATGAGTCAAGAGATTGGGAATGATGAGACTGAATGGGAAGAGCAGCCTAGATGGAAAGAAGGCTATGCTCAGTGGTTTCGTCAAAACGAAGAAACCAGCGGTCCCTAAAATGTTCAAGAAGAGTTACAACATTAGAGGCTATGCTGAAGCGAGAAAGGGGATTATTTGCTGGATATACGATGAGCAGTTGAGACTCTTCGTGATTAAGAGATATGATGGCGTTCAGTACTTCAAAAGACTTTTAAGATCATTGAATACACTGCCAGAATGTGAAGTGAAAGACTTAGCCAGATTGGGATTGATAAACCGAAGTGATGATAATATGGCTAGAGTTATTGGGAAGATTGTTTGGAAGGAAAGCATAAAAGAGAAGAAGTTTGAGCTGTTGAAACCACAAAAGGGAAAATTTATCGAAGACAAAGATCGTGGATTGAGAGCAGATGGTAAACCTTGGATGATTATGAAGTATAAGCCGATCCGGTGCCTTAAAGAAGTGCCGATGAAACAGATGCCCAAGGATGTGCTCAAAGATCTAAAGTGGTGGTTTGTTGATTGTGAAACAGCTGAAGCAGTGATGGAAGACGAAAATGAACAAGAGCTGCTAAGAGTTTATGATCCGATGCATCTAGTGAACTTGTCGCAAGCTGATCTGCAGGTGCTGAATGAGAAGAAAATCTTTTATATTCCTGCTTGGAAAGAAGAAGCAAAGAAATATCAAAGAATTGTATCAGTTTGTGTACGCGAAGGAGTTCATGCTTGAAGATGAAGATGCAAGGTAGTTGAAGATTACAAGACACGTGTTTGAAGATAAAGAGTTGAAGCTACTGCCAAGGGGGAGTCTGTTGGTACATGATGTCAGTAGTTCAGTGTCTAGTGTCTGTAATCGAGTCGTTTGGATTTGAGTTTGTATGTAAGCGAAGTTGCTAACAAGTTCGCTGATATAGGCGAACTTGTTAGACAAGCGAAGTTAGTGACAACTTCGCCTGAACATGCCAGGCGAAGTTGTCGTGAATATATAGTTTAGGTTACGGCTTAGATAGATAATTATTATCGAACGAGTTCATTATTCAGAGAACGAGTCAGAGAGAGTCTGTATTTGGTGATCTTTGTATCACGTGTTTACGGTTGCAATATAACGTGTTTGTGTTTATTGTAACGTGTTAAATCGTTTTGTTTTCTACGCTCGTAACGTCTTACGTACGGATTCCGCACCTACGTAGAACGCGATATCTCGTGTAGATCCGGCTGGGAACCTACAAATATCTTATTCTGTGAGTGCACGGTTTTGGTGTCCGTAGCGATCGAATAAGTTATAGGCGGTTTAGTCTTTGTATTTAACGTATATTGTAAATAGCCTATAAATAGGGAGCTCATGCTCATAATTTATTAGAGAACTTGTACATAGTTTAAGTTATTCTCTCCATAACTTATCTCCACCATAATGTATTTACTCCATATTTATCAATAAAGTATTATATTTAAAGTATCGATTTCGTGTTGATGTATCGTATTAGCGGATAGATCTTGGTCTCTATGACGTTCTCTCATATTCCTGAATAGAACTTCATTGTCCGTCTCTGTCAAGTTCAGGAGCCACATCGGATCAATAATCTTAATCAGCTCGGTCTTTAAACCCTTACCCAGAACAATAACGGTCTCACCAGTTCGATTTTCATAATACCGGCGGTTGAAAGATAAATACGTGTGTTGATTCAGCGTCTTGACTGGTACACGCTTTATCGTTTTCGGCGATTTGAATTTAAGCACCAGCTTCCTCCAACCTGTTCCTAGATCTATCTCATCAATACGCTTACGAATTGGGATCTGTGGCTTAAAGAATATAAAACCGTGATTGACCTTGAAAAGCTAATGCTGATGGAACCATTCTGCTTGACAATTTCCTCCCCGATTAATGAAAGTACGGTATGCAAGAGTCCGTACATCCATCTTGGTAATGAGAGAACGTCAGTAATCTTTTCATAATACTGAACGCCTTTCTCCCAATTGATGATACAATCTTTTAACTCAGAATCGAAAAGCCATGAAATAATATCACCTCGAACTTTTGACACGACCTTGAAAGAAGTCATCTGATTGGCTTTGGCACGTGCAACGGCTTCCACTTTCAACTTTTAATCAACGTATTTGTATGCATCGATAATGTTACGAGATCTCTTGTCTCTGTAAGCAAACCAGTCTTGAATTTCCTCAACAGACGAATCAGTATTCGAATCGAATCTTGTATCAACAGTTTTGCCCTTTGATACTTTCTCCAATTGATCTTCGGCTACTTTAACAATTTATTCATTGAATATCGGAGCACCCTGATCAACATTAGAGTGTTTAAATAAGTGAGGGTATTCCTTAGTCGTTATGTCTTCAATCTCAACTTCTTCGTCTTCATAAATGAAAATCGTGTTCATCTGAATAGTCGGATCATTCAAGACCTCTTCATCATTCTCGACCTCCACATCGTTTTCAGCCTCTAACACGGTTAGCTCATCATCATTTAGACCCAGCTGTATAGATATCTGTTCTCGTGTTAGGGACCTCTCAACAAATTGTCCCGCTTCTATTTCATCAGCATTCACAATGCTTCTAACCATCCTTAACCCATCTATAAATATAACAGTATTGGCTTTTATCGACTCAGTGGGTTTTACATTCTCCGAGTCATGATAAACAACCAACTGTTTACACGAATAACTAGCAGCAGCACTAGTACCTGCACTAGAGGACGAGTCGTGAGTTTGTTTCGTTTCACCCCCAGCACCTGACTCATCAGGATCTTCATCATCGTTTCTGAGTTTCTTATGTGCATCGTCTTTGCATGTAAGCTTCAAAATCATATCCAATTGAGAAGACCTACCATGGATCTAGCCGCATCGATACATCAATTATACAATTCGAATAAACGAGATCTAAAACGTTAAATACATACTGTATTGATAGCTTAATAGATGAATACATTATGGTGTGGAATAACTTATGGAGAGAATTAACTTAGATCTGGATCTCTCTATATGTACATGCACTAAATTATGAGCATGACTAGCATATATATAGGCCATATTCTCGAGTTCGTTAAGTTAAGTCTAATTCGTTATATCTTCATAACGAGTTAGACACCATTTGTTATGCTTCCATAACGAATAGGTAATAACTTAGCGAACTAGCCCTCATTCGTTATGCTTCCATAACGAATGGGCTCATACCTTAATGAACTAGTCTAGTTAACTAACGAATGGACCTCATTCGCTATACAATCCATAGCGAATGGGCCATTTTACACTAAATAAACAACCTAGACTACCGGTAACTTATTCGATTGCTACGGACACCAAAACCATGCACTAACAGAACACCCTATGGTTGTTTATTTTGGTAAGCATGCAAATTCGTATATGGATCTGGGGCTTGGGTTTTGCATATAGAATCGATTTTATATTCATCTAATTAACAAGATTTAAATCTTATTTATCCGCTTCGTTTTTCATATAAATGGGTTTATATGTCTTTGATTGTCATGTTAAAACCCAACATTAAGGACTTCAAAAATTTGATACAATTTGTAAACACTTCCTTGAGCCAGTAGACAATTTGTTCTTGAGTGGTAAGATGACGTTAAAGAGGAGAAAAGTCATTGTAAGTCTCTTGTTTAGTACGTATTGGGAAAACCCAGAAAGTGTTAGGTCACGTTAAAGTTCAGCTATGAACCATGAGTCCAGTCTGCCCCGTTCTATGTCCAGTCGTCGGTCCTCAGCGTCTAGAATCGATCAGTTATATGAATTCTCCGATCTATTTGATGATTCTAAAATCCCTATCACTAGTATGCCCTTAGTTAATCCCTATAAGGCATTCTTTAAACCCCAAAATTCTAATAAAAAAAGTCAAGAAAATAGTTAGTCCAAATCCCAATCCATGTGTCAAGGAGTATGTATAAACTTCCAAGTTTGATTTACTCCAGCTTCTAGCCACAACCTCCAAAAACCTAGTAACCCTACCAGCAACCTTCCACTACCAGATGACATACAGGGTCTAAAATCACTCTTTGGACATCATGGTTCTTGGGCATGATAAATCAGGTGCGCATTATTCATAAACATCGATTCGAACGTCGTTCCAACCTGTACCTATGTTCCTAAGAAGCTATTCAGAGATTAGCTCCTCAAGCTCCCTCCCGAAAAGTAGGTAACTACTTATGAACAAATTCACCAGGTCCAGTCCAGACAACGACAGCTCCAGCTTTCATCAGACACCAAGATGGTCTAGTCGAAGTCAAGTTCAAGATGGAAGATAGACGATATGTCTTCTCAATGATGTATATGATGCAGCTTTTAAAATCCAACCCAAGATAGAACATTTCCCTGTATGACATATGCAACTGTCAGTCGTGCTTAGAAGGAGTAGACAAGGATGACTATGATGAAGACGCTCCTAAGAAGAAGAAAGGATTCTAGAAGTCTCTAAACAAGAGATACGAAGCAGGGTATCCAAGCCTTGGCATTCTCAGTGAACTATCAGGAAAGTTTGATAACTATGTCCTTTATGGTGACTCACCATCATAGTCAAAGCATAAACCAACCAAACCTTCATCACTCAAAACCCCTCCTAAGCCGAAAGGAAATTTTTCGTAACACCTATCTCATCTATCTCGTCCCCAGAACTCCAAACTGAGTTCCCGGCCGTAACCTTGTTTGAAATCCTGTCCAAAAACAGAACATAATTGGAAAAATTAAACTGCCAATACCATGAATCCCCCAGGATCCTCAAGTTAGATTACTGCTACAGAAACTACACTCAACTGGCAAAGTGAGAAAGTTTTTACCCAAAAAACATTCTTAAAACAATCCCAGCTCAGCATAACAGGTTCAGTTAAACCTAAGAAAGCTTGGTATGCAAGATGAAAACTCATAAAAGTGTCATTTATGAAGTTTGAACCAAGATACATGGACTTCACAATGAATTACTCCAGATAGTCCAAGCCATCCCTGGTCCGCAAACACAGACCAACCTAGTTCAAAAGGAGGCCGAGATGACGTTCCTTAAAGCACAACTTGTATATCTTGAAAGACAACACAAGCAATAGAGAACTTCAACCATGATTGACGATCCATGGAGGTTACCAGAATAGCCTTCTCACAAATGTCACCATCAATGAATCTCTGGTCAAAGGAACAAGCCCAGATCAAAGTAAGAGAAAGAAACTTATCCTAAAACTGCAGTGCTTCCTCAAGCAGCACAGAACAAAGACCATCCACAAATGGTCCTAAAAAGAAGTAGGTCAGAGATGACAACATGATGATGGCCCAACATAACCGACAATCATTGATGGTTAGTGCTCCAATCATTAATCACTCGGATAACGAATCACATATAAGTTTTGAAGAACGGTCAGAATCTTTGTAACATCTCGAAAAATACCATATTTATTTTGGGTAAAAAATGTCAACTTTGAAAATAGAAGGACCCAAAAATGTTGACCTTAAGTTTATAATTGTGATTTAGTTTTTAACTTATTATTCCTAAGCCACGATGGGCCGAGACCCAAGTTATGTCTCGAGTGGTAATTAATTAAATAAAATATTTTTGCGTCAGCTTATTCACCAGCATGTGTTGCTGACTTATTTTATTTAAATTGTTTTACATGTAATGAAGATTAGATGTTTGGGGACAAAGTAGCCATTAGGCAATCTGATGACTCATATGAATTTTGTGAATTTTAAATATAATGGTGGTTTTTTTATAATCCCGTTTTGAATATAAAAAAGTTAATATTATATCCGGGCTGAATTTCCGCATTTAAACCGTAACTCTGATTTATTTACAAAAAATGGTACTAACTATGGGTCACACGCCTAGGCCTAAGATAGGGGTGTGACAGGTTGGTATCAAATCCATCGATCCTAGCAAATTAGGTATTAACTAATAATACCTAAGCTTCTTTCCAAGTAGTTATGTATTATTATTAATTTGTTTTATATAATTAAGGATAAAATAAGTTATAACCCTTTCTATCCCCTTTCAATCTAAACCACCCATAGATGTCGTTCAAGAAAGTGATAGACATCTTTATGCGCGACACAAGAAAAGCTGGTCACCCCAAACCAATACTCCCGGAAGACAACATGAGTGAATATTACTATGAAGACTTCTTTAGCCAAGAACATCCAATTGTCCGAGTCAAACTAGTGTACTTCCCCATAACTGAGTAGTTACCAATCAACATACCAAGCGATCCTCCAACGCAACATACAAGCATGCAGGAATATCACCCACCAAATATCAAAAGTTACTATCCGTCGAATATTCCGGATTATCACCCTTCTGACATCCCAACGTATCACCCGAGTCCATCCAATGAGATACAAGAAAACAAGCAAATCAAGGTCGAACCTGAGTCCGACTCATCAAGTTGGATGCAATTTCATTCTGATCAAGGAATATGACGCTTTGGAACACCTGTCTACAACCCCACCAACTCCCATTCAAATTTATATGAAGGCCCTTATCGAAGGGCAAAATTGAGGGTCACTCAACCATATGAGAAATACCACATCGACGGTGGACCCTAAGGTGAGTGAAGAGGCAATGGATATGGAATAAGAAGAAGATCCGGAAGAAGAAGAAGATGTGGAGGAAGAAGAAGAGGAAATCTCTAAAGAGATAAGCACCCCAAGGGAAGAGCCTTCAACCAATTCAAGGTGTGACTGTCCACCCAATGAAGCTTGTTAACATCCCTTCTTTCATATGAACCCATGCTACGGTCCTCAAGACCCATACATGAAATATATCCAAGGGATCAAAATCAGGTTTCCACCAAACTTCCTTACTTTTCAAGGTGTTGTTCCCACAATTTCAAGGAAAGCAAATGAGATAAGACAAAAGGAAGCTGCAGCCGAGGCTTTCTTCAATTACCCATCCAAGGCAACCTCATCTCCGTATATGAAGAATCATTATGACATTACAATGATGGGTTACTACGACCCACCTCCTCAATACAAATACCTGAATGTTATGCCACAATCTCAAGAAGAACACGTTGACTGAGCTTTGCACGAAACCGATGAGCTAAGATAGAAAGTTGCTACTGAGAATAGAAAGAAAAAGAAAATAGGAGACAAGTTGCTTCACAAATGCAACAAAATGAAAAAATGATCAAAAACTACATGAAAGACTGAAAGATCTTCTTCGACGATAGTTCATTGTGTTAAGTTGTAATGTTTGTTAAGTAAGAGTGTGTTAGTATGAGCGTAGAACGTTAATAGGGAATATATATATATATACATATATATATATATATATATATATATATATTTGTGTATGTTTTGCATGTAATAATAATATATGTTATTTAAGAATATATATATATATATATATATATATATATATATGTATATATATATATAATAAATAAAAATGTGTGTTTTAAGGAAATAATATATATTTATTTCAGAATGTCGAACCAAAAAAATTCAATAATGCGGAAGCTTCTCACAAAAGAAGCAACCGCGTACAAACTGAACATGCTCAACAAATTCCTAAGCAGTTAATAAACCAAGTGCAAGAAATGATTACCAAGGTATTAAAATCGATGGTTCAAGCCTTAAAAGGGGAATCTGATAAAAAAAGCAAATATCAATCCCATCACACCGTTCAAACCCGAAAATCAATCGAATCTAAATCTCGTCCTAACCCATCACACCATGAAGAAAATGACCGTGACTCTAACATGGGAGACAATTTTAATCGAAATTTCAAGAAGAAATTAAGAATTGAGGGTTGTTCGTTCAAATAATTCAAGAACTTGAGCACTAAGGAATTCAATGGCGATAAGGGCGCCATTTATACTCTTAGGTGGCTTGAGAAGACGGAATCGATTTTTATAATCAGCAAATGCGCCTAGCGAGAAAAGATTCAGTATACCGCACAAATTTTCAAAGGGGAAGCATTTGAGTGGTGGAACACTCTGATTATAGGAAAGTTAAGAGAACCATTGTATCAACTACAATGCGAAGAGTTTAAGGAAATGGTGCTGCCAAGTTTTGCCCGATGCACAAGACCGATTTGATTCAATTGAAGTTCCTTAACCACAAGGTGGTTGGAACCAATCATCGCGAATACAATACTAAGTTCCAAGAGTATTGTAGAGTCGTACTCCAGCTGTTAATGCCAGAGTCTAGCAAGGTGACCCGATATATCTGAGGTCTTCCGCGAGAAATTTTTGACATGGTAAGGTCTCACATTCCCTAAATGGCCGATTCTACCATCGAATTGGCTGGTTATTTGATGAATGATATGGTCCGCAACAAGAAAGAGGACAAGAAGGTGGTGTCGGAAAATGGCCACAAGAAGTTAAGAAGTGCCCGATTCAAGGGAAAAAGTGTTGAGTAATGAAAAGCTGGATCCAACTCCAGCTACACGCAATGCAAGATCTGCAAAAAGTACCACAAAGGCCATTGCCCTTTTGCTACATCCGAATTGACCGTTTGTGACTCATGTCACAAACCAGGACATGCGATGGCTGATTGCTGGAAGAAATCAATGACTTGATACCATCGCAAGGCAATGGATATGGAATAAGAAGAAGATCCGGAAGAAGAAGAAGATGTGGAGGAAGAAGAAGAGGAAATCTCTAAAGAGATAAGCACCCCAAGGGAAGAGCCTTCAACCAATTCAAGGTGTGACTGTCCACCCAATGAAGCTTGTTAACATCCCTTCTTTCATATGAACCCATGCTACGGTCCTCAAGACCCATACATGAAATATATCCAAGGGATCAAAATCAGGTTTCCACCAAACTTCCTTACTTTTCAAGGTGTTGTTCCCACAATTTCAAGGAAAGCAAATGAGATAAGACAAAAGGAAGCTGCAGCCGAGGCTTTCTTCAATTACCCATCCAAGGCAACCTCATCTCCGTATATGAAGAATCATTATGACATTACAATGATGGGTTACTACGACCCACCTCCTCAATACAAATACCTGAATGTTATGCCACAATCTCAAGAAGAACACGTTGACTGAGTTTTGCACGAAACCGATGAGCTAAGATAGAAAGTTTCTACTGAGAATAGAAAGAAAAAGAAAATAGGAGACAAGTTGCTTCACAAATGCAACAAAATGAAAAAATGATCAAAAACTACATGAAAGACTGAAAGATCTTCTTCGACGATAGTTCATTGTGTTAAGTTGTAATGTTTGTTAAGTAAGAGTGTGTTAGTATGAGCGTAGAACGTTAATAGGGAATATATATATATATATACATATATATATATATATATATATTTGTATATGTTTTGCATGTAATAATAATATATGTTATTTAAGAATATATATATATATATATATATTTATATATATATATATATATATAATAAATAAAAATGTGTGTTTTAAGGAAATAATATATATTTATTTCAGAATGTCGAACCAAAAAAATTCAATAATGCGGAAGCTTCTCACAAAAGAAGCAACCGCGTACAAACTGAACATGCTCAACAAATTCCTAAGCAGTTAATAAACCAAGTGCAAGAAATGATTACCAAGGTATTGAAACCGATGGTTCAAGCCTTAAAAGGGGAATCTCTTAAAAAAAGCAAATATCAATCCCATCACACCGTTCAAACCCGAAAATCAATCGAATCTAAATCTCGTCCTAACCCATCACACCATGAAGAAAATGACCGTGACTCTAACATGGGAGACAATTTTAATCGAAATTTCAAGAAGAAATTAAGAATTGAGGGTTGTTCGTTTAAATAATTCAAGAACTTGAGCACTAAGGAATTCAATGGCGATAAGGGCGCCATTTATACTCTTAGGTGGCTTGAGAAGACGGAATCGATTTTTATAATCAGCAAATGCGCCTAGCGAGAAAAGATTCAGTATACCGCACAAATTTTCAAAGGGGAAGCATTTGAGTGGTGGAACACTCTGATTATAGGAAAGTTAAGAGAACCATTGTATCAACTACAATGCGAAGAGTTTAAGGAAATGGTGCTGCCAAGTTTTGCCCGATGCACAAGACCGATTTGATTCAATTGAAGTTCCTTAACCACAAGGTGGTTGGAACCAATCATTCGCGAATACAATACTAAGTTCCAAGAGTATTGTAGAGTCGTACTCCAGCTGTTAATGCCAGAGTCTAGCAAGGTGACCCGATATATCTGAGGTCTTCCGCGAGAAATTTTTGACATGGTAAGGTCTCACATTCCATAAATGGCCGATTCTACCATGGAATTGGCTGGTTATTTGATGAATGATATGGTCCGCAACAAGAAAGAGGACAAGAAGGTGGGGTCGGAAAATGGCCACAAGAAGTTAGGAAGTGCCCGATTCAAGGGAAAAAGTGTTGAGTAACGAAAAGCTGGATCCAACTCCAGCTATACGCAATGCAAGATCTGCAAAAAGTACCACAAAGGCCATTGCCCTTTTGCTACGTCCGAATTGACCGTTTGTGACTCATGTCACAAACCAGGACATGCGATGGCTGATTGCTGGAAGAAATCAATGACTTGATACCATCGCAAGGAGATGGGCCATCTAAGTTTGGAGCGTCCTAAGAAGCAACCCGCTACTGGTGGTGCGGGAGGAATTTGACATATTAACAAGCCAAAGAAATGGAATGCTAGGGTTTTTGTTCTCGACACCAAGAAAGCGGCCGACATGCCGCAAACCATAACAGGTATGTTCTTAGTTAACGACTCCTACGCTAGAGTTTTAGTTTATTCAGGTGCCAATTTAAGTTTTATAAATTATAGTTTTTGAAGTATATTAAATGAACCTCTAAAGAAATTAAATAAAAATTTTAGCATCGAGACCGCTAATGGTGAGTTAATTAAATTTTCCGAGGCCCTAGAAAACGAAAAAATCTTGTTAGCCGGTTATGTATTACCCGTTCAGTTACTACCCATGACTCTTGCCGGTTTTGATATAGTACTTAGTATTGACTAGTTATCCGATAATCATGCATGTATCATTTGCAAAAGCTAGACCGTAGAATTTCGAGCCCTGGGAACCATTCCAATTGAGGGGGATAAAGACGCTAGGAAAGTTAGTATAATCTCCATGATTAGTTCTAACACATGTTTCAACCAAGGATGCTTAGAATCATGGCCTACGTCACCGAAGAACCGAAACCGAAAGAGAAAAAAGACCTACCTATCATCTCCAAATTTTTGACGTTCTCCCTGACGAGTTGCTTGGTATTACACCTGACCAAGAATTCAAATTTAGGATAGACCTAACTCCTGGAATTGTTCAAAAAGAAAAAGACCCGTATCGTTTAGCGCCAACCAAGATGAAGGAGTTGAAGAAACAATTAGACGAACTACTCGAGAAATGATTCATTCATCCAAGTTCTTCACCGTGGGGAGTGCCAATTTTCTTCGTCAAAAAGAAGGATGAATCGATGAGAGTGTGCATCGAATATCTATCCATGAACAAAGTAACTATTAAGAACAAATACCCGCTACCTTGATTTAACAATCTCTTCAATCAATTACATCGAGCGGGTTATTTCTCGAAAATAGAATTACGTTCTGGCTATCACCAATTAGAAGTCCAAGCTAAAGATATTCCGAAGACAACTTTCTGAACAAGGTATAGGCATTATGAGTTTATGGCTATGCCGTTCGGTTTCACCAATGCCCCAGCCGCGTTCATGGACATGATGAACCGATTTGCAAACCTTACTTTTTGTCATCGTATTCATTGACGATATAATTTTTATTCTAAGTCAAAGGAAGAGCACGAAGTGCATCTTAGAATCTTGCTCGATTTACTTAGAAACTAGAAGTTATACGTCAAGTTCTCATAATGCGAATTTTGGCTTCAAGAAGTACAATTTCTTGGTCACATCATCAATGTGAACGGAATTGAGTTAGATCCCACAAAAATCGAAGCTATCTCAAAATGGTAGATTCCAAAATCGCCAACTGAAATCCAAAGCTTCTTAGGGTTGGCCGGTTACAATTAAAGGTTCATTGAAATTTTCTCCCATATAGCCGTTCCTTTAACCTCGTTAACCAGTAAAAATGTCAAGTATGAATGGGGAACCAATAAGCAAGAAGCGTTCGATCAGCTTAAACAAAAACTCACCAACACACCTATACTGGTCTTGCTAGAAGGTACAGAGGATTTCATTGTCTTTAGCGACGCATCCCATTCCGGTGTGGGTTATGTACTAATGCAAAGAAAGAAAGTGATCGCTTACAACTCATGGTACGCGAAAAGAATTACAAAATTCACCATCTAGAATTAGGCGCCATAATCTTTGCATTAAAGTTATGGAGACACTATCTCTATGTAGTTAAATTTGTCATATACACCGATCACAAGAGTTTGAAACACATCTTTGATAAAAAAGAATACAACACACGTCAAAGAATATGGATGGAAACATTGAATTATTACGATTGTGAAATCGTTTATCAGGATGGAAAAGACAACATCGTGCCAAACACCCTAAGTCATAAGGAACGTGAGAAACCCAAAAGAGTCGAGAACTACGACTAGAACTCCAAGTATATCTAGTCGAGCAAATCAAATTAAACGTGCAATCGAAGAAAACAAATTTCTAATGAAAAGTGTAACGGTACCATTGGCTCATTAATTAAAGGTGATGGCGGTATACTCAGACTTGGAAAAAGGATTTGGGTACTAATCGTTGGAAAGTCACGTGAAAAGATAATGAGCGAAGCCCATAATCCAAGTACATGATACACCCCGGTAGTGATAAAATGTACCAAAATCTCAAGCCGAACTACTGGTGGAACTGAATGAAAAAGGATATCGCTTTGCATGTAGAAAAATGTTTGAGTGGGAAATGATAACCATGGATTTCATTACAAAACTCCTAAAACCACCCGTCAACATAATGCTATATGGGTTATAGTCGACAGGTTAACCAAATCCGCTCATTTTATACCTATCAATGACACATATTCGATGGATAGATTGGTGCACGTATCTATGTAAATAACATAGTTGCATTTCATGGAGTGCCTCTGTCTATCATTTCTGATCGAGAAAGTCGAATCACGTTTTATATATGTAAAAGTTTCCAACAAGCGTTAGGAACCCACCTAAACCTTAGCACTATTTATCATCCCCAAACTGATGGGCAAAGAGAAAGAACAATTCAAATGCCTGAAGATATGCTCCGTGCTTATGTGATAGACCTAGGTGGAAGTTGGGATGACCATCTTCCCTATTGAAATTTTTGTATAAAAATAGTTATGACGCAAGTATTCAAGCAGCACCATTCGAAGCGTTATACGAACGAAAAAGTAGAACGCCGGTATGCTGGTCTAAAACAGGAGATAACCATATATCTGGACACGAAATAGTCCAAGAAACCACGGATAAAGTGTTACAAATACATGAGCGACTTAAGACAGCTAGAGATCGACAAAAGAGTTATGTTGATGATCGTCGTAAGCCGTTGGAACTTCAAGTAGGTGATAAGGTCCTATTGAAAGTTTCGCCTTGGAAAGGTTTTGTTCGCTTCAGTAAGAAAGGAAAGTTAAGTCCACATTTTGTGGGACCATTTGAAGTACTCAAATGAATTGGTATTTTCGCCTATCGTTTGGGTCTACCCGATGAAATGAAAGGAATAAACGATGTGTTCCATGTTTCTAACATACTTAAGTGTCTGCCCGATGAAACATTGGCTATGCCCTTAAGATATATTGAAATAAATAAATATCTCATGTTTGTAGAATGACCTCTACAAGTTGAATATCTTAAGAGGCGTAAGCTAAGGTAGGTTAAAATAAGATGGGATTCTCTAAGAGGCCCAGAGTTTAAGTGGGAATTAGAATCCGAAATGAGAAAGAAATACCCTAACATATTGAAAAATACCTTATATATTTTGGGTTAAAAATGTCAACTTTGAAAATAGAAGGACCCAATATTTTAATAATAAATATGGTGAAAGAAAAACACATATAGATTATATTTAGTTAGTAAAATTCCATAATTATGGAAATGGGGGAATGGAATCCATCCCTCATGGAAAGAAGAAAGGAAATGGAACTCCTTCACGTGGGTATAAATAAGGAAAAAAAAGTCTATCCCTCATGGAAAGTGGGAAACTTTTGGATGCTCTTTATATGTAGAAGAGTTTTCATAGTAATATTCTTTTATGTCATGCATGCGTCAGTGGTCCTAGCAGAGGGGTGCATCAAACGTGCACGGGCTTGGGCGATGGGTGATGGGTGCAATGTGGCTCTTTGATGGCGTACATCGCATGCTCGCATCGTCGCTAGCCGCTTGAGAGCCGCCTTAATGTTTTTGGAAAGTGGAAGCGAGAACAAGAAATGCCAAGCATTCAAAGTAAAGGACCAAAAATGGAAATTCTGATTTTCTTGACCCATCGTGATACGCGATGGATCAAAAGATAACCCATCGTGTATCGCGATGGGTATATCACAAAGCCCAAGGATGGGCGGTGTCGCGATATGTGATCCGTGATGATCACAATGACGAGGCCTGACAACTCGTGACGCGTGACACGACACGTGGCACCACGTGGCAATGCTCCGTGATGATAAGGCAAGGCTAGTGAGTGGCATCGTAATACACGATGGACGTCCAGAAACTCCATCGCCTATCGCGATGGAGTATTATGTTAATATAATGGTCGTAAATCCATCGTGATACGCGATGGATCCTTGGAAAGACCCATCACGTATCCTGATGGGTCAGCTAGATAGCCCCATTAAATAAGGCAGCCAGCCCTCTTTCATATCACACTCACTTCTTTCTCTCCCTAGAAATTACTCTCTCACTACCTCGTTTTCCGCGTTACAAACCCGATGATCGCACCTTGAATACCGTGCAAAAAACCGATGTTTCCTCAAAGTACCCGCCATCACCAGGTGAACTGACGATCTCCTCGAAATACATGCAACCTGACGACCATCGAGCGTCAACTCTATTTGTGTGCCAAGAAGTGTTGACCAAGAAATCTCGAAAAACGTGAGTGAGCGTAAGTGCTGCCGAAAGTATTAGGTGTTTATAAGACATTCAAGGTAGTGTTATGCCTAAGTAAATTATTATTCTAATATTAAATAGGCTTCGACCCTTATCGAGGGCATACTTGATACCTCGAAAATATAAATAAAAGATATCGAGACAAAAGTAATTCTTTGTTATTAATATTATAGAGTTTCTTAAAAGTGTTTAGAAAATATAAATGATCGAACTAGATGTTCGAACATGTTTAATAAAGAAAGATGTTTTGAACTAAAGGTTTGAAAAGAAAATATATTCGAGGTAAAGATTATACAAAAAGGAATAAAGATCTAAAGCTAGATTGTTAATCTGGTAATATCAAATGGTTATACTCGTACTATAGGTTCGAGATAACAAGAAAGACAAACTCGATTAGTGAAGTGAAGCTGATCAATTAAAAAGGTGAATACGCCCCAAACTTTTATAACTAATTTTTTCGAGTTAATTAATTTTATTACATGAGATTACGTATCTCTAAAACATTATAAAAAAAGTAATCGCTGGCCCTTAGGCTGTCATGTACGTTTGTCTAGATCCTTTCATATGTGGTTAGGCAGTGGGAGCACGGCGCCACACCTGGTTATGCCTCCACCCTGACAAGTCGGACCTAAGTTATGTCCGAGAGAGGGTAATCATGTGTATACTGATGGTACATATGTAATCTCGAACGCTGCGGTGTTTTCTAAGCGGTTTCGAGTTGAGCTAATGTTTTTTTTATTATTATCAACTGGTAAATGATATACTTTACTATCAGATGAGCTTAAGTTTATAACTATGATTTAGTTTTTAACTTGATTATTCCTAAGCCATGATGGGCCGAGACCCAATTTATGTCTCGAGGGGTAATTAAGTAAATAAAATATTTATGGGTTAGCTTATTCACTAGCATTTGTTGCTAACGTATTTTTTTAAACTGTTTTACAGGTAATGAAGATTAGATGCTTGGGAACGAAGTAGCCACTAGGCGATCTGATGGCTCAGATGAATTTTGTGAATGTTAAATATAATGGTGGTTTTAACAAACAATATTTTGTAAACATTAATCAGTATTTTTATAACCCTGTGTTTTGAATATATAAATATGTTAATATTATATCCAAGCTAAATTTCTACATTTAAACCATAACTCTGATTTATATACAAAAATGATACCAACTATGGGTCACATGCCTAGGTCTAAGATTGGGGTGTGACATGTTGTAAATCTCAAAGAGGTCTTCCTAAACTCATTCCCTGAATCCTTATAAAATGAAGCAAACAGATCTCTAGAAAAAAAAATACCACATTTTCTCATGCTTCGCTTGGAGAGCTATAACAGCTGATGTAAAATGAACTTTTAAAACTTTATAACCAAAAACGGTTCTTAGTAAAGTTTGAAAAAGCTGGAAGACGGCTTTGGTTCAGCCTGCGATGACAAGCATCTCAAAATAAAATGCAAAGATGAATCCTCGTACAACTGCTCCCATACCTCTAGAAGGTATGGTTTTGATGATGATTACTCTTCAAGAAGAAAGAAGTCTCATAAGAAAAAAGAGAAGTCAAACATAAAATGGAAAGTTTTGAGCAAAAATTCAAACAGGGGAGGAAATACTGACCGATGCTATGTCTGCAACCAGAATGACACTTTGCAAGAGATTGCAAAGACAAGAAGAAAACATTGGCCTTATTACTAGCAGATCAATAGGTAGAGCCAGTAGTTATTTCCGATATAAAGTCTCTATGATCACTTGATGATGATCCAAGAGAGAAGATGCGTTGCTCAATCAGGTATGATGATTATTCAAGTTCAAGTAGTGAGTCAAACGCATCGGAGAGAAGCGACTCGGATGATGACGTTAGTCTGATGTACATGTCGACGTCATATTACGACGGAAGTTTCATTCTTGAAGAAGATGAAATGAAGCCTCCTATTGAAGATTACCCGCCAGCCTTGAAAAACAGCCAAGAACAGTTAACCACAGTATGCGCTTTATCAGTATAGATTCATGAAAAAATTTGACAAACGAATCTCCCAAAAGAGAGAAGCCACACCCACAAAAGTAAAAGACAACTGCCAGAATATCAAATGCGAAAAAATCATAGAAGATACGGGAAGAATCGAGAAGGGTTGTATCAACCATAACTTCAAAATGATAAGTCAAAAGAAAATATTCGATTATCACTTCAGAAATCACAACTGTTGCAAGAAGCTCCATTACAGGGAATATCTATCGTTCCTCACAGTGCTGAGAAAGGCATGATGGCCTATAAAAGCAAAGATAACTCTTTGATCCAGCACCACCCCGTCCGGAATCACCATACCCTAAAAGCTATACCGAAAAGTAATGATGCTACCAACCCCAAGTTGCCAAACTCGACCCCCATCCCGGTAGAAGTTGACGAACAAATAACAACAAACAAATTTGCTGTTTCTCAACTAAACTATAAAACCTTCCTAACCATCGCCCTTAAGCAAAGTGGCCCTTTCATGAAAAAATACAGGTTTCACCCATATTACCTTTTTCTCAATACCCTACATATCGGTAACCTGTAGCAACTACCTAAAGAAGCCATAGGCTTTTATTGGTATATGCTTGAGAATTTCTTGGTAGCCATATCATTTAACTCCACAAAATTATTTGTTACCTAATTTCCCGTGAGTTAGGTATAGTACCTTAAGAAAGGAAAAATATACTAAAACTCCTTAAGTGGTTTTACCTGATCAACAATGGGTTGAGTGTAACAACTCGGATCTTTTCGTTTAATATTTTATCCATTACCTGACTCGTTTATATGTACGAAAATTTTTATCCATAATATATTGCGTACATCGAGTATTTATTATTTTATAAATATTTGGTCATTATAATTATTTAATATATACAATAACTATCAAGTATATACATATTTACACCCTAGATAGAAAAATTAACCCATTTTGTTTCCAACCTCATAGTAGTGGGACTAAAACCAAATCTGGAATTTACAATATTATTATCCAATACCCGTGACCCGTTTACGTATCTGTTGGGATGATCAAAAGACCAAAGGAAGATTGGAATCTTCTCAACCTTTATGAAAATGGTATGGAAACCGAGCAAGCTCAGGCTTCCCAGCAAGCTTCTACTTATCCTAGCAAGGTTCACTTTGTCTAGCAAGGTTGTTATTCTAAGTCAAGCAAGGTTTGTTTCCTAGCAAACTCTTGACTATACCAAGCTAAAACCAAGTCTTTTGGTAAATCTAGTGAGGTTTATTCTTAATAACAGTGTTCCCAGCAAGCTTGAAGGAAGTTGATCAAGAAATAACTTAAAGACTTCTGCCAAGCAAGGTTCAATTTCGAGAAGCCTACAGTGTTACCAGCACACTTTTGTTTGCTCAATAAATTAAGATTAACAAAGGGTTGAAGGGATTCCTTAAGAACAAGTTTTCTAGTGGGACTATCAAGAGGATTGAAGTCTGCTAGGTGAATATTTTCTAAGGAAATTATTCTAAGTAAAGTTTGCCCGGGGAACTATTCCCCAGCACACTTAATGGTTACCAGGTCTGCTCGATGAAGACACATGCTGCAAATCTTGCCCGAAGACCTGTTTTACACTTAGCATTAATTGTAATACGTTAGATTATGTACCAACGATTAGGGATTCTAAATGTGGAGTGTCAGATGTCAGGGATAGGCCTATATAAGGAATATTTTATGGCACGCCTATGACACACCTGACACCTGCAAATATTGTGATTGACGGCAGACCAAATCCTGTACGGAAATCTGCTAAAGATCATGACATTCCACCTTTATACCCTAATTGATTTTCGTTTGTATCTTTCGTAATACTAAATGGAAATCTTTTGAGTTATTTTGTGTGTTTGTTACTTTAGTGTTCAGTGTGCAACAATTAGAGTGTTAGTGTTTCCGCCATTAATACTCTAGTGTTCTTCAATAGTAGCGTCATTAACCTTCTTGTTGACACTTAGGTGTTTGGTTATGATAGTGATTTAGTGAGTTATCCTAGTAATAGAGTGGGACCGAAAAGTGGTATCGAAGCTTGTTTATGCTATTTTTGTGAAGAATTGTTACTGCATATTGCTGATTTTGAGGGTGAAGAATGACGTCGGCTGACAAATGTTCCATTGGTTTGTGACTTCAGCTGCCGTGTTCTTCAATTTTACTAGATCTACAATATTTGTGAGGTTTAAAAGTGTCTTCTTACTCAGATTTACATTAGAATTGTTATTTTAATTATAGATCTTGCTCTAATCAGTCCAGACATATCAGATATGACTTTTTCAACCACAGTTCTGATTATTTTTCAAAAGAGTTTTTAAGGTTTTATTTAAGGTTATTAAGTTTTTCTTTGTTTCTAAATATATTTCAAAAATACCAAAAAGATGTGTATGGACGAGCAAGAGTTGTCTTCTAACAAGATACCTAGATTGTATGGATAGGAGAACTACATCAAATGGAAGGTGCAATTCAAAGTTGCCGTCTGCTACAACGATGTAGAGATGTGGAACTCTATCAAGAATGGTCCTTACATGTTATATGAAACAGGAAACAATCAAACTGTTGAGGTTCGAATGAAGAAGAAGGATGACAGAGCATTAGCTATGCTAATGCTGGGCTTGTCATGGGAAATCATAACCAGTGTGGCTTATCACACCACATCCAAAGCAATGTGGGATGCTATTGTTGACATGTTTGAAGGCAACGCCGAGTTGAAGAACATTAAGAAGGATCGTTTGAAGTCTGATCTTGATCGTTTCAAGTTAAGAAAGGTTGAGAAGCTAAGATCTGTGCTACAGAGATTTGTGACAATTGCCAGTGAAATCAAGACAACTAATCTAGCAATCGCTGATTTTGACATGACCAAGAAGTTATTATCATCTATTTCGGGTGAATGGTACACTGCTAGCAAGTTCATCAAAGAGAAGGCAAATTTCCCTCCATTGAAGCTAGATGATGTTATTTGCTTTCTGCCGGCAGATGAACAAGAGATGATCGAAAATAACATGATCAAAGAAGATAGAACAATTTTCCAGGTGACCAATTCTCTCATAGCACCCATGGGAAATATGTCCACAAAGAATTAACAACAGATTCCCATCATTGAAGAACCAAGTGAATATGGGGGTGACACACCAAGGTGGCTTGTTGTTGGCAATGCACACAATCAAGGTGGACAATCCAGATTTAATGTCCAAATGATTGATGACTATGAATCAGCTTCTATGTCCAGTGGACATGCTCCTATTGGTGGTGGACATGTCAATCAAGGAATTTAATATCAAGCACTATTTTCAATGTTCACTGATTCTTACAATGCCTTTGTGGCCAAGAACCTGATTCACACCAGTGTAGTCTAAGAAGATTTAGAGAAAATTGATGCTGATGACCTAGAAGATATTGATCTAAAATGGAAAGCTGCTAAGCTAGCCTTGAGCAGCAAGAGGTTGTTTAATAGAACTGGAAGATCCTTTGTGTTCGGTCCTAACGACATGATAGGTTATGATAAATCAAAGGCAATTTTCTACAACTGTCAACAGCCCGGACACTTTGCAAGGGAATGCAATCAAACAAGAAACTTCCAAAACAATCAGTGTGCTCAACCAAGAAACCAGATCCAATACCTGTTTCAGAACCAGAATCATGGCCAGCAAAGAAATTTCAACAACTACAACAACCAACAACCACATAATCACCAGCAAGTTATTCCCCAAAACCAAAACTTTCAAAGAAATAATCAAAACCCTCCACAAGCTCCTGTAAACCCGAACAAAAACAATACCAACCAACCTAGAAACCAAGGGAATGTTGCACTAGCTGCAGAACAAGAAGGAAAATTTTGATGGAGCAATCATGCAAGTGAGATTGGGAAAGCAAATGTGGCATTCATGGTTAAAATGGAGAATGAAGTTAAATCCTCTTCATCTTAGGTACATTCAGATCTTTCAAATCTTGAATTACTTGAATTAAATAAATCCCTGAGAATGACAGTTCGTAAGCTACAAAAAGAATGTTTCAATAAACAAGGTATGATAAATGTGTATGAGGCAAGTGACTTAACTTATGAAGAAAGGATTAAAAGTCTTGAACAAGATTACACGGATAGCTACATGGTTCAATCTAAAAAAATATCACTAAAGTAGAAGGGTTGAAGAAGGTTTCTTGATGAGAAATTGAATAACACTAAACTTCAAGTTGAAAATGATTTCTTGAAGAATTTGGTTTCAATTGAAGATATTTGTGGCAAACAAAACAAAATCAAGGAGGAAGATAAGTACAAGACTGTTCCTCCATCTTTCAATGACAACTACTCATTGAATGTTGATAAGGAGAAGAGAGAGGCATACCTTGATCAGTTTAGAGAGGTGTTTAGGAAAATAAAGAATTTATTGAGAACTATGAGAGGGTTGAGGTTGATGAAAAAGGGGAGTTTTTGATGAAAGAGGAGAAGCATGGTGAAAAATTTATTGGTATACAAGTATGTTAAGATGATTTTAATGAAGACTGTTTGAACAAAGACGATTTAAGTGACTCAACTGATGAGTATTCAAGTACAAATAGTTCAAAGAATGAGAGAAAAGGCAAGTCAAGTCCACCAAGAAAAATTCCTATGTTACCAAAGATCACACAAAAGATGAAAAAATATCATGAAAAGATGAGAAGGGAACATGTGTCATTTGACATATGTGGTGGATCAAAGGGTAAATATAATGCAGTAAGGCCTCCATGAATAGAAGAATTCAAGGAGAAAAAGGGTTAAGAACAAGAAAAAGACTGAAGACTCTTTGGATAGTGATAAGTTTATTCCTGTTTACCCTGTTTTCTCAAATCATGATTATTTGATGTTGGAGAAGTAGAGACTGTGGAAGAATATGAGAGAAGGCAATCAATGTATAGGGGAAACAATGATGAAAAACCAATCAATTTGGAAAGAATAGTCTTTGTCAAGAGTTCTGTGGAAAGGAAAGAAATCAAGATTGAGGAATTGTGCCTTTCTCAATGGACATTGATGGACTCAAAAATCAAAGGACCATTGGAATTGAACCACTAAGGCCAAGTGAAAGATTCAAAAAGAAGAAATCAAGTGAAGGTTTTAAAGGAAAGGTTTGGTGCAAGCATTGTGATGTGTATGGACATCATACTGATTCTTTTCATGAAAGATTTACGTTCAAACCATTTCATGTTCCTGATACAACCATGTTTGGGCATGACTTTGGTTTGTACAAAAGGAAGTATGATGAATATTTTGGAAAGGGAAAGAAACCATCTGTTGAGACTGATAGATGAAATGAAGCATACAACAAGAAGAGAACTGAGATTAAGAAAGAAAAGAATGTAGTTGAAAAGAAGAAGGCTCCAAAGATGAAACAACCAATCAGAATAAACCCTAATAAGGCTGTTAAGAATGAGAAATCTGTTGATCAAGGGAAGCAAAAAGAGGGTGAAGAAAAGGTCAAAGAGAGATGGTTAGGAGAAAGAAATCAAGAGAGTTAAATGGTGATGAGAAATTCTTGTTGAAACATGGGTTTGAACCCAAAGGATTTCTCTGGAAACCAAGAACTAAAAAAGTGACATGTGAAACATTAGTGACAAATGTGAAAATAGAGTATGTTGTTGAGGAATGCACTAGCATAGTTCCATATGTGCCAAGATCATATGAAACTCGCTATGGGTCAGGTGATTCTGACGCGTCCTGTGAGATTGTTTATGAAGACGCCAAACCCAATGTAACAACTGATAATATTGATGATGAATTGCAAGCTATTTCAGCTTGTGTTTCATCCCTTAATTGATCATTTCTTTGATTTGTGCAGGGTCAGTCCACACCAATTAATGATGTATGGTATATGGACAGTGGATGTTCCATGCACATGACTTGTGACAAGAGGTCACTAGTGAATTATGAAGAGAATTTTGAAGGACCAATTGCATTTGGGAGTGATGATAATGAAGGGAAGATTGTGGGAAAAGGTATTCTAACCAATAGCAAAGTGTCATCTGACAATGTGTTTTATGTGGAAGGATTGCAATATATCCTTTTGAATATCCCACAAATTTGTGAGAAATGTTATAAGGTTAGTGTAACATCCCGTTTTCTGGTTTCGGTTAATAAACGAAAGTATGAGTTATTATGAGTCGGGCTAGTGTTGGGTTAAATGAAATTGTGTTATGGACTTGGGTTATGAAGGAAAGAGGAAAAGACCATGGGCTTAAGTCCATGATCCATAATTATATAAGTCATAAATTACTATTTAATTTCATTTCACACATATTCCATACACCTCCTAAAACACACACTTAAGCTCTATCTCTAGTCTCTCTCTCTAGCCAAAATCACCAAGAAACCGAGCATCAACCCGAGGTAATGATAGTATGTTATTGTATGAGCTTAAACCCATTAGATCTAGTTGCGAAACGACGAGCCGACACCATTAAACCGTTTAAGTCACGAGATCCGGGTGGAATCGGGTATAAACCAAGCCTAAGATGAGCTTAAGGATCACCTTAGCTCAGATCTGGATCGAACGGGGCGGAAAACGGTGAAAAACGAGTCAAAACTCATTTTTCCGGCAACAGCGCCGGAAAGGCGGCGCCGGAAAGGCGGCGCCGGAAAGGCGGCGCCGGAAAGTATGTACGAGGTAAGGGAATGTCAGAGAATGTTTCTGACATTCTCTGACCTAACCCTAATTCGTTAAAGGAAGGTTAACGAACCAGGGGTGATTGGTCATGTGATTTGTTAATGAAATCTTAACGAACTAGCCTTAGTTCGTATCCAAATTCGTTAAGGAAAAGATAACGAATTAGCCCCAATTCATTATAGTCATTCGTTAAAGGAGATAACGAATTAGAAGGTTCAATTCGTTACAGAGGGGTCATTCGTTATAGGGTTCAATTCGTTATACGGACCAGTTCTTTATGAACCTAATTCGTTAAGAACCAAGTAACGAACTAGACCATGTTGAGATACCGAATTAGTTAACGAATTAGGCTTAATTCGTTAGGGAAAGTGAGTTAGTGAATTAGAAAATGATTCAAAATTCTAATGGAAAATGTGATAAGAAAGTTAATAGAAATAAAATTTTTCCTAGCTGAACTGGCAGCTCGAGCCCAGCTAGGGGCTCTGCCCCTTGGACCCTGCTAGGGACTGCCGCCCCTGGACCCCGTTGCCAGGGGCGCTTCCCCCGGACCTCCGTTCGTTGAGGGTTATAATTGGATTAGAAATATGATATGGATAGTGATAGTAATTAATATGCGTAATTGTTATACAGTTAGTCGTGCATAGCTAAAGAGCGGAATAACCGTAAACGGTGAACGCAACCGCATTGAGGTGAGTTTCTAGCCCCACTTCCTTGTTTTGTTTTCGGGGCTGTGTGCATACTCGATGTGATAGTAAATACACTTACCTTAGGTGATAAGTGTATTCCTTGCATGATTTATGTACGATGATTGCTTGACGGTGTGTGAACGATCTTCGGATATTGCACGTGCCGTCAAGTGGTAGTTAAAGGTATGATTGGTATGTGTGATGTATGAATGATGTATGTATGAATATATATGATGTATGAACAATGTATGTATGATATGTTGATGGTACGTGAACGCTCTTTGGAGATTGCACCTATTGTCAATGAAGGTATGTAAGGGACAAGTATGTTATAGTAGTACGAATGTAGGGAACCGACCATAATAATATCGGTGAATGAAGGGAACCGATCCTAATAGTATCGGAGAATCTAGGGAACCGACCCTAATACTATCGGCGAACGTAGGGAACCGACCCTAATAATATCGGCGAAGGTTATAGGGCGGAATGCTCTTTAAAACATATATGTATGAATGAAAGTATGTATGTAAGTACGAAGGAAATAATGAAAGTACGTATGTAAGTAAGTTCTTATAATTCTTCATTCTATGTTTGGCATACAGAATCTTTTGAGTAGAAGACACGATCGATAACGATACGTATTGATTGTTTTAACAAACCATCCATAACCTAGATTATTATTATACACAATTTGTGCATCATAATGCAATTCAGCGCAACTGCACAATCCTTATAGCAATGCAAGCAAAACCCCATTAATCTATTACGTTAAAACAACCTGAAAGTACCCTATCACGTCCATGTTCCTGTCGGCCGTAACTCGTCTTAATTGAACATTAGATTAGCGTTGTTAGAGGTAATTAATTATAAGGATTGATTTGGCTTTATTCCAGGAACATTAACCTCACGTTTAATCGGCCAAAAGATTAACGTTTTGGCCGATTGAATTTCTAGGGTTCTTGTATGATCTGAGTGAAATGTCTGTATGTGTTTAAATTTTCGTTTTTAGTTATCACTTTTTTTAGCCACTGGCTCAGCTGGTCAGTGCACCTTTGGTTAAGATGCTCAGACGGCTGGGGAGCGGATTCGAGCCCCCCCCCCCCCCCCCCCGCCCGTCTTTTTAATAGTTTTGTTTAATAAACCATTTAATTTTTGTATTAATTAATCTAACTATTTACGCTATATTAATCAATATTTTTACAAACCAACACATTAACTAGTTTTTTCCGAGTCATGGTTGAAACCATATATATATATATATATACATTTGAAATTGCTAATTGTTAAAGGTTTAAAAAGGTTTTGTTTATTTAAAATACATAATTAAAATATCTATTATACCTTATTATTTTACACTATTAGTTTTAAAGTAGCCTTTAGTAATAAATAACAAGTTTAATTAAATTATTATTTCACAAATACCGATTGACACAAATACTTTATCATTAATGTATATTATTTGTCACACCCAACCTACGACGGAAATGCTGGGGAGTGAGCTAATTGCTCAAAGCTCTCAAGGTACTATCAGGCAATATTTAAAATTATAACATCTATTAATTAAAATTCAAAGGATCCAACAAAGTTCAGATAAACAAGATACATAATTCCATAGATAAAACAAATAAGATAAAAAATCTAAATTTAAATCGTGTTTCTTCTCTCTAACATACAGCCCTAAGTTTCTTCAGTCAAGCTTGATAATTCTATCACACGATGACCAGCATATGTGTTAAAAATACAAATAGGTTTTGTCAACACTATGTTGAGTGAGTAAAACACTAGATTTTTGTGAATATATAATAATAAATAAAAGAGCAATATGTGTCAAGTGAGATAAGCAATTGAACCAAATGTGCACGTAAATATGTTGTCGGTAAAATCAGTGCTTGATGAACTGGACGTTGACTAACACGACGGCCGTATGATCATACTAGTATGAGAATATGTTGGACCTCTCCAAAATGTATTCAAGTAACACATATAAGCATATAACACGTTAGGCGTAAGTTGTTAAACAACCAAAACTAGCAATTGCAAGTTTGAGTATTATATAATAGTAAAATATCTACAAACGCACATGTCCCAAAATGGTTAAAAATAAGTAAAAAAGAAGGGGAGTGAGATACTCCCCTTGCTGGATGAGCAAACGAGACTAGAAGATAATAACAAGAATGACGGCGGCGATTCACACGTTGATGATATGGCCTAATAAAAAAAATTGAACGTGAAAATAAATATACGAAACTAACCAATATGATAAGATTCGAGAGTTGACGGTTTAATTATTATTTTATTTTGTTATATATTATTAATACTTTTAGATCTTTTAGTTTTATTACATTTTATTATGTAATTATTACTTGCAATATACAGATAAATAAAAAATTTATAAAATATGTTTTTTTTAAAATAAGCTAATTAATTGATTCATATATGTAATGTATTTTTGTGGTAATTATAAAAGTAATATTTAAATCATTTAGATATTTTTAATAAAATTTTATTTATATAAAACCAAGAGAATTAAACAAGTTGTATTAATTATATATATATATGTATATTTATATACACATGAGATAAGTTTTTCTAAAGGATTCAGTTTATCTATAGTTTTCTATAGTTTTCTATATGTATAATTATATATATTTATAAAAACACGAGAAATATTGTCAGTTTTTATAAAAATATATTTTATTTACTATTTATTAATGTTATTATATATAAAATTGGTTAACATATCTAAATATTCAAAAACTTTTCTGTCCCGAATATTCACACAAAATCACAATCAAGTCATAACTCACACATTAAATGTGTCGACAAGCGAGTTAATGACGGATTGCAATTTTAAGAAAGAAACAGTTTGTTAAAGGTGGAATCAATAACAAACTGGGTAGTTGCTTTAATGATGGATAACAGGTAACTAACACACATGAATCACTCAAAAGATTTCCATTCATATAATATAAATCATACAAACGATAATCGATTTTAGGGTTTCTTATGGGAAGTTATGTCCGTACTATTCTTAGACAGCCGTCACAACAAATATTCTCTGTTATGTCTATATCGGTCTGCCTTCTCTCTCGTGTCCTAGGCATGCCCTAAAAGTTTCCTTTTATAGGTATGACACCTCACGACAACTGTCATTTCATCTAGAAACCCTAAATATTAAGTACATATTCAAAACTAAGCTAAGTGTCGGGTAGGCTTTGTAGAGGTTATATTCTCCGAGTATACTTTGTATCTGCCTTCCTTGGTATACTTAGTAACCTTGAAGTGTGTTCGGGAACAGTTTCCGGGTAGACTTTTAACTTTCACCGAGTTGACTTCAATCTGCTTGATCTTATTAGACTTTGCCCGGAAAGATCTTACGAGCAACCTTGTTCTTCGATGGTCCCTTAACTCCTTGCTATGAAATAGCATATTAGCAAAGTGTGCCTTGTAGCACTGTACTCTGCAAGAGTTAAGCCCAGCCCGATGTTACTTGGAATATATCATTACTCACATTAAGCTTACTCAAACCACTGTTATTAATGAATACCTTGCCCGGTCTTCCAAGCACTTGGTTTCATGAGCTTGGTTAGCCAAGAGCTTACCTGGTGTAAACCTTACTCAGCTATGAAGAACAAACTTGCTTGATACAGTGAACCCTGCCCAGGTATACACTAACTTGTAAACATTGCTCAGGTATTCACTAAAGAAGACTTCTTTAATATAACCTTGCCCGGTAGGCAAGATATCATTCCCGGCTAAGTAAAACCTTGGTCAGAAGTCCCAGGTGTGCCCGGTTCCATACTTAGTGAATTCTGAGGAAGTTGAGAAGATTCCAATCTTCCTTATGATCATTTTTAGGTCAAATCTTGACTCAACAATCTCCCCCTAGATTGGAACACCTCAGCTGTCCCAAAACACTTCTATAGTTACTTACACATAGTTAAATTACAAATCAAATCAAAAACAAATTTTTACATATTCATAAACATAAACAATTACATAATTAGAATTTTGTCCAAAGATATTACATATCAAAGCCTATTCTAAGAATCTTGTCTTCTCCTTGCATTGTAGGCGGCTTGTCTTCGATTCACAATCACAGTTCCTACCCTTTGCCTAAAGATATGAAGGATTTGGTAATGAGTGTGACTTTCAGGAATGTCCATATCCCTTATATCCATTAGATTTTCATTATGCAAATAGGTCAGGTCTTCATCTCTTCTAATTATCCCCAAAATAAGCCTTAGAATTTCTGAGCACATAGTGGCCATCATTTTCTTTATACTCAGTTTCAGCTATGATGCCATTTTTCTGAACTGTGTAATTGGGGCGTGTCATTCTCCTTTCAGCACTTATGTAGGTATTCATGTTTGACACTGGATTCTTATTTCTTACTGAAACCTAGTAGTTCAGTTCTGCACTGGCTATCTTCTTCAATTTAGTAGCCCTTCTTGTTCTATCATGTTTGGTCATTTTACAGATTTTCTTTTCTTTCAGGAATAGGAATCCCTCGTCAGCTTCATCCCTAAGATACTTAGAGAGTTCATTCTGCTATCTCCCAGGCAACTTGCTCGTATCATGATAATCATAAAAATTGAGTGTGGCCATTTTCTCAAATTGCTCTTGAGTGAATTCAGCAAAATCATCTCTAATTACTATGTCTCTTAGCTGTCTTCTTTCCATGATCACCTTTAGAGACTCAGAGACTGAATCAAAGTAGATAGTTCTAGGTAGATCCACATTGGATTGTGGTCTAGCTATTCTTTGGGATCCAGCTCTATTAGATTCACCTCTTCCAGCTGGTGGGTGTCGTCTTGAGATAGGCCTGAAAGGAATTGATTTCATAGGTTTGCTAGGCCTAGATATTGCAAAAGCTCCATATACATTCCTTCAATCAGTTCAGCAGGAAGATTGATGAGATCTGCAAATTTTTCATTTGCATCCTTTCACAGCTTAGTAATCATATTGACTACTCTTGGATTATTCATCAGTCCAGCTGGTACAAATCTTCCATCAACAAAACTTCTAGGGTTATCACCCTCCATCAGAACTTTTTCCCATTCAGCCTTTTGTATATAAAACAGTTCTTTCAAATCATCTTTATTTAAGGCATTAGAAGTATCTGCATCCATTCTTCTTTGGTTCAACATTATACCCCTCAGTATTTTGATCATTTCCTCATTTTCCCATGGAATAATAGGTTCATCAATTGATTCAGGTTTTGCTTCCACTGGGATTGGAGTTTTAACAGCAGTTGCCTCTTTTTATTTTTCTTTTTCAGCTTGAGCCTTTTGCTTATCCCTGAGTGTCATGATTTTTGTTTTCTTTGAAGGGGTTTTTTTTTGTTCACCCCTTTCTTGTATTCTTGAAGGCTTAGGTTGTACCCTCTTTGATTTTTCCTTTCTTTTCATGTTGTTAAAAATTGTTTCAACTATAGCTTTGTCCAAACATTCAACCATTCCAGGTTTCATCCCTTTCTCCAACAAGTATCCACACTTTCCTCCAAACTTTAGTTTCAAAGCTTCAAGCTTTTCAGCTTCCTCATTTTCTTTCAAAAATTTTTCTTTTATTTCTTCTCTTGTGCTTTCATAGGCTTCTCTTAGCTTTTCAAACTTGAAGTGTGACAAATCTTTCTCAGAGTAACCATGTGTTCTCAAATAATCTCTATATTTCTGGGCATCTCTGTTCTTTTGCTCCATTTTCTTCTGAACAACATCTCTTTCTTGGTCCAACCTTTTCTGCAACTGATCATCATTCAAATCAGCTAAGGTCTCAATGCTTATGCCAAAGCTTCTCAATTTCAAAACTAAAGAAAATTTTCTCTTAGCATTCAGCATACATTGCTCAATGTTTTCCCTTTGTTCATCAGTCATTGTGACTTGTGGGGACATAACATTAGCAGTTTCAGCACCCTTTCCCTGATCATCTTCATCATCATCATCATCATCATCATCATCAGTTTCATCCTCCTCCTCTGTAGATTCATCTACAGCATCAATTTTTGGCTCATCCGGAGTTGGATTCTCAGGGATTGGTACATTAGGCACACCTTGCACATTTTCATCTGGTCTTAAGGTTTGTAAAGGAATTGCCCTTTTTGGACTTGCCTCATCATCAGGGGTTTCCACAAAGTATTTCTTCTGATCATCCCATTTCCCCTTTTTGCTCTTCAAATCATCCTTCACACCCTGATCAGTAGCTTTCCTTTTTCATGAATAAGTCTTTTCAAACCTGCCAACATTCTCATGTATCTTTGAAGCTTTAGCCAACATCTCTTCAATTGTTTCTTCTGTTTGTTTTTCATGTTCCTTTTCAGGTTCCTGATGAGATTGGCTTGTAGATTGTGCAAACATACTTACTACCACGGCAAGGGAGTTATCCACTTCCTCATTTTTCTTCAAATTAATCAAAGCTTCAATAACAACCTGATCATCAGCCTCCTCTTCATCAATCATTTTTGCAATAATTGGCTTGATTAATCAAGGCTTCCTGCTCTGCTAATTCTTCAGGTGTCAAGGTTTGGGCTAGTATTTCCCTCTCCTTTGTTTCTCTTACAACATTTTCAAATTCTCTCCTTGCAACAGTAGAAGCTTCTTCTTCTTCTTCATTCATCCTTTCTTTCACAATATCTACCTTAACAGGCTCCTCTTTATAGACTTTGGCCTTTCCTTTATCCAATCTCCTCTGTACATCTTCATCATCCTCATATTGTTGATAATCATCAATTTCCTTTTCAAGTGCTTCCAACTCTGGATCATATTCTACCCTCTTGGAACTTTCAGGTTGTTCAGTCTCAGTAAGTACAAGCTTCTCAGTAGCAGCATCATCATCATTTATTACCTCAGTTTGAACTTCAGTCTGAATGTCAGTCAAAACATCAGTGGCCACATCAGTGGTAGCCACATTCTCTTCATCATTTATTTTTTCGATTCCTTCCCCTGTCTCCTCTTCATCTCTCACCTCCTCATTATCCTCATCACTCCATAAAACATTCATCACTTCATCATTTACATCATAGTTTTGTTCTCCTTTATCAGATGAATCTGCCTCATAGTCATCATCCTCCATCCTCCTTTCTTCACTCTCCTTATCATAATCATAAGCATTTAAAATGCATGTCAATCCATCAACATCAGTTGTTTTAACACTTACACCCTCTTGTATTTGTTCATAAACATTCACAATATCATTCACAATATTATCAGTTGGCTCGATAACATTATTAAATATGTCGACAAGAGAGTTAATGATGGATTACTATTTTAGGAAAGAAACAGTTTGTTAAAGACGGAATCAATAACAAACTAGGTAGTTGTTATACTGATTAATGACAGGTAACTAACACACAAGAATCACTCAAAAGATTTCCATTCATATAATTTAAATCATACAAACAATAATCGATTTTAAGGTTTCTTATGGAAAGTTATGTTCGTACTATTCTTAGACAGCCGTCACAACAAAAATTCTCTGTTATGTATATATCGATCTGCCTTCTCTCTCGTGTCCTAGGCGTGCCCTAAAAGTTTCCTTTTATAGGCCTGACACCACAGGACATCTGTCATTCCATCTAGAAACCCTAAATATTAAGTACATACTAAAAACTATGGTAAGTGTAAAATAAGTCTTCCGCGTAAGCTTTGTAGAGGTTATCTTCTCCGAGTACACTTTGTGCTCTGCCTTCCTTGGTAGACTTGGTAACCTTGAAGTGTGTTCGGGAACAGTTTCAGGGTGGACTTTTAACTTTCACCGAGTAGACTTCAATCATCTTGATCTTATTAGACTCTGCCCAGAAAGATTTTACGAGCAACCTTGTTCTTCCATGGTCCCTTAACTCCTTGCTATGAAATAGCTTATTAGCGAAGTGTGCCTGGTAGCACTGTACTATGCAAGAGTTAAGCCCTGCCCGATGTTACTTGGAATATATCATTACTCACATTAAGCTTACTCGGACCACTGTTATTAATGAATACCTTGCCCGGTCTTCCAATCACTTGGTTTCATGAGATTGGTTAGCCAAGAGCTTACCCGGTGTAAACCTTACTCGGCTATGAAGAATAAACTTTCTTGATATAGTGAACCCTGCCCGGGTATACACTAACTTGTGAACCTTGCTCGGGTATTCACTAAGAAGACTTCTTGAATATAACCTTGCCCGTTAGGCAAGATATCATGCCCGACTAAGTAAAACCTTGCTCGGATGTCTCAGGTGTGCCCGGTTCCATACTTAGTGATTTCTGAGGAGGTTGAGAAGATTCCAATCTTCCTTATGATTATTTTTAGGTCAAAAGTTGACTCAACAAAAATAAACGAAAAAAGGGTGTTGGGTATCGAACCCACGACCTTGAACCACAATTTAACTAGGGATGCAGCAGCCAACTTGGTTGTTGTCTAACCTTGTTAATGGATGTTTTATATTATGAACTAACAAAAGATCTCAAACCGATATCAAACCTTAGGATTAACAATCACGTTAATCGGTGATTGTTAATCCAATTCGTGATAGGGCTTTTGACAAACATCAGTGACGATCCTAACCCAATATCTGATTACCTATTATGATATCGGTTGATGGCTAGATTTCAAGGAACATGGGCGGATCTGATTGGTGAAGAATGAACACGCAAACAGCTCAAACGATTCAATTTAGTAGAGGGTTAATGACGGCTAGGGTTAGATGATTAAGTTTGCGTGGTTAATTGAGTTTATATGAATGTTTGCTTGTAATACAAGTCCACTTTGGTGTCGGCTGAAGCATATCAAGAAATTAATAACGCTTTGATTTATTTTACCATATTATGATTGTAGGTAGTCGAATTTAGAAGGTGTAACAGAGTGATTTATCAATCACCAAATTAGATACGAGAATTAAGGTCCAAGGCTTCTAAATTGAATTCGAGTTCACGATTAGGGTTTGGATTTGGGTCGGGTCATGAAGAAACAGTTCTGGGTACCAGCTGATAAATGGGTATATCAAAATTTTTCACTTTAGACCCTAGGGTTTGAGGGTGGAATAAATAAATGTTAAAAGTTTAGTTTAGGGTAGATTTTGCCAAATTATCAAAGTTAAATATATATTATATAAATAATTAAGCAATAATATATTAATTATTAATCTTCTCGATAAACGCGATATTTTTAAATAAAATAACCAGTACATTGAAACGGGTTTAGGTATTTAAAAAAATATTAATTCAAAAACCCGAGTTGTTACAGTTTCCCCTAAATTAGGGAATTTCGTCCCGAAATTAAAGAATACTATAACAACACCATTAAAGTTTAAGAACAATATAAATTTTAAATATTATTTAAAACTAATCATAATACAGGACTTCGAATAGTTGAAGCAACGCTAGAAATAAAAATCTGATAAGGGCACTTATATATAGGATGTACCAGCGGCGTATCCACAATGTCCTTATCATCATTACATTTTTATCGTTTTCTTAACTACTTTCGATTCTATATTATGACACACAGTTATTCGGATTATGATTTCCATGCGAGGATTTTGGTAATTACATGTCGAACCGTAATTACTTAGTTCGTTAGATGGTCCACATAACTCGTCTCATTGCGCGGGTTACAAAATATTTAAAGAACATGATTTTGAGAAAACAAAAGTTTTAAGGAATTTTTACAAGATAATCATCAATGTATAAAACAGTTTCAAAAGTTGAAGTGGATTTTAATAAAGCAAAGAAATTTATAAGACATTTTTTAAACATAAAAATATATGTATTTAAAGTTGAAAAAGAGAACTTATTAATAGTTGAGGTTAATAAAATGAGTTGTGATGAATGTGGCAAGGAAATAAAAGATAGAGGTAGGCTTTAATAAAAAATATATTTAAATAAAAGAAACTTTATTCTTAAGGTATGATACGCGAAAGATAAATAGTTCAAACTGAAATAATTCAATGCCATAAAAAGGCGTTACAATACGTGGTTAGGAAAAGGTAAAACATATTAAAATAAGATAGGGAAGACAACACAAGTCTTCGAGGTCCATGGGTAGTTCAACTGACGTGAATTGAAGCACCATGAGGAGTTGCATTCATAGTAGTTGGAGCAGTCGAGGTAGATTGACTTGGGATAGCTTGAATGGGTTGAACTTGCATTGCAGGGGATTGAGTAGAGTATGCTTGATACACTTGAGCTTGCGAGTACAGGGTTTGATAGAGTTGGGGTAAGTAGGGTTGTCCTTGATTGATGGGTGGAGCATGAAGGACATGGGGCTGATGGGCTTGAACTTGGTAAGCATGGGTTAACTAGTATGGTGTAGTCATAGTTTGGGCTTGATTGACATGGATAAGTTGAGGGCACATATTACGGAGATGATTTGGGTCACAACAATGATAGAAAGCATGGGTATAGGGAAAAACAGGTTGAGCATGTGGGGCAACATGTGCATTAGGCGGGACACAACAAGTGTTAGCAAGGTGACCATAATGGTTGCATTGGGTGCATAGTCGGCAACAGGTATGAGCAGAGTGATGAAAGATACACTTGGCACATAAAGAATAAGGTCCGGCATAGGCCTTTTTGGTCGGGGAATTTTGGTTTTGGTTAGGAAGAGGTGGGTTATTGGGTTGGTTAACGACATAGTTTTGATGGTTGGCTTTACGCTTGTTATTGTGGATGTTGTTGGTTCGGCTTTAGCATCAGAGGATGAATCGGTTTTGGTCTTGTCAGGATTAGGCTTGGAATCCTTGCGGGACAAGGTTCCATCCCTAACATGACCGTTGGTGAGGGAAGCAGCTAGGTCCATAGCCTCACCGATGGTTAAGGGATGACGACTCACCACTGCATCACGGAAAATGTTTGGTAAAAAGTTAATTTACTTTTGAATGCCACGGTTCTCGAGGGCTACAAGGTGAGGTACGATTCAGCTATGTTCACCGAAGCGGTTGGAGTAGGTAGAGTTACCCCCATTATCTTGCTTGTGTTCCCAAAATTCAACCTAAAGCCTTTGCAGATCATGATCAGGGTAGAACTCCTTCATCGCTTCTTTGAGGTCCTCCTAAGGCATGGCTACAACCAAATCAGATCCTTGGCCGACCGTCAAAGCATTCCACCACGTGATAACTCAGTCCTCAAACATGCTCGAGGAGAACTTAGTCCATTTGGTGACCGGGCATTCACAATGGATGAACACATTCTCCAACTTTTCATACCATTGCAGTAGCTTAGTGGCATTCTCCTCACTATGAAAGGAAGAAGGTTTGGTAGTAAGAAGTTACCAAAGCCATAATTGTTCGGTGCAACCGAAGTAGCAGATCCATTGGAGTTGAGGCTTTGAATTTTAGTGATGATTGTGGGCATAGCAGCAGAAAACTCTTTCGTTATTCTAGAAACCAAGCGTCGATCGTGAGAACTAGAGGAACGTTTATGGAGATGGTGGTTTCTTAGTCAAGACATTCTATGAGGACTAAGGTTAAAGATTTATAAGATGAAGGATAAGTTGACGAAACCATTTAAACAATAGGAGGTTAGTTGTTTTATAAAACTTATAGAAACTTTTATGAATGGGGAATATCATGAGGGATAAAAGTAAAAGACTATATTGTAGGGGTACATTGCGTAGATATTTATAAGTTGATGTTGTAAAATGATTAATTCATGAAAACTAGAGGAGGTCGGTTTAAAAAGTTAAAATTTAATTTATTGAGTTGACATAGCAAACAATTAACGAAACAAATTTTATGCGTTGGCCTCCCATGAGCTTTCAACGGCAGTTTGAATGGCCCAACGAACTAAAGAGTAAAAAATACTGAGTTGGACATCCCATGAGTGTTACATGACATTTAACTGTCCCAATTAATTAGCGAATTAACAATACAATAGAGTTTGTCGGCCCATGAGTGTTACATGGTGTTTTAATCGACCAAACTAAATAACGAATAAACGAGAGAGAAATGTAAGTAGTTCATCTCGTGAACCACCACGTATGATGAACTCCAACAAAAACAATCAAAACAAGATGAGGAATGGATAGTAGGAGTGCCCATGGATACCATGCATTTTTCACCCAACTAACCATTTAAATTAAAAAACACAATAATCGGAAAGACCGAATTTAGCCACGAACCACCGTGAATTCGGTTTTAAAAATTTGTGAATACAACCACTGATGCGGTTAATTTATACAACCTAACGTGCCGATCATATAACAGTTGTGTTCCCTCTTTGGCCTATAAGCTAGAGTATTATGGCCAGATTATCCTTCAGGTAAGGAATAGCGTCTTACCTAGGGTTCTCGAAACTGGTTTGCCAAGGCCCAACTCACAGTACTCTCCCCCTTCTAGTTACTACAGGAACTTGTCATACTACATAGCCTTAAAGTGAGGGAGTAAAAACAAAAGTAGGGAATTCTTAAGGAATTTTCCAATAATAAAAGGCAATCTAATTTAAGAAAAGTTTTCTTTGAAGGTTGACGCATAGCCTCGGAGTTGTGTGTGTGTGTGCATGACAATATAATAATAAGAAAAAAATAATTTAACTAAGAGAGCTTTAAACAATTAATTTGAACACATAAAGTTAAACAGATAAGCACATATGGGCTCCTAAGCATGTTACTATGGCACCACTAATGACCTATATTAAACCTTCGGCTGTGATACCAATCTGTCACACCCCAACCTATGGTGAAAATGTCAGGGCGTGAGCTAATTGCTCACAAATCTCAAGGAACTATCATGCAATATTTAAAATTATTATATCTATTAATTTAAATACAAAGGATCTAACAAAGTTTATATAAAAAAGATACATAATTCCATAGATAAAACATATAAGACAAAAATCTAAATTTAAATCTTGTTTCTTCTCTCTAACATGTAGCCCTAAGTTTCTTCGATCAAGCTTGATAATCCTATCACACGATGACCTTCATTACGTTAAATATAGAAATAGGTTTTGTCAACACTAGGTTGAGTGAGTAAAACACCAAATTTTTGTGAATATCTAACAATAAATAAAAGACAAAACTGTGTCAAGTGAGATAAGAAATATAACCAAATGAGCAAGTAAATATGTTGTCGGTAAGCTCAATGCCAGACGAACTGGAAGATGGCTAACACGACGGGTGTAGGAACATACTAGTCTGAGAATATGTTGGGCATCTCCGAAATGTATTCAAGTATAGTATATAAACGTATAACACGTTAGGCATAAATTGTTAAACACATAAGACTAACAGTTTCAAGTTTAGGTATTAAATAATACTAAAATATCTACGAACGCATATGTCCCCAAAACGATTAAAAATAAGTAAAAAGAAGGGGAGTGGGATACTCCCCTTGTTGGATGAGCAAACGGGACTAGTAAAAACAAAAGTAGGGAATTCTTAAGGAATTTTCCAATAATAAAAGGCAATCTAATTTAAGAAAAGTTTTCTTTGAAGGTTGACGCATAGCCTCGGAGTTGTGTGTGTGTGTGCATGACAATATAATAATAAGAAAAAAATAATTTAACTAAGAGAGCTTTAAACAATTAATTTGAACACATAAAGTTAAACAGATAAGCACATATGGGCTCCTAAGCATGTTACTATGGCACCACTAACGACCTATATTAAACCTTCGGCTGTGATACCAATCTGTCACACCCCAACCTATGGTGAAAATGTCAGGGCGTGAGCTAATTGCTCACAGATCTCAAGGAACTATCATGCAATATTTAAAATTATTATATCTATTAATTTAAATACAAAGGATCTAACAAAGTTTATATAAAAAAGATACATAATTCCATAGATAAAACATATAAGACAAAAATCTAAATTTAAATCTTGTTTCTTCTCTCTAACATGTAGCCCTAAGTTTCTTCGATCAAGCTTGATAATCCTATCACACGATGACCTTCATTACGTTAAATATAGAAATAGGTTTTGTCAACACTAGGTTGAGTGAGTAAAACACCAAATTTTTGTGAATATCTAACAATAAATAAAAGACAAAACTGTGTCAAGTGAGATAAGAAATATAACCAAATGAGCAAGTAAATATGTTGTCGGTAAGCTCAATGCCAGACGAACTGGAAGATGGCTAACACGACGGGTGTATGAACATACTAGTCTGAGAATATGTTGGGCATCTCCGAAATGTATTCAAGTATAGTATATAAACGTATAACACGTTAGGCATAAATTGTTAAACACATAAGACTAACAGTTTCAAGTTTAGGTATTAAATAATACTAAAATATCTACGAACGCATATGTCCCCAAAACGATTAAAAATAAGTAAAAAGAAGGGGAGTGGGATACTCCCCTTGTTGGATGAGCAAACGGGACTAGTAAAAACAAAAGTAGGGAATTCTTAAGGAATTTTCCAATAATAAAAGGCAATCTAATTTTAGAAAAGTTTTCTTTGAAGGTTGACGCATAGCCTCGGAGTTGTGTGTGTGTGTGCATGACAATATAATAATAAGAAAAAAATAATTTAACTAAGAGAGCTTTAAACAATTAATTTGAACACATAAAGTTAAACAGATAAGCTCATATGGGCTCCTAAGCATGTTACTATGGCACCACTAACGACCTATATTAAACCTTCGGCTGTGATACCAATCTGTCACACCCCAACCTATGGTGAAAATGTCAGGGCGTGAGCTAATTGCTAACAGATCTCAAGGAACTATCATGCAATATTTAAAATTATTATATCTATTAATTTAAATACAAAGGATCTAACAAAGTTTATATAAAAAAGATACATAATTCCATAGATAAAACATATAAGACAAAAATCTAAATTTAAATCTTGTTTCTTCTCTCTAACATGTAGCCCTAAGTTTCTTCGATCAAGCTTGATAATCCTATCACACGATGACCTTCATTACGTTAAATATAGAAATAGGTTTTGTCAACACTAGGTTGAGGGAGTAAAACACCAAATTTTTGTGAATATCTAACAATAAATAAAAGACAAAACTGTGTCAAGTGAGATAAGAAATATAACCAAATGAGCAAGTAAATATGTTGTCGGTAAGCTCAATGCCAGACGAACTGGAAGATGGCTAACACGACGGGTGTATGAACATACTAGTCTGAGAATATGTTGGGCATCTCCGAAATGTATTCAAGTATAGTATATAAACGTATAACACGTTAGGCATAAATTGTTAAACACATAAGACTAACAGTTTCAAGTTTAGGTATTAAATAATACTAAAATATCTACGAACGCATATGTCCTCAAAACGATTAAAAATAAGTAAAAAGAAGGGGAGTGGGATACTCCCCTTGTTGGATGAGCAAACGGGACTAGTAAAAACAAAAGTAGGGAATTCTTAAGGAATTTTCCAATAATAAAAGGCAATCTAATTAAGAAAAGTTTTCTTTGAAGGTTGACGCATAGCCTCGGAGTTGTGTGTGTGTGTGCATGACAATATAATAATAAGAAAAAAATAATTTAACTAAGAGAGCTTTAAACAATTAATTTGAACACATAAAGTTAAACAGATAAGCACATATGGGCTCCTAAGCATGTTACTATGGCACCACTAACGACCTATATTAAACCTTCGGCTGTGATACCAATCTGTCACACCCCAACCTATGGTGAAAATGTCAGGGAGTGAGCTAATTGCTAACAGATCTCAAGGAACTATCATGCAATATTTAAAATTATTATATCTATTAATTTAAATACAAAGGATCTAACAAAGTTTATATAAAAAAGATACATAATTCCATAGATAAAACATATAAGACAAAAATCTAAATTTAAATCTTGTTTCTTCTCTCTAACATGTAGCCCTAAGTTTCTTCGATCAAGCTTGATAATCCTATCACACGATGACCTTCATTACGTTAAATATAGAAATAGGTTTTGTCAACACTAGGTTGAGGGAGTAAAACACCAAATTTTTGTGAATATCTAACAATAAATAAAAGACAAAACTGTGTCAAGTGAGATAAGAAATATAACCAAATGAGCAAGTAAATATGTTGTCGGTAAGCTCAATGCCAGACGAACTGGAAGATGGCTAACACGACGGGTGTATGAACATACTAGTCTGAGAATATGTTGGGCATCTCCGAAATGTATTCAAGTATAGTATATAAACGTATAACACGTTAGGCATAAATTGTTAAACACATAAGACTAACAGTTTCAAGTTTAGGTATTAAATAATACTAAAATATCTACGAACGCATATGTCCCCAAAACGATTAAAAATAAGTAAAAAGAAGGGGAGTGGGATACTCCCCTTGTTGGATGAGCAAACGGGACTAGTAAAATAATAACAAGAATGACGGCGGCGATTCACGCATTGATGATATGGCCTAATAAAATAATTGAATGCGGAAATAAATATACAAAACTGACGGATATGATAACATTCGAGAGTTGACGGTTTAATTATTATTTTATTAAGTTATATATTATTAGTACTTGTAGATCGTTTAGTTTTATTACATTTTATTATGTAATTATAACTTGTAATATATAGATACATAAAAAGATTATAAAATACATTTTTGTGAAAATAAGTTAATTAATTGATTCATATATATAATGTATGTTTTTTTGGTAATTATAAAAGCAATATTTAAATCATTTAAATATTTTTAATAAATTTTATTTATATAAAACCTAGAGAATTAAACAAGTTGAATTAATTATATATGTATACTTTTACACATATATATACATATACACACACACATGAATATAGTTTTTTTATAGGATTTGGTAAAAACATGAGAAATATTGCCGGTTTTTATAAAAATATATTTTATTTACTGTTTATTATCATTATTATATATAAAAATGGTTAACATATCCAAATATTCCAAAAGTAAACGAAAAAAGGGTTCTGGGCCTCGAACCCGTGACCTTGCACCATAATTTAACAAGGGATGCACCAGCCAACTGGGCTGGTGTGTAACCTTGTTAATGTATGTTTGCTTTAAATTATAAACTAACAAAAGATCTCAAACCGATATCAAACCCTAGGATTAACAATCACGTTAATTAGTGATTTTTAATCCAATTCGTGATAGGGATTTTGACAAACAATCAGTGGCGTTCCTAACCCACTAACTAATTACCTATTATGATGTCATTTGATGGTGAGATTGCAAGGAACAGGGGACGGCTTTGCTTTGTGATGAATGAACACGCAAACAGCTAAAACGATTCAATTAAGTATTGGGTTATTGACGGTTAGGGTTAGATGATTAAGTCGGCGAGGTTAATTGAGTTTATATAACTGTTTGCTTGTAATACAAGTCCACTTTGGTGTCGGCTAAGCATATTAAGACACGAATAATGTTTTGATTGATTTTACCATATTATAATTGTCGGTAGGCCGAAATTAGGAGATATAACAGAGTGTTTGATTCAATTACCAATTAGATACGAGAATTAAGGTCTAAGGCTTCTAAATTGAATTCGGGTTCACGATTAGAATTTGGATTTGGGTCGGGTCTTGAAGAAATGGTTCTGGGTACCAGAAGGTAAATGGGTTATATCAAAATTTTTCACTTTAGACCCTCGGATTAGAGGGTGGAATCAATAAAGTTTAAGAGTTTAGTTTAGGGTAGATTTTGCCAAATTATGAAAGTTAAATTTATATTATATAAGTAATTAAGCAATAATATTTTAATAATTAATCTTCTCGATAAACGTGATATTTTTAAATAAAATAATACGAGCATCGAATCGGGTCGGGTATTATTAAAAAATTGTTAATTCGAAAACCCGAGTTGTTACTTTATTATTATTACAAATTTAATATACTTAAAGAAAAGCATTTATTTTGATTTATATAATTTTAGTAACTTTTATAAAATAAATATTAAGTAAAATATTGTAACTCTTAAATAACCGTTCGTTAACTTAAAATTCGAATCTATTAAATCCAATCGTTAATCATTAGTATCTCTCCTATTACTTTTACGTAGGGCATTCCGTTAATCTATCTCGTCGAGCGTGACTCTTGTTTGCTACCACATTCATTTTCCCTCGCTTATTGCTATGGTGAGTAATCACTCCCTTTTTACTTATTTTAAAACTTTTAAGGACGTATGCGTATTTACAGTACTTTATTATTATTATTATTAATATTATTATGATTATTATTACTACTATTATTGTCCATATTAACAACTATTATCCTTGTGTGTATATCAGTTTATGCCCAACTTTCTATTTTCTTACTTGCTTTATTTTTACCGCATTCGAAGAGGTCCATTATAACAGTATGATCATATGACCGTTGTAGTGGCCGGCGTCCAATCGCATGACAATGATCTCACCGACAATTCATTTTTGGTAACCAATTCCCGATTCGCATGGCAACGGTTTAGCCCTTTCTTGATTATCTGATTGAATTGTGTACATGCTATGGCCTAATTGTTATCTTACATGAACAATTTGCATTTTCTTTATATATTTTATTATATCTCACTTTACTAGTGTTTTACTCACTCAACCATGTGTTGGCAAAATTATTTCTATTTTATACGCATATGAATGTTATTGTTTGAACTAGTTGCAAAATTTAGTGAAGAATTTAAGTTAAAAGAAATTTAATCAAGATCATTTGAGATATAAATTTGTTTTGTTGTATGTTTTGGATTATGTACTTGTTTTTTTGAACCTATGTGAATTATTTTAATTTAAATAAATAGTTATTGTCAACGTTATTATTGCATGATAGTACCTTGGAAGCTGTGAGCAATTAGTTCACGCCCCGACATTTCCGCCTTTGGTTGGGGTGTGACATATTGGTATCAGAGCCGAAGGTCTAAGATAGGTTGTTAGTGGTGCCTAAGTAACATGCTTAGAAACCACATGCGTTCTTATCTGTATGACTTATGTGTTCAAATTATATGTTTACAACTTGCTTAGATAATTATTTAATGATTGTTTGTTATTATACTGTCATGCGCGCACACACAACTCCGGGGCTATACCTCAACCTTCAAAGGTAATTTTTCTTATATAATTTAAATCAAATTATATTTCCTTTTATTTTTAGGAAATTCCTTAAGAATTCCTTAGTTTTGTTTTTACTCATTCACCTTGAGGCTAGGTAGTATGACAAGTTCCTCTAAGCCAAGGCGGAACACAACTGTCATAACTGAATTCACGGTGCTTCGTGGCAAAATTCGGTAAATTCTGATTATTGTGTTTTGTTATTTAAATGGTTAGTTGGGTGAAAAATCCATGGTATCCATGGGCACGCATACTATCCATTCCTTGACTTGTTTTGAATGTTATTTTTGTTGGAGTTCATCATATGTGGTGGTTCGTGGGATGCTCCAACTACTCACATTTTTCTCTCGTTTATTCGTTATTTACTTTGGTCAGTCAAAACGTCATGTAACGCTCAAGGGCCGACAAACTCTACTGTATTATTAATTCGTTAATTTATTGGGCCATTTAAAATTCCATGTAACGCCCATGGGTGGTTCAACTCGGTTACTTTTATTTGTTAGTTTCTTTGGGCCATTCAAACTACCATGGAATGCTCATGGGAGGCCAACACACAATTTATGTTTCGTTAGTTTATTGTGAAGTTAACTTAATCACATAAAAGTTTAATTTTTAAACTGACCTCATCTCCTCATCTAGTTATCTTGCATTAATCGCATTGACTACATCATCTAATAAGTATTTATGCAATGTACCCCTTATCTTACAATCTTTTACCTTTATTCTTCATGTTACGACGCAAATCCTCCATTTATAAAAGCAAAGTTATTATGGTTATCCAAAACAATTAAACTTTAATTATTTATATGGTTTCCTCAATTTATCCTTCCTCAATTTATCCTTCACCTTATAAATCTTTATATTTGGTCCTCGTAGAATATCATCCCTGAGAAACCATCATCGTCCTCAACATCAATCGTTTGGTTCTCATGACCATCTTATGGCCATCTATATAGCCAAGACGATAGTCGATGTGATCCCTAGGATAGTAACCCAAATTCAAAACATCAATTCAACTGGTCCAACCTTTTCCACTAACCTCCCTGCTGGTAACTACGAATCATCTACCTCCGCTCATCCTCATAATAAGAAACGTAAGAACTTTAGTGCAACTAATCCTACCCAACCGCAAGCCTTTTCAACTCTTAAAAATAAGAAATCTTACCTCGGTCCTTACCCATTATGCTCCATTTGTAACTATCATCACATAGTTAAATCCCTAATGTTGCACCCAATGAAACCACTATGGCCATTTTGCTAATACTTGTCATGTGCCACCTAGTGCAAAAGACGTTCTGCAATAGTCTGTGCCGTCTGCTCCTAGACCCTCCAGTACATAGTATTCTCAACCTAATGCCCCTACCACCCGTGCTTGCTACCATATTGGAGACCCTAATCATCTCCGCAATATGTGCCCTCAGATTATCCATGCTAACCAAACTCAAGCTATAACTACACCCTACTACATTACCCATGCCCATCAAGTTCAAACCTATCAATCCCTCATCCTTCAAGATCCTCTTTTCAAGCAAGATCATTCGTACTTAACCCAAACTTATAAGATTCCGCACCCGCAAGTTGAAGTTTAGCAAACATACTCTAATAACATAACACTCTTACAACCCGTTCAAGCTCAACTTATTCAAACAATTCCCAATCAATCTTCCTCGCCTACTCAAGCTCTTATGGATCAAATAATTCATTATGCTCAAGTTCCAAGGTTTCAAGTCATGCGAAACTGAGGATTCAAGCTACTAGAAGACTTTTCCGCTCATGATAATCTACCTTGTGTAATTTGATTTCTAATTTTGGATTATGTTTTTATGAATTATTGAAGTACTAATTAAGATTTTCTATCGTTATGTCTATCGAGTAAAGTTTAAGATTATCAAAGGGTAGTTTTATAAAATTTCCCATTTTAAATAACCAAACTGTAAACTCTCTTTCCTAAAAGATTTCTATTTTACTATCGAAATTATATTTTTAAACGTTTTGTAAACCCACACGATGGGACGAGTTACGTGGACCATCCGACGATCTAAGTAATTATGGTCCGAAACATAATTATCAAAGTCGTCGTATGGAAATCATAATGTCTACAATTGTGTGTCATAATATAGAATTGAAAGTAGTTGGGATAATAGGTGAAATGTAAAGATGATAGGGGCATGGTGGATACGCCGCTGGTACATCCTATATATAAGTGCCCTTAACGGATTTCCATTTGGAGTGTTGTTTCGACTATTAAAAGTTTTGTATTATGATTATTTTAAAATTAACCTTGCCTCGAAATTTAATGGTGTTTTTATAGTATTATATAATTTTGGGACTAAATTTCCCAAAGCATGGGAGACTATAACAACTCAGATCTTTACGTTTAATATTTTATCCATTACCCGACTCGTTTATATGTTCATGAACTTTTATACATAATATATCGCGTCTATAGAATATATATTATTTCATAAATATTTGGTTATTATAATTATTTAATTATATAATAACTATCAAGTATATACACATTTACACCACAGACAAAAAAATTTAACCCATTTTGTTTCCAACCTCATAGTAGAGGGAGTAAAAAGAAAATCTGGAATTTATAATACTAGTATCCAATAACCCATATACCAAAAAACCAAACCCGTATCCATGATCCAAGAACCCCACCCATGACACGTTTATATATCTTGCACTTTAATCTTAGATGTAAACTCAGAATTAAACTGTGCTTAAGATTCTTCATTCTATATTCGGCCTACCGACAATTCTGAATAGGAAACAAGATTGACAAGGATACGTATTGATTGTTTTAACAAATCATAAATGTGCCTTAATGTTTCCTTAAATAGGCATGCCTCACATCTTCTAGTAACCCTAATGATTGAAACATAACATATTCAAACGTATTCGAAAATATTACAAGTATAAAATGGTCTTCGAGTAAGCTTTTATCTTTTTCGAGCAGACCTTGTAACCTTAAGTGTGCTTGGAACAGTTCTCCGAGTAAGTTTTTACTTAGAATATTTTTCCTTAGAAAATAGTCATCAAGAAGACTTCAATCTTCAGATTATATCAAACTTTACTCGATATAAATCCTACGAGCAAATTTTTTCCTCCTGGATCTCTTCAACCTTTTGTTACTTAAGTTATTTGAACAAGTTAAGTGTGCTGGTGACACTGTTGCTTGCTCGAGGTTGAACTTTTCTCATTGTAAGTCCTTAGTAATTTCTTCAATAAATTCCTTCAAGTATGTTGGGACCACTGTTTTTTAAACCTTGCTAGATCCACCAATATACTTGGTTTTAGGCTGGTTAAGTCAAGAGTTTGCTTTGAAGCAAACCTTGCTCGAGTTGAAGAACAACCTTGTTTGATGATGTGTTGCTTGCTCGAACTAACACTTAGAAGACTACTAGAAGATAACTATGCTTGTTGAGTAAAATACCTTGCTTGAATAAGTTCCAGACTTGCTCGAAGGGCCAAGCTTGCTCGTATTCCATACTTAGCCATTTCTGAGGAGGTTGAGAAGATTTCAAGCTTCCTTTTTTCAAGTGTTGATCCCAACAATCTCCCCTAGATTGGAACAAACTCAGATGCATCGAAACACCTGTTGGTTACATACACTTTTTAAATACACATCAAATTTCAAAAAGTAAAACTGCATTACTTTAATGAAAATTTACATATTTAAAATGTTGTCACATTGACATTACACATCAAATTTCAAATAGAAAAATAAAGTGCTTTCATCATCTTGAGCTTCCGGTCTCCGATCTTCTATGAAACTTGACAGATGCAACTTTTTGTTGAACTAAGGAGATCTCCCTATGGTGTGGATGTTGAGGAGACAAATTCCATCTGATTATGTCTTCATGATCCTCCACATGAAGATACTCCAAGTCAGTGTCATGCTCCATGATGCCTAAGGCTAGTCTATTTGAATTTCTCAAAATGAAAGATTGGGATTTTTATTCAAAGACTATCTTGGTAATTTTCCATATTTTTGGACTTCACAATTGGGCCTCATCATCTGTTGCTTCATGCTGATGCACTCCTTCATCGTAGCTAGAAGTTTAGGGGATCTTCTTGATTGCTTGTAGGATAGTTCATTCATCCTAATATCCCTCATCCTCCTCTGTCTCTTTGTCCTTTCAGCTTGAGAGAGCTCCATCTTCCTTTTCTTGTTTAGTAAAGGAAATCCCTATCTAGATTGTTCTTTTAAGAACCTAGAAAGTTCATTCCTATGTTGTCCAGCCCACTTGTTCCTTTATTCATAATCATACAAGTGCAGACTGTCCATTTCTTCCAATTGTTCTCTATTAAATTCTTGAAAATCATCTTTGAATACAATGGTCTTCAATTATCCACTGGAAATTATCACTTTAAGAGTCTTTGTTTTTGAATCAAAATACAATTTCTTTGGTAAGTCCACACTTGAAGGCGGCCTTTGTTGTCTTTGAATCCTTGATCTTGTTGTTGGAATGGGGACACTTACAATGGAGACGCTTGGAGCATATTGTCTTTTGGATTGAGGTTTTCTCACATGCTCCTTTTATTCATATAGTTTCACAATTTCCGCCTTTTTCATCATGATCAACTTCACGTAATCACCTCCGTCTTTAGATAAAATTTTGATTATCTCCATTTTGTCTCTATCAATTTGTTTCGTTAGAGGAGATCTTTCTCTTTGAACTCGTTCCTCTCTTGGTCCACATTGGAAAGACAATAATTTTCTTTATTCTTCTTTCAATTTCTCCCAATGCACTTTTTCAGTATAGAAGAGTTCTCTAAGTTGTGCTTGGCCAAGGTTATCAGACATTTTCAGACATTCCTTTGCTTAACATGAGTTCTTTTAGAGTTCTGATTCTATTTTCATCTACCCACGAAAATAGATTGACTCTTGTACTTGTTTCAGCCGGTTCTTTGTTCACCCTTTTCAACTGAGGAGGAGCCTGAGTTGGTTTATCTTTCTTAGACTGATCTTTCAATTCTTCCTTTTATTTTGCCAACTCAGACTCATACATATTTTTCTTTTCAGCAGGATTTAAAGTTTTTACTGTGTCTCCCTCAGCCCTTGCCACCATTAATCTTTCCAACAAAATTTCTTTATCTTTAGGCTGTTTCTACTTTTCTTCTTCAACATATCTTGTTTGTTTTGATTTTTCTTTAGTAGTACCAGAATCTACTTGTGTCTTCTTTAAAAGTTTCTTGAAATTTTCTTCCACTTCCCTCTTGCTCATGGCATCAACAAGCTCATAATTCAAACCATGATCAATTAGAAATCCACACTTCCCTCCGAATCTGTTATATATCTGATCAGTTCGTTTTTTATCATCCGAAAATTTTCTTTTCATCCTCTCCTTCTTTTCTTCTTCAATTCTTTCTTTTGTTGACTTGTAAATATTCTCTTGATCTTTAAAACTCGTATGACTTAGTTGTTTATCGGAGAAATTGTGGAGCCTGTGGTATTTCAGAGAATTTTGTGTAAGCCTGTTTTTCTTCTCCCTCAATTTTCTAAGTTCGTATATATTCTTTTCATGTAGAGAGTCCACTCTTCATCACTCAGTTTAGCCAAATCTTCAAATTTATGTCTATGGCTCATTAGATTTATGATTCTGGGATCTTCCCTCTTTATTTCATCAAGCCTTGCTTGGATATTTTCTCTGTGTATCTCTGTTAGATCCACATGGGGAGAAATATGAACCTCTTCTGTATTTTCATCAACCACATCATCTTCTGCATCATTTAGGTCATTTAAGGCCTCAATCTGTGGCTCATTCATATAATCATCAGGTTTCACAGCTTGCAAGGCTACAACATTAATTGTTCTTTTCTTTTCCTTTGGCATAACCTCTTCTGGAATGTTTCCAACTCCAAATTTCTTTCTCTTTCTTGAATATCTTAACAGTTCAGTCGGCCAGCTCTTTTCATCTTTCTTTATTTCATCAAATAAACTTTGATTCATCATTTCACTGGCTTTCTTCACCATTTCTTCTTGAATAGTCTTTCCATCAAGATCAGTTACCAACTGCATATCATATTTTTCAACTTCAGGTTTAGCAGTGGAATTGGTTATCCCAGGCTCAGGGATCTGATTTGATGTTTCTTAAGGGGTTTTGGGTTGTTGGAATTTATAAATGACAATTGCAAGTGCATTGTCGGCTTCTTCTGTTTTGTTGTAATCTCTACAACCCTTTAATCACATTATGTTCTACCTCCCCTTTAACATCTTCATATTTCTTTCTCAACTCACACTCTTCCAACAAAATTCTTTGCTCCTTCTTCTCTTTCTCAGTCAAAAATATATTAATCATTTCCATTTGCATCCATTCTCCCACAATCTAATCATGTCTTTTAATCCCTTCTTCAACCGATTCATCAACAAAGAGCAGCTCATCACTGGACTCAATCTTCTTTTGTTTCAAGGGTTGCAGTTGTCCCTCATGTTCAGCAAAAACTTCCCCCTTGATTCTCTCTTTTCTTCTTCTATATTTTCAAGTCTTGATGGGCCTACTTCCCTCACCACTGTGGGTGGGAAGTCATTTGGGAAGTCATCAATCTCTCTAAATAAATCATTCAGTTCATCATCAATCTATTTTTCCTTTTCAACCACAATTAAAGACTCTATGTTGTCAAAGTCTCCATATATAATGTCAAGATCAGGATCATCTTGATATTGATCATTATTCACCTCCTCCTCACCCTCCACAATCACCTCAACATTTTCAGTTTCATTCATAGTATCAATCCTCTCACTCATGTTATAATTTTGACCAATATCAACTGAGATATTAGCTTCTTATCCTCCATTATCCTCTTCATCATTCCTTTCTTCCTCGTCCTCCTCACTCCCATATATTTCTCCCAAGATTTTTCACACATAATCAGCATCAACACCAGAAACAAGTAAATTCTCCCCCTGTTTTGGTGCATCTGAGGTCTTCTCAACCTTTGTGACTAGGGTTTGAATTTGTAACAGAGCATGTTCTAGTTGAGTCTTTAATTCTTCATTTTGTTTCTTTAAGTCTTGATTTTCTGTTTTCAGAACAATTTTTTCAACAAGTAAATCAAAATTTTTCTTCAAAAGGTAGTGGGATAAGACTGGGGAAATGGGATCAAAATTAGAATGGACAGAGGTGGTTGGTAATGGGTTGATTTTTTGGGTAAGTGGTGATTGGCTATGTGTGGGTGGGGATTGTCATGTTGCATTTTGTTCAATGTTGATATAGTGAGATGGTGATTGGTATGGAGTGTTAGGTTGGTTCATGAGATGGGATGGAATGTATTCTGGTATATAAGGTTCAGGTTCAGGTTGGTCTTGGGTTTGGGTTGGTGGTGAAGTAGGTGGTGATGGAATATATGGATCATATGTTTTGTCATGGTGAGGTGGAGAAAGTATATATGGCTCATGGGTATGGTCTTGGGGTGGTGATTGGGTTTGTGGTGATGTAGGTGGTGTTAAAAAATGTTGTCCATGATCAAATCATCATGAGTTTCATTGTTTTCTGTCTCCCCCTGAACTTGTGTTACAATCTCAGTCACAACTGCATTTACAACATCATCAAAATTTTCAATCTCCTCCTCTCTTTCAGTATCTTGTCGAACAACAAGATCATCTCCTCTATCATCATTTTCATTATCAGAATCTGACATATCATCACCGTCATCACTTTCACTACTTTCCTCATCACTAGTCATCCTTGGTGACTTTAGTACCTCCATAATCTCTACTTCGTGATCAACTAGACATGGCAGAATATCATACTCCACTTCAGGGTTAAAGTGGCTAGTTTGACCCAATCTGTTGATACGTCTATATACATTTGGGTCTTGGAGAACGTGTGTAATTCTAGATGTTGGAAGATCTGGACTCAGGATATTGAAAATAATTTGGAGAAATCTTGGATACTAGAAAATGATCTTTCTCCAACTTCGTCAAGTTCACCTCCAGGCCTTCAAAGATCATTCTTGAAAAATTAAACGGCCTATTCAACACAACAGCGATTGTGGCAGTGGATATCTCCCTGCTCATCAGGGTCCAAGTACCCTTTCTTAGGGTGAACCCCTGAATAATATGATGCATAAGGAAACGGTATAACACCGGGAACATGCCCTTTGGAATTGGCCTTCTAGCACGTTCCCTTGATACCCCATTGTTTTTTGGAATATCTGCAACAAACGTTGGGTAGAATATGATAGTTGAATTTCAAGATTATCTTGAAGTTGAATACTTGTTCGTATCAGGTTCTCTGTTATTCCACCTCTCTTCCAGCCACAGTGGCTTCAATTCTCCTCCTATTGATGTCGTCTTCCAATTGTGCTGATCTTAAGAAATCACGATGATATTTTCTGTAAATCACAGGGCTTTCGGTTAAAGAAAATTGAAGATTTGAGCGTATTAGCCATTGTATCATTAGTTCCACCAGCCTGTTCTCCTTAGTAATTAGAAGAAAGGCGCACATATTGTGCTTCGGCTAAAAGACATAAACCATAGTTTTGCACAAGCACAAACAAAAATACATTCAAAGTAAAATTAGTCATTAAATTTTAATAATTTATCATGAATCATGTTAAATTTGAAGAAGAAATTAAAAAGGATAATATTTATGAACTCGTTCTTTGACAAATTATTAACCTACACTGAAAACAGAGATGTCAATAAACATAAAATTGAAACCCTAAACTCATACAATGAGTTTCGAAAATCATTCAGTTGAAGCTTACCGAGTCGGAATTAGAAGGATGTCAAATTTTGGATAAGAATTTTGAGCAACGGTTGAGTATCTAAGTTGCGAGCAAGTAGATAATAATGAAAGAGTGAAAGAGGGAAAAGGTGAAATGAAATTTTTTCTAACTCCCTATTTTATAGTGTATGTTGTGCACATTTGAAAATGGGTTTTAAATGAATTTTGTCATTTAGTACATGAATACTGCCAAAACCCCAATTTTAAATATACCAGCGTAAAGCTTGCTCGATAAAGTTATTATCCAAACTTGCTCGTCCCAGCGTTTGTTCAGGTAACTAAAGTTATTATAAATAAACTAAGTATGTAAAATGAAAGAAACTGACTCGAATATACAAGATTGCTCGAGAAATTAAACACAAGTTAAATAATTAAGTATATTTGATCAAATAGGCAACGTTACTCGAGATCAATAAAGATCTTGAAATTGTAAATTAGATATTTCTAAATGTCAACCTTACTCAAATACCTTATTATTACTAACATTACTCGAATATATTTGAAAAGCAAAGAGTTAACCAAATTTAAAGATGTACATCCAGTTATACTCTAAAGCAAAGTTTACTCGACAATACCTCAAAAGTGCAAAGTGTGCTTGATAATACTTGATATATTAATTTTAATATACAAGAAAGCATACAGCGCACTCGGAAAGCAAAGTTTGCTTGAAGACTTAAGAAATATGAAAGTATGCTTGAAGAATACTTGAACTAATATTTTAATATACAAGTTTGCTCTAAGCATGAATTTTTCTCGATAAACAAAGTTACTCGAAAAAACTTGCAATTTTAGACAAAGTATTCAGACATAAACAACACATAATTAAATCAATATTAACCAAGTATGGTTGAAAATGTACCAAGTTTACTCGATAGAGCTAAACAACATGTAAAGAGTCAAGTTTACTCGAACAATATTCATTTTGATCAATTTCAAACCCAAAGTCATAAAGTATACTTAAAAAATACATATTTGAATTAAAACACCCAAGTTTACTCGAAACAAGTATTTAAAGAAAATTCAGACATTTATATCACATATTCATCAAGTGTGCTTGAATGAGATGACCTTCTAAATAACTAAGTTTACTCGAAAGTTCATAATCATCAAAGTGTACTCGATAATATATGAATAATCATATTCAAAGTAGATAAGTATCAAGTTGCTCTAATGAGTTAAACTTCTAATAAAAACACCTAACTTTACTCGAAAGTTTAAAATCATCAAAGTTTCCTCGAAATAACATATGCATACATATTCAAGGTGAAAATACAACACTTTTTGACTTAAACCTTTCTTGAAACAATATTTCCCTTTAGATTTAAAGTTCAGAAGCAAATGGTGCATAATGAGATCAAATTTCAGTTCAAATATTTCAATTCCTTTTCTTTTATGAAAAGATCTCAACATGGGATCATATTGATTAAGTCACCTTTCAATACTTCATTCTCAGCATTATTATGACATAATAGGCAGGTTAATAACATGTATTGACTTAGCATGAATTTCATTACTTTGGTGATCTGCTTAAGGTTGAATTAATTGCATAATAAAAAATGGATAACACTTATTGCACTATGATGTTCCATATCTTTTTTTCTCAAGGCTTATTTGGCTTTCTCCAGATCACCCCTATTTGACTTCAATCCCCTGGTATTTGGTTAAAAAACTTTATGGCAGAACATTTAAACTTTCTTTAATAAATTTTTCTTTTCAAAACATTTCAAACATTTGAGGTTGAACGTTGGACTTACAAGCCTTTCATTCAAGGTGTTTAGGACTTATAATGATGCCCCACCTCTTTAGTTCTAGTTTAAACCCTCATGTTTTATTTCTTTATAACATTTGAACATTTATCAACTTTTGGTTGATATATAATCACTTTGCATAAACTTGTTTTTTGCCCTATTCATAAGATGTTTCATTTTGAGTGACCAAATACCAACAATCTTGTGTATGACTTGGTAATTACTTTTCTCCCTATCATTCGGAGAGATTTATCTTGAAACATGCATATTTCAACAATGCATCTCCACATTAAGTTTGGCATATTCATTATGTTTATATCACCTCAGTTTTTACACATCATTGAAAGAAACCATATTTATCAATGACTGCACTAGTAGTCCTTTTAGCCTATTAAATCTATATGATTGGTATAAATAATCAATCTACTATCATTTCCCAAAGGTTGGATAAATTTTCATTGAAAACCCTTTTAAGCTTCTATAAAGCTTTGAACTGAATAATCTTATCATTTCTTACACCATTAAGTTGCTTAGCTTTCCAACAATGATTTTCTTTGTAAAAAAAGTTATTTGTAAAATATTCATTTGAGCACACAAGTTTGATTTTCAAAGCACAGTTTTTGACACAAGCATTCAATGACATTTTCAAGAATAATAAAAAATGAATGGCATGTATTAACACAATCAGACTAACAAAATGTGAGATCTGAGCCCCAGTGCGGAAGCGTGAATAATCGATACTATTATAAACGGTGGAGCTCATATTTGGGTTATGATAAAATAGCACTCGTATTCACTCTTGAATGATATTTTGATGGACGAGATGTATTCGGAGAGAGCCTAATTCGATTAACAATAATCAATAAAATAGGATGAACACATATATGTAATCGAAACACAAACAAGATAGAAATGGTAGTTATCATTAGTCGAATTATATTGTAACACATATATGTAATCTTTATCACACATCTGAGATATGCTCCAAAGATTATATTGTAATCCTTCAACAAAAAACAAATTATCAAATGACACTTTGCCATTGGTAAGAATAACCTTCCCCACAGTTTTCCCTCCATTTTCATCACTCCCAAATGCAACTGGTCCCGTGGTCCTTCTGATTTTTTTTCATAGTTGACCAATGACCTCTTATCACAGGTCAAGTGCCTGGAACATCCACTGTCTAAGTACCATACATCATTCATTGGAGTGGATTGTTTAGTGATGAAATACAAGTTGATTCAACTTGCAAATCATCAGCAACATTGTCAATTGTTGCATCTGGTTTGGGGTCCTCATAAACAAACTCACAAGAATCATCATATTCATAGCCAGTTTCACATGAGCTTCCAATATAGGGAACTATGTTTGTGCATTCGTCAATAACAAATTCCCTTTTCATGATTTTCAGTTGTGCTTCAGACTTAGGTTTCCACAACCATCCATGTGGTTAAAAACCATTTTTCAACAGAAATTTCTCATCTTCACTGAGTACATTTGAATTCTTTTTATTGAGAATTTTCTTCATAAGCTTGTTCTTTTCACAAACTATTGACTCATCTGATTCATCACAAATTTCTGAAGTTTGTGAATTAACAAATTGAGATTTGTTTAGTTTCTTCAGTATTGGAGCCTTTATCTTGTCATCCACTTCATTTTTTCTTTACAACTACTTCTTCACGCTTGACTTGATCTTATGCCATCTTCTCACCCCTGTTCAAATAATCGTTGTATCTTCTTTTGTAGAATGAAAAGTCTTGTCTGAATTTAGTATGGGCTGGGACATGAATGTCACACCCCAACCTATGGAGGAAATGCCGGGGCGAACCGATTGCTCACATCTTTTCAAAGGTTACTATATGCAATATTAAAAGTGTCAATATCTATTAAATATTTTCAAATAAAACAATTACGGTTAAGTACATCAAGTATAACGAAATTACAACAATGATTAATTAAGTTTGTATCCTAAAAAGCATCTCTACGTGACCTTCATCTTGCTAAACAACCAAGCTGATAACCTGCAAATGCGTAGAAAATATATTTTTGTGTCAATAACACATGTTGAGTGAGTAAAACACCAGTTTAAGACACAACAGTAATAGTATATATAATATACAAAGAAAGATGCAAACTCTTCCTGTGAGGTAGACAGTTAAGCCATAGCACATACACAAACAATCAAACATAAAGAATGGGCTAAACCGTTGCCATGCGAATGGGCATTGGTTACCAAAAATGAGGTGTCGGTGAAACCATTGTCAACGAATGCTAGACGGTCGTATGATCATACTAGACTGAGAATATGTTGGACCTCTCCGAATGCGGTTCAAATAAAGCAAGTAAGCAAATAGCAAGTTAGGCATAAACTAATATACACACATGGATTAAACAGTTGCGGGTTTGAATACTAGATAACACGTAAATATGATACGATACGCATATGTCCCCAAAAGGGTTTAAAACAGTAAAAGAGGGGAGTGATTAATCACCTGATCGGATGAACGAAAAACAAATAATAATGGTGTGAGAGAGACGAACCATTCGGGATATACCGTCAACGATTCCTAGTTAAATAATATAATATTAAATTGATTATAAGAGATATAACATGATTTAAGGAAAATAAGATTTGATGTGATTAAGTTATGTTTGGGATTATAATGGTTATTGATTGATCGATTAATCTCTACGATCATTGTTATTAATAGTCTAATTAATTATAAATTTCCCAATAACAACCCATGATATAATATATAATTAAATACTTAAATAATTTAATTGATTTAAGATATGCTTGAAATAACAAAATCGAAATAGATAAATGATTAAATATGCAAATTAAATAATTTAATTAAATATAACTTGAGATATTCTTATAATAATAATAATGATATCTAAATAAATAAATAATATAGTTATAATAATGTGTAGAAATATATAAATATTTTGTTTAAATCTCTTAAGGAAATCTATTTAATACGTTTATTAAATATATAATTTATAATAAAGAATAACGCTTAACGATGAGAAAACGTGAATTTAATGTGTCGGGTTTTAAATAAAATAAAAAGAATTATTAATAATATTTACATATATATATATATATATATATATTACGAAAGTTTGTAACGGGATTATTTGATAAGAAACGTCAATTGAAAATGTTGTGGTTTCATAAAATAGTATCGGTTTATTATTAGTAGTAGTTACAATTTGATTAAAACTAATTAAAAACATTAAAAACATAATTTTTAAAAATAAAACACAAAAACCGGTCTGGAGGGTTCGAACCCGCGCCTCCAGCCGGTTTAAATGGGTTAATCAAGCATGCACCTGCCATCAAGGCAGGTGTCTGACTCGTAGATGAATGGAACCGATTAGATATAAAACAAACAACCAGATCATCCCCGAATCAAACCGAACCCTAGATCTATAATCCATCAATCTGGTACATGATTTCCCAATTAGTGTTAGGGTTATTGAAATACATGTTGAAACGACCTGGAAGCAGGAATCAATTACCTATAAACGTGCTGCGTTGATAAAGAACGACGCGTTTCGGTGGCAGCCAAACTTAAATCACGATCATGATACTTTCAAGCTGATATACTTCAATTCCTTTTAAGGTTTTGCTCACGGACTGATATAGATGGTGAGGAACAGTTTAATTTGATTATTATTAAGTGTATATATGCAAACCCTATTCTCCTAATGGCGGTTCATTATTTTTAGAATTTGCAATCAATTAGGATTTGTTTTCTTAATTAATTGGGGTATGAGAACGGCTTAATACGTATTAACGATATGGACGAATCAATTTTGATTATAAACGAAAATTAAGGTGCAAGAAAACTTAAACGGGTCACAGGTCTTCAGGTTTGAGAATCTGGGTATTGGTAAATGGATCATTGAATTGTAATATGTATTAATACATAATATTTGCAGTTTAGACCCAGAAATATGAGGAGGGAAACAAATATAGGTAATAGTTGTGGTTTGGGTTAAAATCGTATATGTTTCAAAGTTAGTTAGATATATAAAATATATATAATGAACACATAAAATAATATAAAAAGTTTCTCGATAAACGCAATAATTAAATTGATAAAATTTTCCAAACATGAAATGGGTCGTATTATTTAAAATGAAAAAGACCGAGTTGTTACATTCTCCCCTACTTTAGAAAATTTCGTCCTGAAATTAAAGGATATTATATCAAAACCATTATATCTTGAGGAAAAGATTTTTTTTTTTAATATAACTTTTAAAATTTATCATAACACGGAACCTTGAATAGTAAAAATAATGCTCCAAATGAAAATATGTTAAGGACAATTATATATAGGACGTACCAGCGGCGTATCCACCATGTCCTTATCATCTCCACATTTGTACCATTATTCCAACTAATTTCGATTCTATATTATAATACACAATTTCACGCATTATGATTTCCATGCGAGGACTTAGATAATTATGTAGGCCTCCATAATTACTTAGATCGTCGGATGCTCCACATAACTCGTCTCATTGTGTGGGTTACAAAACATAACATGAGTTTTAGAGGAAACAAGAACATTAATATTTTGGTTATAAATAGAAGATACTCATTGTGTACAATATTGCTAAAATGAATTGAAATTTTGAGTTGATTTAATAAAATATTAAAGTTTCTAAAACGTTTTTTATTTATTTATTTTTTTTTTTATAAAAGTTAAATCTTGGAAGTTGAAAAGAAAAGGATTCCGTAGGATTGAGAGTGAAACGAGTTGGGATAAATGAGGACAAGAGATAAACAAGGAGTTGGTATTATAGACGGTTGTCTTTTGAAAAAATAGATTTTGTTGCATGAACATAATCACTTAGAATAAATTAGTAGTATTGAAACTGTTTAAATCCAAAAATCGAATAAAGATTTGTACGATTAAGAATTATAAAATATGTTTTGATAACATGACAAAAACATCTCTTTGATAAATTTAGTTATTATTGATTTGATATATCTAATATGAAAATACTTGATTAATTAGATATATAAAGATTAGAATAATTAAAGTTGGTTGAATGCAAATATTTTGATTAGGTTGCAAAGTAGGGTTCAATAGAATAAGTTCGAAAATTTTGAGCTTGATGAACATGGTTGTATCGAGAACACAAATGGCGTAGGTGATTAGAATTTCCATAGTCGTAGCAAATATATGTAGCAGAGTATAGAATTTTGAGCAAACATTGTAGCATAGGTTTTAGAATTAGATGGCACAGAACGTTATGGAACTTCTTGTGGTGCGTGGCAAGTAAAGCATAGTGGGTGAATTTTCTACGTAAAGTTTCTTGTTTTAGACGCTATGATTTTTTTGAGGTTGATTGTTAATTTGATTAATAGCATATAGTTGATGTTTAGACTTGCGTTTGTTATTGTTGTCGTTATGAGAATGAGTAGAGGTAAAATGAATCACAATTACCAACAATTAGTTTAATAAACAAGATTTAGTTGATTGCATTTATGTTTTGGAAACTAAGTTTATATTTTAGAGATCACATGAGCTATCTCCTTGATAAACATGTGGCCATGAGGCGGATATAGAAAATAAATTATTGATGTTGTTTGATGTTGACAAACCTTATATGATTAATAGAGATGTGATTTAATGAGAAGTATAGATAGTTGTGCAGATTTCATAGGAGTCATTGTGTAAAACGGAACTTAAATAATTTATGCTGATGTTTATTTATAACTTAAGTATAAGTTAGAATCTATATTGATAATCAATGAGTTAATTTGATGAGTGAATGAGTTTTATCAAAGTTTGATATGTTTTAACAAATTAAAATTTGAGGTTGAGTACTTGAAATAATTTATGTATATGATACCATGAATATACGAAAGTCATTTGATTATTGAATTGTGCAATAATATTATTAAAATTACTGGGTATTTCGATAATATCATAACGTGATACGATGAATAGGTGAAAACCAATAGACTGTAAATTGTTTTGGGTAGGCTCGTGATAACCGAGTCTGATAAATGATGATTTGTATCCGATCAGGAGAATAAAAATGTTTTGAGTGTATGAATAGTTCGAATCAATAGATCTTGATTAAAAAGTGATTTAGGAAGTAAGAAACTAATTAATTACATAACTGAATAATAGAATAATTGAATAATTAGATCAAATCATAAACCGTTTTGTATAAATCCAATAATAAACAAATAAGCAAATAACGAATGTTCCTCGATGTGTTGGGTTTCCTATGAGCTTTCCATGGCATTTTGTTTCCCCAAATTATTAGCATACCAAAACCAAAACAAACGTGTGAGTTGGCCTCCCATGAGCATTAAATTGCAATTTAAATGGCCCAACTTAATTAACGGATCAACGAATCAATTAAGTTTGTCGGCCCATGAGCGTTACATGACGATTTAACCGACCAAACTAAGTAACGAATAAATGAACTCAAACATTGGTAGTTGAAACATCTCGTGTATCACCAAGGATGATAATGTTCCAACAAAATATCGCAAATATAACAAATTGTACAGTTGGCGTGTCCTTGGCGTTGATGGATTTTACACCCGACTAGACATTTAAGAAAAACAATAAAACACAATAAAGGGTGTAACCGTTTAGCCGATTACGTTAAACGCTTAAAGTGTCGGACGCATGACAATTTCCACTATGGCGGAGAATCTTGTCACACTCCCTAGCTTTAAGTGAAAAAGAGCAAAAGCAAAGCTAGAAAATTCTCAGGGAACTTCCCGACAATAAAAGGCAATCTAATAAAATTAAATAAAAATATTTTGAGGTTGAGACGTAGCCTCAGAGTTATAAAAATATTTTGAGACTGAGACATAGTCTCGGAGTAGTAAAATATTTTGAGAGTGAGTGAAGCATAGCTTCGGAGTGGTGTTTGTGCATGACAATAAAATAAGCAATTAACTAAGCAGTTAAATTAGTACCTAATCTAACAATGCAATAACGTAAGCTGTTAACAATCAAATATAACACATCAGGTAAACAAGTAGGCATGTATGGGGCTCCTAAGCATGTTACTAAGGCACCACTAACGACCTACCTTAAACCTTCGGCTCTGATACCAATCTGTCACACCCCAACCTACGCGGAAATTGTAACACCCCGTAACCGCAGCGGAAACGTAAACGGGATGCAACAGACACGTCTGATATCAACAGCATTGCTTATAAAAAAAACACCACTACATTAATTCACACCATACTACATTGTTCCGAGTTTAGTTATCGTCTAGGCGTTAGCACATAAGTTTTTCCAACATTACATTAACATATTTAAAACAAAAGATCATTAAGCTTCCACAAAAAGCACGCATCGTCAAGCATGTAGCAATTATTCCAGTTTGGGTGTACCTAGAAAGCATGTAAAGAAAACGGGTCAACTACGAATAGTTGGTGAGTTTCACTAATTTAAACAACTGTGACAAATCATTATAATAATCATATATTAGCGATGTAATTATGCTGAGCCCACAAGTGAAACCTCTGTTAACCAAGTACTGTACCCGTTCCGGGGCCAATGTTAACCCAGAAACACTTCTAGAGACATCTGGGGACACTGTTAACCCAGTACAGTACCCATTCCGGGGGCAATGTTAACCCAGAAACACTTCTAGGGACATCTGGGGACACTGTTAACCTAGTACAGTACCCATTCCGGGGGCAATGTTAACCCAGAAACACTTCTAGGGACATCTGGGGACACTGTTAACCCAGTACTGTACCCATTCCGTACGATTCCCGTACAATCAAATATTTATAAATACACGCAAATCCATGCGTTCAGTATGTACTTAAACATTTCAATAGTAACATGCTTTCCGCCCCGGGTAAATATTTAAAAACAATTCAGAAAAAGGGGCTCGTGAAACTCACCTTATCGTAAGCAATTAAGTAACACAGTACGCCAGCTACTAGTCCGGATCTGTAATACGATCCCTAAGTCCGTTACTATACAATCATTATTAATATAACTTTAACCGTGTTAACCGGTACATCTGGGGACACTGTTAACCCAGTACTGTAACCGTTCCGGAGGCAATGTTAACCCAGAAACACTTCTCCGGACTCAGATTGTGATTTCGTTTAGAGTTCACTAGTCAAAATCACTATTAGTCTTTTTTCCCGTTTTGCGTGCCTAGCACGGTTATCCGTTTTTACGTTTCAAAATGAGTTTGGTCACACACGACCCGAAAATAGTTGTTGACTGATAACATAATTAAAGTTGTGAATTTAGAGCTCGGTTTATACGCTCCGATTGGCCGTGGGACCCGTTTCCGTATTTAATGCACCGGAAACTGTTAAATCGGATAAAATTACTCAAATCATCCGGATTTGTAAGGCCCCGAACCCGGTAGCCCCACTTTAGCGTCGGATTTACTCATAAACACAGTTCTTCAAATCAGAGTTTATTAAAACTTTTCGCGGAATATAAAACATCAATTATTTGTTACAAAACATTAAATCTTTTCTTTGATACCATAACACAAAACTTTATATTTAAAACATCTTTACTTCTTTCTTCAGATGCCAGCCGTTCAATCCATGCCGTGTGTCATCCTCATGCTAACTCTATAATCAGCTCACCTGCGTGCATACTAAAAGTCAGCTACGCTGAGTGAGTTCTAGTTAATCATACAATATCATACAATACCTTCTTACATACATTCGTACTTAACATCATAACTTTCTTTCATACACACATAAGTACTCATACCTTCATTCTTACTTACATACTTTCTTTCTTACTTACATACTTTCTTTCTTACTTACATACTTTCTTTACATTCATAATCATACGTTTTAAAGAGCCTTTCGCCCTATAACCTCACAGATATTATAAGGGTCTGGTCCCTAGTTTTCGAATATTAGAAGGGTTCGATTCCCTAACATCACAGATATTATAAGGGTCTGGTCCCTATCATCACAGATTTTATAAGGGTCTGGTCCCTAACATCACAGATATTATAAGGGTCTGGTCCCTAACATCACAGATATTATAAGGGTCTGGTCCCTAACATCACAGATATTATAAGGGTCTGGTCCCTAACATCACAGATATTATAAGGGTCTGGTCCCTAACATCACAGATATTATAAGGGTCTGGTCCCTAACATCACAGATATTATAAGGGTCTGGTCCCTAACATCACAGATATTATAAGGGTCTGGTCCCTTGGTTTTCGAATATTAGTAGGGTTCGATTCCCTCTTCGTTACCATACAACCATACATCCTACCTCGAGTATTATTAGGGCTCGGTACCCTTTTCGTAACTATACAACCATACAACCATCATTTCCTTCTTTTACTAACTTTATTACGTTCATACACATAAACATACATATCATACTTACCATATTTATAACGTTACAACCTGACAGTACGTACAATATCCGAAGATCGTTCACGTACCATCAAGCAATCATTCATACATATCACACATATCACATACCATTCGTGTACCTATACACACATACTTACATTATATCATAAGAACACTCTAGGCATTCTTTACCTCATCCATTAACAACCATACCCCTTGTCGTTACGTGCAATATCCGAAGATCGTTCACGCCCCGACAAGTATTCATTTGAATATTCATACATCTACGACATATAATATTCGTACCTTTATTTTTAACCTGACATTACGCGCAATATCCGAAGATCGTTCGCGTACCGACAAACAATCATTCATATCTATCACACATATCACATATGACATACACTTATCACTTAGGATAAATGTATTAACAACACATCGAGTATGCACACAGCCCCGAAAACATAACAAGGAATGGGGCTAGAAACTCACCTGAATACTGCTTCTTTTTCTGATAGCTGTAAATCCCTTCTTTAACTGAGCTCGGCTAACTGTACAAGTTACACGTATCAATACTCGCCTGACCTAATCTGGTGGCCTAGTATTAGCTTACTTTAACTTATCGCTTTATAATTTATTTTTAATCAAACTTGGCTTTAGGCGAAGTTAACCCTTCGGGCGAACTTAGCTTCAGGCGAAGTTAAACCTTAGGCGAACTTGGCTTCAGGCGAAGTTAAACCTTAGGCGAACTTGGCTTCAGGCGAAGTTATACCTTAGGCGAACTTGGCTTCAGGCGAAGTTAAACCTTAGGCGAACTTGGCTTCAGGCGAAGTTAAACCTTAGGCGAACTTGGCTTCAGGCGAAGTTAAACCTTAGGCGAACTTGGCTTCAGGCGAAGTTATCCTTAGGCGAACTTGGCTTCAGGCGAAGTTATCCTTAGGCGAACTTGGCCGTAGGCGAAGTTATCCTTAGGCGAAGTTACGCTTGAAGGCGAAGTTACGCTTGAAGGCGAAGTTCATCAGGCGAACTTAATCTTGCAGGCGAAGTTGTCGCGCTGCAGATCTGTTTGCCCATAACTCCTTCGTTTCTTAGCCAAATAACTCGATTTTGGTACCCACGGAACCGTATGATCGGCGCCTACAAACCCCAACCATCAAATCGGCCTAAAATCGACGTTTTAGGGGTCCGATTTGGGCAGTTGGGTTTCGGGTCCGGTTAACCCATCCAATCCTAACCATTTTCAGTAATATTAGCTTTGTTGGATATGTTCTTACCTTACCAACGCAGATCTATCAACAAAACCTCGGGTCTCGGCTCCGAATCTTGATCGGTTAGGATGTGTATGTTTTGAGGGTGTAAGGAGTGTGTGTTAGGGAGTTTTGTGAGAAATGAGATATTTTGGGATTTTGGGGGTATTTATATCCCTGAAATCCCATTCTCATTTAACCTATCTCAATTAACCCAAGTCCATAACCCACTTCCATTACCCGACACTAGCCCGACCCATACCAACTCCTATTCTTTTATTTATTTCCTGATAACCCGAGTAAACTTCCCATCTATTAATAAGTAATATAATTAATATTACCTTTGAAATTTCGGGATGTTACAAGTCTTCCCTCCTTAAAGAGGTTTCGTCCCCGAAACCTAACTTATTCCCTATAAAAGGAAAACTTCTTACATTTACACGTTTTATAGAATTGCCTCCGCTTTCTGAGTTACCCTTCCTACTTCCGACTTTACAGCCATCGAATAGTGGTCATGCGTTTTAGCTATTTAAGGTAGCTTGTCCATGAGACCCTCGATGTACCACAACTCATCTCATACCTCCAAGGGCTTTGATTAGTACTTTTAACACTATTGTCTAAACAACCTTTCATCACAACATAATAATCATTCATAACCAAACTCAATATAAATATTACACGTCACTGATAACCATAAGTTTTAAACCTTAACACACAACAAGTCCTTAAGCAAAAGCAACTTAATAACACCATTGCATAAGCAATTATTCCTTCATCAAGCGTCCCTCTCTGCAGTTTCCCCAAGTCTTCACCCTTTCCCACCTTCCGCCCCTGATTCCTTGCAATCCCTAGCCATGTGGTCAGCTTTTCCGCAATTGAAGCACTTTGGACGATCAGGGCATTCTCGAGAATAATGCCCACTCTTTCCACACCGATAGCACCTGTCTGTCCCAGTCTTACATTCTCCCTGGTGCACTCGCCCACATGTCTTACACGCATCCTTGTTCCCAACCTTGGCCTTCCTCTCATCAGTTGTTGTCACCATCTCGCCAGACCGCTTAGCAGAGGTAGCCCATTTCTTCTCCTTCTTTTCTCCTTCATGTCCTTCCTTTGGCTTCTTGCAATCCCTTGCTAGGTGCCCACGTCCTCCACAGTTGTGACACCTATGGTAATCATCACATTCCCCAGAGGAATGTCCTGCTCTTCCACACCTGTAGCAAACACCTAATCCCTTTCTGCACTCTCCGGGGTGTCTCTTCCCACATTTTTCACAAGCAGTGAACCCCTCTTGCCTTGCCTTCTTTTTGCGTGGATCCACCTCATCGGCTTCCTCTGGTTCTGGAGTTGGGTTCTTTTTCTTCTTTTCCCCCACCGTTCTTGCTCCCCCACAATCCCTAGCTAAGTGACTCGACTTACCACACTTATAACATTTCTGGTTCTCGGTGCAATCACGAGTTATGTGTCCCTTCTTCCCACATCGGTAGCACTGATTTGGACCAGCCTTGCATTCTCCTAGGTGCATCTTCCCGCACACTTTGCATGTTTCCCTTCCCGCGACCTTTAGTATCTTCTTCCCCGCATACTCCACGACATCTACAGATCCTTTGGTTCCTTTCGCTCCTCCCTTATAATCATCACCCTTCTTTCCGTCTCCTCCTGCCTTCTCAGTGGCCCTTGCATGGTTTTCGGCAGACTTGTCAGTACGAAATTTCTTCTCTGCAGCAGCCACAGCGTAAGAAATGGCAAATTGAGTAACAGGATCCAGCTGATACCCTTCATTGCTGCTTGGTCCTTGCAAAGTTTCACTTTTATCCTTTTTCGTGGTAGTAACTAGTTCTTCAGAAGGTTCTCGGACAACGCGTATTCCAAGAGGACGTCCAGTGTGACCTCCCTTACCAACAAACCTTTTTGCTCCAGCCATTAGTATTCTAAGGGAAAACACAAACATCATCACTCAAGGAACTATCTAGTACAAGGATAGCAAGGCTAACAGGTAATAACAGTGGCCAGCTGTGACTAGCTGATCACATTGCTTTCCGTGTCCTATACACTTCCCTTTATGAGTCTATTTGTGCTGGTTCTACTTAAGCAGTTAGTCAAATCAAACAATCAATTATTCCTATCCCTATCGTTCACATATCCTTTCTTTCTCATTAACATATATCATTTAATCATACACTTTACCTTTACTGATCTTGCTTGAGCGACACATGGCATTCTTGAACTGGCATCTTCTTTCCTTTCTTACTTAAATCCCATTTTCTGTTCGAGTCTAAGCATGTAGGATGCTTAAATCTCTCGAACTTATGCTCTGATACCAACTTGTAAGGCCCCGAACCCGGTAGCCCCACTTTAGCGTCGGATTTACTCATAAACACAGTTCTTCAAATCAGAGTTTATTAAAACTTTTCGCGGAATATAAAACATCAATCATTTGTTACAAAACATTAAATCTTTTCTTTGATACCATAACACAAAACTTTATATTTAAAACATCTTTACTTCTTTCTTCAGATGCCAGCCGTTCAATCCATGCCGTGTGTCATCCTCATGCTAACTCTATAATCAGCTCACCTGCGTGCATACTAAAAGTCAGCTACGCTGAGTGAGTTCTAGTTAATCATACAATATCATACAATACCTTCGTACTTAACATCATAACTTTCTTTCATACACACATAAGTACTCATACCTTCATTCTTACTTACATACTTTCTTTCTTACTTACATACTTTCTTTCTTACTTACATACTTTCTTTACATTCATAATCATACGTTTTAAAGAGCCTTTCGCCCTATAACCTCACAGATATTATAAGGGTCTGGTCCCTAGTTTTCGAATATTAGAAGGGTTCGATTCCCTAACATCACAGATATTATAAGGGTCTGGTCCCTATCATCACAGATTTTATAAGGGTCTGGTCCCTAACATCACAGATATTATAAGGGTCTGGTCCCTAACATCACAGATATTATAAGGGTCTGGTCCCTAACATCACAGATATTATAAGGGTCTGGTCCCTAACATCACAGATATTATAAGGGTCTGGTCCCTAACATCACAGATATTATAAGGGTCTGGTCCCTAACATCACAGATATTATAAGGGTCTGGTCCCTAACATCACAGATATTATAAGGGTCTGGTCCCTTGGTTTTCGAATATTAGTAGGGTTCGATTCCCTCTTCGTTACCATACAACCATACATCCTACCTCGAGTATTATTAGGGCTCGGTACCCTTTTCGTAACTATACAACCATACAACCGTCATTTCCTTCTTTTACTAACTTTATTACGTTCATACACATAAACATACATATCATACTTACCATATTTATAACGTTACAACCTGACAGTACGTACAATATCCGAAGATCGTTCACGTACCATCAAGCAATCATTCATACATATCACACATATCACATACCATTCGTGTACCTATACACACATACTTACATTATATCATAAGAACACTCTAGGCATTCTTTACCTCATCCATTAACAACCATACCCCTTGTCATTACGTGCAATATCCGAAGATCGTTCACGCCCCGACAAGTATTCATTTGAATATTCATACATCTACGACATATAATATTCGTACCTTTATTTTTAACCTGACATTACGCGCAATATCCGAAGATCGTTCGCGTACCGACAAACAATCATTCATATCTATCACACATATCACATATGACATACACTTATCACTTAGGATAAATGTATTAACAACACATCGAGTATGCACACAGCCCCGAAAACATAACAAGGAATGGGGCTAGAAACTCACCTGAATACTGCTTCTTTTTCTGATAGCTGTAAATCCCTTCTTTAACTGAGCTCGGCTAACTGTACAAGTTACACGTATCAATACTCGCCTGACCTAATCTGGTGGCCTAGTATTAGCTTACTTTAACTTATCGCTTTATAATTTATTTTCTAATCAAACTTGGCTTTAGGCGAAGTTAACCCTTCGGGCGAACTTAGCTTCAGGCGAAGTTAAACCTTAGGCGAACTTGGCTTCAGGCGAAGTTAAACCTTAGGCGAACTTGGCTTCAGGCGAAGTTATACCTTAGGCGAACTTGGCTTCAGGCGAAGTTAAACCTTAGGGGAACTTGGCTTCAGGCGAAGTTAAACCTTAGGCGAACTTGGCTTCAGGCGAAGTTAAACCTTAGGCGAACTTGGCTTCAGGCGAAGTTATCCTTAGGCGAACTTGGCTTCAGGCGAAGTTATCCTTAGGCGAACTTGGCCGTAGGCGAAGTTATCCTTAGGCGAAGTTACGCTTGAAGGCGAAGTTACGCTTGAAGGCGAAGTTCATCAGGCGAACTTAATCTTGCAGGCGAAGTTGTCGCGCTGCAGATCTGTTTGCCCATAACTCCTTCGTTTCTTAGCCAAATAACTCGATTTTGGTACCCACGGAACCGTATGATCGGCGCCTACAAACCCCAACCATCATATCGGCCTAAAATCGACGTTTTAGGGGTCCGATTTGGGCAGTTGGGTTTCGGGTCCGGTTAACCCATCCAATCCTAACCATTTTCAGTAATATTAGCTTTGTTGGATATGTTCTTACCTTACCAACGCAGATCTATCAACAAAACCTCGGGTCTCGGCTCCGAATCTTGATCGGTTAGGATGTGTGTGTTTTGAGGGTGTAAGGAGTGTGTGTTAGGGAGTTTTGTGAGAAATGAGATATTTTGGGATTTTGGGGGTATTTATATCCCTGAAATCCCATTCTCATTTAACCTATCTCAATTAACCCAAGTCCATAACCCACTTCCATTACCCGACACTAGCCCGACCCATACCAACTCCTATTCTTTTATTTATTTCCTGATAACCCGAGTAAACTTCCCATCTATTAATAAGTAATATAATTAATATTACCTTTGAAATTTCGGGATGTTACAGGATTATTTTCGGATGATTCATTTTTACTTGTATAACTCAATTATATGAAAATAGTTCATTATTAGGGTTTTTATACACCAGTCAGCTCGTTTAGGCGAACTTTACCGGTTTACGCATTTTACGCTTTAAAAGTTTGTTTTTATTTTCTTTTTAGCACAAATAATTATCCGTTTAGGCTCGGATCTTGAAATTTTGTACAAATCACTTTTTGACAGTGGGGAATTTTATAAAAATATTTCCAGAATTAATTTTTATATTTAAAATTTATTTATCTATTTTTAAACACCATTTAAACACTAAATATGTCGTAAATACCAAACGATCTTAGAAAAAACCCAAATTTTTCCTGCATGACCCCTGCCATCCCCATAGTCCCCTGTAATTTTTCCAGAACCAAAATCTTATTTTACATGCCATTTTCACTAAAACCGAGCTAGAAAACCCTAGAACTCGTTTAACCGAAAAGCCTACTTAGACTTCTCCAACTGACCTAAAATTTTGTGTGTGACTTATACATGTTATAAAAAGCTTATCTGGAATTTTCCAGAATTTTCATGATAATTAGCTATTTTTCACCATTTTTGGCCAAAGCCGAGCATTAAATTCACCAAATATTCATCCTTTGTCCAAAAATTACCAAAATTTCACATAACTCATATTTTCATATATCTAACACCTCTGTAAAATTTCATGAGACTAACTCTAAACACATCACAATCTGTCCAAATCACAAACATCATACAAAAACCGAACTACCTTGTGTTTCTAGCTTCAAAACGCAAGGATCTCGCTTTCTTGCCTTTGCTAACAACTAGATACAACACCTACAAGAACAATAACACCACACCAAGCAAGTTACAATCAAAATCAAGCCATTTCTTTCATGGTTTCGGTTATGGTTTAAAAACAAAGATTTAACCGTAAAAATTCGTTTTTGGTTCGTTTAACTCCTTTCTTGGACCAAGATCCCTTGTATAACCCGTATACATCCCTTGATCATGCAAGAATCGGTTTTCATCTTTGAAACCTCATTTTCTTGCAAACAAACTCAAGAAACGAAGATGAACACGTACATAATTCGATTTTTACCTCGGTTTTCTTGCTAAAACTTTGGATCTTTAGATCATGAAGTTGAGAGAGTTGAAGATCATGGAGGTGTTTGTGTTTAAAAAAAATAACAAGGCTATGGGGTTGAACCCCTTATGCCGATCGGACCACAAGGTGAGGTGGGGTGGGACCCACCTCTCCATTTCTAGCCACATATTCAGATTTCTGTAATCTGGATAATGTTTTGGATAATCTGGTTCAGTTCGTTTTTCGGTTAAATATTTAATTCGGCTTAAAACGAGGCTAAAACGGTCGTTTTCGGCCTAAAAATGAAGTTTATATAAAACCAACTTAAAAACTTTAAAAACTTAAACCATGACATTAATTAGCTTAAAACATCATATTATTAATAATTGCGCATCTTTTTCGGCTTGATCGATCGTCTCTTGCTCGGTTTGGTATTAAAGGTTTCGTTTAATGTACCGACGTACCATTAAATCGAATATCCTTTTTCTGTGCTTTAATTCACTTATCTCGAAGCTTTAATACTTCGTAAACATCACTAATTATTATATATTTCGTCTATAATGCAATCCTCGATCATTCGGGCTTCAATAACCGTTAATCGGCTAATCGTATTTCCAATACAATTAACTGTATAATCGAGTATAATCCGTAAAGTGAATCTTACATACTCGTATAAACGCATTATAATATATATATTCATTATTAAATAACACATAAATAGTATATACCGGCTAGGGTATACCTGAATTTGCCGGAATCGTTACATTCTCCCCCCGTAACAAAAATTTCGTCCTCGAAATTTTACGCGTCGACTACTTCCTTTTGAGGAAATAGGTAGGGGTATTTATTTCGAAATTCGTCCTTTCGTTCCCATGTATATTCTGGGCCTCGTTGCGAATTCCATCTAACTTTGATCAACGAAATCTTATTGTGTCTAAGTTGCTTGATTTTCCCGTCTACTATTTCTATGGGTTCCTCTACGAAATTGAGCTTATCACTTATTTGGACACCCTCTAAAGGTAACACCGATGTCTCATCCGCCAGACATCTTTTCAAGTTTGATACGTGAAACACGTTGTGAACTGCACTCAGTTCATCGGGTAGTTCTAATCGGTATGCTACGGAACCGATTTTTGCAGTAATATTGAATGGTCCAATATATCTCGGGGCTAACTTCCCCGCCTTTCCAAATCTGACTACACCCTTCCAAGGTGATACCTTCAAATACACTTTATCACCTTTCTCAAACTACAACGGTTTTCTACGGGTATCGGCATAACTCTTCTGCCGATCCCGCGCGGCCTTTAGATTGTTCCTAATTTCGAGGATTTTGCTGGTCGTTTCCTGGACCAGGTATGATCTAATAACCTGAGTGTCGCCCACTTCAGTCCAGCAGAGTGGTGATCGGCACTTCCGACCATACAATGCTTCGTAAGGCGCTGCCTTTATACTGCTATGGTAATTGTTATTATAGGAAAATTCAACGAGTGGGAGATGTTGATCCCAATTTCCCTTAAAATCCAGTACGCATGCACGAAGCAAATCCTCCAGGGTTTGGATGGTCCTCTCAGACTGACCATCGGTCTGAGGGTGGTAAGCTGTGCTTAGATCAATACGCGTTCCCAGCGCTTCTTGCACAGCTTGCCAAAGATTGGAGGTGAAATGGCTATCCCGATCGGAGATGATTGAGATGGGTATCCCATGATGAGACAAAATTTCATTTATATAAATCTGCACAAGTCTCTCAGTGTTATAATTATTTCTAATCGGAATAAAATGTGCCGATTTGGTTAATCGATCCACGATTACCCAAATTGCATCATGTCCTCGGGACGTCTTAGGGAGATGTGTCACAAAATCCATTGTGATTTGCTCCCACTTCCATTCGGGAATTTCCGGTTGTTGTAACATCCCCAAGGGTTTCTGGTGCTCCGCCTTAACTCTCGCACAAGTCGTACACTTACCGACGTACGTTGCTATATCCTTTTTCATACCCGGCCACCAGTAAAACTCTTTCACATCCTTGTACATCTTATCCGATCCCGGATGTATGGAATATTTCGATCTATGCACTTCGTCCATGATTAATTCATGATGGTCATGGAGGGTCGGGATCCAAATCCGATTTTTGAAATTGAGAATTTCGTCCACGCGCTGTTCGAAATTCTTCTCATTGCCGTAAAGTCCCTCCTTTTCCAATTGTTCCTCTTTCAATGCCTCACGTTGAGCGACTCTAATCAGGTCCGAAAGGTTCGACTGGACTATCATCCCCAGCGCTCGCACTCGCAATGGCTTAATCCGATTTTTCCTACTCAAGGCATCGGCTACAACGTTAGCCTTGCCGGGGTGATAACGGATGTCACAGTCATAATCGCTTAACAACTCGACCCATCTTCGTTGCCTCATATTCAGTTCCTTCTGATCGAATATGTGCTGCAAACTTTTATGATCGGTGAAGATGGTGCACTTCGTACCGTAGAGATAATGTCTCCAGATTTTAAGTGCAAAGATAACCGCTCCCAGTTCTAACTCGTGAGTAGTGTAATTTTTCTCGTGTACTTTTAACTGTCGGGAAGCATAGGCTATAACCTTATTATTCTGCATCAACACGCATCCTAACCCTCTACGCGATGCGTCACAATATGCGACAAAACCATCGTCTCCATCGGGGAGACTTAGAATCGGCGCTTGGCACAATTTTTGCTTTAACGTTTGAAACGCCGTTTCCTGCTCTTCTCCCCACTCATACTTTCGATCCTTTTGAGTCAGGAGAGTTAAAGGTTGGGCGATGCTGGAAAAGTTCTCTATAAATCGACGATAATATCCAGCTAAGCCTAAGAATTGGCGGATTTCCTTTGGCGATTTAGGCGCTTGCCAATTCTTAATTGCTTCAACCTTACTCGGATCAACGTGTATTCCTTGATGGTTTACAACGTGACCGAGGAATTGCACTTCTTGTAACAGAAGTTACACTTGGAGAATTTTGCATACAACTTTTCCTGATTCAGAAGCTCTAAAATTATTCTTAAGTGTTGCTCGTGCTCTTCTTTACTTTTCGAGTAAATCAAAATATCGTCAATAAACACGATGCCGAATTTGTCGAGGTAGGGTTTACAGACTCGATTCATGAGGTCCGTGAACACTGCCGGCACATTTGTTAGCCCGAAAGGCATAACTAAGAACTCGTAATGGCCGTAGCGAGTCCGGAATGCGGATTTTGGGATATCTTCCTCCTGAATTCTAACCTGATGGTATCCCGATCTAAGATCGATTTTTGAGAAATAGCTCGCACCTTGCAGCTGGTCAAACAGATCATCAATTCGGGGAAGAGGGTACCTATTTTTGATTGTTAACTTGTTCAACTCCCTGTAATCAATGCACATTCTAAGGCTCCCGTCCTTCTTTTTCACGAATAATACAGGTGCACCCCAGGGGGAATGACTAGGACGTATGAATCCTTTATCCAACAATTCTTGCAACTGATTGGATAATTCTTGCATCTCGGACGGTGCAAGTCGGTAGGGTGCTTTAGCAACAGGGCCAGCTTGAGGTATTAAATCGATTCTGAATTCGACCTGTCGGGTTGGCGGTAATCCAGGAAGTTCTTCTGGGAAAACTTGTGGAAATTCGCGTACCACCGGGATATATTCCACCCTTTTCTCCTCAGAATCTGTGGCCGTCAAGCTTGCTAGATACGCCACGCATCCCTGGCGTATATATTTTAACACCTTGAGGTGGGATATAAATGGTATCATTGTGCCCGACTTCTCTCCTTGCACTAACACCTCTTCGTCATCCGACACCCGGATCTTGACGATTTTCTTTTCACAGTTTATTTCCACTTTGTTACATGCTAACCAATCCATTCCCACTATCACGTCAAAACTACCTAATTCTACCGGTAATAAGTCAATCAGGAAGGATTGATCGTTCAGAATAAAAGGGCAATTCCGAACTATCTGATTGACTATCATGGTTTTACCGTTAGCGACTTCTACGGTATAAGGTTCTATGGTTTCACTAATTGGAAGGTTTGCTATCGGCGCCCGTATCAAATAATACAGAAGCGTAATGATCAGAGACGAGGAATGTACCTGTCACTACGCTGGGGTCCTGGCGTGCTTCGTTCGCCCCCTTCACAAATGCTCGGCCTCTCTCCGGATTGGACGACGATGCCTGACACACGGTTTGCCTCCCAATTCCTCCCTGGTTCAGTTTCGGACAGTATCTCTTGAAGTGATATGTGCTGCCGCATTCAAAGCAAGCACGGCTGGTGGTCATCATTTGGTTTCCTTGTGGGTTTTGTTGTCGGGCTGGTTGGGTCCTAAATGGCTGCGCACGGATAGGTTGCGGTTGTCGGTTCAGATTGTTCAGGTTTGTCCTACATCTCGGTGCGTAGTGCCCATCCCTACCACACCGGTGGCACACTACCTCCTTGCACACGCCACCATGCTGGTAACCGCATTTCCCACACTTAGGGAACGTCCCTTTCTGCGATTCCTGCCTTCCGCCTGAACTAGTCATGGCGTAGTTCTGGGCAGCGGGCCTAGCACGTTTATTTTGCTGCTTCTCCTGGATCCTATGGTCATACGTACCCCGCTTCGCCCCAACAGACTCTCCTGCCACCTTCAGTAACCCACTCCTCACGAAATCGTATGTGACGATACCAGCTTGCGTCACCGCACCCTCAAACGTCTTGTGTCCCCCAGCGTTGACTATAATCCTTACTACTGGAGTTAGTCCCCATATATAACGCTCAACCCTCTTTGACTCTGGGGTGACCAACCATGGCACCAATCGCGACAACTCATTGAATCGGTTCGTATAACCCAAGTGGTCTGCCCCCTGCATCTCCAGGTTCCACAATTCATTTTCTAATTTCTGCAGTTCGTTTTTCGAGCAGAAATGCTCCAGTACAAGGGCCTTGAGCTCTGCCCAGGTCATGCGGTTTGTCGCTGCCTGACCGCGAGTTTACACTATTGTGTTCCACCATATCAAGGCATGGTCCGTGAACGTGCAGGTAGCATACTTAACAACGTAATCCTCAGGGCAGTTGCTGATGTTCACAACAGACTCTATTTTCTCAATCCACTTAACCAACCCATTTGGTCCCTCAGACCCGCTAAATTCTAGGGGCTTGCACAATATAAAATCTTTAATTGAACATCCCTTTGTTGCAGGAGTCGGTTCAGTGCGGTTCGTTTCTACACTAGGTACAGGGCCATTACTGTCTGTAACGACCACCCTAGGCGGTGCGTCATTACTCGGAATCGGGTTACCGTTCGGTGGAGGGTTCACATTTTGTTCCCCATCATTATTGGTGGTCGTTTGATTGCTCGCAGGGGCTGGATTGGTCGTATTATTAATACTGGCGGCGATGCGAGATACAATATCCGGTATCGCCGCCTCTAACTGACGAGCAATCAGACTGTCCACATCCACTTCTGACATTCGAGCTGACCGTTTTGGTGCCATTCTACACAACATTAAGAGAAATACACAAAATTAATACAAATTCCAATATCGATACACAACACACATTCCATTCCTTAATAAACATCTGTACATATTAAATAAACATCAGTACACATTACATAAACATCAGCCCATAGATTAAGTTTTCATACATTAGTCCTACATCGGCATCATTTCGACATAACCCGCTATGGGTCAGTGCTTGAATGATACACCAAAAGTATCTACAATGATATTCCCAAAAAAAAAGACCCCCTATGGGCTAGTGGCTGTACTATAACTACCCAAGATTCACTCTATGTTAGCATCGTCACTAACTGCTTACACAGAGTATCAAAAAGCGGACCCTGACTACTACCACCCTAACATAACTAAACATGGTGGTATACCAACCACACCAACACTGCCACCATCACCACAAACACCGCCATCAAACCCCGGATCCGTGTCTCCATCCGGTCAATCATCCACTGGGAGTATGCGCCCTCCCTCCTCAGCTGGCCAATCGCGTACTGGCTGTCCAGTACGCAGTCCGCCAAGTGCCTCCTCCTCTGGATCCCCACCGTCAAGGCGATGGTGTGATCAACCACCAGCTCGGTGAGCACTCGGAGCCATGCAGCCTCGGAGGAGGGACGCTCATCCCTCTCCAGCCTAGGGGTACCCCACACGGGTGGAGGCATAGGCTCAGGCTGGGGGCGGGAGGACTCGCCCCTGTGGTAAGTGGGTCTGGGTGGGGTAGAGGTAGGTGGGACATAAGGAACACTGATCCGCGCTGTGAGGCGGGGACCGGGTCTGGGAGGGGTAGGGGTGTCCTGTGGTGCTGGTGGGGTGGATGATCTGGCAACCCTAATAGGGGAGGACAAGCTAGCACTCCTACGGCTAGTCTCACTAGGCTCAGTGCTGGATGCTAAGCGTAAGCTCCTAGAGTTCCCGGAACTGACCTCCTCCGGGTCCTCCTCCACTGACAGACTTGAGACCTCGATATCCTTACCTGTACACAAGTTAGAAAACATATAGTTCATTCCATAATGTAAATCACAATTAATATACACATACTTATACAACTTTGTCACATAAAAATATTATCATATACTTACACATATGTTGCCGGTTTTACCTATTAACGTTCCCCGTGACTTCCCCTGAATTCCCTCGTGTAGACAAGTCTGTTATTATGTTCCGGACCATAATAACTCACTTGTCCATCCAAGTTCATCCAGATCTCGTCACTATAAATTATTAGTTGATATTCAGATCCTATAATACTTGAGCTACTGGTTATATTTTAGGTATCTTTTAAAGACATCCTAATTCTTTATAACCAATGGCTCTGATACCAAGTTCTGTAACACCCCGTAACCGCAGCGGAAACGTAAACGGGATGCAACAGACACGTCTGTTATCAACAGCATTGCTTATAAAGAAAAACACCACTACATTAATTCACACCATACTACATTGTTCCGAGTTTAGTTATCGTCTAGGCGTTAGCACATAAGTTTTACCAACATTACATTAACATATTTAAAACAAAAGATCATTAAGCTTCCACAAAAAGCACGCATCGTCAAGCATGTAGCAATTATTCCAGTTTGGTTGTACCTAGAAAGCATGTAAAGAAAACGGGTCAACTACGAATAGTTGGTGAGTTTCACTAATTTAAACAACTGTGACAAATCATTATATTAATCATATATTAGCGATGTAATTATGCTGAGCCCACAAGTGAAACCTCTGTTAACCAAGTACTGTACCCGTTCCGGGGGCAATGTTAACCCAGAAACACTTCTAGGGACATCTGGGGACACTGTTAACCCAGTACAGTACCCATTCCGGGGGCAATGTTAACCCAGAAACACTTCTAGGGACATCTGGGGACACTGTTAACCCAGTACAGCACCCATTCCGGGGGCAATGTTAACCCAGAAACACTTCTAGGGACATCTGGGGACACTGTTAACCCAGTACTGTACCCATTCCGTACGATTCCCGTACAATCAAATATTTATAAATACACGCAAATCCATGCGTTCAGTATGTACTTAAACATTTCAATAGTAACATGCTTTCCGCCCCGGGAAATATTTAAAAACAATTCAGAAAAAGGGGCTCGTGAAACTCACCTTATCGTAAGCAATTAAGTAACACAGTACGCCAGCTACTAGTCCGGATCTGTAATACGATCCCTAAGTCCGTTACTATACAATCATTATTAATATAACTTTAACCGTGTTAACCGGTACATCTGGGGACACTGTTAACCCAGTACTGTAACCGTTCCGGAGGCAATGTTAACCCAGAAACACTTCTCCGGACTCAGATTGTGATATCGTTTAGAGTTCACTAGTCAAAATCACTATTAGTCTTTTTTCCCGTTTTGCGTGTCTAGCACGGTTATCCGTTTTTACGTTTCAAAATGAGTTTGGTCACACACGACCCGAAAATAGTTGTTGACTGATAACTTAATTAAAGTTGTGAATTTAGAGCTCGGTTTATACGCTCCGATTGGCCGTGGGACCCGTTTCCGTCTTTAATGCACCGGAAACTGTTAAATCGGATAAAATTACTCAAATCATCCGGATTATTTTCGGATGATTCATTTTTACTTGTATAACTCAATTATATGAAAATATTTCATTATTAGGGTTTTTATACACCAGTCAGCTCGTTTAGGCGAACTTTATCGGTTTACGCGTTTTACGCTTTAAAAGTTTGTTTTTATTTTCTTTTTAGCACAAATAATTATCCGTTTAGTCTCGGATCTTGAAATTTTGCACAAATCACTTTTTGACAGTGGGGAATTTTATAAAAATATTTCCAGAATTAATTTTTATATTTAAAATTTATTTATATATTTTTAAACACCGTTTAAACACTAAATATGTCGTAAATACCAAACGATCTTAGAAAAATGCCAAATTTTTCTTGGATGACCCCTGCCAACCCATAGTCCCCTGTAATTTTTCCAGAACCAAAATCTTATTTTACATGCCATTTTCACTAAACCTGAGCTAGAAAACCCTAGAACTCGTTTAACCGAAAAGCCTACTTAGACTTCTCCAACTGACCTAACATTTTGTGTGTGACTTATACATGTTATAAAAAGCTTATCTGGAATTTTCCAGAATTTTTAATGATATTTAACTATTTTTCACCATTTTTGGCCAAAACCGAGCATTAAATTCACCAAATATTCATCCTTTGTCCAAAAATTAACAAACTTTCACATAACTCATATTTTCATATATCTAACACCTCTGTAAAATTTCATGACCTAACTCTAAACACATCACAATCTGTCCAAATCACAAACATCATACAAAAACCGAACTACCTTGTGTTTCTAGCTTCAAATCGCAAGGATCTCGCTTTCTAGCCTTTTCTAACAACTAGATACAACACCTACAAGCACAATAACACCACACCAAGCAAGTTACACTCACAATCAAGCCATTTCTTTCATGGTTTCGGTTATGGTTTAAAAACAAAGATTTAACCGTAAAAATTCGTTTTTGGTTCGTTTAACTCCTTTCTTGGACCAAGATCCCTTGTATAACCCGTATACATCCCTTGATCATGCAAGAATCGGTTTTCATCTTTGAAACCTCATTTTCTTGCAGACAAACTGAAGAAACGAAGATGAACACGTACATAATTCGATTTTTACCTCGGTTTTCTTGCTAAAACTTTGGATCTTTAGATCATGAAGTTGAGAGAGTTGAAGATCATGGAGGTGTTTGTGTTTAAAAAAAATAACAAGGCTATGGGGTTGAACCCCTTATGCCGATCGGACCACAAGTTGAGGTGGGGTGGGACCCATCTCTCCATTTCTAGCCACATATTCAGATTTCTGTAATCTGGATAATGTTTTGGATAATCTGGTTCAGTTCGTTTTTCGGTTAAATGTTTAATTCGGCTTAAAACGAGGCTAAAACGGTCGTTTTCGGCCTAAAAATGAAGTTTATATAAAACCAACTTAAAAACTTTAAAAACTTAAACCATGACATTAATTAGCTTAAAACATCATATTATTAATAATTGCGCATCTTTTTCGGCTTGATCGATCGTCTCTTGCTCGGGTTGGCATTAAAGGTTTCGTTTAATGTACTGACGTACCATTAAATCGAAGATCCTTTTTCTGTGCTTTAATTCACTTATCTCGAAGCTTTAATACTTCGTAAACATCACTAATTATTATATATTTCGTCTATAATGCAATCCTCGATCGTTCGGAGCTTCAATAACCGTTAATCGGCTAATCGTATTTCCAATTCGATTAACTGTATAATCGAGTATAATCCGTAAAGTGAATCTTACATACTCGTATAAACGCATTATAATTCATATATTCATTATTAAATAACACATAAATAGTATATACCGGCTAGGGTATACCTGAATTTGCCGGAATCGTTACAGAAATGCCGGGGCGAACTGATTGCTCACAGCTTTTCAAAGGTTAGTATATGCAATATTAAAAGTGTCAATATCTATTAAATAATTTCAAATAAAACAATTACAGTTAAGTACATCAAGTACAACAAAATTACAACAATGATTAATTATGTTTGTATCCTAAAAAGCATCTCTACGTGACCTTCATCTTGCTAAACAACCAAGCTGATAACCTGCAAATGCGTATAAATATATTTTTGTGTTGACAACACATGTTGAGTGAGTAAAACACCAGTTTAAGACACAACAGTAACAGTATATATAATATACAAAGAAATATGCAAACTTTTCCTGTGAGATAGACAATTAAGCCATAGCAGATACACAAACAATCATACATAAAGAAAGGGCCAAACCGTTGCCATGCGAATGGATATTGGTTACCAAAACGAGGTGTCGGTGAAACCATTGTCAATGCGTCGGACGTCGGCCACTACGACGGTCGTATGATCATACTAGACAGAGAATATGTTGGACCTCTCCGAATGGGGCTCAAATAAATCAAGTAAGCAAATAGCAAGTTAGGCATAAACTAATATACACACAAGGATTAAACAGTTACGGTTTTGAATACTAGATAATACGTAAATATGATACGATACACATACGTCTCCTAAATGGTATAAAACAGTAAAAGAGGGGAGTGATTACTCACCTGATCGGATGAACGAATAACAAATAATGATGGTGTGAGAGAGATGAACGATTTGGGATATATCGTCAACGATTCCTAGTTAGATAATATAATATTAAATTGATTATAAGAGATATAATATTATTTAAGGAAAATAAGATTTTGATGTGATTAAGTTATGTTTGGGATTATAATGGTTATTGATTGATCGATTAATCTCTACGATCATTGTTATTAATAGTCTAATTAATTATAAATTTCCCAATAACAACCCATGATATAATATATAATTAAATACTTATATAATTTAATTGATTTAAGATATGCTTGAAATAACAAAATCGAAATAGATAAATGATTAAATATGCAAATTAAATAATTTAATTAAATATAACTTGAGATATTCTTATAATAATAATAATGATATCTAAATAAATAAATAAATAACTAAAATAGTTATAATAATGTGTAGAAAGTTATAAATATTTTGTTTAGATCTTTTAAGGAAATCTATTTAATACGTTCATTAAATATATAATTTATAATAAAGAATAACGCTTAACGACGAGAAAATGTGAATTTAACGTATCGGGTTTTAAATAAAATAAAAAGAATAATGTTTATTATTAATATTTACACACACACACACATATATATAGTACGAAAGTTTGTAAAAGGATTATTTGATAACAAATGTCAATTTAAAAAGTTGCGGTTTTATAGAATAGTATAGGTTTATTATTAGTAGTAGTTACAATTTGATTAAAACTAATTAAAAACATTAAAAACATAATTTTTAAAAATAAAACTCAAAAACCGGGCTGGAGGGTTCGAACCCGCGCCTCTAGCCGGTTATATGGGTTAACCAAACATGCACCTGCCATCAAGGTAGGTATCTGAGTCGTAGATGAATGGAACCGATTAGACAGAAAACAAACAACCAGATCATCCCCAAATCAAACCAAACCCTAGATCTATAATCCATCAATTTGGTACATGATTTCTCAATTAGTGTTTGGGTTATTGAAATACATGATGAAACGACCTGGAAGCATGAATCAATTACCTATAAAAGTGTTGCGTTGATAAAGAACGACGGGTTTCGGTGGCGGCCAAACTTAAATCATGATCATGATACTTTCAAGCCGATATACTTCAATTCATTTTAAGGTTTTGGTTGCAGACTGATATAGATGGGTGAAAACCAGTTTAATTTGATTATTATTAAGTGTATATACGCAAACCCTATTCTCCTAATGGCGGTTCGTTATTTTTAGAATTTGCAATCAATTAGGATTTGTTTTCTTAATTAATTGGTGTATGAGAACCGCTTAATACGTATTAACGATATGGACGAATCAATTTAGATTATAAACTAAAATTAAGGTTCAAGAAAACTTAAACGGGTCACGGGTCTTCAGGTTTGAGAATCTGGGTATTGGGTATATGGATCATTGAGTTGTAATATGTATTAATATATAATATTTGTAGTTTAGACCCAGAAATATGAGGAGGGAAACAAATATAGGTAATAGTTGTGGTTTGGGTTAAAATCATATATGTTTCAAAGTTAGTTAGATATATTAAATATAAATATAATGAACACATAAAATAATATAAAAAGTTACTCGATAAACGTGATAATTAAATTGATAAAATTTTTCAAACATGAAATGGGTCGGGTTATTTAAAATGAAAAAGACCGAGTTGTTACAATGAAATGGTTCATGAATGAACCTTTGCTGACATGAGTCAGTGTGATGACCATAGACATCACAGACTTTGCACCAAACTTGTCCTTTGAAATTTTCACTTGAGTTACCCATCTTGTATCTTTCACTGGGTCTGGGTGGATCAACACCAATTGTGTTCTAATGAGTGTTAAGACCATTAAAGCTGATTACAAATGGCAGAAATTGCTCAATTTTTGTTTCTTCTCTTGACACAGTACTTTTCACAAATTTTACCTTCTCCATCTTGATTGGGCTATCTTGTTTATCAATTCTTTTTCTTGACCATCTTCTAATGTAATCATCCATGCTTTCCACCTCTCCAACATCAAACAGTTCTTGATTAGAGAAAACTGGATATACAAGAAGAAATAGATCATCATTTTTTATGGTTTTTTTCTTGTTGTTGTTAACATTTTCGGTTTTAGGTGACACTTTGCTTGGTGATCTTTCATTGCTTTTTCCCTTGGATCAACCACAGAGATCAAATGATCTATGTTCCCTTCTCATTTTCTCATGATGTTTCTTCATTTTGGGTGTAATCGTAGGTAACAAAGGGATCTTGTCCTTTGACTTCTCTTTACCCCTTTTCTCTTCTTTTAAGCTTCCACAACTTGAACACTTGTCACTTAAATCCCTCAAATCATCCTTATTTAACAAATCACTCATTTTTTCTTCCAAAGAGACTTGTACACCAACAGACTTTTCAACTGGTTTTTCTTTTGCCTCAACAACCTTCATCACAAACTCACCCTTATCAACAACCTCAACCAACTTATAGTTTTCAACAAACTCCTTTCTTTCTTCAAACACTTCTCTAAATTAATCATGATAAGCACTTATCTTTACCTTGTCCACTTTCAAAGAGTAATTATCATTAAAAGGTGGAGGAACAAATTTATACTTATCCACCTCCTTAATCTTCTTCAAATTTCCACAAATATTTCCCGTGGATACCAAATTCTTTAAAAAACAATCTCAACTTGAAGTTGAGTATTCTTCAACTTCTCATGTAAAATCACTCATTTCATACACATTTGTTATGCTATGTTTCCTAAAGCACTCACTTTGTAGTTTTCCAACTTCCTTTCTCAAAGAATCATTCATTTCAAGTAATTCAAAAGTTGTAGGATCTGAATGTACCTGAGATGAAGAGGATTCAGCTTTATTTCCAATCTTTGCCATGAATTCCACATTAGCCTTTTCAATATTTTTAGCATGGTTACTTCAGTCAAACACACCATCTTATTGTGGTTGATCCAAAGCAACATTTCCTTTATTTCTTGGCTGATTGGCATTGTTTCTATTCTGATTTGTATGAGCTTGTGGAGGGATTTGTTGGTTTCTCTAAAATTGTTGTTGTTGTTGAACTGCCTTTTTTGGCCTTGATTCTGATGTTTGGAATTAGAACTTGTTTCTTTGTTGGTTATTGTTTTGAAACTATCTTGGTTGGTTGCATTCTCTTGGAAAGTGTCCTTCATAATTGAAAATTATAGCAAATTGCTTCGGACTTACCAACTCCAATTCTGTCATTTGGTCCTGTGTAAGGCCCTGTTACCGGTGCCTCAATTTAACGTTGGATTTACTCATAAACACAGTTCTAAATATCCGATTTAATTAAAACTTTTCGCAGAATATAAAACTTTCATAAATGTTACACAATAATTCATAACTTGTCTTAAAACATAACTTGAAATATGTCTTTCGGTTCAAACATTAAAAAATAAATCTTCATATGCTAGCTTCTTTATTCATCTGCCATGTGTCTCCCATCAAGCCAGTTGTCTCAACTTACTCACCTGCGTTCATACTAAAAGTCAGCTATGCTGAGTGAGTTCTAGTTAATCATACAACAAACAATAAGTTCACATTCTTGCAGACATGCCCAAAGGGTTATACATTGTTCATTCTTTACTTTTACATGCATATCTATCCATACTATTTAAAGAGCCTTCCGCTCTATAACCTCACAGATATTATAAGGGTCTGGTCCCCAACATCACATATATTATTACGGTCTGGTTCCTACCCTCACAGATATTATTAGGGTCTGGTCCCTATCCTCACAGATATTATTAGGGTCTGGTCCCTATCCTCACAGATATTATTAGGATCTGGTCCCTATCCTCACAGATATTATTAGGGTATGGTCCCTTTGTTTAGTGCCACTGTACCATACTTGTCTTTACATACTATCCTTGATGATAAGTGCAATATCCGAAGATCATTCACATACTGTCAACAAATCTTAGATACATCATTCATACATCATATATATATATATATATCATACATACATCATTCCTACATCATACATACATCATACATACGTCATTCATACATCATATATATCAATCATATCTTTAACTACTACTTGGCAGTACATGCAATATCCGAAGATCGTTCACGTATTGTCATGCAATTATCATACATAAATCATACGAGGCATACACTTACAACTTAAGGTAAGTGTATTACCTATCACATCGAGTATGAACAAAACCCCGAAAACATAACAATGAAGTGGGGCTAGAAACTCACCTGAACACGGTTACATTCACCTGTAATAGTTATTTCCTTCTTTAGCTATGCACGACTAACTGTATCACAATTTCATGTATCAATTATCTATCTCTATCCATATCACATTTCTAGTTAAATTATAACCCTTTACGAACGGGGGTCCGGGGGCAGATCACCTGGCAATGGCGTTTTAGGGGCGGCAGCCCCTAGAGGGGTCCAAGGGGCAGAGCCGTTGGCTGAGGTTAAATTATTATTTAATTTGCTAACTCAAAAGTTCGAGGTATTCTTTGTAATTAACTCATTATTTTCTAAGTCCAAGGACCATTCTGTAATTCTTTCAAAGTCTAGTTCGTTATTATGCTCATTAACGAATTGGGGTTCATTCGTTACTTCTGTCTTCCATAACGAATTGGCAAATTCGTTACTTCATAACGAATTGGCCTTTATAGCGAATTGGTCCTTATAACGAATTGGACTAATAACGAACCGGACCTTATTCATTTGATCTGGTTCACGAATTGAACTTCTTAGTGAATTGAACCCTTATAACAAACCAGTCCTCATACGAATTAGACAATATAATGAACTGGTCATCATACGAATTGGACTTAACGAACTGGGGCTAGTTCGTCAGTCTTTCCTTAACAAATCAGTTCACGATTCAAGCTAGTTCGTTAGACCTCCGCTAACGAATTAGGGTTAGGTAAGAGAATGTCAGAAAAAATCTCTGATGTAACCTACCTCGTACCCGCCGCCTTTCCGGCGCTGTCGCCGGAAAAACCGCGGCTTCACCGGAAAAACGAGATTTGACATGTTTTTCCACCGTTTTTCACCAGTTTTCGTCCCGTTCGATCCAGATCTGAGACAGGGTGACCCCTAAGCTCATCTTAGGTTCGGTTTATACCTGATTCCACTCGGATCTCGTGGCTTTAACTGTTTAACGATGTCGGCTCATCGTTTCGTGAATAAATCTAACGGGTTTGAGTTCATACAACATCATATTATCATTACCTTGAATCGGGATCAGTTTTCTATCTTTGTTCGGCTAGAGGAAGGATAGAAATTAGAGAAAGAGCTTAAGTGTGTGTTTTGGTGGTGTATGGAATATGTGTGAAATGAATGATTAAATGGGTAATTAATGTTTATATAATTATGGATCATAGGCTTAAGCCCATGGTCTTTTCCTCTTTCCCTCATAACCCAAGTCCATAACCCATATCCATTTAACCCAACACTAGCCCGACTCATAATAACTCATATTTTCATTTATTAATCGTAACTAGAAAAACGGGATGTCACAAGTATTCCCTCCTTAAAGAGGTTTCGTCCCCGAAACCTAACTATTACTAAAACAACTCTGGTTAAAACTTGTGCATCTCTTCTTCGACTTCCCATGTAGCGTCCGATCCTTTGAGATGCTTCCATATCACTTTCAATAAGGGTATAACCTTGTGTCGGAGTTTCTTTTCCTTGTGATTAACCATCTAGATTGGTTGCTCAATGTATTCAACTGTTCATCAACCTCAATGTCCATTAATGGCACGTGTGACATGTCATCAGCCAGACATTTTCTCAGATGAGAAATATGGAAGGTCGAATGAATCCCTTCTAACTCTTCGGGCAAATCCAGCTTATAAGCCACTTCACCTACATGATCAATAATCTTAAACGGTCCAATGTACCTCGAACTCAACTTCCCTCTCTTCTTGAAACGGATAATTCCTTTCCTAGGCGAGACGTTGAGCATCACTTTGTCACCAACGTTAACCTCAATCGGTCGTCGCCGCTTATCAGCATTTGACTTCGGTCTATCTTGAGCAGCTTTCATTCTTGCTTTGATCTAATCAAATTTTGAAGAAGGTTCTTGCACAACTTCTAAACTTCCCATCTTCTTCTGACCAATCTCCCCCCAACATACCGGGGTGGGCTACATCATCTACCGTAAAGAATCTCAAACGGTGGCATACCAATACTTGAATGGTAGCTGTTGTTATAAGAGAACTTTGCCAGATGCAGATGATCATCCCAACCTCCTCTGAAGTCTAAAACACATGCACGTAGCATACCCTCAAGGGTTTGGATCGTCCTTTCAGACAGTCCATCTGTTTGAGGATGATACGCCGTACTGATGTTCAATCTCGTTCCCATAGCTTCATGGAACTTCTTCCAAAACCTCAAAGTAAACTGAGTATCCCTATCTGATACGATTGATATCGGTACTCCATGCTTAGTCACAACCTCTTTTATGAACAAGCTTGCTAACGTTTCTGATGAGATAGCCTCTGGTTAGGCAGAAGGTGAGCACCCTTGGTCAAACGGTCCACAATCACCCAGATGGTATCATAATGCTTAGCTGTACTAGGTAGCTTAATTATGAAATCCATGGTGATGTGTTCCTATTTCCATTCTGGTATCTCTAGCGGTTGCATCCTCCTATAAGGCTTCTGGTGCTCTGCTTTGACTTGTAAACAAGTTACACACATACTGACATAGTTTACCATATCATTTTTCATTACTGGCCACCAGTAATCTCTTTTCAAATCCTGGTACATCTTAGTAGTTCATGGATGAATTGAATACCTTGACTTATGAGCTTCATCTAAGATTCAACCTCGAAGATCTCCATGGCGTGGGATCCACATACGGTCAAACCAAGTCTTAACACTGTGCGTGTTTTCCATCATCTCGCTCTGTTGGGCGAAGATTCTTTCTTTCTTCACCAGCCCTTCATCTACTAGCACCCCTGCTTGCACTTTGACGATTTTTATAAAAAAGAATTGAATTCATGATCAACTGGTATGACTGTACTGTTGAAATGACTTCCTCATTCTTACGGCTTAGCGCATCGGTGACCACATTAGCTTTACCAGGGTAGTACTTAATGTCGCAGTCGTAATCTTTTATCAGCTCTAACCACCTTCTCTGCCTCATGTTCAGTTCTTTCTGCTCGAATAAGTAATTTAAACTCTTATGATCTGTGTAAATCGTAAACTTAGTACCATACAGATAATGCCTCTATATCTTAAGAGCATGCACTACTGCTACTAGCTCTAATTCATGCGTCGGATAAGTACTCTCATGGACTTTCAACTGTTTAGACGTGTAAGCTATCACTTTCCCTCGTTTCATTAACACGCAACCTAACCCACGATGCGAAGCATCAGTACAAACAACCAAATCCTCGTCACCATCGGGTAAAGAAAGGATTGGAGCTCGCGTGAGTCTCTTCTTTAACTCCTCAAAAGCTTTTTCTTGAAACTTACCCTAACTGAGTACTATCGACTTTCGGGTCATACCGGTCAACGGTGCGGCTATCTTGGAGAAACCTTCGATGAATCTCCTATAGTAGCCAGCTAACCCTAAGAAGCTTCGTATATCGGTCGGATTCTGCGGGGTCTTCCAATTTGATATTGCCTCAATCTTAGCTCGGTCCACGGTAATCCCTTCAGGATTAATCACGGGAACTAGAAATTGCACTTCTCGCAACCAGAACGTGCCCTTCGAAAACTTAGCATACAACTTCTCTTTCTTCAGAGTCTCAAATACCTCTCTCAGATGCCTGGCATGATCAGACTCGCTCTTTGAATAGATCAATATATCATCGATGAAGACGATAACTGACTTATCCAACATTGGCCGACACACCCTATTCATCATGTCCATAAATGCTGCGGGAGCATTCGTTAGACCGAATGACATTACAAGGAACTCGTAGTGTCCATACCGCGTCTGAAACGTTGTCTTCGGGATGTCTGCCTCTTTCACTTTCACCTGATGATAGCCTGATCTGAGATCTATCCGTGAGAACCAACTTGAACCTTGCAGTTGGTCAAACAGATCATCAATCCTTGGCAAAGGATATCTATTCTTTACCGTAAGCTTAATCAACTCGCGATAGTCTATGCACATTCTCATACCTCCAACCTTATTCTTCACGAACAACACTGGCGCGCTACAATGGGAAACACTTGGTCTTATGAAACCTTTATCGAGGAGTTCTTGCAATTGGGACATCAATTATTTCATCTCGGACGGCGCTAGATGGTAAGATGCTTTCGCGACAGGCTGGGCTCCTGGTATTAAATCTATCTGGAATTCTATGTCTCGCTCCGGTGGCAACCCCGGAAGATCCTCAGGGAATACTTCTGGGTAGTCGCACACGATAGGAACATCATTCATTTATTTGGTTTCACCGTAGCGTTGACAACATACGCCAGGTAGACATCACACCCTCGCCTTAACAAACCCTTGGCTTTTATCATCGAAATGACATTAAACCCAGAACTTTCCTTATCACCATAAACCGTCACTGCACTTCCATCCAAAGCCTTTAATCTTAATATCCTACTTTTACACACTATCTAAGCTTCATACTCAGACAACCAATCCATCCCCAAAAGTACATCGAACCCTCCATAGGTCATAACATACAAAGTAACAGGGAACTCATGTCCCTCTAAATCTATCTTACAATCCTTAGCCATCTTCATTATTTTAACCGAAGTGTTACTAGCGGTTTCTACTATAAGGGTTTCAGACACTTGGCAACATTTCATTTTAGCTAGTTTACTAAATGTAGTAGCTACAAAACTTCTATTCGCACCCGAATCAAATAATACTGAAAGTAGAAATACCGTTTACTAAGAACGTACCAGTCACAACATCAGGAATCTGTCTAGCTTTATCCTGGGTCAGCATGTAGGCTCTAGTGCTTGGCCTTGCTTGATTAGCATCTTTCTTCCCACTTTTTCCAGCTTCACCATCGGTGCACTCTCCGCCATATGGCCCGTCTTGCCACATTTGTAACATGTTGGCTTCGCACTGCACTCTTTGGCATAATTCCCTACCTTCCCACACTTATAATACGCATTAGACCCCATCCTGCATTCCCCACCATGAGCCTTTCCACATTTGGGACAAACATCAGAACTTGTACTCCACTTGCACTCACCACCGTGCATCTTTTCGCAGGTCTTACATGACCTCTTCTCTTAAACTCTCAGCTGCTTATTCTTAGGGTTCCACAACTGAGTACCAGGTCGTTTAGCAGGAACAACCCACTTCTTATCCTTCTTCTCTTCCACTACCACCTCATCCGCCGACAAGTTATCATAAACCATTTCTTCCAACCCTACAACAAAATCAAAAGTACTCGGTTTACCAGCCTTGACCAAGACGCGAACATTCTGCGGCAATCCCCTAAGGTAAGACTTGATCCACTTGGCCTCTGTGTTCACTAAGTCTGGCACCAACCTAGACATACTGTTGAATTCAGTGGTGTATTCGCGGTGTGTCATCTTGCCCGCTTTCTGAATCAGAAACTTCATTTCAACTCTTTCAACCTCATCATCAGCACAGAGTCGCTTCATCACTAACTCCTTCAGATCATCCCAACTCATCGCTTTGATCTCCTCCTGTGTTTTCCTCTGTTCAACAGACTCCCACCAATACATGGCTTCGTCACCAAAAGACTGAGTAGCGTAACCCACCGCCTGGTCGGGAAGACATTCGTTGATTCGGATAACCTTGTCCATCGTGGTAATCCATTGGAGAGTAGCGATTGCGTCTCCCAAGACAGTTAGCTTCGGTGGATCATAACCTTTGAAAGACTTATAGTTGCCTCCGCCCCGGCCTCTCTTCCTATTATCGACTTTCACCAATTTAACCACGCTTGATTCCTCTTTTTCCTCCTCATCATCTTTCTTACTCTTTTCCCCCGACTTCTTAGCAGTTCCAGCCTGGCTTCCAGCAGACTTTTTGGGATTCATGTTCATCATAGCAGTTACTACCGCTTAATCAATGGCAGCTTGTATTGCGGGATCCAGTTGAACCCCCTCGTTGTTACTTGGATTTCTACCAGCTACACTTCCTTCTCCCTCATTGTTAATAGCTGATTCTACCGACGGTTCTCGGACAACGCGTGGCCTACCACGACGTCCCCCACGTCACAACCACTTCCTTAGCTCCAGCCATTCGTATTTTATAAGGAAACACAAACGTCATCACTTAAGGAACCATTTAGTATAAGGATAGTAAGGCAAATAGGTAATAACATTAGCCAGTTGTGATTAGCTGATCACATTACTTTCCATGTTCGATACACTTCCCTTTATGAGTCTATTTGTGCTATGTTCTACTTCTAACATTTAGACAGTCAACAGTTCATATCATCATATACTCCTATCCCTAGCAATTAAGCTGGCATTCATACATTCTTTATCTAGCAATTAAGCTAAAATCATACCTTGTTCTCTAGCAATTAAGCTAATTCATCATTCTACTTTACATGTGAAATTAATCACATATTTTACCATCATTTAGCTTGCTTGAGTGACACATGGCATTCTTGAACTGGCATCTCCTTTTTTTTCTTACTTAAATCTCATTCTCTGTTCGAGTCTAAGCATGTAGTATGCTTAAATCTCTCGAACTTTGCTCGTATAACAACTTGTAAGGCCCCATTACCGGTGCCTCACTTTAACGTTGGACTTACTCATAAACACAGTTCTAAATATCAGAGTTAATTAAAATTTACGCGGAATCTAAAACTTTCATAAATGTTACACAATAATTCATAACTTGTCTTAAAACATAACTTGAAACATGTCTTTCAGTTCAAATATTAACAAATAAATCTTCATATGCTAGCTACTTTATTCATCTTCCATGTGTTTCCCATCAAGCCAGCTGTCTCAACCTACTCACCTGCGTGCATACTAAAAGTCAACTACGCTGAGTGAGTTCTAGTTAATCATACATCATAAAATCAGTTCACATTCTTGCACACATGCCCGAAGGGGTGTACATTATTCATACTTTACTTTTACATGAATATCTATCCATACTATTTAAAGAGCCTTCTGCTCTATAACCTCACAGATATTATAAGGGTATGGTCCCAAACATCACAGATATTATTAGCGTCTGGTCCCTACCATCACAGATATTATTAGGGTCTGGTCCCTTTGTTTCGTGCCACTGTACCATACCTGTCTTTACTTACTATCCTTGACGATACGTGCAATATCCGAAGATCGTTCACATACTGTCAACACATCTTACATACATCATTCATACACCATATATATATATATATATATCATACATACGTCATTCGTACATCATATATATCAATCATATCTTTAACTACTACATTGCGGTACCCGCAATATTCGAAGATCGTTCAAGTACTGTCAAGCAATTATCATACATAAATCATACGTAGCATACACTTACCAATTAAGGTAAGTGTACTAACTATCACATCGAGTATGCACACAGCCTCGAAAACATAACAAGGAAGTGGGGCTTGAAACTCACTTGAACGCGGTTACGTTCAACGTTAATAGTTATTCCCTTCTTTAGCTGTGCGCGACTAACTGTATCATAATTTCACGTATCAATTATCTATCGCTACCCATATCGCACTTCTAGTTAAATTATAACCCACTACGAATGGGGGTCTGGGGGCAGCGCCCCTGGCAGCGTAGTTCTAGGGGCGGCGACCCCTAGCGGGGTCCAAGGGGCAGAGCCCCTGGCTGGGTTAAATTATTATTTAATTTGCCAACTCAAAAGTTCGAGGGGTTCTTTGTAATTAACTCATTCTTTTCTATGTCCAAGGACCATTCTGTAATTCTTTCAAAGTCTAGTTCGTTATTATGCTCTTTAATGAATCGGGGTTCATTCATTACTTCTGTCTTCCATAACGAATTGGCTAATTCGTTACTTCATAACGAATTGTCCTTTATAGCGAATTGGTCCTTATAACGAATTGGACTCATAATGAACTGGACCTTATTCGTTTGGTCTGGTTAACTAATTGAACTTCTTAGCGAATTGAACCCTTATAATGAACCAGACATCATACAAATTAGACAATATAACGAACTGGTCATCATACGAATTGGAGTTAACGAACTGGGGCTAGTTCGTCAGTCTTTCCTTGGCGAATCAGTTCACGAATCAAGGTAGTTCGTTAGACCTCTGCTAACGAATTAGGGTTAGGTCAGAGAATGTCAGAAACATTCTCTGACGTAACCTACCTCGTAGCCGCCGCCTTTCCGACGCCGTCGCCGGAAAACCGCGGCTTCACCGGAAAAACGAGATCTGACTCATTTTTCCACCCTCTTATCACCGTTTTTCATCCCCTTTGATCCAGATCTGAGCTAGGGTGACCCCTAAGCTCATCTTAGGTTGGGTTTATACCCGATTCCACCCGGATCTCGTGACTTTAACGGTTTAACGATGTCGGCTCGTCGTTTCGTGACTAAATCTAACGGGTTTGAGTTCATACAACATCATATTATCATTACCTTGAATCGGCATTGGTTCTCTATCTTTGTTCGGCTAGAGGAAGAAGAGAAATTATAGAGAGAGCTTAAGTGTGTGTTTTGGTGGTGTTTGGAATATGTGTGAAATGAATGATTAAATGGGTAATTAATGTTTATATAATTATGGATCATGGGCTTAAGCCCATGGTCTTTTCCTCTTTACCTCATAACCCAAGTCCATAACCCATATCCATTTAACCCAACACTAGCCCGACTCATAATAACTCATATTTTCAGTTATTAACCCAAACTAGAAAAACGGGATGTTACATCCAGATTCCAAAGACCTACCAGTTCTATTGTATAGTCTTTTACTCCTCACAAGCAACGTGGCAGCTTACCACTTAATATCCAAGTATTCCAAATCAACAACATCAATCTATTCAAGATCATCTTGCACTAAACTTCTGTGAATTAAATCCTTGGTCACAAATGCATTGTAAGAATTAGTGAACATTGAGAAGAGAGCTTGATAATCATTTCCATGATTAACATTTTCAGCAACATAGGGAGCATGTCCACTAGCCATTGATGATGTATGACTGTCATCCATCAATTGACATTAAATCTTGACTGCCCACTTTGATTTCTAGACTGACCAGCAACAAACACTCTTGGGGTTTTAGCACTATACTCAGTTGGTTCTTCAGTTATAAGAACTTGTTGTTGGTTCTTTGTTGACAGATTCCCCATAGGTGCAATCAGTGCATTTGCAACTTGGAAGCTTGGCTTGTCTTCCTTGATCATATGATTTTAAATCATTTCATGCTCAGTAGCTTGCAAAAAGCAGATAACATCATCAATCTTGAATGTTGGGAAAATAGCCTTTTCTTTGATGAACATGCTTGCAGTGTACCATTCTCCAAACAAAGATGATAACAGCTTCTTGTTTAAATCACAATCTGTTATTGCAAGGTCAGTGGTTCTAATTTCATTGAAAATGGCAACAAACCATTGCAAAACAGATTTCAACCTCTCTCCTTCCTTGAACTTGAATCTATGCAGCTGTTGCTTCAGTCAGTCTTTCTTGATGTCTTTCAGCTCAGTGTTTCCTTCAAACATTTTTACTATGGCATCAAACATATCCTTTGCAGTACTATGGCATCAAAATATCCCAAAACAGACCAAGTTTCAGTATAGACAGTGGTCTATCATTTGTCTTTTCCATCTGTCTTTCCAAGGTTGGACTATTGGTTGTGCCATCAGGAACATATGGGTCATTCTTAATTGAATTCCACATGTCAACATCATTATAACACACAGCTGTGTCATATAGAACCTTCCACTTAATGTAATTTTCCTGTCCTAATAATCTCGGAGTTTTGTTAGTTGATACTTCTTGATCATCCACTACTCCAGACATGTTTATGGTATTTTGAAAAGGTTTCAGAAATGAAAATTCACTTAAAACTTGACAAACTTTTGAAAAACAACCAGATCTATGGATGAAATCCTCAGATCTGATGAATCTGGATGGATAATATCAAGATCTAGACACAAAAGGAAAGTAATCAATATAAATCTGAGTAAAGAAAATTTTAAACCTCAATAAACAGTAGATCTGAGAAAATAAAAAACAAAGCAGCTGACGTCACAAATAAATGGAACAGTGTCCAGCTGACATCATCATTGGCATTTTCAATTTCAAATTCAATAGGACCAAAACTGCCCGTTGATTTACTTAGCCTACATCTTTATTCGAGTTCCTTCTTAAATAAGATCGAATTGAACCAACATCTTTTCATATAGTTTTATTGCTCCATATTTGCATGAAAATACAATAGATGAATAGTCATTCGATGAAAAACCATTTTAATTTTGAATATTGTAGTTTCTATCAAGAATAAGCATATAAATACAATCACTAGAATTATTAACTAATAAGAAGTGTGAGTATTGAGAAAAGGATTCGTTCTCTCCACAAACCTACGAACAATTTTTTCATAAAATCTCGTCTAATGAATAACAATAATAATAAGTTAAGTTTCTATTGAAATACAAATACAGAACAAAAAGAACAATATGTAGGATGGGTTGAAAGAGTTGTGATACCTGTCTTCATCTTCTAAATTAGCAGAATATTCAGTAAAACTCACAATCATCAAGAGGTCTTCATAAGATGTAGAGACGAAGCTCTAATACCACTTGTTAGGACCGATCTTTCAAACACAACAATCAGTCTCGTAACCAACAACAACGTATTGACAAGATGGTTACGAGTTCTGCTATTGTGAAGATCCAATGAATTTTAAAGGCGAAATCAAAAATATTCAAATTGTTGCTAAATAGACAGAAATGTAATAAACACACAAAGTAACTCAATATATTTCCATTAATATTGTGAATGATACAATGAAAATCGATTAGGGTTTCTAGGTGGATTGTTTGTATTTGTGGCAGCTTTTCCATACAAAGATATTCTTTTTCAGGAAATGATTGTTGTCAAATCACAATATTCTCTATGTGTCTGTTGTCATAAACGTGCCCTAATGTTTCCTTAAATAGGCACGCCTGACATCTTCTAGAAACCATAATGATTGATACATAACATATTCAAACGTATTCAAAAACATTATAAGTGTAAATAGGTCTTCGAGTAAGCTTATAAACTTTTATCTTTATTGAGCAGACCTTGTAACCTTAAGTGTGTTTGGAACAGTTCTCCGTGTAAGCTTTTACTTAGAATATTTTCATTAGAATATATTCTTCAAGAAGACTTCAATCTTCTGATTATGTCAAACTTTGCTCGATATAAATCCTATGAGCAAACTTGTTCTTCTTGTATCCCTTCAACCTTTTTTACTTAACTTATTTGAACACGTTAAGTGTGCTGGTGACACTTTATCTTGCTCGAGGTTGAATCTTGCTCGTTGGAGGTCCTAAGTAATTTATTAAATAACTTGCTTCAAGTATGCTGGGACCACTATTTATTAAACCTTGCTCGATCCACCAATATACATGATTTTAGTTGTTAAGTTAAGAGTTTGCTCTGAAACAAACCTTGCTCGACTTGAAGAACAACCTTGCTTGATGAAGTGTAGGTTGCTCAAACTAACACTTGGAAGACTTCTAGAAGATAAGTTTGCTCGTTCTAAGGCCCCGTTACCGGTGTCCTACATTGGACGTTGGATTTACTCATAAACACCGTTTTAAATATCATAGTTAATTAAAACTTTCGCGGATAATATTAAAGTCAACCATTCGTTAAATAAGTCACCATTTAAAATAATATAAAACATGTCTTTTTGATTCAACATAAACAATACAGTCTTCAAATGCCAACCTCTTTATTCAACTTACCATGTGTCCCTCTTCAAGCCAGCTGTCTCATCCTACTCACCTACGTACATACTAAAAGGCAGCTACGCTGAGTGAACTCTAGTTAATCATATAACATACAACACATTAATAATTACATACTTTCGTTTATACTTTATACTTTCTTACATTCATTCATTATACACTCACTTACCTTCATATTTTCTTTCTTTCGTTTTCATATCTTACGTTTTAAAGAGCATTACGCCCTACATGCCTCGAGTATTATTAGGTCTTGGTTCCCTCTTGCCTCGACTGTTATTAGGGTTCGATTCTCTCTTGCCTCGAGTATTATTAGGGCTCGTTTCCCTCTTGCCTCTAATAATATTAGGGTTCGGTTCCCTCTTGCCTTGAATATTATTAGGGTTCGGCTCCCTCATGCCTCGAGTATTATTAGGTCCCAGTTCCCTTTATTTACCATACAACCATACATTACCTTTCATTTTCATTACCATTATAACATTCATGCATACTTTTCATAATATCATACATGCAATATACATACATACTTTTCATTCACATACTCATTTCATACTTTCTACACTATACTTTCCATAACAATACATGTAATATCCGAAGATCGTTCACGTAACGTCAAGCATTTGTTCATAATATAAACATAGCTATCACATTCATCATTAAGACATACACTTACCATTTAAGGTAAGTGTATTAACATTCACATTGAGTATGCACACAGCACCGAAAACATAACAAGGAAATGGGGCTAGAAACTCACCTGGATCCTGTTTCTTTCTCCGTTAATAGTTAATCCCTTCTTTAACTAAGCTCTGCTAACTGTATATAAGTTACACGTATCAATAGTTGTCCTATTTGTAATTTTAGATTACATTATACTTAAGTCCTAATGTATTAGAACACAAGGTATTTGATTATTTTAGTATTCTTTTCTTTATTGAGCTCACATCCCTCCTTGTATACTGTCATGTGTGTATATAAGTACATACATATTTAGACATATATGTGTATGTATAGGATTCACGGGTTATCCCATGCATGCGGATCTCCAAGTGTAATTTTATATGTATATGTAAGCGAGTATAACTTTACATGTATATATATACTCAGGTTCAACTATGGTAACCGAATATAGGGTGAAATCGAATCTCATGAGTAATCAGCTATAGTCGATTAAGTATAATGTAATCTGATGTGTCCATTTTAATAGAACCCTTATTGTGATCGACTCTAAAATAACCGAGTTTAAGGGTTCTGATCGATTACTCCACGTGATCGACTAGAACAATGTAATCGATAAGGCATTGTAATCGAACCTCATATGTGATCGATTGCAACGTAATCGAATCACACGAAACTAACCGAGTCCCATTAAGTGATCGATTAGCATAAAAGTAATCGAATGCTCAATGTGATCGATTGCCCTATGTATGCGAGTGTATAAAAGTGATCGATAGCCAAGTAAGCGATATATACAAGTAATCGACCATATGGTATGCGACTTAGGGATCAATGTAATCGATTATGGCCCTAGTAATAGACTACCTATTTGTAATCGAGTCTCGATTATATGTGAATTGGTAACATTGTAATCGAACTCCAACTTGTATTTGATTTGTTGTTGTAAGAGAATCAGAATGTGATCGATTCTCTCTATTGTAATCGACCCCATGTATGCGATTATCGATGTAATTGACTGAGCTTGACTTTAGTCATATATTAAGACACATTTTGGTCCTTTATTAGCACTATCTAAGCCCGTTTTAACCCTAACATCTCGCCAAAGCTCGGTATGGACTCATATTTGCTTCCCTAACCGTTTTCGGCCAAAACTTGACCCGGTTAACCATAAAGCTTGAACCTTTATGATAAAATGTTTAAAACTAGATCTATGGTTTCTTTAAATGAGCCGTTCATAACCATATGTTCGTTAAGTTCATTTTATCATCAAGTTTGTTACTTTAAGGTTCGAATATATCCGATCTACTATACGTTCAAGTTTCAAGGCCAACCATTCATAAAAACGTAAGCTTTAGGATCAAGAACATACCTTTACGTGTTCGTTTGGTCTCGTTTGGCTTGGTTATGAACCTTAAATCTTGTATCTATCTTGTATAATAAAGATCTATTAATATTCGACGTTCGATCTTGCTTCTCCTTCTCTTTCTTTCTCTCGGCCCTAATTAGTAGGTGTGTGTGTGTGTGTGTGTGTGTTTTTTGAGTGTGTAGGCAATTATGGAAAGATGGAATGAGGATTTTGGGTTTTAGGGTGGTTTAAGGGAGTATTTATTCTCCTTAAAGCCCATGGATGTAAGGCCCATCTCATCCCTTAATCCATCTTAATTATTTCAAGTCCATATTATTTTCTTTTATTTATTCTAATTAAATATTTACACACAAAACTAAACACGATTTTTCTTTATTTAAAATTATAATATTTAGGATGTTACACTCGTTGAGTAAAATACCTTGGTTGAATTAGTTGCAGACTTGCTCGAAGGGCCAAGCTTGCTTGTATTCCATACTTAGCCTTTTTTGAGGAGGTTGAGAAGATTCCAATCTTCTTTTTGTCGAACCTAACCCAACAATTATACACAATATGTGCATCATAATTCAATTCATCGCACCGGCACGATCCTTATAGCAACGCCAGCAAAACCCCTTTAATCTATTACATTAATACAACCAGAACGTACCCAATCACGTCCTTGTTCCAGCCGGCCGTAACTCGTCTTAATTGACCATTAAATTAGCGTTATAATAGGTAATCAAGTATATGGATTGAGTCATCTTTATGCCAGGAACATTAACCCCAAGTTTAACCGGACAAATGAATAACGTTTGGCCGATTGAATTTTTATGGTTCTTGTAAGATCTGGGTGAATGATCTGTATGTATTTAAATTTTTGTTTTTAATTAACCCCAAGTTTAACCAGCAAAACCCCTTTAATCTATTACATTAATACAACCAGAGCGCCCCCCCCCCCCCCCCCCAGGCTGTCTTTTTAGTTGTTTTGTTTAATAAACCATCTAATTTTTGTATTAATTAATTTAACTATTTAAGCTATTTTATAAATATTATAAAATCAGTAATTAATCAATATTTTTACAAACCGACACATTAACTAGTTCTTCATATATATTTCTCTCTAACCTCTCTCTACTTTCTCACTCTAAAATTTGAGTCTCATTTTCTTTGTTTTTCTGGTGGGTTGTATGAGGGTCCTCTAGAGCCTAGAGAGCCTAGTCCCTGAGGTTCAGAAGATTTTAAAGTCGAGCTTAACCTTGTGTATTGTGGTTTTTACTGGTCTTTTATACATAAGACATACACTCCCCCCTTTTGATCCCCTAATCACCATTTGAAACGAGAAGCATGAACATGGTTAGTGAACTCATTTCATTAGTGAAATGATGATGAGTGGGGTGGGGGATGGGTGGTGTTCAAAGAGTGTCATGGAGTGACAAGTGGCCAGTAAGACCCCTCACTAACCCAAACACAACAACACCTCTTAGTCTAATAACAAAAAAGCTTCAAGCTACATTTTTCTTTCCTTTTCTTTCTTTCTTTTTAAAGCAAAAATTTTCATCTAAAATTCCCATAACTTTGCGTTTCCGACGATTTGAACTAATCACCAAACTTATGAAGGAACAAATACCATATCCCCAGACTACTAAATTATGGATTCAACCTGCATCATGAATTATCATTTTTTTTCCTTATTATTATTGTTACAATACAAACGGTAATTGTTCAAGTAGAATTTGAGAAATGAGGATACAAATCAACAAAAGATATAATTCAAATATTTGAATAGGGAACCCAAGGACTCTAGTCCTAATATCAAAGTGTTGGATAAAGTTTTGTATTTTCAATAGGTGAGGGTTAAAGTCTCATAATTAATACATAGATAAAATTTATAAGTTTAGTGAGTATGTGAGTTCTAATTAAAAAATATTAGTTAGGAGATTAATAATTGTTATTTAGATGATATGCTTATCCGTTCCTTGATTGTAATCCTAGTAGGTTAATTACAGGCTTACAATTTAGTCTAGTTATTATAATTAGATGATTAGGGTGATCGTATTTTGCTAGTTGATCTCAAGTTTATTACTCCTCTTATTTGTTCTATATTATAATGTTAACAATTGATTCAACTTGTCATACTTAATTGGTTGTTATCAAAGAGAGTCGTGGTGATAGGAAGAAAGATCAAGTGGGTAAAAAGGGTTTCGGTTGACGCCAAGTTAAAAAGAAGGCACGTAATCCGGCGAAAACACGCTATTGTCTCTCATATCAATAACAAATATAACACTACATTATAACTTCAATTTGTATAGAAATAATATAACCATATATGAACATCATAATGCATTTTTCTTTCAGTTAAAACGCTTTTAGTTATTTGTTGAATACTAACAAAATAAGGGTGTGCGTGATGCGGTTTGATGCGGTACTTGACTAAAACCAAACTGAAAACCAAACTTTCGGATTTATGATTTTTCTTTTTAAATTGTTCGGTTTCAGTTTTTGGTTTTTGGGTTTGGTTAGGTTCTGGATGAGGTTTTTTCAGTTTTTGCTAATCGAGTCAAAACTTATTAAACGAAAAAAAACCTGACCCAAGATATAGGAATAAGACTAATACTTTTTTTCCTATGAACTAATGATTGATAGAATAATAAACATTTGGACCTAAAATATTAAAACCTAATAAAAAATATACATTTGGAATCAAAATTCAAAATCAAAACAAAAATACTAGTATTAATAGTTATTAATCATATGTAGAAGCCAAACATATTTGCTATTAACCATATCTTAAAACTAAACAAATAGCCATCCGTAGATTTGTTTAAATGGTTATGGTTAAGATATTATTGTTATTTCGATTTTTTTGTTATTTTGGTTTAGTTCGGTATTTTCGGTTCTTAACAAAATACAAAACCAATATTTTGGTTTTTGATAAAATTTAAAACCGAACCGATGGTTTCTAATTTGGTTTGGTTTTTTATGTTCGGTTTTTTAGTTTCCTATGTTTTGGTTTGGTTTTCTTGGTTTCATGCACACCTCTAACAAAAGTTAGTGCGCTTTTTGCATGGTTCATACATATAGACTAGTTACACCAAATATGTTCATTGGAAAGAAAGAAAAAAAAAAAGCTAGCTTCTAAAGTGATGGAAGATGAAGATAAAAATACCTAATATTCACGTGACATAAGCCATACAAATTAACCTAGAGATATAGAAACAATATACAACATTGGAGGGCAGTAGGGCACGTTCAGGTGGCATGGATGCCTGTCCAAGACACATATTTGGGTCCGTCTGTAAAGTGTGTCCTAGGAGTAGCATGGTCCCCAAACAGCAAGCAACCCACCACCATAGGAGTCACTTTATTTCCAACATATAGTTAATATGACCCTAAATCTTAAAGGAGGAGACTAAGGTACACGCGGCCCAGTAGGTCAGCAGCATAAAATATTGAGTATACTGCCACAAAGGAAGATAATGTAGTATAATCCCAGGCTCTTAATCAAGTACTCAACAGACTTTACTCCACTAAGATTAGTGCTAATCACTTTTATATATTCTCTCCCTTTTTTTGCTTTGAAGTTTGCTTTATGTGCATTGGTTAATTAAATTAAGTATCAACATGTGGCCACACATGTATCTGTGTCATAGGTTGTAAGTAATGTACAGATTAGTGAGGATGCCATGGTATATGCTTCCTCACACACTCACACCAATGATAATGCTTGGTATCTGGTCTCTTCTGGCCTTTGAAGTGAAGTCTAGGTCAGTATGACTTTTCTCAAAGTTTTTCAACAGGTTGCACTATACTAAAAAGTTGGCTATATCAACTTGTGGGCTCTGTTCCGACTCTTGAACTTAAATGTCAAATATTTTTTCTCATCTTTTAGTCAAGTCAAAAACTACATTTACGTACAGGAAACAAAACAAAGGAGGTACATATAACTGTTATGAATACCATCGAAACATGTGTATGAATTTTTTCAAACATGTATTATTGTATACAATAGTGTCTCCCTCCCAAATAGTAGTGGATTTTATAATGCAAATACCACCCTCATATTAAATGAGCAATTGTATAACTTTGTGGAGAGATACACATTTCTGTATCTTCTTCATATATTCCATGGTTTTATTAAATTACAACATTAACTTTGTGTTAATCATAGTTACATGACACGGTACCAGCACGATGTTTTTATAACTTAATTAAAAATATTAACAAAGCGAAATAAACGCACATTATAGCAAAGGCTAGAATTTAATTTCATTAATAATATATACCGAAAAGGTAAGTATTATTATAATTCCACAACAATAAAAGACATAATTTAATGGAATTTCATAACTAACTTTTATTTATACATTTAACTTTAATATACCAAGTAAAATGATAATTTAAAAACTTGATAAGTTGTAAGAACTTTAATAACTTAATATAGACCACGTAATCATTTAAGTGGGTATAAATATGTGACTGAGATTTAATCTGACTGACAATGAATTAGGAGATAGTATAAAGATGTGTGATGATTACATTAGTGTAAACGTTAGTTACACATATGTAAAACGTCGGTTCGGTGTGTAAAAAAATAATGTAATTTTTTTATGTACATGTAACCTATACCTATTACTCATCTAACTTTTATTTATACAACTAACATTTAAATATATTCTACATGTATTCTTATACAAATATTTACTCATGCATGCTAACAAAATAAAATTTTCCTCAATTTTATACAAACTAGTATTGTATCTTATTTTTTTAATTCACGTATCAAATATTATTTTTCTTTTATCTGCAACGTATATATTTAGACACACAATGGTTACATAGTTGTTGTAAGAGGTTATATTATTGTTATAAACAAGTGTATTTACTCATTGTAAATTAACAATTATCAAATTTTATTTCTCTCTTACACAATAAACAGATTCTCTTTTCTAAAGATTACACAATAAACATGATTTCACCCGATTTTACTATTAGTTACCGTAATACTTATTTTACCTGTTATTCCCATTCTTCAACTCCCGCCTATTGCATTTAAAATTTTCTAATATTTGTATTTGTTTGTAACTTTACCACTGTATTGTATCACAATAACTATTGACATATATGGATTCTAATATTGTTTCAATTTGTGTCAAACAACAAAAATGCCAAACGTTACAAAAATCGAATTCCAGCTCTTAACATTACCAGAGAAAATTATGCCGTAGACGGCACATATCAAAAAACATCTCAAATCAATAGATGTCTTAGATACAATACAAGAGCGCAAAGTATTAATTGAGCAATATAAGACATAAGCGTATGTGTTTCTTCACAAGCACATTGATTTAATGTTGCAATACGAATACATTAATGTTGATGATCTAGATGTGTTAGATAAGATATTTCACCTTTACTTAAATTGTTTTTTAACTTTTATAACTTAGATACATGATGACTGAATTCAACTTATTTTGAATCAATCTATCTATCAGTAAAATTGTAATTTAGCTAAGATATCATGAAGGATTGTAAAATCTTCATTAACCAAAGGCTTATAATGTTTACAACTCATGCTCCTCTCCAACCTTAAGTCATCATTTTGGATTGTATAGATTTGTACTCGCCAACGTATGTGTGTGATGTAATGAAAAGTGTTTAATGATCATTAGACTCCCATGTTCATTGATATACATGCTGAAAGTGCTTATGAACTAAGGTATGAAAGTAGGGTTGTTATCGAGTCGAGCTGTGCTAGGGTGAGCTCGGGCTCTAGCTCGACCTTAAGCGAGCTTGGCTCAAGCTCAGCTTGCTTAGAAATCGAGTTGAGCCTAGCCGGCTAGTTTAGATTCAAGCTTTTTTCGAGCTGAGCTTTTTTCAAGCTGAGCTTTTTTCGGGCAACTTATGAGCTGAAAATTTTTTTAACAACCCTATTTGAAAGCGACGTTTACCAATTACAAACAACTAATACAGTTACATAAACAACTAATAAAACATAAAAGGCCTAAACAATAACTGACAAAACAGCCATCAGTTGTTCTTCTTTATCCCCAGTCTTCATATGTTGTTTCTTTAATAGTAGTTATTTAGTTGTAGCAGTGCTTTCTAGATCAGTGATTGTTAGTGCACCGTTTTGGTCGTCTCAAGTCTTTGTATCTAATGTAATTTATTTATTATTAATGCAAGGGTATTTTGGTAATTACCGGTCCCATTCGTTAGTTTGTATGCTTATTCATTAAGTATGTTTAACGGATGAGGCTATAAGTTATTGTTCGTGTCCATTCGTTAAGGATGTTTAATGAAATGACCAAATCGTTATTATTTTGTATCCATGTCATGGAATGTTGACGAATGAGGTATAGCGGATAAGTTATTCTCTATACTCATTAAGTTATGTACAGAATGAAGACGAATGAGACCATTCATTACAAGTTGTGTAATGAATGTCCTTCATCTTCTATATATAGGTTGTTAGCCTTCATAATTGATGACAAATGTTCTAATTATCTCTAGCAAGCCGTTACTCTGCCAAATTCATTACTCAAACTAAACACTTCGTTCACCCTATTACTTACCTACACATATCAATAACTAGATCCTAGATCAACATCAGTATGAATTGATTAAAGTGTTAAGCTCAATCATAAGCTCTCTCAAGTGGTATCGAAGCTGAGCCTTAGATTGTGTACGTGATTTAAGGTATTTTGATGGTGAATTGATTGAGAAATCACTGGTTATTTGTTTAGTTTGAATCTGAAATTGATTGATTCAATTTTGGTTCAATTGACATGATGAGATGTTTAATTGATACTTGATTGATCGATAATTGATTAGTTTTTAGATTTGTGTGATTCATGTTGACTTAATTGTATTATTGTTTGAGATTGGAATTAATTTGGATTGGATTTGATATCGATAGAAATAGAGGTTTATGTTTTCGTGTATTTTGGTTTTCAGACATGGATTGTGTTGGAATTAGATGTTCAAATGTTTTTGGGATCGTTCTCGAGGATTAGACGAGTAGTTTAAGCTATAGATTGTTGAATCTGATTAAGTTTTGGACAATTAATCCATCGTTTTGTGTTCGTCTAGATTGTGGTTTGAATCTAAAACTTAAGATCTGGAAATTGATTGTTGAAGATTTGAAGATTCAAATGAACCATTAGTTAAGGTATAACGAGCCATTTGTTATACTGTAGCTGGTCATTCGCTATCAGCTCATAACCGTATTTTGACACGTGGCAAGTTTGTTACAACTTAATAACTGCTCATTCGTCCATGTATCTTATTCGTGATCAACCATTCGTTACGGAAACACATTCGTACTCACTCATTCATCATCAAGTTTCTGATTCGTGAATCCTCATTCGTTTCGAAGGCACATTCGTAATAATCACATTCCCTACAGAAACCTTGTCCTATTCGTTAACCTATCCGTTACCCTATTTGTTACAAATAAGTATTCGTTAACCTATCCGTTACCCTATTCGTTATCATTGAATCTTCATTCGTTATATTCATTTGATAAAGTCATTCGTAAGGATTGTGTTATCATTCGTTACCTGATTCGTTACATCATTCGTGACCATAATATTTAAATCCAATTCGTGTTATTGTTCACCAGCCGTCACCATTCTCAAACCCATTCGTTACCAACAGTTACAAATTACACCTTTAAGTTTTAAGTTTGGACAATTTTCATCTAAAACTTCAATTTGCGATCATTTAACTCGTATTTTTGAAATGGCTGGTTATTACGCACTGACATCTTAAAATATGTTGATGCAACAAATGCTTCACTTAGATGCTGAAATTGGGTCACATTCTAAATGTCCCCGATTGAAGAAGTTTAGTGACTTTGCAAAGTGGGAACCAAGATTCCAAGCACATCTAGGGTCCGTACACCCTGATTGTTCGAGATGTCTTGATGATGCGTATACTTCACCGATGAATGGCGATGCAACTACTGGTTTTGAACCTAAGATATTTATTTCTTATACTCAAGAAGAAAAGAAGGCTTCAGAAATTATATTCCACTTTGACTATAGCACTCCCCGACAACATTTTCCATCAAGTGCGAAGTATTAAGATATGTGCATCTTTGTTTCAACACAGTAAAATGAGAAGTATGATAAATACATAAGAAAGCAAGAAAGTTTCGCTGAAGTTTTAATTCAGAAACTTTAATTTATTAAAGAGAAAGACTGTTGAGGAAATGCTGAGTTGGTTTAATCATCTGATTGCTGAGATGAATAAACTAAAAATGGAACCAAGTGAATTAGATAAGATTGATTTTGTTAAGAATGCACTACCGAATTTTTATTCAACTTTTCTAGTGGTACTGAAAAAAAAAACAATTTCTTTAAAAATGAAGATCTTACTGTTATGGAGTTTGTGCAGAAAATAGAAGATAGGGAATATGACATGAAGTGCCAAAAGTGTTCAAAATAAACTCAAGATCCGACATGATATGGAGGATATTTACCTTTAAGCAGCACTATAGCTCCAATTAATGCATTTCTCACTCAATCTTCTCAAGATGTACCATCTTCATTTACTAAACCAATGCAAAATGTTTGCTTCATGGCGTATGATTCAAATACTAACTCTGGTGGATCTACTGGTGTAAGTAATGTCTTTACTCAACCACCAAATATGAACATGAAAGAAGCTGAACAACACTTTGCTTTTCTTAGTGCTTCATGAGTTCATATGAAAATCTGGTGGGTGGTAAAATTGCCATGAGTGAACTGACAGATGAAGATTATGATCAAATTGATCCGGATGATTTAGAGTTGATGAATCTTTAGTGGAATATGGCTATGATCATACGAAAAGTGAAGAAGTTCATGCAAAGAACTGGTAAAGATTTACCAACTTTGAACAAGCGAGTTGGACTTGATAAGCTTAAAGTAAATTGTTACAATTGCCAAAAATTTAGTCATTTTGCCAAAGATTGTGACAACTCGAAGAAGGAATACAATGGACCACGCAATCAAGATAGAAGCTCGGGTAAAAAGTATAACAAGACTAAAGAAAAAGCTTCTGGGGTGATACTTCTAAAGCTTCTGGGTCACAAGCTCTACTTACTGTCGATGGGATTGATTGGATCAATGATTGCTAGGTAAAGGTACTCAAGCCAATCTTGCTATGTTTGAACAAGCTGAGAACTTTCAAGATGCTCAAGGTGATGGGTTGACTACTGAGAGCAAATCAGAAACTAAATCAGACTCAGATATCTCATGCAACATGCAACCATTTACTTTTGCATGTATGGCCAAGTTTGATAAGGTTAGTTCTTCTTCAGCTTCTGTTAAATTATTTGAACCTGTTCCATTGTTTGATTGTGGGACTGTTAAGTCAAAGTATGACTTGATTCATGCTCCAAATGAATCACTACTGAAAGAACTTGCTTCAATAAAAGATAACTATCGACAATAATCGGATTTAAAAAAGAAATCTAAAACCAAAATTGATGAATTGCCAAATAATAATCATGATTTGAAAGCCGAACTTTCAGGGAAAATGATTATAAATGAGAAACAGTTCCAAGAAATCCTCAAGCAAAGAACAAAAATAACTGATCTTGAAAATGAAGTACTTGAGTTGAAATGTAAGCTAAGCAAATTTAGAAACTCATCCCTTTTGTTAAATGAAATAATTAAAGTATCTGGTAAACAAAAGGGTTCTAAAAATGGTTTAGGCTTTGTTGAAGTTGCTCTACCATTTCATATTGACTATTCACAAAATCCATTTTTTGGAAAAGAAGAATTTTGTTATTTTTGACAATTTTTTAAACCTTTCTTCATCCAAGAACAATGAATCAGTAATTCAAATGGAGAAGCCTAAACAAAATACAAAAGAAATAGTTACTGTTCAGTCATCAACTGAAGGACCTCAGATTAAAAGTAATAAAGTTTTTGTTGAGGAGGTTATTATTGAGGACATAGTTAAACATGATGTTATACACAAGTAACATAACATTCCACGTTCGAATCACATTTTATGTGAGCTCAAGAATTTGAGAAAGCTGTGTATTGTTCAACTGTATCTAAAAAGAACAAATTAAAATCGTCAAAAGCTAAACCAAAGTGATCAGAAAAACCAAAAAATTCTAATAAAGGATTTTGATGTATTTTATTAATCCTACTCCTGCTAATGTAAACACAGGTAGTGTGTTTTAGTTAAAGGGTCTTAGCAAAGTTTTCACTGAAATTGACATTCCGCTTAATCTGATCAAACCTGAATTGATTGAAAGCGTCTTTCAAAATGAAACTTCAAAATCGAATGATCTTGAACAAACCTTTGCAAGATCCCAGTCGTTAAACAAATATATCATTAAACCAGTAATGTTTGTTAGTTCTACTAGAACCGACACTTTACAAAGTTTTCCAACTGTTCAAATTTGGAGTTTTACTAAAAGAAGGCTGTAAATTTTAATAATGAAGATATTGTCAAAGTTCCAAGTTTTTCTAGTCAACCTTTGGTTGCACGGGTTTCTGTCAAACCATAGCGTGTGTTCGTAGACATGAGAACATGCTTCTTACGTGACGAACGAGGGTATATTGTAAGAAAATATGGAATGAGGAGAGTGCTAATTATTCATCCATTTACCAAGGAACAACCCAAAGAGGTTCTTTTGGTTAAAAAAAATTCTCAAGGGACCCATGTCTTATGTTGACAAGACCCACATCATGTTTCAAAATGTGAATTCACGTAAGGTGGTTCATGTTAATGAACTTCAGTTAATTTAAAACCCAAATTATTTGTTCCTACACAACCAATTTGCAAAAATGTAAACACAAACATGGTTCAAGATGCATATCTAAGACTAAAGTCTAAGAGACCGGTGAAAAATTCAAAAGCAACTAAATCACATATGGATTAAGTTAAAGTTAAACCTTCTGTTGAAGTGAAAGAGATGCCCAAGACTGAGACCTGGGCTGACCTTTTGTTCTAATCATGTTTTGTGTATGTGTAGAGTTTATCCAAGACTATCATGAGAAAATTGGATCATGGATAGTGCATGCTCTTGTCACATTATCGGAAATATTGAACTACTAACCAATGTCAAGAATATTGAAGGGGGTTATGTAGCGTTCGTGGGTAATTCTGGGGCATGATTACAAAGGAAGAAAATGTATCGAACGATCGTATTACATTCGAGAAAGTTAAATATTGTGACAAGGTGGATCACAATTTGCTGAGTGTATCTCAGATTTATGAAAAAAACGTACACCACCGTGTTTCCCAACAAGGAGTGCATAATACTCAAACCAGGATATGATGTTCCCGAAGACATGGTTGTTATGCGTTCTCCTCGGTCAAACGATATTTATGTATTAAAAATGAGCACTAAAGTATCAACTTCTACATCTGTTGAAACGTGTTTTCTCTCAAACGCAACTGAGAAAGACTCGATTATGTGGCATAGGCATATGGGTCATATTCATCTCAGAAAGATGAACTATCTAATGGAAAATGATTTGGTAGAAGGTGTTGGACTCGATCTGCCCAAGACACATATTAAATTGATGTGGCTAGCACGTTATGATCCAAGTCGGGTCATACCCAATAACAATCTAGACAAACACCATAATATTTATTTAAAGATGATATGATCATATTAAATAAATATTTAACACTTACGATATTTAGAAAATGGGTTTCTAAATATTTGCTATTGTGAAGTAATAAATTATATGGATAATTTATATTTTGAGATAAGATTTTTTAATAATGTTATTTAAGTTGGTTAAAAACAATATGCAAGACTTATTGCATTTTGCATGTTACTTGAATCATATTATGTTACATTTTATAGCATAACATAAGTAAATAAATAAAGATTGGGTTTGAAATGTTTGGGAGGGAGCCTGTATAGGGCCGCCCTCTTTCCCCTACCCCCTCCTCCTCCTCACTTAATTTTTTTCTTTATTTCAAGAACATGCACAAGGTTTCATTGGTTGAATAGGTGGTTCATTGGTTGCAACCCTTGAAGCTTCTCACACATACACAAGTAAACAAAAATCTCTCTTTTCCCTCTCCTAATTTCGGCCAGGAGAACAACAAAGAGTTTTTGAGTGAACATCCTAGCATTACAAGGATGTTTGTTGGTGGCTTGTGGGTATACAAGATTGAGAATCTTCTATCTTGAAGACTAGCTATTCATATCTTCATTCTCTTCATCTTTCTTAGCATCTTGAAGGTAGTATGCTAAAACACCCTGTGGTTGATTTGACAGCATGTGTATTTCGTATATGGATCCGGTATTTGGGTTTTGCATGTAAAATCTATTTATATGTTCAGCTAAATAACAAGATTTAACACTATTTTATCCCGCTGCGTTTTCATATAAATGAGTATATATGACTTTGATAATCTTGTTAAAACCCAACAATGGCAATAAGAGCCGCTTATATGAATACATGCTTCAATAGATCTAAAATTTTTCGCGCTTTGTGGTGTGGTTCACCATATGGCCGAAAATTTTAGGGCTTTTGGTTACCCCTTGGTTTTTCAATATTATATGTTACCTGCATGTGGTAATCTTGAAAACTTAAGTCGTTTGGATGATTGGTTATTTTGTTTGGACAAAATCCCGAAACTTTTGGTTTGCTTATCCTTGGCCGAAAGTTTTAAGGGTTAAAAGGGGGAACCATTTTGGATTTGCATTCTTGCATATTTGTATCTGTATTTTTATGTTCATAACCAAGCCATGACCTAGTGTTTGGATGTGTGTTTGTGTTGTGATTTATTCGTTTATTCAATATGGTTGTAATATTTATTTATTTGGGTTTGTAATCCATTTATTTCATACTGGTTTGTAATAATAAGTAGATTAGTTGTATTTCTTTTACTAGAGAAATATGTATTAGGATATAATGTTGTAAAAGAAGATGCACAAGAAATTAGGGCTTTGGTTTTGGGCCTTAATTGACCTTATAATCCAAGATGGAATTTTAGCCCAATGACCAAAACCCAAACATGGAGGCCCAAGAAAGCTAGGAGCTGAAGTTGGAGCCCAAAAGGAAGCCAATTAAGTGGAAGAGTCACAACACAAGTGGACACTTGAGGCATTTGGATCCGGAGTCACGTGGTGTCACACCCTGACTTAGGGCCTATGCGTGTGACCACAAGTTGTTACATGTTTTGTAAATATATCAGAGTTGTGGTTTATTTTAGTGGAAGACTTTGGTTAAATAAAATATTAATTTATTTAAAAACTTCTCGGATAATAAATACGCAGGTGCTTGATTTATAAATCTTGTTTTAATATTGTTTGAAATATTTTAATAATTAATAACTGAGCCATCATTACCTTGCGAGCATCTAACTCCATGAATGACTATAATTCCTTGCTACCTATACTAATATGTTATGCAGCAATATGGGGAAAACACGTTAGCTATATGCTGGTGAACACGATTTCATATATATCTGAATCTATTTGGCATCCCCTTATAGAAAGGTGTCGTTAATGTAGTCTTATTAACGTTTTCATTATCTAAATTGTTTCTATTATTTATTGTTTTTGTATACAAGTTGTGGAAATTTCCAATATATATTATTGTTCAAAACTATGAAATTACTCACCAAACTTTGTCTTGACAAATTCTTTTTATGCAATGTTACAGGTTTGACTTTAGGTTGACTCAGGAACTTGAAGAAAAATGAAATCAAGACTATTAGGATATTAGCAAAATGACAATATATTATTTGCTATGATTGAATTCGGTTATTTGTATGAACAAGTTATGTGACTCGTTATGATTTTATGAATTTAAATGAGTTGATTAAATATTGTCACTTTAAATAGTGTCTTTTGTTCTTGAGCAATCCGTTACACCCCAGCATGCTCCGCCGCCGTTGTTCGGGGTGTGACAGATTAGTATCAGAGCCATGACTATAGGATAGGTGGTTAGACGTAACGACCTAGTAAGGTTTGCTCTAGGGTCCTTATACGTGTTACCCTACTTGATTGTTCATTACACTTATATATTTAATTGCTTGTTTATTTCATTTTATCTTTAAAAAATATAAACATGGACACACTCTCATAGCATTCCAAGGTACCCTTACCTTAAATGCAAAAACATTAGTTTTTTTATATTGTGTTTTATGGATCACAAACTTAATTTGGATCCCATTTTTTAAGATCTCTTAAAGGTTGCATTTTTATCGGGTTTGTAGCCATTATAGAGAGCGAAACACTATGAAACGACCATTTGACAAAAGGATTCCAAGAATCGAAGGTGATTTACTTACCTGGGATGGTTGAATTGTAGTGTTCGTTTTCTAGTCCAACGAAGCATTTTATATATGTCAATACTTTAAATTGTCGAATGCGAGAGTTCCGGTCTTTATCCTTATATTTTGTGTTGAAAACACAAAAGAAACGGTGGTTCGTGGACAAGTTTTTTTAACATCTCGTTGTATCTCCGTTTTTATTATATGTTATTATCGTTATTTGAGTCGAAAGCATGAAAAAGACGCGGTGGTACGTGCACATGTTTAGACTCCAACATGGTATTTTATAAAAAAAAACATTAGTGTCGGAATATAAAATCATGGAGGTTCATATACGATTTCCCGACTCTATAAATCTCAAAATCTCAAAACTTTTCAAGCTACAACCTCTCAAAATAATTTACATTTTGTTTACGAATTGTTATTTATATACAAAGTTTTATATTTTTAACACTAACATCTCCTGCTCACTAACTCGAGGAATTCACAATCAAACTTGAAGTTTTATGTTATTTTTATACACCCTCATATTCATTTCTATTTACCTCAAACTTATTTCATTTCTTTATAATTTATAGAATCCCCCCACTAAGACCCCAACCGCGTAAGAACTCCACCCGACCCATGGCTGCTTTCGTCGTCAAACAAATGGCCGCGGTGATTCCCAAACTTTTTACCCAAATACAAGCTACTCGACCCGTTGAACCCAAACCCGCATCCTACTATTATAAACAATTTACTAGTGCTAACCCAACCGAGTTCGTTGTTACAAACTATGCGACTACCTTGTTGCAATGGTTTGAAAAGATGGAGAGTGTGTTTCAACACAGCGAGTGCCACGATGCGAAAAAGACAAATTTCGCTTCGAGCATGTTTAAGGGAACTGCTCTTACATGGGGGGGTAGTGTTATGCACCTCCAAGGGACGGAAACGGCTATGGCGCTTCCATGGTCCGAACTCAAAGAACTCATGATGAAAAAGTTATGTTCCAAAAACAAGCTCCAAAAGCTCGAAGAGGAATTCTGGAACTTGAAACAAGAAAGTGGTGATAACGCCGCCTACTCGCTCCGTTTTCACGAATTGAGCATCCTCGTTCCTCATTTGGTTACCCCGTAGGAAAGAGAACTTGACAAAAACAAAGGGGTTTACCAATGCAAATTCAGGACTCGGTAATGTGTAGCAAACCCGCGAACCTTGAGGACGCTATTACTTTAGCCGGTGCACTATCCGAGAACTATGTCAAAGCGGGTACCCTAACCCTTAAGAAGAAAAGTGATACAAGCAAAACCGAACCCACACCACAAGCCAAAGTTGACCCACCATCTCAAGCCATCAACTACTCAAACTCTTCCCGCCACAACAACAAAAAGAAACCAAAAACCAATCACCGAAACTATGCCGTTCCCCAACCACAACCTCAACTTCCCCAACTAAATGCACCACTCATCCAACCCATGCAACCCATCCAAGCACCAACACCACCTCCCCCTCAAGTACCTCAAGTAAACCCACGTAATAAAGGATGAGCTTTTATGATGAATGGTAATCAAGCTCAAGTGGAAAACGATGTTGTGAACGGTACTTTTTTAGTGTACTAACATTTGTCTTCTATTTTATTTGATACGGGTGCCGATAGATGTATTATTTCTTTGATATTTGAGTCTAAACTTGCCCTGTCTCGAACCAAGCTTTCTCGACCATTTTCCGTCGAAGTCGCAAATGGAAATTCCATCACCGTCAACTCTGTCGTCCGCGATTGTACTCTCATTCTCTTTAATAATTAATTCTCCACCGATCTCATCCGGTACAAATGGAAAGCTTTGATGTCATAGTAGGTATGGATTGGTTATCTTTGCACCGTGCTAAAGTCGTTTGCTTCAATAAATTCATTCGAATTCCGCTCGTCAATGGTAAAGTTCTCAAAATCATTGGCAAAACAACTTCTAGAAGGCTAAATCTCATGTCGTGCTCTCAATCGCAAAAATACTTACGCCAAAACTATGTTCCGTTCCTAGCCATGCGGTGGTAAAAGACAAAAAGGAAAGAAAAATCCAAGATATCACCATTGTTTGTGATTTCCTCAACGTCTTTCCTGATGATGTCACCGGTCTTCCACTCGTTCGTCAGGTTGAATTTCGAATCGATATTGTGCCCGATGCAATGCCCGTGGCCAAGGCTCCTTATCGGTTAGCCCCGTTAGAAATGCAAGAATTGTCAAACCAACTCGAAGAACTTTCCGATAAAGGTTTCATTCGTCCAAGCTCTTCTCTTTGGGGCGCTCCCGTCCTCTTCGTGAAAAAGAAAGATGGTTCATTTCGCATGTGCATCGATTATCTAGAACTTAACAAACACACTATTAAAAATCGTTATCCTTTGTCACGAATCGACGATCTCTTAGAACAACTTCAAGGTGCAACATGTTTCTCAAAAATTGATCTTCGATCGAGTTATCATCAGTTGCGTGTTCGCGAAGAAGACATTCCAAAAACTTCTATCCTTACTCGATATGGACATTTCAAATTTTTGGTCATGCACTTCGGGTTAACCAATCCACCTGCGGTGTTTATGGATCTCATGAACCGCGTTTGCAAACCATTCCTTGATAAATTCGTTATTGTTTTTATTGATGACATCCTTATCTTTTCCAAGACCAAAGCTGAACATGAGCATCACTTGCGTTCCATTCTCGAGCTCCTAAGAAACGAACGACTCTATGCCAAATTCTCCAAGTGTGAATTTTGGTTAGAGGAAGTTCAATTTTTGGGACATATCGTACACGAAAAATGTATCCATGTTGATCCTGCAAAAATAAGGCCGTTAAGGATTGGAAAACTCCAACGACTCCCACGGAAATTCGATCCTTCCTCGGTTTGGCCGGATATTATGGGCGATTCATTCGAAACTTTTCTAAGATCTCTTTACCCCTCACCTCCCTCACTCATAAATGAAAACCATTCGTTTGGGGATAAAAACAAGAAGAAGCCTTTATTACTCTCAAGGACTTGCTTTGCAATGCTCCCGTTCTAATTCTTCCCAATGAAAATGACGATTTTGTTGTACTTTGCGATGCATCTCATCAAGGTCTCGGTTGTGTTCTCATGCAACGAGTTCAAGTCATCGCTTACGCATCAAGGCAACTTAAGGTCAACGAGAAGAATTATACGACTCATGATCTCGAACTTGGTGCCATCGTTTTCGCTCTCAAAATCTGGAGACGTTACCTTTACGGTACAAAATGTGTTGTGTTTACCAACCATAAAAGCCTTCAACATATTTTTGACCAAAATATCTGAACATGAGACAACGACGACGGGCTGAATTACTTAGTGATTTCGATTGCGAAATTCTCTACCATCCCAGTAAAGCAAATGTTGTCGCCGATGCCCTAAGTCGAAAGGTTAATGTTAAATACATTATGCTTTTAAGCGTTGTTGTTCAAACCGATCTTCAAATCCATATCTTTCAAGCTCAGTATACCTCCGTTGAAGAAGGTAACATGTATGACGAAATCTCATGTGGAGCCGAGCTTCAACTCGAAACTAAACCCGATGGTCTTTTGTATTTTCTCAATCGTTTGTGGATTCCCGATCGCGATGACCTTCGTACCTGTATACTCAACGAAGCTCACAAGTAGCGGTATTCCGTTCATCTCGGTGTGGATAAGATGTATTTCGATCTTCGTGCTACCTTTTGGTGGCCGGGTATGAAAAAGGACGTAGCCTTGTATGTATCTAAATGTCTTACTTGTTCAAAAGTCAAAGCCGAACATCAAAGACCTTTTGGTCTACTCGAGCAACCACTGATTCCCGTTTGGAAATGGGAAGACATTGTTATGGACTATATCACTAAGCTACCCAACACCCAAAAGGGAAACGATAGTATTTGGGTGGTCATCGATCGTTTAACCAAGTCTGCTCTTTTCATTCCAATCCGCGAGAAGTATTCTGTCGAGCAACTTGCTCAAATCTATGTTCGGGAAATTGTGTGCCGACACGGTTTACCATTGACTATCGTCTCCGATCGCGATGCTCATTTTATTCTCGTTTTTTGGGGATCACTTCAAGAAACCTTGGTAACATGTCTAGATCTTAGCACCGCTTATCATCCTAAAACGGACGGACAATCCGAACGTATAATTCAAACACTCGAGGATATGCTACGAGCATGTGTTCTTGATTTCGGGGAGAACTGGGATTTCCACATTCCTTTCATTGAATTTTCTTATAATAACAGCTTCCATTCTAGCATCGGTATGGATCCTTTCCAAGCTCTTTACGGTCATAAATGTCGTTCACCTATTAGTTGGATCGAAGTCGGTGAAGCTCAAATCACGGGACCTGAAATGGTCCAAGAAGCCACCGACATTATCGATCAGATCCGTAAGAACCACCTAACCGCTAGAAGTCGTCAAAAGAGTTACGCCGACAAACGGCAAAAACCGATCGAATTTAATGTTGACGATCTTGTCCTTCTAAAAGTATCCCCTTGGAAGGGGGTAGTCTGTTTTGAAAAGAAGGGAAAACTAGCTCCTCGTTTCCTCTAAAGGGTTGGGAAAGTAGCTCATCGACTCGAACTATGGGCAGATCTTACCAGTGTTCATCCGACTTTTCATGTTTCGAATCTTAAAAAGTTCTTAGCCGAGGGTAATCTCCTTATACTTTTCGATGAAGTTCATGTCAACGAGTCTATGATCTTGATGGAATGACCCGTTGAGATCATGGATCTTGACGCGAAGAAAACCAAGCGTAGTCGTATTCAGTTAGTCAAAGTTTGATGGGAATCACGGCGGTGCATGGAGTTCTTTCGGGAACGAGAGACACAATGAAGGAGAAGTTTCCACATTTGTTTGCATCATCATCTTCATTTTAATTTCGGGACAAAATTTCCTAAAGTAGGGGATATTGTGACATTCGTCAATTTCGGGTCCTATTTGTTTTCGTTTTATATTCGTTTCTCATGTAAACCGACCCGTTTTGTAAACTGAAACCTACGATATAATCAAAATGGTGGAATTTATGTTACAATATTGTTTTATACTTGTCGAGTCTCAAAAACATCCTTTTCAGTCCTTAAAAGCCTTAAAAACGCTTAAAACCAACTCCAGGGACCAAAACTGCCATTTTAGCAAAGTTTGAAAGTTTTTCCGGCCACCCCATCGCGCCACGCGATGGGTGAGGACCCTATGGTGTCGCGTATCATGAAGACCTGCATGTGAGCATCATGTTTGTTCTTGTTTGTGCTTTACATCCTATTATCCAATCCGAATTTATATACATTAGAACTCATGCATAACCCTTTTAATCTTATCCTATATATACAAGAACCTCTCCTCCATTAATCCCTGCTCATACTTCATCTTCTCTCTCAAATTCAAGATTCTTAAGGTTGTTTTTCATTGTTCTTGGAAATTCTTTCAAAAGTCAAACTGACCATAATACTTGATTCTAACTAACATATTATTACTTATAACTTATGGCACAACATATATATAATATACACCCCTTTGTACCTTTGGTGGTCACTTCTATGGTCTCGGTCGGTGGGGTGTCGGGCCTCGTAAGGTAAGGCTTCATGGAGGACTCACGTGGTCCTTGATATATATATATATATGTAAGAACAAGGTTAAAATAAGAAATCCTAAGAAGTGTAAGAAGTGGTTTTTACCCTTAAAAAAATAAAACACACCGAACAAAAAACACACTAACAATATCCACCATCAGATGATCACATCCAATGCCCGATATTACTTCTCACACTTCTTACAAATAACTCACTTCTTATTCTAACCCCACCCTATATATAATTATATAACTTGTTTATGCTTACTAACCATGCTAACTTCAGCTCATTTTAGTTTGTATTTCATATTTGTGGAGTTCCGTGGTTATGGGTTTGTAGAGACTAGCCTCGGTTTAACCGTAAATAGCTCGAAAACGTAAACCGAACTTTGTATACTAGTTTTGTTAAATAATTGTATAAACATGTTTTATGTTAGATTTATGTTTCTAAAATCATTTTTTATGAGTTCCATGGTTATGGGTTTGTAGAATCTAACCTCGGTCTTAACCCGACACAAGATCCGAACTGAAAACCAAACTTTCGTTTAAAGGCTTTATTGTTAACTTTTTTGTTGTAAAACTTAAGTATCATCTTTTATAAATTATTATATAAGTTCTTTGATGTTTGGGCATGTGGTAACCATTCTTGATCTTATTTCGAGTTGGAAACCAAACCGAAATAAACCGATTTCACTCGCTTAAGACACACAAATGTGTTTCTAGCTATCAAGACTTGTAGAATTCTTTAAAAATATTTTTTAAACTGATTTTAATTATTATTTTTAAGTACTTGGAATGTTGAATCCAACTTGATCTTATAACAAGGTTTGGACCGACAAAACCAAACACTCGGTTAACGGATGTTGTTTGTTCTAAAACAATAGAACTACATACTTGGTTAAATCTTCTTAAATTTTATTGAGTTAACTCATAACATTTATTATTTTGGAAAGTTGACTTTGGGTTTGACCAATTATGAAGACCCGAACCAACAACCTGAACACTCGTTAAAAACCTGTTTTAGTATCTTTATTATAAAGGGACTTGCATTTTTGCATTTTTACCCACCGTATTACTTAACATAGGTTGAATAAAATTAAGTGCTAGATACTTTAACCCAGTTTCGATTAAACTTATATTTTTAAAGGACTATTTTTATAATTTCAAATATTTACATTTTAAACCTTAAACTTTAAGTTGTTTGCATTTCTTATCATTTATTTTATTTAAAGATTTCATAGACAACCTTTCTAATACAAGACTTCCTTTCGTCTAGGCTTTTCTTGTTAAACCTCATCCTCCCGGTTACTCATCATTTTACCAATCAAGTTTATTACTTGAACGTGAGTACTTTTCTTTCCCCGTTTTCCATCTTTCGTTTTGGGGATGATATAGCATACCTATTCAAATTAAATTTTTGATACTTGAGTCTTAAACCACAAACTTTATTGTATACCTTACTTAAAAAAATGCTCGATTTGGTGTTATATGCCTACATGCTTAATTGCTAATGTGTTTACTGCTTTTGGTTGGTAGATTCATAAATCTGAGTGTATTTGGCATCCCCTTATAGAAAGATGTCGTTAATGTATTCTTATTAATGATTTCATTCTCTAAATTGTTGCTGTTATTTATTGTTTTGTATACAAGTTGTGGAAATTTACTATTATATATTATTGTTCAAAACTATAAAATTGCTCACCAACCTTTGTGTTGACAAATTCTATTTTATGCAATGTTATAGGTCAAGACAATTAGGATATTAGCAAAATGAAAAATATATTTTATTTGCTATCATTGATTTTGGTTATTTTTGTGAACAAGTTATGTGACTCGTTATGATTTTATGAATATAAATGAGTTGATTAAATATTATCACTTTAAATAGTGTCTTGTGTTATTGAGCAATCCGTTGCACCCCGGCATGTTACGCCGCCTTTGGTCGGGGTGTGACACCTACACACACAATTGTGTTCCCTGATCCACGTAGCCCTTAATGACGAACTAGTTATGACCGTTAGCCCGCGGCCACGTAGCATTTGACTGTTTAGGCTGAACAGTTATGTTTGGATCCATACACATGTTTAATCGTTCTGAGTTGATTTTATTTTCTACTTTATATTATAACGTTTTTGAAATCACGTAATCTCATGTAAACTTTGACTGACTCTAAGGCAAACACTCGTTCATCTTATCCAGTATAAATATGTTTTAACTGATTTGTAAAGGTTAACGTATTCACCTGTACCGTCGTTAGGCATTTGAAACCTTGATTGTGAATTATTGATTGACCTATGATAAAATAGGAAAATATAAATATCCGGATCATCTCTTGATTCGGCTAAAGACCTTTAGTCTAGTTTTCATAGCTTTAACCTTGATTGATCATTTGTTTGAATAAAATATTTAGACCTATAGCCTTTCTGTTTATTTACCAATCATATGCTAAGTTTCTTCTTCATGAAGAAACATCTATAATCTGTTTCTTCTTCAAGAAGAAACATTCATTTACTGCAACTTTTGTATGTAAAATATTATGTTTCTTAATCATGAAGAAACAATATATTAACTATATTCCTTGTATATAACAATATATCTCTTAATTACCATAACATTTTCCGAATATCATGATGATGGTTGATGAGGTTCTATATAGATATTATTACCTTTTCCTTTAGTGTATGCTCTTGAAATGGCTAGTACACATCTTGTGTACAGACAACCCATGAGAATTTCTCTAATTCTCTTTCTAGGTTTATTCATGTCTCTTTTACTTAAATATTTCTCTGGTATTGACTTCCATTTATTAATGGATTTTGTCTACATGGACTTTTCCTTTAAGTTGATATTTTCTTCCAGACTTGCTGGGAGAATTACTCTAGAAGTTTATGCTTTCTATTCCTTGACATAATTTAAACATAAGTTTAGTATTTTGAAGAAAGTAAAACATATCTTTTATTTTTGTAGTAGCAAGAATGTACAAAACTACTGGTGATACATTGATTACAACAATTAAGATTTATTGTCTACTTCTTCCAGCGAATGATCAATTTCTTGATCTTGTTTTTCTTCTTGGTGTTTTTGCTTATCTCCTCTTCTTTTTGTCTTTCCTCATTTTCCATTTCTTTCTTAAGTATTGTTTCTGCAAATTTGGTAACATTGATTTCGTAACGAAATAAATTATCTTCAATGTCATACATTCCTTCTAAGAAATTCTGATCCATATTCAAGCGTTCACATTGAGTGTGACCATAATAAGGATTTTGTAATGCTGGATAACTAAAATATTGTAGTTCCTGATAACTGTCTTCTGGATTAGTCATTACTCCTTTTCCCTTTGACAACATTTGTTTCTTTGATCTACTTGATCCTGCTTCTTGCATATTCTGATTTGCATTTATCATAACAGATGTAGTCTTAGTGTCGATTGAATATGAATTTCCTTCCATTTTCGTTTGATATGAGTCTTCATCACTAGACACGTAAATTAGAAGTAGAGACATTCCAATGCATCCCTTTCCTTTACAGGATCAAGGTCGATTGGTATAACTATGGTGATCGGACATTTGCGCGAAAAGGTAGGAATGTGTTCGTAACTTATGTTATCCATACATTTTACCTTATCCATAATATTTGAATATTCTGTGATTTAAGTTTAGAAATTTTTTAGTCAAATATCTAATTTATTGTAACTAATGGTTTATGTAATAAGATTGCTCTTTCTATCGGTATTTTTGGATTGCCAGGAAGATTCTTTGTTTGCCCTCCATATGGAAAATTAGGAACTATCGATTGTTCTTGATTGATAAAGCTTGTATAATAGCTGTTATTACTTGACATATCTGATGGCTCAGATTTAAGTAGAATGATTGAATGTCTAGCTACTTGGCGTATATGCCAAAAGTAGTTTGTACAAGACATTGCTTCAGGTTATGTTTAGGGATATGTAAACTTTCAATCTTTTCTTATCCTTATTTTATTAAATAATTCGTTAAATCTTAGGTACTAACATTTTAATACCTAATTTGCTGAAACTGATGGCTCTATAATATGATTGATATTTATTTCTGATCAAAGCCTATGTATTATTAAATACTTAATTCTCTAATATCGATGTCTCTGATACCAACCTGTCACACCCCGACTTAGGGCCTAGGCCTGTGGCCACAAGTTGGTACCTATTTTGTAAATATATCAGAGTTGCGGTTTATTTTAGCGGAAGACTTTTGTTAAATAAAATAATAATTTATTTAAAAACTTCTCGGATAATAAATACCTGGGTGCTTGATTCATAAATCTTGTTATAATATTGTTTGCAATATTTTAATAATTAAAAACTGAGCCGTCATTACTTTGCGAACATCTAACTCCTTGAATGACAATAATTCCTTGTTACCTGTACAAATATGTTTCCCTGCAATGTGGGGAAAATACGTCAGCTATATGATGGTGAACACGTATGACTCTAAAGATATGTAAATTATTGTCACAATACAAATATAGTTTTCTTGACAAGCTTAGCGGAAGTATTTCTACTTCCGGTATATGTAGCACTGCCCTACAAACACAATTGTGTTCGCCGAGCCACGTAGCCCTTAAAGGAGAACTAGTTATGACCATTAGCCCGTGGCCATGTAGCCTTTGATTGTTTAGGCTGAACATTTATGTTTGGATCCAGACACATGTGTAATTGGTCTGAGTTGATTTTATTTTCTACTTTGTATTATAATGTTTTAGAGATCACGTAATCTCATGTAAACGTTGACTGACTCTTTAAGACAAGCACTCGTTCATCTTATCGAGTAAAAATATGTTTTAACTGATTTATAAAGGTTAACGTATTCACCTGTACCGCCGTCGGTGTGAGTTTGAAACCTTGACTGTGAATGATTGATTGACCTATAATAAAATAGGTATATATAAATATCCGGATAATCTCTTGATCCGGCTAAAGACTTTTAGTCTAGTTTTCATAGCTTTAACAATGACGGATCATTTGTTTGAATAAAATATTTAAACCTATAGTCTTTCTGTTTATTTACCAATCATATGCTGAGTTTCTTCTTAATGAAGAAACATCTATAATATGTTTCTTCTTCAAGAAGAAACATTCATTGACTGCTACCTTTGTATGTAAAATATTATGTTACTTAATCATGAAGAAACAACATATTAACTCTATTCCTTGTATATAAAATGTTACGTTTCTTAATCGCGAATAAACTATATCTCCATATGAATGTAAAATTTGTGTTTCTTAATTGTAAAGAAACATTACTATAACCCTTTGTATGTATAAAGCTTATGTAAACATAATTATGATCAAGGTTTAAGCTATACCCCTAATTATGGTCTAAGCCATGTAATATAATAATAAAATGACTTGGCAGAACCCCTACCTTACACGGGTATTCAGAGTTTATATTTGTCTAAGCTTGTACGAGCAGTACTTCTACTCTACGTCGTGTACTATTGTTCCAATTGGCGGAACTTCGGAGCTTGGCACGCTTTACGAGGTTCAGCATGAAAACGAGGTTCGGCATACAAAAATAGGGGCGCCGTTGTCGGGACTGGTTAGTACATACTACGAGAAACGGCACGCTGACCGAGGTAGAGTGAGAAGTATTCTAGAGAGAGAAAGTTTGGTGTGAAAATGAATGAGCCGTGAACCTCCTATTTATAGGATGAACTTGCAACCCATCGTGATACGCGATGGGTCTTGGTAATCCCGTCGCGTATCGCGGTGCCGTATATTCTCCGCCGCCATACCACAAGCTGACACGTGTATGGTGAATCATCAAGGTTTCATCACAATACGGGATGACCTTTGTTCTATACTCATCGCGTATCGTGATAGCTTCTTGAATTAAGTTTTTTATTTTTGGTCCCTTGTCTTTTGGTAGCTTGTCACATCTTGATCTTACTTTCATTTTCCAAAAACAATTAGGAGGCTCACGGAGATGCGAGCGTGCTATGTGCAAAGTGTGCCATCAAATCTCCACATTGCGCCCATCGCCCTTCGCCCGAGCCCGTGTGCCTGCGCGTCGGTTGCTTCGCACCCTCCGCTAGGACCATTGGGTGCATGCTAGACATAAAAGAATATTACTATGGAATATTATATCTTTATAAAGAGCTTCCAAATCTTTACCACTTTCTATGTGGGATGGATTCTTAACTTCCTTATTTATACCCATGTTGAATACTTTCACTTTCTTTCATCTTTCCATGTGGGATGGAATTTCCTTATTCCATAGTCTTTACATGAGAAATACTTTTATTTCCATATAAATTGATTTTATTTTCTTTATTAAATTTTCTCACTATTTATTTTAGAGAATAATTTTGATCCTTCAACTTTACTAAGCTGTCAAATTTGGACCAAAATTTTGGGGATGTTACATCCTCCCCACCTTGGAATGAATCTTGACATCGAGATTCATTGTGAGTGTTTCTTGAGTTAACTCAAACTATTTTAATGGTTGCAATTCCTAATTTGTTGTTAACTCACATCTTTGGTGTGGTATTCAGTTAATAGTTCAGAATTCATAAGTAATTGTAAATTTCTAAGGATAGTGGCTAGTTGTGTTTAATTATTTTCCTTACCTTTTGTATTCTAAACATTAACTGATGTTAACTAGATTGCTTCTTTGATTCAGTATAAAAAATCCTTTTGATTCACTCATCTTGATTCTTTTCAAGATGTCCGTACTCGAATAATGATATCCTTTACTTATGATCTTGACGGATTCCTTCCGTTTATTTCCATTAATTATACTCTTTGAACTTTTAAAATTCATATAATCGATTTTTCTTTGAGAAGACATACTTTTATGTCAAGTTTAATTCATCATTCTCTTTATTTCATCTTTCTATAGATGATGATTATTAAATAACATAGTTTCTTGTATTTTGAGAACTAATTTAACTATCTCTTTTCTTATGAGTATAAGTATACTTTGTGTATGCTAATATCTTTATTTCTTTCTTTAGAGATTTAACTATCCTTTTGTTGTTACAAAACTTCTCGTTTGAACACGAGTTAACAAGTAGTTTACAAGAGTTAACTAACTATTTCTTATGCCTTTTGAGTCTTTGGACGTTTCTTAGATATACTTTTGTTTGTTTCTATTCTTGATTGTCAGATGCTCCTTGTGTTTCCACCTTACTATTGTTGTTGATCCTTTTATTGGGTTTTTGAACATTACTATTTAAAATGTCTGTTTTCACCACTATTGAAGCATGCAACTACTTTCCTTCTACAGTCATCTTCAGAATGACCAGTTTTGTTACAGAAAGTACATGTGACTGATGTGTTGTTCTTGTTTTGTTTTTGACATTTTCCATAATGTCGTCTACCACAGTTATGATATATTGGTCTTTTGAATTTAAATGGTTTCTCCTTGTTGATCTTCTTCGTTTGTTTGATTGTTTCTCTTTCTTTTCTTTTCATATTATTTTTCTCTTTAACTTCTGTATTTCTTTCCATATTCTTGAGCAAATTCTTGGCCAATTCCATGGTCGAAGAAGTTTTTTGTGGCATATGGGTTCTTACTATGTCTCATATCTCTTTGGGTAATCCAAATATGCACTGAATAACTTTGTTGTGTAATGAGTTGTCTAGACGCGGAGTTGATTGATAATATTCAAGAAATTTGGTATTGTAATCCATGAGATGTGTGGAATCCATCTTATGGTTCAGAAACTTAGTTTGTTTATGATTAATTTCTGGTATGGGGAAAAAATTTTGTACTACGAGTTCTTTGAATGCCTCCCAGTTCATTTGATACAAGGTTTCTCTGTCCTTTCTAATGATTAGAGTGTTCCACCATTTTAGAGCTTCACCTTTAAATTTCAGAGATGCGCACTGAATCTTTTGAATCTCAGTACATTGACTAATGATGACGATGGATTCGATCTCTTCAAGCCATCGTAAAGTTGGTATAACACCTTGGTTGCCATAAAATTCTTTTGGTTCATAGGTTTTGAAATCCTTAAAACTACAACCTTGAGTTACTGAAGGGTTCTTGAAGTTCTTGCTATTCGTGTTGTAACTATGAAGGTTTTCATCAAATGAGAAGAATTTTGGCATGGATGAGTTCTAACAACCTTATCTGAATGTTTAATTTTGTATCTTTCTCCTTTCATGGTATCGGTAAGAGGATTCATTTCCTCATGAATCATCTCTTGCATTTTGAATAAATATTGTTCATGAATCTCATGGTCAGATTATGTCAAGTTCTTGTTACTTCTTTGGCTAGAAACTTCATCATTATTTATTTGATTGTTTAGGTTCGTCATTTTGTAATGGGATTGCATCAGTGTGAAAGAAACTTATATACTGATGATATACTATGTGATATGTGAACTTAATGCTACAAGTACAAGATATCTATGAAATGTTCAATAAGTATATCGTATTCTTAAAGAAATTTCTTTCTTACCTTGCTTCATCTTTTTCTCAGACATTAACTAACTTTTCCTTGAGGTTATTCCTATTGTGTTAGGTACAATCCATATGTTTTGCCTTTTGACTGAGAAATTACATTAAGGGAACTTGTATAAGATGATATATTCGTATATCTCTTAATTACCATAACATTTTCCGAATATCATGATGATGGTTGATGAGGTTCTATATAGATATTATTACCTTTTCCTTTAGTGTATGCTCTTGAAATGGCTAGTACACATCTTGTGTACAGACAACCCATGAGAATTTCTCTAATTCTCTTTCTAGGTTTATTCATGTCTCTTTTACTTAAATATTTCTCTGGTATTGACTTCCATTTATTAATGGATTTTGTCTACATGGACTTTTCCTTTAAGTTGATATTTTCTTCCAGACTTGCTGGGAGAATTACTCTAGAAGTTTATGCTTTCTATTCCTTGACATAATTTAAACATAAGTTTAGTATTTTGAAGAAAGTAAAACATATCTTTTATTTTTGTAGTAGCAAGAATGTACAAAACTACTGGTGATACATTGATTACAACAATTAAGATTTATTGTCTACTTCTTCCAGCGAATGATCAATTTCTTGATCTTGTTTTTCTTCTTGGTGTTTTTGCTTATCTCCTCTTCTTTCTGTCTTTCCTCATTTTCCATTTCTTTCTTAAGTATTGTTTCTGCAAATTTGGTAACATTGATTTCGTAACGAAATAAATTATCTTCAATGTCATACATTCCTTCTAAGGAATTCTGATCCATATTCAAGCGTTCACGTTGAGTGTGACCATAATAAGGATTTTGTAATGCTGGATAACTGAAATATTGTAGTTCCTGATAACTGTCTTCTGGATTAGTCATTATTCTTTTTCCCTTTGACAACATTTGTTTCTTTGATCTACTTGATCCTGCTTCTTGCATATTCTGATTTGCATTTATCATAACAGATGTAGTCTTAGTGTCGATTGAATATGAATTTCCTTCCATTTTCGTTTGATATGAGTCTTCATCACTAGACACGTAAATTAGAAGTAGAGACATTCCAATGCATCCCTTTCCTTTACAGGATCAAGGTCGATTGGTATAACTATGGTGATCGGACATTTGCGCGAAAAGGTAGGAATGTGTTCGTAACTTATGTTATCCATACATTTTACCTTATCCATAATATTTGAATATTCTGTGATTTAAGTTTAGAAATTTTTTAGTCAAATATCTAATTTATTGTAACTAATGGTTTATGTAATAAGATTGCTCTTTCTATCGGTATTTTTGGATTGCCAGGAAGATTCTTTGTTTGCCCTCCATATGGAAAATTAGGAACTATCGATTGTTCTTGATTGATAAAGCTTGTATAATAGCTGTTATTACTTGACATATCTGATGGCTCAGATTTAAGTAGAATGATTGAATGTCTAGCTACTTGGCGTATATGCCAAAAGTAGTTTGTACAAGACATTGCTTCGGGTTATGTTTAGGGATATGTAAACTTTCAATCTTTTCTTATCCTTATTTTATTAAATAATTCGTTAAATCTTAGGTACTAACATTTTAATACCTAATTTGCTGAAACTGATGGCTCTATAATATGATTGATATTTATTTCTGATCAAAGCCTATGTATTATTAAATACTTAATTCTCTAATATCGATGTCTCTGATACCAACCTGTCACACCCCGACTTAGGGCCTAGGCCTGTGACCACAAGTTGGTACCTATTTTGTAAATATATCAGAGTTGCGGTTTATTTTAGCGGAAGACTTTTGTTAAATAAAATAATAATTTATTTAAAAACTTCTCGGATAATAAATACCTGGGTGCTTGATTCATAAATCTTGTTATAATATTGTTTGCAATATTTTAATAATTAAAAACTGAGCCGTCATTACTTTGCGAACATCTAACTCCTTGAATGACAATAATTCCTTGTTACCTGTACAAATATGTTTCCCTGCAATGTGGGGAAAATACGTTAGCTATATGATGGTGAACACGTATGACTCTAAAGATATGTAAATTATTGTCACAATACAAATATAGTTTTCTTGACAAGCTTAGCGGAAGTATTTCTACTTCCGGTATATGTAGCACTGCCCTACAAACACAATTGTGCTCGCCGAGCCACGTAGCCCTTAAAGGAGAACTAGTTATGACCATTAGCCCGTGGCCATGTAGCCTTTGATTGTTTAGGCTGAACATTTATGTTTGGATCCAGACACATGTGTAATTGGTCTGAGTTGATTTTATTTTCTACTTTGTATTATAATGTTTTAGAGATCACGTAATCTCATGTAAACGTTGACTGACTCTTTAAGACAAGCACTCGTTCATCTTATCGAGTAAAAATATGTTTTAACCGATTTATAAAGGTTAACGCATTCACCTGTACCGCCGTCGGTGTGAGTTTGAAACCTTGACTGTGAATGATTGATTGACCTATAATAAAATAGGTATATATAAATATCCGGATAATCTCTTGATCCGGCTAAAGACTTTTAGTCTAGTTTTCATAGCTTTAACAATGACTGATCATTTGTTTGAATAAAATATTTAAACCTATAGTCTTTCTGTTTATTTACCAATCATATGCTGAGTTTCTTCTTAATGAAGAAACATCTATAATATGTTTCTTCTTCAAGAAGAAACATTCATTGACTGCTACCTTTGTATGTAAAATATTATGTTACTTAATCATGAAGAAACAACATATTAACTCTATTCCTTGTATATAAAATGTTACGTTTCTTAATCGCGAATAAACTATATCTCCATATGAATGTAAAATTTGTGTTTCTTAATTGTAAAGAAACATTACTATAACCCTTTGTATGTATAAAGCTTATGTAAACATAATTATGATCAAGGTTTAAGCTATACCCCTAATTATGGTCTAAGCCATGTAATATAATAATAAAATGACTTGGCAGAACCCCTACCTTACACAGGTATTCAGAGTTTATATTTGTCTAAGCTTGTACGAGCAGTACTTCTACTCTACGTCGTGTACTATTGTTCCAATTGGCGGAACTTCGGAGCTTGGCACGCTTTACGAGGTTCAGCATGAAAACGAGGTTCCACATGCAAAAATAGGGGCGCCGTTGTCGGGACTGGTTGGTACATACTACGAGAAACGGCACGCTGACCGAGGTAGAGTGAGAAGTATTCTAGAGAGAGAAAGTTTGGTGTGAAAATGAATGAGCCGTGAACCTCTTATTTATAAGCTTAACTTGCAACCAATCAAGATATGCGATAGTTCTTGGTAATCCCGTCGCGTATCGCGGCGCCGTATATTTTCCGCCATACCACAAGCTGACACGTGTATGTTGAATCATCAAGGTCCATCGCGATACGCGATGACCTTTGTTCTCTGCTCATCGCGTATCGTGATGGCTTCCCGAATTAAATTTTTCACTTTTGGTAGCTTGTTACATCTTGATCTTACTTTCATTTATAAAAAAAATAAGGCGGCTCTCAAGTGCCTCGCGGCGATGTGAAAAGTACGCTATCAAAGCGCCACATTGCGCCCATCTCCCTTCGTCCGAGCCCGTTCGCGTGCGCGTCGGGTGCTTCGCACACTCCGCTAGGACCACTGGGTGCATGCTAGATATAAAAGAGTATTACTATGGAATTTTATCTCTTTATAAAGAGCTTGCAAATCTTTACCACTGTCCATGTGAGATGTATACCCATGTGGAATGCTTCCACTTTATTTTATCTTTCCATGTGGGATGGAATTTCCTTATTCCATTTTCTTTACATGAAAAATATTTTTATTTCCTTATAAATTGATTTTATTTTCTTTATTTAATTTTCTCACTACTTATTTTATAGAATAATTTTGATCCTTAAACTTTACTAAGTTGTCAAATTTGGACCAAAATTTTCGGGATGTTACAAGTGGGAGTTCACCGACACGATCCCTGTGTCATTTTATCCCTTAGGGGAGACTTTTTTGCAAACTTGTTTCCGTCAACAAGTGTTGTCATGTTTAGGTGGCTGTGGTTATGAACTTGTGGTTATGATCTTACTTTCATTTATAAAAAACATATTTGGTTGTTTTGTTTGCATATGGATGTTAACAACTTAAAATCAACAACTTGCATAAAATTGGTTCCTTAGAAATCATTAGGTAATAAAATTGGTTTTATTAAACGTTAATGATTTCACAATCAAATGGGTTTTATTAAAAGGAATTTTGAAAATTTGTTTTCAACAAAGTACCATACATTTGAATGCATGCTAATGCAAGATACATAATAGTTTTCCAATCTAGAATTTAGAAAACCTAAATCCCTTTTAAAACAAGTCTAACACCATCCTTTTATACAACTCTCGAATCACTTGGGAACTCGATATGGGATAAAGGTCACTTTACAACATTGGAGAAAACTTGTGAGTTTGAGGAGGGTTTGCCATATTTGTGGGATAAAGGTCACCTAACCACTTGTATGTGCATATTCACACGCGTGTGTAAGTAGGACGACTTGATTTGGAAACCATGTGAATAGGGCGACCGAAGCATGGCTTACAATGGTGTTGATGGGATTAAACCTGGAAACTAAACATAAATATGTTTAACTGATCCCATAAAGCTAGAAGTTGTAAAGGGTTGCAATCGTCAAACTGCCTTGTTAATTTAAATAGTAGGATAAAGGTCACCTAACTACTATTTGAATGTAACGTTGAGTTCTAGATTTTAATCATTAATTGTCTTGGAGACGTAATAGGGTATTAACGATTAAAATTGATTAATGATATAGAGAATACTAAAATTGAGCTTTGTTAAATTATGTAGATGGCCGCAATCAATAATCCACCTAAGTCAATAATCCACCTGTGCATAACCTATCACTAAGAGCTATACTCGATAAGGATCGTCTAAATTACAACAATTTCATGGATGGCTATCGAAACTTGAGAATTGTTTTCAATCAAGAAAAGAAATCCTACATATTGGACGATGCTATTCCGAATGAACCTAACATTGACGATCTAGATGCCTATAACGATTGGTTAAAATACAACGAGGATTCAGTGCAAGTTTCTTGCCTCACGTTGGGAACTATGTCTCCCGAGATTCAAAAGGACATTGAAAATCATGGGGCACACAACATGATCACCCAATTAAAGGAAATGTTCCTTACACAAGCTAGGGTGGAACGGTTCGAAACGGTTAGCGCTTCATGCATGTCATATGGAAGAAACCCAATCGGTTTCATCTTATGTGGTTAAGATGAAAAACCACAATGATTGACTCGAACGGCTAAATTGTCCAGTCTCAAAAGAGTTGGCCACATATTTGATCCTTAATGGCTTAACCAGGAGATTTGAGACTTTTGTCATGAACTACAACATGAATGGATGGGACAAGAGCATTAGTGAGCTTCACGCAGAGCTCAAAACGGCCGAAGCGGGAAAAGGTAAAAAAGTTTTACCGGTTCTCACGATCAATGAAGGTGGCGTAGGAAGAGGCATCACCTGGAACCTAAGGCGAAGGTTGCCAAAGGTGAGGGAAACGTCAAGGGTAAGTTCAAAGGGAAGGCTAAAGCAGAACCACCCGAACCAAAGGAGCAGAAGCTAAAGGTTAGCTTGGAGGACCCACGCTTTTCTTGTGGTGAGATAGAATATTGGAAGAGGAATTGTCCAATCTATCTCAAGGAGTTGAAAGAAAAGAGGGATGCGGGGCAAACCTTGGGTACCAATTTAATGATCCATATTGATCTTAATGTTATTTCTTCTAACACATGGGTATTGGATAACGGATGAGGAACTCATATTTTCAATTTTTGCAGGGGTTAAAAAGAAATAAACATTTCAAAAAAGGACATACAAGTCTCTTCATGGGCAATGAAGCAAAAGTTGATGTCGAAGCCCAAGGAAACTACATTTTGAAGCTTCTAAGTGGTTTGGAAGTTGTTTTGAAAAACATTTTGTTTGCTCCTAGTTTAATTAGGAATATTATCTCTGATTCTCTCTTAAGACAAGGTGGTTATGATTTGAAATTTGTTGACAATGGTATTTGTGTTTTCATGAATGATGTCTTTTATTTTAAAGCAATGCTGTCTAATGGCATTTATGAATTAATTAATGATAACACATCCGTTGATAACACTTTGTACCAATCAAGCACCAAGAAACTCAATGGATTTGAGTAAGACTTATCTTTGACATTGTCGCCTTTGTCACATAAACAAAGATCGCATACATACTCTTAAAAAGAATGGTCTTTTGGAAATAATTGAAGACGATTCATTTGATAAGTGTGAATCTTGTTTACAAGGAAAGATGACCAAGGAACACTTTAGTAGAACTAACAAAAGGGAAAAAGACTTATTAGGTATTATACATTCGGATGTATATGGTCCTTTTATGGAAATGACAAGGAATGGTGAAAGATAGTTCATTACCTTTATCGATGATTATAGTGGTTATGGGTATGTGTACTTGTTAAGACACAAAGATGAAGCCTTTGAAATGTTCAAAGTCTTCCAAAATGAATTATAAAATCAACTCAAAAAAACCATCAAAGTACTTCGTTCGGATAGAGGAGGTGAATACCTTAGTGATACTTTTCAAGATCATCTTAGGAGTTGTGGGATCATCTCACAACTCACTCCACCCGGAACACCACAACATAATGGTGTGTCCGAAAGGAGGAATCAGACTCTATTGAATATGATTCGATCTATGATGGCTAGAAGCACCTTGCCTTGATCATTTTAGGGTTTCACATTGCTCTTCATCGCCCATATTCTAAATATGGCTCCAACCAAGAAAGTGGACAAGACAACTTTTGAAATATGGCATGGAATGGTTCCATAATTATCATATTTAAAAGTATGGGGTTGTGTGGCTTATGTTATGCGCAACATCCAAAACAAATTTGAAAGTCGATCCACTAAGTGTATCTTTGTAGGATATCCCTCAGACTCTATGGGATATTATTTATATAACCCAACCGAGCAAAATGTGTTTATTGCTCGAATGGCCGAGTTCTTGGAAACTAAGTTCCTTATGGAAGGAACTAGTATAACGGTGGAACTCGGGGAGGATCGAGAACCACAAGCCGATACACGTTTGGTTGATACTAACAATCAAAAGAGGTTGTTGAGAATGATCAAATGGTTGATCAAGACACACAAAAACGTTCGAAAATCTGGAAGAATTAGTAATCCACCCGAAAGATATGGAATTTTTATAGATGGATGCTATGTAGTAGATTCGCATGAACCCACAACATTCTCAATGATGATCTTGGCTTGAAGCCATATATTGTCACAACATTTGTCACATAGATGGATGCTATGCATATATTGCATCTCAATGATGCAATGTCACAATCCGATTGTGACAAATGTCTTGAAGCCATGAACATTGAGATGCAATATATGCATGAAAACCAAGTCTAGAATTTGATTGTACCACCTGCTAACTCCAAACTGGTTGGAAGTAAGTGGGTTTTCAAGAAGAAAACCGATATGCATGAAAACTTGGATATTTATAAAGCAAGACTTGTAGAAAAAGGTTTTACTCAAACTCAAGGGGTTGACTATGATGAGACATTCTTGCCCGTGGCAACGTTAAAGTCAATTAGGATATTATTTGCATAGTCGTGTATTATGACTATGAGATTTGGAAAATGGATGTCAAAATCTCTTTCCTAAATTCACATCTTGAAGAAGATGTCTATATGGTTCAGCCCGAAGGGATTTTTTGATCCACAACATCCTAATAAAGTATGCAAGTTAAAGAAATCAATCTATGGATTGAAACAAGCATCTAAAAGTTGGAATCACCAGTTTGATGAAGAGGTTAAGAAATTTGGATTCTATCGGTCCCTCTCTCTCTATAGGATAGCTCACTAAGTAAATATCGTAACCCACACCGAAGTGTGGACAAGAAGGTTAACGACACTACTATCTTGTAAAGAAAACTAGAGTATTAATGGCGGAATCACTAACACTCTAAATGTTGCACACTGAACACTAAAGTAACAAACACAAACAATAACTCAAAAGATTTCCATTAATATTACGAAAGATACAAATGAAAATAAATTAGGGGATAAAGGTGGAATGTCAGGATCTTTAGCAGATTTCCATACAGGAGTGAGTCTGCCGTCAAATCACTATTCTATTACAGGTGTCAGGTATGTCATAGGCGTGCCCTAAAATATTCCTTTTATAGGCCTAGCCCTGACATCTGACATTCCACTTTTAGAAACCCTAATGAATGGTGCATATTCAAATGTATTACAATAAATGCTTTGTTTAAAACAGGTCTTCAGGCAAGCTTTGCAGCATGTGACTTCATCGAGCAGACCTAGTAACCATTTAGTGTGCTAGCTAACAGTTCTTTGGGCAAGCTTACTTAGAATATTTTCCTTAAAAAATATTCACCTAGCAGACTTCAATCCCCTTGACTATATCAAACTTTGCTCGATAATAGTCCTACAAGAAAACTTGTTCTTCAGAGATCCCTTCAATATTTGTTAACTTAACTTATTGAACAAACCTTAAGTGTGCTGGTAACACTGTAGCTTGCTCTGAGTTGAACCTTGCTCGTTAGAAGTCCTTAAGTAATTTCTTGATCAACATCCTTCAAGCTTGCTGGGACCACTGTTTATTAAGAATAAACCTTGCTTGGTTAAGTAAAAGCTTTCTGGGAAGCCTAAGCTTGCTCGGTTTCCATACTTAGCCGTTTTCAGAGAGGTTGAGAAGATTCCAATCTTCCTTTAGTCTTTTCTCATTCCAACAATCTCCTCCTAGATTAGAACAACCTCATCTGTACCAAAACACCTCTTAGGTTACATACACATAGCCAAAATACACATCAAATTCAAAAGAGAAATTACTTAACATAAAAAATATTACAAGTTGGAATTCTGTCCCAAATGACAAAGCAAACCAAAGCTAAAAATAGTATCATCTTCTTGAGCTTGAGGCTTCCAACCTTCTATCCAACCATATTGTTGCGGCCTTATCTTTAAATAAGAATAACTGTCTGTGGTGAGGATGCTGAGAGGGCAGAGTCCATCTGATTATATCCTCTATATCCTCCACATGCAGAAATTCAACGTTAGTATCTTCCTTGATGATACCCAAGGCTAGTCCATCTGAGTTTCTCATAATGAAGGATTCATTTTTTTCTTCAAATACAATTGTAGTAATCCTTCCATTCCTTTGGACTTCGTGATTAGGCCTTGTCATCTGGCGCCACATGCTTAGACATTCTTTCAGGTTGGCAAGAGGATTGGTGTATTTAGACTTCTGCTTGTAAGAAACTTCAGTCAACTTGATGTCCAATATCCTTCTTTGCCTTTTTTTCCTTTCAAAGTCAGATAGATCCCAGTTCCTTTTCTTATTTACCATCGGGAACCCTTTCCTGGCTTGATCTCTAAAATGTTTAAATAATTCATTTTGTTGCCTTCGTGCAAAAATCACCCTGTTGTGATAGTCATACAAGCTCAGAGTTGCCATCTCAGCCAACTACTCCCTTTTGAAGTCCATGAAGTCATCTTTGAATATTATTTCCTGCAACTCACCACTAGTCATTATGACTTTCAAAGTTTCAGATCTTGCATCAAAGTATAGCTTCTTTGGTAGGTCCACATCAGTTGGTGGCCTTTGTTCTCGTTGTTGTGAAGCTCTGGTGGTTGGGATTGTGACACTTACAATGGAGTAACTAGAATTATACTTATTTTAGGTATGGGTACCCTCACATGCCCGGACTTCTAAAACATTCCTATAATCATCTCCTTGGGAAACATGATCAGATCCAAATAATTTTCTCCTTCCTTGGCCAATGTTGTGATCATGCCCATTAGCTCCTCATCAGTTCACCCCTGGGTCCAAACTGAAAGTGCAGTAGTCTTTTCTGTTCAGCTTCCAGTTTCTCCCATTCAGCCTTTTCAGAATAGAATAATTATTTTAGTTGACTTTTTCCAAGGTTGTCAAATACACCTTCTGCCATTCCCTTGCTAAGTATCAAACCCTTTAAGGTTTTGAGCTTATTCTCATCTTCCCACGGCTCAACATAATCAATCGGCTCTTCATTCACAAACACCAATGGAGCATCCTTAGGAGCCTTAGATGATTCAGCCTTTTCATGATCAAATTTCTCCTTTTCAGACTTATACATGGCCAATTTTTCATCTTTGCTCAACCTTTTAGTTTTATCTCCTTTGCCTCTCGCCTCCATCAATCTATGAAACAACTTGATCTGTTCTTCTTCCCACTGCATCTTTTCCATCTCTTCAAGAGTTATGATTCTTGGCCGTTTTGTTGTTGCTTAAAATTGTATTTTCCTTGATAATATTTTGAAGTGTGTTTCGACTTGTTCCTTGCTCATACTATCCACAAGTTCAATTGATAAGCCATGATCGATCAAAACTTAACACTTTCCACCATATTTTTATAGAGTTTGTCAAGCTTATCAGCTTGTTCTTTTGCCCTCTTTTTCATGCTTTCAAACTCATCGTTCTCAATTCTTTCTTTAATTGCATTACTAGCACCCACCAGTTCCTCAAACCTCATGTGACTCAACAGTTTCTCTGAAAACCATGGAGTCTTAGATAGTTGATGTACTTTTGTGTGTCCAAATTTTGTTTCACTTGTTTCATCTTCCAATCCTCAGCCTCTTCATCAATTAATTTATGCAGCTCCTCATCAGACATGAAAGCCAGAGTTTCAAACTTGTGGCCATGATTTATTAACCCTAAGATTTTTGGATCATTCCTTTTGGCTTCATCTAACATAATCTGAATGTTTTCCCTATGTTCATCAGTCATATCAACATCTGGGAAATCAGCAGTATCATCATGATCATCTTCAGAAAGATTTTCAAGTGCGTCAATTTTTGGTTCATCAACGTCAGGTTCAATCACCACATCATCAGGCTTGATCAATTGAAGAGATATTGCAAATATTGGGTTTTTAGGAAGTGGAGTTTTCTTCTTATTTGGTGAAGATTTATCAGATCCTTTAGCTTTATCTTCCCTCTTCCTCTTTCTTGATTATTTCTTACCAAATTTTTCTTTATCTTCTCTGTCCCAACTATCCTTCTTGTTCAACAAACCCTCAGCATATTTCAACCATTTTTCAGACAAAGTTTTTGTTTTAGACTGTCCAACAATTTCAGTGGCCAATGGCTTGTTCAAATTATCGTCAACATGTTCAGCAGTTGTTGGGATTGTTCCCTCTTATTCAGACTTGTTGTCAACTTCTTCAATTTTTTTAAGTTTAACCAGACTTTCAATAACTTCCTGATCCAACTCCCCCTCTTCATTCAAATTTTTATTAATTTTAGCCTCCTCGAACAAAATTTCCTGTTGTTCAATCTCCTTATCAATCAAAGATCTTGTGATCCTTTCTCTTTGTATCATCTCTTCCACAATATTATCATGCCTTTTGGCAGCTTGTTCAGCACTTTCATCAATATCCAAAATATCATCACTAAATTTTATATTTTGAGTTTCCAAGGGCTGCAATTGGTCTTCAGTTTCAGCAACCACTTTCCCTTTGCTTTCCACTTCTCCTCATTTTCAGTTTCCCTCACCACAACTGGTTCACTAGGAAAATTATCAATTTCACCAAATAAATCCTCCATCTCTACATCCACTTTCTTATCAACATTTTCATTAGTTAAAACAATCTCCTCAGTATCTCCACCATCATCAATAATCACATCAGTTTGTGGCTAAGTTATTACAACATAAGTTACTATAGCTTCAGTAAGAACAAAATCATTTTTCATTATTAGCTTCATTCTCACAAGCCTCACCGTCCTTCTAAACTATCACATCAGCAACCTCCTTCTCTACTATCACATCAACTACATCATAATCTTGTTCATCACCATCTGATTCATCAGCATCATACCCACCATCATCATTTCTCATCTCCTCACTCTCATGCTCTTCATCACTTCCATATACAGCACAAAGATTTTTCAAAATGTCATTGTCCTCTTCATTGGCCATAGCTGGTGGATTCTCCCACTGTTTTGGTACAGCTGAGGTCTTCTCAACCTCAGTGACCAGGGTTTGAATATGTTGTTGTGCGTGTCCCAAGAAAGATTCAAGCTCAGTGTTTCTTTTCTTCAGCTCTTCATTTTGTCTCCTCAAATCAACATTTTGAATTACAACATCCATATATCTTCCAAAAAAATGTGCACCAAGGGAAGGGGATATGGTAGGAGAATCTGAGAATGGGTCAGGTATGTTTGTTTAGGGATGGATGGGTTCAAGGGGTGGGCTTTCAAAAAATTTTGTACTTGTGGAGGGTAATTGCTTGAGGGTTCTAATGGTAGGAATGTGAGTGTGTATAATTTCAAAGGTTGGTTGATATGTTGTTTGGAATTGGGTTGGGGATTAATTTTGTGTGTTGGGTTGGTGTATGAGGTGGGCTGGGATATATTCTGGTATGTATGGTTCATGGATAGTTTGGTCTTGGGTTTGGGTTAGGCTTTGGGTTTGGATTTGATCTAGGCTTTGGGTTTGGTTTGGTGATTGGGTAGGTGTTTGAGTAAGGATTGGTGAGGTTGGTGGGGATGAGATATATAGTTCATTTCATGGTGTTAGGTTGGTGATAAGGTTTGAGGTGGTGATATGGTTTGGGTTAAGGTTTGGTTTAAGGTTGAGGTTGGTGGTGTAGGAATGGGTTGATTTAAGTTCTCCCCCCTATGGCTCAACATGAATTTCTTCAATTTGTTCAGCCTCCACAACCAGGTTATCACCATCTCCATCATCATTATTGTTATTATCATTACCAACATCCACACTATCTCCTCTATTATCACCATCATCCTCAGAATCATCGTCACTTTCATCTTCGCTCTCCTCCTCAGAAGTTACATGTGATTCTGGAACTGCCATAATCTCCAAATAATTTTCCAGCAACCACGGTAGAATGTCAAAATCCACCTCAGGGTTAATGTTTTTGGTGGCTGCGAACCTCGCTATCCTATTGTAGACGTTAGGATCTTGCAATATATGTGTTGTGCCCATGGTCGGCAAATCAGGAATCACCAAATTAAACATGATCTGCAGGAATCTCGGATAAACCAAGAATTGGTCTTTATCTTCTGTCCTCAAATTTGAAGCCAATCCTTCAAATATCATGCGTGAAAAGTTGAATGGATGTCTGAAGACAAAAATCACTGTGGCATTGGCGATCTCCCTTCTCATCAATGTCCATGACCCTTTCCTGGTTGTAAAACCCTGAACGTTGTGGTGTATTAAAAACCGGAAAGACTAGGAACATGCCCTTTTTAAACTTTCCTTCGTGGACATCACCCTCGTAGCCCATAGTCTCCTGAAATATTGTTAGTAATCGGTTGGTGGAGAAATGGATGGAGGCTTCCATAGCATCATTCAGTAGACTGGCCCTTATTAGTTGATCAGTAATTACAATTTCTTGTCTTGAAGCAGTAGCCTCTATACGCTTACCTCCTACATCATCAAACAGTTAAGTCGAATGCCAGAAATCTAGTTGATGATTTCTATAAATGACTGGGCTTTCCGTTAATGAGAATATGATATTTGAACGGTGCAACCAGCGTATCATAGGTTCCACCGGTCGATTATCATCGGTCACTTGAAGTAGAGCGCACATGTTGTGCTTCTTCTTGAAAGGATAATTCATATCTACACAATAACAAACAAAAACACATTTAAAATAAAGATTTGTCATAAAGTTTACAACTTTGACATGTTTTAAGTCACAATTTAAAGAAGAAATAAAAGATTTTCTTTATGAACCTGCTCTTCGACAAATTGTAAACCTACATAGAAAAACATATATGTTAGTTAAGATGAAATTAAAACCCTAATTCCGTATAATGAGTGTCGGAAAACAGTTAATCGATGCTTACCGAGTCGGAATTAGTGGGGTGACAAATATAGGTTCGGAATTTGGTTGAACGTTTAAGATTCTGGAATGAGTGTACAAGCAATAATGAAATAGTGGGAAGAGAGAGAAGTGAAATGTAAAATTTCTCTAAGTCTCTCTTAAATACCTTTTGAAAGTGGGTTTTAAACGCATTTTTTAGTTTTGTTCATGAATAGTGCCAAAAATTAATTTTTGATATGTTAGCATAAATCTTGCTCATTAAAGTTTATGTTACAAAGCTTTCTAGGAAGAGTTCATCTTCAAAGCTTGCTAGATAAAGTTCATTTGCAAAGTTTGCTCGTTCCAGAATTTGTTCAGATATTTACAGTAATTAAAAATAACACTAAGTGGATAAGATGAATGAACCTTACTCGAATATACAATATTGCTCGAGAAATAAATCACAAGACAAATAATCAAGTATAATGCATCAAATAGGCACCCTTGCTAGGAATCAATAAAGAATTCGAAAATTATAACTCAAAGTTATTTCTAATTGTCAATCTTGCTCGAATATCTGATTTCACAAACCTTACCCGATATTACTTAAGATATGAAAAATTTAACAAATATTCATTCAAGTATACTTTAAAGGAAAAGTATGCTCGAAAATACTTCAGGAGTGCAAAGTGTGCTAGAGAGGACTTGTCATCATTTGATTCACAAGTATACTCTAAACACAAAGTGTACCAGAAAAGTAAAGTTTGCTAGGAATTTTCTGAAGTAAACAATTATGCTTGAAGAACACTTGGAATGAGTCACCGTTTGACAAGTTTGCTCAAACCATAAAGTTTTCTCGGTAACCAAACTTTACTTAAAAACTCTTGTAATTTCTGAAAATAACACAAAAACCATGAAGTATGCTAGAAAAATAAAAATTTCGACTAAAACACTCAAGTTTATTCGAAACAATAATGTAAAGCTTATTTATATATGTATCTCATCGTATTTTGTTCACATTTGTTCTTTGTCATATGTATAAAATTTTTCATTTTTTATTACCAAATACCAATAGTGTCGTGTATGACTGGGTAGGCACTTTTTTGCCTATCGTTCAGAGAGATTTATCTTGAAACATGCATATTCAACAATGTATCTCTACACTAAGATTAGCATTTTCATTATGTTTATATCACCTAAGTTTTTACACATCATGGAAAGAAACCATACATATTAATGCCTGTACTAATAGTCTTTTAAGCTTATTAAATCCATATGATTAGCACAAATAACCAATCTACTATCACTTCCCAAAAGGTTGGATCAATTTTAATTGAAAACCTTTTAAGCTTCTACAAAGCTTTGAACTGAATAATTTCATTAATTTGCTCTGTTTTGTCAAAAATGTTTTGTGAAAATTTTTTTGAAAATTATTCTTTGAGCATGCAAGTTTACCACAAAGACATACTTTAACACTACCGGAATGTAACATATTCAAGAACAATCACAATATGAATGACATGCATCAACACAAGCAGATTCAGCATAGTGTACATTCAAGATTGATTATGCAAAACCCTATTATGTCTAAACACACCATCATATCAGATTATCCATATATTCAGAAATATCAGATAAGCACATAGATGTATCATATCAAATCATAAGAAAAAACACTTATCTAGATATTATCAGCATTCATTTAAACAAACCTAAGTATCATAGACACCTAAGTCTCACAAATAGTCATTTAAAACACATAACCAAATACCATTCACATAAACAAGAACATTATCACAACTTTCACTCACAAGACCATCAAAGACAATCAGTTAGCACAGTGAGCACAGATTATTAATCAGACCTCATCAGAGTTAATCATTCCCAATGCTTTAAGGAGAAAGGGGAATCTGGTTTTATCTAGTGGCTTGGTGAATAGGTAAGCCAAGTTGTCACTAGTATCAACACTTTTCATTTCAATCGGTCCTTTCTCACTACAATATCTAATGAAATGATGTCTGATTTTTAATGTGCTTGGTCTTAGAGTGTTGGACTGGGTTCCTAACAATGATCAAAGCAGCAGTATTGTCAATAAAGATAGGAGTGTTCAAGAAATTTAAACCATAGTCCAGTAGTTGATTTTGAATCCATAGGACTTGTGCACAGCAGGCAGATGTAGCAATATACTCAGCTTCAGCAGTTGAGATAGACAAAGTAGTTTTCTTCTTGCATTGCCATGACACTAGTTTGTCTCCCAGAAATTGACATCCACCAGATGTAGACTTTCTACTCATGTTGTAGCCATCATAGTCAATGTCAGTATAAGAAAGCATATCAAAGGCATGGTTCTTGGGATACCATATCCCCAAATCAGGTTTCCCTTTCAAGTATCTAAAATCCTCTTGACAGCAGTCATGTGAGACATCTTTGGACTTGATTGGAATCTTGCACATACACATACAGCAAACATAATATCTGGTCTTGAAGCTGCCAGATACATCAGTGATCCAATATTTGCTCTATATTCATGTTCATCAACAGGCTCCCCCTTTTCATCAGCAATCATCTTTTCATGGGTGTCCATTGGAGTTGAAGTAGTCTTGAGATCTTGAAATTTGAACTTGTTCAACATGTCCAGCATATACTTTGATTGACAAATGAATATACCATCCTTCTTTTGTTGATCTTGCAATCCCAGAAAGAAATACATTTCACCAATGGTGCTCATGCAGTATTTTGATTTCATGACTTCTTCAAATTCCAAGCACATTGTTCATTGGTCGCAGGTGATTTGATAACATATCATAACAAGCTCTTGGAGATTGGTGAAGTCCATATAGAGCTTTTTTTAACTTGTAGACTCTATTTGGAAACTCGAGATCCTCAAAGCCAGGTGGTTGAGCCACATACACCTCCTCTTCAATTTTTCCATTTAGTAAGGCAGATTTAACATCCAGATGAAATACTTTAATATTCTTTGAAGCAGCATAGGCTAAAAAGATTCTGATAACCACTAGCCTTGCCACTAGTGTAAACATTTCCTCAAACTCAATGCCTTCTTCTTGTAAGCAGCCTAGGAAAACTAGTCTTGCTTTGTTCTTTATAACAATCCCTCTTGCATCCCTCTTGTTCCTAAAAACCCATTTAGTTCCAATGGCATACTTATTTCTTGGCTTATCTACAAGTTCCTACACTTGCGGATCTCTGAATTAAGCCAACTCCTCTTGCATTGCTTTACCCAACTCTTGTACTTTAGTGCTTGAACAATGTTCTTGGGTTCAACTTGGGATAGGAAGCAAGAGTACAAACAGATGTTTGCAGATTTAGATGCACTTCTTTTAACTCTTTCATTAGTGTCCCCAATGATGTTTTCAGGAGGAAATTCTTTCTTTCAACAAAGGAAGTTTGCACAAATAGATCAGTAGACACATAAGAATCAAGATTTGTGTCATTGATATCAGGTTCCTCAATGATTAAATCTGCAGTTGTATCATGAAATTCAGATTTATCTTCAGCAAACTGTTGTGAAGATGAGGCAACATTGTTTTCAATGTTCAAACTTTGAAATAAAGTTTCAATGTCTAGTTTTTTTCGTCTTGTTCTTGAACAACAAGTCATTAGGTTGACCTTCATTGTTGACAGTTTGCTCTTGATCATTTTGATCATTAGTTTGTTCATCATTCATTATAGGTTCTTCTTGAACAGGTGGTTGCACAAAATTGTCATTTTGTTCAACTTCTTCTTCATGATCAGAAGCATTCTTGTCAAAGGAAAATAGAACATTTTTGTTAGCAACTTTTGACCACAACTTTTCCAAACCAATCTTATTTTCTGACTTTTCTTCTTGGACACTTGTTCTATACAAAGTTACATCAAAATCTTTAGGATAAATCTTGAAAGACTTGATTAACTTCTCAAGATCAAATAACCAGGATGCTTCATCAACTATATTGAACTGGTTTTCATTTATTATTACATCAGAAGATTCAATCACACTCAAGTGATCCTTCACATATACTTTATAAGCCTTTGAGTGTGTGGAATTTCCAACAAAGTAACAATCAAAAGATTTTAATTAAAACTTGTTTAAATAGTCTTTAGTATTAAATAATGAGCACTTACATCCAAAGGTTTGAGAAACTTGATGTAGGGTTTTCAGTTGGATAAAATCTCATAAGAAGTCTTGTCTTGGCTTTTGTTGAGAAGAACCCTTCTGAACATAACAAGCAGTGTTGATAGCTTTTGCCCAAAAAGTAACATGCAAATAAGCATCTACTAACATGGTTCTTGCAGCTTCAATAAGTATTATGTTTCTTCTTTCAGCTACACCATTTTGTTCAGGAGTTCTAGGAGCACTGAATTGTTGTAGAATTTCTTTTGAAAGATAGAATTCAGCCATTACTCCATTCTTGAACTTAGTACCATTGTCACTTCTCATCACTTTCACCCTCACATCCAGTTGGTTCTCCATCCTTGTAACACAATTCTTGATCAATTCAGCAGCTTCATTCTTGGAAGTCAGAAAATAAACCCATGTGTATGTTGAAAAATCATCAATGATCACTAAGCAATACCTTTTCTTCCCTATACTAGGAACACTCACAGGACTAAAGAAATCCATATGAAGCATTTCCAGTACATGTTCAATTGAGTTCACAAGTTTTTCTTTGTGTGATGACTTGTTTTGCTTACCCTTTTGACATGAAATACATTTGTCATCAAGCTTGAACTCCCTTGTAGGTAAACCAATTACATGTTCACCTTTAACAAGTTTTTTCATGTTCTTTAAATTAACATGACAAAGCTTTCAGTGCCACAATTTGGTTTCATTTTCAGTGGCCTTTGACACAAAATAAGTTCCACCTCTAGAAACTGCATCCTTCATCTTCAACTCATACAAGTTTCCATTTCTAGGAGCCAATATCATAATCATGTCTGGAAGGATTACAATTCAGGTTTGAGGATGAAACTGTGAGAATCATAAAATCCAATCATATAACCTTTATCACACAATTGAGAGATTCTCAAAAGGTTATATTGCAATCCTTCCACATAAAATACATTGTCAAATGATACTTTTCCATTGGTTAGAATGCATTTTCCCCACAATCTTCCCTCCATTCTCATCACTCCCAAATGCAACAGATCCTTCAAACGTTTCTTCATAATTCACCAGTGACCTCTTGTCACATGTCATGTGCCTAGAACATCCACTGTCCATATCCCATACATCATTTATTGGTTTGGACTGTTCCTGCATAAATCAAAGAAAAATGATCAGTTAAGTGATGAAGTAAAAGCTAAGTCAGCTTGCAAATCATCATTGACATGAACAATTGATGCATTAGGTTTGGGGTCCTCATAAACAACTTCACATGATCCATCATAATCATCTTTGTCATATCTAGTTTCATATTGTGTTCCAACATATGGAACTATACTCTTGCATTCCTCAATGACAAACTCTCTCTTCATAATTTTTTTAAGTGTTACATATGTCACATGTGTCTCCTTTGTCACTAGAGTCTCACTTCTTGGTTTCAAAAGAAATCCTTGGGGCTCAAACCCATGTTTCAACAGAAATTTCTCATCACCATTTAACTCTATTGATTTCTTCCTCCTAAACATCTCTCTTTTAACTTTTTCTTCACCCTGTGTTGGCTTCCCATGGTTAACAGATTTCTCATTCTAGACAGCCTTATCAGGATTTATTCAGATAGGTTGTTTGATCTTTGGAACCTCCTTCTCTTAAACTACTTTCTTTTCTTTCTTGTCAGTAGTCTCAGTTCTCTTTTTGCTGTTTACTTCATTCCCTCTTTAAGTATCAACAGATGGCTTCTTCCCTTTACTCAATACTCATCATATTTCTTCTTGTAAAAACCTGGTACTATCTGGAACATGAAATGGTTTGAATGTAAATCTTTCATGACAAGAATCAATGTGATCTCCATACCCATCACAATGCTTGCACCAAACCTTTCCTTTGAAGCTCTCATTTGATTTCCGCTTTTTAAATCTTTCACTTGGCCTTAGGGGTTCAACTCCAATGGTCCTTTGATTTTTGAGCCCATAAAAGTCCATTGTGAAAGGCACAAATTTCTCAATCTTGATGTCTTGTCTTTCAAATGAGCTTTTGACAAAAATTATTCTTTCCATATTGATTGGTATATCATCTGAGTTGTCTCATCTTGGGTGATATTTGGTAGTGTAGGAATCTTTCTTGGTGGACTTGACTTGCCTATTCCTATATCCTTTGAACCATTCACTTAAGCACTAATCACCTGAGACACTTAAGTCGTCTTTTTTCAAACAATCTTCATCAAAATCATCTTCAGACTCTTGTATACCAACAGAAATTTCACCATGCCTCTTCTCTTTCATCACAAACTCACCCTTGTCACTTACTTCAACCAACTCATATCTTGCAATGATATCTTTCTTTTCCTTAAAAACTTCTCTAAACTGATCAAGGTATGCCTCTCTTTTCTCCTAATCAACCTTCAATGAGTAATTCTCATTGAAAGGTGAAGGAACAACCTTTTATTTATATTCCTCCTTGATCTTGTTTAGTATCCCACAAATATTTTCTATTGAAACTAAATTTTTCAGGAAATCATTTTCAACTTGAAGTGTATTGTTCTTCAATTTTTCATCAAAAAACATCTTCTTCAACCCTTCTACTTCAGTGACATATCTGGATTGAACCATGTAACTATCCATACAGTCTTGTTCTAGACTTTTTAATTGTTTCTTCATAAGTTAAGTCACTAGCCTCATACACATTTATCATAATTTGTTTATTAAAACATTCCTTTTGTAGCATACCAACTCTCATTCTCATATATTCATTCAATTCAAGTAATTCAAGCTTTGAGATATTTGAATATACCCTAGACGAAGAAAATTAAGCTTCATTCTTCTTTTTAGCCATGAATGCTACATTTGCTTTTTCCATATCACTGGCATGATTGCTCCAATCATAGTTACCTTCTTGTTGTGCAGCTAATGCAACATTCCCTTGGTTTCTTGATTGGTTAGTATTGTTTCTGTTAGGGTTTGAAGGAGCTTGTGGAGGGTTCTAATTATTTCTTTGAAAGTTCTGATTTTGGGGAATTACTTGCTGGTGATTTTGAGGTTGTTGGTTATTGTAGTAGTTGTTGAAATTTCTCTACTAACCTTGATTTTGATTCTTTTTACTGATACTGGTTTCTTGGTTGAGCAAACTGATTGTTTTGAAAATTTCTAGATTGATTACATTCCCTTGCAAAGTGTCCTGGCTGTTGGCAATTATAGCAGATTGCCTTTGATTGATCAAATCCTATCCTGTCATTAGGACCAGACACAAAGGATCTTCAAGTTCTATAAAACAATATTTTGCTTCTCAAGGCTAGCATAGCAGCCTGCCATTTCAAATACATGTCTTCTAAGTCATCAACATCTATTTGCTCTAAATCTTCTTGGACCACACTGGTGTGAATCAGATTTTTGGCCATAAAGGCATTGTATGAATTAGTCAACATTGAGAATAAGGCTTGATACTCAATTCCTTGATTGACATTTACACCATCAGGAGGAGCATGTCCACTAGACATAGAGGATGTATCATGGTCATCAATCAATTAGACATTAACCTGGATTTTCCACCTTGATTGTTTACATTGCCAGCAACAAAACCCCTTGGTGTGTTACTTCCATATTCACTTGGCTCTTCAATGATGGAACCTATTGTTGATTCTCGATGGACAGATTTCCCATGGGTGCTATGAAAGCATTGGTCATCTGAAAACTTAGTATGTCTTCCTTGATCATGTTGTTTTCAATCATCTCATATTCAGATGCTTGCAGAAAGCAAATGACATCATCTAGCTTCAACGGTGGGAAATTTTCCTTCTCTTTAATGTATTTGCTAGCAGTGTACCATTTACCGGAAAGAGATGATAATAACTTCTTGGTCAAGTCATAATCAGTGATTGCTAGATCAGTTGTTCTGATTTCATTCACAATTACCACAAACCTCTGCAGCACAGACCTTATGTTTTCACCTTCTCTGAATTTGAAATGATCAAAATCAGACTTCAATCTATCCTTCTTAATGTTCTTTAACTCGGTGTTGCCTTCGAACATTTCAACAATAGCATCAAACATTGATTTGGCTGTTTGTGATGAGCCACACTAGTTAAGATTTCCCATGACAAGCCCATCTTTAGTATAGCTAATGCCTGCCATCCTTCTTTTTCATTCAAACATCAAAAATTTGATTGTTTCCTGTTCCATTTGACACATAAGGCCCATTCTTAATAGAGTTCCAAATCTCAATATCATTGTAACAGACGGCAGCTTCAAACAACACCTACCATTTGATGTAGTTTTCCGGTCCATACAATCTGGGTATCTTATTAGTATACACCTCTTGCTCATCCATAGTAACAAAACCTCTGTTTGTTATTTTTGTAATATTTTATGAAATAGAGTAAAACTTAATAAACTTAAACAAAACCTTAAACACTCTTTTGAAAAATAATCAGATCTGTGGTCAAAAACCTCAGATCTGATATATCTGGATTCGTTAGAGCAAAATCTATAAGAAAGAAACACACTTTATAATAGATCTAAGTAAGAGAAAACCTTTAAACCTCAACAATATTGTAGATATGTGAAAAACGAAAAAGAGGGCAACTGACGTCACTAACCAGTGTAACAGTTTTAAGCTGACATCATTCTTCATCTTCAAAATCAGCAATATTCAGCAACAGTTCTTGACAAAAATAGAAGAAACAAGCTCTGATACCACTTTTCGGTCCCTCTCTCTTTATAGGATAGCTCACTAAGTCACTGTCATAACTCATACTGAAGTGTCGACAAGAAGGTTAACGACACTACTATCTTGTAAAGAACAATAGATTATTAATGGAGGAATCACCAACACTCTAAATGTTACACACTGAACATTAAAGTAACAAAGAAACACAATAACTCAATTAGGGTATAAAGGTGGAATGTCAGGATCTTTAGCATATTTACATACATGAGTGAGTCTTTCGTCAAAAACACTATTCTATCGCAGGTGTCAAGTGTGTCATAGGTGTGCCCTAAAACATTCCACTTATAGGCCTAGCCCTGACATATGACATTCTAGTTTTAGAAACCCTAATGATTGGTACATATTCAAACATATTACAATAAATGCTAAGTGTAAAACAGGTCTTCGGGCAAGCGTTGCGGCATGTGTCTTTATCGAGAAGACATGGTAACCATTATGTGTGCTGGGAAACAATTCTCCGGTCAAGCATTACTTAGAATATTTTCCTTAGAAAATATTCACCTAGCAGACTTCAATCCTCTTGACTATATCAAACTTTGCTCGATAATAGTCCTACGAGCAAACTTGTTCTTCAGAGATCCCTTCAACCTTTGTTAACTTTACTTTTTGAACAAAACTAAGTATTCTGGTAACACTGTATCTTACTCTGAGTTGAACCTTGCTCGTTTAGAAGTCCTTAAGTAATTTTTTGATCAACTTCCTTCAAGCTTGCTGGGACCACTGTTTATTAAGAATAAACCTTGCTACGTTAAGAAAAAGCTTGCTTGGAAGAATGAGCTTGCTCGGTTTCCATACTTAGCTGTTTTCTTATATGTTGAGAAGATTACAATATTCCTTTAGTCTTTTTTCATCCCAACAGATTCATCAAGAATGCTGATGAGGCTTGTGTGTATAAGAAAGCTAGTGGGAGCATCATTACTTTCTTAGTATTGTATGTTGATGACGTACTATTATTTGAAATGACATTCTAACCATGGAAGGTGTAAAAGCCTGTATTGGAAGTTGTTTTTTCATCAAAGATCTTGGTGAACCCGCCTATATTTTGGGAATAAAGATCTATAGGGATAGATCAAGGCGGTTGACAGGTTTAAACCAAAGTGCATACATTGACAAAATCTTGAAAAGGTTCATGATGGAGAACTCTAAGAAAGGTTTGGTACCTATTCAAAGAGAAACAATATTGAGTGCGTCTCAGTGTACAAGCTTAAAGGATGAGCAAGAGAAAGTGAAAGGAATCCCATACACATCATTTATAGGATTCATCATGCATGCAATAATATGCACTAAACTGGATGTGTCATGTGCTTGGAGCATGAAAAGTATATACCAACGAAATCTCGGAAGTAGCCATTGGTTGGCGGTTAAGAGTATATTGAAATACATTAGAAGGATTAATGATATGTTTCAAATATATAGTTCTGGTGAGGAGGAACTCGTTGTAAAGGTTACACAGATGCATGTTTCCAAACTGATCGAGATGATCCTCGACCACAATCGGGATAAGTTTAAGTTATGAATGGATGGGCAGTTTCTTGGAAGAGCTCAAAACAAGATGTGGTAGTGTTTTCCACCACCGAATCAGAATACATCGCTGACTCATTGGCAGCACAAGAAGCTGCGTGGATAAGGAACTTAATTGCCGACCTAGGGGTGGTCCGTACCATTCAGGACCCTCTAGAGATCTTTTATGATAACGAGTGTGCGATTGCTCAAATGAAGGAACCCCATGCACATCAAATAACAAGGCACATTGAGCGGAGATTCAACTACATAAGGAATGAAGTTGAAAAGGGAAAGATATGTATTCGCAAAGTTCACACCGAAGCTCCTTGAAAGGCAGAAACATGAAAGTCATGCTTGCGCCTTAGGACTTCGATATTCTAGTGATTGGATTTTGATCTATTTTGTATTTGGATATCGGAACAATGTTATTTTGACTCATTCATATGATTATGGTTTATGATTATGACATTTTGATTTATATTCCCTTTTAGTATGTTTTTACGTGGCCCCTCACTGCCCAGGTACTTCCTCTGCCCCGTAGGCCCAGTTTCCCCAAGTAGTACCACATGGCAAATAATAATCATAATTGTATAGTCTAGTGCAATTGATTAGTTACCGGTACACTCCACCGGTGGTATCAATTGGGTTTGCAAAACAATAGTACTATTCACATGCCACGGGCTCGTAGTTAATCAGTTGTGTTTGTGGGGACTTTCAAGTGTTAGGACTTAGATAAATCACATATTTCCAAGTATATAAGTATGTGTAAACGTATAAGTATGTGTAAACATGCTTTCCACCCCAAAAGTTCGTAAACAGTTTAGAAAGTGGGGTCATGAAACTCACCTTATCGTAGTCAAGCTGGTAATATGTATCGGTAACTAGTGTGCCTCTATTATAGCTTGAATCCTATAACCGTATAGTACTGTTAATACTAGTACAGTGTTTAAACTAAATCGGGCTGTATAGCTGGTCTGGGAATGGCTAAAAGCCCAGAACATGTCAGTAGTCTTAGATTGTTACATTGTACGTTATGTAATATTCAAAATCAGATTTGGCTCAATTTCACCGTTCTCCGTCCCTGGCCAAGTTGATCGTTTACGCGTTTCGAATTAGGCAAGATCACACAAACTTAATTAAACAACTGTTTGATAAAATGTTTGATTTATAAAAGAAATCTAGTGTTTCAGTATCTGGATTGATCGCAGGGTTCATTTCCTTTTTCATACGGGTTTGATCGTACAAAACGTGTACAATCCTCCCGAATTGTCCCGAAATCTCATAAAAAGTTCATTTTTATCAATCTCGTTCAAAACTATAATATTTGACCACTTATGACGTTTTTACATACCGGTCAGTTTGTTAAACATAATGCTGCCGATTTTGCTAAAACATGTATAATTTAAATCTTTAAATAATCATAACTATTTATATATTTATATATAAATTATGAGAATTTTTGTAAAGATAAATTAAAATCTTTATAATTTTATAAAAATATTTTCAGAATTATTATATCTAGTTATTTATTTATAAAAATTCATTTTATGAGTTATAATTAACCGATAAATTACCCGTTTATACCAAACAATTTCCGGAAAATCCGATAATTTTCTGAGTAATCATAATACCATAAAACTAAGCATACATCACCATAATCAAGCCTTGTTAATTAGGATTTCAGTTAGGGTTTCAAACCGAACTTAAACGTTATATCAACGTTCTAATCCGTGTTTTTGGTCAAAAATCCATATTTTGCTGGTTTGTAATCATGTATAAGACCAAAAAAAATTTTTAGGTGATTTTTAGGGTTAATAGATGGTTAAAGATGATTATCACTAATCAAGACATGTTTAACAGATTATAACTTGATTAAAACATGTTCAAAAACTCAAAAAATTTGAGTTTTACCAGAGGTTGATGGGAATAGGTGTGAAAGGAGTTGTGAATATTTAAGAACCAAATTAATATATTAAGGGGTGGGACTTCAAAATTGGTGGCCGCCACTTTCAAGTGGCCCATTGGGCCTCTTTTGGCCCATTGGTGCCTCGTTTCGCGTGCCAAAGTTTGGTCTCGGTCCAAAATTTCGTTCGGGTCCTGTTTTTTCGCAAGAAAACTTGTCCGGGTGCGAAAAACAACACGAAACTGAGTGTTTTTCAGCCCATTTTTGTAAAATAAGAAACTTGTATGGACTCGTTGTAAAAATCCAAAATAATTTCACATATTGCTTAAAACATATTATATAAGTGTTCTATAAATCTTTTTCGGCTTGACGGATACTACAATGCTCATGTTAATGTTAACGATTGCGTTTAAACTCATAGCGTATTGTTAAACGAAACCTTTTTCATTTAAATGGTTTTATACGTACTGGGGCCTTAATATCAACTTGTTAGCCACTATAATGTATATATCACTTATATATGACCCCTCAGTATATATACGGGTTATAATCTGTATCGGTCACTACGAATTAACCGATTTATCGTTTACTCGCTACGTAGTAAATAAGGTATACCTCGCTTTTTCACGAATATCACATTCTCCCCCCATTAAGAAATTTCATCCTCGAAATTTGATGTGTCAACGTTTTTGTTTTTAGGAAACATGTGTGGGTATTTCTTTTGAAATTCGTTCTTTTGTTCAAAGTAAAATCGGGTTCTCATTTTGAGTTCCACCGAACATTTACCAATGAGATTTTTTCGTGTCATAACTCCACAATTTCCACTTTTTCTTCTCCAAGTTTTAGCTTTTCATTTAGTTGAACATCTTCCTTTGTTACTATTGTCGTTTCATCAGTCGGACACTGTTTAGATTCGACACATGAAACGCATCATGAATGGTGCTCAGTTCTAGGGGTAATTTCAATCGGTAGGCTACGGAACCAATTTTTGCAATAATCTAGAAAGGTCCAATATATCTCTAGTCTAACTTACCGGTCTTACCAAATCTGATAACACCTTACCTGGGGGGACACTTTAAGAACCACTTTGTCAACTATTTCAAAATATAACGATTTCTACGAATATTAGTATAGCTCTTTTGTCGGTCACGGGCGGCTTTCAGTCTTCGTTTAATATTATGAATCTTATCGGTTGTTTCTTGAATCAAATCGGATCTTGTAATTTGAGTATCACCCACTTCTGTCCAACAAATTGGCGATCTACATTTTCGCCTGTATAATGCTTCATAAGGTGCTTCTTGTATACTACTATGGTAATTGTTATTGTAAGTGAATTCAATGAGTAGGAGGTGTTGATCTCAATTCCCTTTGAAATCTGATACACAAGCACGAAGTAAATCTTCTAAGGTTTGAATGGTTCATTCGGATTGGCCATATCTTTGGGGATGGTAAGCGGTACTCAGGTCTATTCGGGTTCCCAAAGCTTCTTGAACTGCTTGCCAAAAATGTGAAGTAAAGTGACTGTCTCGGTCTGAAATAATCGAAAGAGGTACTTCGTGTCGAGATACAATTTCATCAATGTAGATTTGGGCGAGTTTTTCGGGAGTGTAGTTGTTAAGAATCGGAATGAAGTGTGTGGATTTGATTAATCGGTCCACAATTACCCAAATTGCATTGTGTCCTCGGGAGGTTTTGGGAAGGTGTGTTACGAAGTCCATGGTGATTTGTTCCCATTTCCATTAAGGTATTTCTGGTTGTTGCAACATTCTCGAAAGCTTTTGGTATTCGGCCTTAACTCGTGCACAAGTCACGCACTTACTTACATACAAGGCTATATCATTTTTCATACCAGGCCACCAATAAAATTCCTTGACATCTTTATACATCTTATCCGTACCTGGATGAATAGAATATTTGGATTTGTGTGCTTCATTAAGAATCAGTTCACGAAGATTATGAAGTGTTGGAATCCATACCCGGTTTTTGTAATAGAATAATCTGTCGGTTCTCCTCTCAAAATTCTTTTCATTCCCGTGCAGCTCCTCCTTTTCTAATTGATTTTCTTCTAAAGCTTCACTTTGTGCAATGAATTAGTTCGGTTAAACTACTTTGGATAATCATGAGCTACTATGAATTAGTTCCGAGTGCTCGCACTCTTAAAGGTTTAACTCTATCCTTTCGGCTTAAAGCATGAGCTACTATGTTAGTCTTGCCCGGATGGTATTTAATTTCACAATTGTAGTCATTTAACAGTTCTACCCATCTTCTGTGCCTCATGTTTAACTCTTTTTGGTCAAATATGTGTTGTAGACTTTTGTGGTATGTATAAATTAAACATTTGGTGTCGTACATGTAACACCCCGACCCAGTTAGGGCCGACGTATCACTCGATACGATAAATAAAAATCCAAATCTTAAAGTCATTCAATACCAAAAAGGTTTAAAATTTTTTACAACAAAAAATAAATAAATTTGTTTCACTCAAAATAAATTATTAAGTTCCTTGTTTTCTAACTTCTAGCCTTTTACTCTCTAATCACACATTCCCCTGATTCCCTTGGGTACCTGTAATAAATTAAAGGAAACACAAAACAAAAGAAACACATATGAGCCAAAAATTGCCTAGTAACGGAGGAAACAATAGCAATAACAAACGATGAAGAACAATGCAATACAATAAACGATCAGAGAAGAAACAAGTACAGTCTATGAGCCGGTAACACTAACAATACGTTGAACGATCAGTTATGAATCAGTACAATAATAATCTACTATGGAAATACCCATGTGAGCTAATAAAAATAACAATAACGTTATGTACATTAGCTACAGACTAATGCGCCAATAATTAAGTAAGATAGGAATGTGGGCACACATACCTAACCATCTCACTCCAGTAACAATTTACCTAGGATCGATCCATATGCCTCTCAGTAATCAGTAAATGCTCTCATAGCACAATAAATTAGAGACGCTGTGGACTAATCGCTCCGCCACAGGTAGAGCACGTCAAAGGTGCCTCGATTGACGCCCCCATAGGTGGATAAACGCTCGGGTATTGAGGTCAAATAAAATGCAATAACAATGATCAAGATCAATATAATATGTCTCAATAACAATCAGTCAATGTACAAATGGTCTATTAGGAACATGCGATAATGATCACAATAAAATATACTATATCGCATGCATGACAATTTAACAATAGCAATATAACAATTGGCAATAAATAAAGAACGAAAATAACGGTGACAAGATACCATTAAAATACTCAATACTTATAACACGATTAATGACTCAAGAACACATATACTATGAAAGCGAAGACACGGTATGACACTACAAGTGCAAGACCACGAAGTCCGACACTATGAGAATGATGAAAACATTATTTACGCTACAAGTAAAACACCACAGAATCCATACTTTTTGATAAGCCAAATAGCAAAGCAATCTAACTCGTCCGCAATTAACCACAAGAACCTAAAATCCCGTTACTTTTACGTATTACACTATTATATTTTTATATTCAAATTTTAATACACTCTATTTAAAAGCAACTTGGCATAACAGATTTAAGCTACTAGTTACCACTAATTCAGTTTGCATATTTTTCAATTAAATATTAATTCCAGTTCAAGCGTTGTTAACTCAAAAAGGGAATATATGGTTATTACTTTATTTACGTTTTCATGATTATTACGTAACTTTTAGGTATTCTACAAATATGGTGGTAAGTGAAGGTGAAAATATTATTTTATAAACATGATGTTAATAACCAGATTTGTGAAAACATATAAATTATTATGCTAATCATGAACATCTTTTAGTTGAAAAATAAACGAATTCATTTAAATAATTTTATGTACAGAAAATCATGTTCTTCATATTAGCATAATACTTTACCAGTTTCCTTCCAAGATAAATGAAATAGAGAAACAAATATCGATTTTTTTAGAGATTTCAAAATCCTGGTTCATCATCAAATTCAAACGGCACGTAACGTTACCTTCGACTGTGGCTACAACGGCGATGTCGGGTTTTGATTTCTAGCAAGTGGCGACGACGGTGAGTAGCTTAGACTCCGGCTAACAGAGCGGTGCTTCCAGCCAGCGGTGGTGACGCGTTTTCCGACGAACACGGGAAGTGGTGGTGATGGTGGAAACGGCAGCGAGAAGTGAATAACTTAGGGTTTTTATAATGAATGAGTCGGTTAGGGTGGATCTTTTGATTGTTGAAATCCCGTAATTTACGATGTTGATTTTGAAATTTGAAAACGAAACAAATTGCCTGCCATCTTATCGAAGTTTAGGAAGGATGCGAAGATGATGGGTTGTGCGCGTTAACTTAAAACTTTCCTTTCCTTTTGATTGTTTACTTCTATATTATAATTGTTGTTATTATTATTATTTAACTGTTGGTTGCATATGGATTGCCACATTTTGATTTCATTTATGTTGCAATATATATAATATATAATAGAACTGTAATTCGAGTTCGTATTATCTATTTTGTTACAACATAAGTTACTATTATGTTACTAGTATATATTTATAACTTAGACTTTAAAATTAATATCAAACGTTCAATGCTCGAATCATTAAAGACCCAATATAATCATTTATCGTAATACTTTATCATATTTATTATATTAGGGTTTTTGAATTTTTGGATATTACAGTACAAGTAGTGTCTCCATATTTTCATTGAAAAAATGACTTCTCCCAATTCCAAGTCATGAGTTGTATAGTTCTTCACATGTACCATTAACTGTCGAGAGGCATACATTATTACTTTTTTTCGTTGCATCAGTACACATCCTAAACCCTTATGAGATGCGTCACAACTGACTACTAAGTCATCAGTTCCATCTGGAAGACTTAATATTGGGGCTTCACATAACTTTTTTTTTAACGTTTGGAAGGCCATATTTTGTTCTTCTCGCTATTCATACGTTCGATCTTTTTGAGATATGAGGGTTAAAGGATGGACAATACTTGAAAAGTTTTCAATATATTGTCGGTAATACCCCGCTAATCCCAAAAATTGGCGAATTTCTTTCGGTGATTTAGGTCCTTGCCAATTCTTAATAGCCTCAATTTTGCTGGGGTCTACTTGGATTCCTTGTTGATTCACAATGTGTCCTAATAATTGTACTTCTTGTAGCCAGAATTTACATTTGGGCAGCTTGGCGTATAACTTTTCTTGCCTTAATAATTCCAAGATTACCCGTAGATGTTGCTCGTGTTCTTTTATACTTTTCGGATAGATCAAGATGTCATCGATTAATACTATCACGAATTTGTCAAGGTAAGGTTTACAAACTCGGTTCATGAGATCCATAAATCTAGCAGGCGCATTGGTCAATCCAAAACGGCATAATAAAAAATTCATTGTGACCGTATCGATTTCGGAAGGATGTTTTTGGGATATTTTCTTCGTGAATTCTTACTTGACGATAACCAGATCTGAGATCGATTTTTAAAAAATACTTTGCTCCCTGAAGTTGATCAAACAAGTAATCGATTCGAGGTAATGGGTATCTGTTCTTGATAGTCACTTTATTTAATTTCCGGCAATCAATACACATCCGAAAACTTCTGTCTTTCTTTTTCACAAATAAAACCGGTGCTCCCCATGGTGAATAACTAGATTGTATAAAGCCCCCATCTAGTAACTCTTGCAATTGGTTGGACAATTCTTGCATTTCAGAGGGTGCCAGTCGGTAAGGTGCCTTAGAAATGGGAGCTGCTCCTAAGATTAAGTCAATATGGAATTCGACTTGTTGGGTTGATGGTAAACCAAGCAACTCATCAGGAAACACATATGAATACTATTGTACCACTATAATGTCTTCTATTCGCTTTTCGTCCCAGTTCTTAATTGTCATACTCACTAAATATACTATACCACCCTGACGTAAGTATTTCAGTACTTTATGATGTGACAGAGGGGTAATACGGTACCAGATTTCTCAGATTGTAAAATCATTGTTTCATCATTCCAAAGAAGAATTCTAACAATTTTATCTTTACTAACGATTTCTGCCTTATATTTTGATAGCCAGTCCATACCGACTATAACATCGAAACATCCTATTTCCACTAGAAGTAAAACAATAAGGAAAGGGTGGTCATTTAGGATAATGGAACAGTTTCAGATGATTTGTTTCACAATTATAGACTTACCATTAGCGAGCTCTATAGTATAGGTTTCTGTTAGATCACTAACCGACATATTTTCTAAGGGTAAAAAGTTAACATATACGAAACTTCTATCGGCGCCCGTATCAAACAAAACTAAAGCATACTGACCGGAAACTAAGAATGTACCTGTTACTACGTTCGGATCATGACACGTTTCACCCATTCCTATTACAAAAGTGCGTCCCCGAGCTGCGATGGAAGTTGATGCCTATGCTTGGTTTTGTCTTCTCACTACACCCTGATTCAGCTTGGGACAGTATCTCAGATAGTGTTTCGTTCTACCACATTCGTAGTAGGTACGGAGGTTCATGGTAGGTGGGCTTTGATGATTGACTTGTGGTCAGGTTGGTTGACCTCGAGGCGCTTGTTGAGGAAGACGGGTGTCACACCCTCAAATTTCAACTAACGTGGTTTTACCGTGAGGCGCGTGACATACCAAGATCTAGCCACTTCTCATACTGAAAAATCATTTAATAATTAAAAATACTATTTATTATCACTCATTAATATGAGAAAATCCAGTTACAGTGTAATTGCGTTTGCGGAAACGTAAATGTAAACAATTTAAAAAACAAAGTAGTTACATGCTCAAACATGTACAATCCATCCAGTGTAAAATAATGTAAGGTAAATATCCATGCTTTAATGTAACTCCAAAAAATGCATGCACGTGCTCCTTAGTATAGCAAGTAACCTGGCAAGTATAAATACTCAAGGGTCAACACAAGGTTGGTGAGTTCATAAATTATAGTAAAAAGTAATGTAAGTAGATTTAGCACATTTCAAATATACCAGGGTAGCTAACCCATTCACAAGCTACTAGACGTTTGAACCGAAGTTGACTGTATGTATGCCTTCTTATCAGGTCTATCACCAACACTGGAATATGAAAGTTAGGTAAATATATCACTTGTTTTACGACATCACAGCCCTGCTAGCGCAACTAGCTCGAGTGGGGTTTGTCAAACCCAGTAGTACTACCCAATATAACCCCGCGAACCCATCCTATCGGTTCAAAGTAATGTAAGGACTTTAAGTGATAAGGGCAGCTAGTATAACCTTGTGATATATAAGAAATTACAAAAAATATAAAATGAGTCGGTGCATTTTCCTCTAGAAAACCAGTGACTAAGAAGTTCGTGTTTTCTCCTGGAAAACAAGTATAGGAAAAGGTTTTGTGTTTTCTCCCTGAAAACAAGTATAGGAAAATGTTTTTTGTTTTCTCCCAAAAAACAAGCATAGGATAAGGTTTTATGTGACACTCGTCAATTTCAGGTTAACTGCGTTAACCCGAACTCCGTTAATTCAAACTCAAGATCACATGAACCATGTCATTCCAGTTAACACATTCCTCATTGCATTTAATTAGAGTTTAATTCAAATGTGACAATCATTACACAAATAGTCTTTCGGAGTTTCACCAAACCACACACGAGTTGACTCAAACCGTTGGTGAGCAGACAATAATTAGTAAAACAAGTGCTTGGTATAAATACGTATTATGTTTATATGTGACTAGGTGCATGTGTCGCATCATACCATGGATGAAATATACTAGTTGTGCTAGAATTAAGTTAACTAGAAGTTTAGGGTGCAATTTGTAACATGTAATATAATTAAAATTACATAAACAACATAATCACCCAACCCTAATCCCTCCCCACCTCTCCCTCACGGCTGCCCCCTCCCCTCTCTCTTGTTCAGCCGAAACCGCACACACACATACATACAATAATTTTTCAAGCTTGTTTGAAGGTCCAAGGTGTTAACTAGGTAACTAAACACTCTCTCTAGCCTAATCTATTGATTTAATTGCATCATTAAGCATGTTAATCAAAACCCTAGATCTTAAAGTTGATGTTTAATGATGAGTTAGGGTTTAATTGTATGTTTGTTGATAAACACTAGTGAATTGATTACTAGTTGTATTGTTATCGATTGTCAATTGCATGTTTGTTTAAAATTGAATCTTTGAGTAAACCCTAAATATGCATGAAAAGTGAAATTGAGTTGCATGGTTGATGGATTATGGGTCTAGACGATTGTATGCATGATTAATTATTCATAGGTTATTACTTTGTTCGATTTTGTTGAAAGCTGATGCTACACAGAATCATAGATGTGTGTTAATACGGCTTTAACTTGATGTTAATTATATGTTTAAAAGTAGTTATTAATTCCTTGATGTAGTATGTTAAGTGTAGTTTCCAGGGAATCCAATTTTGTAATTTTTAGACATGTGGAAGTCACTTTTTATTAATTTATAAATTAGTTGTGCAGTTCTGATTCGGGAAGCCTTTTTATAGGCTGATTTGTTTATATCATATCTCACAAATAGCAAGACCAATTGAGTTTATTCCACCACTAGAAGTTAATAAATTGAGTTTGGAATCTAAAACAATTTTCCTTGCATTAATTGGATTAACCATGTAACGGGACTAGTCAAGAAAGTTTTATTGCGCATGATAATGACTGCTGTGTATCTACTGTGTTGTTTTGATTCTTGTGTTAAAACCGTATATGATAAAAATATAATAAAAATATTTTTAGAATACTAAATCATGTGTGTTTCTATGGTAAATTTTGGTGATTTTATCTACATGTTTTGCGTACTGAAATAGAGTAATCATGATGTGTAAAATTATGTCTCAGAAACTTAGCAGTTGAATTCTTGTTGGAATGTGTAAAGTTAATTGTTTGATCGATGTATGAGTTGTGTTTGACATATGTGCACTTCTAGTTAATGATATACTGAGAATATAATATAGTAACATTTAATAGCATACTTTTTCACATCTGTAACTTATCACCAACGTGTTGTCGAGTCGCACTTGTTTCACAAACGTAACACGAACACACCCCATGCATAGCTTTTATGTATCGAATCTAGAGAATCACTCATAGTTCAAAACACTTAGAAATCTCATTTTTGTTTTAGTGCAATAGTGAGGATTTTCTTTACGCACGCTTTTCTCAGACTTCAGTAACTTCGCAAACAGTGAGTTTCACGGCCCGTTTTACTATTTAACGTTTTATTAGGGGAGAGATAACATACTCCAAACGCTTTAGATTTTGCTTAATATATATATATATATATATATATATATATATATACATATATATATATATATATATCACTTGTAAGACTAAGTGGCAACAAACCAACTAAGTTCTTCTGAAAACAATTGAACCAGTTAATATTGGATGATAGCGAGTCAGTGTTGAGTAGACTACTGGGTTGACAAACCCCACCCGACTCTAAACTCAACTGTAGGTCGAGTGGGTGTAATTTTGGCTAACACATTACCATGGTCGTGGTTGACATGGTGGCAAGGCAAACATATAATCAATCAGCTTCGGTGTCGAACACTTAGTAATACATGCTTGATAGGTTAGCTACCTATTGATATATATATATATATATATATTGAAATTACTTATCTGGTAACGCTAAAACGCAACGATTAATTTAATTAAACATGTGAACTCACCAACCTTGTGTTGACACTTTTAGTATGTTTATTTCAGGTAGCCTAGGCAGGTGCGCGGTTTAGGACACACATGCACTATACTCTTATGATTTAAATTTCCTTTAACTTTATCATATCAACTATTGCTTTAACTCGTCCTATGTTGGCGCATCAATTTTACATTACTATTTACTCTTCCGCGCTTATTTCAGACTTGTATGTCTTTGTTTTCTTTAAAGGACTTTAATAATGATGTTTGATATAACTAATGACTTCGATCCTGTTAGTTCACACCCTCTAAAGGTAGATTCCGTTAGTGGATTTTGAGAGTGTGACAGATTGGTATCAGAGCCATTGGTTATAGCGAACTAGAATTGTATTCATACTAGACTATAACCGCAACGACCCATTAGTAATGATCTTACGCAATATATATATATATATAATATTTATTTATTCAATTTCTCTATTTCTTTTTCCTCATTCACTCGTACACACATAAACCATAAATGACCTATTCTGTAGTGATGTCAACACCATCATCATCCAACCCGGTGTCGCACGCCCCAGGAAAGGAACCGCAGATTTCCTAACCATCACCACCTCGAGCAGGCCCAGCAGTAGCAGCCCCGCATCGAAGAGGCACTGCCCACCTGGATCCGCATACGAGAGACACGATAACTAGAGTTGGTACCCAAGTTTGATCGAGCAGTATATTTACAGTGAGGAAGTTCCCCTACTACCCATCCCTGGCTGTCCCACGTCATTCAACACACTACCACCTCTAAGCCTTCCGATGGAGCGCGTCATCGCAACTTTCTTCTCATGTTTGGATCGTGAAGTAAACATCATGCACTCAACGAGAGCGAAGGTTACTTGGTTGCTAGAGGATAGAGCGGAGGCAAGGAAGAGACTTTCATACCTGATTGACGCAATGAAGGAAACTCAAGATGCACATGTCCATCTAATGAGGCTAATACTCAAGATGCAATTAGAAATCTTGGACTTGAAGGAAGAAATTAGTGACGCATGAGGCAATGCAGCGGTAGCTCTCTCCCGTTGCGCAACACTAGAGGCACAGATAGCTCCGAACACAGTAGAACCCCGGAGGAGGATCCTGACGAAGATCCTGAGAAGGATCCTAAGGAAGACGCAGAGGAAGAGCCAACTGAGGAGGATGCACACTCGGACGTGTCCTTAGACGAGGACATCTCAAGATGATAACACCTAGATGGAGGGGTTGTCTCCATCCTACTTATATTTTCTATGATTTTAAGGATTGATTTTAAATACTTTGTAGCGAATAAAATGGTTTTAATCAAGAATTGTTATTTGGATTATTATAAGGTTGTGATGCGATGTGTGGACATTTTGTTTCTTTTCTTTCCTTTCTTCCCTACCTGTTATTACATGTACGGTGTATTGTATATGAAACCGGGTGTTCATGTCTAACATTGTATACCGTGATTATAAGGAAATGGCCGGAAAAAACACTAGACGTGGTCACGGTAACATAAACATGACCGCAGCAGAACTCCAAGCCTTACTGAACGACCATGTAACGGCAGCTCTGGCTGTTCATGTTCAAAACTAAGCCAGAGGCCAAGCCGGAGTCTGTATCTTCAAGAACTTCCTGGATTGTAAACCCAACTCGTTTGAAATGTGCAACTGCCCACCAGCCAGCAGAGTCAAGTTTGCTGCTGGAATGCTGCAAGATTTAGCCCTCACCTGGGGTAATTCTGATGTGCAGATACTCGAATTGGATTTGGTGAATGCCATGAACTAGGAAGAATTCAAGAACATGATGAAGGAAGAGTATTGTCCTAGAGAGGAGATCTCGAAGCTGGAATCAGAATTTTGGGCTGGAAGATGGTGGGCTCTGAAATTGAATCCTACACCACTCGTTCTCACGAACTGGCGGTGATGTGCCCACGGATGATAGAGCCACCAAGTAAAAGAATTGAGATGTACATTGATTGTCTAGTGCCCCAGATTCAGGGTATGGTGACGTCCTCTAAACCGAACACCATAAAGCAGGCGATTCGAATAGCCCACAAGCTGAAGGATCAAGAAGTGGCCCAAGGTGCGTTACCCCCTAGACGTTCCACCTCTAAAACCCTTGACAACTCGGGACGGCAACAATAACAAATCTGAGAATGGAAAAAGGAAGTTTGACAATATCAGATCCTCATCATCGAATCCTCCACAATAACAACACCACCCTAAACCCGAACCCACCCGGAACTTCCATAATCAGGGTTCCAACAACAACGGTGGCGGACAGGGTTCGAGTAGCTATGCTGGGAAGTACCCAAAGTGCAACAAGTGTAACTATCACCATTCTGGCCCATGCGACGGTATCAAATGTCAGCAATGCGGTAAATTGTGTCATCAAGCCAAGGAATGTTGAGGGGAACTCATGGGTAAGAGTGCTCCTAAACAGTCTATAACTACAAAAGAGTGCTTTGAGTGTGGTCAGGAGGGTCATTTCAGGAAGGACTATCCTAAACTAAGCAAAATGTGGGCAATGGAGGCAACAAAAATAACGGAGGCGGTACTAGAGGTAGAGCCTTTTTCATTGGATTTGGCCAGGACCGCAGCGATCCAAACGTGGTTACCGGTAAGTTCCCCATAAACAACTGTTTTGCTTCTATTTTATTTGACATTGGAGCTGATAGAAGTTTTGTGTCGAAATCCTTTAGTAAACTGTTAGACCTAACCCTGACACCATTAGATGCTAAGTTTCCTGTTGAATTAGCTGACGGTAAGTCTATAGAAATAACACACGTACTAGCGGGATGTAAGTTGAAACTTTCGGGTCATATCTTCGATATCGACCTCATACCCTTTACACTTGGTACTTTCGACGTTGTTGTCGGCATGGACTGGTTATCCGAGAATAGAGCTGAGATATATTGCAATGACAAGATAGTTCGTATCACTACTCCTTCCGACGAAACCATCTTCGTAGAGGGTGAGAAGAACGGCATGACTACTAGCATCATCACACTCATAAAGGCGCGGAAATATTTACGAAAGGGTCATCCGGCGATTTTATCTCATGTTATTGAGAAACCCGCGGAGGAGAAGCCGATCGAAGACATATCGATTGTCCGAGATTTTACGGAAGTCTTCCCGGAAGATTTGCCAGGACTCCCACCCATTCGACAAGTCGAGTTCCAAATCGACTTAGCCCCCGGTGCTGCACCCATTGCAGGAGCCCCATACCGGCTCGCACCAGCAGATCTCCAGGAATTGTCCACTCAATTATAGGACTTATTGGATAAAGGTTTCATCCGACCTAGCTCATCACCATGGGGAGCCCCTTTCCTATTTGTTCGAAAGAAAGACGGGACTTTCCACATGTGCATTGACTATCGAGGGCTAAACAAGGTGACAGTCAAGAACCATTATCCCCTCACCAGAATTGATGATATATTCGACCAGCTTCAAGGCTCGAGTTACTACTCGAAGATAGATCTTATATGTGGTTGCCACCAATTAAGAGTGCGCTAAGAAGACATTTCAAATACGGCATTCAAAACTCGGTACGATCACTATGAGTTTTCAGTTATGCCCTTCGGCTTAACCAACGCATCGGCCATATTCATGGACCTCATGAATAGAGTATGCAAGGCGTATCTAGACAAATTTGCTATTGTTTTTATTGACGATGTCCTCATCTACTCCAAGAACAAGGCCGACCATGAAGAACACCTAAGGTTAATCCTGGAATTACTAAAGAAGGAACAACTGTACGCTAAGCTCTCTAAATGCTAATTTTGGCTTCGTGAGATTCACTTCTTAGGACATGTGATCAACGAGAGTGGTATCCATGTTGATCCAGGCAAGGTAGAGGCCATCAAAAACTGGAAAGCACCTAAGACTCCGATGGGGGTACGTCAATTCCTAGGACTGGCTAGCTACTACCGACGTTTCGTCGAGGGAATCTCAAATATTGCTCAGCCCCCACCGCACTGACATACAAGGGTACTAAATACAATTGGGGTGACGCACAAGAATCTGCCTTCCAACTTTTGAAATAAAGCTCTGTAGCGCGCCTATCCTAGACTTAACCGAGGGAACAGAAAATTTTACAGTACATTGTGACGCCTCGATATAGGGTCTCGGTTGCGTGCTAATGCAACTTGAGAAGGTTATAGCCTATGCCTATCGACAACTACGGGTGCACGAGAACAACTATACGACCCATGACTTGGAACTCGGAGCTGTGGTGTTTGCCCTTAAGATATGGAGACATTACTTGTAAGGTACCAAATTTACCATTTATACCGACCACAAGAGTCTCCAACATATCTACGATCAAAAGGAGTTGAACATGCGACAACGTCGTTGGGTCGAGCTACTTAAGTATTTTTATTGTGCCATCAAATACCACCGGGGCAAGGCCAATGTAGAGGCCGACGCTCTCAGCAGAAAGGGAACCCTTAAGCCAAGACGAGTGCAAGCATTACAACACACGATTCATGCCAACTTACCTGATCAGATTCGTGATGCTCAAGTCGAAGCTTTGAAAGTCAAAAACCTTCCATCCGAATCCATGCGGGCCATGGATAAGCAACTTGAAACCAAATCAGACGGGGTCTGATATTTCGAAAACCAGATTCGGGTTCCTCGTTACGAAGACCTGAGGAATCTAGTGATAGACGAGGCACGCAAATCCCAATATTCCGTTCACCCTGGCTCAGACAAAATGTACCATGATCTGAAGGTAGTTTACTGGTGGCCAAACATGAAAGCCAAATATTGCCACCTACGTGAGCAAATGTTTGACCTGTGCAACAGTCAAGGTGGAATATTAGAAACCATCTAGTCTGTCACAGCAACCGGAAATCCCAACGTGGAAATGGGAACACATTTCCATGGACTTCATCACATGCGATACCATCTGGGTGATCGTTGACCGATTGACTAAGTCTGCACATTTCCTAGCGATCAAGGAATCGGACAAGATGGAAGGACTGACTCGCATCTACATTCAAGAAGTAGTGGCTAGATACGGAGTGCCTGTCTCAATCATATCAGATCGAGACCTTCGTTTTTCTTCGCACTTTTGGAAGTCACTATAGAGTGTGCTAGGCACCCGCCTCGATATGAGCACAGCATACCCTCCTCAAAAGGATGGTCAAAGTGAACGCACCATTCAACCTTTGGAAGACATGTTGCGTGCATGTGTATTAGATTTCGAAAAGAGTTGGGAACCCCACTTGCCTCTGGTAGAGTTTTCGTATAATAAAAGCTAGCACACCAGTATTAAAGCAACGCCGTTTGAAGCGTTGTACAGACGAAGGTGTCGATTGCCTCTTTGCTGGGCAGAAGTGGGTGATAGCCAAATCACTGGCCTAGAGTTAGTACTTGAAACTTCAGAAAAGATTGTCCAAATAGGAAATCGCATGGTAGCAGCACAGAATCGCAAAAGAGCTATGCCGACAAGCGCCGGAAACCTCTGAAATTCCAAGTGGATGACAAGGTTTTACTGAAGGTCTCACCTTGGAAGGGTGTAGTTCTTTTTTGAAAGCGAAAAACACTCAATCCATGATACGTTGGCCCATTCCGAATAACCCAACGTATTAGTCCGGTAGCGTACCGCTTGGATTTACCAGCAGAGCTCAGCGGTGTATATAATTTTTTTCATGTATCCAACTTGAAGAAATGCCTTTCTGACGAAACACTAGCAGTTCTTTAGGGCGAAATGCAAGTTAATGAACAGTTACGCTTTATCGAAGAACCATTCGAAATCATGGATTGCGAAACCAAATCACTCAAACACAGCAAGATTCCCATCGTTAAAGTTCATTGGAACTCGAGACGTGGACCAAAGTTCAAGTGGAACACAAGGATCAAATGATGAAAAAGTATCCCCACTTTTTCAAAGGGTTAACCAAGCACCGAAAACCGCGAACGCCGACAAACTATCAGATAACACCAAAGGTATGAATTTAATCTCGGGATAAAAATTCTTTAAACAGGGGGATGATGTGACAAACTGAAAATATTTTCTTTTTTTTTTGGCAGCCATCGCGATATGACACAAATTTTCGGGTCAAAAATTCTTTCAACAAGGGAATGATGTGACACTCATCAATTTCAGGTTAACTCCGTTAACCCGAACCCTGTTAATTCAAACTCAAGATCACATGAACCATGTCATTCAAGTTAACACATTCCACATTGCATTTAATTAGAGTTTAAATCAAATGTGACAATCATTACACAAATAGTCTTTCAGAATTTCACTGAACCACACACGAGTCGACTCAAACCGTTGGTGAGCAAACAATAATTAATATAAACAAGTGCTTGGAATAAATGCGTAATATGTTTATATGTGACGACGTGCTTGCATGTGTGTTATCATACCATGGATGAAATAAACAAGTTGTGCTAGAATTAAGTTAACTAGAAGTTTAGGGTGCAAATCATAACATGTAATATAATTAAAATTATATAAACAACATTATCACCCAACCCTAATCCCCCCCCCCCCCGCCACCTCTCCCTCAAGGCTGTCCCCCTCCCCTCTCTGTTGTTCAGCCAAAAACACAAACACACATACATACAATAATTTTGCAAGCTTGTTTTAAGGTCCAAGGTGTTAACTATATAACTAAACACTCTCTCTAGTCTATTTTATTGATTTAATTGCATCATTAAGCATGTTCATCAAAACCCTAGATCTCAAAGTTGATGTTTAATGATGAGTTAGGGTTTAATTGTATGTTTGTTGATAAACACTAGTGAATTGATTACTAGTTGTATTGTTATTGATTGTCAATTGCATGTTTGTTTGAAGTTGAATCTTTGAGTGAACCCTAAATATGCGTGAAAAGTGAAATTGAGATGCATGGTTGATGTATTATGGGTCTAGAGGATTGTATGCATGATTAATTGTTCATAGGTTATTACTTTGTTGGATTTTGGTGAAAGATGATGCTGGACAGAATCATAGATGTTTGTTAATACGTCTGTAACTTGATATTAATGATATGTTTTAAAGTGGTTATTAATTCATTGATGTAGTATGTCGAGTCTAGTTTCCATGAAATCCAAGTTTGTAATTTTTTGACATGTGGAAGTCACTTTTTTATTAATTTATAAACTAGTTGTGCTGTTTTGATTCCGGAAGCATTTTTATAGGCTGAATTGTTAATATCATATCACACAAACGACAAGACCAATTGAGTTGATTCCACCTATGAAAGTTAATAAATTGAGTTTGAAATCTAACCCAATTGGCCTTGAATAAATTAGATTAACCATGTAACAGGAATAGTCATGAACTTTTTGTTGCGCATGATAATAACTGCTATGTACCTACTGTATTTTTTTGATTCTTGTGCTAAAACCGTATATGCAAAAAATATAATAAAAATATTTTTAGAAACCTAACTCACGTGAGATTCTGTGGTAAATTTTGGTGATTTTATCAACATGTTATGAGTACTAAAATAGAGTAATCATGGCGTGTAATTCTGTCTCGAAAACTTAGCTACTGAATTCTTGTTGGAATGTGTAAAGTTAATTGTTTGATCGATGTTTGAGTTATGTTTGACATATGTGCACTTGTAGTTAATGATATACTGAAAATATAATGTAGTAACATTTAATACCATACTTTATCACACCCGTAACGTATCACCAACGTGTTGTCGAGTCGCACTTGTTTCACAAATGTAACATGAACACACCCCATTCATAGCTTTTATGTATCGAGTCTAGAGACTCACTCATAGTCCAAAACACTTAGAAATCTCATTTTTGTTTTAGAGCACTAGTGAGGATTTTCTTTACGCACGCTTTTCTCATACTTCAGTAACTTCGCAAATAGTGAGTTTCACGGCACCTACTACTCTTTAACGTTTTATTATGGGGAGATAACATACTACAAACGCTTTATATTTTGCTTATTATTTATATATATATATATATATATATCACTTGTAAGACTAAGTGGCAACAAACCAACTAAGTCCTTTTGAAAACAATCAAACCAGTTAATATTGGATGATAGCGAATCAGTGTTGAGTAGTACTACTGGGTTTGACAAACCCACCCGACTCTAAATTCGGTCGTAGGTCGAGTGGGTGTAATTTTGGATAAAACATTACCATGGTCGTGGTTGACATGGGGGCAAGGCAAACATATAATCAGTCAGCTTCGGTGTTGAACACTTAGTAATACATGCTTGATAGGTTAGCTACCTATTGATATATATTGAAATAACTCTCTCTTGTAACGCTAAAACACAACGATTAATTTAATTAAACCTGTGAACTCACCAACCTTGTGTTGACACTTTTAGTATGTTTATCTCAGGTAGCTGAGGCAGGCGCACGGTTTAGGAAATGCATGCCCTATACTCTTATGATTTAAATTTCTTTTAACTTTATCATATCAACTGTTGCTTTAAGTCGTCTTGTGTTGGCGCATCAATTTTACATTACTATTTACGCTTCCGCGCTTATTTCAGACTTGTATGTCTTTGTTTCTTTTTAAATGACTTTAATAATGATATTTGATATAACTAATGACTTCGATCCTGTTAGTTCACATCCTCTAACGGTAGAATTCCGTTAGTGGATTTTATGGGTGTGCAATTTTATGTTTTATCCCCGAAAACAAGTATGAAAAGTATGAACTCACCTTTTGACGCATGTAATAGACTTTCCTCAAAAACAGAAGAATGTGATTGACTCGCTAAATGATACCTAGTACAAGTGTTAAGTTATGAGAGCGCAATCATGCAACTAGACAACTCAAGTGTATAACAACAGATAGTCTTATGATTCATGTAATGACTCACAATGCAACAAGTTTGACCATGATTATATTGCCTTGATGAGTGAATACATGTTCTAACACAATTCATATATCCAGTATTAGACAAATAGTTAAGCGTCTCATCAAATAACACATGAGCAGATTCTGGACTTATAAGACATATTTTAACATGCAAAGGTATATTTTATTAACTTGGCAAATGACGGGTGGTCCACGGGACAACCCTTAAGTGGTTTAAGTCCGTTAATATTCATGTGTTTAATTGGTATATTTTGTTGAATTTGATAACTACGTTTACTCGTGTAATGGCAGGTATGAAAAGCTAGATGATGGAATTACGAGAAGGTGGGCGAAAACGGTGATGAAAACGGCTTACAACGAGAAAGTTATGACGAAAACAAGAAATTGGAGGTGAAGACCACCGTAGCTTACGGTACCCACTGTAAGCTACGGTGGAGCTGAAGAATATTAGCTGCCATAAGACAGTTTGTTGACACCGTAGGCTTTTTAAAGCCACCGTAAGCTACAGTGGCCACCGTAGCTTACGGTGGACGCGTGCTGCAAATTGTAACTGCCGTTTTTAATTGTTTCTTATGGGCGGCTTTTGGATTTTTATCAAGAACTTATCATCTAGAGACAAAGAGGAGGCGATTTTGGGAGATAATCCATCAATTGTGAGTGTGGTAATCATTAGATACTTGACTTTAATTCTTATGCAAACTATAATCGAAGGGATGACAAACCGAATCATGCTCGGCTAAACTCTTTCGTGTTTTCCTTCGGATTGCAAGGTTTGCTATGTTTATTTGGTTGATTGTTTATGAAATTTCTGAGATTTTAGTTTGATCATATTGATTAAATTATTGTGGTGTTGATGTATTGATTGATAGCTTATTAGTTTATCGATTTTTTGTTCTGAACCGTCAGTTCTTGGTTCTTTAAGTAATCGAGATTTATCGGGAGGGATTTAGGGTTGTATAAACTAATTGGTTTTTGAGTGATTACCTTGCGTTTTATAATCCAAGTGCTTGATCTTCAATTACCGCAATCGTTTACATAAATACAAACTTTATCTATTGTTCATCTCAGTTAAACATTAACCGTAACATTCATGGAAACCTGAAACCGAGGGAATGCATATTTTCGCATATTGATTAAAAATCGTTTAATTGTTTTAGCTATTTTTGTTAATCAAAACCAAACGACCAAAACTTTGAATTTATTTTTTGCATTTAGTTTAATTTATATAAATTACATAACTACTTGGTAACACAATTTCCACAAACTCCCTGTGTTCGATACCCGCTTATCACTATCTAATAGTTGTAATCGGTTTATTTTTGAGTAAGTCTTCGACCTCACGTCAGAAAATCATGGAAATAAATTATAAAATACTTGCCACAGTATAATACATGTCTTATATATCTAAATATATTTTTTTTTATATTTTTCCAATACACAAACAAATCACAAAAATTCATCCAAACCAGAAAGGCACGTGCAGCTATTTTTGTGCACAACACTAAGTTTTTATTTGGTTAAAAATCAATACCTAACCAAATTAATCAAGGCCAATTGGGAATTAGGAATGTCAATTTTCAGAAGAAAAAATAACCCATTTGGATTTGCCATAAAGGAGTTATGATATCGTGAATACAGACCAGAATTTGACACCTCGCGTCAGCTTTGACACACATTTTTGTAAAATCATAAAAGCTATTCAAAACTCGCCCAAAAATTACAAATTATATATTTCTAGAAACTAGACTCAAAGTAAAACATCATGGAATCAAGAATAGATCAGTAATAATCATTTAACATCAAGTTACTGTCCAATCAATAAACGATCACAAATCTGTCAGTAAACTGTTGTCATCAAAATTCAATCCAAAACATGTTTATGACATCCCTAGGGTTCTAATTCATCAATCAACATCATAATCATCAACAATACATAGATTAAACATCTAGGGTTTCCCAATATCTCATTAAAACATGAAATTAATACGTAAAAACTTACCAACTAGTGCTAGGAATGCTGAGAATTACTCAAAGACACCACTAATTGCGAGACCCAAGGTTGAATTGAAGATGGTAGAGATGGTTTGTGAGCAGCGATCGATGAGAGGAGGAGAGAGGGATGGAGAGTCGATAGTTCAGGGTGGGTATTAGGGTTGGATTATTTATTTTAATATTATATTAAATTATATTTACAAGAATGGTCCTTCCAGAATCAGTTTTGGCTTTCAACGAACTTTAATTTAGTGAAATGCATGAATGAGTGTTTGAGATAACGGAGTTTGTATTAACGGTGTTAACTATAAATTTCCAGGTGTCATATTATCCCATTGTTGAAAGAATTTATGTCCCAAAAATTGATATCAGTTGTCAAGCATATAAGTAGACTTCTTGTCTAAATGTATGATCTAAATGAATTAAGTTGGATTTCCGTCTATAGATTAGTGCCGCTAATATTTTGGTAGCAATGCAAATGTTAAGTAAAACTTTTCCATCTGTCACATCATCCCCTTGTTGAAAGAAATTTCGTCAAAAAATTTTTAATTAAGATGTTTTGAATCCAGAAGCGTCATAACGTATACCGTTACAAAGAGGTGACAAGTGTCTAGCATAAATGATTTTGACTGTGCTTGAGAACGCCGGATATTCAAGTATCCATTCGAGCAAGGACTTAAAAGAGCATAATTGAGAGGTTAATTGTGAAAGAAACCAGCCGATGTTTGTAAAAGTTGTTGCACTTGGCTGTAACAGTACGCGTAAACAAAAGTAAGGAAATAGGACAATTTCAAAAGACACTGCGAGGTTAAATCTGGATAGTCCAATTTCTTTTCATGGGTAAGGTTGAGTTCATAAGATACCTAGTAATTAGGTATATTTATCGTTGCTGAACTGACATTAACGTTTAAGATTTAGTGAGCTAAGCCACTCTGACTCAAGATAATGCGGTACATCGAGGTGAATCCGCATATTAGAATTTTAATTATAGATCAATTTAGGCTATCGAGCGAAGAATACCGAAAAGATTCACTTTGTACTTGGTCCAAAGAATAAATTCTAAGACAACGAAGTTTTATATAATTTACTATAAAACGATTACAATAAAGTGGCAGGCAAACGGGCAACAAGCTGCGCCGCAACCCCCTTTTGAACAGCAAAGCCAATCCTGCTAAAAACGAAGTATAAATTGAATTCATGGAAGCTCAAGAATGAGAATTCTTGTAATAGGTTATGGTAGTCACATGTGTTACTCACAAGATTTGGAACAACATTAAGATGATAAGGAATGGTTGGAGTTCCTTCTATGGGTCCTCATGAGAATTTAGTACAAATAAAAAACCATATGCCCAATAGAACAGTAAGCTAGAAGTCTTTAAATTTTCTTTCAGGCCATGACGGCCCGTGTTCCTACGATCATAGAAACATGGTTGACGTATATAAGGTGTTAGGGGAGTTTGTTGCACCATACACTATTAAGGTGAATTCCACCACCCACTATGAATTTGCATGAAATGGAAATGTGACGATTATCTTTGAATTATCTAAGCATGAAGAAATTAAAACTTCATGAAGCAATTGCATTCAACACGTGTTTTGAGGTTTCATGTGCGGTCACGAAGGATATGTTTGTTGAACGAGAGGATGATGATGTGATAAGCCATACCTGATTTACTATCACGGAAATTTGTTTTCCAATTTGTAGGATTATGCGAGTTATTGGCATCCGTGGAAGGACTACCAATGATCGAAGGGCGGGTAATCAAAACAAGTGTCCTGAATTTTGTTGATATGCGATGCAACTAATAGAGATCCGTAATTATGCGGTTACCGCCACCAAATGACATGGGTGAATTCATTGCACAAGGTTTATAAATAGAAATAAATTAACTAAAATCAACTAGTCCGGTAAATTAATAAGTAACTTGACTGAAGATCCAAGTCAGGTATCGCGTCGCTTATTCTAAAACTATCAGCGGCTTTTCGTATTAAAAACAGTATGAAAGGTATCCATTGTTTGATTTGTTTTCTCTTTTTAGTCGCAGTGATCACAAGAAAGTGCGCGAATTCAGTCAATTGAACTACGATTTACTCAAATGGTGTCGCATCCGCTTAAAGTTAGAGATACTTGATGATGAAGCCCATAGAAGTTTGCTCCCGTCAATCTGTCACTGAAACAAGCTAGAAAGCTTTTGATATTCAACTTCGCCTTGCCCCAACAGGTAGGACACGACTTTAGTCTGGGAACTAGTCACGATGTCTGAGAATAAGAGGCGCGGTTCAATCTTGTGACTTTTAGCGATAAAGGGAAAACATATCCTAGGTATGGTTTTAATAACATAATTGACCTTATCAAGGTCTGGGTATCAGAAACAGAGGATGGTATAAACTAACTCATTCTAGTAGTTTAGTCATTAAGTCGGATGGGCATTCGGAGCAAGACAATGAATCATCATATGGAAGCAATTGATTAATCTGGTCCACCACTCTAGCAGAGATTAGGGTTCACGTCTAACATCCGATAACTTCGTAAGAAGTTTTCCTACTTAATTCCATTGGGTCGATTAAGGGTAATAAAATGGCCTTCGTCTCCTACCTTGTTGATGTGAGTACCGATTCATCAAGGTCAATGCATAAGAGAAGATTCTTAAGGTGGTAAGGTTTGGTTAATGATTTTTCTCTAATCTCCACCTTCAACGTACCATTAGTGTTTACATATAAGGTGTACCGCAACTAACCCACCATACTAACCGCATATCGCAAATGGTTATAGTTGCCGGCCATAAGCAACAATTGCTTTGCGATTCAGCCGTGATAAACATAGAAAAGAATCCTAATTCTTTCTAAGCGTTATCCAAAAGTATTGAGTTTAGGTATTCTGTCTGAAATGGTCTATAGTGTATCCATGGGAATAATTGGCTTGTTGGCCAATTCTTCGTACCTTGAGAGTTTCAAGTTTATAATTTTGGTTCGTTAAGTAAAGAAGTGTCCTTGAAAAAGGAAAGCCTTACGCAGACTGACAGGGTTTTTCGCGTTATAGATTTGATCATCCAATGTGCAAAAAAAAAACAGATGCTCCGACTTTTAGAAACAACTTCTTATGATAAAAGATTCTCGAGTTAGGGGTCTAGACTAGGGAGAAACAGAAGGCACAAGAAGAGCCCAATTATTCAGGCTTCATTCAAATTAAGGTTCATCACGAGTAACGTCAAGACAGGAGTTTGATCGATTATTTGGGAGTGCGTTCACCACCTTTCTTGTTGTTTAATGTAAAGGAAGGGTCCAATTATCTGTCTGTTAGAGACAGGCTTGCAACTCCGTCAAGGTTTAGAGTTGAGGTTTATAAATTGAGCAAATAATAGTCAATATTAAGTTTGAGCTGGTATACTCAACAACTCGGTGACTCTGATCGTTTTCTCCACAAGGGTGTTAAACAAGTACCTAAGCAAATAGGATTGAAAGCAAACGAAGGTAAATTTGTTGTTGGGTTTCCGTGTCAACCATGGTGTTGAGTCTGATGATTAGAGATTTATGAGGGAAGGAGTATAACCATACAAGCAAAAAAAATTAATAAAAATAAAAATAAATAAAATTGCAGGGTCATGTTGGGACCAATAAAGAAAACTATGTTTATAATTAAACTCGGTCAATGTCATTCCATCCATGTAAAGGGTAAGATAATCCTTTAAGGCATCGTGTTCAGCTGAGGGGTTTGGTGGTTTGATTTACCGTTTTCCAATGTCCTTGAGGCTATGTGTTTATCTTTTCGGAGAATCCGGTTACATAGTTCGTTATGACAAGGTGTTAGTGCACGAAATTGTTGTCCGTAGCATTCGAATAATGTATACATAGTCTAGATTGTTTATTTATTGTAAAATGGCCATTCGCTATGGATTGTATAGCGAATGCGTCCATTCGTTAGTAATCTAGGCTAGTTCGTTAAGTTTATAAGCCCATTCGTTATGTAATATATTGAATGGAGGCTGGTTCGTTAAGTTATCTTCATTCGTTATGGAATCATAACGAATGGAGTCTAATTCGTTTATAAAGATATAACGAATTAGACATAAGTTAACGAACTGGTGCTTTGGCCTATAAATACGCATATCCATGCTCATTTGTAGGTGTACATATTTAGAGAGAGATCTAGATCTAAATTATGCTCTCCATAAGTTATTTCCATCCACCATAATGTATTCTCTCCATATTTATCAATAAACTATGTATTTAACGTATCTTAGATTCGTATTGTATAATCGATGTATCACAGCGGCTAGATCTGTAACGGGTAACTACACAAGGCATGAATCAAGTTAGAAGGAAAGTTGACCACCGGTCAAGATAATATAGTCAAAATAGATTCATAGATGGAGTGTGAGGGACATGGTGTAAGTTTACAAGGTATTCATCAATTTTCACGCATAAGACATAGCTGAAGGTCCGGCCTTGAGATTCTGGAGAAGTTTTGAATCAAGATGGTTTTCAAAAAGATATTTGAATGAAGGTATTAGGTATAGTGACACACTTAAAGGTGTAACGTTAAGTGACAAATTCATCAACGATAGCCAGTGTCTGTAGATATCTTTAATTGTATAGTGATACTAACTAGTTGTTAAACAAGTTACGGAGACTTTTACTGAAAGTGAAAACTTAGGGTTTGTAAATTAAAGATTTTGACCATTTATCCACACGCTATGACTCACTAGGATTCATGTGCACCTCAAATTATTATTATTCCGTGTGCACCTGTAATAATAATTTTGTTTGCATGTTCACACTAATTCTTCCTACCCTATGTCAAATTGTCCCTTAAATTGGATTGTCGAGTATAGAGTGTTACCAAAATTGAAAGGATAGTCAAAAGTTTGTTCATTGATTATACGCTGATCAATTATGAGGTACATCAGAAAGAGTAGTTGGGAATCGTTTGATCCGAGTCAAGATAGGGTTTGAGTTTTTGGCTCGGGGAACTAATAACATCTCCATGCAAAACAATTTTTGTGAAAGTTCCTTCAAGGGTCAGGTTCAACGTATTGTGGCTCATCTGAGACACATGGGTTCTGGCTCGAAGTGGAGTAAAGCTACTAAGATTGGGGTATTGTCACTGGTAGGTGGAGTATGAATTCGCGTTCGATGAAACCAACTGTCGCAGAGATCATGCTAGTTCTTGGGGTCACCCCAAAAAGATCTGAAAAGCTCATCATTCCTGACGATGCCATTAATAGATCCATACCAGTTTCTTTATCGAATCCAGTGGTGTGAAAGGGGTGTAGATGCTGATGTGAAAACGAGATTAACGTTCTCATCGCCATAGGAAAGTGGGGTGGATGATGCCGACTAGCTTACAGTGTGATGAAATGTTTGGATGCTATGTATGTATCATTCTCATGTACAAATGGTTGTGTATATCATGTGTAATTGTCTATGTAAGTAACATATAAACGCCTATGCAAAAGCAAAACTAATACTATACGAATACTACATATGTACGTATGCAACGCTTGCATGAATGAAATGTGTGTCTAGGTTGACATGTTTGAAAACAGTTGTTGAGCTTTGAAAACGTTTATAAACTGGTTTTGTAAACAACCCTAATTCACTATAACCAATGGCTCTGATACCAATCTGTCACACCCTCAAATTTCAGTTACAGTGTAATTGGTTTTTTTGAAGCGTAAATGCAATCAATTTAAAAACAAAGTAGTTACATGCTCAAACATGTACAAACCATCCAATTGTAAAATAATGTAAGGTAAATATCCATGCTTTAATGAAACTCCAAACAAATGCATGCATGTGCTCCTTAGTATACTTACTAACCTGGAAAGTATAAATACTCAAGGGTCAACACAAGGTTGGTGAGTTACAATATCGTGAATAGAGACCAGAATTTGACTCTTCGCGTCAGCTTTGACACACGTTTTTATAAAATCATAAAAGAAATTCAAAACTCGTCAAAAAATTACAAACTTTATATTTCTAGAAACTAGACTCAAAGTAGAACATCATGGAATCAAGAATCAATCATTAATGATCATTTAACATCAAGTTACAGACCTATCAATAAACGATCACAAATCTATCAGCAAACTGTTGTCATCAAAATTCAATCCCTAACATGTTTATGACATCCCTAGGGTTCAAATTCATCGATCAACATCATAATCATCAATAATACAGAGATTTAACATATAGGGTTTCCCAATAACTTATTAAAACATGAAATTAATGCATAAAAACTTACCAACTAGTGCTAGGAATGCTGAGAATTACTCAAAGACACCACTAATTGCAAGACCAAGGTTGAATTGAAGATGGTGGAGATGGTTTGTGAGTTGCGATCAATGAGAGGTAGGAGTGAGGGAGAGTCAATAGTTTAGGGTGGGTATTAGGGTTGGATTATCTATTTTAATATTATAAAAAATATATTACAAGAATGGTCCTTCCAGAATCAGTTTTTGCTTTAAACGAACTTTATAACACCTAAATCAGATTATAACGAATCATTACGAATAAAATTCTAACCCAAGTTTATAAAACTAAGGCTCATTGTTCTATCATAAATATGACTTTTTAAAAGGTGAAAACATATAAATTACGCGCAATCGATCTCAATTTCATGAAACAAGCTATGAACTAAACACATAATCATTTAGCATGTAATTTCACATAGATAATATTATAAACATATGCTCAAGATATTATTTTCATATTGTCACCAACGTTCGGGGTTAGACTTGCGTGATTCAGTAATACCCTAATTAACGCTACGTGAATGTTTTTGCAATAACCGACACACTTAATTAACCCTAATCAAGTGAAATGCATGAATGAGTGTTTGAGATAACGGAGTTTGTATTAACAGTGTTAACTATAAATTTTTGGGTGTCACAACGTGGTTGGGTTGTTTGATATTGTTGGTTTGAATTATTCATTATGGTTCTACAATTTGGGGCATAATGCCCAATCTTCCCACATCTTTGACATATGACTGTTCGACATTCACGAGTATGGTGCAAACTACACCTTCCACACTTCGGCAATGACCCTTTGTATGTATCTTGTTTCACCTCTGCACTACTCATGGCATAAGTTTAGGTTGTTAGACAGGCTCGTTTATTTTGAGGATTTCCTTGCATTCTATTTCCATAATCAGGTCGTTTTAAATTTGATGTTTCTCCCGGTATCCTTATCACTCCACTCCTCGTGAGATCAAAAGTAACTACACCAGCTTGGGAAGCAGCACTTTCCAATGTTGGGTGGGCTACTTTTGGGTGGGCTACTGAGTTTACTATGCTCCTCACAGCAGGGGTTAATCCCAAAATATAGCGTTCGATACGTTTAGATTCAGGTGTAACTATCCACGATACTAAGCGAGACATTTCGTTAAAACGGTTTGTGTATCCCACATGGTCAGCACCCTTCATTTCCATGTTCCACAGCTCATGTTCTAACCTTTGAATTTTACTTTTTGGATAAAAATGTTCCAGTAAAAGGGTTTTGAGTTTGGCACATGACATACAGTTTATAGCATCTTGTCCCCTTATTTGAACCACTGTGTTCCACCAAATCAAAGCATGATCCAGAAACATACTGGTAGCAAATTTGACGATACGGTCTAGTGTACATTCACTAATGTTAATTACAGACTCGGTCTTTTCAATCCATTTGACCAATCCCTTAGGTCGCTCAGTACCTTTGAATTCAGTCGGGTTACATGATTTGAACTGTGTAAACGAATATTCTTGACGTGGGGGTTCTTGGTTGTTACTATTGTTACCAGTATTTAGTTGAGCATTAACGTTTGTAGTTGTGTTGGTAGTCATGACAGGAGTTGGATTCGTGACAATACCGGTGTTCAAAACGTGTTCAGGGTTCCCTGGGATATTAACACTCGGGCGAGTATTATTATTGTTTATATCAGTATCAATAGTCAACGGAGTAGTAATGCCCGAGGCTACATTAGTATCCGGCGGAGGCATATTATCAGTGGCCGTAGTGGTTCTCGAGGGTTGGTTAACAGTATTGTTGGTACGTATGTCAGCAGTGACTTGTGTTACAATTGTTGGTATCACTACTTGTAGTTGGTGAGCAATCATTGCAGCCACTTCCGCCTAAGTTAAAGAGTTAGCTTTCTTCGGGCCATTCTATAACATAAACCAAATGTATTTTAATTAACGCTGTTTCCACCTTAATAAATTTATTATCACGATAATTAAAATCACAACACACATAACTATGTCAAAGAACACATTTGTATTACCCATAATCATTACTTACATATTCATCCAAAAATTAGCATATAGTCTTTACCTGGTATAGGCCAGCGCATGAATATACGTATCAAAATTTGTCACTAAGTGACATATAAACTTAACCCGATAAGGGCCAGTGCTTGTAATAATAGTAAATCGTAACCAGTTCTCAAGTCAGCCCAACATGCTGCTACAAAATGCTGCATGGGATGTCAAAAATCTATGTACACCAAACTATACTACTAGTGTGCTACCCATTCGTAAGTATATGGTACAACAACCACACAACAACAACCAATAGGGTTGTAATAACCGCCATACAAACTCCCAATAATGTCCGCCCGATCCTGACGCCAACGATTGTGATCATTTGACCTCTGTACGTCCCTCACTTCTCGCGGCATGTACCACATGTGATCATGAATATCGTGCCTGTGCTGGTTAAGGTTATTTATCGAGTGTGACTGTTCTAATATATGATCAGTCACTAAACCCAACCACGCTGAATCGGATAGAAGAGGTGGCTCAGATATCGGTGCGGGTAGACCCAAGGTGGGAACAAATATCTCAGTGACCTGGACACATGGTGTTTCCCATCTAAGGTATTTAGACCGAGGTGCGGGAGAAGTGTGCTCAGGTGAGCGCACGCTTATGTGGGCAGTCTGACGGTTCCTAATAGTGGATGGGGATACTAGTGTATGCTACATAGGTGGAATAGGGGATTTATGTGCTCTAATCGGTGAATGATAAGCACTAGTAGCTCCAGCCTCTAGCCTAGGTGTTTCCTTATGAGGGTAACTATCGCATCTGTAGCCCGATAAATCAGGTTGTTCGGTCCTATTTCTTCCACCAAACACTCAGCTATTTCTTCCTCCTCTGTTCCTTCTTTGGGTTCCTCTCTGGATCCTCTTCATCATCATGTAGTACTGGTACTACATCAGATAGGATATCTGTAGCTCTTGACATATTTCTACACAAGGGTTAGTAATAAGAACACTATTTTTCTATAATATTAATCATAATAAAATACATACAGACCAAATGGGTCTTTAAATGTAAGAAGGACGATCGTGGGGTCATCATAAGGAAAAAAGCGCATTTGGTCGTGCAAGGATTTCATCGGCAAGAAGGCGTAGATTACACAGAAGTATATGCTCTTGTTGCAAGACTGGAAGCTATACACATATTCTTAGCCTATGCGGCTTTCAAGAACATTCAAGTTTATCAAATGAACGTTAAGAGTGTGTTTCTTAACGGGGAACTTCATGAAGAGGTGTTCATGAAGCAGCCTCCTGGTTTTGAAGATCTGATCTATCATGACCGTGTTTATCGCTTAAGCAAGGCTCTATATAGTCTCCATCAAGCCCCGAGAGCTTGGTAAGACATGCTTGCTGACCATCTTACGGATAGTGGTTTTAAACGAGGGACTGTGTGTCACACCCCGACTAGGTAAATGCGGAAGTGTAATACTGAATGTAACAGACACCTCTGGTATCAACCACATTGTTATAAATAAAATTCACAGACTAATTTACATCATATTACACTGGTTGGTACTAAGTTTGCAAACTAGGCGAAAAACACATCACCGGTTCTCGGGACTTCTTATTCTTTATTATATACTTGTATCTATTTAGCACCGAGCACGTAAGCAAATCATTCTAACTTTGGTTCACCTGAAAAGCATGTTAATACGGTTCAACTACATCTAGTTGGTGAGTTTCAAGTTTGTACGAGTTCAATATATGTAATAATAGTACTCAGTATGTATGTAAGTATGTATATGATGCAATTATACTATGCCACAATTAGATAAATCGCTTGTGTTTGTGAGGACTTTCAGGCTTTAGTACTTAGATAAATCACATCATTACAAGTTTTCAAGTATATAAGTATGTGAAAACATGCTTTCTACCCCAAAAGTTCGTAAAACAGTTTAGAAAGTTGGGTCATGAAACTCAACTTATCGTAGTTCGAGCTGGTAATATGTATCGATAACTAGTGTGCCTTCATTATAGCTTGAATCATATAACTGTTATAGTACTGTTAATACTAGTATAGTGTTTAAACTAAATCGGGCTGTATAGCTAGTCTGGGTATGGCTGATAGGCCCAGAATATGTCAGTAGTCTTAGATTGTGACGTTGTACGTTATTAAATGTCTAAAATCAAATTTGGCTTAGTTTCAATGTTTTCTGTGCCTGGCCAAGTTGATTGTTTATGCGTTTCGAAAAAAGGTAAGATCACACAAACTTAAGTAAACATACTGTTTGATAAAATTATTTGATTTATAAAAGAAATCCAGGGTTTCAGCATCTGGATTGCTCGCAGGGTTCATTTCCGTTTTCATACGGTTTTGATCATACAAAACGTGTACAATCCACCCGAATTGTCCGGAAATCTCATAAAAAATTCGTATTTGTCAACTCCATTCAAAACTATGATACTTGACCACTTGAGACGTTTTTACATATCGGTCAGTTTGTTAAACATAATGTTGTCGGTTTTGTTAAATCATATATAATTTAAATATTTTAATAATCATAACTATTTGTATATTTATTTATAAATTATAAAAAAAACTTTGTAAAAATAAATTAAAATATGTAGAATCTTATAAAAATTTATTTTATGAGTTATAATTAACCGATAAATAACCCGTTTATACCAAACAGTTTCTGAAAAATCTGACAATTGTTTTGAGTAATCACAATACCATAAAATAAATCTTGTAAAATATCCAGAACCTAGTTCTTTAGGCAAAATACCTCTTTGCATGCTTTTCGGCTGTAAAAACCCGATTAAAATGCAAGTACACAAACTATAGTTAAACATCTCCAAATGATCCCAAATTTTACCAGTAATCTTACCATCACATTTCAGATATCCAAACCTATGTTCATAATTTTTCAAGAAGTTTAGCTATTTTTAATAAATAAACGCTTATAAATGGTAATAAATTCGCCAAATATTCTCCTTTTATCGATAAATTACCAAATTTGAACAGGGAATAACTTATATGATCCCTAATGTTCCTGAAAGGTTTCATAATCTAACAAAAAGCATGTCACAATTGAAGCACAAACAGCCCCTAAACGAGTAACCCGGTAATACCTTGTCGGTTTTTCGATGTGTTAAGCCTTATGTTCGAGTTTTCGGGTCCTTAGTCACAAATTCAGTGTATATTCATATCATATAACAAAGAAACTAATCATAAATCAACCATAATCGAGCCTTGTTAATTAGGGTTTCGGTTAGGGTTTCAAACCGAATTTTTTAAACCGTGAGAACGTTATATCAACGTTCTAATTTATGATTTTGGTCCAAAATCCATATGTTCTTGATTTTTAATAATTTAAAGGCCAAAACATGTTTTAGGTGATTTTCAGGGTTTTTGGATGGTTAAACATGATTATCACTAATCAAGACATGTTTAATAAATAATAACTTGATTAAAACATGATCAAAAACTCATAAAAATTGAGTTTTACCTTGAAGTTATTGCATAAAATTGAAGATCAAGGTCTGTCTAGAGGTTGTTGGGAATATAGGTGTGAAAGGAGTTGTGAATATTCAAGAACCAAAATAATATATTAAGGGGTGGGACTTCAAAATTGGTGGCCGCCACTTTCATGGGGCCCATTGGGCCTCTTTTAGGCCCATTGGTGCCTCGATTTGCGTGCCAAGGTTTGGTCTCGGTCTAAAATTTAGTGCGGGTGCGTTTTTTCACAAGAAAACTAGTTCGGGTGCGAAAAACAACACGAAAACGAGTTTTTCAGCCTATTTTTGTAAAATAAGAAAAACGTACTGACTCGTTGTAAAAATCAAAAATATTTTCACATATTGCTTAAAATATGTTATACATGTGTTTTATAAATCTTTTTCGGCTTGTCGGATGCTACAATGCTCGTTTTGATGTTAACGACTGTGTTTAAACTCATAGCGTATTGATAAACGAAACCTTTTTCGTTTAAATGGTTTTATACGTACTGGGCTCTTAATATCAACATGTTAGACACTATAATGTATATATCACACATATATGACCCCTCGGTATATATACGGGTTATAATCAGTCGGTCAGTTACTCGTTTTGTCACTACGAATTAACCGATTTATCGTTTACTCGCTACATAGTAAATAAGGTATACCTCATTTTATCATGAATGTCCCATTCTCCCCATATTAAGATATTTCGTCCTTGAAATTTGATGTGTCAGCTGTTTTCTTTTTAGGAAATAAGTGTGGGTATTTCTTTCGAAATTCGTTCTTTGGTTCCCAAGTAAATTTGGGTCCTCGTTTTGAGTTCCACCGAACTTTTACCAATGAGATTTTTTCATGTCGTAACTGCTTAGTTTTCCCATCCACAATTTCCACTAGTTCCTCTACAAAGTTTAGCTTTTCATTTACCTGAACATCTTCCAGTGGTACTATTTCCATTTCATCAGTCAGACACTTTTTCAGATTCGACACATGAAACACATCATGAATGGTGCTCAGTTCTAGGGGTAATTTCAATCCGTAGGCTACGGAACCAATTTTTTCAATAATCTCGAAAGGCCCAATATAAGTCGTGGCTAACTTACCGGTCTTCCCAAATCTGATAACACCTTTCCAGGGGGGCACTTTAAGAAACACTTTGTCGCATATTTCAAAAGATAACGGTTTTCTACGAATATCAGCATAGCTCTTTTGTCGGTCATGGGCGTCTTTTAGTCTTCGTTTAATCTTATGAATGCAATCAATTTTTTCTTGAATCTAATCAGATCTTGTAATTTGTTTCTTGAATCAACCATGTAACTATCCATACAGTCTTGTTCTAGACTTTTAATTGTTTCTTCATAAGTTATGTCACTATCCTCAAACACATTTATCAATCAATTCAAGTAATTCAAGCTTTGAGATATTTGAATATACCTGAGATGAAGAGGATTCAGCTTCATTCTTCTTTTTAGCCATGAATGCTACATTTGCTTTTTCCATCTCACTGGCATGATTGCTCCAAACATAGTTACCTTCTTGTTGTGCAGCTAATGCAACATTCCCTTGGTTTCTTGATTAGTTGGTATTGTTTCTGTTAGGGTTTGCAGGAGCTTGTGGAGGGTTCGAATTATTTCTTTGAGAGTTCTGATTTTAGGGAATTACTTGTTGGTGATTCGGTGGTTGTTGGTTGTTGTAGTTGTTGAAATTTCTCTGCTGACCTTGATTCTAATTATGGTACTGATACTGGTTTCTTGGTTGAGCAAACTGATTGTTTTGAAAATTTCTAGATTGATTACATTCCCTTGCAAAGTGTCCTGGCTGTTGGCAATTGTATCAGATTGCCTTTGATTTATCAAATCCTATCCTGTCATTAGGACCAGACACAAAGGATCTTCCAGTTCTATAAAACAATCTTTTTCTTCTTAAGGCTAGCATAGCAGCCTGCCATTTCAAATCCATGTCTTCTAAGTCATCTGCATCTATTTGCTCTAAATCTTCTTGGACCACACTGGTGTGAATCAGATTTTTGTCCATAAAGGCATTGTATGACTTAGTCAACATTGAGAATAAAGCTTGATACTCAATTCCTTGATTGACATTTACACCATCAGGAGGAGCATGTCCACTAGACATAGAGGATGTATCATGATCATCAATCAATTGGACATTAAACCTGAATTTTCCACCTTGATTGTTTACATTGCCAGCAACAAAACCCCATGGTGTGTAACTTCCATATTCACTTGGCTCTTCAATGATGGAACCTATTGTTGATTCTTTGTGTACAGATTTCCCATGAGTGCTATGAAAGCACTGGTCACCTGGAAACTTAGTATGTCTTCCTTGATCATGTTGTTTTCAATCATCTCATGTTCAGCTGTTTGCAAAAAGCAAATGACATCATCTAGCTTCAACTCTGGGAAATTTTGCTTTCTCTTTAATGAATTTCCTAGCAGTTACCATTCACCGAAAAGGGATGATAATAACTTCTTGTTCAAGTCATAATCAGTGATTGCTAGATCAGTTGTTCTGATTTCGTTCACAATTTCCACAAACCTCTGCAGCACAGACCTTAGGTTTTCACCTTCTCTGAATTTTAAACGATCAAAATCAGACTTCAATCTATCCTTCTTAATGTTCTTCAACTCGGTGTTGCCTTCGAACATTTCAACAATAGCATCAAACATTGATTTGGTTGTTGTGTGATGAGCCACACTAGTTAAGATTTCCCATGACAAGCCCATCATTAGCATAGCTAATGCCTGTCATCCTTCTTTTTCATTCGAACTTAAACAATTTGATTGTTTCCTGTTCCATCTGACACATATGGCCCATTCTTAATATAGTTCCATATCTTAACATCATTATAACAGATGACAGCTTCAAACAACACCTTCCATTTGATGTAGTTTTCCGGTCCATACAATCCGGGTATCTTATTATTATACAACTCTTGTTCATCCATAGAAACAAGACATCTTTTAGTTATTTTTGAAATATTATATGAAATAAAGAAAAACTTGATAAACTTAAACAAAACCTTAAACACTCTTTTGAAAAATAATCAGATCTGTAGTCAAAAACCTCAGATCTGATATATCTGGATTCATTAGAGCAAGATCTATAACAAAGAAACAAACTTTAAAATAGATCTGAGTAAGAGAACACCTTTAAACCTCAACAATATTTTAGATATGTGAAAAACGAAAAATAGGGCAACGGACATCATAAACCAATGTAAAAGTTATCAACTGACATCATTCTTCATCTTCAAAATCAGCAATATTCAGCAACAGTTCTTGACAAAAATAGCAAAAACAAGCTTTGATACCACTTTTCGGTCCCTCTCTCTCTATAGGATAGCTCACTAAGTTACTGTCGTAACCCATATCGAAGTGTCGACAAGAAGGTTACCGACACTACTATCTTGTAAAGAACAATAGAGTATTAATGGCGGAACCACTAACACTCAAAATTTTACACAATGAACACTAAAGTAACAAAGACACACAATAACTCAAAAGATTTTCATTACTATTACGAAAGATACAAATGAAAATAAATTAGGGTATAAAGGTGGAATGTCAGGATCTTTAGCAGATTTACATACATGAGTGAATTTGTCGTTACACTATTCTATCGTAGGTGTCAGGTGTGTCATGGGCATGCCCTAAAATATTCCTTTTATAGGCCTAGCCCTGACATCTGACATTCCACTTTTAGAAACCCTAATGATTGGAACATATTCAAACGTATTACAATAAATGCTAAGTGTAAAACAGGTCTTCGGGCAAGCTTTGTAGCATGTGTCTTTATCGAGCAGACCTGATAACCATTATGTGTGCTGGGGAACAGTTCTCCGGGCAAGCATTACTTAGAATATTTTTCTTAGAAAATATTCACCTAGCAGACTTCAATCCTCTTGACTATATCAAACTTTGCTCGATACTAGTCCTACGAGCAAACTTGATCTTCTAAGATCCCTTTAACCTTTATTAACTTTACTTTTTGAACAAAACTAAGTATGCTGGTAACACTGTAGCTTGCTCTGAGTTGAACCTTTCTCGTTAGAAGTCCTTAAGTAATTTCTTGATAAACTTCCTTCAAGCTTGCTGGGACCACTGTTTATTAAGAATAAACCTTGCTAGGTTAAGTAATACTAGCTGGGAAGCCTGAGCTTGCTCGGTTCCCATACTTAGCCATTTTCATAGATGTTGAGAAGATTACAATATTCCATTAGTCTTTTCTCATCCCAACATATTCATCAAGCACGCTGATGAGGCTTGTGTGTATAAGAAAGCTAGTTGGATTATTATTACTTTCTTAGTATTGTATGTTGATGACGTACTACTATTTGAAATGACATTCCAACCATGGAAGTTTTAAAATCCTAGCTTGGAAGTTGTTTTTCCATCGAAGATCTTGGTGAACCCGCCTATATTTTGTGAATAAAGATCTATAGGGCTAGATCAAGGCAGTTAACAGGTTTAAACCAAAGTGCATACAATGACAAAATCTTGAAAAGGTTCGAGATGGAGAATTCTAAGAAAGGTTAAGTTACCTATTCAAAGAGAAACGATATTGAGTGTGTCTCAGTGTCCAAGCTCAAAGGATGAGCAAAAGAAAGTGAAAGGAATCCCACACGCATCATCTATAGGATTCATCATGTATGCAATGATATGCACTAGACTGGATTTGTCATGTGCTTGGAGCATGACAAGTATATACCAACAAAATCTCGGAAGTAGCCATCGGATGGCGGTTAAGAGTATATTGAAATACCTTAGAAGGACTAAGGATATGTTTCAAATATATGGTTCTGGTGATGAGGAACTCGTTGTAAAAGGTTACGCGGATGGAAGTTTCCAAACTGATCGAGATGATTCTCGATCACAATCGGTATAAGTTTAAGTTATGAATGGATGGGCAGTTTCTTGGAAGAGCTCAAAACAAGATGTGGTAGTGTTGTCCACCACCGAATTAGAGTACATCTCCACCTCATTGGCAACACATTGCCACCTCATTGGCAACCTAGGGGTGGTCCGTACCCTTCAGGACCCTCTTGAGATCTTTTGTGATAACGAGGGTGTAATTGCTCAAATAAAGGAACCCCATGCACATCAAAAGACAAGGCACATTGAGTGGAGATTCAACTACATAAGGGACGAAGTTGTAATAGAAAGATATTTATTCGCAAAGTTCACACCGATCAAAACATTGCGGATCCACTCACGAAGCTCCTTGAAAGGCAGAAACATGAAAGTCATGCTTGCGCCTTAGGACTTCGATATTCTAGTGATTGGATTTGATCTATTATGTATTTGGATATCAAAACAATGTTATTTTGACTTATTCATATGATTATGGTTTATGATTATGACATTTTGACAATGTTGTAAAAGTAGGTCTATAAGGCCGAGTACTCTCCGAGTACTCGCTACAAGGTATGGTGCCGAGGGGAGTTTCTTTAACTCCGCCTAGTTACTAAAAATTGGTCAAAGGTGGTCAAAATTAGCCTGAATCACATCTAGTCGGTTAACTTGGGCCTATTTTGACTTAAAAAAATACAACATAATTCGTATTTCTATAATATTAAAGAACGAATATCATTGTTTTTAATTAATGATTAACAGTTTTTAGAATAATTTAGTGTTTAAAAATGTATTTCTCTTATTTATATTTATATTCATTTATTTTGTTATAAATACTAGTAAACTTATGATATTTGAAACATATATATTACCCAAAATCTAATTTTCTTTATATTTATCATGTCCGAGTACTCTCCGAGTACTCCCCGAGTACTCCGAGTACTCCCTCCAAGGGGGTCGGCCGCTTAGGGAACTCCTAGTGACTTTTGCGACATTGCATTTTGATTTATGTTCCATTTTAGTATGTTTAACCATGAATAAGTTAATTATTCTAAATGTCCGCACTCGGTCATATCTATGGGAACAAATGTGAAAGTAAGACTATTATAAACTTGGATTGGAAGATATTTGTAAGATATGCATATAGAAAAAGGAGTTGCTACCAAGGTTCATAGATATTCATTGGATACAAATATTAGACTGGCCCGCTCTCAAATGTTACTACATGGAATCTTTGTGATTGATCATAAGTAAATTTGAGCAAAGGCGAATATCATAGTATCCTCCGACATGAGGTACATATTGGGTCTTGATATTCACCAAATATTATACTTTGACTTAGTTCTTCGCCGCTTTAAGAAATGAAATTGCATAAGGCTAAGATCAGGTGTAGTACAGGGTGATTGTGAGAGACGTATGTAGTCAAGAGGGGATTTTCCCCTTTTATTCATTGAGAGTAAAATGTCTAAGGCATGCTAAGTTAAATCAAATGAGAATGATGACTCTATGTATCTGGATTTGAAAAGACATCGGAGACAAAAGAATAAATGATAAGATTCACCTAAATCATTTTCATGTAAGGGACTTGAAGAGGATGATGTTATTGAATGGCACTTCTTCATACGAATTAGGGGTAGTATACAGTTGTTAGGGGGTATTTGCTACTTGCATCTATCTTCTATGTATCTTGTGCAAGTGGTAGATTATAGGACTCGGTCCGCCCAAGACACATATTAAATTCATGTGGCTAGTACGTTATGATGTAAGTCGGGTCATACACAATAACAAGGTAGACAAACACCATAATATTTCTCTAAAGATGATATGATCATAGTATATAAATATTAAAACTTACGCTATTTATAAAATGGGTTTCTAAATATTTGCATTTGTGAAGTAAATAAATTATATGGATAATTTATACTTTAAGAGTGGATTTTGTATAATGTTATTTAAGTTGGTTAAATAATAATACACAAGACTTATTGCACTTTGCATGTTACTTGAATCATAATATGTTACATTTTATAACTAAACATAAGTAAATAAATAAAGATTGTGTTTGAAATGTTTGGGAGGGAACCCAAAGAGGGCCGCCCCCTTTACCTCTGTCTCTCCTCACTTAATTGTTTTATTTATTTCAAGAACATGCACAATGTGTTTATTGGTTGAATAGGTGGTGCATTGGTTGAAACCCTTGAAGCTTCTCTCACACACACAAGTAAACAAAACTCTCTCTTATCCCTCTCCTAATTTCGGCCAACATAGAGGAGAACAAGGAAGAGTTTTTGAGTGAAAATCCAAGCATTACAAGGGTGTTTGTTGGTGGCTTGTGGGTATACAAGCTTGAGGATCTTCTATCTTGAAGACAAGCTATTCATATCTTCATCCTCTTTATCTTTCTTAGCATCTTGAAGGTAGTGTGCTAAAACACCCTATGGTTGTTTTGATAGCTTGTTTATTTCGTATATGGATCCGGGTTTTGGGTTTTGCATGTAAAATCGGTTTTTATATTCACCTAAATAACAAGATTTAAAACTATTTTATCCGCTGCGTTTTTTATATAAATGAGGTTATATGACTTTGATGATCCTGTTAAAACCCAACATAAGGGGTTTCCCATAAGCACTTCAAGTTTGACCGAACATTGTGTTGCATGAAAGAAGGGCAAACAGAAGAAGAAGTCACACTCGAAAAAGTTATTTAATTCCATTGATACTCCACTAGAACGACTTCATATGGATTTGTTTGGTATTGTTAATCGGGTGAGTATTGATGGAGATTGGTACTGTTTAGTGTTACTGATGGCTATTCGAGGTACTCGTGATTTATGAGTTCTAAAGATTAGACACTAGTTCTTGTTCAGAATTTAATCACAAAGATCGAATCACTTTACTAACACAATGTGAGGCATATTCGGAGTGACAATGGTACTGAGTTCAAACATACTATATCAAACATTGATTGAAGCCGCAAGAGCAATGATTGCAGATTCAAAATTTCTTGTCCAATTTTGAAATGAGGCGGTGAACACTGCTTGCTACACTCTCAATCATGTTCTGACGGTTAAGAAGCTGCAAAAGACGAGTTATGAGCTTTTGAATAACTGCAAACCTAACTTAATGTTTGTTGAACCTTTCGGGTGTCCTTGCACAATGTTAAAACGGGATGAGGGAAAATTAGAAAAGAAAGCTATTGAAGGTTAACTTCTCTTCGGGTTGTGTTGAAGAATGATATCATGTTGACTGCCAAAGCTACACAGCACCTCCTGCCAGCAAGGTTCCTGATTGGATATTGGACTATGAGAGTTTATTTAATTCTTTTAATCTTATAGTTGATCTCCCTGATGAAGACTTAGTGCGTGCTTATTTGGACATCGGGTCTGCTGGTTGATGAAGCATGTTTCCATGCCTTTGGCAAGCATCACACTTCTTTGAGTACTCCATTGCATCCTTCTTCATTGTTGGCCAGAAGTATCCATTCCTATGTATCCTGCAGAATAATGCTCTTCCCCCTGTGTGGTTGCCACAATAGCCTTCGTGGAAGTCTTGGAGTACCTCTTGTATTTCAGGATCCTCGATGCATCTCAAATAGGGACCTGTAAGAGATTTTCTATACACAGTATTTTGTAAAATAATGAGTTGTGATACCTTCAATCTGAAAGCTTTAGGGTTTTTCCCTGTAGGGATTTCTCCGTCTTGGAGGAATTTCTTGATTGGAAGGATCCAAGATCCTGCTTTTAGAGAGGATGAATGATCCTTCAATTCTCCAGTGCAATCCACTGTTACCTATACAGCTTCCTGTTCACCAATTGCAGGAGACAATATGTGAATGATAGGTATCTTTACATCATCCGGGATCTTCAATGATGATGCTAAGTTTGCTAAGGCATATGCCCCAGCATTTTCTTCTCTTGGAACCTGCATGATACTAAACGACTTGAAGGATTTTGCTAATTCCATCACAATTTCTAAATACTTGATCATATTCTCACCTTTCATGGTATAAGAACCGTTAAAGTGGTTAGTTATAAGTAAATAATCTATATAAACTTGAAGATACCTTATCCTCATTTGTTTGGCTAAAAGTAAACCTGCGATAAGTGCTTCGTATTCTGCCTCGTTGTTGGTGGCTTGAAATGCACATGAAATGGACTAGGGTATTATGTCCCCCTGTGGCGATTTCAGTAGGATACCTAATCTTGTTCCTCTTACGTTGGACGCTCCATCTGTGAAGAGGATCCAAGGATCCTTGGTCTCTTCTAGTTGTTGGACCTCTAGATCAGCTTCCTTCTACATGTCACTACTGAAATCAGCTACAAAGTCTGCAAGCGCTTGTGACTTAATGGTTGTTCTGGGCTAATACTGAATATCATATGCACCCAGCTTCACGATCCACATGGCCATCCTTCCTGACAATTATGGCTTTCTAATCTCATTCTTAACAGGATAATTAGTTCTTAAAACAATAGTATGTGTTTTAAAATAGTCTCTCAACTTGGTTGAGGCCATAATCAAGGCAAGAATTAAATTTTCAAGGTGAGAATACCTGACCTCTACATCTAAGAGGCTTTTAATTACATAATATACCGGGTGTTGTTGCCCTTCATGATCCTTGGCCAGAACAGCACTGACTGCACTACCCAGTACGGCTAAGTATAGAGACAGTGGCTCACCATCTATTGGCTTCATCAAGGCAGGCGCTGAGGATAAATAATCCTTAAGGGCCTTTAGTACATCCTCATGCCTTTGAGTGCATTCAAAATTTTTATTCTTCCTCAAGATATCATAGAAGTCTTTGCACTTCTCTAAGGATCTGGAAATGAATCTGTTGAGAGTAGCTATTCTTCCTGTCAGTCTTTGGACATCCTTAGCATTCACAGGAGACTTCAAATTGATGATGGCTTCTATCTGCTCGAGGCTCACTTCTATTCCTCTCCTGGTCACCATGTATCCAAGAAATTTCCCATCCTTAACACCAAAGTGGCATTTTGACGGGTTCAGCTTCATGTTGTACTGATCCAAGATATTGAATGCTTCTTCAAGATCTCTGAGGTGATCCTCAGCCCTCTTCGACTTCACCACCATGTCATCTACGTAGTCTTCCATGGTCTTGCCTAACTGATCCTTGAACATCATGTTGACCAATATTTGATATGTTGCCCTGCATTTCTTAGTCCGAATGGCATAGCAATATAACAGTATATGCAGGTAGGAGTCATGAATGTTGTATCTTCTAGATCAGATGGTTCCATCTTAATTTTTTGAAATCCAGAGGAAGCATCCATAAAGGTAAGCATCTCATGTCCTGCAGTTGCATCGACCATGGAGTCTATATGTGGTAACGGGAAAGGATCTTTGGGGCAGGCCTTGTTTAAATTAGTAAAATCGATACACACACCCTCCACTTTCCATTATTTTTGGAAACAACAACCACATTAGCTAACCATCGAGGGTACTTAACCTCTCTGATCATATCGGCCTTAAGAAGTTTTTCAACTTCTTCTTGTATGATCGTGTTCCTCCCAGGAGCGAATTTTCTTCGCTTCTGATGGACGGGTTTAACAGATAAATCAAGGGCTAGCTTGTGAGTAATTACCTCCTTATAAATATATGTCATGTCTAAATGTTTAAAGGTAAATGTGGACTTTCTTCGTTTTAGGAAGGATATTATATCCTCCTCGATCTCACTAGGGATACTGGATCCTAAGAACACTTTCACATCTGGATTCTCGAGATCCAAGGACACTTCCTTTATATCTTTCTCCCGAGCTTCCAGCACGTCCCTAGGATTTGTTGTGGTTGCTATGCTATCGTATGTTTAGCTATTGGCTTCATTGATGAAGAATAGTAGTTCTTGGCTTCGACTTGGTCACCATCTATCCTTACTACTCCCCAAGGAGTTGGTAGTTTGATGCATTGATGGTAAGTAGAGGCCACTGCCTTCATCCTATGTATCCAAGGCCTACCCAAAATAACATTGCAACAAGATAGGTTATCTATAACACAAAATTTTTAGTAAAAATTTAACCCTTCGATGTATATTGGGAGTTTGATATCCCCCAATGTTTCTTGGTTTCGCCATTGAAACCTACTAGCACCGATGTCCTTGGGATGATCTTCGAGTCTGGTATATTCATCTTTTGAAGCACATCGTGTTGGATGATATTGATCGAGCTTCCACTGTCGACTAGGATCTTGCGTAAATAATGGTTAGCAATAAACAAAGTAATAATCAAACCGTCATGATGGGGATCCTGGATGCTTGATTTATCTTCTTCATCAAAGAAGATCCTTTTGTATGTTGTCAAGGTGGTGGATATCACCGGTCGTTTCCCGTTATCCAACTTGGTCTCCTTGGCCAGCCTCTTAGCTGCGGAGAAGGAAGTTCGACATATGTCTGAGCCACCGGAAATGAAGTTGATCACTTGAGCATCTGGTGGGGGGCGGAGTTGCTTTTTGAGGAACCTCTTCAGGATCCTGGATCCTGGACTTTTTTCTTCCCAACAGTTCCTTAAAATGGCCCTTACTCGGGAGGTATCCAATTTCCCTCCTTAAACCGATGCAATCGTCCGTCATGTGGCCAAAATCCTCATGGAAACCACACCATTTGGATTTGTCTCTGAAGATGGTTGACTTCTCGTTCTTCGGGACCACATTGCCTTCTCTCCTAGATCCTTCATGGCACAAATCAAGACATGGGTATCTATGGAGAAGCAATATTCTGAGATGCTTGGGTAATCTTCATCATCATCTCCTTCTTCAACCGCTCGGACATTTTGATTGTTGAACTTGGCGTACGGCTTCGAATTATTGTTTCTGTGTGAGGATCCTTGATTCTTGTCAGGGGATCTTGTTTCGTCTGAGCCCCCGATCATTCTTGGATCCTTTTATCATTCTCCAATCGTATGAACCTTAGTGCTTTATTTCTTACTTCATCCAAAGACCTGCAATGAGTCATCACAAGATCATCATAAAACGGGGAGCCCTTCTGAATTCCCATCTTGAATGCTTCATTAGCAGTAGCCATGTCAAGGTTGGGGATTTCCGGGGTTTCCCTACCAAACCTTGTAACAAAATCCCTAAGGGATTGATCACTAGGTTGGATAACTCGGTATAAATCACTAGTTAACTTCTCAAATTTCCTACTACAGGAAAATTGACTGTTGAACAAGTTAACTAAGTGTGAGAAAGAAGTAACAGAAAAGGGAGGAAGACTTAGGTGCTGTTTGTTTTTCCTCAGAAACACTTCTTCACCTCTTTTGTCTGCACTGAGAAGAGGGCGCGCAGACGTTGGGCCCTGCAGTGTGTTTTTTTTTTCGAAGATGTTTCATTAAAAAACGTCTGCGCGCCCTCTTCTCCCAGAAGTGTTGGTATTGCTACTTCTCACCTCTTCTAACCCAATTTCTTTCCATCATTCTTCTTATTCCATCAGAACTCCCAAACCCTAATCCCCTCCTCTCTCCACTGCCGCCCAACTCCCCCACCGAACCCCGTCGCTCCACTGCCGCCCTACTCCCCCACCGTTGCAACCCCGTCGCTCCACTGCTTCAGCGCCGCCGCCCCACCGCTGCAACCCTGCCGCCGCCTTTCTACCTCCTCTGGTGCATTCCGACTGTATTCATACAGTAAGGACCAAATAGAAATATATAATAATAATAATTGTTTCTTCCAGTGCTGAATTGGAAGAAGTCAACGTCATCTTCTTCTTCGTTGACTTACCGGAACACAGTACCTGATGGAGATTGAATGCTTATTAATTGATTTATAGTTTATGTATTGATTTGTTATTCTTTTGATTCAGATTGAAGTTGTTTAATAATGTTGTTGATCAATTAATATGTATGTTTCACTCATGCCATTGCTAATTTGCTAACAAAAGAGAAATAATTATTATCAGCTTATTTTAGCAGTCTGCAGATGTTAAAAAACAAACAATCTTCTTGTTACAAACTGCAGAGTTTTGGTCCACCTCTTTTGCTACAGATGTTGGCAAATGTGGTTTCGCAGTCTTCTGACATTTTACCTCTGAAAAACAAACAGCACCTTAGCAGCCATTTCAAAGCAGATGCTGATAGTATAGCTCCAAAACCTTTGCACAGACAAGCCTCCTTGAGCCTCATAGGAATCGGGTTGATTTCCATCCTTTCTCTGTATTGAGCTACATGCTCTTCAGGATCAGTGGTCCCGTCACACACTTTCACGTTGGGGGTTTGAAAGCGTTTTGGGATTTCCGTGTCACAGATTGGTGGAGAAAATCTGGAGAATTTGTGGCTTCCCTCCGGTATTTCGGGGATTGGACGGATCACCCTGGGTACGCTGGATATCATATCCTTGAGTTTCTGCAGTTCTTTAGCCATGCTTGGTTGATACCTGCATCCTGCATGGAACCACGGTTAGCATTTTAGGATATAAGATCATGAGTGTTACCTCCTTATTGGTTGAAGGTTGGTATTCCAGAAGAGTAGCTGAGGTATGAAGTGTTTGCTACAGGAGTTGGTCCAACGGTAGCAATTGTCTGCATTAGGATAATATCTCCTTCATGAACCTCTAAAGATCTCTGATGCTGAACTCCGAAGGATCCTTAATTCTGGAGGAATGATCCTTGAGGCTGGAAGTTATAGGATCCTTGGTAGCATAACCCAAAGGATCTTGGTTGAAGGATCGACGACCCTTGCTAGAAAATTGAGGATCCTTGAGTCTGCTAACCCATTGATCCTGACTGAAGGATGGATGATCCTTGTTGGAAAGTTGAGAATCCTTGAACCTGTTAACCCATGGACCCCGGTTTAGGATAGATGATCCTTGCTAGAAAATAGAGGATCTGTGAGTTTGTAGGTTCATGGGTCCCGGTTGAAGTATGGATGATCCTTGAGTAGTTGAGCTAAGGGTGCTGGAGTGTTAAAATCCAGCATCCTAGGCATCAGAGGAGATTGATTCTCCACCAGCCTCTTAGTCTTCTTCAAGTCTTCTATCTCTCGAAACATCCTTTGGTTAGTCTTGCTTTGTTGCTCCATGTATGCTTTGACCTGTGAAAACATAACAGAAACATCATTATTAGTATTGATCACCGAAGTGGCAGCATAAGTTTTCGAGCTTTGGAAGACTGGTAGTTGAGTCTTCTTTCTAGCCGCAGTTGTTCTTGGAGCTGCTGCTTGCGGGGGAGGCATCGGTGGCAAGGTCCTTGATGAATGAGAAGCGGATGACGGCATGGTTGATGAAGCAGATGATTGTTGAGAAGCCATTGAGAGTGGTATTGATGGAAAAGGTTGAAAATTGATAGGGTATTTTCTGGATTATAGCACCAATTGCCCCACGGTGGGCGCGAAATTGTTTTGGACAAAAATCTGCTAAGGATAATGTATCCAAATCTGTAATTATGAGGTATAGCGCTATGATATTAACAACGGTTGAATTAATGAAGTAAGGATGAACAACATTATTTGTTGCGAGGAAAAACCCCTTGATCTTGATTAGATCAAAGGAAAAAAAACCCCGGGTGATGACAACTCGTCTATCACCACTTTATTAATATCGAAAAAAGTTACAAATGGTGGAGATATTGATCAATGTTACAATGAAAGCTAAGTGTGCGAGCTATGAACGAGAGATTGCTCAGGTGTGTGTGTATACAAGTGTGTTTCTAACTGATCGTCTATCTCAATTATAAAGAGAAAAGAAAAATATCAACTAACTAGAATTCCTACTTTCACGCCACTACTCCACTAGCCGTTTCTCCATCATTGACCACGTGCGGAAGTCTTCCAGTAGAGCAAGAATAGGATGACTTAGTTCTCCAGGCGTTATATCTATCAAACACAACACCATTCAAATACAACTATTAGTAAACATTAAACATATAATACCAAGAATCCTTGATCCTTTACAATCTGGAACATATAATAAGGATAAGTGATCCATTAATCAATCAAGGATAGAGGATTCTCAGCAGAAATTCTATGCCCTAACAAATGAATAAAAAGAATTATTTAATTAAACATGAGAGACAAAACACAGTGATCATTGGTGTAATTTTATATATATATATATATATATATGATTGATTTCTTTTGAGAACCGCTTTAAGTTTTAAGAACTCGAAAGAACTCAACGTAACAATTTTTTATTTTTTTTGAATTTTTTTACACATGAGTAATACGTAAGTGTAAGTAATGTACAAAAAATTACAGTATTTTTTTACATACCGAACCGACTTATTACACATGTGTAACTAACATTTAAACTAGTGTAATCATCAAAAATACTTATTCTCTCTCCTGATTCATTTTTAATTAGATTTAATCTCAGCCACATATTCATATCATTTAATTAAATGTGTGGTCCAAAATTAAGTTCTTAATGTTCTTACAACTCATCATGTTCTCAAAATATCCCTCCCATATATATATATATATATATATATATATATATATATGGTAGGGAATAGGCTGAGAAAGCTCTTAGTAGCATTCAAAGAGGGAATAAAATATTTTTTGAAACTTTAATAAAATGTTTAATAATCAAAATACAATTTGACATATATCAAATGATGAAATCCTTAAGAGAAAATTATGATTTGTGCTCCTGTGTTTTATGGGCGAGGCACTATGCATGTCCAATTCTTAAATGATTGATATATGTCCTCGTACTTTTTTGATATGCTTTTTAGTGCTCTTTCATCTATTGATTGTCAGTTTACTGTCAGATTAATCAACTTTAGCAAGGGCAATTTGGTAATTATATATATAATAGAGTTAAGTGCCACTTTAGTACCTGTTGTTTGGCCAACTACGCAACTTTAGTACATAATCTTTATTTTGTGCAACTAGCTACCCCAGCTTCAAAAAACTTGCTATTTTAGTACTTTTTGCTAACCCCGTTAATTTTTTCTCGTTAAGTCAGGGGTAAACTTGTAATTTCAATTATTTTATCATAAACTCAAAAAGAGTTAAGTGCCACATTAGTACCCGTGGTTTGGCCAACTACGCAACTTTAGTACCTAAACTTTATTTTGTGCAACTAGCTACCCCAGCTTCAAAAAATTTGCCATTTTAGTACTTTTTGCTAACCCCGTTAATTTTTTCTCGTTAAGTCAGGGGTAAACTTGTAATTTCAATTATTTTATCATAAACTCAAAAAAATATGTGGTGATAGGGACTCGAACTCGCGCCTATGGTTTTTACAAAGTTTTAACGAGGGATGCACTAGCCAGTAGGACAAGTGACTGACTTGTTCATAAGCTGGTTGAATAATTTTATAGTCAAGTATGAAAGACCCCCAAATCCTCATAAACCATAGAAATGTCAAAATTGGTCATAACGTATCATGCAACTAGTTACACCAACACAATTGGGCCCAATTCCGCCCTCTGATTTCGTCAATCAGAGCTGTTAATCCCTTGCTTAATCAGGTCAATGCACTACAAATATGCAGATTTTGGGTTAGAATTCAAAATGAAAATTTACCAGTTGGCCATAACTGAGATGGCCGGAATCCCGCCGGTATTGAGATCGAGACAGAGCCGGAAAACGAAAGAGAAAGGGGGTGGGGGCTGTTTAGTTTAAGATTTGACACCATCAGTCCCTAGGGTTTTCAAATGTTTAAAAACTAAACAAAACCTTTACAAAAGGGGGAATTTGATAAAATGAAGAGTTAAGTGCCATTTTAGTACATGTGGTTTGGCCAACTACGCAACTTTAGTGGCTAAAGTTTATGTACTAAAGTTGCGTAGTTGGCCAAACCACATGTACTAAAATGGCACTTAACTCTTTAATGAATTAATAAAATAACTGAAATTACAAGTTTACCCTTGACTTAACGAGAAAAAATTAACGGGGTTAGCCAAAAATACTATAATGGCAAGGTTTTTGAAACTGAGGTAGCCAGTTGCAAAAAATAAAGTTTAGGTACTAAAGTTGCGTAGTTGGCTAAACCACAGGTACTAAAATGGCACTTAACTCTATATAATATTAATAATTATAATTTTTATAATAAGCAAAAATTATGATTTATACCATGGACGAGTGCACGTTACGTCCCTTTTCCTCCATTTTTTCGACCCCAAATCACCACCACCGTCACTTGAGCACCTCACCTGTCACACCAACACAACCTCACCCGTTGCACCACCACCGCACCACCCAATTCAACACCGGCCGAACCTTCGAGCACCACCGATCCCCGCGGCTTCGTTTGTTAATTACTAATTTTTCTGGTAAATATGTAAATCGTGATAAGTTTCGGTTTGAAGTTTTGGTATAACTTGGTTAAAATGTAAAAAAATAAAATAAAATAGTTACGGGTTGAAGTTCTAGTCTCATTTGCTTAAAAAGTTAGAAAAAAAAGTTTTCATAAGTTTTGGGTTGAAGTTTTGCATAATTTGGTTAAAAAGTTTTTTAGAAAACTAGTTTCGGGTTGAAGTTTAGGTATAACTTGATTAAAAATTTTAAAAAAAAAAAAAAAAACGAGTTTCTAGTTGAAGTGTTGGTCTCATTTGGTTAAAAAGTAAAAAAAAAAAGTTTTATAAGTATCAAGTTGAAGTATTGGTGTAATTTGGTTAAAAAGTAAAAAAAAAATACAAATTTTATAAGTTTTGGGTTGAAGTTTTTATAAGTTTTGGCACAAATTTTATAAAACCATTTGAGGGCAAAAAATGATGTTTCCAAAAACTTTAAGGTTTAAATCTAAAAATAATCAGTCGGAGGGAGACATAATGAAACTTCCCATAGTACATGGATGCGAAGTGAGCATCATAAAGGGGTATAATAGTCATTTAATGGTTCTGTTGAACGGAAAACTGACCGAGGGGGCCAAAAAATCCTTTCGAAAAAGTATGAGGACATATACTAAGAAATTTAAAATGTTATTAAGGACACGTGTGGGGATGTGATGCGTGAGTAAAAGAATGCGTTTTTTAATGTTTAATATTGTGTGTCTTAGTCGTTTATATATATCGAACACGAGTACTTAGAGTATTTTTATGATTGTAGGTACTTGGAAATTAATGGAACTAATTCAAAGCACCAGGGATGGCAAAAAAATCAAGTTATGGATGAAGGGAAGCAACTGGGGAGTTGAAAAGGCGAACGAGTAGCAAGAAAAAGAGAAGACAAAGATTTTGGTTCAAGGCCACTGTAATGTACGATGGAAGATTTACACAAAAGAGCCTTATTTAAATCGGTGAAATCGACACACACCCTCCACTTTCCATTCTTTTTTGAAACAACAACCACATTAGCCAGCCATTGAGGATATTTAACCTCTCTGATCATACCGGCCTTAAGAAGTTATTCAACTTTTTCTTGTATGATCGTGTTCTTCTCAGGAGCTAATTTCCTTCGCTTCTGATGGACGGGTTTAACAGAATAATCAAGGCCCAACTTATGAGTAATTACCTCTTTTGAAATACCTGTCATGTCGGAATGCTTGAATGTAAATGTGGATTTTCATCGATTGAGGAAGGATAATATATCCTCTTCAATCTGAGTATGTATACTAGATCCTATGAAAACTTTTACGTCTGGATCCTCAGGTTCCAAGGACACCTCTTTCAGGTCTTTTTCTTGAGCCTCCAGCACATTGCTAGGATGTTGTTGTAGTTGTTCTGCTATCGTTTGCTTAGCCGCCGGCTTCATGGATGAGGAGTAATAGTTCTTTTTTTCCACTTGGTCGCCATCTATTCTCACTACACCCTAAGGAGTTGGTAATTTGACACACTGGTGGTAAGTAGATGCTACAGCCTTCATTCCATGTAGCCATGGCCTGCCAAGAATAACATTGCAACAAGACCAATTATCAATAACACAAAATTTTTGGTAAAAGTTTAACCCTTCAATGTATATAGGGAGTTTAATGTCTCCCATTGTTTTCTTGGTTTCGCCACTTAAACCAACTAACACTGACATCCTCGGGATGATCTCCGAGTCTGGGATTTTCATTTTCTGGAGTACATCATGTTGGATGATGTTGACCTAGTTTCCGACATCGACTAGGATCCTGCGCACATAATGGTTAGCTATAAAAAAAGTCACAATCAAACCATCGTGGTGAGGATCCTGTATGCTTGTTTTATTTTCTTCATCAAAGAAGATTCTTTTGTCAGTCGTCATGGTAGTGGATATGACTGGTCGCTCCCCATTCTCCAACTTGGTTTCTTTGGAATGCCTCTTGGCCGAGGAGAAGGAAGTACCACATATATCTAAGCAGCCGGAGATGAAGTTGATTACTTGTGCATCTGGTGGAGGAGGAGTTGCTTTTTGTGGGACATCTTCAGGATCCTGGATCCTTGACTTTTTTCTTCCTAAGAGCTCCTTAAAATGGCCCTTACTTAGGAGGTACCCAATTTCCCTCCTTAAACCAATACAATCATAAGTCTGATGGCAGAAATCCTCTTGGAATTCACACCATTTGAATTTATCTTTGAAGGATGTTGTTTTATCGTTTTTACGAGGCCACCTCACTTTCTCTCCAAGATCTTTAATGGCATAAATTAAACCATGAGTATCCATAGAGAAGCAATATTCAGAAATACTTGGGTAATCTTCATTATCATCATCTCCTTCTTCGACTGCTCAGACATTTTGATTGTTGAATTTGGAGTAAGGCTTCGAATTGTTGTTCCTGAATGACGATGCTTGTTTCTTGTCAGGAGATTCTTGTCTTGTTGGAGCCCCTAACCGTTCTTGAATCCTCTTGTCATCCTCAATCCTTATAAATCTAAGTGCCCTGTTCCTGACTTCATCTAAAGTCCTGTAAGGAGTCATCACAAGATCGTCATAAAATGGGGAGCCCCTACGTAGCCCCATCTTGAAAGCTTCCACAGCCGTAGCCATATCATGATTAGGGATCTCTAGGGCCTCCCTGCCAAACCTTGTAACAAAATCCCTTAAGAATTCATCATAAGGCTGGACAACTCTGTATAAGTCACTAGTTAACTTTTCAAATTTCCTACTACAATAAAACTGGTTGTTGAACAAGTTAACTAAATGTGAAAAATAAGTAACAGAAAAGGGAGGAAGACTTAGCAGCCATTTGAGTGAAGATCCTGTTAGTGTGGATCCGAAACCCTTGCATAGACAAGCTTCCTTTAGTCTCTCAGGAATTGGGTTGATCTCCATCCTCTCCCTATATTGAGCCACATGCTCTTCCGGATCAGTTGTTCCATCATACACTTTCATGTTGGGGGTTTGAAAGCGTTTTGGGATCTCCGCATCACAGATTGGTGGAGCGAATCTAGATAACCGGTGGCTCCCTTCAAGTATTTTAGGGATTGAACGGACCACCCCCGGTACGCTGGATATCATATCCTTAAGCTTCTGCAGTTTCTTAGCTATATCCTGGTTGATACATGCATCCTGCATGGAACCAAAATTAGCATCTAAGGATGTAGGATTATACGAGTTACCTCTCTGTTGTGTGAATGTTGGCATCCTAGAGGAATAACTGAGGTAAGAAGCGTTTGCTACAGGAGTTGGTCCACCAGAGGAAATGGTTTGCATGGGGATAATATCTCCTTCTTGGACCTCCGAAGACCTCTTGTGTTGAATTCCAGAGGATCCTTGATTCTGGATTAAGGATCCTTGATTCTGGAGGAAGGATCCTTGATTCTGGATGAAGGATCCTTGAGGCTAGGAGTTGAAGGATCCCTGATGATACAATCCGGAGGATCCTGGTTGAAGGATTGATGATCCTTTATAGGGGAGAGAGGATCCTTGAGCTTGCAGACCCATGAACCTTGGATTAAGGATAGATGATCCTTGTTGAAAAACTGAGGATCCCTGAGTTTTCTGACTCATGGATCTCGGTTGAAGGATAGATGATCCTTGCGCATGTTGAGCCAAGGATCCTGGAGTGGTAAAATCCAGCATCCTTGGCATTAGAGGAGTCTGATCCTCTGCTGGCCTCTTGGTCCTTTTGAGATCTTCTATCTCCCGAAAGATCCCCTGGTTAGTCTTGCTCTGCTGCTCCATGTAAGTTTTAACCTGTGAAAATATAGCATAAACATCATTGTTAGAGTTAACCACCGAAGTGGTAGCAGTGGTGTTTGAGCTCAGGAATACTGGGATTTGTGTCTTGTTTCCAGCTGCGGTGGTCCTTGGAGCTTGACGTGAGGTCGAAGACTCACTCAATAATAAACCGAATACAACTAGTTAGATAGCAGTAATCGGGTATCGATCACATGGAGTTTGTGGAAAATGCTTTACTGAGTAGCTATAAAATTTATCTAAATTAAACTAAGTGCAAAAAGTAAATTCAATGATTTGGTTGTTTGATTTGATTTAGCAATAAAAAATAAAAACAATTTAACAAGTTTAAAATCAATATGAGAAAATATGTATTCCCTCGGTTTCAGGTTTCTATGACTGTCAAAGTTAATGTTTAAACTGAGATGAACAATAGATATAACGATTGCGATAATTGAAGATCAAGTAATTGGATTATATAACGCAAGGTAATCACTCAAAAACCAATTAGTTTATCCAACCCCGAATCCCTCCCGATTAATCTCGATTGCTTAAAACACCAAGAACTGACGGTTTAGAAAACGAACTCAATAAACTAACAATCTATCAATCAATACATCAACACCATAATAATTTAATCAATATGATCAAACTAATATCTCAGAAATTGCATAAACATTCAACAAAACAATCATGACAAACCATACAATCCGAGGGAAAACACAAAGGAATTTAGCCGCGCATGTTTTGGTTCGTCATCCCTTCAATTATAATTGTCGAACGAATTAAAAAAAAGTATCAAATGATTACCACACTCACAATTGATCAAAGTCGTCTAAAAATGGAAGAATATTGAAAAGACAGCCCAAAGTCGTCTAAAAATAACCTAGAAATCGGGCAGTTACGCCCCGAACCGTCGCCCACGGTTCACACCGTGGGTCACGGTGTATCGCTGCGACTTCTGGACCGTGGCCCACGGTGGAACTGTGGGTCACGGTTGACTCCACGGTCACCGTACCGCCACGGTACGGTGACTTCTGTTGATTTGGTCGTTTTGGACTGTGGCCCACGGTCTCAACCGTGGGTCACGGTGGACTCCAGCCATGCATCCCTCTTTTCATCTCTTTTGACCTCTTTCGCATCTCCGGTTCCTTAGGTTTCTTCGTTATACGTCATAATTGCTCCGGAACCTCCTTTGAGCCTACAATTCACCGAAAACACCGTAGTTATCTAATTCCACAAGATAAACCAATTAAATGCATGATTATTACGGTCTTAAATCTCTTATGGGTCGTCCAATGGACCACCCGTCACATTCCCACTCTTAACTGTTGCTTGCCCCCAAGAAACATCTCAACACAAACTTTCTATTACATTCAACTAGTAGCCACCAATCTTACAACAGTTCCAGTTAAGGTCTCAAGTCATACCCTATTCCCTCATTTCTATCGGTTGCACTAGTCCACTTAACGTTCCATTTAAACCATAGATTTCTAACCAAACCTAACATGCTTTCGATTTTTACCTATACATAACACACATTTACACATTAACCTTTTCTCGGTGATCATACATACATTTCCACAACTAATCAATTCTCCTCGCATACGCTTGTACAATCATCAAATCTCCACCTATGTAAATGCTTTGATATGAATGCAAATCAAGAGGGCTTAAAATGGGTTGTGACGGGGCTAAGTTTAAGGGTATGGAAGGGAAATTTGAATGTAGCTCAAGCGTTTCAATCCGACTTATTACAAACAAACAAAGTAAACAATGAAATAAACAACTATATACATCACTAACATCATCATTTTTTTTCATTTTTTTAACTAATATAATACTTGAACATTGCATACTTAAATATTGCAACTCTAATACAATTTTTTTAAGCATGATAAACATAATGCTTAACATATCTAATTGATAAATACTATAACAATTACATAGAAACCTATTAAGTCGGATCGTTTCGCAATATAACACCGGGGTTGATTGAATAAAAGAATAGGCCCAGTAAAGTTTTCTAAAGGAACCAGCCCCCCTCCCCTCTCATATCCACGCTCATATATGTAATGTATGAGGCCCAACCCCCAAAACCCACACTCTCGCTCATCCAGACGAGGCTTAACCTAAGTGCCTCAATCACTTTTGCACTCATGCCACGCTAAGATCTCGAAATGCACTAACTGTACAAGTTCCATCGGAGAAGATCAACCTTCTCACCAACCAATACTTTCTCAATTCTCAAGTGTAAACGAATATGTTATGCAAGTTACTACACCGAAAGCATGCTAACCTTGATTAGAAGACTACATAATCTCCTTTTAAAAAAAACAACTAGGAACATGTTATTTAGGGAATTGTGACCATGAAAAGGGACCAAAACTTTACCCCTCCATCTTACCACTTTCCAGTTTCTTTAAACACATTTTTTTTATTTTTCTATTTTTATGATTTTTTTTATGATTTTATTTTATTTTTTTTATTTTTAAACGAAATTTTTCAAAACAAACAAAATTTTCCTCATTCCCACACTTGGGATACATTGTCCCCAACGTACGTTTTTGAGAAAAAAGAAACAACCTACTTCTTAAACACAACCTTCTTTTCAAAAAAAACCCATAATACTTAATCATAAGTATTCCGTCCTCCACCCATCCACCCAAAAACCAATAAAAACACAAATGATAACAACTATACAGAACGATGTTCACCTGGTAAGCCGAGACTCAATCAGTTGTAAGGCAGTTGGGCCGGCCCAAAGATAGATGTCATGAAATCTGAGAACTGGCCAAAATTAAACGCCCCATCACCGCCGCTGCTGCCTTCTCCTTGTGGTGATGGTGGTGCCATTGACTGCATTGGGTTGACCCACATGAAATGATTAAGAGGTGGTTCAGGATAGCGTACCGAACAGTCATATGGAGGTAAGGTCGTGTAATCTACGATTGGTGGATCCGGTTCAACCGGCTCACCTGCATGCCATTGATCATGCATCCTCCGTTTCCTATCATCCACGTATCTCATATTCATCTCATGCTCTATCCCGTATGCATTGGCACGATTCCACATCTCTAACCTGTCATGCCTCTCTTTTTCGGCCCTCTCAGCATAGGCCCCTGTAAATGTATGATGATCAAATAATGCACGCGACTCATCCGACCAATTTTCATACATGGAAGGCCTATGCCTTCCACCATCTCATTCATTGACCCCACATGGGCCCAATTATTACCATACGAGTCATACCCAGCCAAATAATCCCAACCCCCGTGTTGGGAACTGCTACCACCACCTACATCCATAAAATATGGCTCACCCATTTCCTCTACTTGTTCTACCTCCTCCTCATCAGCTTCTACATCTTCTCTATTCACTCTCCATCTCACATTATCACACACAAGCTCGTGATTTCTATCAGTTTTTGTGAATACCCACCCCGGTAAATCCGATAACTTGAACTTTGAATACCTTGGTGATTCCCACCGAATCCTCATTTATCACCCCATGATTCTTTAACAATGCCGTGATCAGCCGACAATGCGGTATTAACTTCCGCTTGTTACTTTCCCCACTGATCCAAATGTTTTGCATTACTAAATATCGGTACGAAATGAACGACTTTCCCCACATTAACGCGTACAAGATGGGAACATCACTGTTCCTTACTACCAAAATGTCCCCCCGACGGGGCACCACATTGTATAGACAAATAGATATCAGCAACTTTGCCTCAACCTTCAGATCATTTCTCTTAATTTGATCACTCAAACCTCTATCTCCTTTAAGAACATCTACTAGCATGTTGTACCATTGGGGGTGTTTGTCAGGACATTCAAACAAATCCTTGGTAGAAGGGTACACATATGTATTGCTCGGCTTACTGTCAAAAATTGCTATCTGATTGAATATGTCAAAGGACATCACCACTTCATGTCCCCCAACCGTACCAATTAATTTCATATCGGACCCTTCTTGTATGGGGGACATCGTAATGTAGACACCCACTCTTCAATTTCTCTATCAAATAAAGTGTTACTCTATTCATCTTAACACTTAAGAGCTGCTTCCCAACCTAAGTCTTTAAATCTGTCAACTATCCTAAACGCCTCAAACCCAGGATCCGTGACCTCTTTCTCACACATGTATACTTCAATTCTTTTATGCAACGTGGCCATCTTATCAGTGAACAGCTTCGCTTGCTATTCCAATGCGTACTTTGACAATACCCCACCTCTCCAAGTGGGTTGTACATTTGTACAGGCACTCGCGCTTGTTCTTCAGGCAATCTTTGCCTTTTTGCTTGGGTTGCTCGCCCACCAGAAGATGACGCCTTTCCCTTCCCCTTATCTGAAGTTCTTCCCATCTACACACAACAAACAACCCAAACGAACCAAGTTAAGTCAACATAAACTTCCCCACACTTGCTTGTTACCCCGGTTGTGGATAATCACATGTTAATCAATTTACCAAAAATTTCAACATTTGCTTTAACACATGATTTCTAATTAATCAATATAACAATCATATGTTTGTAACATTTATCCACTATCCGCAACCATAGTGTATAATCATTAAACTAATTACTCAAACAAGCAAGTGGGTATATAGAAACAATTATGAATAACTTACAACTTCATTGCAATATACCATAAATCAAGAAAATAAATTCCATACCTTGGTGTTGTAGGAGATGAAGATGAAGAAAGCTTCAAAGTAAACCAAAACCCACAATTTTTGGGACTCAATTGTCCAAAATCGACCAGCAAAACAAGAGATTCTTTCAAATGCAATGATATAATTGAAACCCTTGTGAAATTCTAGTCAAAATAGACCCAAAAATCGGTTGGATCGGTTAAGATATGGAAAAGTTATGAGGGTTTGAAGTGAGAAGTTAGGGTTTGTAGAAAAAGGTTTTGAAAAGAAGAAGATGAAAATTGAGGTAAGTATTGAAGAGTAGGTAAGTTATGTGGTAGATATTTGATTAAAAATTGAGGTTTCGTTGTTGATTATTTCAAAAACCCGGTTCCTTTTTGGCTGTAACGACCGGACCATGGCCTACGGTTTGATCCGTGGGTCACGGTGAACTCAGTTATGCTTATCCAGCCCAAGTGGACCGTGGCCCACGGTTCACACCGTGGGTCACGGTGTGATGATATTAAAGAACACAGAAAGCACCGTACCGTGGAACCCACCTTCATCATGGAACCCACCGTCGGCCACGGTCAAACCCGTGGTCCACGGTTAACTGTTTAATTTTTTTTAAATCAATATTAAATGGAACCAAAAATAACCAAAATGATTAAAAACTTATTTACCAAATTAAAATTTAAAATTACCCTACCCCCCATGAAAACCCGAGTTGCCCTAAACACGGTATAAAAATCATAACGACTTCCCTACACTTGATTTGGACAACTCCAAAGCGAGAAAGGTAATTTTTAAAACCAATTAGAATAAAAACTTAATTAACCTATACTAAAATATACAACATACCTTAGCTTGTTAATTTGTTTCATCATCCAGTGAGCTTAACAAGTAACTCACCCTATCCACACCGAGCATATTGATGTCCTTTCCTTCCAAGTAAGGTTTAAGTCTTTGACCATTCACCACTTTTTTCGTTTGATCTTGAACATCTTCTATCTCCACATCACCAAAACTACCCACTCTTGTGATGATATATGGGGCCATCCACTTGTTCTTTAACTTACCCGGAAACAACTTCAACCTTGAATTGTACAACCACACCTTTTGGCCCACTTCAAAGGTCCTTTCTCTCAACTTTGCATCATGGACCTTTTTTAGTTTGTCTTTGTATGCGGAAGCACGTTCATACGCTTCATTTCGGATTTCCTCAATCTCATTCAATTTCAACTTTCTCAATTCACTCACTTCCTTGTAATCCGTGTTAATATTCTTGATCGCCCAAAACGCCCTATGTGCCAACTCCATTGGTAAATGACACCCTTTCCCATAAACTAACCGATAAGGAGTTGTGCCAATAGGATTTTTGTAGGCCATCCGATATGCCCACAATGAATCATTTAACTTAGAAGACCAATCCTTTCTATCAAACCGCACCGTCTTCATCAAAATTTCTTTAATTTTGAGATTGGACATTTCAACTTGTCCACGTGTTGTGGATGATAAGGTGTAGCGATTCGGTGATTCACATTGTACCTTTTTTAAAAGTTTACCAAAGTTGAAATTCTTAAAATGCGACCCACCATCACTAATAATAACCTGCGGGATACCAAACCGAGCAAAGATGTTTGATTGAACGAATTTGCAAACTACCGAATGGTCATTGGTTCTTGTTGCTACCGCTTCTACCAACTTGGACACATAGTCGACCGCAACCAAGATATATAAAAATCCATTTGAGTTTGTAAACGGGCCCATAAAGTCAATTCCCCATACATCAAAAATCTCTAACACCAAAATCAGTTGCAATGGCATTTCATCCCGTTTTGAGATACTACCCAACTTTTGGTAATTCAAGCAATGTCGGGCATACTCACTTGCATCTTTAAAAATTGTGGGCCAATAAAACCCTCATTGAAGCACCATGTAGCCCATCTTTTGACCGCTAACAGGATCTCCGCATGCCGATGCATGTGCATGAGTCAAGACCTCCAATACCTCAGAATAGGGAATACATCTCCTTATCACTTGATCCGAACCAATCTTGAACAAGTCTGGTTCGTCCCAAATAAATTGTTTCACTTGGACCATGAACTGTTTCCTTCTTTTCTTCACCCAATGACTTGGAATAGACCTTGTTGCAAAGTGAGTGTACCATGGTGCGGTCGACACGGCTAACAATTGTTCATTGGGAAACCGTTCGTTAATCTCCATCGGGTCATCAACACCCTCCAATGGAATTCGGGATAGGTGAATAGCCACTACATTTTCACACCCCTTATTATCCTGAACCTCTAAATCAAACTCTTGCAAAAGCAATACCCACCGAATTAAACGCGCTTTTGCATCCTTCTTTTCCATCAAATATCGAACCGCACTATGGTCCAAATAAACGATCACCTTACTCCCCCAAATATAAGAGCGAAACTTATCCAAAGCATACACCACCACAAGTAATTCTTTTTCGGTGGTTGTATAATTAAGTTGCGCTTCGGATAATGTTTTACTCGCATAATAAATGACCACCGGTTTTTTATCACTTCGTTGACCCAGGACCACTCCGATAGTAGTATCACTAGCATCACACATAATCTTAAAAGTCTTTGACCAATCCGGTAGTTGTAAAATGTGAGCTTTCACCAGCTCTTCCTTCAAAACATTAAATGCCTGCAAACACTCGTTAGTAAAATCAAAAGGAGCATCTTTTAACAATAAATTACATAAAGGTTTTGTGATCACACTAAAGCCTTTAATAAATCGTCTATAAAAACCCGCATGCCTCAAAAATTACCTTACCCCTTTAATGTTTTTAGGTGGAGGTAAAGATAATATTACCCGGACTTTTGCCTTATCCACTCCCATTCCCTTTTCTGAAATAACGTGACCCAACACAATACCCTCTTGCACCATGAAGTGACTTTTCTCCCAACTTAAAACTAAATTTGTCTCAACCCACCTTTTTAAAACTTTTTCTAATTCATTGAGACAAGTTTCATATGTTGGACCAAAAATGGAAAAGTCATCCATAAACACCTCAAGTGAATCCCCAACCATATCCGAAAAAACACTCATCATACAAAGTTGGAATGTGGTCTTGTGTTGATCATTACACAATCCGAACGGCATTCACCGAAAAGCAAAAGTGCCATACGGATAGATAAAGGTGGTCTTGTGTTGATCATCCGGGTGGATAGAAATTTGGTTATAACCCGAGTACCCATCCAAAAAAAGTAATACTTTTGACCCGATAATTTTTCAATAATTTGGTCAAAAAAGGTAATGGAAAACGATCTTTAGATGTAGCGGCGTTTGATTTACGATAATCAATGCAAACTCGCCACCCGGTGACCGGTCGGGTGGAGATTTGTTCACCGCTTTCATATTTAATCACCTATATACCTGCTTATTTGGGTACCACCTGTGTAGGACTTACCATGCACTATCCGAGATGGGGTAGATAATTCCTGCATCCAACCACTTTACTACCTCTTTCTTCACAACTTCTCTCAAATTTGGATTTAACCTTCTTTGAGTCTCTCGGGTTGGTTTCGCATTTTGTGCATAACTATAGACGGACTAATGCCTTTTAAGTCGGCAATTGTCCAATCTATCGCCGCCTTGTTAATCTTCAACACCTTGAATAATTCTTCCTCTTGAAACTCATCCAAATTAGATGCAATAATGACCGGTAGTGTGTCATTATCTCCCAAAAATGTATACTTTAAGTGACTCGGCAAGTCCTTCAATTCCAATTTCGGTGGGCATTCCAAGGACGGTTTTGTACCCGAATCGACCTCGGCCGGTAGACTTTCAATTTGATGAGTCCATGGTGGTCGTCCTTCTTTTACCGCCAACACGTCTTGATTCTTCTCTTCCATCCTCAATGCACAAAGATGTACCTGTTCAGAAAAATCACAAACACATGCTTCCAAAGCATCTTCCTCATAATCATGCGGTTCACACATGTCAACAATATCTGCCATGAAACACTCATCACCACATATAGAATTAGATCCGTTAGTGAACACATTTAATCTCATTTTCCTATTTCCAAAAGCCATATCAACCGTACCCGATCGACAGACAATAATAGCATGAGCGGTGTTTCAAAAAGGTCGACCCAATATAACATTTTGTTGTTGGGTCGAATCAACCGATGAGTAATCTAAGACCAAAAAGTCAACCGGATAGTAAAATTCTTCAACTTTTACTATCACATCCCGCACAATTCCTCGAGGGAGTTTAAGAGACAAATCGGCTAACACAACCGTTGTCTCAACTTGTTTTAAAAGACTAAAATCATATTGGTCATATAAACCCCCCGGAAGAATGCTTACTCCGGCCCTAAGTAACGCCCTAGACATTTATAAAAATCCTACTTGAATATTAATTAAGGGCATTCCCGGGTCTTGAAGCTTAGGAGGAAGATCTCACTTTAAGACCCCACTTACCCGCTTAGTTAAATCCACTCGTTTAGGCACTTTTTGTTGCCTCTTTTGAGTGCATAGTTCTTTTAAAAATTTAGCATATGCGGGCACTTATTTGATTGCCTAAAGTAAAGGTAAATTTACCTTTACTTGTTTAAAAACTTCCCACATATCTTCTTTTTGAGGACCCCTTCTTGAAATGATATTTTTCTTACCTGGGTCAAGTAAAGCCGAGGTAAATGGAACCGCATTTGATTCCACTTCCATATTTTTATCTTATAAATTTGAAGTTAGACCCGGATTTTGTAACGGTTTTTCAAAAGTGACATGTTTAGTGGGTTTATTTGTTACTATTTCATCATCACTTTCATTACCCGTAATATCCTCAACTTCCCCATCAACCACACCCGGTGACATATCCTTTTTGTATTCTTTACCATTTCTTAAAACACTAACGTGGTTAATATGAACATTACAAGAAGAGTTATGAGAAGGATTTACCTTTGTGTCACTTGGCAATTGACCCTTATTCTTCTTCAAGTCCGACACTTCAGTTGCGAGTTGACCCATTTGTGTGGTCAACGATTGGATGGCATTATCTCTAACTTCATCCTTTTGCATTCTCACTTCATCAAGTTGATTTCTTCGTTGCGTGTCTTGTTGCATCAACTTCAACATGTCCATAACTTCATTTCAATTTGATGAACTTTGACCCGTTTACCACTTTGACCGCCACCCTCTTGACCTTGAAACCCTTGATTATTCCCGCCTTGAAAACTACCTTGGTTATTATATTGTTGGCGAGGAACATAATTTCCTTGATTTCCTTGAAAGTTCAAATTGGATTGAGTAGCCGGATTTCCATAACGAAAATTCGGATGATTTCTCAACCTGGGGTGGTAGGTGTTGGAGTTCATGTTGTAATTCCTACCACCTCCCCCTTGAAGTGCATTCACCTCCTCTACCGGTGCTTGACCTACCGCACATACCTACGAAGCATGACCCAACTCGTTGCAGTTTGTACAAACATCAATTACCTGATTAGTGGTTTGTACTTTTCCTTCTTCCACGGATTGCACTTGCGGTCTACCAATCGCCAGTCTTGCTCTTCTTCCAGTTTGGGCCTTTCTCTTTGTAGTAACCGCCATTTGTTCCAAATATGCCCAATCATCTTGTTCATAATTTTTACCAAATGTACCATTCGTGATTGACCTCAAATCTCGTTTATCCTCCATACTCAACCCTTCATGAAAAGCATTTAACAACTCCCAAAGAGCAATACCATGATGAGGACAATTCTTGATCATCATATTGAACCTCTCAAATGCTTCATGAAACATTTCCCCCGATTTTTGTTGGAAGGTTCTCAAACTTCTTCTCGCATCATCGGTCTATTGGGCCGTGTAAAATTCTTCCAAGAATCTTTGTTGCATTTTGGCCCAAGTAAAAATAGACCCGGAAGGCAAAGTGTAAAACCATCTTTTTGCCTTGTCTTCCAACGAAAATTGATATAGAACCAACTTAACCTCATCCGATGTAAAACTTTGACCCCAATCGTGTTGCAAATGGAGTCGTATGCCTTCAAATGAAAGTAAGGTTCCTCCGTTGCTAGACCCTTATAATTGGGAGACTTTGAAGAGAATTGGTTCTCACTTTAAATGTCCTCCCTTGTTGATTGTGAGGAATAACCACCGGAGACGGATTATTAGTAATTACCGATGGAAAATGAGCTTCAATACCCCTTACCATCTCTCTTGCATGCCTTCTTGGTACCCCCATTGGTACTCTTGGTTGACCCATTTGCCTATAAACGAGCCTTGGAGTTGCAAATTGTTGAAACTGTGGTTGGGGCATTTGTTGTTAAAATTATTGATTTTGAGGTTGCCCTTGTAGTGTGTTGTGGAGCTTGTTGTTGATGAATAACCGGTGGCGGTTGAACTTGTTGTTGGACAACCGGTGGTGGTTGGAGTCAATTAAGTTCTTGCACCGGTTCCGTTTGTTGCCCTTGAGCATAAGCAAAATTTCACGGATTTAGCATTTGACTTCCATCACCTCCCATGTAGTAACATTCCACTTCATACCCCTCAAATTCACTGTCAAACCCATACCCATAACCATCACCTTGTGATCCTGAATGTTGCATGAAAGGTGGGGGTTGATATTGGTAGCTTGATTGTGATTGTTGAAAGGTTGGTTGTGGGTGTTGTTGAGATGATGATGCACCAAAGGTAGGAAAAAGGTTAGAAACAGATGGCAATGTGGATGATGTTGAACAGGTGTAATGAGCAGTTATGGGTTCGGTTGTATGAGTCGGTTGCAATTCACTTGATGTTGTAGGTATAGTAGTAGTGATTGGTGGAGGCGAAATTGGTAAAGGTGTGGTTGGGATAGTTTGACCCGAAGTGGGAGCTGGTGAATCCATCCTGTTTGATGTAGTTGGAGAACCAAGAAGCTTGTTCTCCCTGAGTAAGACTCGGTTTCTTCAAAGCGTTCTGGTCAAACTCGGGATCGATTACTAGTGGTGATGACCTGTTAGATCTTCTAGTATGCATACACCTGTAGGTACCTGCACACTAACACAACCAGGGTAAACCCGAAAATAACAAACAAAAACTACTAAAGCTAACACACGTTACGCACTACTCCCCGGCAACGACGCCAAAATTTAATGTGAGGTCGAAGACTAACTCAAAAATAAACCGAATACAACTAGTTAGATAGCGGTAAGCGGGTATCGAACACAAGGAGTGTGTGGAAAATGCATTACTGAGTAGCTATAAAATTTATCTAAATTAAAATAAGTGCAAAAAGTAAATTCAATGATTTGGTTGTTTGATTTGATTTAACAATAAAAACTAAAAACAATTTAACAAGTTTAAAATCAATATGAGAAAATATGTCTTCCCTCGGTTTCAGGTTTCTATGAATGTCAAAGTTAATGTTTAAATTGAGATGAACAATAGATATAGTTCGTGTTTATGTAAACGATTGCGATAATTGAAGATCAAGTACTTGGATTATATAACGCAAGGTAATCACTCAAAAACCAATTAGTTTATCCAACCCCGAATCCCTCCCAATTAATCTCGATTGCTTAAAACACCAAGAACTGACAGTTTAGAAAACAAACTCAATAAACTAACAATCTATCAATCAATACATCAACACCATAATAATTTAATCAATATGATCAAACTAATATCTCAGAAATTGCATAAACATTCAACAAAACAATCATAACAAACCATACAATCCGAGGGAAAACAAAAAGGAATTTAGTCGCGCATGTTTCGGTTCGTCATCCCTTCAATTAAAATTGCCATACGAATTAAAAACAAGTATCTAATGATTACCACACTCACAATTGATCAATAATCTCCAAAAATCGCCACTAGGTCATCTGGAATGGAAGAATAATGAAAAGACAGCCCAAAGTCATCTAGAAATGACCTGGAAATTGGGCAGTTACAGTCCGAACCGTGCCCATGGTTCACACCGTGGGTCACGGTGAATCGTTGTGACTTCTGGACAGTGGCCCACGGTGGAACCGTGGGTCACGGTTGAATCCACGGTCATCGTACCCGCCACGGTACGGTGACTTCTGTTGATTTGGTCGTTTTGGACCGTGGCCCACGGTCTCAACCGTGGGTCACGGTGGACTCCAGCCATGCATCCTTCTTTTCATCTCTTTCGACCTCTTTCGCGTCTCCGGCTCCTTAGGTTTCTTCGTTATACGTCATAATTGCTCCGGAACCTCCTTTGTGCCTACAATTTACTGAAAACACCGTAGTTTTCTAATTCCACAAGATAAACCAATTAAATGCATGATTATTACGGTCTTAAATCACTTAAGGGTTTTCCAATGAACCCCCCATCAGAGCTACTTCTAACGGGGAAGGCATCGGTGGTAAGGTCCTTGATGAGTGAGAAACGGATGAGGGCGTGGTTGATGAGGCATAATATTTTTGAGAGGCCATTGAGAGTAGTATATGTAGAAAAGATTGAAAAATGATAGGAAATATTATGGATTATATCACCAATTTCCCCATGGTGGACGCCATATTGTTTTGGTCAAAAATCAACTAAGGATAATGTAACCAAATTCGTTAATGTGGGACTTGGTGTTTGTGAATGCATATTGGATACATCGATGAACACAGAGATTTATACGAGGAGAAGCCCTTGATCTTTAGAGGATCGTCGGCATAAAAACACGGGTGATGACAAATCGTCTATCACCAATTTACTAATCATGAATATGAGAATACAAGGTTGGAGATTATGATCAGTGTTTGCAATGATTTCTATATGTGTGTGTGTGTGTTGCTGGCCCTCCTCTGTGAATGTAGATGGTGTATTATGTATAGAGTGTGTGCCTTAACTGATCATAACACAATGGAGTTATAAATAATAAAGATAACATCTGTCAAATATAGGGGGTAGACCTGGTCTCTTAGCTGTTACATATGTCAAATATAATGTTATACAAAGGAAACAATCGTTAGCAAATAATAAGTACTGAGGATCCTTGATCCTGACGGGATCTGCCTAAGGATAACTGATCCAGAACATATAGGATAATATATCCACAGTGTCAAATTTCCGTGCACTAACAGAAAAGATTCCAATATTTCATTATCTTTCATTTAGACCCAACATATGATCAAAATGAGTCTGAGTCGAAACGGGTTATTTTAATGGATAGTATTTTCTAACTAAAAAGTGAAATTCATTATTCATATATTTTTAGTTTTATGTTAAATCAAACGAGCAGTTTGGGTTCCTATTTGGTTATAAAACAAGTTTGTTGAAACAGTCTGTCACACTCCAACCTACGGCGGAACATGTCGGGGCGCGAAAATATTGTGTCATAACTCAGAAGACACTAAATAAAATGCACGTGTCAATATCTAAATTATTCATTCATAAATCAAATTTCAAAAGCACAAACATTGTCTCAAAAATCCCGTTACAAATAAATATTCAAATCGTAAATAACTTAAAATAAATGTGTTCTTCATTCATCAAAGAAACCTAAGGTATCATCTAAACTCCAATACTTTATTCATCCAATAAAGCTACATGCGTCATGCGTGAAAATATATATTTTTGTCAACATAACGTTGAGCAAGTAAACCATAGTTTTGAAACACATATAATACTAAAATGACAATTCCATGCAATAATAGTAAATTACTACAACTAGTAAACAATAAATAAAAGTTGTCTTTTCAACCGAATTGCATTGATAACGGTTTACTCCGACGGCGTATGATTATACTGATGAGGATGAGGATGAGGTACCAACCAACATAAAATAAATACATAGTCATATTCGCACGTAACAACTAATCAAGCAATTACAATTATGCATATAACGAAATTGTAGTGAAAACAATAAGTTGGTTTTGAACGCATAACGCCCCCAAAATTGTAAAGAGGTGAAATGGGGGATGTGTGTTTACTTACATTAACAAGTGGATTAAGTGGTGATGAGATAATAAAAAGAACTAGGATGAAAACGGTCAAGCTCCTCGAGGTTCCCTGAAATAAAATTCCTAGTTTTTAATCATAAAGTGAGTTAAATATAAATGACAAAATAAAATGACGGATCTTGGGTCTTGATGGGGTTCTTACTCTTATTAACATATTCATACGGTTGTTGTGATCATTAACGTTATAACTATTACTATTATTATTATTCGTACTATTATTACTATTGCTAGCATTATTTATGTTTGCTTCCTTTACATTAATAAAATAGATGTTTTATAAAGTAATATATACATAAAAGTCGGAAAAGCTAAGAAGAAAATGAATCTTTATAATGAACAAAAATTTGGATTATTAAGCGAGTTATCATTACATTCATATATATTCATACCTACACACACACACACACACATATATATATATTGATGTGTTGTAAAACACACTTATTTTCCGCATCATTTTTATATATAATATTTGAATGTTTCTTAACTTGTTTTAGTATGGTATTACATAGTTATATATTTTTCATAGGTTGCGGGTTATTAAGAGAAAAGAACCGGGTTTATGGAAGACTAAAAGGGCCTTTATGATCAAATCTTGAAGAACTAAGTTAAAGCCCGGCCCGAGCCCATTTATGTGAAGCCTTGCATGATAATATATTATCACACAAAAAAATAAAAAACCCTAAGCCTAATAATACATTCCTTGCGGCAGTAGATTCAAAGGAGAAAAAGAAAACAATATAAACCAAAGTTTTGGTTTATATAGGATATTTTGAACGGCTCGTTGAAGTAAAAAAATAATATTATATAATACAAAAAGCTCTCATTTGTGGTGTGGTGCAGCCAAGGAACAAGAAAACAAAATAAAAAAATTACAACCCTTCGAGGTTACTTCCGATCGCTAGAAGGCAAAAAAGAAGAGAAAAAAGTAATTGGACAGCACCAAGTTTTGAAGAGAATATTATTTTTGAAAGGAGAGGCAGCCAGGAAGTATTGGTAAAAGAGTTTTGGTGCGCTATTCGGTTCGTTGTTTGTTTGGTTTTGAGTTTTAGACATTATTTACTTCATTCATGAATTGTTAGACATGAGTTTGGCTACTATTTATCTTAATTCTTTTATCATTATGAGTAGCTAAACTATTTGCACTACCTAGGTTTTGATGATTATTGACATTGTTTGACGGTTTATTTGGTTTTGATTGATCACATGACGTATTACTATTGAAAAGCTTTATTTCATTCGATCTTTGGTGTGTTAAAATATTGTTTTTACATAATTGTTGCTTGTGATTCCGCATATTACTTTGATTGATTGATTGTGTGTCGTTCGGTTAGGGTTCTACGTTTAAGCCATAGACTTGATGTTTTTGATCTTGTCATTGTTAGTACTACCATAGGAATCTTGAGTGCGATTAATTATTAAAATTCAATAGGTTCACCTTCCTTGCGACAGAGAGGTAATAGGGAGTCGGTTTGTCTCGCTTCTTTATTCGGTTAGGTTATAATTGCGCGAGAGCGAGTTTTGGTCTTATCCGGTTTATTTTTGCGTGCAAATATGTGTCTTAGATCGGGATAGATATTGTTACCCCTTTATCCCTATAATTGCTAGTACCAATTTTAAGCGGGTTTTGTGTCATTGAGTCCGAGAGGAGATGCGTCATTAGGGTACCTTAGTAATCTTTTATCCCGGTGCATTTATTCAATCTTTTTAGATTTGTGAGGGTTAGTTGGTGAAACCGAGAGGTGATCTAGAAAACTTTAATGAGCCTTAGTTGATTATTTTAAGATCCTGGTGTCGTGTGATTAGTTAATTCCGTTAGCCGTTGAACTGTCAGTAGGATTCTTGCCTAGGTAGTCGTTTCTCCATATTCGTTAAAAGCTCGTTAAGTTTTCTTGTTAGATTCGTTAAGTTAAGTAAGTTAGTTAAATTATTTAAAATAAAAATTAAAATAAAATCAATTAAATCATATTAGGTAGGACTTGGATTAGGGTTTATAATCTAAGCGGTTCTCACGTGTCTTCGAGTTCGATATCCGGACTTTTCTTTTCTTTGCTATACGCGACCGGTACACTTGTTGTTTGTGTGAACTAGGATAGGTTGTTTGGTGTTTAAAGCTTAGTTGTGATTCGGGTTTTATTTATATATATATTTTTGCACATCGAGTTTTTGACGTCGTTGCCGAGGACACGGTCTGAGGCGATTAGAGAACGACCCGAGTTTATAGACTTACATGTTTCTTTTTTCCTTGCTTATTTATTTTTAGTTTAATTTTAGCCTAGTTAATTTTTAAATTTTTGTTTTTAGTCGTATGCGTCATACCCACTCACAAGGACCGCCGAAGCTTGAAACGTCTGCCGACACCGAGAAAGTCCAGCCTAAGAGAGAGCGTTCTGTTTCACCGACAGGTTCTGATTTTTCTTCATTTATTTCTTCCGCTTCTTCTAGGGTTAGGAACATGGGTGACCAATCGCCTAGGAGAGTAGTAGCTGACTATGTAGGCCGACAACGAATCCTCATTCAAGCATCACTTTACCAAACGGTGCCGCCGCTGGTAACTGGTCCATTTATGTCCACGTCATGAAACTCATCAAGATCACACTCCAATTCCAAGGGCTAGAGAGAGAAGATCCTTCAAACCACATCGACATGTTTGTTCAAATTTGCGAAACTTTCAATATCGGAAACATAAACGATGAAGCCATCTATCTTCGTCTTTTTCCCTTCACACTTGTCGGCAAAGCCTACAAATGGCTGAAGTCACTACCTGTTGGATCCATCACCACTTGGGCAGGCCTTCAAGAGAAATTCATGACCAAATTATTTCCGCCATCTAAATCCGCTCGACTCCGTGAGGAGATTTGTTCCTTCCGCAGGAGATCCGACGAGTCTTTCGGGGAAGTTTGGAAAAGATTCAACGACCTCCTTCTTAGGTGTCCTCATCATGGTTTAGATAAGTGAATGCTCATCGAGATATTTTATAATGGAGCCACACAACACGTGAGAGAGATGTTGAACCAAACTGCTAACGGGAACCTCCTTAAGAATAAAGATCCTAATGAGTGAGTCATCCTTTTTGATGATCTAGTAGTGAGCTACGAGGGGCATGGGGGCAGAATTTCTTCCACGTCATTGAGAGGAGTACTTCAGCTCGATTCGAACACTAGCATGCAGGCGCAGATTGATGCTTTAAACAAAATCGTTAATTATCTTACCGTTAAGAGCGTCACGAAGTGTGAGGTTTGCTGAGGGGGTCACGATACCATTGATTGTCCTGTTAAGCCGAGTAGCAATCATGATGAGGTTGACTTCGTCAACACCCCCTTGAGATATCAAAACCCCGCCTTCGGCGGGAACACTGGCTGGAGAAATCAGAATAACTATCGAGGGGGACAAGCCAGTGGCTACCAATCCCAATACCAAAACCAGCGTCGAGAGAATCTATTCGGGTAGGGGAGTTCAGGTCAGGAGAGTTCAGAACAAGTGCGGAGAGAGGAGAAGAAAGCCTCACTGGAGGAGATGATGGCTAAGCTGCTGAAGCGAGATGAGAGGAACCGAGTGACAAATGAGGCGAAATTTGCGGAACACGATGCTATGCTGAAGAACCAGGCTACATCTCTAGCTAATCTTGAGTGTCAAGTCAGAGATATTGCTAGCCAGTTATCCGAGAGAGCACCATGTTCACTACCGAGTAATACCGAGAAAAATCCGAGAGGGTTCGCCAAAGCAGTGACTACTAGAAGCGGTGCAAGAAAAGAAAGAGAGGCTGATCCTTCGAGAGTTGTCACACCTGTGATCTATGAAGAGGAGTAGGTGGACGAGCAGATCCAGATGAAGCCTCCTCGGCTGAGGCACACCAGGAGACTATTCCAGCGAGTACAAAGCCGGCCGATAAGCCTTCATCATCATCTAACCCACCTCTCAGAGTCTACAAACCCAAATTGCCTTATCCTGGGAGACTCCGATCTGACAGAGACGATGAGCAAAACTCCAAGTTCCTCAAACTTCTCAAGAAGCTTCACCTGAACATTCCTTTCCTTTAGGCGCTTACTCAGATGCCCAAATATGCCAAATTCTTCAAGGACATTCGCTCTAATAAGGAGAAGTTAGCTGAGGTCTCTTCTATTCCATTGAGTGTTGGGTGCTCTGTAGTATTGCAGAGCAAGTTGTCTGAAAAGATGGTTGATCCTGGGAGTTTCACAATTCCCTGCATCTTAGGCGACGACACGGTTCGACATGCTTTGGTCGTGGGGCGAGCATCAATCTCATGACATATTCTGTGTTTAGTAAGTTGGGTCTTGGGGAACCAAGGCCAACCCGAATGAGTATCCAACTTGCTGTCGTTCCGTGAAATACCCACGAGGGGTGGTCGAGAACATGCTTGTTCATATTGACAAGTTCATCTTCCCGGTGGATTTTGTTATTCTGGATATGAATGAGGATGATAGTGTCCCGCTCATTTTAGGCTGACCATTCCTTTCCACCACACAGGCTTTGACCGACGTTCGTGAGGGCAAATTGATTCTGAAAGTTGGGGATGATAACGTCACCTTTGACGTAAAACAGTCACTCAAGAACCCCAAGTCGGTGGACGAATCCCTGTATTTCGTTGACACCGTTGTATCACATGTGAGGGGGGTTTTTCACTGACATCTGTGGCGGACCTACATTGGACCCACAAATCCTTGATAGGGAGATTTCAGAGGTTAAGATGGTTGCCATGACCGCTCAACCATTGATGGATGACACCGTGTCATCGCCCCTAGATTCAGAGTCAGCTGTTGAGATCGTGCGAGACGATCCGAGATACCGGCCTTCCGTTGAGAGCCCTCTTCCTTCCTTATAACTTAAGGAACTTCCTGATCATTTGGAGTATGCATTTTTGGACGAAGAGAGGATGCTAACCGATCATTTGGAGTATGTGTCTACCTTAACGGAGGTCGCGAAGTTGAAGTTGTTGAAGGTGCTGAAAGCGTGTAAGGAGGCGATAGCATGGAAGATTATCGACATTAAAGGGATTAATCCCTCGTTCTGCACTAAAAAAATCCTCATGGAGGATAATTTCAAATCCGTCGTTCAGCCTCAACGGAGGCTTAATCCAAAAATGCTATTGGTCGTTAAGAAATAAATCATTAAACTCCTTGATGCTGGAATCATTTTTCCCATATCTGATAACGCCTAGGTGTGTCCGGTCCAAGTGGTTCCGAAGAAGGGTGGCATGACTGATGTCACCAATGAACGGAACGAGCTTATTCCCACTAGGACTGTGACCGGTTGGAGAGTATGCATCGACTGCCGCAGACTGAACGACGCCACTAGGAAAGATCACTTTCCTCTACCCTTCATTGATCAGATGGTTGAGCGTTTGGCGGGTCAGCAGTACAACTGTTTTCTGGATGGTTTCTCTGGGTATTTCCAAATCCCGATCTCTCCCGATGATCAGGAGAAAACCACATTCACCTGCCCCTACGGCACGTTTGCCTATAAACACATGCCCTTTGGACTCTGTAACGCTCCAGCTACTTTCCAGCGATGTATGGTGGCGATCTTTCACTACATGATTGGGGATTCTGTTGGGCCTAGCTTATTTGGTTTGTACTTAGTCTAAGTTGTTTTGTGTTTCACTTGTACTTGGGCTTGGGCTAACATGTAAGTCGAGAACTCCTTAGAGTTCTCGGCGGGCTTTTGGGTGCGTATGGGCTTAGGTGTTTTGGGTTTCCTATATATAGTAGATGTCTTGTATAGGTAACGTTTGTTCGTTCACTCATTATTCAGTATTGTGTATTGTTAGTGCTTAAGCACCCAACGTATCTTAATATACGTGTGTTTTGAAGCAATCTCGTGTCACTATCTTGTGTTTACTCGTGTTCTTGAATCACCAAATATCGGTATTCCGCACCTATACTTGTTATATTGATATCATAATTGTAGTGATCCAGATTCGGGACTTACAATTGGTATCAGAGCCTTAGACCAGTTCAGGCTCGTTATTGTGATATCAAAGATTCAAGATCTTGGTTCATTGGTGTTTTATTTGTGTTTTCCGGTGAAACAGTGACCGGAGAAGAGGAAGAAAGTATTCTTGGGAAGGAACTGATTTTGGTTTGGAAACAAATCAAAATCCCACTTTTCTCAAGAAGTTTGTTATGATTTTGTTGACAGTCAATCAGTTTTCGGCCACTGGTAGTTCTCGGTGTTTGTTGGTTTTCGGCTGCGGTGTGTTCTCGGCTTACAAATGTTCTCGGTCACTCGTGGTTGTTAGATAAGGTAGTTTTCGGTCAACGCTACCTATTCTCTATCAACAACAGTGTTCTCGGTCAAAGATTGGTCCACTTGGTTGTTTTCGGTCAAACTCAGTCTTATATTGAAGTTCTCGGTCAACCAGTTTGATTTTGTTCTCAGCCCAGTTAGCTATTTTGGGCCTGTTATACTTGGACTTGGACTCTTAAATTGGACTTAATTTTAATTGGACTTAAAAATCAATCTCTAATCAATCTAAGATGGCCCAGTTAACTAATGGTAGCAATTCAACCAACTCGTCACTTCATCAAGAACTTGATTCCATCATGGGCACTGCTACTCATATACCTCGTCTATTGTCCCATGAGGGGTTCAGTGAATGCAAATTTCATTTTGAACACTACGCCAAGATGAAAGATTCCAAAATTTGGCAAAGCATTGTGAGGGGACCTCAAAGGATCACCTATCAAAGGGATGGTTCTGACGAGGTTCTTGTGAAACCAGTTGTTAAGTATGATGATGATGACTTTGCTAAAGTTGAGGAAGATGAGAGAGCTCTTTCCACTCTAACCATGGCACTCTCACCTAAGATTGCCCTTCAGTTCAGAGAACTTCAATCTTCTAAAGAGTTGTGGGCTGTACTGATAGAAGTTTATGAAGGAAATGAAGATATGAAGAGAAGTCGCCAAGATCTGTTGTGAAAAATGTTATGTTCAATCATGTTTTGGGAGAGACATTGGAATCCCAACTTCAAATATTCATATCTCTTGTAACTGAAATGAGAACAGCAGGAATTTATCTGCAAACTTCAGAGATAAATAACAACTTGGTGAACTCATTGCCGCAAAGTTGAGACATGAATGTTGCGGTTATCAAAAAGACTAAGGATCTCAACAGGATGGGTATGACTTAAATGATAGCCACTAATAAAGCCTGTGATATGGATGATAAACAGCGGGCAATAAATCATGCTAGTTCTTATAGTGCTGCTGGATACAATGTTACTTCCAACAGTGCTCTTATGTCTCAAGATAGTTTCTCATTATTCAAGCCTACTCAACAACCACCTCAGGGAAACTTCCAGATGTTCTCATCCACTCTAGGTCAATCATTATCATCCAACTTACCCAAACCAGCTCCAGTGTTCTTCACCAAGTCTGGTCAGTCTTCAAATAACACTGGTAAAACCACCCACTCTCCCAGTCAGAACTTCAGCCAAATCCCCACCATACCGAAGGAGACTCAAGAGAATATATCTCTAATGGCAGGATTCATGAATTGTTATCATTCCTTTTTGGCTGGAGATTTGGCTCAACCTATGGTTGCTGCTGAACTAGATAAAATTCATCCTGATGATGTTGAAGAGATGGACATCTCGTGGCAAATTTCCATGGCAGTTTTCCATGCAAAAAAGTTTACTAAGAGGACGGGTAGAAATAAATGGAACATGCCTAATAATCAAAAGGTGGGTTTTAACAAAGACACTCTCAGGTGCTACAATTGTCACGAGCTGGGTCATTTTGCTCGTGAATGCACTAACCCGGCTAAGGATGGAAATACGGAAAGGGCATTGGTTCTAGTTGGAAATGCTTGTGGTGAGGCTAGAGGTAGTTCAGGTAATGGTGAAAGAAGTATGGTAGCTCAACAGTTTTCTTGGGAAGGTCAGATGGCTTCACTTAACATTGGAAATCAGACTGCAAATTTCGCCAATGTTGAAGACACTGGAGAAGAAAATGCTGCTGAGGAGAAGTTCAATGAGCTTCAGTTTGCTTATATGGCTCCAGAATCATCTGAGGTACATTTTCAACCATGCTCTTTAAATTTTGGTGAGAAAATATAAATGTTTAAGCTTCATAATGATAGTCTTAGTAGAGATATGGAAAGAATAAAATCAGAAAATTTCAAGCTTAAGAAAAATGAAAAAGGTTTTCTTGACAAAATCGAAGCACTAAAAAAAGACATTTCTAAGCTTAAATCTGATTTTAGCATAAAAAGTTGTCACCACCTTGATGCCAAACAAGAAATTGCAGAGTTAACTGCTAAACTGGAAGCTTCCAAGTTAGAAATCTTAAATCTAACTAGTAAGTTTGAAAAAGCTGAACTTGACTTCAAAAAATTTGATGGTTCCAGTAATGTAGTTAACTCAATGATTGAAAACCAATTGTGGTGGAAAGAAAATGAAGGTGAGGGAATAGGATACAGTCAAGTTCCCCCACCTTACAATCACAATTATGTCCCTACACCTGTTACCAAAGAACATGAAGAAAAGATAAAGGACATGAAGTATGGTAAACAAGATAAGGGTGATGAGACCAGCTCTGTGAATACTGGTCCGTCCACTTCAAATATGAACAATTATAATGTATCTACTTCATGTGCAGAAAAAGTAATTGTGAAGGAGTGGACAGATGAGGATGATGACCCTAGTTTTGATTTTGATAGTAACTTTATTTCTGATGTTTCTTTAAAACTTCCTATCTTGAATTATGTTATTCCGACTGTTTGTGTGGGCTCTGTTTTAAAGAGCAAGGATTCTTGTGTGGTTGATTCGGTTGAAACTTTGAACTCTCATAATGTGGTTTCTAATAAAACTAAAAATTCAAAAACATCAAAAAAATACGTTGCACCTAAGTTTGTCAAAGAAGGATGCTCTAATGACAAACAGGGTGAAAAGTTCAAAAATCAGGACAAGAGTTCTTGCAAATTTAAGCAGACTGGTCCACACAACCAGTCCAGACAAGGAGCTGCCCAAAATGACTTCTTCATAAAACGTCAAACTTGTTTTAATTATGGCACTCCTGGTCATATTACCAAAAATTATCCACATCGTCCGTACGTTCCTTACTATGGATTCTATCAGATGCCATACATGCCAAATAACGCGTACAGGCAAAGATTCAGGCATTATCAAGCTAGTTCCTTTGACGATGATTGGAATAGAAACAAATCTGGCAGATTTAGTCCTCATCAGACCAAACCTAATATGTCTAATAGAAAGGTCAGAAAAGGTGTTCCAAGTTCAAATTCTAATATGAACACTAAGACTAGACCGAAACAGGAAAAAAGGGCTGATTCGTCTCCATCTACTTCTAAAACACCGAAGGTTACAAAAACCATAAGACCTTGGTATGTTGATAGTGGCTGTTCCAGGCACATGACAGGAGACATTACCCAGCTGCACGACATTCAAACATTCAACGGTGGTTATGTGTGTTTTGCGGGAGGAGAGAAAGGAAAGATCACTCAAAAGGGTACTGTAAGTAATGGTGTTTTAAGGTTTGAGAATGTTAATTTTGTTCCAGAATTGAAGCACAATATTTTGAGCGTGTCACAAATTTATGACAAAGACTTTTCAACTCACTTTACTAAAAAGGAGTGTTTAATTCTGAAATCTAGTATAATCATACCAGAAGACTGGATTCTTGTTCGATCACAACGAAAAGATAATGCGTATGTGACCGACATGAACAAAAATGTTCCGGACGAAATAACCTGCTTGTTTTCAAAAGTGTCAGCACATAACGCAATGTTTTGGCATCGTCGGCCTGGTCATGCTAATACTAAAAATCTAAATCGTCTTGCTAAAAATAATTTAGTGCGAGGTTACCAATAAAAGATTTTGTAACTATTGAAAAATGTGTGGCTTGTGCTTTGGGTAAACATCATCGAAAATCTCACAAGCCAAAGTTGATTAATAATATTTCGTCAGTTTTTCAATTACTTCATATGGACCTTTTCGGGTTTGTTCATGTTTTGAGTTTGTCTCGCAGCTTTTATTGTCCTGTTATTACTGACGATTACTCACGTTTTACATGGGTATTTTTTTTTTTCAAAAAAGAGTGAAACTGCAGATCTAATCAAAATGTTTGTTGTACTAATGGAGAATCAACTAAATCTTAAGCTGAAAGGAATTCGCTGTGACAATGGAACGGAATTCAAGAATGTAACTTTGAATCAATTCTGTTCGGAGAAAGGGGTGCTCCTTCAATACAGTGCTCCACGGACGCCTCAACAAAATGGTGTGGCTGAAAGAAGAAACAGAACTCTTATCGAAGCTGCAAGAACAATGATGTGTGACTCTAAACTGCCACTGTTCTTCTGGGAAGAAGCCATAAACACGGCCTTTTATGTTCATAATCGGGTGATAATCAACAAATCCAAGATGAAGACCCCATATGAGATCGTTTATGGTCATCAACCCACTGTTGCACACTTCAGAGCCTTTGGATGTCCGTGCACTTTACTGAATCTCGAAACTACTCCAAAATTTGGGGCCGCAGCCGATGAGTGTTACTTTGTTGGGTATGCGGGAAATACAGCTTACAGGGTCTACAACAAATCCACCAAACAGATTCTAGAGTCCTATGAGGTCCGTTGGCTGGAAGAAAATGAGACTGGTGCTCGTGTTGGTTCCGATTGGCTATTTGACTACAACGAATTTTTCAAACTATTCAATGTATTTTCAGTCATCAGCACTGAACCCCTATGTAGTCCCACTGTGGAAGCTGCTAAGGATAACTCACAGACAGTGTCCCACATTTCTCCTCTCATTAATGATGATGTCGTTGAGCTAACTGATTCACCTGCAACTGGCACTAAGCCCAAGGATACATCAGAAACAGAATTTTCGACAAACACGTCTGAAGATACGGCTGCTGTTGAGGGGGGGGAGTTCCATCCGTCAGATATTCGGGAGCACACTCTTTCCCGATACCATTCCCGTTGAATATTTTGCTGGTACTTCGTATTCTCATAGTACGACGACATCTGGCTGGAAAAATCCCCTTGCTGATTTTAGTGAGAATGTGTCAAATCTTCAACCTAAAAATGATGTTTCCGATCACCTAATTCCGTCAAGAATCCAGAAGAATCATCCGATTGAAAATGTTATAGGTCCCATTGAAGCGGGAATGTCCCCCAGAAGTCAGACAGGACACATAAACAGTTGCATGTTTTCCTGTTTCATCTATTAAATTGAGCCTAAAAATGTTGAAATGGCTCTTCAAGAACCTAGTTGGGTTGATGCTATGCATGAAGAATTGAATCAGTTTGATAATTTGAAGGTCTGGAGATTGGTTAAACTGCCGAGAAAGCTCTTGATACAAGATAGGTTTTCATAAACAAGCAAGATGACACCGGGGTTATTGTTCGCAATAAGGCACGATTGGTAGTTCATGGTTTTCGTCAGGTTGAGGGGTTAGATTACACTAAAGTCTATGCCCCAGTGGCTAGACTTGAGGCTATTAGAATTTTTCTAGCATATGCATCATACATGGGGTTTATAGTGTATCAGATGGATGTTAAGATCGCGTTTCTGTATGGTGAAGTCAAGGAGGAGATTTATGTTGATCATCCACCGGGTTTTGAGGATTCTAAGAACCCAAATCACGTCTACAAGTTAGACAAGGTATGGACGGGTTACATCAGGCTCCCCGAGCATGGTATGCTACATTGACCGCGCATCTTCTTGATCATGGCTACAAGCGTGGAACCATCTATCAAACCTTGTTCCGAAAAATTGTTGGAAAGATTTGATTCTCGTCCAGGTCTATGTTGATGACATCATCTTTGGATCCACCAGCGCTGAGTTGTTCACAGAATTTGAGGGTGTAATGAAGAAGAGGTTTGAGATGTGTTCGTTGGGTGAAATGACAACGTTTCTGGGGCTACAGGTTCGCCAAAGCTCAGAAGGAATCTTACTACATCAAGGGAAGTACGTTGAGGATATACTGGCAAAGTTCGAGTTTCAAGATTCAAAGAGTGCCAACACTCCAATCGCAGAAAGACCACTATTGTCATCTGATCCTGATGAGAGTCCCGTAGATCAAACATACTATCGATCGATGATCGGGTCTCTGATGTACCTGACAGCCAGTCGTCCTGACATCATGTTTGCAGTCTGCCAGTGTGCTCGGTTCTAGGCTAATCCTAAACTCTCTCATTTTATTGTTGTTAAACGTATTTTTAGATATCTGAAGGGACAACCAAAGTTAGGTCTTTGGTATCCCAAACAATCAGAATTTGATCTTTATGCTTTTGTTGATAGCAATTATGGTGAAGATGATATTGACAGGAAATCCGCGTCAGTTGGTTGCCAATTCCTAGGAGACCGTCTCATTTCATGGCAGTGTAAGAAATAACAGATGGTGTCTACTTCGACTGCCGAAGCGGAGTATGTTGCCGTATCTGCTTTCTGCTTTCAGGTTATCTGGATGCAAAACCAACTGCTGGATTACGGTTTGGAAGTTCTTGATACTCCTATTTTTTGTGATAATGATGCGGCCATTGCAATTGTGAAAAATCCAGTTCAACACTCTAAAACCAAGCACATCGATATCAAAATTCATTTTATTCGTGACTGTTTTGAACGAAAATTAATTCACCTTGAACAAGTCCACACTGACAACAATGTGGCGGACTTATTTACAAAACCGGTCGGAACAGCAAAATTTAATGTGCTTGTGGGTTTTCTTAAAATGCTTCGTTTCGAGGATTGAGTCTTTTTGGGTATAAATTTGTACATATTTGTTATTTTTGCACAAATTTAGGGGGAGAAAAATTAAAATGTCAAAAATAGTGTGCGTGCGTTGTCTTTATTATTTGCTAAATTATATTTAAGTTAATAAAAAATAAAAAAAATAAATATGTTACCTTTCAAGATTCATTCTCGCTTAAAATTATGTCGGTTGCTCAAGTTTGAAGGACATATATTTGTATATGGTTGGTCCGGTGTTCTACTTGTAGTTTCACAGGATAGCCATTTACGCAACGAATGAAAGCACCCGGGGCGATTATGATGTTTTTGTGTTTTGTGTTCTTTCACTTATAATTATGTCGGTGACTCTAAGCTGGAAGGACATGTATGTTCATACATGTTTGGTCCGGTTAACCACTTGTGGTCATACAGGATAGCCATTTACCTAAAAGCTTAACAGTGCCCGGGGTGACTGATTGCTTAACACGTGTGTTTTATGTAACTCCCTGGGAAGTGATATTACTATTCAGTTAACAGCTTTTTAGAAGCTTTAAAATATTTTCAAATGAAAATTGATCCAACCTTTGGAAAGTGATAGATAAATTGTTTTTGTGTGCCTAACGGGTGAAGTTATTAAGCTTAAAAGGCTTTAGAACAGTCATTGATATTGTATGGTAGCTTTCCATGATGTGTAAAAGGTGAAGTGATATAAACTAAATTTGCTAAACTTAATGTGGAGAGTCATTTTGAAAACATGTGCATGTCTCCAGATACATCTCTCCGAATTATAGGCAGAAAAGCATTTACTCAGTCATACACGAGCCCGTTAGTGTCTTGATCAGCAAAAATACTGTATTGTTATGCTATTATTATTATTAAGTTAAAAAAAATCTGCAAAAGAGTTATTTGAGTTTATTTTAGCCTATTAAAACTATTTTGAGATGTTTAAAGGGTTAAACTAGAACTACAGATATGGGGGCACACAAGTAAGTCCTGTCATGTCTCGAATGAAAGGCTTGTCAGTTTACTGGCACTAAGTCCAACGTTCAACTTTAAAGCCTAAATTTTGCTTCTATATATAATTTTTGATCAAGAACTAGGGGATTGGAGTCAAATTGGGGTGATCTGGGGAAAGACAAATACGCTTTGAGAAGAGATAGGAGGCATCACAAGTCCACGAGTGATGTCCATCTGAGCTTTATGCCGAACTGAACCTTAATCATATCACTGATTCAATGAAAATCATGCTAAGTACGTTATACCTGCTATCAACCTGTCTCTTTATGTCATAATAACGCTGAACATGAATCCTAGTGACAGACTCTTAAACGATATGATTACATGTTCGGATCTTTTCATAAAAAGGCAGTGATTTTAGGTGGAGACTTTACTTAAACTGAAATTCGATCCCAATCTTACAAAATTTAAGGGAGTTCTTTTATACGTGGATTAGTCTTAACTATTTTTGTTTAACTTATGTTATTTTTGTGTTTTTTGTTTGGTTTGTCTTATCCCGAAAGTTCTCTCCTCGAAATTCTTTTTAACCATTTTATTTCATCAAGAGTTTTAATGTGATTTGGGCTGTTTATTGTTTTGGGATGTTTTTAAACATGGGTTCAATATGTGGTTTGGACTGATTTTTGTTTTGGGCCATTCTAAGCCTAAGTTGAGTTCTCGGCCCATCTTTGAGTTTTTGGCCTGGTTTGATTGAAACATAATATCTTAGATATTATTGTTCTAATTTCTTTATTCACAATAATTCACATTCTAGATCTCTCTCACACAAGTCTTCTTTCCGAAAACAAAACCATCTTCATTAATCATCTATTAGTGTTCCCTTATTTGATTCACAGGTAATGAGCTATGCCATATGAGATCTAGGTGTTGACAGTGGCTCACTTGAGATTGCCATGAACTGATTTCATGGATTGATTGATGAGTTGAAAGGAATTCTTAAGCAATTAGGGGTTTTAAGTGGACATCTTAGGGTTTAATTAGGTGTTTTCGGCTATTTATTCTATACCAATTGCAGGTTTAATGGAGGTTTGGATGAGATCTCGGTGGGATGAAGATGAATTGCACGTTTCCCAAGAAGAAACCCAAGGGGTTCTCTGTCTCCAGTTGTCAAGGGGTTCTCGGTTGACTTTCGTTGACCGAGAACACCTTGTATTGATAGAGAACTCCCATTCTCGGCTAAGTGACCGAGAACTCCTGTTCTCGGTTGTTTTCTTTGACTTTCATTGACCGAGAACTCTTTCCGTTGACCGAAATCTAACCTGTTGGGCTTTATACTCTTCGTTTGGGCTTAACTCTCACTGTTGGGCCCTTATACTATTGGGTTATCATTTGAGCCAACTAATGTGACTTCTAGGATGGGGCCCGGTTCATATATGGGGCCCGGTTCATCTTACAAACCAAAATCTCTTGTTTGTCATAAATTTTCTTTTTAAAATACTATCGAATCAATCCATATAGTTATCTAACTTGATACGTTTGGTGTAGAAATGGCCGATCAGAATTCATTAAAGGTTGTTGATACGCACAACATAGCTGGATACTTATATGATCCACCTCTGACTCACAAAGAATTCAAGTCTATGATTGTCAGTCTTAACACGTGCAGGATCTCTCACGCACTACGAGAGAGTCCTGTCATATGAAAGAAGATGATCACAGATTTTTGGAACAACGCTTCAATCAACCTACAAGGACAAGGTGGAGCTGTATCTATAGATTCCAAAGTTCAAAATAGACCGGTTAGTATCACTGAGGATCGTGAGAGAGGTGTTAATGTTTGGTGATCAACCTGATTACCCGACTGAGTACCCCACTATTGATGATACTGAGGTCCTCACCAAAATGGGTTACGAGGGCACCTATCCTCCGGCAATCAAGAAGTTATTTCATCCATACTGGAGATTCTTGATTCACACGTTCTTCACCTACGTGTCCGGTAGGAAAGGGGGCTCTGATGAGATTAGTCATGTTCAGATGTCCGCTGTCACTGCTCTGATCATGGATTGGAATTACAATTATTCCAAGTTCGTTTTCAATTAAATGATGAACAATCTAAAAGGGAAGAAGAAGGAGATGTTCCTTATGTATCGAAGATTCCTACAAATGATCTTTGATTCTCACTACACCGATCTTGTCAAGTCCATTGACACCTAGGATATGAAGTCAATGGGACCAAATACCTTTGGACTGGTGAAGCAAAACAGAAAAGGATCCAAGATTTTGTACCATTGTCTCCATGCTCTAGTTAAATTCGGACGATTTGCGGAAACAGAAGCTGAGCCAGTTATACTCAGGTTGCTGATGAACATGTGGCTCCAACTCATCCACGTGTTGCGTCATTTGAAATTTCTGATGATGAAGAATATGAAGTTGAACACCGTCAGTCAGATACCTCTCCAAGTGCTGAGAACTTAAGTGCTTTGGAAGCTGTAAAAGCTTTGTTACAGTCAACTGCTCTGAAGCCTCCTCAGACTGTTGCTGAAATAAGTGAAGAAAATATAGCTGAGGATCCAGCTGCAGACCTATTACAGTCAACTGCCTTGAGGCCTGGCATGCTAATAAGTGAACCTGATACAACGACTACACCAACCACATATGCAATAATTAGCCCACAACAACAAACTGCTCAACCTGAGCCACATGCTCCCGAAATACAAGCTGAACAAGATATATCTACTGCTGAACCTTCATTTCATGATCTGTTGACTAGTGATTTTGTTAATGAATTTGATTCTGAGACAGATATTCCACACACCGACAATATAGATATTCCCTCTGGTTCATCTGGTCCAGATGCTCAGGGTCAGTCGAGTTCAGGTATGTCAGACAAGATTTCCCAAATTCTTGCTATGTAAGAATCTTACCTTCAGAACAAAGGTAAAGGAGTTGTTCTTGAAGATGCTCCTGTTGACATTCATGCATTACAACGTCGAGTTTTTGAACTCGAGCAAGATTCAGTAGTTAAAGACGTTCGTATTCAAGAGTTGGAAGCGTGTAACTCTGACAAAGATGCCAAGATCAAATAACAAAAGCTATTTCAAAAGTTTGGAGATGAGTTTAAAGGCAATGATGATGTGGTCTCTAAAATGGCCAACGTTAGTCAAGGCGGCAATTCTACTACTCGCCCTGTTGACAACATTGATGAGTTGGAATCACTGCAACAGTACATGGATGCCCCCTCCATAACCAAAGAGAAATCAGACAGAATTCAGCAGAAAATAGTTGAAAAGGGCAAGAAGAAACTACTGGTGATGAAGAACTCAAATCAGAACGTTGAATCATCAGATCATCCAGACAGGTTTGTCATTACATTTCAAAAGGGGTTCTCAGACAAATATGGTGACCGATCAGGAGTTCTATCATGGGATTTTGATGCAGACAAGAATATGTGGTGGGTAAAGAGGAAGTCAGGAACAACTGAGTATTACAAGAAAATGAAAGACTTTGGCTCTTGGACCAAAGTGGACCTTAGTGACCTGATTAACTATCCTTTCACCAACACGTCGAATGACAAACGTGGTATAGAATTCTGGAACTTTCTGAGAAGGGAAGTTAGCAGAGGCTTCCCAAATATGAAAACTGCTTAATATTTTCTGAAGAAGGCAAAGGGAGTCCAAGATCCAAAGACCGGGAAAACAATTATAAATTTTATGTGGCCTGCCACGGACAAGGCCACTCATATTCCTTTTCCAGACGCGATTCCAAATGGCACGTTGGACAACATGAGATTTTGGATGTATGATAGTGTCACTGCTACAGTTGTCATCAAGCTAGCGAAAGGAAAGGGTCAGTACAGATTTGTTGATCCAAGAGACTTATTAAAGTTGGGAGAAAGGGATATCAAGACGCTCAGTACTTTCCAGATAATTGCTGATCCGATTTTTGAAATGGCTGCTAAAGAATTCACCGGTATGGTAGCTTCTATTATCATATGCAAGTTTTTGGCAGGTGCATTGAAAGATGCTGACATTGACTACATGGAGCATGATTAAAAGACAAAGCCACAAACCAAGGGGGGAGATTTTTGGGCCTAGTTTATTTGGTTTGTACTTAGTCTAAGTTGTTTTGTGTTTCACTTGTACTTGGGCTTGGGCTAACATGTATAGTAGACAAAGCCACAAACCAAGGGGGAGATTGTTGGGCCTAGTTTATTTGGTTTGTACTTAGTCTATGTGAGTTCCGAGCCCCGGTGCGGAAGCGTGAATAATATTGTCAATACCAATCAACAGTGTGGAGCTCGGATCTCAGGTTAGGATCAAATCTCACTCAGATTCACTCTTGAATGATGATATCAGTTGGACGGATGAGGTGTATTGGGTGAGAGCCTGATTTGATTAACAATAAACAATAAAGTAGGATGAACAATTGTAATCAAAACATAAACAAGATAGAAAAGGTAGTATGAAATATTAGCCGAATGATTCTCATGAAGATGAAACACTCGTACATACATTCATACATACAATCAATTAAGAAATATCTCAGCCGCCACCAGGAGAGCTCATCCTGGAGGCAGAGACTCTCTCAAAGGGATAAAACCCTAAATCTCACATATACACAATACAGTCACTCATACTAGACAAATGAATAAAAACATCTATTTATACTAGCCTAGCATGACTTGGTCTTCAAGCCATCCACCCTTGGTTGAGACCAAAAAATATATTTTTCACCCAAAGATTAATTCGATGCGTCGGTCTAAAATATAAGTCCCAACAATCTCCCCCTTAGACCGATGCCATCGAATTTCTTTCATGATCACCTCATAATTCGTTGTCTTTCATTGAAATTCTCCCCCTCACGTTAAGCTTCTCCCATTGTTCATTTTGAATCATCACTCTTATATCACTTTTGGATATAGTTGTAAGGGCATATGAACGAGGCTTTGAACTTCAAAGATCAACTTCAAGTAACAAGGTTATCACAAAAAGAAATAAACTCATTGTGATCATTAAATAATCTTCCATTCTTCAAACCTGTTTCTTCCCCTGTAAATCATCTTCAAACCATTCTTTGAATTAAGATAGCATTCAAGTCAACCATAACCCGTTCTTGACTGTTCAAGTGACTATTTCATAGGAGGTTAGACTCTACTGATCATCCTTTCAACATTGTTGCTCGTGATGACTCCATCTTCTCATCCGTACTAGGAAATCTGAAAACTTACAAATGATGAAACGTATTTGAAAAACCTTGGATTATTGATCCTGATCAACTTTTCCTTAACTTGAGTCTTTTACTTGATTTGAAGCTAGCCATTTGCAATGAAATTCAAAGATTTTTAAATTGTGAGTTCCGAGCCCCGGTGCAGAATCGTGAATAATATTGTCTATACCAATCAACAGTGTGGAGCTCGGATCTCGGGTTAGGATCGAATCTCACTCAGATTCACTCTTGAATGATGATATCAGTTGGACAGATGAGATGTATTGGGAGAGAGCCTGATTTGATTAACAATCAACAATAAAGTAGGATGAACAATTGTAATCAAAACACAAACAAGATAGAAAAGGTAGTATGAAATATTAGCCCAATGATTCTCATTAAGATGAAACACTCATACATACATTCATACATACAATCAATTAAGAAATATCTCAGCCGCCACCAGGAGAGCTCATCCTGGAGGCAGAGACTCTCTCAAAGGGATAAAACCCTAAATCTCACATATACACAATACAGTCACTCATACTAGACAAATGAATAAAAACATCTATTTATACTAGCCTAGCATGACTTGGTCTTCAAGCCATCCACCCTTGGTTGAGACCAAAAAATATATTTTTCACCCAAAGATTAATTCGATGCGTCGGTCTAAAATATAAGTCCCAACAATCTCCCCCTTAGACCGATGCCATCAAATTTCTTTCATGATCACCTCATAACTCGTTGTCTTTCATTGAAATTCTCCCCCTCACGTTAAGCTTCTCCCATTGTTCATTTCGAATCATCACTCTTATATCACTTTTGGATATAGTTGTAAGGGCATATGAACGAGGCTTTGAACTTCAAAGATCAACTTCAAGTAACAAGGTTATCACAAAAAGAAATAAACTCATTGTGATCATTAAATAATCTTCCATTCTTCAAATCTGTTTCTTCCCCTGTAAATCATCTTTAACCCATTCCCTGAATTAAGATAGCATTCAAGTCAACCATAACCCGTTCTTGACTGTTCAAGTGACTATTTCATAGGAGGTTAGACTCTACTGATCATCCTTTCAACATTGTTGCTCGTGATGACTCCATCTTCTCATCCGTACTAGGAAATCAGAAAACTTACAAATGATGAAACGTCTTTGAAAAACCTTGGATTATTGATCTTGATCAACTTTTCCTTAACTTGAGTCTTTTACTTGATTTGAAGCTAGCCATTTGCAATGAAATTCAAAGATTTTTACTCCCCCAAATTCGTTGCAATTGTCTTTAATAAACGTGTCTTCAAATCAAATGTGGGTGAAACAATCTTGATCATCCTCATCAAGATTGTAAAAATCTCAAATGAAAATATTCAAAAGTTGGTTGACACTAAAAGTTATTAAATCCTTAACTTGGTCAACACTTGTTCTTGTAAAGCTTTTGATGAAGTCGTGAAATTGGATGAGGTTTGAATTCCATAAGCTTGTTGATGATTGGAGAAAAATTACCAAAATACCCCTGGTATATATCTTCCGTAGAGAACAGCTTGGTCAAATGGTCAACGGTACTAAAAATCTCAAAAGTTTCTTCAAAACTTTGAAATGTTTCACAAACTCTGTTTCCTAAACTCTGTTTCGTAGCACAAAGTATACTCCGAAGAACTTTCCCAGCACAAAGTGTACCCGGAAAGCAAAAAAACACTTTTTTTTGCCCTAGCACAAAGTGTACCAGGAAGCAAAGTGTACTCGGAAAGCAAAGTGTACTCGGAAATCAAAGTGTACTCGGAAAGCAAAACACTTGTGATTTTTCAAATTTTTCACCGAGCCTAGAGTGTGCTCGGGGGTACTTGTGAATTTTTCAATTTTAGCACTAGCACAAAGTGTACCCGGAAGCACTTTCCTAGCACAAAGTGTCCCCGGAAATCAAAACACTTGTGATTTTTCAATTTTCAACTAGCACAAAGTGTGCTCGGAAGTACAAGTGTGCTCGGATTACTTAGTGCTCGGAAACAAAAGTGTGCTCGGATTACTTAGTGCTTTTTCATTTTCCACCAAACATGCTCGGGAGCAAAAGTGTGCTCGGGAGCAAGGGTGTGCTCGACACAAACTTGAGTTCTCTTCACAAGCATAATTGTTCAAGACAAAACAAAGTATGCTCGAAAAAGAGTCTGCTCGAATAAATAACAAAGTGTGCTCGAGACTTAAAGATAGTTTTCTTGAGAAGACAAAGGATATGCTCTGGGTTTCACAAAGTGTGCTCGAATTTGATGTGCTCGATATAAGATGTGCTCGAAATAACCTGTGCTCGAGCAAAACAAAGATGTGCTTGGGCAAAACACCTCCTGTGCTCGAAGCAACACTTAGTCATTATCCATACTCGAGTCCAATCTTATTTTTTTTTATAGTGTGCTCGAGACATCAAAACTTCATTTCTGCGTCATCAATCACTGATTTGCCCTTGCAGAACCTGCTCGAATATTCACTTTGCATCTGCTGCAACAAACAATGATGAAATTGCCTTTAGTACCTGTTCATTCTTGACTTATACATTCTCCTTATAAGTTTGTACCATCGGCAATATTTTTCAACAAACATCTACTGTTTTTGCAGCACGAGCACACAAAACCCTAATTTTTCAAATCCAGAAACAAGTTTCGTAATCTGAAATTAATCACTATAGCCCTATCCAAGTCATCTCGAAATCAAAGAAACCTATCTTCATATCATAATCAACCTTTTCAGATCTAGAAATAATCAGATGAACAGTGTTGCCCCAAAACGAGCCAAATAACACTGTTACATCAGATCTGGACCGTTTTGACCAAATAAACATGAAATTGATGTTGGATCTCCAAACGAGTCATCAACCCAAACATCAATCCATATACTTTTCTCCGAATCATCACATAATTTCAAAACCTCCAAAAATAATTCAACGAACTTCATCGTTTAACGTCCATGGTGGATTCAAGAGTGAAATGAATCTGTTCTGCGGTTAGTCTGAACAATTCGGTAACCCAGGCTCTGATACCAATTGTGAGTTCCGAGCCCCGGTGCGGAAGCGTGAATAATATTGTCAATACCAATCAACAGTGTGGAGCTCGGATCTCGGGTTAGGATCGAATCTCACTCAGATTCACTCTTGAATGATGATATCAGTTGGACGGATGAGGTGTATTGGGAGAGAGCCTGATTTGATTAACAATCAACAATAAAGTAGGATGAACAATTGTAATCAAAACACAAACAAGATAGAAAAGGTAGTATGAAATATTAGCCGAATGATTCTCATTAAGATGAAACACTCATACATACATTCATACATACAATCAACTAAGAAATATCTCAGCCGCCACCAGGAGAGCTCATCCTGGAGGCAGAGACTCTCTCAAAGGGATAAAACCCTAAATCTCACATATACACAATACAGTCACTCATACTAGACAAATGGATAAAAACATCTATTTATACTAGCCTAGCATGACTTGGTCTTCAAGCCATCCACCCTTGGTTGGGACCAAAAAATATATTTTTCACCCAAAGATTAATTCGATGCGTCGGTCTAAAATATAAGTCCCAACAGTCTAAGTTGTTTTGTGTTTCACTTTTACTTGGGCTTGGGCTAACATGTAAGTTGTTTTGGGTGCGTATGGGCTTAGGTGTTTTGGGTTTCCTATATATAGTATATGTCTTGTATAGGTAACGTTTGTTCGTTCACTCATCATTCAGTATTGTGTATTGTAAGTGCTTAAGCACCCGACGTATCTTAATATACGTGTGTTTTGAAGCAATCTCGTGTTATATATTATGTTTACTCGTGTTTTGAAGTATCGGTATTCCGCACCTATACTTGTTATATTGATATCATAATTGTAGTGATCCAGGTTCGGGACTTACAGATTCCATGGAGGTCTTCATGGATGATTTTTCTGTCTTCGGGAATTCTTTCGATCATTGCTCTCCAACCTTAATAGGATGATGGCTTGTTGCGTCGACACCAACCTAGTCCTCAACTGGGAGAAGTGTCACTTCATGGTACGCGATGGCATCGTTCTAGGACATAGGATCTCAAGTGTGGGGATCGTGGTTGATCGAGCTAAAATTGAAACCATTTCTAATCTTCCCCCGCCCACTTCTGTGAGATCCATCCGTGGCTTCTTAGGTCATGCAGGTTTCTATCGCCGGTTCATTAAAGATTTCTTGAAAATTGCGAGACGGATGACCAAGCTACTAGAAAAAGACGCTCCATTTGTCTTCTCTGAACAGTGTATCGAGGCGTTTGGTCTTCTAAAAGACAAACTCATTAATGCCCCAATCATAATTGCTCCCTACTGGTCTATGCCATTTGAATTGATGTGCGACGCGAGCGACTATGCCGTTGGAGCAGTGTTTGGACAGCGGAAAGAGAAGCACTTCCACCCGATCTACTATGCTAGTCGGACCCTAAATAGTGCTCAGGAGAATTACACCAACACCGAGAAAGATCTTTTAGCTGTGGTGTTTGCATTTAATAAGTTTAGGTCATATATTGTTCTGTCTAAAATAGTCGTCTACACGGATCATGCTGCCATTCGTTATCTTTTCAGCAAGCAGGATGCTAAGCCTCGTCTTATCTGATGGATCTTGCTTCTTCAAGAGTTTGATATCAAAATCCGTGATAAAAAAGGGGCCGAGAATGTGGCTGGCGATCACTTGTCACGTCTTGAGAGAGCCGAGATTGAGATGCCGGGGTCATCTCAATCACCATTTCCCAACAGAGAATCTCATGTTTGTCAAAGCCCAGGATGACGGCTACCTGTGGTTTGCTGATATCGCGAACTTCCTCGTCGATGGTTCCCACCCTAGGAGGATGTCTCACCAGCAAAAGAAGAAATTCTTTGCTGACGTAAAGTTCTACATCTGGGACGACCCGTTTCTTTTACGTATATGTGTTGATCAGCTGGTGATGAGATGTGTGGATGTTGATGAGGGGTGGCGAATTTTGAGCCACTGTCATGAGGAACTGACAGGAGGTCACCATGGTGCTTTTCTTACTGCTAAGAAGGTCTTCGATTAAGGATTCTATTGGCCTTCGATTTTCAAAAGATTGTCATACGTTCGTCAAAAGTTGTGACCGATGACAACGTGTCGGTAACATCTCATCCCAAAATAAGATTCCCCAAAATGCTATTCAGGTTTGCGAGGTGTTTGACATTTGGGGTATTAATTTTATGGGCCCGTTTCCGTCGCCTAGAGGGAACAAGTACATACATGAGGTAGTTGATTACATTTCCAAGTGGGTCGAGGCCATAGCCTTGCCTACTAATGACGCCCGAGTTGTGGTGAGAATTCTTAAAAATCTATTCTCTCGTTTTGGCGTTCCAAAAGCCTTGATCAGCGATCAAGGTACTCACTTCTGGAGGACGTAGATGGAGAAGGCGTTGCAACACTATGGGTTCACCCATCGGCTTGCAACTTCCTACCACCCACAGACTAGTGGACAGGTAGAGGTGAGTAACCAGGGCATTAAACGCATTCTTGAGCAGTGGCGAAGGTTGGACTTGAACACCGGGGGGACGAACTCAAAATGTATAAAAAAAATCATAAACGAGGAGGGGCCGGGCTTAAATTTTTGGTCGGAAACAGGAAAATTTACACTACGCATAAAATATTTCAGACGAAAAACGGCTAAATTTACACTAACGCGCGAAAAAACAGGGGGGCCGGGGCCACCCCTGGCCCTTATTATACTTCGCCCCTGTTCTTGAGAAGACGATTGGGCAAAACTGAAAGGATTGGTCCAACAAATTAGATGATGTTTTGTGGGCTTTCCGTACAGCGTACATATCTCCTACCGGTTCCACGCCGTTTCGAATGATTTATGGGAAAGTCTGTCATTTGCTTGTTGAGTTGGAGCACCGTGCTTCTTGGGTGCTTCAAAGTTCACCGTTTCCATCAGATACATGAGTTAGAGGAACTTCGCGATCATGACTATGCACAATTGTACAATTATAAGCTTAAGACCAAAGAGCTGCATGATAGGAAATTGAGAGGTGATAAACAGTTCAAGTGTGGGGATCGGGTTTTGCTATATAATTCCTGATTACGGTCATTTCCGGGAAAGCTGAATTCCGGATGGTCAGGCCCGTTCACCCTTACTAAGGTATTCACGTATGGCACAATTGAGATTGAAGTCGAAATCGGGAAGTTTAAGGTGAACGGTCAGAGGTTAAAGCACTACATAGGCGAGCTGGTAGCTGATCAAACAGTCGAGGTGTTCTACCTTGACTCACTCACCGAGGCGTAGACATGTTGGATGCATCACTCGGGAGATGGCCCGAGTTGTAGAATGTGTATTATGAATTTCGTTATTATCTGTTTTATTTATTTTATTATAAAAAATTAAAAAAAAAAAGAAAATAAAAAAAATATAAAAATTAAAAAATAAAAAAAAACAAAAACACAAAAATATGTTTATTTCTTATGTTTTGTTTTCTATTTTGTACACCGCTACATGCGAGCGAGTTTGGGTTATTACAGGTATTAATATGTGCATGGTAGCTCTAATGGTGTTTTGAAACTGGTTCTCCCGAGGTTGTGGCCGCGAATGAAATGCTATTCAGTCGTTCGATTGACACACAACTGGTGAAGATTTTGCATATAAACCAGGGGAGTAACCCGTTCTCTATTTTATTGTTGAAAATTTTAAGTTCTACTTTTATTTTATTTATTCCTTTTCATTGTTCTCATCGAGGACGATTTCATTCTAAGTGTGGGGATGGGAGTTTATTTTACTTAGTGGTAGAAAAAAATATTTAAAAACAAAAAAAGTTTTTTAATAATAACATTTTTGCACACTTTCGCTGAAAATTATGTCGGTTACTCAAGTTTGAGGGTATATGCTTGTATATGTCTGGTCCTGTTATCTACCTGTAGACATATGGGACAGCCATTTATCTGATAACTGAAAGTGACTGGGACGACTGAATTTGAAAAAAAAAGTAAAAAGTTTTAAAGAGAAATGTCCTTTGAAAATTGTTTTATTCTACGTTATGCGAGAAATGATATTATTACTGTTGTGTTAACAAGCTCTCAGAACTTTTGAAAAATATAATAATAATAATAATAGAAGAGATGGTTTGCATATCTGATTTGGGATGTGTCGGTAGGCTCAACTAGCTTTGATAGCCCTCTTTAGCAAATTTTATATATCTAATTGTAAGGCCCCGTTACCGGTGCCTCACTTTCGACGTTGGATTTACTCATAAACGCAGTTCCCAATATCAGAGTTAATTAAAAACTTCGCGGAATAATATAAAACATCAACCATTCGTTACAAACATCCATAATTTGTCTTTTTAAACATAGCATAAAATATAACATTCAAAACATCATGACAATCTTCAGATGCCAGTCTCTTCAATCCTGCCATGTGTCCATCTCAAACCAGTTGTCTCAATCTATTAACCTTCGTGCATACTAAAAGTCTACTACGCTGAGTGAGTTCTAGTTAATCACATAACTTACTTTACATACACATATACGTGCCCGAAGGTACGATTACATAGATAACCTGTACTTCGTTCGTCCATACTCATTTATAGCTAGCCTTACATTATAAAGGGCATTTCACCCTACATACCTCGGATATTAATAGGGTCTGGTACCCCCCATCCTCGGATATTATTAGGGTCCGGTCACCCTTTCTTCGATACCTTCATACCATACCTGTTCTTACATACTTTTCTTGACAATATGTGCAATCTCTGAAGAGTGTTCACGTACCATCAACATATCATACATACATTATGCATACATCAAATATATTCATACATGCATCTTACCTTAATAGTTATTCATACACGCAGCCCCGAAAACATAACAAGGAAGTGGGGCTAGAAACTCACCTGAACTCGATTACGTTCACCGTTAATAGTTATTCCCTTCTTTAGCTGTGCACGACTAACTGTATAACAATTACACGTATCAATTAACTATCACTACGCATATCGCATTTCTAGTCTAATTATAACCCACAACGGACGGAGGTCCGGGGGCAGCCCCCTGGCAGCGAGGTCTAGGGGCGGCAGCCCCTAGCAGGGTCCAATGGGCAGAGCCCCTGGCTGGGTCGAGCTGCCAGGTCAGCTTGGAAAAATTTTATTTCCATTTACTGTCATAACACATTTTCCATTAGGATTTTAAATCATTAATTAACTTACTAACTTAAAAGTTCAAGGGCTTATTTGTAATTAAATCATTCTTTTTCTAAGTCCAGGGACTATTCTTGTCATTTATTAAACTTCTAATTCGTTACTGGTTCATAACGAATTGGCTTATCCTAGCGAACTGGTTTCTGTAACGAATTGAACCCTTTAACGAACTGGACTCCTTAACGAATCAGTCCATAGTGAACTAGTCCATATAACGAATTAGTCCATCTAATTCGTTATCTCTTCTAACGAACTGGCTATAATGAATCAAGGGTGATTCGTCATCCTTTCCCCTTAACGAACTGAACACGAACTGTGGATCGTCGTTTCGTGACTATATCTAACGGGTTTAAGCTCATACAATTACCTTAGGTCGGAATCGTTTCTTCTTCTATCTTTCGGCTAGAGAGAGAGCTTAAGTGTGTGTTTTGGGAGGTGTAGGGAATGTGTGTGAAATGAATTAAATGGGTGATTAATGGTTTATATAATTATAGATCATGGGCTTAAGCCCATGGCCTTTTCCTCTTTCCTTCATAACCCAAGTCCATAACCCCATTCCATTTAACCCAACACTAGCCCGACTCATACTTTCATTTATTAGCCGAAACCAGAAGACGGGATGTTACAAGTCTTCCCTCCTTAAAGAGGTTTCGTCCCCGAAACCTAACTATTACATAAACAAATCTGGATAAAACTTGCGCATCTCTTCCTACGCTTCCCATGTAACGTCCGATCCTTTGCGATGCTTCCATATCACTTTCACTAAGGGTATAGCCTTGTGACGGAGTTGCTTCTCCTTACGATTTAACTAACTCGATTGGTTGCTCAATGTAGTTCAATTGTTCATCAACCTCAATGTCTATTAATGGCACGTGCGACGTGTCATCCGCCAGACATTTTCTCAGATGAGAGACATGAAAGGTTGAGTGAATTCCTTCTAACTCTTCTGGCAAATCTAACTTGTAAGCCACTTCACCTACTCGATCTAAAATCTTGAACGGTCCAATGTACCTCGGACTCAACTTTCCTCTCTTCCTAAAACGAATAATTCCTTTCCAAGGCGAGACCATGAGCATCACGTTGTCACCAACGTTAAACTCGATTGGTCGTCGCCACTTATCAGCATACGACTTCTATCTATCTTGAGCAGCTTTCATTCTAGCCTTGATATGATCAAACTTTGAAGAAGTTTCTTGAAAACCTTCCAAACTTCCCATCTCTTTTTGACCAATCTCTCCCCAACATATCGGATTTCTACAACGTCTTCCATACAACATCTCAAATGGTGGCATACCAATACTTGAATGGTAGCTGTTGTTATAAGAGAACTCTGCCAAATGCAGATGATCATCCCAACTCCCTCCAAAGTCTAAAACACAAGCACGTAGCATATCCTCAAGGGTTTGGATCATCCTTTCAGACTATCCATCTGTTTGAGGATGGTACGCTGTACTGATGTTCAATCTTGTTCCCATAGCTTCATGGAACTTCTTCCAAAACCTCGAAGTAAACCGAGTATCTCTATCAGACACGATCGATAACGGCACTCCATGCTTAGATACAACCTCTTTAATGAACAAGCTTGCTAAGGTCTCTGATAAGATAGCCTCTCGTATAGGCAGAAAGTGGGCACTTTTGGTCAAACGGTCCACAACCACCCAGATGGTATCATGATGCTTAGCTGTACGGGGTAGCTTAGTTATGAAATCCATGGTGATGTGTTCCTATTTCCATTCTGGTATCTCCAAAGGTTGCATCTTCCCATAAGGCTTCTGATGCTCTGCTTTGACTTGTAAACAAGTTAACTGTTGCCCCTCTTCTCAAAGCCTTTCGAATACCCCTTCCTACTTCTTCATCCTAGCTCTCCAACTGACTGTCTGACTCCAGCTTTCATTTCAGTTACTGATTCGCCTATACCAGTGTCATCATCGACCCGCTCCTGCACATCTCATCCTTAGTGAATAAAAGGGGTGCTTGTGCTTCTTAAGTAGCATTTACTTACCCAAAAACCTCGTCCGAGAACTTGTATAGAGAAGGATTTCCCGCGGCGCAGCAGTTCTTCCATACCAACTTAGCTGCCTGGCGCTGCTATTGGCATAACAACCGGTACACCATATGTTGGCCCAACCCAGTCCTCTCGTACTAGGGTTGGCTCCTCGCACTTACTGACATAATCTACCACGTCATTCTTCATTCCTGGCCATCAATAGTCTCTTTTCAAATCTTGGTACATCTTCGTAGTTCCTGGATGAATCGAATACCTTGACTTATGAGCTTCATCTAAGATTCGACCTCTGAGGTCTCCATGGCGTGGAATCCACATACGGTCAAACCTAGTCCTAACATCATGTGTGTTTTCCGTCAACTCGTCTTGCTGACCAAAAATCCTTTCTTTCTTTACTAGCCTTTCATCTACACGCACTTCTGACTGCACCTTGATGATTTCTTCAAATAAGCTTGAGTTCATAATTAGCTGATATGACTTTACTGTTGCAATGACTTCCTCATTCTTACGGCTTAGCGCATCAGCGACCACGTTAGCTTTACCAGGGTAGTACTTAATATCGCAGTCGTAATCCTTAATCAACTCCAGCCATCTTCTTTGTCTCATGTTTAATTCCTTCTGCTCGAAGAAGTACTTTAAACTCTTATGATCTGTGTAAATGGTACACTTAGTACCATACAGATAATGCCTCCATATCTTTAGAGCATGCACTACTGCTGCTAGCTCTAAATCATGCGTCGGATAAGTGCTCTCATGGACCTTCAACTGTCTAGACGCGTAAGGTATCACTCTTCCTCGTTGCATCAACACGCAACCTAACCCACGATGCGAAGCATCAGTACAAACAACAAAATCCTCGTCACCATCGGGTAAAGCAAGGATTGGAGCTTGCGTGAGTCTCTTCTTTAACACCTGAAAAGCCTCTTCTTGAAACTTACCCCAACTGAATACTATCGACTTTCGGGTCATACCGGTGAATGGTGCGGCTATTTTGGAGACACCTTCGATGAATATCCTATAGTAGCCAACTAACCCTAAGAAGCTTCGTATATCAGTCGGGTTCTGCGGAGTCTTCCAATTGTTTATAGCTTCAATCTTAGTTGGGTCCACGGTAATCCCTTCAAGATTGATCACGTTTCCTAGGAATTGCACTTCTCGCAACCAAAACGCGCACTTCGAAAACTTAGCATATAACTTCTCTTTCTTCAGAGTCTCCAATACCTCCCTCAGACGCTCAGCATGATCAGACTCGCTTCTGGAATAAATCAATAAATCATCGATGAAGACGATAACTAACTTGTCCAACATTGGCCGACACACCCTATTCATCATGTCCATAAATGCTGCGGGAGCATTCGTTAGACCGAATGACATTACGAGGAACTCGTAATGTCCATACCGCGTCCGAAACGCTGTTTTAGGGATGTCTGCCTCTTTCACTTTCAACTGACGATAGCCTGATATGAGATCTATTCGTGAGAACCAACTTGACCCTTGCAGCTGGTCAAACAGATCGTCAATCCTTGGCAAGGATATCTATTCTTTACCGTAAGCTTGTTCAACTTGCGATAGTCTATGCACATTCTCATACTTCCATCCTTCTTCTTCACGAACAATACTGGCACGCCCCAAGGGGAAAAACTTGGTCTTATGAAACCTTTGTCGAGGAGTTCTTGCAGTTGAGACATCAGTTCTTTCATTTCAGACGGCGCTAGACGGTAAGGTGCTTTCGCGGCGGGCTGGGCTCCTGGTACTAAATCTATCTGGAATTCTATCTCACGCTCCGGTGGCAACCCCGGAAGATCCTCAGGAAATACTTCTGGGTAGTCGCACACGATAGGAATATCTTTCATTTCTTTCGTCTCGGCCATGGCGTTGACAAAATACGCCAGGTAGGCACCACACCCTCGTCTTAATAACCCTTCCGCATTTATCATCGAAATGACGTTAAGCCCTGAACTTTCCTTATCACCATAAACCGTCACTGCACCGCCCTCCAAGGACTTTAGCTTTATTACCCTACTCTTACATACTATCTGAGCTTCATACTCGGACAACCAATCCATTCCCAAAACTACATCGAACCCTCCTAAGGTCATAACATACAAAGTAACAGGGAACTTATGTCCCTCTAGCTCTATATTACAACCCTTAACCATTTTCGTTATTTTAACCGAAGGGTCACTAGCGGTTTCTACTATAAAGGTTTCAGACACTCGACAACTCTTCATTTTAGCTAGTTTACTAAACGTCGTAGCTACAAAACTTCTATTCGCACCCAAATTAAATAATACTGAAGCAGAAATACCGTTTACTAAGAACGTACCAGTCACAACATCAGGAATCTGCCTAGCTTGTTCCTGGATCAGCATGTAGGATCTAGTCCTCGGCCTTGCGTGATTAGCATCTTTCTTCCCACTACCTCCAGCTTCCCCCTCCGTGCATTCCCTTGCAAAATAACTCGTCTTACCGCACTTATAGCATGCGGGTTTTGCACTGCATTCGTTAGCATAATGCCCCATCTTCCACACTTATAGCAGGCATTTGTCCACATCCTGCACTCTCCACCATGAGCCTTTCCATATTTATGGCACACGTCCGAACCAGTACCCCACTTGCACTCGCCACCGTGTACCTTTCCACATGTCTTGCATGTCTTTCTCCCCCACACCTTCTACTCCGTGTCCCTAGGGTTCCATAACTGAGTACCTGGGCGCTTGACATGACGACCCATTTCTTATCCTTCTTCTCTTCCACCATCACATCATCTGCCGACTAGTCATCGTAAACCATTTCCATGAGTCCTAGAGCAGAATCAAAAGTACCCGGTCTACCAGCCTTGACCAAGACGCGAACCTTCTGCGGTAGTCCCTAAGGTAACACTTGATCCACTTGGCTTCAGTGTTTACCATATCTGGCAACAAACTTGATAGACGGTTGAATTTAGGGGTGTATTCACGGTGTGTCATCTCACCCACCTTTAGGCTCAAGAACTTCATTTCAACCCTCTCAACCTCCGCATCAGCACAAAACCTCTTCATTACCAACTCCTTCAGATCATCCCACCGCATAGCTTTGATCTGCTCCCGGGTCTTCCTCTGTTCAACAGTTTCCCACCAGTACATGGCTTCATCAAGAAATGATTGGGTGGCAAAACCTACAGCTTGGTCGGGACGGCACTCGCTGATGCAGATAACCTTATCCATAGTCGTTATCCATTGGAGAGTAGCGATTGCATCTCCCAAGCCAGTCAGCTACGGCGGGTCACAACCTTTGAAGGACTTATAGTTGCACCCACCTCGGCCCCTTTTCTTGTCATCAACCTTCACTGACTTAACCACACTTGATTCTTCCCCCTCCCCTTCATCATTTTTCTTACCATCTCCTTCCGCCCTTTCAGCGGTTCTTTCACGGCCTCCAGAAGACCCTTCAGCATTCCAGTTCTTCGTAGCAGCTGCTACCGCTTGAGCAATGGCAGCTTGAACAGCAGGGTCAAGTTGATATCCCTCGTTGTTTCTCGAATTTCGACCAGCTGCACTTCCTTCTCCCTCATTGTTAGTAGCTGCTTCCACTGACGGTTCTCGGATAACGCGTGGCCTGCCGCGACGTCCCGTACGTCCTCCTTTTCCAGCAGCTTTCTTAGCTCCAGCCATTCTTATTCTATAAGGAAACACAAACGTCATCACTTAAGGGACCATTTAGTACAAGGATAGTAAGGCTAACAGGTAATAACAGTGGCCAACTGTGATTAGCTGATCACATTACTCTCCGTGTCCTACACATTTCCCTTTGTGAGTCCACTTGTGCTAGTTCTACTCCTAACAGTTAAATAATCAAACCGTACATATCATCACATACTCCTATCCCTAGCAATTTAAGCTAGCATTCATACATTCTTTATTCAGCAATCATGCAAACATTCATTCATTATTCTACTTTACATGTGAACTTGCTCACATACTTTACCTTTACTTAGCTTGCTTGAGCGACACATGGCATTCTCATACTGGCATCTTATTTCTTTTCTTTCTTTTCTTCTTTATTTTCTTACTTTAATCGCTAAGCTGATTCTTCTGTGGGAATGTAACGAATTAGCTTCAGTTAGTTAGGGGAAAAGACAGCGAATTACCCTTGATTCGCTATAGCTAAAAGATAACGAATTAGCCCCAATTCGTTATAGTCATTCGTTAAAGGAGATAACGAATTAGAAGGTCCAGTTCGCTACTTGGACTGGTTCGCTATATGGACTGATTCGTTAGAGGGTCCAGTTCGTTACCATGACTAGTTCGTTAAGAGAAATGTAACGAATTAGAAGTTTAATAGAATGACGGAATGGTCCCTGGACTTAGAAAAGAATGATTTAATTACAAATAAGCCCTTGGACTTTTAAGTAGCAAATTATTTAATGATTCAAAATCCTAATGGAAAATGTGTTAAGGCAGTTAATGAAAATAAAATATTTCCAAGCTGACCTGGCAGCTTAACCCCAGCCAGGGGCTCTGCCCCTTGGACCCCGCTAGGGGCTGCCGCCCCTAGAACCCCGCTGCCAGGGGCGCTGCCCCCAGACCCCCGTTCGTTGAGGGTAATAATTAAATTAGAAAGACGATATGCGTAGTGATAGTTTATTGATACGTATAATTATTATACAGTTAGTCGTGAACAGCTCAAGAAGGGAATAACCATAAACGGTGAACGCAACCGCATTGAGGTGAGGTTCTAGCCCCACTTCCTTGTTATGTTTTCGGGGCTGTGTGCATACTCGATGTTATAGTCAATACACTTACCTTTGGTGGTAAGTGTATGCCTTGTATGATTTATGTATGACGATTGCTTGACGGTACGTGAACGATCTTCCGATATTGCATGTGCCGTCAGGTGTTAGTTAAAGGTATGATTGATATGTATGATGTATGAATGACGCATGTATGAATATGTATGATGTATGAACAATATATGTATGAAATGTTGATGGTACGTGAACGCTCTTCGAAGATTGCACATATCGTCAAGGAAAGTATGTAAATGACAGGTATGTTATAGTAGCGCGAATGTAGGGAACCGACCCTAATAATATCGGCGAATGAAGGGAACCGACCCTAATAGTATCGGCGAATGTAGGGAACCGACCCTAATAATATCGGCGAAGGTTATAGGGCGGAATGCTCTTTAAAATGTATACATATGAATGAAAGTATGTAAGTAAGTACGAAAGAAAGAATGAAAGTACGTATGTAAGTAAGTGTGTAAGAAGATATGAAGGTATGTACCTCCGGGTGCATATGCTAGTATGTGAATGTATTGTATGTTGTATGATTAACTAGAACTCACTCAGCGTAGCTGACTTTTAGTATGCACGCAGGCTAATCGACTGAGGCAGTTGGCTTGAGGAAGACACATGGCAGGATCCGAAGAGGCTGGCATCTGGAGATTGTCGTAATGTTTGAAATGCTATGTTTTATGTTATGTTTTTGAAAGACACGTTATGGATGTTGTAATGAATGGTTGACTTTTGTATTATTCCGCGAAAGTTTTTATTAACTCTGATATTTAGAACCGCGTTTATGAGTAAATCCAACGTCAAAGTAGGACTACCGGTAACGGGGCCTTACATATATATATAAATTACAAATAATATTTTATTAAGTACGTTTCCATAAATTAAAATAATAGTATATATAATAAATCCTCATGTAAATACAATATTATATCATTTTTTGTTAACTAGTTGTTATAATAAATCTCATACTTAACATGTCCGGTTACTCTCGTTTCTCATAGACTGTCCGCGCGTAATTCTAGTCTCTTTCTCACTACCTTAATCATCCTCGTTCATCCTTGAGGTGAGTACCACATTCCCCTCTTTTTGCTTGTTTTCTCACGTTTTAGGGACATATGCGTAATTTATATTTCTTATATATAGTTATACTCAAAAACTGCAACTTTGTCTTATGTGTTAACAACTTATACCTTACTTGTTTATATGCTTATTTGCTTTGTATGCTTCCGCATTCGGAGAGGTCCAACATAATCTCAGTCTAGTATGATCATACGCCAGTCGTTATAGCTTTGTGCTTCTCGACATCTCAGATATACTTGCTCATTTGGTTAATTTGTTTTACTCATATGACTTGTTGCAAATAATTATTTTCTATAAGAATATGTAAACTGGTGTGTTGCTCACTCAACCTCGTGTTGATAAAACCATTCTATTTTCAACCAAGGTTGCAAAGTCGCTAGGCGCTCCCAGCGCAGTCGACTAGGGAGTTGCGAGTACTCGGTCTAGGCTGGGTGTACTCGGGGAGTACTCGGACATGGTATTTTATAAAGAAATTTATTTTTCGGAGATTATATATATGTCAAATACGAAAATTTTTCTTAATATTCTAGAAAATACAAATGAAAAATACAAAAACAATCAATAACACGTACATATTAGTTCAAGAACATGTCCCATTTGATGAAAGATGTACATCAATAGAACTTTAATAAGAGGTTTGCGAGTTTAGAACTTTGAATCGGATGATAAAAATGGTGTTTGCAAGTTTAGAACATAATTTAGGTTGCGTCTTAGCGTGAAAAGGAAAAAAACAGTGGTGGGATCATGGAGAAATTGAGTTTTTTTAATAAAAGTCAAAATTTTGTTAAGACCGAGTTGGACCGCCCAGGCCGAGTAGAGCCGCCTAGGTCCGAGTTGGACCGCCTAGGATCGATTTGGACCGCCTAGGGCCGATTCCGAGTTTTTTGACCTTGGAGAAGAAAAGCGGTGCAGTGAAGTGCCGAAGGGCACCTAGGCGCCGAGTACTCGGCCGCCAAGGCCGAGTTTTACAACACTGTTTTCAACGCATATGCAGGTATTCGTTTGATGTGAAGTACAAGATCACTTAAGGATTTACGTTAGAAGAAAACTTAATGTGTCATATTGTTATTGATTGATATATGTACTTTGTTTTATTTAGATTTTGTAAAGATGATTGTTATTTGGAAATTTAATTAATAGATATCGAGACTTTTAATAATGCATATCTTTGAGAGCTGTGACAATCAGTTCGAGCCCTGGCATTTCCGCCGTAGGTTGGGTGTGACAAAAAAGACATAAGTGTGGGGATGTTTGATGTGTTGTAAAACATACTTGTTTTCCGCATTATTTATCATTTTTTTAGTCGCTTTTATATATAATATTTAATGTCTCTTAACTTGTTTTAGTATGGTATTACATAGTTATATATTTTTCGTAGGTTGCGGGTTTTAAAGAGAAAAGAACCAGGTTTATGGAGGACTAAAAGGGCCTTTATGATCAAATCTTGAAGAACCAAGTTAAAGCCCGACCCGAGCTCATTTGTGTGAAGCCTTGAATGAGTATTATATATTATCACACAAAAAATATAAAAGCCTAAGCCTAATAATACATTTCGTGCGGCAATAGATTCAAAGGAGAAAAGGAAAACAATATAAACCAAAGTTTTGGTTTATATAGGGGATTTTGAACGGCTCTTTGAAGTAAAGAAAATAATATTATATAATACAAAAGGCTCTCATTTGTGGCGTGGTGCAGCCAAGGAACAAGAAAACAAAAATAAAGAAATTAAAACCCTTTGGGATTACTTCCGATCGCCAGAAAGCAAAAAGAAGAGAAAAAAATAATTGGATACCATCAAGTTTTGAAGAGAATATATTTTTGAAAGAAGAGGCGGCCAGGAAGTATTGGTAAAAGAGTTTTAGTGCACTATTCGGTTCGTTATTTGTTTGGTTTTGAGTTTTAGACATTATTTACTTCATTCAATAATTGTTAGACATGAGTTTGACTACTATTTATCTTGATTCTTTTATTATTATGAGTAGCTAAACTATTTGCACTACCTAGGTTTTGATGATTATTGACATTGTTTGGCGGTTTATTTGGTTTTGATTGATCACATGACGTATTACTATTGAAAAGCTTTATTTCATTCGATCTTTGGTGCGTTAAAATATTGTTTTTATATAATTATTACTTATGATTCTGTGTATTACTTTGATTGATTGATTGTGTGTCGTTCGGTTAGGGTTCTACGTTTAGGTCATAGACTTGGTGTTTTTGATCTTGTCATGGTTAATACTACCATAGGAATCTTGAGTAATTATTAAAATTCAATAGGTTCACCTTCCTTACGACCGAGAGGTAATAGGGAGTCGGTCTGGTTTAGTTTTGCGTGAAAATATGTGTCTTAGATCGGGTTAGATATTGTTACCCCTTTATCCTTATAATTGCTAGTACCAATTTTAAGCGAGTTTTGTGTCATTGAGTCCGAGAGGAGATGCTTCATTAGGGTACCTTAGGAATCTTTTATCCCGGTGCATTTATTCAATCTTCTTAGATTTGTGAGGGTTAGTTGGTGAGACCGAGAGGTGATCTAGCAAACTTTAATGAGCCTTAGTTGATTATTTTAAGATCCCGGTGTCGTGTGATTAGTTAATTCCGTTATCCGTTGAACTGTCAGTAGGATTTTTGCCTAGGTAGTCGTTTCTCCATATTCGTTAAAACCTCGTTAACTTTTCTTGTTAGTTTCGTTAAGTTAAGTAAGTTAGTTAAATTATTTAAATAAAAATTAAAATAAAATCAATTAAATATTATTAGGTAGGACTTGGATTAGGGTTTATAATCTGAGCAGTTCTCACGTGTCTTCGAGTTCGATATCCGGACTTTCCTTTTCTTTGTTATACGCGACCGGTACACTTGTCGTTTGTGTGAACTAGGATAGGTTGTTTGGTTTTTAAAGCTTAGTTGTGATTCGTGTTTTATTTATATATATATACATATATTCGCGCACCAAGAAAAGCTAAGACGAAAATGAATCTTTATAATGAACAAAAATTTGGATTATTAAGCAAGTTATCATTACATTCATATATATTCATACCTGCATATATATATATATATATAAGATTTTATGGAGAAAATTAAAAGTTCGATGACGAGAAAACAACAAGTTTGGAGGTTCGGTTTATCCAATTTACGTTTATTTAATGTTTTATATATATAATAAAGCCAATAATTTGATAAAAAGAACATTAAAAAAATAAAACAAAAACCGGGCCTTGGGATTCGAACCTGCGCCCCAGGCCGGTACTTGCTGTTTGAGAAACATGCGCTCACCATCAGGCCAGCGCCTTACTTTTATAAGAGGATGAAACTGGGAATTCAAATACACAACAACCAGTTCTTGTTCTTCCCCAAATCAAACCCTAGACATTAAATCCGTTTAATTGCTTGGTGTTGATTCAAATTGACTTAGGGTTTTCGTTTGTTGATTAAAAACGAGTATACAGCAATGTTTAATTACCGTAATTGATGATGAATTGAGTGAGAACGACCGTTTAGGGTTACTGCTAAAAGTTTGAATGTGTAATTGTCACACCCTCAAAATCCACTAACGGAGTTTTACCGTCAGAGGGTGTGAACTGGCAGGATCGGAATCATTAGTTATAACCAAACCCAAGAAAAACGTTTAAATGAAAGTAAATGCGGAAGCGTAAAACCTTAATTCAAAAGTTGCGTCACGCAGGACGACTTAAAAACCAAAAGTAACTGTTAAAGTTTAAATTTGCGGGATAAAAATGTTTTCAATAATGCATGCTCCTAAACCGCGCGCCCGCCTCGGCTACCTGAGAATAACATACTAAAAGTGTCAACACAAGGTTGGTGAGTTCACAAGTAAAATAAGATAAATTGTTTAGCGTTTTGCGTAACCTCGTTACGACGTTTAAATGTTGCGTAACCTCGTTACGACGTTTGAGTGTGTAACCACGTTACAACGTTTAAGTATTGCGTAACCTCGTTACGACGTTTGAGCGTGTAACCATGTTACAACGTTTAAGTGTTGCATTACCAGATAGTGTTATGTTAAATTATATATCGATAGGTAGCTAATCTATACAACAAGTATTGCTAAGTGGTTCGCGACCGAAGCTGACTGTTTATCAAGTGCCCGTCACCAGGTCATCCAGACCATGGTATGTGTTAGCCCAAATTTACACCCACTCAACCTCCAGTTGAGCTATAACGTCGGGTGGGGTTTGTCAAACCCAGTAGTACTACCCAAAAGTGACTCGCTATTCCAAATATTAACCGGTCCGATGTGTGGGACTTCAAGTTGTTACAAATGCCGCTTAGCCTTTACAAGTGATATATAATTTATAACAAAATCTTTCATATGCGTTTATCTCAGAAAATATGTTTATCGGAGTATGTTATCTCCCCCAAGTGAAAACGTCTGAAAGCAGTTTAAGAGTGGGGTAAAGTGAACTCACTGTTTGCGAAGAATATCCGATCTAGATCACCGAGTGATGCGCGTCGTAGAAAACTCTCTAGCGTTCTAAAACAACAAGGAGATTTTCTAAGTATCGGAACGTTTAACGAGTCTCTAGACTCGGCACATAATACCTATGCACGTAACATGTTTCGTGTTTCGTTTGTGTATTGTGTGTGACTCTACAAGTACAATCGTGATACGACATATGAGTGAGCAATTACTTCCGTGTCATGTGTTAATAACCTACTTACTAGCAATAATTCCCGTAAGGGCAATTTGGTCAACAAACAAAGACTAACTAACCAATATTTCCCGCAAGGGTAATTTGGTCAATTCATGGCAATCAACTAGCAACTATTTCCCCGCAAGGGTATTTTGGTCAAAATTACAACAATTATATAGAAACTACCATATTTCATGCATTCCTATACAACTCAGCAGCTAGTTTCGTTATGACAGAATTTCTACTTGAAAGATTGTACTAGTTCACCGATTATAACGTCTCAATTAATTCACCAAAAATTACCACAGAAACATACATGTCTTAGGTTTCCAGAACATATTTTATCTTATTTTTATTCCATATAGATTGCTCACAATGATCAAAACATTACAGCTAACTTTTATCAGCCAGATTCATGCACATCAGAATGTTATTTGCAATTCCCGTTAAACGAAAAATCCAATAAATGCAAGACCACTTGGGTTTGGTTCCTAACTCAGTGAGTCAACTTCCAGAAGTGGAACCAACCCAATTGGTCTCGTGGTTCATGAGATATAACATTTACAACATAGCCTAACAGCAGGTCTAACAGCTCAGCTTTGCATCACGTTTTTGTAAAATCATAAAAGTATACTTCCACTTATCCAAAAATTACGAATTTATACTTCATAGAAACTAGACTCAGCCTAGTTTACTGCAGTACCCACAATCTCAATCAATTTTCATGTTTACACTTCGTTACAGTCAGTTAAACATCGTATATACATTCTGTCCAGAATCTGTTCACATCAAAACTCAACATAATCACAACCTATGAGCTATTATGCATCCATACAACCCTCTAGATACTATAATTACTATCCATGCATATCAATCCCACATACATACAAGCTTAGGGTTTTACTTACACTCCCAATCAAGGACACAACAATTAACATGCAATACTATCAAACTAGTTATCAATCTATTATCCAATTAACAAGAATCATAATAATCATATATATACAAGAATCGGCCAACTTAGGGTTTTCCTACAACCCATCAAACATAAAAATTACACAACAAGGAGGTAAGAGATGATCAAGTATACCTTCCTAGCACCTAGTTCTTGGATCAAGGACTTGAATTGATGTGTGTGTGTGTGATCTATGTGGACGGCAGCCGTGGATAGGGGAGCAAGGGGAGAGCCGATCGTAGGGTTAATAATAATAATAATAGTTAGGGTTTAGAGTTTAAGTTATATTTATAAGCAAACAAGTTACATTCTAGTCCCTAAACTTCCAATTGTTGTTTTTCTCTAGAATATTCCATCATACTTGAACAATTAAGATAACATGACCATACTATTATCACATAGCACATAATCCTAACACATAATAATCATATAATTAGTGTCTTGACGTTTGTCGTTTATTTGTCAATCGTTTGCGTTAACTCGTTTGCGTTTCGGTGCAAATCCCGAAAGACTACACATGTAGTAAGTGTTAAGCGTCATTTAAACCCTAGTTTAAATGTAATGAAGTGTGCGTTAAAGATTCAACGATCTTAAAGTTTGAATTGACGGAGTTGAGTTAACGAGGTTAACCTGAAATTGACGATTGTCACATCATTCCCATGTTAAAGAATTTTCGTCCCGAAAATTGAGTCAAGTCGTGATGAGAGCCTGAAAAAGTAAGAAAAATTTTCAGTTTGTCATATCATCCCCTAGTAGAAAGAAATTTCGTCCCGAAATTTAGTTCATACCTCCGGTGATGTTTGACGGTTTGCCGGGTTTCGCGGTTTCCGGTGTTTGGTTAGCCCTTCAAAAAGGTGAGGATACTTTTTCATCATTTGATCCTCGCGTTCCCACGTGAACTCCGGTCCACGTCTCGAGTTCCAACGAACCTTAACAATTGGAATTTTGCTGTGTTTGAGCGTTTTGGTTTCCCAATCCAAAACCTCGACTGGTTCCTCAATGAACCGTAACTGTTCATCAACTTGTAGTTCCTCCAAAGGGACTACTTGGGTTTCATCAGATAGGCATTTCTTCAAATTTGATACGTGGAATACATCGTGTACGCCACTTAGTTCTGTTGGTAGGTCCAGTCGGTACGCTACCGGACCAATGCGCTCAGTTATCCGATACGGACCAACATATCGTGGGTTGAGTTTGTTTCGCTTACCAAAGCGAACCACACCTTTCCAAGGTGAGACTTTGAGTAACACTCGATCGTTTGCTTGAAATTCGAGAGGTTTTCGGCGCCTGTCGGCGTAACTCTTTTGGCGATCTCGTGCTGCTGCCATGCGATTTCGGATTTGGACAATCTTTTCCGAAGTTTCGAGTACCAGTTCCGGACCAGTGATTTGGCTATCACCCACCTCTGCCCAGCAGAGTGGTGATCGACACTTCCGTCCATACAGCGCTTCAAACGGCGCTGCCTTAATGCTTGCGTGGTAGCTGTTATTATACGAAAACTCTACCAAGGGTAAATGGGGTTCCCAACTTTTTTCGAAATCTAAGACGCATGCACGCAACATATCCTCCAGGGTCTGGATAGTCCGTTCACTCTGCCCATCTGTCTGAGGATGGTATGCGGTACTCATATCGAGACGTGTGCCCAGTGCGCTTTGCAGCGACTTCCAAAAGTGTGAGGTAAAACGAGAATCCCGGTCGGAAATGATGGAGACAGGCACTCCGTGTCTCGACACTACTTCCTTCATGTAGACACGAGTCAGTCTTTCCATTTTGTCTGTTTCCTTAATCGCTAGAAAATGTGCCGATTTAGTCAACCGGTCAACGATCACCCAGATGGTATCGCATCCCGTCGGTTTCTTAGGCAAACCCGTAATAAAGTCCATTGAGATTTGTTCCCATTTCCACATTGGGAGTTCCGGCTGTTGCAGTAGACCAGATGGTTTCTGGTATTCTATCTTGACTCTGGCACAAGTCAAACATTTGCTCACGTAGGTTGCAATGTCGGCTTTCATATTCGGCCACCAGTAAAGTTCCTTTAAATCATGGTACATTTTATCTGAGCCAGGGTGGATAGAATATCGGGACTTGTGAGCTTCGTCCATCACTAGAGTTCTCAACTCTCCGTATCGTGGAACCCAAATCCGGTTCTCAAAATATCGGACCCCGTCCGACCTGGTTTCAAGTTGCTTGCTCATGCCCCGCATGAGTTCCGATGGGAGATTATCATCTTTCAAAGCTTCCAGTTGCGCATCGCGAATCTGATCGGGTAAGCTGGCATGAATCGTGAGTTGCAATGCTCTCACCCGTCTGGGTTTATCTGTTTCTTTTCTGCTAAGGGCGTCGGCCACCACATTGGCCTTGCCAGGGTGGTACTTGATGGCACAATCATAGTCTTTAAGCAGCTCGACCCAACGACGCTGTCGCATGTTCAGCTCTTTCTGATCGTAGATATGTTGGAGACTCTTGTGGTCGGTGTAAATGGTAAACTTGGTACCGTACAAGTAATGCCTCCATATCTTAAGAGCAAACACTACAGCTCCGAGTTCCAAATCATGGGTCGTGTAGTTCCTCTCGTGAACCCGTAGTTGTCTAGAGGCGTAGGCTATAACTTTCTCGAGTTGCATCAGCACACAACCGAGACCTTGTATAGATGCGTCACAGTGTACCTCAAAATTTTCTGTTCCCTCGGGGAGGGCTAAAATAGGGGCGCTACAAAGCTTGGTTTTCAACAGTTGAAAAGCGGATTCTTGCGCGTCACCCCAGTTGTACTTAGTGCCCTTGTGAGTCAAAGCGGAGAGGGGTTGAGCAATCTTTGAAAATCCCTCGATGAAACGCCGGTAGTAGCCGGCCAGCCCTAGGAATTGTCGCACCTCAGTCGGAGTCTTAGGTGCTTCCCAGTTTTTGATGGCCTCTACCTTACCGGGATCGACATGGATACCATTCTCATTGATCACATGTCCTAAAAAGTGAACCTCGCGAAGCCAGAATTCACATTTCGAGAGTTTAGCATACAGTTGTTCCTTCTTCAATAGCTCCAGAATTACCCTTAAGTGCCCTTCGTGGTCAGTCTCGTTCTGGGAGTAGACGAGAATATCATCGATGAAAAACAATCACGAACTTGTCGAGGTACGCCTTGCATACTCGATTCATGAGATCCATAAATACTGCTGGCGCGTTGGTTAGGCCAAAAGGCATAACCGAGAACTCGTAGTGACCATACCGTGTTCTGAAAGCCGTCTTTGAGATATCTTCTTCGCGCACTCTCAGCTGGTGGTAACCGGATCGTAGATCGATCTTCGAGTAGTAACTCGATCCCTGAAGCTGGTCAAACAAATCATCAATTCGGGGTAAAGGATAACGGTTCTTGACCGTCACCTTGTTCAACTCCCGGTAGTCGATGCACATTCGGAAAGTCCCGTCTTTCTTTCGGACAAACAAGACAGGGGCTCCCCATGGCGATGAGCTAGGTCGGATAAAACCTTTATCCAACAAATCTTGTAACTGGGTGGACAACTCCTGAAGTTCCGCCGGTGCGAGTCGATACGGGGCTCGTGCTATGGGTGCTGCACCGGGTGTCAACTCGATTTGAAATTCGACTTGACGAATAGGAGGGAGTCCGGGCAAATCCTCCGGGAAGACTTCTGGAAAATCTCGCACAACCGGAATGTCTTCAATTTGTTTCTCCTCCACAGGTTTCTCAACAATCTGCGCCAGAATTGCCGGATGACCCTTTCTTAAATACTTCTGTGCCTTCATAATGGTAATGATGCTGGTGGTCATGCCGCTTCTCTCGCCTCGGACCGAAATGATCTCGCCTGAAGGGGTGGTAATATGGACGATCTTATCATGACATATAATCTCCGCTCGGTTCTCAGATAACCAGTCCATGCCGACAACGACATCGAAACTACTAAGCGTAAAAGGAATAAGGTCGATGTCAAAGACATGACCTGACAATTTCAACTTACATCCCGCAAGTATATGAGTTGTTATTACAGTTTTACCGTTGGCTAATTCAACAGGAAACTTAGCGTCTAACGGGGTTGGAGTAAGGTCTAAAAGTTGGCTAAAGGCCTTTGACACAAAACTCCTATCAGCTCCAGTGTCAAACAAAACAGAAGCAAAACAATCGTTTACAGGGAACTTACCAGACACCACATGCGGATCTCTGCGGGCTTGACCTGATCCAATCACAAACGCTTTTCCTTTGCCATTTCCTCCACCATTACTGCCACTTCCATTACCCCCATTATTGTCATTCTGTTTCAGCTTGGGGCAATCCTTCCGGGAATGACCTTCCTGTCCACATTCAAAACATCCCTTAGTCGTCATCGGTTGTTTAGGAGCACCCTTTGCTACAAGGTCTCCTCTACAGTCTTTCGCTAGGTGACCTATCTTTCCACATCTTTGACACTTGACACGGTCACACTGGCCAACATGATGAAAGTTGCACCTGTTGCACTTTGGATACTTCCCAACATATCCGCTCGAAACCTGCCCGCTACCGTTGTTGTTGGAGTTGTTGTTGTGATTCTGAGTGTTAAAGCTCCGAGTGAACTCGGGCTTACGGTAGTGTTGTTGCGGTGGGAGGTTCGAGGATGAAGATCTGGTGTTGTCGAACTTTCTCTTCCCGCTGTTCGGGTTGCTGTTGCTGTTACTGTTGCTGACGTGGTCATTACTCGGGTTGTCACGGGCTTTAGTGGTCGTACCCCTAGGTGGTAGCGCACCTTGGGTCACAGCCTGATCCGTCAGTTTGTGAGCCAAACGGATCGCTTGTTGGATCGTGGCTGGTCTGGAAGACGTCACCATACCCTGAATCTGTGGTGCTAACCCATCGATGTACATCTCTATTCTCTTGCTCGGCGGATCCACCATCCGCGGACACATCACGGCCAACTCGTGCGAACGAGTAGTGTAGGCTTCGATCTCCGAACCTACCATCTTCAGTGACCAAAATTCTGATTCTAACTTCGAAATTTCTTCCCTCGGACAGTACTCTTCTCGCATCATGTTCTTGAACTCCTCCCAGTTCATTGCGTTTGCTAGTTCCAATCCAAGGATCTGCACAATTGTACATCGTCTATGGACACCTCTAAGTGTGCCTCCTCCTCAGCCGGTTCTTCCTCCGGTTCTTCTTCGGGTTCCTCCTCGGGATCTTCCTCGGGATCCTCCTCAGGCTCCTCTTCGGGATCTTCTTCTGGTTCTACTTCAGGCTCTGCCTCGGGCTCGGCCTCAGGCTCGGCTGCGTTCTGAGCAATCTGCATTTGCAAGACATCGCAGCGCTCTAAAGCTATCTCGGTTCGGGTCCTTGCTACTTGGAGTTGCTCTTGCATGTCTATCATCTCGGCTTGCATCTTCATCATAACCTTCGTTTGTTGCTCACTAGTCTCTTGTATATCTTTCATTGCCGCTGCCATGCGGGCAATCTCCTCCTTAGTCTCGGTTCCGTCTTTAAACAGTCTGGAAACGTTCTCCCTCGTATAGCGCATGTAACCCACGTCACGCTCCAAGTATGAGACAACAGCTACGAGAACTCTCTCTACAGGTTCGGTTATGGGTGGTAGGGTGTTGGGATAAGCAGGGTGGTTCGGGTGAGGCAACGGGGGAACTTGTTCGCGATAGACCATACGTCTGATCATGTTAGGGTACCAATCCCAGCTAACGTCGTTTTCGTAAAGGCCTCCGGATAGGCGGTACCTCTTCGGTGCGGGAGCTTCGAGTTCCGGGACTACACGGGGTGGCGAGGCAGTAGGTAACTGCGGTTCCTTCCCGTGGGTATGCGTCATCGAATCGGATGATGATGAGGGTGGCGTCGACATTCTTACAGGTAAGCCGTGTATATGCGCGCGTATGAGTGAAGGAGGTAAAGAAATAAGATTTAAAGACTACACAAGCCTATGTAGGGCGTAACTCTATAACTAATGGGTCGTCGCGGTTATAGTCTAGTATGCATGCAGCTTCTAGTTCGCTATAACCAATGGCTCTGATACCAATCTGTCACACCCTCAAAATCCACTAACGGAGTTTTACCGTCAGAGGGTGTGAACTGGCAGGATCGGAATCATTAGTTATAACCAAACCCAAGAAAAACGTTTAAATGAAAGTAAATGCGGAAGCGTAAAACCTTAATTCAAAAGTTGCGTCACGCAGGACGACTTAAAAACCAAAAGTAACTGTTAAAGTTTAAATTTGCGGGATAAAAATGTTTTCAATAATGCATGCTCCTAAACCGCGCGCCCGCCTCGGCTACCTGAGAATAACATACTAAAAGTGTCAACACAAGGTTGGTGAGTTCACAAGTAAAATAAGATAAATTGTTTAGCGTTTTGCGTAACCTCGTTACGACGTTTAAATGTTGCGTAACCTCGTTACGACGTTTGAGTGTGTAACCACGTTACAACGTTTAAGTATTGCGTAACCTCGTTACGACGTTTGAGCGTGTAACCATGTTACAACGTTTAAGTGTTGCATTACCAGATAGTGTTATGTTAAATTATATATCGATAGGTAGCTAATCTATACAACAAGTATTGCTAAGTGGTTCGCGACCGAAGCTGACTGTTTATCAAGTGCCCGTCACCAGGTCATCCAGACCATGGTATGTGTTAGCCCAAATTTACACCCACTCAACCTCCAGTTGAGCTATAACGTCGGGTGGGGTTTGTCAAACCCAGTAGTACTACCCAAAAGTGACTCGCTATTCCAAATATTAACCGGTCCGATGTGTGGGACTTCAAGTTGTTACAAATGCCGCTTAGCCTTTACAAGTGATATATAATTTATAACAAAATCTTTCATATGCGTTTATCTCAGAAAATATGTTTATCGGAGTATGTTATCTCCCCCAAGTGAAAACGTCTGAAAGCAGTTTAAGAGTGGGGTAAAGTGAACTCACTGTTTGCGAAGAATATCCGATCTAGATCACCGAGTGATGCGCGTCGTAGAAAACTCTCTAGCGTTCTAAAACAACAAGGAGATTTTCTAAGTATCGGAACGTTTAACGAGTCTCTAGACTCGGCACATAATACCTATGCACGTAACATGTTTCGTGTTTCGTTTGTGTATTGTGTGTGACTCTACAAGTACAATCGTGATACGACATATGAGTGAGCAATTACTTCCGTGTCATGTGTTAATAACCTACTTACTAGCAATAATTCCCGTAAGGGCAATTTGGTCAACAAACAAAGACTAACTAACCAATATTTCCCGCAAGGGTAATTTGGTCAATTCATGGCAATCAACTAGCAACTATTTCCCCGCAAGGGTATTTTGGTCAAAATTACAACAATTATATAGAAACTACCATATTTCATGCATTCCTATACAACTCAGCAGCTAGTTTCGTTATGACAGAATTTCTACTTGAAAGATTGTACTAGTTCACCGATTATAACGTCTCAATTAATTCACCAAAAATTACCACAGAAACATACATGTCTTAGGTTTCCAGAACATATTTTATCTTATTTTTATTCCATATAGATTGCTCACAATGATCAAAACATTACAGCTAACTTTTATCAGCCAGATTCATGCACATCAGAATGTTATTTGCAATTCCCGTTAAACGAAAAATCCAATAAATGCAAGACCACTTGGGTTTGGTTCCTAACTCAGTGAGTCAACTTCCAGAAGTGGAACCAACCCAATTGGTCTCGTGGTTCATGAGATATAACATTTACAACATAGCCTAACAGCAGGTCTAACAGCTCAGCTTTGCATCACGTTTTTGTAAAATCATAAAAGTATACTTCCACTTATCCAAAAATTACGAATTTATACTTCATAGAAACTAGACTCAGCCTAGTTTACTGCAGTACCCACAATCTCAATCAATTTTCATGTTTACACTTCGTTACAGTCAGTTAAACATCGTATATACATTCTGTCCAGAATCTGTTCACATCAAAACTCAACATAATCACAACCTATGAGCTATTATGCATCCATACAACCCTCTAGATACTATAATTACTATCCATGCATATCAATCCCACATACATACAAGCTTAGGGTTTTACTTACACTCCCAATCAAGGACACAACAATTAACATGCAATACTATCAAACTAGTTATCAATCTATTATCCAATTAACAAGAATCATAATAATCATATATATACAAGAATCGGCCAACTTAGGGTTTTCCTACAACCCATCAAACATAAAAATTACACAACAAGGAGGTAAGAGATGATCAAGTATACCTTCCTAGCACCTAGTTCTTGGATCAAGGACTTGAATTGATGTGTGTGTGTGTGATCTATGTGGACGGCAGCCGTGGATAGGGGAGCAAGGGGAGAGCCGATCGTAGGGTTAATAATAATAATAATAGTTAGGGTTTAGAGTTTAAGTTATATTTATAAGCAAACAAGTTACATTCTAGTCCCTAAACTTCCAATTGTTGTTTTTCTCTAGAATATTCCATCATACTTGAACAATTAAGATAACATGACCATACTATTATCACATAGCACATAATCCTAACACATAATAATCATATAATTAGTGTCTTGACGTTTGTCGTTTATTTGTCAATCGTTTGCGTTAACTCGTTTGCGTTTCGGTGCAAATCCCGAAAGACTACACATGTAGTAAGTGTTAAGCGTCATTTAAACCCTAGTTTAAATGTAATGAAGTGTGCGTTAAAGATTCAACGATCTTAAAGTTTGAATTGACGGAGTTGAGTTAACGAGGTTAACCTGAAATTGACGATTGTCACAGTAATCAATCGTAACAGCAGCGTATGGGTTAAATGACTTAGGGGTTCAGGTTGAAATGTAGTAAGGATGGTGTGGTGTGATTTAATTGAATTATTCTTGCGTTATATAGTGTTTTAGGGATCAGTTAGACGCGGTTCTTTTTTTTGGTAAATAGCTGTCAATTGGTCATATTCCTATAATTAAAAACGTCGGTAGGATGCGATCAAGGTAGGCTAATTATTTGGTAAGATCAATTCTATTGATTATTCCGTAAATTAAGGTCCAAGAAATGGTGGGTGGGGGGGTATATCGGCGACGGGAGAGGGAGAAGGAGGGGGGAAACTTATTTTGTTTAATTAAAATTTGGTCCTTGATCTATGGTGGTGGGTGCAAGAGTGGTTACTAAGATAGTTTAGGGTCTTTTTCGCATATTAATCATAGATATATATAAAAGAATAAATAATATACATAAATAAATAAATATTAAAACTTAAACAAAGTGAAATTTTATTGATAATTTTCCGAATACGAACCCGGGTATGGATCGGGTCGGGTCACGATTACAAAATGAAAAACGAAATGTTACACAGACGGTATTTTCAAACCCGATTGAAACTTTTTCCATTGAATTATTTCCTTTATGAACAATTTATGTTCTAATCTTTGTCACTATTTTATTTAGTGTAATATATATATATATATTCATTTATGAGAAATTGTTATACCTTACTAAATTTTTGGCATTTTGTATTTTTTTAAATAATTTTAAATGTTTCATATGCTATGACATATACTTCATGTTTGATTTCACATATAACTTCTATCGAATATATAAACATTTTTTTATTGACATTATATCATTTTTTTCAGCCTGTGTAATTCACGAGTTACTAACCTAGTTACAACGATGAGTAAAATCAAGATTGAGTAAAGTACAACGATGTTCATATTTCACTTTTGATCCTTTGAGAAAACGTATCATAAATGGTCTACGTACCTAGACGGTGCTAACATTTTTGTTAAGTGAATATGAACAACTAGAATTAGAGGAGTGCAAACGGGCCAGACCCGCAATACTCGATGTGTTAGGACCATGGACCTGACTCTATTATAAATAATCGAGTCTAATTATGTTGGGTCAAGAATTTGACCCAAATGAGGAGATTTGACCTAAACGAAGAATATGGAAGATTGGAATCTTCTCAACCTCCTCAGAAACTGCTAAGTATTGAATCCGAACACACCTTGGACCTTCGAGTAAGCTTTTACTTAGCCGAGTACGAGATTTTGCCTTCCGAGCAAGGTTTACTTCAAATAGTCTTCTTAAGTGAATATCCGAGCAAGGTATGCTTTTTAGTGATTTCAGAGTAAGGTTCATTGATTTGGCATGTCCGAGTAAGGTTCACTTTGTCAAGCAGGGTTGTTCTTCAAGACCAAGTATTTTGCTCTTCCGAGTAAGGTATGGTCAACCAAGTCCAAGAAGCCAAGTAATTGGAAGACCGGGCAAGGTATTCTTTAATAATTATGGTCCGAGTATACTTGATGAGTTAATAGAATATCTCTAAGTTATTTCAAGTAAGGTTCTGCTCAAGTAAGGTATGTACTCCCGAGTACGCCTTATCAATAAGTTGTTCAACTGACAATGAGCCGAACAGGACCATAGAAGAACAGGGTTGCTCGTAAGGATTTGTCGAGCAAAGTTTGATAAGTCCAAGAAGATTGAAGTCTACTCGGTGAATATTTTACTTGGTAAAATATTCTTTAAGTAAAGTCTACCCTGAAACTGATTCCGAGTACACTTCTATGTTTACCAAGTCTGAAGGAAGGCCGAGTACACTGCGTACTCGGAGACTGAAGTTTAATGAAAAGCCTACCCGGAAGACTTGTTTTACACTTAGTATATTTTTGAATATGTAAATTGAATATGTACTATCGGATAGGGTTTCTAGAAGGAATGACAGCTGTCTTAGGTTGGCAGGCCTATAAATAGAATAATTAGGGCACGCCGCCAAGGGACGGAAAGGACGGGAGACAGAGACCGAAAATACGGATAAGACCGACACATTAATTGAGAGAATATTTTTGTGTGTGACGGCTGTCCTAGGATTCCTTCAAAACCCTAATCGATTATCCTTTTGTATGAATAACATTATATAAATGGAAATCTTTTGAGTGAATCCGGTGTGTGTCTTCTGTCATTGAATATTCATTGCAACCGTATGTTTGTTATTGATTCCGCCTTTAACAAACGGTCATCTTTCTAAACATAGTAACCCGTCATTAACTCGCTTGTCAACACGATTAATTTTGTGTGAGTTATGACATGATTGATTAAGATCCGATCCGAATCGACCATCAGAAGCTGGGACATCAGACAAGTGGTATCAGAGCTTGTTACTGCTATTTTTAGAAAGATTGTTGCTGATTGAAGATTTGAAGAAGAATGACATAAGCAGAGTACTGTTCGATTGATTTGTGACGTCAGCTGCCCTGTTCTTCATTTTTCTTCCAGATCTACAATTTTGATAAGTTTTCTCTTCATTGTTTCATTTAAAGTTTTAGTCTTTATATCTAAATTCCGTTTTCATCACATCAGACATATCAGATCTGAGCATTCTGGTTACAGATCTGATTATTTTGAAAAAAAATTTTTAAGAAACTGATCTTTGATTTCTCAAAATGTCTGGATATGAGGAACAAGAGGTGTCTACTAATAAGATACCAAGATTGTATGGACAGGAAAACTTTATCAAATGGAAGGTACTCTTTGAAGCAGCTGTATGCTACAATGACATTGACATGTGGAACTCCATCAAGAATGGTCCGCAAACTATTGTTGAAGAAGGTGCAAATGCTACTGCAACTGCTGCTATAAGAGAAAAGATGAGAAAGGTGGATGACAAAGCCTTGGCTATGATTAAGCTAGGTTTGTCTTGGGAGATTCTGACAAAGGTGGCTCATCACACAACTTCTAAACAAATGTATGATGCCATCCTTGAGATGTATGAAGGGAACACTGAATTGAAGAACATTAAGAAGCAAAGATTGAAGCAACAGTTGGAAAGGTTCAAGTATAAAGATGGAGAAAGGTTGAAATCAATACTAGAACGTTTTCAGAGTATTGTGAATGAGTTGAGAACAACTGATTATGTAATGACTGACTTTGATTTGAATACAAAGTTGCTCAACTCAATGCCGAAAGAATGGTATACTGCTTGCAAATTCATCCTTCAGAAGCAGAATTTCAATGAATTGAAATTGGATGATGTGGTATGTTTTCTTCAAGCTGCTGAACTTGAAATGATTGAAAATGAAATGATAAAGGAAGATAGACCAAGCTTCAGTATTTCAAATGCATTAATTGCATCTATGGGAAACCTGTCAACAAAGAAACAACAACAAATTCCCATCATAGAAGAACCTGCTGAACAAAATGTTATGACTCCAAAGTCTTTCATTCTGGGTAGTACAAGTACTCAAGGAAATCAGCAGAGGTTCAATGTGAAATTAATTGATGATTCTGACTCAGTCTCTGTGTCTAATGGAAATGTTCCTAACCCTGGAACAGGACATGTTCAAAACAATGAAACACAAGCATTGCTGTCTATGTTCACTGAGTCTTACAATGCAATTGTGGCCAAAAACTTGATTCACACAAGTGTAGTGCAGGATGATTTGGAACAAATAGATGCTGATGACCTTGAAGACATGGATCTCAAATGGCAAGCTGCTATGTTGGCTTTGAGAAGCAAGAGACTGTACAATAGAACTGGTAGATCACTAGTTTCTGGTCCAAATGAGAGAATAGGATTTGACAAGTCCAAGGCTATCTGTTACAACTGTCAACAGCCTGGACACTTTGCAAGAGAGTGCAATATGCCAAGGAACTTTCAAGTCAATCAATTCCAACAGCCAAGAAACCAACAACAATACCAGCAGAATGTGCAAAGAAACAACAACCAGCAGAACTTCAACAATAACCAAAGCTTCAATCCCAACAACAACAACTTCCATCCAAACAAGAACTTCAATCCCAATTTTAACAACCAATATCAGCCTCAGATGAACAACCAGCAGGGTATGCATCAGAATCAAGTGTATCCAATGAACAACACTCAGAATCAAGTTGTTCAAATGTGACAATCGTCAATTCCAGGTTAACTCCGTTAACTCAACTCCGTCAATTCAAACTTTAAGATCGTTGAATCTATAACGCACACTTCATTACATTTAAACTAGGGTTTAAATGACGCTTAACACTCACTACATGGGTAGTCTTTCGGGATTTGCACCGAAACGCAAACGAGTTGACGCAAACGATTGATAAATAAACGACAAACGTAAAAACAATAATTATATGATTATTATGTGTTAGGATTATGTGCTATGTGATAATACTATGGTCATGTTAACTTATTGTCCAAGTATGATGGAATGTTCTAGAAAAACAACACTTGGAAAGAAGAGGGACTAGAATGTAACTTGATTATTTATAAATATAACTTAAACACTAAACCCTAACTATTTTCCCTAACCCTACAACTTCCGATCGGAAGTCTCTTGTTCCCTCTCCACGGCTGCCGTCCACAAAGATCACACACACACACATCAATCAAGAGATTAATCCAAGAACTAGGTGCTAGGAAGGTATACTTGATCACCCCTTACCTCCTTGTTGTGTAATTTTGATGTTTAATGGGTTGTATGTAAACCCTAAGTAGGCCGATTATATGTATGTATGTGATCAATATGATTCTTGTTAGTTGCATAATAGATTGATAACTAGATTGATGTTGTTGCATGATTCATTGTTGTCTTTGATTTGGATTAGATCACAAACCCTAATCTTGTATGTATGGTGTGATTGATATGCATGGATAGTAGTTATAGTGTCTAGAGGGTTATATGGATGCATGATAGTTCATAGGTTGTGATTATGTTGAGTTTTGATGTGAACAGATTCTGGACAGAATGTATATACGATGTTTAACTGACTGTAACGAAGTGTAAACGTGAAAATTGATTGAGATTGTGGGTACTGCAGTAAACTAGGTTGAGTCTAGTTTCTATGAAGTATAAATTCGTAATTTTTGGATAAGTGGAAGTATACTTTTATGATTTTACAAAAACGTGATGCAAAGCTGAGATGTTAGACCTGCTGTTAGGTTATGTTGTAAATGTTATATCTCATGAACCACGAGACCAATTGGGTTGGTTCCACTTCTGGAAGTTGACTCACTGAGTTAGGAACCAAACCCAAGTGGTCTTGCATTTATTGGATTTTTCGTTTAACGGGAATTTCAAATAACATTCTGTTGCGCATGAATCTGACTGATATGAGTTTACTGTAGTGTTTTGATCATTATGAGCAATCTATATGGAATAAAAATAAGATAAAACATGTTCTGGAAACCTAAGATATGTATGCTTCTGTGGTAATTTTTGGTGAATTAATTGAGACGTTATAATCGGTGAACTAGTGCAATCTTTCAAGTAGAAATTCTGTCATAACGAAACTAGCTGCTGAGTTGTATAGGAATGCATGAAATATGATAGTTTTTATATAATTGTTGTATTTTGACCAAAATACCCTTGCGGGGAATAGTTGCTAGTTGATTTCCATGAATTGACCAAATTGCCCTTATGGGGAATAATGGTTAGTTAGTCTTTGTTTGTTGACCAAAATGCCCTTACGGGAATAATTGCTAATAAGTATGTTATTAATACGTGACACGAAAGTAATTGCTCACTCATGTATCGTATCACAATTGTACTTGTTCAAGTCACACACGATTCACAAACGAAACACGAAACATGTTACGTGCATAGGTATTATGTGCCGAGTCTAGAGACTCGTTAAATGTTCCGCTACTTAGAAAATTTCCTTGTTATTTTAGAACGCTAGAGAGTTTTCTACGACGCGCATCACTTGGTGATCTAGATCGGATATTCTTCGCAAACAGTGAGTTCACTTACCCCACTCTTAAACTGTTTTCAAACGTTTTTCACTTGGGGGAGATAACATACTCCGATAAACATATTTTCTGAGATAAACGCATATGAAAGATTTTGTTATAAATTATATATCACTTGTAAAGGCTAAGCGGCATACATAACATTTGAAGTCCCACACATCGGACCGGTTAATATTTGGAATAGCGAGTCACTTTTGGGTAGTACTACTGGGTTTGACAAACCCCACCCGACGCTAAGCTCAACTGGAGGTTGAGTGGGTGTAAATTTTGGCTAACACTTACCATGGTCTGGAGGACCTGGTGACGGGCACTTGATAAACAGTCAGCTTCGGTCGCGAACCACTTAGCGATACTTGTTGTATAGATTAGCTACCTATCGATATATAATTTGACATAACACTATCTGGTAATGCAAAACACTTAAACGCTGTAACCTGGTTACACACTCAAACGCCGTAACGGGGTTACGCAACACTTAAACGCTGTAACGTGGTTACACACTCAAACGTCGTAACGGGGTTACGCAACATTTAAACATCGTAACGAGGTTACGCAAAACGCTAAACAATTTACCTTATTTAACTTGTGAACTCACCAACCTTGTGTTGACACTTTTAGTATGTTATTCTCAGGTAGCCGAGGCGGGCGCGCGGTTTAGGAGCATGCATTAATGAAAACACTTTTATTCTGCAAACTTAATTTTAACAGTTACATTTGGTTTTAAGTCGTCCTGCGTGACGCAACTTTTGAATTAAGGTTTTACGCTTCCGCATTTACTTTCATTTAAACGTTTTTCTTTGGTTTGGTTATAACTAATGAATCCGATCCTGCCAGTTCACACCCTCTGACGGTAAAACTCCGTTAGTGGATTTTGAGGGTGTGACAGATTGGTATCAGAGCCATTGGTTATAGCGAACTAGAAACTGCATGCATACTAGACTATAACCGCGATGACCCATTAGTTATAATGATACACACTGCATAGGTTTGTGTAGTCTTGAAATCTTATTTCTTTACCTCCTTTACTCATACGCGCGCATATACACGGCTTACCTGTAGAAATGTCGACGCCACCCTCATCATCATCCGATTCGATGATGCATGCTCACGGGAAGGAACCGCAGTTACCTACTACCTCGCCACCCCCACGTAGTCCCGGAACTCGAAGCTCCTGCACCGAAGAGGTACCGCCTATCCGAAGGCTTGTATGACAACGACGTTAGCTGGGAGTGGTACCCCAACATGATCAGACGTATGGTCTACCGTGAACAAGTTCCCCCATTGCCTCACCCGAACCACCCTGCTTACCCTAACACTCTACCACCTATACCCGAACCTGTAGAGCGAGTTCTCGCAGCTGTCGTTTCTTGTTTGGAGCGTGATGTGGGTTACATGCGCTACACTAGAGAAAATGTTGCCAGACTGTTTAAAGATGGAACCGAGACTCAGGAGGAGATTGCCCGCATGGCAGCGGCAACGAAAGAAATGCAAGAGACTAGTGAGCAACAAACCAAGGTTATGATGAAGATGCAAGCCGAGATGATAGACTTGCAAGAGCAACTCCAAGAAGCAAGGACCCGAACCGAAATAGCATTAGAACGTTGCGATATCCTACAAATGCAACTTGCCCAGAACGCAGCAGAACCCGAGGCAGAGCCTGAAGAGGAACCTGAAGAAGATCCCGAAGAGGAGCCTGAGGAGGATCCCGAGGAAGATCCCGAAGAGGAGCCGGAGGAGGAACCGGCTGAGGAGGAGGCACATTCAGAGGTGTCCTCCGATGACGACATCTAGTGATGATGACACTTAGATGGAGGGGTTGTCTCCATCCTAACTATTATTTTTCTATGATTTTAAGGATTGATTGGAAATACTTTGTAGCGAATACAATGGTTTTAATCATGAATTTTTACTTAGACTAATATGTGGTTGTGATGTGATGTTGTTCCTTATTTTTCTTTCTTACCTATTTTTTTTTTATTACATGTATGGTGTGTTGTATATGAAAGAAAAATTCATGTTTAACATTTTATACTGTGATTCTAGGAAATGGCCGGAAGAAACGCTGGACGAGGACGTGGTAACATCAGCATGACTGCAGCTGAACTCCAAACCCTGCTGAATGACCATGTTGCTGCCGCTTTAGCTGCACACGTTCAAAATCAAACAGGAGGTCCGAATGGAACATGTACCTTCAAGAACTACCTTGACTGCAAGCCCAGTACGTTTAAGGGCACTGAGGGAGCTATAGGCTTCCTGCGTTGGGCTGAGAAGGCCGAGTCGGCCTTTGAGATGTGTAACTGTCCCCCTGCCAGTAGGGTCAAATTCGCTGCTGGGACACTTGAGGATTCCGCCCTCACTTGGTGGAATTCGAACGTCCAGATCCTTGGATTAGAACTGGCTAACGCGATGAACTGGGAGGAGTTCAAAAACATGATGCGAGAAGAGTACTGTCCGAGGGAAGAAATTTCGAAGTTAGAGTCGGAGTTTTGGTCATTGAAAATGGTGGGTTCAGAGATTGAAGCCTACACTACTCGTTCGCACGAGTTGGCGGTGATGTGTCCGCGGATGGTGGATCCGCCGAGCAAGAGAATAGAGATGTACATTGATGGGTTAGCACCACAGATTCAGGGTATGGTGACGTCTTCCAGACCAGCCACGATCCAACAAGCGATCCGTTTGGCTCACAAACTGACGGATCAGGCTGTGACCCAGGGTGCGTTACCACCGAGGGGTTCGACTGCTAAAGCCCGTGACAACCCGAGTAATGACCACGTCAGCAACAGTAACAACAACAGCAACCCGAACAGCGGGAAGAGAAAGTTTGACAACACCAGATCTTCATCCTCAAACCTCCCACCGCAACACCACTACCGTAAGCCCGAATTTACTCGGAGTTTCAACACTCAGAATCACAACAACAACAACAACGGTAGCGGGCAGGTTTCGAGCGGATATGTTGGGAAATATCCAAAGTGCAACAGGTGCAACTTTCATCATGTTGGTCAGTGTGACCGTGTCAAGTGTCAAAGATGCGGAAAGATAGGTCACCAAGCGAAGGAATGTAGAGGAGACCTTGCGGCGAAGGGTGCTCCTAAGCCACCGATGACGACTAAGGGATGTTTTGAATGTGGACAGGAAGGTCATTTCCGGAAGGATTGCCCCAAGCTGAATCATAATGACAACAATGGGGGCAATGGAAGTGGCAGTAACGGTGGAGGAAATGGCAAAGGAAGAGCGTTTGTGATTGGATCGGGTCAAGCCCGCAGAGATCCGCATGTGGTGTCTGGTAAGTTCCCTGTAAACGATTGTTTTGCTTCTGTTTTGTTTGACACTGGAGCTGATAGGAGTTTTGTGTCAAAGGCCTTTAGCCAACTTTTAAACCTTACTCCAACCCCGTTAGACGCTGAGTTTCCTGTCGAATTAGCTAACGGTAAAACTGTAATAACAACTCATATACTTGTGGGATGTAAGTTGAAACTGTCAGGTCATGTCTTTGACATCGACCTTATTCCTTTTACGCTTAGTAGTTTCGATGTCGTTGTCGGCATGGACTGGTTATCCGAGAACCGAGCGGAGATTATATGCCATGATAAGATAGTCCATATTACCACCCCTTCCGGCGAGATCATTTCGGTCCGAGGCGAGAGAAGCGGCATGACCACCAGCGTCATTACCCTTATGAAGGCACAGAAGTATTTACGAAAGGGTCATCCGGCAGTTTTGGCGCAGATTGTTGAGAAACCCGCGGAGGAGAAACTAATTGAAGACATACCGGTTGTGCGAGACTTTCCGGAAGTTTTCCCGGAGGATTTACCTGGACTCCCTCCTATTCGTCAAGTCGAATTTCAGATCGAGTTGACACCCGGTGCAGCACCCATAGCACGAGCCCCGTATCGGCTCGCACCGGCGGAACTTCAGGAGTTGTCCACCCAGTTGCAAGATTTGTTGGATAAAGGTTTTATCCGACCTAGCTCATCGCCATGGGGAGCCCCTGTCTTGTTTGTCCGAAAGAAAGACGGGACTTTCCGAATGTGCATCGACTACCGGGAGTTGAACAAAGTGACGGTCAAGAACCGTTATCCTTTACCCCGAATTGATGATTTGTTTGACCAGTTTCAGGGATCGAGTTACTACTCGAAGATCGATCTACGATCCGGTTATCACCAGCTGAGAGTGCGCGAAGAAGATATTTCAAAAACGGCTTTCAGAACACGGTATGGTCACTACGAGTTTTCGGTTATGCCTTTTGGCCTAACCAACGCACCAGCCGTATTTATGGATCTCATGAATCGAGTATGCAAGGCGTACCTCGACAAGTTTGTGATTGTTTTCATTGATGATATTCTCGTCTACTCCAAGAACGAGACTGACCACGAAGAGCATTTAAGGATAATCCTGGAACTACTGAAGAAGGAACAACTGTATGCTAAACTCTCGAAATGTGAATTTTGGCTTCGCGAGGTTCACTTCTTAGGACATGTGATCAACGAGAATGGTATCCATGTCGATCCCGGTAAGGTAGAGGCCATCAAAAACTGGGAAGCACCTAAGACTCCGACTGAGGTGCGACAATTCCTAGGATTGGCCGGCTACTATCGGCGTTTCATCGAGGGATTTTCAAAGATTGCTCAACCCCTCACCGCTTTGACTCACAAGGGCACTAAGTACAACTGGGGTGACGCGCAAGAAACCGCTTTTCAACTGTTGAAAACCAAGCTTTGTAGCGCCCCTATTTTAGCTCTCCCCGAGGGAACGGAAAACTTTGAGGTACACTGTGACGCATCTATACAAGGTCTCGGTTGTGTGCTGATGCAACTCGAGAAGGTTATAGCCTACGCCTCTAGACAACTACGGGTTCACGAGAAGAACTACACGACCCACGATTTGGAACTCGGAGCTGTAGTGTTTGCTCTAAAGATATGGAGGCATTACTTGTACGGTACCAAGTTTACCATTTACACCGACCACAAGAGTCTCCAACATATCTACGATCAGAAAGAGCTGAACATGCGACAGCGTCGTTGGGTCGAGCTGCTTAAAGATTATGATTGTGCCATCAAGTACCACCCTGGCAAGGCCAATGTGGTGGCCGACGCCCTCAGCAGGAAAGAAACAGATAAACCCAGACGAGTGAGAGCATTGCAACTCACGATTCATGCCAGCTTACCCGATCAGATTCGCGATGCGCAACTGGAAGCTTTGAAAGATGATAATCTTCCATCGGAACTCATGCGGGGCATGAGCAAGCAACTTGAAACCAGATCGGACGGGGTCCGATATTTTGAGAACCGGATTTGGGTTCCACGATACGGAGAGTTGAGAACTCTAGTGATGGACGAAGCTCACAAGTCCCGATATTCTATCCACCCTGGCTCAGATAAAATGTATCATGATTTAAAGGAACTTTACTGGTGGCCGAACATGAAAGCCGACATCGCCACCTACGTGAGCAAATGCTTGACTTGTGCCAGAGTCAAGATAGAATACCAGAAACCATCTGGTCTACTGCAACAACCGGAACTCCCAATGTGGAAATGGGAACAAATCTCAATGGACTTTATTACGGGTTTGCCTAAGACACCGACGGGATGCGATACCATCTGGGTGATCGTTGACCGATTGACTAAATCGGCACACTTCTTAGCAATTAAAGAAACAGACAAAATGAAAAGACTGACTCGTGTCTACATGAAGGAAGTAGTGTCGAGACACGGAGTGCCTGTCTCGATCATTTCCGATTGAGATTCTCGTTTTACCTCACACTTTTGGAAGTCGCTGCGAAGCGCACTGGGCACACGTCTTGATATGAGTACCGCATACCATCCTCAGACGGATGGGCAAAGTGAACGGACTATCCAGACCCTGGAGGATATGTTGCGTGCATGCGTCTTAGATTTCGGAAAGAGTTGGGAACCCCACTTACCCTTGGTAGAGTTTTCGTATAATAACAGCTACCACGCAAGTATTAAGGCAGCACCGTTTGAAGCGCTGTACGGACGGAAGTGTCGATCACCACTCTGCTGGGCAGAGGTGGGTGATAGCCAAATCACTGGTCCGGAACTGGTACTCGAAACCTCGGAAAAGATCGTTCAAATCCGAAATCGCATGGCAGCAGCACGAGATCGCCAAAAGAGTTACGCCGACAAGCGCCGAAAACCTCTCGAATTTCAAGTAAACGATCGGGTGTTACTCAAAGTCTCACCTTGGAAAGGTGTGGTTCGCTTTGGTAAGCGAAACAAACTCAACCCACGGTATGTTGGTCCGTACCGGATAACTGAGCGCATTGGTCCGGTGGCGTACCGACTGGACCTACCAACAGAACTCAGTGGCGTACACGATGTATTCCACGTTTCAAATTTGAAGAAATGCCTATCTGATGAAACCCAAGTAGTCCCTTTGGAGGAACTACAAGTCGATGAACAGTTACGGTTCATTGAGGAACCAGTCGAGGTTTTGGATTGGGAAACCAAAACGCTCAAACACAGCAAAATTCCAATCGTTAAAGTTCGCTGGAACTCGAGACGTGGACCGGAGTTCACGTGGGAACGCGAGGATCAAATGATGAAAAAGTATCCCCACCTTTTTGAAGGGCTAACCAAACACCGAAAACCGCGAAACCCGGCAAACCGTCAAACATCACCGGAGGTATGAATTAAATTTCGGGACGAAATTTCTTTTTACTAGGGGATGATATGACAAACTGAAATTTTTCTTCTTACTCTTTCAGACTCTCCTCACGACTTGACTCAAATTTTCGGGACGAAAATTCTTTAACAAGGGAATGATGTGACAATCGTCAATTCCAGGTTAACTCCGTTAACTCAACTCCGTCAATTCAAACTTTAAGATCGTTGAATCTATCGCACACTTCATTACATTTAAACTAGGGTTTAAATGACGCTTAACACTCACTACATGGGTAGTCTTTCGGGATTTGCACCGAAACGCAAACGAGTTGACGCAAACGATTGATAAATAAACGACAAACGTAAAAACAATAATTATATGATTATTATGTGTTAGGATTATGTGCTATGTGATAATACTATGGTCATGTTAACTTATTGTCCAAGTATGATGGAATGTTCTAGAAAAACAACACTTGGAAAGAAGAGGGACTAGAATGTAACTTGATTATTTATAAATATAACTTAAACACTAAACCCTAACTATTTTCCCTAACCCTACAACTTCCGATCGGAAGTCTCTTGTTCCCTCTCCACGGCTGCCGTCCACAAAGATCACACACACACACATCAATCAAGAGATTAATCCAAGAACTAGGTGCTAGGAAGGTATACTTGATCACCCCTTACCTCCTTGTTGTGTAATTTTGATGTTTAATGGGTTGTATGTAAACCCTAAGTAGGCCGATTATATGTATGTATGTGATCAATATGATTCTTGTTAGTTGCATAATAGATTGATAACTAGATTGATGTTGTTGCATGATTCATTGTTGTCTTTGATTTGGATTAGATCACAAACCCTAATCTTGTATGTATGGTGTGATTGATATGCATGGATAGTAGTTATAGTGTCTAGAGGGTTATATGGATGCATGATAGTTCATAGGTTGTGATTATGTTGAGTTTTGATGTGAACAGATTCTGGACAGAATGTATATACGATGTTTAACTGACTGTAACGAAGTGTAAACGTGAAAATTGATTGAGATTGTGGGTACTGCAGTAAACTAGGTTGAGTCTAGTTTCTATGAAGTATAAATTCGTAATTTTTGGATAAGTGGAAGTATACTTTTATGATTTTACAAAAACGTGATGCAAAGCTGAGATGTTAGACCTGCTGTTAGGTTATGTTGTAAATGTTATATCTCATGAACCACGAGACCAATTGGGTTGGTTCCACTTCTGGAAGTTGACTCACTGAGTTAGGAACCAAACCCAAGTGGTCTTGCATTTATTGGATTTTTCGTTTAACGGGAATTTCAAATAACATTCTGTTGCGCATGAATCTGACTGATATGAGTTTACTGTAGTGTTTTGATCATTATGAGCAATCTATATGGAATAAAAATAAGATAAAACATGTTCTGGAAACCTAAGATATGTATTCTTCTGTGGTAATTTTTGGTGAATTAATTGAGACGTTATAATCGGTGAACTAGTGCAATCTTTCAAGTAGAAATTCTGTCATAACGAAACTAGCTGCTGAGTTGTATAGGAATGCATGAAATATGATAGTTTTTATATAATTGTTGTATTTTGACCAAAATACCCTTGCGGGGAATAGTTGCTAGTTGATTTCCATGAATTGACCAAATTGCCCTTATGGGGAATAATGGTTAGTTAGTCTTTGTTTGTTGACCAAAATGCCCTTACGGGAATAATTGCTAATAAGTATGTTATTAATACGTGACACGAAAGTAATTGCTCACTCATGTATCGTATCACAATTGTACTTGTTCAAGTCACACACGATTCACAAACGAAACACGAAACATGTTACGTGCATAGGTATTATGTGCCGAGTCTAGAGACTCGTTAAATGTTCCGCTACTTAGAAAATTTCCTTGTTATTTTAGAACGCTAGAGAGTTTTCTACGACGCACATCACTTGGTGATCTAGATCGGATATTCTTCGCAAACAGTGAGTTCACTTACCCCACTCTTAAACTGTTTTCAAACGTTTTTCACTTGGGGGAGATAACATACTCCGATAAACATATTTTCTGAGATAAACGCATATGAAAGATTTTGTTATAAATTATATATCACTTGTAAAGGCTAAGCGGCATACATAACATTTGAAGTCCCACACATCGGACCGGTTAATATTTGGAATAGCGAGTCACTTTTGGGTAGTACTACTGGGTTTGACAAACCCCACCCGACGCTAAGCTCAACTGGAGGTTGAGTGGGTGTAAATTTTGGCTAACACTTACCATGGTCTGGAGGACCTGGTGACGGGCACTTGATAAACAGTCAGCTTCGGTCGCGAACCACTTAGCGATACTTGTTGTATAGATTAGCTACCTATCGATATATAATTTGACATAACACTATCTGGTAATGCAAAACACTTAAACGCTGTAACGTGGTTACACACTCAAACGCCGTAACGGGGTTACGCAACACTTAAACGCTGTAACGTGGTTACACACTCAAACGTCGTAACGGGGTTACGCAACATTTAAACATCGTAACGAGGTTACGCAGAACGCTAAACAATTTACCTTATTTAACTTGTGAACTCACCAACCTTGTGTTGACACTTTTAGTATGTTATTCTCAGGTAGCCGAGGCGGGCGCGCGGTTTAGGAGCATGCATTAATGAAAACACTTTTATTCTGCAAACTTAATTTTAACAGTTACATTTGGTTTTAAGTCGTCCTGCGTGACGCAACTTTTGAATTAAGGTTTTACGCTTCCGCATTTACTTTCATTTAAACGTTTTTCTTTGGTTTGGTTATAACTAATGAATCCGATCCTGCCAGTTCACACCCTCTGACGGTAAAACTCCGTTAGTGGATTTTGAGGGTGTGACATCAAAACTCTGCAACTAACAACATTCCAGCAAACCAAAATCAACCAAGAAATCAAGGCAATGTGGCTGTAACAACTCAGCATGAGGAAAGCTTTGACTGGAGTAACCATGAGGAAGATATAGCAGATGATATCAGAAGAGCTAATGTGGCATTCATGGCCATAGACTCTGCATCTTCATCTAAGGTACACTCTGCTCCTACAGTTGATTTAAATGAACTTGTCAGTGAATTGAAAACAAAAGTGGGCAAGCTGGAAAATGAGTGTTTTAGAAAGCAAAGTATCATAAATGAGTATGAGGCAAGTGAGATGATAAGTGATGAAAAGATTAAGAGCCTAGAAGATGATTGTATGATCATTTATAGATCTCAAACCAGATACATCACTGAGATTGATGGTCTAAAAAAATTGTTGATTGAATAAAAGGTGCAAAACACAAGACTAAAGGTTGAAACTGAATTTCTTAAGAATTTGGTCTCAACTGGCAACATTTGTGGAATACTGAATCAAGTGAAAGAACAGGACAAATACAAGACAGTTCCACCTCCATTCAACAACAACTTTATGCCAAAAGTTGACAAAGAGAAAAGAGATGCATACTTACAACAATTCAAAGATGTCTTTCAAGACAAGGAAGAATTTGTTGATTTATACAAAAAGATAGAAGTGAATGAAGATGGAGAGTTTGTTATTAAGAAAGAAGTGAAAGAGAAAAAGTCAATTGGAGTTCAAGTCTCTGAAGATGACTTTGATTCAGATGAGTTGGATCAAGATGATCTGAGTGATTTGAGTGATCAAATTACTGAAAAGGAAATTCAAGCTGCTGAAAAAGGAAGAAAGTATAAAAAACCTGAATCTGTTGATAAACTTCCAAAGTATCCACCAGTCCCACCAAGATTAAAGAAACAAAATGATATAATGAAAAGGGAACATGTCTCTTTTGACATCTGTGAAAGGAAGAAGATAAACTACAATGCAGTCAGACCACCAAGCAAGACTGTATTGAATAGGATAAAGCAGAACAACAAGAAGAAGAAGATGAATGAAGAAACTGATACAGAAAATTTTATCCCGGTTTATCCAATCTTTTCTAGCCATGAGGTGTTGGATGTTGGGGAAGTGGAAACAATGGAAGAATATGAGAAAAGACAGTCAAAAGTTAGAGAAAGCAGTGTTGAGGAACCTATGATTATAAAGAACATGGTCTTTGTCAAAAGCAATGTTGAAAGACAAGACATCAAGATTGAGGAATTTGCTCCTTTTTCAATTTACTTTGATGGTTTGAAGAATCAGAAGACTTTAGGAGTCAATACACTTAAGCCAAGTGAAAGATTCAAGAAACCAAAGGAACATGAAGTCTTCAAAGGAAAGGTTTGGTGCAGAAAGTGTGATGAATATGGTCACCACACAGATTCATGCCATGAAAGATTTAAACTCAAACCATTTCATGTGCCAGATGGAAAAGTGTATGGTCAAGACTTTGCATTGTACAAACAGAAGTATGAAATGTATTTGGGAAAAGGAAATGTCTGTGGAAAGAAGACAAGTAATGAAGAGAATATTAAAATCAAAGGAAAGAAACAAGTGACTGAGTATGCAAGAAAAAGTAAGTCACCACCAAAGCACAAGAAGATGACAGAGAAGAAAAATCTGTCATTGGAGATTAATCAAGACACTCAATCAGTTAAATCTGATGAGTCTCAAGAATCCTCAAACAGTGAGAGGACAAGAAAGAAAGAAACTTATCAGAGAATGAAACCAACTGAACTTACTGGTGATGAGAAGTTCTTGATGAAGCATGGATACGAACCACAAGGTTTCACTTGGAAACCTAAAACAGAAACTAAAATTGAAGCTGTGACTGATGTAAGAGACTTCTCAGAAACTAAGGACAATGTCTTACAAGAGAAGATGACTGACTCAGTTGAGCTTAACAATTCAGCTTCACTTGTTAAAACACCAAGAGAGTGTGGTTATGAAACTGACCATTCAGACAACTTGGAAATCACTCATGAAGATCTTGAACCATCAACACTCACTTCCCAAGCTGCCACTGAAATTGACATTGATAAGTTGCAAGTTGATGAAGCTTGCATCTCATCACTGAACTAATCAAATTTCTCTTTGTGCAGGAACAGGCCACTCCATTGAATGATATATGGTATATGGATAGTGGTTGTTCTAGGCACATGACTTGTGACAAGAGGTCACTTGTGAACTATGAAGAGAAATATGAAGGTCCTGTTGCTTTTGGGAGTGATGAAAATGGTGGAAAGATTGTGGGAAAAGGAATCTTGACAAATGGAAAAGTGTCATTTGATAATGTGTTTCATGTTGAGGGACTTCCATACAATCTTCTGAGCATATCACAGATGTGTGATAAAGGTTACAAAGTTAGTTTTGATGATTCTCATTGTTTCATCTTAAAACCTGAGTTTGTAATTCCACCTGAGATGATTATGATGATGGCACCCAGAAATGGCAACTTGTATGAGTTGAATATGAAAGAAGCTATTTCAAGAGGTGGTGCATGTTTTGTTTCCAAAGCCACTGAAAATGAGTCAAAATTGTGGCATAGGAAACTGTGTCATGTAAACTTAAAGAACATGAATAGACTGGTCAAGGGTGAACATGTGATTGGTTTACCTACAAGAGAATTTAAGTTAGATGATCATTGTGACTCATGTCAGAAGGGAAAACAACACAAGTCTACTCATAAGACAAAGCTCATTAACTCAATTGATCAACCACTTGAGTTACTTCACATGGATCTTTTCGGTCCTGTGAGTGTGCCAAGTATTGGAAAGAAGAGATACTGTCTGGTGATCATTGATGACTATTCAAGATATACTTGGGTTTATTTCCTAAGTACCAAGGATGAGACTGCTGAGTTGATCAAAGGTTGTGTCACAATGATTGAGAATAAGCTGAATAAGAAAGTCAAAATGATGAGAAGTGACAATGGTACAGAGTTCAAGAATGGAGTTATGGAAGAATTCTGCACACAGAAAGGAATACTTCAACAATTCTCAGCTCCTAGAACTCCTGAACAAAATGGTGTGGCAGAAAGAAGAAACAGAACTTTTATAGAAGCTGCCAGAACCATGTTGGCTGATGCAATTCTGCCTGTCACTTTTTGGGCTGAAGCAATCAATACAGCATGTTATGTTCAGAACAGGGTACTTGTAAACAAAAGGTATAACAAGACTCCATATGAAATTTTCAATAACAGAAAGCCTTACATCAAATTTTTCAAGCCCTTTGGTTGCAAATGTTTTCTATTGAACACTAGAGATTATTTGAACAAGTTTCAAATTAAGTCACTAGATTGTTTCTTTGTTGGATATTCTACTCACTCAAAGGCATACAGAGTTTATGTGAAAGATCACATGAGTGTGATAGAGGCATCTGACATCATTTTTAATGAAAATTAATTCAACACAGTCAGTGGTGCAACATGGCTGTTTGATCATGAGAGGTTAATTAAGTCATTCAAGATTTATTCTGAAGACTTTGATGATACATTCTACAAGACCAGTGTACTTGAAGAAAATAAGAAGAAAGAACTGGACTTGGAAGAATTGTGGAAAAAGGTTACTAGGAAAGAAAAGGAACACACTTTTGTGAAAAGCTCCTCAAACAATGACATTGAACAAGATCAGGAAATGACAAGTCAAGATAGTCCTTATGTACAAAATGATCATGTTCAGAATGGGAGTGACACAAACAACCAATCAAATGAAGTTGAGAATGCTTCCACAACAAGATTTCAATACTTGTTTCAAAGTTTGAATCTGGGAAACAATGGTGCATCTACTTCAGGACAAACCAATGATGAAGCACCAGAGTTTCATGATGCAGAAGCTGATTTGATCATTGAAGAACATGAAATCAATGAAACAAATCTTGACACAAATTTGTCTACAAATATGATAATACAAACTCCTACTGTTGAAAAGAATCATCCTGCTGATAATATCATTGGTGACTTGCATGAAAGAGTAACAAGAAGTCATTCTGAGATAGCAAACATCTGTCTGTACTCTTGCTTTCTATCCCAATTAGAACCAAAGAATATTGCTCAAGCTTTAAAAGACAATAGTTTGGTAGAGGCAATGCAAGAGGAATTGGCCCAGTTTAGAGATTTACATGTATGGGATCTTGTAGACAAGCCACATGACAGATATGCAATTGGAACCAAATGGGTATTCAGAAACAAAAGGGATGAAAGGGGTTTGGTGATTAAGAACAAAGCTAGACTTGTAGCACTGGGATGTCTTCAAAAGGAATGTATAGGCTTTGAGGAAGTGTTTGCACCAGTTGCAAGACTGGAAGCCATAAGAATTTTTCTTGCATATGCTGCTCAAAGAACATAAAAGTATTCCAACTTGATGTCAAATCTGCATTCCTTAATGGAAAGATTGATGAAGAAGTGTATGTGGCTCAACCACCAGGTTTTGAGGATCCTATGTATCCAAACAGGGTGTATAAGTTAAACAAAGCCCTTTATGGATTGCATCAGGCTCCTAGAGCATGGTATGATGAGTTATCAACTCATTTACTTGAAAATGGCTTCACAAGGGGAGCCATTGACAAGACACTCTTCTACAGAAGAAAAGGGACAAATTTGCTGCTTTTACAAGTCTACGTTGATGATATCATCTTTGGATCTACAAATGAAAATATGTGTTTGGAGTTTGAAGAGGTGATGAAGTCCAAGTACAGCATGAGTTCCATGGGTGAAATGAATTTCTTTCTGGGACTGCAAGTTCAACAAAAGGTTGAAGGAATCTTCATTCACCAAGCTAAGTATGTGCAGGACATTTTGAATAAGTTCAACTGTCATGATTACAAGGCTGCCTCAACTCCAATGGACACCAAAGAAAAGATGATAGCTGATGAAAAGGGGGAGTCAGTTGATGAACATGAATACAGAACCAAGATTGGATCTCTGATGTATCTGACTGCAACAAGACCAGATATCATGTTTGCTGTTTGTGTATGTGCTAGGTTCCAATCAAATCCAAAAGTCTCCCACATGAATGCTGTGAAAATAATTTTCAGATATTTGAAGGGAAGACCAGACTTAGGGATTTGGTATCCAAAGAACCAATCCTTTGATCTGATTGCATATACAGACAGTGATTATGATGGATGCAATATGAGTAGAAAGTCAACATCAGGGGGATGCCAGTTTTTGGGTGAAAGGCTGGTGTCATGGCAATGCAAGAAACAGACCACAGTGTCAATCTCCACTGCAGAAGCTGAATATGTTGCTGCATCTGCCTGCTGTGCACAAGTTCTCTGGATTCAGAATCAGATGTTGGACTATGGTTTGAATTTTCTAAACACCCCTATTCTAATTGATAATACTGCTGCATATTTTATTGTTAAAAATCCTGTGCAACATTCTAAGACTAAGCACATTGAAATCAGACATCACTTCATCAGAGATTGCAGTGAAAAAGGTTTGATTGAAATGCAAAGAATTGATACAAGTGATAATCTGGCTGACCTATTCACCAAACCACTTGATAGAACCAGGTTCAACTTTCTTTTGAAAGCCCTAGGGATGATCAACTCTGATGAAATCTGATTAAGGATGTGTGCTTGGTTGTGTACCTCTATGTGCTACTTGAATATTTTAGAAGAGGTCACACATGTTGAATATGTTGCTGATTATGTTACTAAATATGTTACTGAGTATGTTCTATGCGATGTGACTTAACAGATTCTATGTGTGTCTCTCTGTGATAACTGATTATTTTCTTAGAGATTACACATATTGAATATGTTTCAACTGAATGTTGATTGAATATGTTTTGATTATGTCACTGTTTTGAAGTTAACTGATAGGTGGTTAAGTAACTATCTGTGCAATTTGTTTGAAATTGATGATAATTCTTGACTATCATGTTAACTGATCTGATGTTATGATAAGTAGTTTGATCTGTTTAGGTGAGATTAATTGCTTATATAATGTCATGAGTAATCACATGTTTATGGTTACTTGAATAAGTTCTTAATCTGATCTTCTGAAGTTGTTAAGATAGAATAGACATTGAATGTGAGTACAGTCTGTTTTTCTTGATGATGAAAGAATGATTAAGATTTGAGTATGTGAAGCAACTGTTTGTGTCAAAATGTGTTTTATGTCAAAATTAAGTGATTCAATGAAATTTATAATGAATTTTGCATAAATACTATATTTTGGTCAAAACATGAGCAAGTTGATTAATGGTGTAGAGATATGATAAGATTATTCAGTTCAAGCTTTCAAGAAGCTTAAAAGAAGATTTCTTTTAAAAGGGAAAGTCTCAAGTAGTTATTTTTGCTGAAAATTATGTCATTTGCCCAGTTGGAAGGACATGCACTTGTGTATGTTTGGTCCTTAAATCTCTATAGATTCAAAGGATAGCCATTGACCTAAAAACTGAATGCATTTGGGGCAATTATGACTTGTTTCTTATTTCTTCACTTAAAACTATGTCAATAACTCTGACTTTGACAGGACATATATTCACATGTATGTAAGGTCCTGTTGACCACCTTTGGTCAAACAGGATAGCCATTAACCTGACAATGAAGAGGTATTGGGGTGATTGAATATTAAACTGTATTTTTGGGAAATGATAGTACATTGACTACTTAGCTGATCATATGGAATTAATAGGCTAAAAAGATCTTAGTATAGTCATTAACATGTATGGTTGCTTTCCCATGATGATGTCAAATCTAAGGTGATATAAACATAATGAATATGCTAATCTTTATGTGGAGATGCATAGTTGTTTTGCATGTCTCAAGATAGATCTCTCCGAATGATATGGCAGAAAAGTGATTACCCAGTTATACACGAGCCTGTTGTTATTTGGTCAACCAAAATGAAACATCTTTAAATATGACAAAGAACATGCTTAAGAAAATTTGAGAAAATATCAAAAACAAGGGGAAGAATGAATAAATCAACCAAAAGTTGATAAGTGTTTTAAATATTTTATCAAACAAGAGGGTTACAACAAGAACTACAAAGATTTTGGCAAAATCTGTCTCATCTTGAATGAAAGGCATGTTGCTAACTGTAAGTCCAACGTTCAACCTCTATATATGTTTGAATCTAAAAATGCAAAAATACAATAAGTTCTGTCATACAAAAACTATTTTTGACCAAATACAGGAGGTTGGAGTCAAATTGGGGTGATCTGGGGAAAGCCAAATAAGCTTTGAGAAGAGATATGAGGCATCAGAGCACAGTGTTGACCATTATTGCATTATGCTCAAATTGAACCTTAATCATATCACCAAAGAGATGAAAATCATGCTAAGTTTATACCTGCTGTTAACCTATCTAAGTTGTCATAATAATGCTGAGAGTGAAGTATTGAGAAAGCTACTTAGTCAATATGATCCCATTCCTGAGATCTTTTCAGTTTATAAAAGAAATTGTTTTGAAGTGAAGTATAACTGAAATTTGATCTCTAAATGCACCATTTGCTCTTAAACTATGTTCTGAAATGATACATAACTTAGAAATGTCTTTGAAAAGTGGTTTAAGTCAAAAAGTGTTGCATTTTGCCTAAAATAGGCTGAATATGTAAGTTCGAGTAAGGTTTGATGATTTATAACCTTCTCGAGCACAAACTGTTTGAATATGTATTTTCGGGTAAGGTTTAACCTTTCCGAGTACAAAACAATTGTCTATGTGTGAATATGTTGTTTCGGGTAAGGTTGATAATTTTCAAACTTTCCGAGTAAGCTTAGTCATTTCTGACTAACTTTATGATTTTCGAGCATACTTTGAAGTGTTTACACTTTTCGGGTAGAGTACACTGTTGCACTCACTTTCCCGAGTAAGCTTGAAGTCTTGAGATGATTATGTGATGAAATAGCTATCTTTTAACAAGAAATTCTTGTTTCGAGCAAGCTATGCATGTTATATGCTAGTTTCGAGTAAGCTATGCATGTTATATGCTGATTGTGTATTCAAGCAAACTTTGTGAACTTAAGTACACCGAGTAAGATTTGTGTGAATATGTTGTTAGGAAAGGCTTGTTAATCTTTCCGGGCACGCTTAGATGTTACTATTTAAGTTTGCCATTTTTCGGGTATGTTTTGATATGTTGAGTTTCCTTGAGCAAGGGCATACCTGATGATTGAATGTGTTTATCCTAGCAAGCTTAGTGCTAACTTAGGATTTTCGGGCAAGCTCTATGAAATTTTAGACTATAGCACACTTAAATGTTTATGTGTTTAATTTCATTCCAAGCATGTTCTGTGATATGTGTTTATGATTTCTTTGAAATTACAAGTGTTTTCGGGCAAACTCTGTTTTCCGAGCACACTTTATATTTCGGGTACACTTGTGTTCCTTCAATATACTTGGTAATTTTCAAAAATTTAACTTTCCGAGTACACTGTCTGCTAGAATTTCCTTTCGAGCACACTCTGTACTATATGAAAGTTATTCGGGTATACTTCGCATAAGTTTGTTGTCCGAGCACACTTTACATTTGTAAGAGTGGTCGAGCACACTATGTATATGAGCATACTTGAATGAATACGTTACTTGAATATGTTAGTTAGTATGATGATATTGTTTAGTGATTCATACTTGAATGAATACGTTGTTTGAATATGTTAGTTAGTATGATAAAATTTGATTATGATTCTTATTAGGGTTCATGCTAGATAAGTTTCAATTTGAATTTGAGAAATCTTTGTGAGGATCTTAATTGATTCTTAGTAAGAATGTTTATTTGATAACTGTGCTTGATTATTAGTTCTGTGATTTATATCTCAAGAAATTAAGTATTTCGGGTAAGCTTTCTTCATCAATGACTTAACTTTAAATTAATTTACTTGATCGAGCATGATTTGAAAGGAAAGTATTCGGGCAAACTTTGTATATTCTAAATTGAAAAATTTGAGCGAGTAAAGTTTGACCGAGTAAGGTTTGTTAGTGGAAGAAGACCGAGTAGACTGTGGATATATTAATCTCTCGAGTAAGGTCTTATAAACTTAAATGAAATTAAATGCTTTTAATATATCAAGTGGATAATGTTACTGGTGACAGCTAATAATTCACAAAATGACAAAAAGCATTTAAAACCCACTTTCAAAATAAGTATAAAAGAGGGACTTAGGCAAATTTTTCAACATTATTTCCCTATCTCTCTCTCCTTCTACTGCAAATCCTTCCTCACTAAGAAACATAACCGACTTATCGAATTCAACATTAATCCAAACCCTAATTTTTATCAGCCTTCTAATTCCGACTCGGTATGCATTAAATATTATGTTTTCCGATCACGATTAGATTGTAATGTGACTTGATTATGTATTCGAGTACTAACACTCTGTTTATGTGTTTAGGTTATAAATTTTTCGAAGAGCAGGTTCTTGAAGATTTCTCCCTATCTTCTTCATTTTTTTTATACACTGAAATTGTCTAAAGTACTGAACTTTATATCTAATTTCACTTTGAATGTGTTTGTTTATGTATTACAAATATGGCAGATAACGAGCCAAAGTATGTTTTTGAGCCAAAGCACAACATGTGCGCGTTACTACAAGTTACACCAGAGAATGAACCGATGGCTCGGATGATATTATGGATGGCACGGTCAAATATCAGCTTCGCTCTCACCGAAAGCCCAACTATTTACAGAAATCACTCCTTGGATTTCTGGAGATCAGCAGAGCTAGTTGAAGATGTAAATGGAAAATGAATAGAAGCAACCGTGGCCAGACAGGAGATACAGATCACTGAAAGGTTGATCAGAAGATGTTTGAGACTAAATGACGATGATCACAATCACATCAACTTCAATACAAAGCACTTATTGAAGATTTTTAAAGAAACGATGGGATATCAAGGAAATGTCCATGAGGGACAGTTTCAGAAGGGTCTGTTTCCGATGCTATACAAATTTCTTATTCATCATATCATTCATGGATTTGCTCGGAGAAAGGGATCATGGACTCTAATGAGTCTTGATCTAGCAAATGCCACTGTTGGAACAATATTTGATCTGCCATTTAATTTTTCAAAGATGATTTTTGAGGGGTTAGTGGTGAATCTGAAGAAACCAGAAAGCAAAAGATTTTTACAGTACCCAAGATTCCTGCAGATCATTTTCAACAGCACTATACAAGATTTACGAACAATTGGAGTCACACATAAACTCCAAGATCCTGATGCTTACAAGAGAATAAAAAATCCAGGTGTCTCAAATAACTTTGATGCAAATGTTCCGTTTGAAATCTTACCTTGGTTGTTGAACCATGATTTGGCTGTAATGCCTGTGCCTGAGCTGAGCTCAGAGGAGGAAGAAGGGGGTGATAATGAGAGTGATGAAGGAGATTCTGATGATGATGTTGATGGAAATGAAGGTGGAGATGATTTGGAGATGGGAATTATGTCACAAGAACAGGGGGGCCAAAGAGAAGAACCTGAACAACCAATCCCAACACTACCACACTCACCACCACCAACCTCACCACATCAAACACCACCTCAAACCCTTACCCTAGACCAACCAGAAACATCCACACAACAATACTCACATCAATCACCAACACCACAAACCCCTACCACCAACCAACCTGATTTTGAACCATTTACTACATCAAACCCTACAAGTCCACATGATGATATGTTACAAAGAAATGCTGAGTTGATGTTTGAAAATGATGAATTGAAAAGATAAGTTGAGGAGGTTAGGGATGAGAATGATGAGTTGAGAAGAAATAATGAAGAGATAACAAGTGAAAATGAAATGTTATTGAAAAGGTTAGCTGATGCTGAACTGATGATTCGAACCCTGGTGCAGGAGGTTGAGAAGACCTCAGCTGCCCCAAAACAGGGGGAGAATATGGATAATACTGATGTAAACATGGATGATGTTGAAAGGGTTGTTAGTATTGATGGCTTAAAAATGATCATGGATGAGTATGATGAAAGTGATGAAAATGAAGTAGAAGTGTTTGGAGAGGAAACATATGATAATGAAAATGAAAAGTCAAATGATGATGAAAATGTGTTAACAGAAGAATTGACTGAGATTATGGATGAAGAGATGAGTGTGGAGAATGTAAATGTGGATGCTGCTACTGAGGAACTAGAACACACTGAGCCAAATGATGATCAAGAAGCTAGTTCCAAGAGGGTAGAGCATGACTCTGAGTTGGAAAACTTATTTAGAGAAAGTGATGAGTTTGGAAGTGATGAACAAGAGGATGAAGAAGATGTGAGGAAAAGGAAAGAAAAGGCAAAAGGTTTAGCAACTGATGATGAACCTATTGTATATGTTGAGAAGGATGTATCCTTTGTAGATACTGCTGCTGCTGCTGCTCTTGCTGAGAAAGAAAGACTGATTAAAGAGTCAATGGAAAGGGAAGCAATTGCCCATTCCTTGACAGAAGAAGAGTTAGCACAGCAGGACTTATTGATCAAAGAAGCCAATGTATCAAAAGAGATATTTCAAGATGTGGCAGATCAAGAGGTGATTGAAATTCTGGTAAATCTGAACAAGAATCAAGAGTTTGATGACTCTTTGGGAAGGGTGGTCAGCAAGTTTCAGGAGCAACAATCTGAGACTGCTGAACCATCAACCAATGCAATGATTATACCTGAAGAAATTGGCGAGTCAATTACAACTATGGCTGCCAAGAAATGGGTTGAACAAGTAAAAGAGGATTTGAGAAAGAACCCTACTGGTAACTGGCCAGAAAGAAAATTTGAAAAGACTTATCAAAGAAGGAAAAGAACTGCTGAGCAGGATGAAGCTAAAAAAACTGATAGGAGGGGTATATGGGATGAAAAGAATAAATGTTATGTGGAGACCCCAGAAGATGATGAACCAATCAGGGCAATCCCCTTACAAACACTGAAACTAGGAGAAAAATTACCAGGGGTCCCTGATGTTAATGTTTCTGAACCAGAGCATCCTGCCTCTGATGAACCCAAAATAGATGCCATGATTGATCTATCAGATGATGAGGAGGATGACTCTGAGGAGTCTGATGAAGAGGGTGATGACAACCCTGATCAAGGAGGTGAGAAAGTTGGTACAAGCTCCACTGCTGAGACCCCTCAAGCTGAAAAGACTTATATTCAAAGAGGCAACATTGAAATCAATGCAGAGGAAGCCTTAAAGAAGATTGAGAAGAGAAAGAAAAATACTGAGCATTATAAAACTTATTTGAAAGTTAGAGGCTATCCTGAAGCTGCCTTAGAAAAATACACTGTTGACCAAATTCAAGATCTTTACAACAGTGAGAAAGAGATAGTATCAGAAAAATTTGTAAAACGGGATGATAAGATTGAGTTGGAAGAATTAAAGAAGAAATATGATGGTATGTGTGGATACCTGATTGAGAAAGGCATGAAGACTGAGGTTGTAAGAAATCTGAGTAGAGAGGCAGTATTTGACCAGTATTCCAAGAAGAAAGAGAAAGAATTAAAAAGGGTCTATACTGAGAGCTCAATCTTAAAAGAAACATCTGATGAGCCACCTGCCAAAAGAACAAGAAGACTCAGGACTGTGAGGGAAAAGGAGATGGAACAAGAAAAGACAACTGATCAACCTCTGATCCCTCAGCCAGAACAGCCTGAAGTTAAACCTAATGATGAACCATTTATGCCTTGGGAGAATGAGGAAATGATCAGCATCCTAAGAAACATAATGATAAACAAGAGAGGGATGACTGAAGCAGACTTTAATGTTTTGGAGAAAGAGGATTTGAAGACTCTTTTCTACCTGCAAAAAGATGAGTGGGAAAAGGCATTGAGGGAAGGAGAAAATCCCAGATATTATGCTGATGGCAGATTTGTACCTGCTGGAGTGGCAAGAACTCCAGGAATGATAAAAATGTTAATTGAACTGGAGGCTACAGGACATGACATGGTGGAGATAGCCAACCTTCCTACTGAGATGGTGGAAGCTATGTATGTGAAGACATTTAACTTGGGACCTCAAAAGCCCAAGAAATCAATTCCACTCAGACCTCCACTCCATCAAAGATTCCCAAGAGGAAGAGGCCAAGGAGGAAAAGGAGAATTAAGCAGCTCAGTACAACAAAGAACAAGACCACAATCTGGTGTGGATCTACCAAGAGAGCTCTACTATGATTCAGTAACTGATACTTTGAAGGTGATTATGGAAAGTAGGCAGTTGAGGGAAATTATTGTGAGAAGTGACTTCAGAGAATACAATGAAGAACAGCTGAGCAGAATGGAGTCACTTCATCTTTATGATTTCAGGGACAGAAGCAGATCTGCAGGGAGACAAATGAATGACTTATCTAAATACCTGTATGAGCAAGCTGGAAATGGGTTCAGATTCTTAAAAGACAACATAAGCAGAGGTGTAGCTTCAATGAACAAAGCAAGAAGATCTGCAAAGGTAAAGAAGATGGATATTGCTGAAAGAGACTTTAAGATGTATGTCAGAGATGAAGACCCACTGTCCAACATGAGTAAGTGTATAAGTTTGAGAAGAAGAATGAAAAGGCCAAACTACACTGTACAGAAGAATGGCATCATTGCTCAAGTTGAATACAAGGAAAATGGAGAATATGCATTGATGAATTCTGATGGAAAGGTGCTGGCTGTGATAAAGAGAGATGCAGATCTTGCTTGCTTGCACAATGAAGATCTAGCTGATATTAGAGACTTGGTGATACCAGAAGGACACACTCACTACCAAGTGCTCAATATCTTCAGAGAAAGAGCAGCATCTGTAATCCAGCTGAGAAGACAAGCAGTCTACAATGAAAGGAAAAGACAAAATAGATAGAATAGGCTTTGCTTTGTAATGTCTTCGGACAAACTTTTGATTATGTAATTTTGTTTATGTAATTTGATTATGAAATTTGGTGTGTATTTTGCTAAGTGTAAGTAACCACAGAGTGTTTTGGGTCAACTGAGGTGTTCCAATCTAGGGGGAGATTGTTGGGTCAAGAATTTGACCAAAATGAGGAGATTTGACCTAAACGAAGAATATGGAAGATTGGAATCTTCTCAACCTCCTCAGAAACTGCTAAGTATTGAATCCGGACACACCTTGGACCTTCGAGTAAGCTTTTACTTAGCCGAGTACGAGATTTTGCCTTCCGAGCAAGGTTTACTTCAAATAGTCTTCTTAAGTGGATATCCGAGCAAGGTATGCTTTTTAGTGATTTCCGAGTAAGGTTCATTGATTTGGCATATCCGAGTAAGGTTCACTTTGTCAAGCAGGGTTGTTCTTCAAGACCAAGTATTTTGCTCTTCCGAGTAAGGTATGGTCAACCAAGTCCAAGAAGCCAAGTAATTGGAAGACCGGGCAAGGTATTCTTTAATAATTATGGTCCGAGTATACTTGATGAGTTAATAGAATATCTCTAAGTTATTTCGAGTAAGGTTCTGCTCAAGTAAGGTATGTACTCCCGAGTACGCCTTATCAATAAGTTGTTCAACTGACAATGAGCCGAACAGGACCATAGAAGAACAGGGTTGCTCGTAAGGATTTGTCGAGCAAAGTTTGATAAGTCCAAGAATATTGAAGTCTACTCGGTGAATATTTTACTTGGTAAAATATTCTTTAAGTAAAGTCTACCCTGAAACTGATTCCGAGTACACTTCTATGTTTACCAAGTCTGAAGGAAGGCCGAGTACACTGCGTACTCGGAGACTGAAGTTTAATGAAAAGCCTACCCGGAAGACTTGTTTTACACTTAGTATATTTTTGAATATGTAAATTGAATATGTACTATCGGATAGGGTTTCTAGAAGGAATGACAGCTGTCTTAGGTTGGCAGGCCTATAAATAGAATAATTAGGGCACGCCGCCAAGGGACGGAAAGGACGGGAGACAGAGACCGAAAATACGGATAAGACCGACACATTAATTGAGAGAATATTTTTGTGTGTGACGGCTGTCCTAGGATTCCTTCTAAACCCTAATCGATTATCCTTTTGTATGATTAACATTATATAAATGGAAATCTTTTGAGTGAATCCGGTGTGTGTCTTCTGTCATTGAATATTCATTGCAACCGTATGTTTGTTATTGATTCCGCCTTTAACAAACGGTCATCTTTCTAAACATAGTAACCCGTCATTAACTCGCTTGTCAACACGATTAATTTTTTGTGAGTTATGACATGATTGATTAAGATCCGATCCGAATCGACCATCAGAAGCTGGGACATCAGACAAATTAGTTCCGGTCTTGCGTGTCTCATAGGTCTTACACGGTTTATGTAAAGAAAAAATGGTAACCTTTGAGACCCTACCTCTATAATGACTAGACGAGTGCTCACGCGATACAGCCTGTATTTGAACACATATTGTGTTAAACAAGTAACAAATAGAAGTGTTTAAGGTTCGGTTAAAACCTTGAAATCGTTTAAACCCGTCATTGGTTTGGCTTCTTTTTTCTTTTTCCTTTTATACTTTCAGTTAGTTGGTCGATTTCAAAAATTTTCAAAACGTAGTAAACGGTTGGTTCCCGGTATATACCGGAAACCGGCCATATGAAACAAGCCAGACAGTAAATGTTGAATGCATTTTAGTCTTTTTTATTATTAGTTATTATAAATGTTTTGTTATATATATATATATATATATATATATTAGATATAGTTAAAATGTAATTGAACATATATATATATATGTTTTGTTATATATATATACTAGGTTATTGACCCGTGTACGACACGGGTGGAAATATATAAATTGTCAACTAACTGATATATATAATTTCAAACGACAAGAAATCTTTTAATCTGTTTTTTTAAACAGATTTCTTGTATTCATGTATGATTTCTTGTCTTTTGATCCTTTAATATGTATTCGTCAAGTAAATTGATATATAATTCATGTTGATACGGAAAAAACATAGATAAACATATAAATAATTTTGAGAACGAATATATACATGTATTATAAGGTAGAACAAATTATACATTACACAAAATGCAAAATAAGAATTACATGTTAAAGTTTTAATAAATCTCTAACTATTTATAGTAGTCTCCTTATTAATGATGATATCATTTAGCGAATTGTGTCCCCTATTTTTATAATTTGTTTATGAGCATCCATTTTCATGACCTGATGTTTCCTTTGATAACATGCTCCAAACTGCAATGACAAATGCCAATGATATTAAATCTGTGAAAGAAAAGTGAGTTATCAATATTTGGTTTTAGTGATTATTTTAATTCTCCATATTAAACGGGTTTGCCCCTGTTTTGCTGAATACAAACCAACCATATTGTAAAATTGTTGCAACATCAACAATTTAATACAAATAAGTGGCTATTAAACAAACCTGTAAGGTCTTTGTCAAAACTTGTTCATACCCAAACCAAGATGCCCATTTTATAAAAAGATTTGTTTTGTCCAAAGCCTAAATCACCATTTTTAAGAAGATATCGTTGTGACCCGAACCCATTATAACCCGAACCCAAATGACCATTTTTAAATAGACCATTTCTGGTCTAAAACAAAAAAAAACAAAAAAAAAACACTATTTTCAAAAGACTCGTTGCAACGAAACCCATGATGACCTAACTGGCTAACTCATTCGAGCATTTTACCTTGCCTAGCCTTACCATTATGACATCCATTATAGTAACATTATCTATAAACTCTAAAGCATGAAAATATATCACCTTGTACAACTAACCTTATGCTTCAATCATATCATCTCATGAAGCTACTCAGACTTCAATTTTGTGCGCTTTACAACAACGCAAGTGAGGTTTCATGCTCACAAACATAATCCTAAGCTTCAGCAACATCCAAATATCTTCTTTGTGACATTTGCAAAAAAAAAACAGAAACAAAAATAAAAATAAAATGAAATATTTGCCCATACAGTCACACTATTGTTATCCGAAAACAATAAACGTTTGATAATTTGCTCAATACTACACATATATATATATATATATATATCTATACGAATCAAAGATGAACACAGGAAATCTATACTACTTATTAATAACTAAATAAATAAATAAAGAATGTTCGGTACCCCTAGTCCAAGCAACTCAAATTATTTTTTTTATAACTCCTTTTACCTGAACGAGTTTGACCTAAACCGTTTTGGCCTCAACTTGATTGATAAGATTGTGGACTAATTTAAAATATAAATGATAAAATTGACACCAACACTCAGTTTCAACCATATCACTCCTATTAACAAATATATAATAATATAAAATAATAATTCAGAAACAATAAGATAAGTCAATTATATAATCTTTTTTTGTTGAATTAGTCCAAAATCTTACCAAGAAAATTATCTATGAAATTCAATATACATTCCTGAAGTGGCCTATATGAAATGCAGTTTTCTCATAGTAGAAAATACGCATTTCTAAATTAACTAAATAGACCTAAATTACGATACTTTAGTCACTAAAAAATACGGAAAATAAGGAATACCAAACCCGTAAAAGAAAAGTAATTATTAGAGACATAGGCCAAAGAAAAATAAAATCTCAAGATGGATTATAATAGCGTAAATAACCTGATAAGATTGAATAATTAAAAATCAAAATCAGGTATGATCCGTAGTGAGAATTAAACATATAGAAATTTACATGAGAATTAACGAAGTTGCAGCTCGATATTAAGCCATAATCGGCCAATCTTATAGAATCTTTACAAGAATTGAGATTACCCAATTTTCACCTACATAAGGCTGCAACTTTATATTAGATTTAACATAACACAATTGGCCCGTTGGAAATAAAACATAATATGATTCTACCCGTTTGAGATAAAACACAATTTGAAAAGAACCGCTTTGATCAAACACAAATTAATTGACACATTTGATATGAAACATGATGCAAATTGACCCATTTTAGATGTATAAAAACTGAATGGACCCAAATGAGAAAAGAACACAGCTTAAATTGACTCGTATGAGAGAAGGTAAACTAGTACTATCTAAATTGACCGGTTTGAGAAAGAAAAAAAACACCATCTAAATAAAAAAGAAAAGTGATATTAAAGAAAAATCATGTACATTAATTAAAGAAAGTAATATATATTCCTGATATGTTTATTAAAAAAAATCTAGTTGACACTATAGTATATTAATTTATTACATTTGTTATAATAATCTTCCTAATTATATAATGATCGTTTTGACCCGCATCACAACAAAAATCAGTAAAAAAAACTTTAATCTCTTCAAAAATCCTAACATTTAATAAATAAAATGCTTAAGTGTAACACCGTAGATCTAAAAAAAGTTTAAAATATCTTTGTAAGATGTTGGTGGCTAAGATCTAACATTTCTCCATCATACCCGAAAAAAAAGGTTTAAAAAAAATATCACCTGATGCATTGTATTCTCAGAAAGCAAATTATTTTTCATCAACTTCTTTAAAATTGATTGAAAAACATAAGTTTGTATGGAGGTGAAGTTTGCCCGAAATCATCAAAACTTATATTAAACCTTTATACATGTCCCTATGAACATACCTAAAATAGGGAATTAAAAAATCAATAAACAGATGTATTGAAACCCCCCAAGTTAATCAATTGTAACAAATTCATCATTTTTATTAATATCAATGGTACTTGGGTAAGTATTTGAAACTGCTTAACTCAAAACATAAGCAGATATTAGCATATTGAAATAAGCTGGTAACTACATATTCGAAAGATAGATGCAGAGGATGTTGTATTAGAACATATTCTCGCTACACTTATTATATGTTAGTAACAAAATGATGTTTTGAAAGCTTCAATAGAATATTGAAGTCTCTTAATAAAATTTAAGAACAATACTAATAAATCTATACTATATAATAAACTAGATTAGTACCCGTGTTACACACGGTGGAACATATTTAAAACCATAATATATATGTAACATCATATAAATTTAATTAAATACAAATGTTGTACTTGTAACAAATGATAGTTTTACATGAATTATAAGATATTATAACTTATTGAATCATATATAAAAACACACAAAGAATAACAAAGATAAATAAAAGTTAAATTATTTTATAACTTTTACCATTAGTACAATAATAAGCAAACAAAGGAAATTAGTCTCCAAATCAATAAAACAATTTTACAATGTCGATTCAACAAAACTACCTATCTCAATGTTGATTCAAAAGATGAACTCTCTATAAGACATTTATTACACACCAATAACCGTAATGTTTATTACTCTAAAATAGTACCCGTGTTTATTTACACATCAATTTAAAACATTTATTACACATCAATGTTAAAATGTGTTAAAATTGATGAACAATATTTAAGACATTTCTTTTTATAAGTATATTATAAAATTATGTTACAAAACAAATTGTTACGGCAATCAAAAATCTAAATTTATTTTTTCATAATACAATAAATAATTAATTGATCTTTAAAATAAAGACTTAATCGATATTCAATAACATACTAAGTTTCGTTCAAGTGTAGTTGACATACAGTTGATTCCTAATATATATCATTCATGAAATATGAAAAACTTTCTCATTCAATTCTTTATAACTATTTTGTAGATAAATTGTGTTAAATAATCACTGAATACATATAACAATAATCTTATATTGTTTTAATAGATTGTGCTCTTCAGCTTTATGTTCTTTCAATATGTACCCATTTAACCCGTTTCTTTTGTAGCTATATTTTTTTACCCATCTAAAGGTAATGTAATTTGAAATGGTTGATGACTATCTATGAAATTTGAAATGAATAATCAACTGTGTATTGTAAGTGTCTTGTACTTGCTTGGTTGCTGCAAATTTGAATTATTTCTAACAAATGACAGACTGGAAATATATATATATATATATATATATATATATATATATATATAGTTAGTAAATTTTCATCTTAAAAATCTACTTTTGAATTAAATAACCTAGTGAGTGACCCGTGTAATACATGAGCGGGAATTATAGAAAACGTAAAATATACATATATGTTTTGAATTTAAATAAATTGTAAATGTTATATTTATAAGAATGGATTATTTTAGATGAATTATAAGGTATTACATTATGAATATTAATTAAACGGTAAGTGCATAATTTGAAATTAAATTATTATTATTAATATTATAATAGCGTGCACATTTACCAATATTAGAGTCAAGTCATATTATAAAAATATTCAAGTTGTTAACCTATTAAAATTCGGTTTTTGAAAGTATGGTCAAAGTCCAACTGTATAACCTATTTTTGTAAATTTAATATAAGTGGTAAAAAGTTCGTATTTCAAAATGGTTTAAATAAATAATTTTTATTATTCTCATTAATAAATATATATATTAAGGGATTTATTTAAAATTTGCATTAAATTCATAATAACTTAAAATATATTGAAATGGTTATTAAAACTAAATTTTTTTATTTAAGCCATGAATAGTGAAAAAAAATATGAAATGGGTTTATCATAATGGATAATATTAAAAAAAATGGTTGAAAAAAGTTAGTCAAAATAGGAATGGGAATTATGGTTGTCTATATGTAAATGTAACTAATTAGCTTTAATATTTGAACTAAAAATATACAATTTTAAACTTTGACAATTAATTTATTGTAAATATAAAAACAATTAACTTATTTACTTTAATATTAACTTCAATAGTTTCGAAAATCAATTTAGTCAACATATACCCAAAATGTTGAAAATGGTTGAAGGTGTAAATTAGTAAATATTACTTATTTATAAAATTATATCGCTGTCTATAACGATTATCTATTTTTGTAAAATATGAAAGTGTAGATATAAGATCTACATGAATTTGTAAAATATAATATAAATTGAAATGAGAAATAATTTTGTAAATTAAAACATACTATAATATTACTGAGAAATCATGTCGTTTTTTACTCCGTATTAATTTATTGTTAATATAAAAACAATTACATTATTTACTTTAATTTTAACTTCAATAGTTTCAAAAATCAATTTAGTCAACATATACCAAAAATATATGGATACTTTAATATTCAAACGACTTACCTTAATTCGTTTAATAATAAACTTATTTCCTCATTTACTAACTTACTTTAATATTAACTAATTAGCTTTAATATTTGAACTAAAAATATAAAATTTTAAACTTTGACAATTAATTTATTGTAAATATAAAAACAATTAACTTATTTACTTTAATATTAACTTCACTAGTTTCGAAAATTAATTTAGTCAACATATACCCAAAATATATGGATACTTTAATATTCAAACGACTTATTCGTTTAATTATTTACTTATTTCCTTATTTACTTTTCAAATAATTCAAAATAAATTTAAAATCGGGTTTTTTATAAATTAAGGAAAGTCAAAGACTATCAAATGTGTTAGAACTTACCTTAAATCGTCTAATTATTTATTTATTTCCATATTTACTTACTTATTTATAGATTATGTAGTATAAATTAATAACTTATTTATGTAAAATTTAATATAATTAGAAATTATAAATAAATCTGTAAATTATAATATATTGTACTATAAATAGAAATCATATCATTTTAGATTTATCAAAACACGGGTTACACGACAATAAGTATTTTTTTAAATTTTAATAAACTTATTATTATGTAAAATATTTTTTTTATATTAACTTGTACAAAAAATATAACAAATTAACTTATTTACTTGATGGTCTAAAAACATTACAATTAAGTTTAATATTAACTTGAATATTTTTGAATACCAAATAAATTTATTCACTTTAACTATAAAGTAATTATTTTGAAATAATTCAAATTAAATTAAAAATCTGTTTGTTTATAAATTAAGGAAAGTCAAAGAATATCAAATGTGTTAATGGGATAATTAAGGTATATGAATTACAATATTCATGTTAATTAGGTTATTTAAACAAATAAGAAAAGTCAAACTAAATAAATTGCATTAATGGGATAATTCATGTCTAATAGACTAACACATGTCGGGGAAAAAAAATACAGATAAACTAATCTCGGATCTACGATATACAATAATATTTTATTTTATGTAAAAAAATTTATAATGAATATACATGAATATTCAAAAATGAAAAATACATCAATATTAAAATTAAAATAAATACATATTATAATCTCATGATCAATCCGTGAAATTAGATTATATGAGTCGGACATTACCTGAAATAATAAAAACGAATATTAATATTGATATTATGGATTATTTTATTTTTAACTAATAACCGGAAAAATTTAAAGGTATTAGCGGAAATAGGAAAATTAAAGGAGTTACCGGAAAATAGATTGTATAAGCCGTGACACTCACCTGAAATTATAAAGTAGAATATTAATGTTGATATTATGCAACCATTGTTATAGGTAAAACAAATATCCGGAAAAACTAACCGGACAAATGAAAAAATGGAATATAAGATTTTGATTAACAAACTAAAATGAAAACTTGAGCAAATCAATCGGGTATATAACATGAAATAATGAAAAGCAACCATTGTTATAGGTATAACACATAGCCGGAAAAACTTAACAAAAAATCTTACCGGAAAAAATTAATACGTCCACATATAACCTTCATCGCCGTTTATGATTTACAACCTAAACTGATTTTAATAAAATCAGTTAACAATGAGAATAAAGATAAAAAGATTAGAGGAAGCAATAACCGAAAAAAGAAAATTAACGTTGCCGGAAATACATATATCAACATCGGAAGTTTATTATAAAATATAAACTTATCGGAAAATTAATACAAATCTACATCCATATTCGTCGGAATATATGAATAGGAGAAAGGAGATCCGGCTAAACTATAAAAAGAGAGAAAAAGTTGATTAGGGTAAAAAATTAAGAAATGTTATGGTTTAAATATAGGTTAGTGGATGCGTTGGCATGATCATGAAAGGCAATGGGTGACATGGCAATGAGGTGGCATTGATGTGGATGGCCTAGAATCTTGACAAGTGGAAATTGTTCATTGCTTTAATAGTATGTATAGATAAACGTTTTTCAATGACACATGGCATCACACAACATAACTTCTTACAAAATTTTCCCACCTCTCTCTCTCTCTCTTATTAAATACATTTATCTTTCTTATTAATAGTTGGAAATTTAAATTTTTTTAATCTATTATTTACTATTTTTAATAATTATTTTATTGATTTAAAAAATTTAATACCTATATAAATGTTTTCTTTTGTTTTATATAAATATTTTATTTTGTTTATTGATATTAAGGTTTTATAAGTAGAGATTTTTCATGTTGATTTAGATAAAATAATTAATTTAAAATTTTGAAGAATTTTTTTTTACTTTATGTTTTTTTGCAATAAAAATTAATAAAAGTTAAAGCATCACTATAAGTGATTGATTTGTTTTTAGACAACCTGTTTTAATGCATGGTAACTTATGTGTTTCATTATCTAAATTTGAAAGTAAAAAAACAAAGTTAAACTACTAATTTTGATATGAATGTTAAAATTACAAATATTATATACAAAAAAATATTTAAAGATTTACGAATTTTCAACAACTTTTTATTTCCATATTTTAAATGTGTAATTTATTTTCTATATATTATATATTTATATGTTTTGAACATATGTTTTTGTATTTCACATTGTTTTATTATTTAAATAAATTTATTTATTCTTCTATACGGGTTTCTTAATGTCATATGTCAACACACATCCCACCCTCTCTTATATTAAATATGTATTTTCTTTTCTTTTTATATTTTATTCTTTTCTATTTTTAATAACTATTTCATAATTTAAAAAAATTAATGCCAACATATATATATTACTTTGTATTAAATAAATATATCTTGTTAGTCATTAATATTAAGCTTTTAATAAGTAATAAATTTTCAGGTTGATTTAAATAAAATAATTAATTTCATATTTTAAAGAAGGAAATTTCACATTATGTTTTTTGCAATGAAGATAATAAAAACTAAGCCCAATCGCTTTAGATAGTTTGTTTGTTTTCGAGAAAACATGTTAACACATAGTCAATTATATGTTCCATTATCTAGAGTTGAAACCAAATACAAATTGAAACTACTAATTTTAATATGAAGTATAAAGTTACAAATATTGTATACAAAGTAATATTCAGAGATTTACAAATTTTAACCTTTTATTTTCATATCGTGTAATTTATTCTATCATATATTGTACTTTATATATGTTGAACATAGTTTTTATATTTCTTATTTTGTTATTATTTAAATATATTTATTTATTTTAATCAGTGTTCTACACGGGTACCTAACCTAGTATAGCATATATAATAGCGTATACAACTGACACATGTTACATGAAAGGTTTAAGTAATAAAACTTACCATATATTTTCAGTTCATTTCTTCAAGAGCTCAACAAACTGGACACAACAATTTCCATTAAAAGCTAACCATATATATTATCAATATTATTAAGTTAACAAAATGAGTTTACAACCAGCTGAGCAAATGCTTATGAAGTTGTCCTACTCAGTAATTTTTTGCAAGTAGTGTTCTGTTTAATTGTGTTTTTGTAAATATTGCTACACACAGATAAATACAAAGGGTAAACTTGTTATTGTCTTTTATACCTCAACAGACATGTCGGAATTTTCATTCAAACCCATGAATTTAGCTACAAGCTTTTGTGAAGGCCTATGCTATCTATAACCATACCATAAAAAAAAACTTATAAAAATATCAAGCAACCACTTTTACACCAAAAATTAAAAATATAACAGAATGATTTCTTTCATTTCATATGAATGCATCTGTCAAGAAACATGAATAAAACATATTTGTAACAACTCGGACTTTTCGAATTAATATATTTATTAAATCCCCAACCCGATTCGATGTTTGGGAAATTTTATCACGTTTATCGAGTAACTAATATTTTATTTAATTTAATATAATATATAAATATATATATATATAACTACTTTAAAAAAAATACAATTTTAACCCAAAACAAACCTTTACTAATTTATGTTTCCAACCTTATAGTAGAGGGACCATTTTATAAAATAAGATATATTAATATCTTTTAATCCATACCCAGTATCCAGTCCTAATACTAAACCCGAATACCCAAACCCATGACCCGATTAGATATCTTGGTCCTTAATTCTAGCGTCTGACTTGTAAATGATTAAGGGATATTAATCTTCATGCAATAACCGGCTAACCGACATACTTAATTAGGAAACGAGATCGTTTATGATTCGAATTAGCTTTTTTAACAAATTGTCCTTAAATCGTTTTGGGTATTATACCTTAGAGACAATCTTTATTCAATTAATCACCTATGCACGTTCTTATAGATGTCGCCAACTGAAACCCCATAACTAATTTGATTTTTATAGCCTTCACGTGTCTGTTCGTCATCACGTTATAGCCGGCACTGTTCGGATCAGTTTAACCATCGATTAATCACTTATTCAGGTAATTGATTTTACGTTTAGTCTCTTCATGATCTGCTATACAATAACCCCTTTTAATTGAACTTAAACGAACTGGATTTATCGATTTAAGATGCTAGGGTTCTTATATTGATTTGGGGTTAATTGAACTATTAATACTAATATTCTGTTTCTGGGATATTACCAACCGACCATCTGGATCAGTTGGTTTTCTGGGTTGGTGCTAATGGATTTTGTTCTGAGGTCGCGGGTTCGAACACCTTCAAAACCGTTTTTGTCTTTTATTTTTTTTGGTAATTTTGTTTTATAATTATAGTAATATATTAAATCACCTAATATTATAATATTATAAGACTTATAATTAATTTATATTTTCTTAGAACCGACACTTTAACGAGTTGTTTTCCGAACTTTGGTTAAATAATGTATATGTATTTATTAGTCGTTAAATTGATAAAGGTTTTTACTTAAAAATGTTTGGTCTTGTTTAATAAATAATTAATTATTATTGTTATAAATGATAAATAAAACTTTATTTTATTGAACCGACATCGTTTAGTTGGCGTTTTCGGTATTTTCATAAAATTATAGATGTATTTATAAAATTATGTATCTATATATTTATGTAAGCTTTAATAAAGATTTTGACAAATATAAATTACATAAATACCTTAAATGTATTTTTAGCTTAAAATAATTATTTAAAACAGATATCTTTATAATTTATCCAAGGTTTTATAATTATTTACTTAAGTATTTTTAGGAAATTTCGTAACTAAAATAATATTATTCATGTGAAACCGTTGTTAAATAGAAGTAATAAAATTGATAATAAGATCATATATAACTTTCTTAATATCACACTCGATCTTAAATCCCGAACCTCTATCCAGTGTTGGCTTCGTTATTCTTTCCATATTTAATCCTGTAATTATTGTTACTTCGGATTCGTTCATTGATACACATCGAGCGTGACGTTATCCTTACCGTTTTACCGTACTTAATCACGTTGCTTATTCAGTCAAGTGAGTACCACATTCCCCTCTTTTTACTCGTTTTCATACTGTTTTGGGGACATATGCGTAAAACTTATATTTCTCATATATACTTATACTCAAAACTGCAACTATTGTCTTATGTGTTAACAACTTATACCTTACTTGTTTATGTGCTTACATGCTTTACGTGAACAGCATTCTGAGAGGTCCAACATAATCTCAGAATAGTATGATCATACGCCAGTCGTTAGCCTTTGTGCTTCTCGACATCTCAGTTATACTTGCTCATTTGGTTAATATGTTATTCTTATATAACTTGTTGCAGCTACGTATTTTGTTATATATACTATATGTACAACTAAACTGGTGTGTTGCTCACTCAACATGTGTTGTTGACAAAATTCTATTTTAAAACGCATATGCAGGTTCTCGTAGAAATTTAATGCAGGTTGGGGAAGACTTAGTGAAGAATTTAAGTTAGAAATGATACGATCAAGAATTTAATTTGTAATTGTTGTTTGTTTCATAAGTTGTATTTTGTACTTGAATTATTTGAAATTATTAAATAGATATTGAAACTTATATTGTGCATGATAGTAACTTGTAACATCCTACTTTTGGTTATAATAATAAAATAAATTTCGTCTATTTTATAGTGGGTCGTTATCGGTTTAGATAACTAGAAAATGAGTTGGTCTAGTGTTGGGTTAAATGGATATGGGTTATGGACTTGGGTATGAAAGAAAGAAGGAAAGACCATGGGCTTAAGCCCATGATCCCTAAATATATAAACCATAATTACCATTTAATCCCTCATTTACACATATCCCTTACACCTCCCAAAAACACACACTTAAGCCCTCTCTCTCTCTCTCTCTAGTCTCTCTCTAGCCGAAATCACCAAGGAAACCGATCCCGACCCAAGGTATGATAGTATTTTGTTGTATGAGCTTAAATCCGTTAGTTATGGTCACGAAACGACGAGCCGACACCGTTAAACCGTTTAAGTTCGCTATGGAAAAGGGGAATACGAGGTAAGAATGTCAGGGAATGTTCTGACATTCCCTGACCTAACCCTAGTTCGCTATGGAAACCTAACGAATTAAAAGGTAATTCGTTAGTTGATTTGTATAAGGGGGCATAACGAACTAGCTCTGGTTCGTGTCTGATTCGTTAAGGGAAAGAGTAGCGAATTACCCTTGATTCGTGATAGTTAGTTCGTTAAAAGAAATAACGAATTAGAAAGTCCAATTCGCTACTTGGACCAGTTCGCTATATGGACTGATTCGTTAAGGAGTCCAGTTTGTTAAAGGGTTCAATTCGTTATAGGAACCAGTTCGCTAAGATAAGCTAATTCGTTATGAACCAGTAACGAATTAGAAGTTTAACGGAATGACAATACCAGTCCCTGGACTTAGAAAAGAATGATTTAATTACAAAAAAGCCCTTGGACTTTAAGTAGCAAATTATTTAATGATTCAAAATTCTAATGGAAAATGTGTTAAGACAGTTAATGAAAATAAAATTTTTTCAAGCTGACCTGGCAGCTTAACCCCAGCCAGGGGCTCTGCCCCTTGGACCCCACTAGGGGCTGCCGCCCCTAGAACCCCGCTGCCAGGGGCGCTGCCCCCGAAACCCCGGTCGTTGAGGGTAATAATTAAACTAGAAAGACGATATGTGCAGTGATAGTTTATTGATACGTATAATTATTATACAGTTAGTCGTGCACAGCTCAAGAAGGGAATAACCGTAAACGGTGAACGCAACCGCATTGAGGTGAGTTTCTAGCCCCACTTCCTTGTTATGTTTTCGGGGCTGTGTGCATACTCGATGCGATAGTCAATACACTTACCTTAGGTGGTAAGTTTATGCCTTGTATGATTTATGTATGACAATTGCTTGACGGTGCGTGAACGATCTTCGGATATTGCATGTGCCGTCAAGTGTTAGTTAAAGGTATGATTGATATGTATGACGTATGAATGGCGTATGTATAAATTTGTATGATGTATGAACAATGTATGTATGAAATGTTGATGGTACGTGAACGCTCTTCGGAGATTGCACATATTGTCAACGAAAGTATGTGAATGACAAGTATGTTATAGTAGCAAGAATGTAGGGAACCGACCATAATAATGTCGGCGAAGATTATAGTGCGGAATGCTCTTTAAAACGTATATGTATGAATGAAAGTATGTAAGTAAGTACAAAAGAAAGAATGAAAGTACATATGTAAATAAGTGTGTAAAAAGATATGAAGGTATGTACCTCCGGGTGCATATGCTAGTATGTGAATGTATTGTATGTCGTCTGATTAACTAGAACTCACTCAGCGTAGCTGACTTTTAGTATGCACGCAGGTGAGTAGAATGAGGCAACTTGCTTGAGGGGAAGCACATGGCATGGATTTGAAGACACTGGCATCTCAATGAAGTGTTATGTTATGATGTTTTAAAAGACAATGTTTTATGTTTAAATAATTTGAATGCCCATTGAGACAAGAAAGGATGGTTATGTAATATAATGGTTTGAATTTTTTAATATTCCGCGAATGTTTTTATTAACTCTGATATTATGAACTGCGTTTATGAGTAAATCCAACGTTAAAGTGAGGCACCGTAACGGGGCCTTACATAACCTTGAGAGCTGTGACAATCAGTTCGCGCCCCGGCATTTCCGCCGTATGTTGGGGTGTGACAATATTAACCTTAAAGACATTGTATATATAACAATTATTGTTCATAGTTCACAGAAGATTCAAAATGTCATAGAGTGAATTTAGTGATTCTTATTTATAATAGTTGAAAATATCGTATAAAAAAAGTTTAAATATTGAATAAATGATTGCTACCAAATTACATATTAATAAATACAATTAATCCGAAATTGTAGGTTTCAATATGTTGAATGATTTTAGGAAAGCGAAATTATGGGAATAGACTGAAACAAAAATTTTTTATATAAAATTTGAAATTCTTTCCTTAATAGTTTTAATTCAAAATTTGAATAGATCATGTTACAATATTATTATGATGATAATGATAATGATAATAATAATAATAATAATAATAATAATAATAGGAAGCAATACGTAAATTGTTGTTTCGGGTCATTTAATGCTGAAACAGTAACTAATTAATATTAATACTTTAAAGTCCACTTATTAGTTTTCAAAAATTGAAAAATCAAAATTTGTGGCTTTTGATTTGGTATGATTCCAAAATTGATCCGTACACATTCATATAAAACTACCATTTTTTATAAGTTGATTGGTTTATAGTCAATCTATTCCAAAATTTCAGTCCAATTTAACTTCTATTAGTCAAATTTATTACATTTTTAAATATGTTATATTTTAGCTACAAAACTTAAATAAAAATATGAAGAATTAAACAAAACTCATAGCTCTAACTCCATAAAGCTTCAAGCATTCAATAATCCATTTTAGAAAAACCCAAAAAAAAATATAAATACATACAGACATATATTTGTATTCAACAAAAACTACGGATTATAAAAAATAAAGCTTAATTTCATAAATCAAATCACAATCTACATGATCAACAAATTATAATCATAAACTCAAATAATAGTTCATATTAAAGAGATGAGATAATAATCACCATAAATATATATATACAATATCAAATTTAGAAAACCTATAATTACCTTTTGTCGAAACTTCATTCCAGTTGAAACATGAGAAGAAAATAAAAAGTTAGTATTCAAGATTTAGCCAGTTATCGATTTAACCATCAAACAAAAAATTAGAGTTCACAAATAATGAACAATGTGACTACATATGTGTAAGGCGCCGTTCCCAGTAGCCTTACTTTAGCGTCGGATTTACTCATAAACACAGTTCTACAAATCAGAGTTTATTAAAACTTTCGCGGAATATAAAACTTTAACCGTTTATTACAAAACATTTAATCTTTTCTTTAAACCATCATATAAATCATCATATTAAAACATCATTTCTTCCATCTTCAAATGCCAGCCGTTCGATCCATGCCATGTGCCGACCTCATGCTAGCTCTTTAATCATATTCACCTGCGTGCATACTAAAAGTCAGCTACGCTGGGTGAGTTCTAGTTAATAAGCCGACATACAATGCATACACGTATCTTACATACATACATATCTTAATGTAGTATAAATGTCCATAAGAGGAACGTCACATAATATCTATTGAAAGAACTATTACTATTACCCCTACTATTTATATTCACCGTAGAAGTACACTCTATATATATAAGTTCTCCATAGATGGAACATCTTATATACTTCCATAGAAGGAACACTATGCTTTCCATCAAAGGAACACTATGCTTTCCATCAAAGGAACATTGGGCTTTCCATTAAAGGAACACTATGCTTTCCATCAAAGAAACACTGTGTAAGGCCCCGTTCCCGGCAGCCCTACTTTAGCGTCGGATTTACTCTTAAACACAGTTCTTACAAATCAGAGTTCATTAAAACTTTTCGCAGAATATAAAACATCATCCATTCGTTACAAAACATTAAATCTTTTCTTTGATACCATAACCCAAAACATTATAGTTAAACCTCTTTTCTTTATATCTTCAGATGCCAGCCGTTCAATCCATGCCATGTGCCAACCTCATGTCAACTCTTTAATCAAATCACCTGCTTGCATACTAAAAGTCAGCTACGCTGAGTGAGTTATAGTTAATCAAGCAACTCATCATACAACCACTTCATACATCATATATGTATCCGAAGACACATAATCCACTGTCTAACCTGTTCTCCTTACCACTTAACCACTTAACTGCCCCTAACCACTTAGCCACTTGTTTACGGAAGCACATTGAGGCTTGCCCTCCCACGCACTCCCGTTATGCCACTTAATAACGAGGACGCGTATAGGCTTACCCTACCACGCACTCACGTTATGCCACTTAATAACGAGGACACGTGTAGGCTTACCCTACCACGCACTCACGTTATGCTACTTAAATAACGAAGGCACGTATAGGCTTACCCTACCACGTACTATCGTCATGCCACTAACACTCTTAATAGACCCCTTACCACTTCTATCACACTATCATCTACTTGTCTACAACACACTTCCTATCATTTCATCATTTACATAATAAGCAAGTCACGTCAACAATCATGCACACTAATAACCACTTGACAGTCACTATCCTAGGCGATACGTGCAATATCCGAAGATCGTTCACGCACCGGTAAGCATTATATATTAGCTACTTGGTATATCACCTATAGCATACACTTACCACTTAAGGTAAGTGTATTCACACTTCACATCGAGTATGCACATGCCGAAAACATAACAAGGAAATGGGGCTAGAAACTCACCTGAATGCGGTTACGTTCGCCGTTAATCGTAATCCCTCTCTTGAGCTGTGCACGGCTAACTGTATAATGTTTACATGTATCAATTTACTAATACTACTCATGTCGTATTTCTATCTTTATATGACCCACAACGAATGGGGGTCCGGGGGCAGCGCCCCTGGCAGGGTCCAAGGGGAAGAGCCCCTGGTTGGGGTCGAGCTGCCAGGTCAGCTTGGAAAAATTTTATTTACAAAAACTGTCTTAACACATTTTCCATTAGGATTATAATTTATTTTCTAATTCGTTAACTCATTCTTCATAGCGTATTAAGTCTGATTCGCTATCTGATCCGTTACCTTAAATGTAAGCGAACATACATGTTAGGCGAACTTAACTAAGTTAAGCGAACTTAACATTCAGCGAACTTGGATTCTGGCGAACTTATATATAGCGAACTTAACATTAGCTGCTTAGGATCAGGCGAACTTACGCACGTGCGACCTTGTCTACAAGCGAACTTGTCCACAAGCGAACTTGTCCACAAGCGAACTCGTAACAACATGAACTTCCATAGCGAAGTTATCCAGTAGCTGCGACGGGTTGATTTTTATCAACCTTAACAAGCATCTTGTGATTTTAATACTCTTGTTAAGGTTCGATATCACCCACTAACGTTTCCTACCCGTTTTCGTTCATTTTTAACCCGTATATACCATAAATCTTGGACCTTTACGCTAAAAAACGTTCAATACAAGTCGTCGTACATAGCCATAGGTTCGTTAAGTTCGTTTCCAACGTCAAGTTTGCTACTTTATATTTCGTTTAGATCCGATTTACTTTATCCTTAAGTTTCAAGACTAACCGTTTATAAAAACATAAACTTTAAAGATAACGGACATACCTTTACGTGTTTTTAAGGTTACGGTTAGCTTCGTGATGAACTACAATCCTGCATCTTGCTTGCACGCTCAAGATCTATCAAGTTATAGGCTCGGTTTGGTCTCGGATTGCACCTTAGCTCGCGGCCGCATAGGGTGTAGGAAGTATGTGTGTTTGAGTGTAGAGAATGAAAAGGATAAGATGGATGGAAAATGGAAAAGGATTAGGGTTTAAGGGGTATTTATACTCCCTTAAGCCCATGGACCTAAGGCCCATCTTTCCTTTTTGGTCCATATTTGCTTTCATTAAACCAAGCCCGTTACCCCTTTATCATTATTATTGTATTATTATTACCGCTCCGCTAACTCATTTAGTTCACCCGACGCAAATAATATATATTAAGTATTATCCTAGAAATTTCAGGATGTTACAAGTCTTCCCCCCCTTAAAGGGGTTTCGTCCCCGAAACCTAGCTTATTCCTTGAGAAAGGAACACTTCTTATATTAGCACACTTATTGAATCGCCTCTGCTTTATGAGTCATCCTTCTTACTTCTAATTTGCAGTCATCGAGCGGTGATCACGTGTTTTAGCTATTAAGGTAGCTTGCCCATGAGGCCCTTGATGAACCACGTCTCATCTCGTCTTCCCAAAGACTCTTGTTTTATGTAATAACGTTAACCCCTAAGGTGACGCTTTACCATCACACACTACTTATCATAACCAACATGCATTCAACATAATTTAAGCCACTTATATAAAATCACAAGAAAACACAACTCATTCATAAAACATAAAAGAAAATCGTTTAAGCTTGCTAGACAATCGTAGGTTCGTACTGAAACATAAAACACCACTTAACATAAAACAACTGTGACGAGTCACTTATTCTTCCGCAACCTTCTCAGTGACCGATAAATCTTCCTTTCACTTGTCTCCCCTCCTTCCCTTCACCGCCACAGCTTCCTTGCAGTCTCTAACTATGTGACCTGGCTTACCACACCTATAACACTTCTGGTCCTCGGTGCATTCACGAGAGACGTGCCCCTTCCTCCCGCATCGGTAGCACTGGTTTGGACCAGCCTTGCATTCCCCCAAGTGCATCTTCCCGCACACCTTACATGCTTCCTTTTTTGTTATCTTTTGTGTCTTTCTCCCAGCATTCTCCACGACATCCCCAGCTCGTTTGGTTCCTTTCCCTTCTTCCTTATCTTCCACTTCCACATCATCCGCCGCCATATCATCATAAACCATCTCTGCCAACTCAACTGCAGACTCAAAGGTAGCAGGTTTGTTAGCTCTGACCAACATGCGGACCTTCTGGGGGAGTCCCCTGACGTAGCACTTGATCCGTTTCACCTCAGTGTTCACCATGTCAGGCACCAGCCTAGACATACGGTTAAATTCGGTGGTGTACTCACGGTGGGTCATCTTGCCTGCTCTCAGATTCAGAAATTTCATTTCGGCCCTTTCAACCTCGGCATCAGCATAGAACCTTTTCATCACTAACTCCTTCAGGTCGTTCCACCTCATTGCGTTAATATCTTCTCGAGTCTTCCTTTGTTTCACAGTTTCCCACCAGTACATGGCCTCATCTTCAAATGACTGAGTGGCATAACCCACTGCTTGGTCGGGACGGCACTCGCTGATTCGGATAATCTTGTCCATAGTGGTTACCCATTTTAGAGTAGCGATTGCGTCTCCTAGTCCAGTCAGCTTCGACGGGTCACAGCCCTTGAAGGACTTGTAGTTACACCCACCTCGGCCTTTCTTTCCATCGTCAGCTTTCACAGACCCAGCTTCACTTGAGTCACCCTTCACTCCCTCACCACCTATCCCACCATTCTCTCCTGATCCTTCAGCAGTTCTTTCACGGCCTCCAGCAGACCCTCCCGGAGTCATGTTCTTCACAGCAGCTGCTACAGCTTGAACAATGGCTTCTTGAACCGCAGGGTCAAGTTGAACCCTCTCGTTGTTGCTCGGGTTTCCTCCAGCTGCGCTTCCTTCGTCTCCGGTGTTGGAAGCTGCCTCTACTGAAGGTTTCCGGACAAGACGAGGCTTGCCACAACGTCCAGTGCGACCTCTAGTTCCAGCAATTTCTCCAGCTCCAGCCATCGTATTCTAAAAGGGAAAACACAAACGTCATCACTCAAGGAAGTATTTAGCACGTGATTCGTAAGGTAAGTAGCTAATGACGTTGATCAAGTGTAATTAACTATTTGCATTACTCCTCAGGTTCTACATTCTTCCCTTCGTGATTTCACTTTTGCTAGTTTCTACTTTTAAACAGTTAATCAATCAACAATCAAGAAATCCTATCCCTAACCTGCATATATCCTTCCCTTAGCAATTAAGCGAACATCTTTATGCATTATTTAACATACTTTACCGATACTGAGCTTGCTTGAGTGACACATGGCATTCTTGAACTTGCATCCTCTTTCTTTCCTTACTTAAATCTCAATCTCTGTTCGAGTCTAAGCATGTAGGATGCTTAAATCTCTCGAATTTTGCTCTGATACCAACTTGTAAGGCCCCGTTCCAGGTTGCCCTACTTTAGCGTCGGATTTACTCTTAAACACAGTTCTTACAAATCAGAGTTCATTAAAACTTTTCGCAGAATATAAAACATCATCCATTCGTTACAAAACATTAAATCTTTTCTTTGATACCATAACCCAAAACATTATAGTTAAACCTCTTTTCTTTATATCTTCAGATGCCAGCCGTTCAATCCATGCCATGTGCCAACCTCATGTCAACTCTTTAATCAAATCACATGCGTGCATACTAAAAGTCAGCTACGCTGAGTGAGTTCTAGTTAATCAAGCAACTCATCATACAACCACTTCATACATCATATATGTATCCGAAGACACATAATCCACTGTCTAACCTGTTCTCCTTACCACTTAACCACTTAACTGCCCCTAACCACTTAGCCACTTGTTTACGGAAGCACATTGAGGCTTGCCCTCCCACGCACTCCCGTTATGCCACTTAATAACGAGGACGCGTATAGGCTTATCCTCACGTTATGCCACTTAATAACGAGGACACGTATAGGCTTACCCTACCATGCACTCACGTTATGCCACTTAAATAACGAAGGCACGTATAGGCTTACCCTACCACGTACTATTGTCATGCCACTAACACACTTAATAGACCCCTTACCACTTCTATCACACTATCATCTACTTGTCTACAACACACTTCCTATCATTTCATCATTTTGATAATAAGCAAGTCACATCAACAATCATGCACACTAATAACCACTTGACAGTCACTATCCTTGGCGATACGTGCAATATCCGAAGATCGTTCACGCACCGGCAAGCATTATATATTAGCTACTTGGTATATCATCTATAGCATACACTTAACACTAAAGGTAAGTGTATTCACACTTCACATCGAGTATGCACACAGCCCCGAAAACATAAAAAGAAAATGGGGCTAGAAACTCACCTGAATGTGGTTACGTTCGCCGTTAATCGTAATCCCTCTCTTGAGCTGTGCACGGCTAACTGTATAATGTTTACATGTATCAATTTACTAATACTACTCATATCGTATTTCTATCTTTATATGACCCACAACGAACGGGGGTCCGGGGGCAGCGCCCCTGGCAGGGTCCAAGGGGAAGAGCCCCTGGTTGGGGTCGAGCTGCCAGGTCAGCTTGGAAAAATTTTATTTACAAAAACTGTCTTAACACATTTTCCATTAGGATTTTAATTTATTTTCTAATTCGTTAACTCATTCTTCATAGCGTATTAAGTCTGATTCGCTATATGATCTGTTACCTTAAATGAAAGCGAACATACATGTTAGGCGAACTTAACTAAGTTAAGCGAACTTAACATTCAGAGAACTTGGATTCTGTCGAACTTATCAATAGCGAACTTATATTAGCGAACTTAACATTAGCTGCTTAGGATCAGGCGAACTTACGCACATGCGAACTTGTCTACAAGCGAACTTGTCTTCAAGCGAACTTGTCCACAAGCGAACTTGTCCACAAGCGAACTTGTAACAACGCGAACTTCCATAGCGAAGTTATCCAGTAGCAGCGACGGGTTGATTTTTATCAACCTTAACAAGCATCTTGTGATTTTAATACTCTTGTTAAGGTTCGATATCACCCACTAACGTTTCCTACCCGTTTTCGTTCATTTTTAACCCGTATATACCATAAATCTTAGACCTTTACGCTAAAAAACGTTCAATACAAGTCGTCGTACATAGCCATAGGTTCGTTAAGTTCGTTTCCAACGTCAAGTTTGCTACTTTATATTTCGTTTAGATCCGATTTACTTTATCCTTAAGTTTCAAGACTAACCGTTTATAAAAACATAAACTTTAAAGATAACGGACATACCTTTACGTGTTTTTAAGGTTACGGTTAGCTTGGTGATGAACTACAATCCTGGATCTTGCTTGCACGCTCAAGATCTATCAAGTTATAGGCTCGGTTTGGTCTCGGATTGCACCTTAGCTCGCGGCCGCATAGTGTGTAGGAAGTATGTGTGTTTGAGTGTAGAGAATGAAATGGATAAGATGGATGGAAAATGGAAAAAGATTAGGGTTTAAGGGGTATTTATACTCCCTTAAGCCCATGGACCTAAGGCCCATCATTCCTTTTTGGTCCATCTTTGCTTTCATTAAACCAAGCCCGTTACCCCTTTATCATTATTATTATTATATTATTACCGCTCCGCTAACTCATTTAGTTCACCCGACACAAATAATATATATTAAGTATTATCCTAGAAATTTCGGGATGTTACACACCGGGCTTTCCATTAAAGGAACATTAAGCTTTCCATTTAAGGAACACTCTATATATTATCCATAGAGGGAACTCTATATATAAGTTATCTTTTAATATCCATATAAGGAGACAATCATCACTATTCTTGGCAATACATGCTATATCCGAAGATCGTTCACGTATCGAAAAGCAATCATCCTTAGATTACATACAATATCCATATCTTTATTTATAACCTAACGGTACGTGCAATATCCGAAGATCGTTCACATATCGTCAAACAATCACTTGTATCTATCACATATATCATACTTGGCATACACTTACCAATCAAGGTAAGTGTATTAACTATCACCTCGAGTATGCACACAGCCCCGAAAACATAACAAGGAAGTGGGGCTAGAAACTCACCTGTATCCGGTTATGCTCCGAGCCAATAGTAATCCCTTTCTTTAATTGAGCACGCCTAACTGTTATATATATATGTATATATATATATATATATAAATGTTAATTGTATAATTAATTAAGTCGGTAATTTAGTTAACCAACTCACTTATCAATTGGGCTCTTTTGCTTAGTTTATGATGATGGGCTAGCTTTATTTAAAGTAGGATGTGAGCTGAGCAACTTTTAATCTTACTAGGCCAGGCCCAATCCGTTCATTAAGGCGTATGGGCCCAACTGTCCATTATTGGCAACTGGGCTCAGGCCCAAAGCCAAACAGAACACTGGGTCAGCCGAGAACATCGTGGACTATGTTGACCGAAAACATGAGCTGACCGAGAACTTGGGTTGGCCAACAACATGGGTTGGCCGAGAACCTTGACCGAGAACTCTCATGGCCGAGAAACCCCTTGGCCGAGAACCCTCATGTTACCGAGAACTCGAGGAGACCGAGATCTCAGGTCTGATGTCTCCAGTTCTCATTTTTCTATCTTTTTCATTTCTTTCTTAGCTTAGTTAACCGTTTTATGGCTTATATTATTGGTTTTATCTATCTTTGCTACTCGTCCTAACCGTTTTACATCCGTTAGTATTTCCTTATCAAGATCCAACCTTTTTTTTGTATAAAGTTTAAACCTTTATCTCGTTTTAGGTCTAAAGCTTAAAGCTTTATTGGTTTTAAACCCATTTTAGCTAGATCCTTAGCTAATGAATAGATTAAGTCCACTTTTATCATCAAGTTTGCAACTTTATGAAACATTTAGACCCGATCTACTCTAGGGATAAGTTTCATAACAAACCTTTCATAAAAACATAAACTTTAGAGATCAAGATCATACCTTTGAATGTTTCTAGGTCGCGGTCTAGGTTAGTTATGAACTCGTAGATTGTATATAACTTGCACGCCAAGGATCTATCAATGTAAGGCTTGATTTGATCTCGGATCTTCTTTTCTCTCTCACGGCCGCCCTTAAGAGGGTATGTGTGTGTGTGTTTTAAGGTGTAGGCAAGGTGTGTAATGGATGGTAATGGAAAGATTTAGGGTTTAAGGGGTATTTATACTCCCTTAAGCCCATGGACTTAAGATCCATCTTTCCTTTTTTGTCCATTAATAAATCCCCTAATTAGCCTATTTATCTCTCTATCATTATTATTTTATTATTTTTTTACTAACTCGATTAAACTTTCCCATCGTACTAAATAATATAATAAACGTTATTATTTGAAATTTTGGGATGTTACAAGTCTTCCCTCCTTAAAGAGGTTTCGTCCCCGAAACCTAGATTATCCCTTGTAAAAGGAACATTCCCTATTTCACGCACTTTATCGGATCGTATTTGCTTTATGGGTTATCCTTTTTACTCCTGACTTGCAGTCATCGAGTGGTGTTCGTGTGCTTTAGCTGTTTAAGGTAGCTTGTCCATGAGGCTCTCAATGTCTCAAGTCTCGTCTCGCCCTTCTAAGGGACGTCGCTTCATACTATTTAACGCTATTGTCTAAAATGACGTTTTATCGTAACACAACAATCATTCGTAACCAAAATCAACTCATAACAGTTTCTTAGCATAATTAATTCAGACAACTCCAGTCTAAATTTTAAAATAATACATAAAAACACGCGTTAAGTCATTGATAATTAAAACACATATTAAAACTTATGGCTAGTAACTAGCCTTCATGAACGGTATTTCTAAGCATAACGAGGAAACTGTTAAACCTCAAGCACTCTTCTCTGCTTCATGTCCTTCCTTCGGCTTCCTGCAATCCCTTGCTAGGTGTCCACGCCCTCCACAGTTGTGACACCTATGATGATCTTTGCACTCCCAAGAGGAATTTCCTGCTCTTCCACACCTGTAGCAAACGTCTAATCCCATTCTGCACTCTCCGGGGTGTCTTTTCCCACATTTTTCACAAGCAGTGAACTCCTCCTGCCTTGCCTTCTTTTTACGTGGATCCACCTCATTGGCTTCATTTGGTTCTGGGGTTGGGTTCTTTTTCTTCGGTTCCATCTTCTCCTCTTCACATATGGCAAGGTCCTCATAAACCATCTCGGTCAATTCCACGGCCGAGCCAAATGTTGCGGGCTTACTTGCCTTAACCAAAGTGTGAACATTCCGCGGAAGTCCCCTCACGTAACACTTGATCCTCTTAGCTTCGGTGTTCACCATGTCAGGTACCAACCTAGACATGCGGTTGAATTCAGTAGTATACTCTCGTTGTGTCATCTTTCCCGCTTTTAAGTTTAGAAACTTCATCTCCACTCTTTCAACTTCGGTATCAGCGCAGAACCTCTTCATCACCAACTCCTTTAGATCATTCCATCTCACTGCCTTAACCTCGTCATGACCCTTCCTCTGCTCAACCGTCTCCCACCAGTACATTGCTTCGTCACCGAATGATTGAGTGGCATAACCCACATCTTGGTCGGGACGGCATCCGCTAATGCGGATAATTTTATCCATGGCGGTTAACCATTGAAGAGTGGCGATTGCGTCTTCCAAACCAGTTAGCTTCGGCGGGTCACATCCTTTGAAGGACTTGTAGTTACACCCACCTCGGCCTCTTTTTCCATCTTCAACTTTCACAGATCCAGCTTCACCCGAGTCACCCTTCTCTCCCTCACCATCCTTCTTACCATTTCCCCCTGACCCTTCAGCCGTTCTCTCATGGCTTCCAGAATATCTCTCGGGATTTTGGTTCTTCACAGTAGCGGCTACAGCTTGAACAATGGCTGCTTGAATCGCAGGGTCAAGTTGAACCCCTACGTTGTTGTTCGGGTTTCCTCCAGCTGCGCTTCCTTCGTCTCCGGTGTTGGAAGCTGTTTCAACCAAGGGTTGTCGGACAATACGAGGCCTGCCTCGACGCCCAGTGCGACCTCCAGTGCCAACGATCTCTCTTGCGCCAGCCATCGTATTCTAAAAGGAAAAACACAAACGGTGTCTATTACGACACTCATCCTACCATTTAACACCATTGTCTAGTACGACATTTTATCATAACATAAATAATAATTCATAACCAAACTCAATATATTACACGTCATAGATAAACATAAGTTTTAAACCTTAACACAAAACAAGTTCTTAGGCAATCATACTTAACACGAAATTAAACTATTGTCTAAGCAATTATTCCTCCATCGAGCGTTCATCTCAGCGGTCTTCCTTGGCCTATGATTCTATCCCTTTCGCGCCTCCCGCCTTCATTCCTTTGCACTCCCTTTCCATGTGATCCGTTTTACCGCATATGAAGCATTTTGGGCGATCAGGTCATTCTCGAGAGTAATGTCCTCTCCTCCCGCACCGATAGCACATGTCCGACCTAGTCCTGCATTCTGCCAGTTGCATTTTTCCGCACACCTTGCATGTTTCCTTGGCCGCCATCTTTGGTGTCTTCTTCTCCGCATACTCCACGACCTCTGCAGGCCGTTTGGTCCCTTTCGCCCCTCTCTTAATATCATCAACTTTCTTACCGTCTTCCCCTTCCCTCTCAGTGGCCTTTGCATGGCTTTCAGCAAACTTGTCAGGACGGAATTTATTTGTTACAGCAGCCACAGCGTAGGAAATGTCATATTGAACAACATGATCCAGCTGATACCCTTCATCGCTGCTTGGTCCCAGCAGAGTTTCACTTTTCTCCTTTCTCGTGGTAGTAACTGGTTCTTCAGAAGGTTCCCGGACAACACGTGGCCCACAAGGACGTCCAGTGTGACCTCCCTTACCAACAAACCTTCTTGCTCCAGCCATCGTATTCTAAAGGGAAACCACAAACGTCATCACTCCAGGAATTATTTAGCACATGATTCGTAAAGTAAGTAGTTAATGACAGTGGCCAAGTGTAATTAACTATTTGCACTACTCCTCAGGTTCTACATACTTCCCTTTATGATTTCACTCGTGCTAATTTCTACTTTAAAACAGTTAATCAATCAAACAACTAATTAATCCTATCCCTATCCTGCACATATCCTTCTTTTAATAATTAAGCTAAAGTTATCATGCACTAGGTAATCATATACTTTTACCTTTACCGGGCTTGCTTGAGTGACACATGGCTATCTTGAACTGGCATCTTCTTTCTTTTCTTACTCAAATCCCATTCTCTGTTCGAGCCTAAGCATGTAGGATGCTTAAATCTCTCAAACTTTACTCTGATACCAACTTGTAAGGCCCCGTTCCTGGTAGCCCTACTTTAGCATCGGATTTACTCATAAACACAGTTCTACAAATCAGAGTTTATTAAAACTTTCGCGGAAAATAAAACTTTAACCGTTTATTACAAAACATTTAATCTTTTCTTTAAAACCATCACATAAATCGTCATATTAAAACATCATATCTTCCATCTTCAAATGCCAGCCGTTCGATCCATGCCATGTGCCGACCTCATGCTAGCTCTTTAATCATATTCACCTGCGTGCATACTAAAAGTCAGCTACGCTGAGTGAGTTCTAGTTAATCAGCCGACATACAATGCATACACGTATCTTACATACATACATATCTTAACGTAGTATAAATGTCCATAAGAGGAACGTCACATAATATCTATTGAAAGAACAATTACTATTACCCCTACTATTTATATTCACCATAGAAGGACACTCTATATATATAAGTTCTCCATAGATGGACCATCCTATATACTTCAATAGAAGGAACACTATGCTTCCATCAAAGGAACACTATGCTTTCCATCAAAGGAACACTGGGCTTTCCATTAAAGGAACACTATGATTTCCATCAAAGGAACATTGGGCTTTCCATTAAAGGAACACTAAGCTTTCCATTAAAGGAACACTCTATATATTATCCGTAGATGGAACTCTATATATAAGCTATCTTTTAATATCCATATAAGGAGACAATCATCACTATTCTTGGCAATACATGCAATATTCGAAGATCGTTCACGTATCGACAAGCAATCATCCTTAGATTACATACAATATCCATATCTTTATTTATAACCTAACGGTACGTGCAATATCCGAAGATCGTTCACGTATCGTCAAACAATCACTTGTATCTATCACATATATCATACTTGGCATACACTTACCATTCAAGGTAAGTGTATTAACTATCACATCGAGTATGCACACAGCCCCGAAAACAGAACAAGGAAGTGGGGCTAGAAACTCACCTGTATCTAGTTACGCTCCGAGCCAATAGTAATCCCTTTCTTTACTTGAGCACGCCTAACTGTTAAATATATATATATATATATATATACATACATACATACATATATATGTTAATTGTATAATTAATTAAGTCGGTAATTTAGTTTACCAGCTCACTTATCAATTGGGCTATTTTGCTTAGTTTATGATGATGGGCTAGCTTTATTTTAAGTAGGATGTGAGCTGAGCAACTTTTAATCTTACTAGGCCAGGCCCAATCCGTTCATTAAGGCGTATGGGCCAAACTGTCCATTATTTGCAACTGGGCTCAGGCCCAAAGCCAAACAGAACACTGGGTCAGCCGAGAACATCTTGGACTATGTTGACCGAAAACATGAGCTGACCGAGAACATGGGTTGGCCGAGAACATGGGTTAGCCGAGAACCTTGACCGAGAACTCTCATGGCCGAGAAACCCCTTGGCCGAGAACCCTCATGTTGCCAAGAACTCGAGGAGACCAAGATCTCAGGTCTGATGTCTCCAGTTCTCATTTTTCTATCTTTTTCATTACTTTCTTAGCTTAGTTAACCGTTTTATAGCTTATATTATTGGTTTTAACTACCTTTACTACTCGTCCTAACCGTTTTACATCCGTTAGTATTTCCTTATCAAGATCCAACCTTTTTTTTGGTATAAAGTTTAAACCTTTATCTCGTTTTAGGTCTAAAGCTTAAAGCTTTATTGGTTTTAAACCCATTTTAGCTAGATCCTTAGCTAATGAATAGATTAAGTCCGCTTTTATCAGCAAGTTTGCAACTTTATGAAACATATAGACCCGATCAACTCTAGGGTTAAGTTTCATAACAAACCTTTCATAAATACATAAACTTTAGAGATCAAGATCATACCTTTGAACATTTTTAGGTCGCGGTCTAGGTTAGTTATGAACTCGTAGCTTGTATATAACTTGCACGCCAAGGATCTATTAATGAAAGGCTTGATTTGATCTCGGATCTTCTTTTCTCTCTCACGGCCACCCTTAAGAGGGTATGTGTGTGTGTGTTTTAAGGTGTAGGCAAGGTGTGTAATGGATGGTAATGGAAAGATTTAGGGTTTAAGGGGTATTTATACTCCCTTAAGCCCATGGACTTAAGGCCCATCTTTCCTTTTTTGGTCCATTAATAAACCCCATAATTAGCCTACTTATCTCTCTATCATTATTATTTTATTATTTGTTTACTAACTCGAGTAAACTTTCCCATCGTAATAAATAATATAATAAACGTTATTATTTGAAATTTTGGGATGTTACAATATAGATATGTGTGTAACATCCCGAAATTTCTAAAAATAATACTAATTTATATTAACTATTATTGGTGAGGGAGTTTACTCGGGTTAGCGGAGAAATATTAAATAAGTAGGAGTTAGTATGGGTCGGGCTTGTGTTGGGTAATGGATATGGGTTATAGACTTGGGTTAATAAGGAAGGAAGATGGACCATGGGCTCAAGCCCATGATCCATAATATTTAAGCCTTAAATCACCCTTTAATCCTTTCATTTCACATATTCCATACACCACCAAAACACACACTTAGCTCTCTCTCATCCTACCCTCTCTATCTAGCCGAAACCAAGAAGAAGAAGAAGAAGAAGAAGAAGAAGAAGGAGAATCGGTTTTCAACCCGAGGTAGAAAATGTATGATGTTATTTATACTCAAACCCGTTAGATTTAGTCACGAAACGACGAGCCGACACCGTTAAAACGTTAAGTAATGAGATCCGGGTGGAATCGGGTATAAACCAAACCTATGATGAGCTTAGGGATCATCCTAGCTCAGATATGGATCGAACGGGACGAAAAACGGTGAAAATGGTGGTGAAATGAGCAAGATCTCGCTTTTCCGGCGAGATCCCGCTATTCCGGCAATGGCGGCGCCGGAAAGGCGGCGCCGGAGCTCCTGGTACGAGGTTAAGTAGTTTCAGGGAATGTTCTGACGTAACCCTAGTTCGTTAGCGGAAGCGTAACGAACTAACTTTGATTCGTTAACGAATAGACATAACGAATTAGTACGTAATTCGTTATGCCTATTCGCTAAGCCGAGGTAACAAATTGGAAACATTTCGTTAAGATGGGATAAGGAACTAGAGGTAGTTCGTTAAGGGAATGAATGACGAACTAAGTCCAATTCGTTAAGCATTTCGTTAAGGGAGAACTGACGAATGAATTCCAGTTCGTTAAGGGTTCAGTTCGCTATGAATTTCAATTCGTTAACCAAACCATACGAATGAGGTCCCCTTCGTTATGAGGACTGGTTCGTTATATAGTCCAATTCATTAAGGGCTGGATAACGAACTAGAAGTTTGACAGAATGACAGAACAGTCCTTGGACTTAGAAAAGAATGAGATAATTACATATTAGCCCTTGGACCTTGATAAATTATGAAAGATACCTTTAAAGGTTAATGCGTAACGATTAACTAACCGGGTAATGATCCAATGAAGTAAAACCGGCTTAGACGCATAAGGCTAATTAAGTAGCAATGAGAATGGTTAGAGTAGTATTTGATATTCAATTATTAAACAGTTAGTAGCGCACAGATCAAGAAGGAATAACCAGTAGTAGAAGAAGTAACCGAGTTTAGGTGAGTTTCTAGCCCCACTTCCTTGTTATGTTTTCAGGGCTGTGTGCATACTCGATGTGATAATTAATACACTTACCTCAAGTGGTAAGTGCATGCCTCGTTTGATTTATGTATGATGATTTTTTGACGATGCATGAACGATCTTCGGATATTGCATGTACCGTCAAGTAATAGTTAAAGGCATGATTGATGTGTATATATGATAAGTGAAACATGTATGTATGTTATGATGATAGTACATGAACGATCTTCGGATATTGCATGTGCTGCCAGGTGATAGTAAAAGATATGACTATATATATATGCTATGTAAATGAGGTATGTATGTTATGATGATAGTACATGAACGATCTTCGGATATTGAATGTACTGTCAAGAATAGTGATTGCCTCCTTATATGGATATTAACTAATAAATTATGTATAGAGTTCCCTCTACGGATAATAAATGTAGTGTTCCTTTAATAGAAAGTATAGTGTTCCTTTAATGGAAAGCATAGTGTTCCTTCAATTAAGGGGGTTTTATAAATGATAAAACTAATAATACTATAAACGAATGATGACAATAATATTGATTTTACAATAATGATAGTTGTAGAGATTGATCGTTCAATCAATAAACAATCCAATCACAAATCATAACTCAAGTCATTAAAATCTTAATTCATTAAATCGTGTATATCATTTATAATTAATTTATTGTATTATATTTAACTAGGAATCCTTGTCGGTATATCCCGAAGGGTTTATCATTCTCACATCATCATTCTTATTTTGTTCCTCTTATCAGGTGAGTAATCACTCCCATTTTTTACTTATTTTAATAGATATTATGTGACGCTCCTCTTATGGATATTTGTACGAGGACAAGATATTAATATGTATCTTCGGATATGTATGTATATGAATGAAATTGTATGCATGGTATGATGTATGATTAACTAGAACTTACTCAGCGTAGCTAACTTTTAGTATACACGCAGGTAAACTTGTTTAATGAGCAAGCATGAGAAGGGCACATGGCATGGACTGAATGGCTGGCATCTGAAGATGGAAGAAACAATGCTTTAAATCTAATGTTTTGTGTTATGGTATCAAAATAAAGATTTAATGTTTTGTACTGAATGCTTTAAGTTGACGTTTCCGCGAAAGTTTTAATTAACTCTGATTGTAAGGACTGCGTTTATGAGTAAATCCGAAGCTAAAGTAGGGCTACCGGATTCGGGGCCTTACAATGTGTTTGAATACTGTAAACATTAAATCGATTGATATATAAATTAGCGCCGAATCGATAAGTAAAACCCTAAATCATTTAATAGATTCGGATTCAAATTAAAACCTTTAACCAACAACCGATTATACACTATAGCGATTAAAAGTGATAATACCTTCAATCGAGCGAATATTGGAAGGGAAAAATGACGGTATAGAATGAAGATTGGAACAGAGAGAATGTGGATCAGATTATGGTTATGTTTAATTGGATGGTGTCATGGGATATGGAATTTAAAAAAAAGGAATGGTGAATGTAACGGGCTGGGAATTAATAAATGGGTCCGTGTCATTATTTTGAATATAATGTAATTTAATTTTGAATTATTTAATTATCAAGAAATCTCTAAAGTGATTGATATTTATGGAAATAATATGGATTAGCCAATAAAAAGAGTCTATTTGTTAAAAAACTCTATTGTTTTAATATATATATATATATATATATATATTAGATATAGTTAAAATGTAATTGAACATAATTTTTCTAATACAAATAATTTGGCTATTACAACTTTAAATTTATCTAATTGCAATATGATTCTTTTTGTAATCTTTGTTGTTATTATTTCGCATCCTAGGTCTTCCATTAATGTTTATCATTTATGTGGCTAAAATTATTATTTTTTATTTATGATCCTCTCAAGTATCATATTATGTTGGTGTTTAGTTAATGTTGATGTCATGGTACAGTTAAATTAATAATTATTTTAAACTAAATGTATTATTAAATTTTAAATTGTGAAACCAAACTGGAACAAGACCGTTGGCAAAAATCGGTTTCAACTTTCAATGGTTCATTTTTGTTTTGGACAACAACAAATCGGTATTAACAGTTGGACTCACAAGTTTAAGTTAAAAACCATTAAAACCGACACTGTAACAACTCGGGTTTTTCATATATCCAATACCCAACTCGCTTTCGTGTTCGGATTATTTTTATAGATTTAATATCACATTTATCGAGCTAATAATAATTTATCATTAATGTTTATTATATTATTCAACTTATGAAAATAACTTTCATATATGTACATTTTTCACCTAAACTATAGTATTACTCTATGTTGTGCCCATCTATAAAGTTGAAGGCCCATGTTTGCAAATCTGAATAACTAATATATTATAATCCTTTACCCATTTACCCAAACCCATAATTAAGATCCAATCCCGTTTATGCCCAACCCGAAGACCCGTTTTGATTTCTTGATGCATAATTCTCGTGCTAAACTTATAATTGATATTAGAAAATCGTCCATAAGTCTAATTCGTACTCACACCAACATACTAATTAAAATAGAAGATCTGATTTGATATTGTTTACAATTAACGAACTCGTCATATATTATATTGCTAATGTACCATCTAGAGCTTACAAAATTCAATTAAACTTGTATGCACTACCTTCTAGACCTCTCAAATCAAACCCATATTGTTAATTATGTTATCGTGGTCCGATGGTGTCGTTCTAAACCATTTTCTGGCCGACGGCTGCTGTTAATCAATAATTGTCAATTCGTTGTTGTTATAGGTAATCAATATATGTAACAAATTCATTTTTAATCCAATTTCGTTAACCCTAACTTTAATTAAGCTAACACATCACAGATTGAACGATTGATGGATCTAGGGTTTTGATTTGAATTGAGTTAGATTTGTGTCTGCTTTTCAAGATTTATTTTATATATTTAAACACCAGGCATCCCAACGCAGTTGGATTAATGTATGTGTGTTTAGCTGTTCTGAGCAGTCCAGGGCGTGTGTTCAAGCCCCGTACAGCATATAGTAAATGTGATTTTTGGTTAATTAATTGATTTATTTAAATTGTTATAGCCAATTCAATTGACAAAAAAAACTTTATTTTTACGAAACGGGCACGCCTTGCCCGACGTAGTTTGTCGGAAACAACCTTACGAATCTTTATGTATATATTTTATTTATATAATATATGTATATATTGTTTTCTTTTAAATTAAAAAGGTATAATATTAATAAACATGTTAAGTATATATCCATCACATGTTCGTAAACTAAATTCGTTAGGAATTTAAGATAGTATTTTTATCTAAAGATTATTATTATAAGTAATAGACTTATTTAAACATTATTATTATATATTATAATTGTATATTAAGTATTTATATATGTGTTTTATTTATTCAAATAGTACAAGTATATCTCATATACAGGTACAATTAAGGGGGTTTTATAAATGATAAAACTAATAATATTATAAACGAATGATGACAATAATATTGATTTTACAATAATGATAGTTGTAGAGATCGATCGTTCAATCAATAAACAATCTAATCACAAATCATAACTCAAGTCATTAAAAATCTTAATTCATTAAAATCGTGTATATCATTTATAATTAATTTATTTTATTATATTTAACTATGAATCCTTGTCGGTGTATCCCGAAGGGTTTATCATTCTCACATCATCATTCTTATTTCGTTCCTCTTATCAGGTGAGTAATCACTCCCATTTTTTTACTTATTTTAAATCTTTTGGGGACACATGCGTATTAACAGTATTTATCTATTATTCAAAACCGCAACTGTTTAATTCATGTATGTATATCAGTTTATGCCTAACTTGCTATTTGTTTACTTGCTTAATTGAATATATTTCGGAGAGGTCCAACATATTCGCATTATAGTATGATCATGCGACCGTCATAGTAGTCATCGTCCAGTTCATCTGGCATTAAGCTTACCGGCAACTCATTCTTGGTAACCAATGCCCATTCGCATGGCAACGGTTTAGCCCTTTCTTTATGGTTTGGTTGATTGTTTATATGCTATGGTTTAACTATTTATTCTCACAGAAACAGTTTGCATATTTCTTTATCTATTATATATTACTATTGTTGTGTCTTAAACTGGTGTTTAATCACTCAACATGTGTTTTTGACAAAAAATATATTCTATGCGCATATGTAGGTTATCAGCTTGGTTGTTTAACAAGATGAAGATCACGTAAAAGTGCCCTTTTAGGATACAAACTTAATTGATCACTGTTGTAATTTCTTTATACTTGATGTACTTAACTGTAATTGTGTTATCTAAATAATTTAAATAGATATTGTCATTTATCAATTTTACATGATAGTACCTTGAGAGCTGTGAGCAATCAGCTCACACCCCCGCATTTCCGCCGTAGGTTGGGGTGTAACAGATTGGTATAAGAGCCGAAATTTTTAAGAATAAAATGCTCGTTTTTATGGTATATTTTTTTATAAAATTATTAACGCATGAAAAGGTTATAATCGTTTATAAATCATGGGTGAGAAGTTAGTTTAAATTTAAATTAAAAGCATAATACGGTTAAAGACGAGGGACGAAACTTGTAAGTTGAATGAATTGTGTTTAAAAGACAAGTTTACCCTACAAACACATGTAGTTTATGCATTAGCATTTTTGTAAAACTCTTAAAATTAAGTGTCTTAATTTACTTTTGTCTCACGTATTATATATAGTAGAGTTAATGGCCAAATCCGTTCCTGTGGTTTGCTACTTTCACCACTTCAGTCAAAAGTTTGAAATTTTGTCAATTTGGTCCTCATAGTTTTAAATATTAGCCAATTACGTCATGTCCGTCTAATGGAATCCAACTATGTCGTTACTTTATAGGTATTTTTTTCTTTCTCTATTTTATTTTGAGTTAATGGTCATTTTAGTCCCTATGGTTTGATACTTTGACCACTTCAGCCTAAAGTTTGAAATTTTGTCAATTTAATGTTTAGCTTAATCAAATTTTTTTCTTTTTCTTTTTGTCTATAACCCTGAAGAGCATAATCCAAGCCCTAAACCATTGAGCAACGACTAATACAGGTCTACATTTACTCTGTTGACAATAGTAATCATACCCCCCCTCGTATTTAGTTTCTAGATATTTCCTAAACTCTCCCCCCAGGTTGGAATTCAATAGTAAAGTGGTCAAGGTAATTCCCTGAAACCGAATTGTATAGAAAAAACTAAAAATCGTTTCTTTGATTAATGTATAATAGTTGATTGGACCCAGATGTTCGCTACGATATGTTAATCTCTAAATCCTAACTATTATGCATTCATCAAGGAAGCGATTTTTAGTTTTAGTCTGTACAATTCTGTAACACCCCGTAACCGCAGCGGAAACGTAAACGGGATGCAACAGACGCATCTGATATCAACAGCATTGCTTATAAAGAAAACACCACTACATTAATTTACATCTCAATACATTGTTCCGAGTTTCGTTATCATCTAGGCGTTAACACATAAGTTTTACCGATAATACGTTAACATATTCAACACAAAATAAAGATCACTAAGCCTCCACAAAAGCACGCATCATCAAGCACGTATCAATTATTCCAGTTTGGGAGTACCTAGAAAGCATGTAAAGAAAACGGGTCAACTACGAATAGTTGGTGAGTTTCACTAATTTAAATAAACCATGACAAATCATTATAGTAATCATATATTAGCGATGAAATTATGCTGAGCCTACAAGTGAAACCTCTGTTAACCCAGAGACACATCTAATAACCTCTGGGGACACTGTTAACCCAGAAACACATTTAATAACCTCTGGGGACACTGTTAACCCAGAAACACATTTAATACCCTCTGGGGACACTGTTAACCCAGAAACCCATTTAATAACCTCTGGGGACACTGTTAACCCAGAACACTGTTTCAGGCCTTACACTGTTAGCAACTCAGACAATTACCATCTTAATACATTACCGTACGATTCCCGTACAATAAACATTATATAAATACATTCATTTCCATGCGATCAGCATGAACTTAAACATTTTGATAGAAATATGCTTTCCGCCCCGGGAAAATATTTAAAACAGTTCAGTAAAAAGGGGCTCGTGAAACTCACCTTCTCGTGAGTCAGTATGTAGTATAGTGAACAGCTATGAGCCTGAATCTGTAATATGATACCTAAGTCGTTACTATACAATTTCCATAAATTAAATCCGTGTTAACCGGTACATCTGGGGACACTGTTAACCCAGTACTGTACTCGATCCGAGGACAATGTTAACCCAGAGACACTTCTCAGGACTCAGATTGTGATATTTCTTAGAGTTTAACCGTCAAAATTATTATTATTATGTTTTCCCCGTTTTGCGTGCCTAGCACGGTTATCCGTTTTTTTATGTTTCAAAAATGAGTTTGGTCACACACGACCCGAAAATAGTGTTTGACTGATATTTTAGTTAAAACCGTGAATTTAGAGCTCGGTTTAGACGCCCCGTTTGGCCGCGGGACCCGTTTCCGTCTTTAGGGTGCCGGAAACTGTTATTTCGGATAAAAATACCCAAATCATCCGAATTATTTTCGGATGATTTATTTTTACTTGATTAACTTAGTTTCATGAAAATAGTTCATTTTTAAGGTTTTTATACACCAGTCAGCTCGCTTAGGCGAACTTTGCCGGTTTACGCGTTTTAAGCTTTAAAAGTTTGTTTTTATGTTCTTTTTAGCACAAATAATTATCCGTTTAGTCTCGGATCTTGAAATTTTGCACAAATCACTTTTTGACAGTAAGGAATTTTATAAAAATATTTCCAGAATTAATTTTTATATTTAACATTTATTTATCTATTTTTAAACGTCATTTAAACACCAAATATATCGAAAACACCAAACGACCTTAGAAAAATCCCAAATTTTTCTGGGATGACCCCTGTCATCCACATAGTTCCCTGTAATTTTTCCAGAACCAAAATCTCATTTTTCATGCCATTTTCACCAAAACCGAGCTAGAAAACCCTAGAACTCGTTTTACCGAAAAGCCTACTTAGACTTCTCCAACGGATCTGAAATTTTGTGTGTGACTTTTATATGTTATAAAAAACTTATCTGGAATTTTCCAGAATTTTTCATGATGTTTAACTATTTTTCATCATTTTTAGCCAAAACCGAGCATTAAATTCACCAAATATTCATCCTTTGTCCAAAAATTACCAAATTTTCATAGATCTCATATTTTCATGTGTAGATCATCTCTGTGAAATTTCATGACCCAACTCTAAGTCTATCACAATCTGTCCAAATCATATAAATCATACGAAAAACCGACTACCTTGTGTTTCTAGCTTTAAACCGCGAGGATCTCGCTTTCTAGCCTTTGCTAGCAACTAGATACAACACCTACAAGCACAACAACACCACACCAAGCAAGTTACACCCACAATCAAGCCATTTCTTTCATGGTTTCGGTTATGATAAAGAAACAAAGATTTTAACCGTAAAAATTCGTTTTTGACTCTTTTAACTCCTTTCTTGGACCAAGATCCCTTGTATAACTTGTATACATCACTTGATCATGCAAGAATCGGTTTCATCTCGGGCTTTCACCCATTTTTCACTTGAAACCTCATTTTCTTGAAAATAACTCGAGAAAGGAAGGTGAACACGCATATAACTCGGTCTTTACCTCGTTTTCTTGCTTAAAGACTTGGGTTTTTTTGTTCAAGGAATTGAGAGAAAGTGATGAAGATGGTGGTTTGTGATCTAAAAAAAATAACAAAGGATGGGGTATTAATCCCCAATTCCGATCGGTTCATTAAAGGGTGTGGGGTGGGGCCCACACCTTCATTCTTGGCCACACATTCGGATTGTGTAATCCGGATAATGTTGTGGATAATCTGGTTCAGTTCGTTTTTCGGTTAAACGTTTAATTCCGCTCAAAACGAGGCCTAAACGGTCGTTTTTCGGCTTAAAAATAAAATTTATATAAAACCGATTTAAAAACTTTAAAAACTTAAACCATGACATTTATTAACTTGAAACATCATATTATTAATAATTGTGCATCTTTTTCGGCTTGATCGATCATCTCTTGCTTGGTTTGGTATAAAAGATTTCGTTTAACGTACCAACGTACCATTAAATCGAAATTCTTTTCTGTGCTTTATTTCACTTATCCCGAAGCTTTAATACTTCGTAAACATCACTAAACATTATATATTTCGTCTATAATGTAATCCCCGATTCATTCAGGTTTCAATAACCGTCAATCGGTTAACCGTACATCCAATACGATTAACTGTATAATCGAGTATAATTCGTACCGTGAATCATACATACTCGTATAAATTCATATATTCAGTATTAAATGACACATAAATAGTATATACCGGCTAGGGTATACCTGAATTTGCCGGAATCGTTACAAATTCGGTTTCAGGGAATTGCCTTGACCACTTTACCGTTGAGATCCACCATGGGGGGAGAGTTTAGAAAATGTCTAGAAACTTAATATGATGGGAGGAGGTACTGTTGTCAACAAAGTAAATGCAGACCTGTTTTGGTTCATGCTCAATGGTTTTTGGCTTGGATTATGCTCTTTAGAGTTATAGACAAAAAAAAAGTTGAATTAAAATGAATATTAAATTGAGAAAAATTCAAACTTTGTACTGAAGTGGCAAAAGTTTCAAACCACAAGGATGAAAATGACCATTAGCTCAAAATAAAAAAAAAAGAAAGGCAAAAATACCCTTAAACTAACGGCATAGTTGGATGCCGTTAGACGAATAAGATGTAATTGGCTAATCTTTAAAACTATAAGAACTAAATTGACAAAAATTTAAACTTTGGACTGAAGTGGCAAAAGTAGCAAACCATAGGAAGAAAATGGCTATTAACTCATTAGCAGGGGAGTATATTGTGCGTAAGACCCAATTTGAAACCATTTCCGTCTTCTCTCTTTTCAGATCTAACGTTCAAAGTTCAAACTCTTTGACCACCAACAAATGGGAGTAAAAAACCAGTGGGAAATCTTGGATTCTTGCAAGAAAACACTTCCTCTTCACCATCTCCAGTAAGTACTTCAACAATTTCCCCCAAAATCCCATTTCAATTTCACCTTCTATTATTATTATTAGTAAGTACAGAAACAAGAGGGTTTGCATCGATCTATCATGTTGGATGGTTCAACTTTACAATGTCAACAAATCCCATTGTTCTATCAAAGATAAGCTTTACCTCAAGGGTTTATTTCACCGAATTCGGGCCCTCATCGCCATGAATTGCAGCCTTATCTTCGTTACAGGTACCTTGCCCTAATTTCAAAATCACATTTTTATGGATCTTTATCTGGATTTAACAGTTTGGATGTTTGTTCATTAGAGTCATTTTTATGGATTTCTATCTGTTTTTTTAACAAACATGTCAAATGGGTTACCGCAAAATTGTAATTAAAGCATTCATAATACATAAAATGGACAAGAAAGTGTTAACGGGTCAACAGAACCTGATATTGCTATTTGAAGTCGTGATAAATTTAGGATTTATTATTTGGGTAAAACTAATTTGTTTCAGTTTTAGTGTCAAAATAAACTTGTTCATGTGAAAAGTGTAAATAGACCTAAATATTTTTGAATTTGCACGTAAATAATATTTTCTTGAACATGTTTTATTTCTTCATGGTTTGTTTTTGAACGGGTTATGGTAATTTGCAGATGGATCAATTCCGGGCATCAAAGTATCTACGTATAGAAGGCGTCTGCATCTGGACAATGAGGTAATTGTTTCATATCTATGATGTTGTTCTTTTCCTTTGCTATCGTATATCTTATAATTGGTAGTTTGATTTTGTATTTGTTTTTGTTTATGTTTATGTTTTTGTATGATAGGGAAGCCGAGACGAATCTTCTTCAAACAAAATTGCTCCACTTCAAAGGAATATGGGCTCTGAGTTCTCGTGTATGATAAAAGATGCCAAGATTCTTGGTTCTACGTTAGGGGTTCCGTGTTTAGATGGGTAATTAATATGCATATAGTTTAATTATATATACCTTTACTAGGGCTTATTAGGTGTCAGATGTGTAAACGAACCAAACTTTCAGTGAACAGTTTATGAACCGTTAGGCGGGATTGCAGGAAGTTTGCTTTTTTCATAAACAAACGAACATTAACATAAAATTTTGTTCATTTAGTTATATGACCAACATGAACACATGTCTTGTTTGTTCATTTATGCTCTTTTGTTTACATTTCATTTGTTTACGTTTGTTAATATATTCATTTAACATTTTTGGCCCCATTACAACTTAGTCTAGTTTTGATAACTTTTAAGGCCCAACACATTGTTCTTCACGCTACTTTTAAGTTCATCCATGTGTAGTTAAGTTTGTTCGTTTTTGTTTGTGAATCGTTTGTTTATATTGTTAATGAACGGACATAAACGAACATGCATATGTTCATTTTCTTAGGGAATGAACATGAACCCAGGTTCTTTTAATTTTTCATGTTCGATCGTTTGTTCAGTTGAAGTTAAACGATCGAACGCATACATGCTCTGTTCGGTTCATTTACAAGCCCGGAGCTCATGCTAGAGGTGTCAAATTTGATTCATTTTCTTATATATACGTCGATTTAGCTTATGTTTTATTTCTAATTGGTAAAATAAATAAAGTTAGCTCAAAAGGAAACAAGTTAAATGGGTTAAAGTTGCTAGTGTATATAATGTATAATACCTCCTAAATCATTTCATTCATAAAGTAAGATTACTAGTGAAAAGATATGCTTTGTAGTCATATTGGAGATGCAAAATGTTCATATGAATATTGGAATTAATTACAGGGATTGTCCATGTGGTATGGCTATATTGCAACTTTAGTTCCCGAGTTTCAAATATTACAACTTTAGACCAACTCTTTGCACCACCATGGGAAAGTTCATGTGAAATGACCAAATACCCCTTTAGTATTAAAAATTGAAAATACAAAACCTTTATGCCTTGGTTAGCATTTCTAACTTTCTGCGTTGCTTATATTTTCGCTGGTTCTGTTATAAATAATATTGATCAACTTTTTATTTTTATATATCGATTTAGGAGTTCGTATGCATTAAAGTACATTTGGGCATCTCTCAACCTGTTGGACCTCTTTTTTTTTAACTAATTCTTATACGGTCCGTTTGACCTGACCCGCTACAGATAAAACATAACCAAAATCAAACCAATTCAGGTTGAAATTGCCACCTTCACTCGGTACCGGGTGAGAGTTTCAGGACCTAAAAGGGATTTTCTAGTGGTGTAAACTGACCATGTCACTTGTGAGCTACTCAAGATTGACTAGCTAAAATCTCGAACCGAGCTGAGCTTAAACACGCTTGAGCCTAAAAATAAGCTTGTTTAATAAAAGAGCTCGAGCTGATTCGTCTATTATGTTATATATAAAAATATTATTAAAGTATATGTAACATATAATTGAAAATGTAAATAAACTAGTTAATATAAAACGAGCGGAGCTCGAGCTTGCAAAACTACTCACGAACCGAGCTCGAGCATTAGAAATAGTGCTCAAAACGAGCCAAGCTCGAGCTCTCGTAAGTTAAATGAATTTAGCTCGAGCCTAGTCGAGCACTCGAGCTCATGTTCAGCTTGGCTTTTTAAGACCCCTAGGTCTTTCCATTAAGTCAAAGTCTCTCTTTATGAGTCTGTAAAAGATGAAATAGACAAAAAAATATTTTTTGTAATGCTCTAGAGTGTTGTTTTTTTGAATTTTTTTTATTTATCTATTATTTGTGTAGGTGAAGGTGGTTATGTTGTTTGTTATGAAATGGATGACATCGAGAAAAAACTTGAATTTGGAAGAAACTCATTGGTGAGTTACGCACGCTATTGATCAAATGTCGAAAATGCCCCATAATAAGTATAATATAAATAACTTTTCGCCAAAATCATTTTAAGAATTTTCAAATAATGATTGTAAGCCAAAAACAAAGGCAAACTTATTATATAAAACTTACCAAGTAAATGTAACTAACTGCAGCATACTTTAAAAACGGTTCTGAACTCACTTAAGATACTGTGGCTTTCAGATTGCTCTAGCTGTTCTTCTTGGCTGTGATTACTCACCAGGTATCCGTGGGATCGGTCCAGTAAGTTTAAAACTTTCATCGCTTGTTTTTTAATTTGTCACTTAATTTTGATTAATTATTACTAATATCTATATGGATCAATGTGCAGGATATTGCGTGCCAGATTGTTAGATCTTATGGTGAATCTGCAGTTCTTCAAAGACTTGCATCACAAGAATTATTGCTTAAAAAGAAAGCTAAATGTTCCAACAACCAGAATCAAGTACCCGCCTTCAACAATAAAGAGAACATACCACCTCATGAATCAAATATTAACGGTAAATCAGCTATCTATATGATTCAATATGGGGAAATTATATTTTTCATTATGAAAATTAGTTGTTAAAATTTTAAAGGTGGTAGTCAGTAGTTACTGCTTCCTTAGTCCTGGTTAGGGCTGTAAACGAGCTGAGCAAGGTTGGGCTCGGGCCTCGGGCTTGGCTAGTTTACAAACTGAGCTGGCTCGTTTTATCTTAGCAAGCTCAACGCTGTGTGCCCGAGTTTACTTAACAAGAGAAAGGAAAGGAAAAGAAAGTTTTCATTTCCTTTCTTTTCCCTTTTATCTCCTTTCTCTTTTTCTTTTGCTTTCTTCTCAATTCTTTCCATTTTGGAAAGAAAGTTTTCTACCCACTTTTCTTCTTTATTTCTCCATCTTTCTTTTCCTTTCCATTAATGAAACTTGGGAACATATTCTTTTTATCTTTCTTCTCCTTTCTCTCCTAAAAAAAACTAAGGAACACATCAATTAATTACTTTCCATTCATTTATTTTCATTTCCCTTCATTATTAACACTCAGGAACACAGTCCAAATGCTGAGCCCGGCTTGTAAAAAGCTTGAGCTGACTCGTGCCTTGTTGAGCCAACTCAAAAAAATTCTATGTTTTTACACATATTGATATATATATATATATATAAACGGAAAAAAATTTGTTATTTTTAACATCCTGATAATGCATAATTAATAAACTTTAAAATTCATAGTTTATATTTTTTAAAATTTCGGTTATACTTTTGGGTTAAATTTTATATATACATATGTTAAAATGTGGTCTCTAATTTAAATGAGCCGAAGAGGCAGCTAAATGACTCTAATGAGCAAGCCAACAAGCCTGGATCGGGCTTGGCTCATTTACTAATGACTCGATTTTGAGCGATCCATGAGCTGCAGGCTTTTTGAACATCCCTTGTCCTGGTACATTGCTGTAAGACTCTGACTGTAATGGCATGACCAATTTAGCCCTAAAAATGGCCAAATAAGCGAATCTTGTGGACAAGAACTTATAGCCTTTGTATCTTTAGCTTGAAGTTCTCTTGTAACAGTAACCTTCGTGATTGTTTGACAATCCCATGTTAAAAATTTCAAGATTTTTTAAGTCCATTCAAGATGAATATAGTGACTTGATTTTCAACGTGTTCTTTTTGTAGGGCATAATAGTAGTTTACCAAGTAATAATCAGTTTCTGCAAGTGATGGATGCATACCTCTAACCGAAATGTCATTCAGCTGACTCTCAAATGGTCCAAAGGTATATTTTAGCACGTCTCATTTTTATTGTGGCCCATAAATCCTCAAAAATAGATGACTAAAGTGACTGATTCTAAGTTTCTTGATCATTGTTACAATAATAAAAATAGACTTTTTTAAGGTTCTTACATTTATTTTGGTTGCAGGGTTCTTGGTATACATCCATTTCAACGGACGAGGCTTCTGCAAACATGCCATCGGTTTTTTGAGTGGGCTCCCGAGAAAACAGGTACGCATGTGTCTTTAAACAAACTTAGTAAACGTAATAAAGTAAGTACATAATGATTTATTATACTTGTTATTATTTATTTATTTTTATTATATTTTTTATAAAAAATGGGGCTGTGATTTAGATGAGTATGCTCTTCCTAAGATTGCTGAAAGAGACTTGAGACGATTTGCAAACCTACGGCGCACTTCCTCTCACTTGGGAGTTCAGCTTCCTTTAGACAAGGTCCGTGTTTTTTTAAAGGAAGGGGCGTATAAGTAATTTCTAAGATAATCTGTTTTGTTGCAGCTGTTGTGAACTGGTTATCCATAACTGATTAGTGTGACTTGAGGTTGCAGTAACGAGAATCATTTTTTTAATCTTTTGCTTTTTGTTACTCCCTTCGAGTGACTGACCAATTTTTTTAGCAACTTTGACTTTTTTTTTTGTTGCAAGTTAGATATTGTTCTATATTAAACATTCGCTAACATCTTCTCAGTAAAAACTGTATGGTTTGTGCTAGAGGTGGCAAAATGGGTGGGTTGGATAATGGACCAAAGTGACTAACTTTTCTTTCAAAGTTAGTAAACTTTTTATGAAGTCACGTTGTTAAAGTTAAACATAACCCTATTTTCACTATCTTAATATAATTCTTTAAAAACACACATTTTGGCCCTTTTGACCGTTCATAACTAAAAATGCCACTTCCAGTTTATACTTTATATTTCAAGTAGCCCGTCTCAAACAAATCTTTGAGTCTCGTCGTCATCATCGTGTACACAGATTCCAGTCAAGTGTCCGATTTCTGAAATAAATAAGCGCAGAAAAGCTCAGGGAAAAGAATGCTTTGAGGTTTCATGGGAAGACATGGATGGACTTAGTAGCTCTATTGTACCGGGTGAACTTGTTCACAGGTAATAACTAATAACTGTCACTTCGTTCAACCATAACTAATTATAATATAATTACTTTTTAAAATGCCCTGCTTGCGGTGCACGCATATAATGTATATATGTGTGAACCCTCAGGTGGGCAAAAGCGAAATTGCACTAATTTTGACGTTATTTTACCAATATCGTGAAAATAACGTTAAAAGTGGCGGAAGGTTAATCAGGCATCATGTGGTGGCGTTGATAGCCGAAAGACAAGGGTACATGCACCAATCGGTCGGTGTCCCGATGGTTGAGTGTTATGTGTCTTATGTCCAAGGCTTGATGCAAAACTACTATCGAGCCGAGGGTCTCACCGGAAGCAGCCTCTCTATCCCTATGGGGTAGAGGTAAGGCTGTCTACATCTTACCCTCCTCAGACCCTACTATAGCTTTGCTATTGGTGGGATATACTGAGTACGATGATGATGATGATGATTTTTTAAAACAGTGCATGCCCAGAAAAGATAGTCGAGTTTGAAGAGAGAATAGCCGAAAAGAAGAAGCCAATACCGGCGCGTAAACCAAAGAAAACATCTGTGAGTGAAACTGAAGCAAAACTTCAAAAACTGATGCTTGAAATTGAAGGTCAAACATCTTCTAGTCAAAACTATCGGTCAATCAATGAGGTCAAAACGAGGGAACTGAAGGTGACAGGAAATCGTACATTTTCTTCTGGTCAAAACTATCGGTTGATCGATGAACCACTGAGGTCAAACATCAACCGTCGCTGTCATATTGAGACAGAGGTCGTAAATCTGTCAACACCATTAATAAGAAAAGTTGAAACGCAGATTGTTGATCTTGTGAGTCCGTGTTCAGTTTCTTCCTCTTTGAAAAATGTAGCCGTTGATGTCATTGATTTGAGTGAATCTGAGACACGTGTCGCCAAGCAAACAAGGCGCGAGAGCTTAGATTATTTGTAGCTAAAATTAGGGATGACATTTCTTAGATTATTAGTGTACAATGGTTATATTCTTTCTTCACGACCCGAATCGAGCGAATGCTTGTTCGTTGCTTGACTCGTTTACAATCGAACCAAACGGCTGAATTTTCAATCAAGTATTTTTTATTTCTTTTTCACTTTAAATTTTCCAATAAGAAACAAGTTTGAAGATTGTTAATAATATATTTTGTAAACAAATTATTAGTTTTTACACAAATGTATAATAGGTTGTAAATATTTAGGAGAAAGAAGTTTGAAGTGTGACATAATGAACATAAAATTTTTTTTTAGTATTCTGAAAACATGAATCGAACTAATAAAGCTATAAAATTCAAGGAATATGAAAATTCTAAACGGGTTTAAAAAATTGTATACTTATATTTTATGTTTGTTGTCTATATATTTATATATTTGTTTATATATAATTATATATAAAATAAATAAAAAATATTCGAGGCGAACCGAACCGGACAGACCTTTGCTCGTTGCTTGGCTCGTTTACAAATTGAACCGAGCAGAGCGGCTCGTTTACAATCGAGCAAATATTTTCGTACTAGTATTAACATCACCCACATGACGAGTAATTTTATCTAGTTTGTTCCACTCATTAACCTGTCAATAACAAAGCGTCTTTTTAATTTACAAAGTAATTTATATACATAGGTGAGTTCATTGGGGAACTTTAAAAAAATGGGGAACAATCTTTCCAACCCTTATTTTTGTAAGAGAAAAAAACCCCTAAAAATAAAAAAATAAATTAAAAATTATAAAACAAAAAAAAAATTATAAAAATAGTAAAAAAACCACAATGTTTATCTAGCATCTCCGGTAAAAAAAAACCCTTCAAAAAAATCGAAAACTTAATTAAAAAAATATAATAATATAAAAAAATGAAAAAAAAAAGCAAAAGTAAACAAACCAAAATGTTAATCTAGCATCCCCGTTCCAAAAAAAAACCTCAAACTCATACTCAGTTTAGCCATTGAGGTTAGCTGAGCTTTTAGCGTGTTTAGGTAAACACTTTTCATTAACATTTTACACGTAAAACTACAAATCTCATTAATATTTTACATGTAAAACAACATTTCATTAAGATTTTACATGTAAATAAAAATTTTAATTAACATTTGACACGTAAACAGTAAATCTCATTAAAGTTTTACATGTATTACAATAGTTTTTTTTAAGATTTACATGTAAAAATTAATATTTTACATGTAAAATAACATTTTTCATTAACATTTTACACGTAAAACAACATATCTTGTTAACACTTTAAATGTAAAACAACAATTTTTTAAGTTTTTACACCTAAAAATTAGTATGTTACATAAATAGTAACACATTTCATTAACATTTTACACGTAAAAAAACAAACCGTATTAATGTTCTACAAGTATAACAACAGTTCTTTAAGATTTACAAGTAAATATTTAATACTTCACATGTAAAATAACATTTTTCATGAACATTTTACATGTAAAATAACAAATCTTATTAAAATTTTAAATGTAAAACAACGGTTCTTAAAGATTATACATGTAAAACAACACATTTCGTTATAATTTTAATGTATATTCAACAATTATATATATTAAAAACCAACCTACGGTTATTTCCCGAATTTAGTGTTCATTAACATTTTTAAGTTATGTTTTTACGCATGTACTAGATAATGCGAATTCAATGTGACGATTATAATGTATTCATACATATTTCTTTTCCTGCTAACTATCCATCGTCATGTTTACAAGAAAAGCCCCCCCCCCCCCCACCTAAAAATACCTAACTCTTTTTTAGATCGATTGTCGGTAAGGTTCCCCAGTTCTTCACTCTTTCAGAGTTTCCTTTTAAACCTAGCTAACTAACTAACTAACTATATATATATATATATATATATATATATATATATATATATATATATATATATATATATATATATTACATTATAATACAAATAAACGATGAGACTGCCGTACAATCCAATGCACCAGGTATCATCTCAGGCGACATTAAATCGAGTCTCCTGCGACTGTTAAATTGCAATCAAGGTGACTATACGATTCATATTCAGGCTTCAATTGCAATGAAAATGCATCAATTGAGTTGAAGTTACAATACCTAATCAACTGAAACCTAATTAAAGGATCGCCATTTGCTCCATTGGTCATGCAGTTGTTCTTTCAATTTCTTGCTCATTATAATACCCTATTCTCCTTTAAATTCTCCTAAATTTATTCAATTTTCCCAGGTATGTTTTTGAATACGATTTATTTGAGTTATTTTATACCCGTCTTCTGTTACGGCGTCACAAGTAGTTGTGTTCTTTTCGTGTTTAATTTGGAATACATTGTGTAATTAACGAGTTAGGGTTTACGATTGATATGTGTTTCTGTGATTGATTGTGTTAGGTTGGTTCGTACTTTGTTGAGCAATATTGTTCAATGCTTCAGCAACAGCCGGAGTTTGGTTACCAGTTTTATACCGACTCGAGTACGACGATTCAAGTCGACTCAGACTGCATCGACTGTATACGTGAGTTGTGACCTTTATGAGCTAAGGATTACATGCCTTATTTGTTCATGATTGTGATAGGATATTAGAGCATTCCCAGCCCATTCCATATATTTTACTTTATAATTTAGCTAAAAAACACTATCCCATAAATTTATCTATTAGTTTTCAAAATTCTTCCACATTATATTCCCTATTCATATCTGAAGAGGTAGGTCCCCGCAAAGCCCAGTTGGACCCACAAGACTCACCTTGAAAAGGTACGTCTGCGCAAAGACCAACTGGATCCGCAGGACCCACCATGCTCAGAGAGATGAAGACCTTACACACAGTAAGCCAGCTGTTCCCGCATTAAAGCCTCCCTTGGTACAGTACCCTGCCTGTCCCCGCAGCTGTGGGTACAAGCCAAAAAGGAAGGCTACCCGCACTAACAGTAAGGCTACACGCATAAGGCACTAACTCTTAATACTTCAGTAATGTCACCTGAAGAAGGAATGATCAGGGCGGGAATATTCCAACCCAAAATAGCCAGTCTGTACACTTCTAGAAGATTTTTTGTACTACACCTACCAAGGTATGGACAAATAGACAAGATCTGACAAAAGCAACCCATGAACCAATCACAGGGTGACAGCTCACCGACAATAGTACGAGGCGGAGCACGCTCCAGTACAAAATGTCACTATCAGCCGCTGCCTACCCACCAACTCCCATCGTGGCATGAACGTTGCCCATAGTTTGTGGTAAAGGAATATTATATACAGCTGGCCGTACCTGCTTGGAAACCTACCTTCGGCTATAAATACTCCAACACCTTGGAACGGTATCATCATCTCCTCTCTAGCTATTTCTCTCTATATACACTTATATTCAGAGCAACCTAGTCTGATTCTCACGTCGGAGGGTGGTCACAAGGAGGAACCCCCCCCCCCCTTCTCAGTGACGAGCTTACGGTGTCTGTTTTGCAGGTTGAGAAGAATAACCATCTTTGCCGGACTTAACCCTCGTGGGAAACATCTATTTACCCTAAGATTATCCTTAATCTGCCGGGGTCATTTAGTGTTTCTTCATTGGCGCCATCCGTGCATTAAGCTAGAACTAATTCTTTTTCTCAGTTTTTTCAAACTTCTGGAAAGATGGTTAAGGTTACTCCGATGCCAAAGCCACCGAGTGACCAAGAAACTTCGGTAACCACAACCCCAGCTACTGGGGGAACACCGGTGAATACACGATTATTACGAACACTACCCCGGTTACCCAAGCCGGGGCAAGTGCAGTAAACAATCCTCTCATGGGATTCATTGATACCCAGTTGGGGAAACAACAGACGAGACTTCCGCGACAAACGCCAGAACAAGTTAAAGCTTGGGCGGAAGCAAGTCAGAAAGAATTCCAAGCCGAGTTGGACGAACGTTTACGTTCACTCCAACAGGCCAATGACGAATTCGGAAGCACTCGAAAACAGCTCAACATGAGCAATGATTGCGAGCATTTGGATGACGAAGATTGGGAAGAATCTGACAGTGACGCAAACCCTCGTCACAAGGCGAAAGGGAAGCGTAAAGAAGCAGACTTCCACTCGAGAAGAAATTTCGAGGGAACCTTCAAACCAAAGAACACGGGAGGAAACCCACGTGACTTCTCCAAAACTTTCAGACCAACTTTTGCGAATGCGGGAACGTCCAAATTTGCAAGGGACATTACGGAAGCAATCGCTCCAAAGAGTGCCAAACAGATGTCCAACATAGGCACTTACGATGGCATATCTGACCCGGACGATCACTTGAACAGATTTATAGCGGGGGCAACCGTCAGTAATTGGACGGAACCCACATGGTGTTACATGTTCCAGATGACGCTCGTCGGGGCAGCCAGAGCGTGGTTTAATCGTCTACCGGTCCACCACATCTATGATTGGGCAGACTTCCAGCATAAGTTCAGCCAGCACTTCAGTCAACAAAGAAAATATACTGAAGAGCAATGGACGATCCTCAACTGCATCCGAGAGGAAGACGAATCTTTGCTAGACTTCATCACTCGCTTCAACTCAAAGAAGCTAAGTCTGGGCACTACAAGCGAAGATCTTGTTCGCGCCGCTTTCATCCAGGGCGCTGAGTACCCAGAGCTCATCCGCACGTTGACAGGTAAAGATGGCATGCCATCCACGTGGGATGCCATCATGAAGGCAGCTAAACGCTTTGCCGAAACGGAGAAGCAACTGGGTAGAAATCTTCCCCAGAGCACAAACCTCTACACGCAGAGAACAAGAGAAAATAACGTCCGTACCGCCCGACAAAATAAAAAGAGGAAGCTTGGTATTTGGCAGTCAAGGATAAACTTTGACACCTCATCCAGCTCTCGCCCTCTCTTAGGCGGAAGGGACAAAATGCACTCGTCGAACCGGAATCCCAGATGGACGCCACTCACCAAAAGCGTCACCGAGATATTTGCCACCGAGAGGCTCCCATGGCCAAAGGCTCCAATAATCCGACAGCGTCAAAACGCTGATCAGAGCAAATCCTGTGACTTCCACGGGACAAAAGGCCACACCACTGAGGAATGCACATCCTTGAAGGATGTCGTCGAAACATTCGTCAAGGATGGGAAACTCACACACCTCGTGGCATCAATCAAGAACGGAGGGAGGAAAGACAATCGGTACAAGGGCAATGGAAGGAAGCCCGTCGACATCAGCATTCACATGGTTCACGGCAACATCAGCGGAAGAAAACGACGAACAACAGAGCCAAGTGCGTGGAAGGAAGCAGAAGTGCGCTTCCCGCGTGTGCCAGGGGGGCCCAACAAAGAAGGCCCCATAGTCATCAAAAGCCAGCTAGGGCACTACATCACCTCCCGCACCCTTGCTGATAATGGCGCTTCCTCAACGATCATGTATAGGCAGTTCTTTGACAAGCTAGACGACGAAGACAAGGAACGCCTAGAAACAGTTTACGCCTCGATGGAAGGGTTCGATGGCAGCACAAACACCCCCTTGGGAATCTTATCTTTCCCCGTCACTCTCACGGACGGGAAGTACTCCCGCACGGAAGACGTGGACTTCGTTGTAATGAGGAACCCACATCACACATACGACATTCTCTTCGGGAGAGACGGGATGGCAAGATTTAATGCCGTGGTGTCTTCGGTCCATGGTATGATGGGATGGCCAACAGCTGAGGGCGTCGCGATGATCACGGGCATTCCCCAGGTATGCATCGCATCCGTCTCATCTAAATCCAAACCAAAAATGGCTAAACCAACCATCTCTGAGCCAGAAGAATGGGCCTTCAATGGCAAATACCCTGACCAGGCTGTTACCATTGGCCCAGCGATCACTAATCCTACACGCACCTTACTCAAACTCTTGTTGCAAAAAAATGCCGACATCTTCGCGTGGACACCAGCTGACATGACTGGTGTACCTCGAAGTAAGGCTGAGCATAAGCTCAAGTGTGACCTGGCGTTTACACCGGTCATACAAAAGCGTCGCGTAATGGGTGCTGAGCAGGCTAACGCGTGTAGAACCCAATTCAAGGAACTCCTTGACGCAGGCATCGTACGCGTTAGTATTTATCAAACATGGGTTGCAAATCCCGTCATGGTACCAAAATCCTACAAACAATGGCGCATGTGCATAGATTTTAAAGACCTAAACAAAGCATGCCCCAAGGGTTGTTACCCGTTACCCGAAATTAACCTTAAGGTAGATTCATTAGCACCGTTTCGCCTTAAATGTTTCCTTAATGCGTATAAAAGGTACCATCAAATCCACATGGTTGTTGACGATCAGGATAAAACCGCATTTCGGACGCCCGATGACACATTTTGTTACCAAATGATGCCATTCGGACTAAAGAATGCCGGATCCACATACCAACGCCTGATGGACAAAGAGTTTCATGCCCAAATCGGGAGGAACTTGGAAGTCTACATGGATGACTTGGTCATCAAAAGCCTCGAGCCAGAGGCGATGTTGAAAGACATCGAAGAAACTTTCAACACGCTCAGAAAGATAAACATGAAGCTCAACCCGAGCAAGTGTTCCTTTCGGATGGAAGAAGGGAAGTTCTTAGGAGTCATCGTTACCAAAGATGGCTTCAGAGCGAACCCTGAAAAGGTCGAAGCCATTATGAAAATGGAATCACCTGCTACCATCAAACAGGCTCAGACACTGAATGGACGACTAGTCGCACTTAACCGCTTTTTGGCAAACCATGCGGATAGGTCGTTCCCATTCGTGTCAACATTGTGAAATTGCTTGAAGAAAACGCACTTCCGCTGGACACCAGAAGCGGAAGCATCTTTTCAAGAGATTCGGTCACGCTTGATCGAACTCCCAACACTCACAGCACCAGAAGTGGGGGAGGAATTAAATCTCTACCTCTCCGCCACAGACAGAGCAACCGGGGCAGTCTTACTAGTAGAACGAAAAGGCATCCAGATGCCCATCTACTATGTAAGCCGCGTCTTAACAGACGTGGAAACCCGGTACTCCACCCTGGAAAAATTAGTCTTAGCGCTTGTACAGGCTTCACGCAGGCTAAGACGATATTTCCAAGGCCACCCAATCACCATTCTCACCAACTTCAAACTTGCAAACGTTCTAGGTAAACCCGAGTTGTCAGGGCGCTTAGCCAAATGGGCAATTGAGTTGGGAGAATACGCGATAAAGTACAAGCCAAGACCAGCCATAAAAGGCCAGGTCTTGGCCGACTTTATTGCAGAAGTCCCCACTTCGCGGGAAAAAGAGTGTCAGGAAGAGGCTCAACCCTCTCAAGCACAAGACATTAACGATGTCTGGCGACTCTATACTGATGGAGCAGCCAACAACGAAGGTTCAGGCGCAGGGTTGAAACTAACTAACCCATCAGGCCAAGAATACACTTACGCTATTCGGCTGGATTTCCCAAGTACGAATAACGAAGCGGAGTACGAAGCATTCTTGGCCGGATTAAGAATTGCGCGTAAGATGGGGGTGAAAAACTTGGAAGCCCACGTGGATTCCATGCTAGTTGCCAACCAGATAAACGGGACATACACAGCCGTGAATGACACAATGGCCCTGTACCTCGCACAAGCAAAAACCCTTATGCGCGATTTCAACGATTGCAAAGTTGTGCACATCAAGCGAAGCGAAAACAAATCTGCGGATGCGTTAAGCAAGCTTGCATCGTTAGCCTTCGCCCACTTGGGAAAGGACATCCGCGTTGAACTCCTTGGAGCACCATCAGTCCCGCACAAGGAAATTTGTGTCATCCAAACCGATACGGAAACATGGATGACGCCAATCATAAATTACCTTGCGACGGGTGTACTACCAGAGTCAAAGACACAGGCAAGAAAGATACGCTGTAAATCACTAAACTATCAACTCGTTGATGACATACTTTACAGGCGTAATTTTCTTGGCCCACTCCTCAGATGCGTTGACGACCAAGATGCCGACTACCTCCTAAGGGAAGTACAAGAAGGCATCTGTGGGATACACGCAGGTCCACGCGCAGTTGTAGCTAAGCTAAACAACGCGGGATACTTTTGGCCGGGGATGCACACGGATGCGCTGGCCTACATCAGAAAATGTAGCTCCTGCCAGCTCTACGCACCCAACACGCATCGCCCGAAGAACGAACTTGTTCCAGTCACTTCTTCATGGCCATTCCAGAAGTGGGCCATCGACGTGACGGGCCCATTTCCCACAGCAGCAGGGAACGTTCAGTTCCTAGTGGTAGCCATCGACTACTTCACCAAGTGGATAGAAGCAAAACCCCTAGCCCAAACAACCGCAAAACATATCAAAAAATTTATTTGGGAATTTATTATTTGTCGTTTTGGACTTCCACAGAATTTGGTGAGTGATAACGACACCAACTTTGCTGACCAGAAGCTACAAAAGTGGCTGAAAGAGCTTCAAATCACCCACACCTTTGCCTCAGTGTCACACCCGCAGGGTAATGGTGAGGTGGAAAGAGCAAACAAGAGCATCATCGACGGCATAAAGAAAAGACTCTTGGAGCATAGATCCGGCTGGGTGGACGAAGTTCCACATGTCCTTTGGGCAAACAGAACGCTGAAAAAAGCAAGCACGGGCGAAACCCCGTTCAGCCTCACCTATGGCACTGAAGCCATGGTTCCAATCGAGATTGGTCTACCCTCACCAAGAGTCATAACTCAACCAGAAGACAATGATGCGGAAAGACGGTTAGACCTTATGCTAACCGAAGAGCGCAGAGACTTAGCCGCAGCGCGTGAAGAGAACTACAAGCGACAAATGCAAAAGTACTACAACACGCGGGTGAAACTCTGCAACTTCAATGTCGGAGACTACATACTGCGTAACAACGAGGCTTCGAACCATGAGCGCCCAGGAAAGCTGGCCCCGATCTGGGAAGGGCCATACATTATTAAAGAAGTTCTGGGAAAGGGCGCATACCGGCTCGAAAGGCTCGATAGCACCCCCATCCCAAGAACATGGAATGAAGCTCAATTACGCAGATGCTACATGTAGATCAATTCCAAACTTGTAACGAACAGGCCTAGAGCCACTTCTAATGGAAATGATTCTCCTTATCACATTGGTGTTGATAGCCTTACCTTTATACTTATGAACTGACCACACTGATATGCCGGTATTCACCGCATAAATAAGTGAGGGAGGAAGTAAGTCGTTGCGTGTGGAAAGCGGCACAACCCGCATAAACACAAAAACAGTAAAAATTTCTAAGGGGAAGATGAGGAAAATCTTCACGCAGGTCAGACATAGATGAAGTTTGGTCATCCTACTAAGTGAAAGTGACGGTCCTACCCGCACAATCATGATAGAGGAAACAGAACATTAACCTATTATCTGACACGCGTCGAAAGGTTAACTTATTCAAAACACTTAGAAAACTGCTAAGTTAAACTAAAATATGCATGAGCAAATCATATAATGTTTACAAGGCAAAGCGTTAACAAAACATTTATATTCACATTAAAAGCTGTTCAAACATTACAAAATGGCTAGGTATCTACCCGCCTACAAAAAGTGCAAATTTATCCTAGCAACTTGGAGGATTCTGAAGATTCAGGCTTCGGGACCAGTTCCTCCAAACCCACTTGAACCCGCACCATCAGTCGGCTGCGGCGGTTCGAGGAAAGCTTTGAGAACAGCTAGCCCGTCATCAGCAGCAGCAACTTCATTAACCTTCTCCACAACCGGATGAGAGAAAGCAGCATACTGGTTCACAGCTTGGTCATAGGCAGCTTCAGTGTCAACATCGTGTAGTGGAAATTTTGAAGGCGGGATGCCTTTCTCTGCAAATCCTAGGCCAAGCAAGAAACCAGCTTTCTCTCCATCCTCATGAGAAGCGTTGAGGGCTGCACTCATGGCATCATCATAGGATGAGCTCGCGAAAATCCGATGCACAACCTACACAAAAAAAAAAAAACTTTTCTGAGTATAAAGAAAAAAGCAAAAAGCAAAGAATAATTGAGCTATGCGTACCTGCAGCAACGCTTCTCGTAGAAGCCAATCTTTATTGGACAAGGACTCTTGAAGGGTAGCTTGAGCTTGATCGCATGCGCGTTCGGCCTCATTCTTATTAAGGTTGGCAAGCAACACTTCCTTGGCAGCAGCCTCCTCAACGCTTTTAAGATTGCGCTCAGTGCGATCAAGCACACCCTTCTGATCCAAGAGCTCCTGTAGCTTCTTGGCATCCTCCAAAGCCAAAGCCTCATGAGCCTGCTGAAGCTTCTCCAGTTTGGCTTTCAGTTCTTCATTCTCAGCGCGTAGAGGCTCAGCAACGGCTTCAGCTTTTGTGGCCCTTTCAATGGCATTACGCTCCGTTTCCTTAGCCAACCTAAGTTGTTCATTAACAACTTGAGTAGCCTTGGAACGTGCCTCATGCCTGGCTTGGATTTCGGCCTCAAGATCCTTGAAGGCCTTCTCTTTCTCAGCAGCGGTGGCGGCAAGCTTCTTGTTCTCCTCCCGCAGCGATCGCACCTGAGCCCCCTCCAAGTTACGCGCAGTCTTTAACTTATCGTTTTCACGACAAAGTAATTCGACACGCGGCTGCATCCGGGCTAGTAGAATTCGGAGCTCGGTGGACAACCGGCATTCCTAGTAACTAACCATGGCCTCCCCCAATGCACCACTTGGAGCGGCATGGCGCGCCTAGTCGATGCAGTCTGCAGCCGTCCTGAGAGTTGTCCCTCGGCGGATATTCCACCTTGGGGCATAGACCTCATTGGAATCCGAAACTGTGAAAACAGAAAACAGTTAGGAAAAAATGACAAGGATGGATAACATGCCAAAGTAACCCCACGCACCTGTAGGGTCGATAACAGGCCGATAGCCGCTAAACCTATCACCTGAACCTAAAGGATATCCATCCAAGAGGTCAAGGATATGGGAAGGAGGCAAAGATTGGACTCCCTCATCAACAGAGGTAAGTCTAGAGGTCCCAACTCTAAACATACCTGAAGAACCGGCCAAGGACGAGATAGTCGCTGACGCCGAATGTGACACTATAGAAGCCACTGAGGTAGAGACCATCGGAGATGAACTCATTTGAGATGAACTCATAACCGTGGTAGACGCTGCGGATGAGCTCACAGTAAAAGTCACCGCTGGTCCGGTGAATGATGTAGTAAAGATGGCACTGACGGCCGGCGGAGAAGTTGAACTGCTCAACGCAGCAACGAAAGTTGACGCCATCGTCGGCACAGTAGCCATGACAGATGACGTCATAACCGGAACAGTCGCTTCAACAGTATAAGCAACTGAACCAGTACCAGAAACAGGCGCAGCCGCCTGGGTCATCGCCTCGGATAGGTTGACCAAACCTATCGTCGTGGGTCCTGAACCACTTCCTCCCGCACCGCTCTCAAAAGCAGATAAGTCCACTCCTGCATAAAGAAAAACCAAAGATATAAAAAACAAATGCGGAAGGGAATGCGGAAAAGGTACACAAAAAGTATACCTACTGGTTTTCTTAATCTTGAAAGCCCTGACAGGCGGAGATGGGCCCGATGAAACTGGCCTCTTCACGCCAGTTACCTTCGCAATGGTCTCGTCACCACCACCAAGGTTCCCCGCCGCCTCCTCATTTTCAGTCTCGTCACCACCACAATGGTCTCGTCACCACCACCAAGGTTCCCCGCCGCTGTAGAAGAACTCACGCTTCCAAGAGCGAAGGCTACGCTCAGTAGCACAGATCTTCAAACCCTTGATCCGAGTGACAAGGGTATACCAACCCTGGACGCACCTCCAGGTATAGAAGGTCATCAGGCGGTCAACTCGAGGCTCGATACCCAAAATACAGCACACCCATTCGAAATGACGAACTTTGGCAATTGCCATTGGGTGAACCTCTGTCAGATGAACACCGTGTTTCTCCAAAACACGGTATACGAACTTCGTTAATGGGAATCTTAGATTCCCATATAGGAAGAACGAAGCGTAAACCCCTATCTTGCCCTTAGGGGCATCGTACACCGTCTGGTGGGCCTCCGGGAACTCTGGCTCATAGGGCTCCAGCATGAACTTCTTGACGATGTAATGGTATACATCGACAGAAAGAGTACACTGACACTCGCCAGCAGTACTCTTATCGTCCTTATCGGACGTGGACGTCGGGTTCTCGAGGTAAACGTCGGACTCCTCGACGTTAACCTATGGGTCATGAGAAGAGGACATTTTTTAATGTTAATAAAAGAAAGCGGTTTCAAGAGAATGCTCGCCGGAAAAGATGAGTATTCGCCGGAAATCGCTTAAAAGAAAGAAGAGTGAAGTGAAGATATTGGACGAAATACCCCCTCTCCGCCTTATATACTTATCGCAATGAATGCGATGAATTTAATGCGGATGAGAGAGAGAGAGCGTAGGAGCAATGACACGGCGACATGTGGAAAAAGCAAGCTGGCAACAGATGTAAGAATGGCGCGTGCCATGAAGCTCGCGCCCACGCGCCTGAAAAAGCGTCCGGATTGACCACATGTTGTCACGTCGTCGTAACTTCCTGCACGTCCTAAAACCGTCAGAAGACGCCAACGTCCTTTCAACCGTTTGGACTGTCCTTATCTTTTCACCAACCCTTCGAATTTCAAAAAGATTCAAAAAGATTAAAAAATAAGAGGGAATATACCTCCTTACCTTGGAAACAAGAAACCATAAGACAAGTGCGGGTACAGTGTCAAGGCGAAACCCTTCACATACTTAGCACTTGCAGGGAATTGTAACCAATAAGATCGATCTTATGGGCCATGCTTGCGGAAAGGGAAATAACACCCCCGCATGGCGGGACGTTGAGAACTAGATTGTTTGAAGCTTCAAGGTGGAATTGGTTGTTTAACATAACTGATCACTATGTCTAAAACTACCAAAACCTCGTGGAGAATCTATACAAGTGAAACTCAACGCTCCCGACTTGCGAAGAGGTTACACACCTACCCGCATCATACCCAAAGATCAAGCAGAAAAAGTCGGGAATTTTCTGCAAGTGACATTAGGAAAACTGCGGGAAGAATCCCTACGGAGAACCTTAAAAAAAACGAAAACCCCTTTTTAAAACCCCTTGTTTAAAGTCCAAAAGTTCCCCTCACTTATTAACAATTCATGAGAGGAACAATGGACTGGGGGGACTTGAAGAGGTAGGTCCCCGGAAAGCCCAGTTGGACCCACAAGACTCACCTTGAAGAGGTACGTCTGCGCAAAGACCAACTGGATCCGCAGGACCCACCATGCTCAGAGAGATGAAGACCTTACACGCAGTAAGCCAGCTGTTCCCGCATTAAAGCCTCCCTTGGTACAGTACCCTGCCTGTCCCCGCAGCTGTGGGTACAAGCCAAGAAGGAAGGCTACCCGCACTAACAGTAAGGCTACACGCATAAGGCACTAACTCTTAATACTTCAGTAATTTCACCTGAAGAAGGAATGATCAGGGCGGGAATATTCCCGCCCAAAAGAGCCAGTCCGTACGCTTCTAGAAGATCTTTTGTACTATACCTACCAAGGTATGGACAAATAGACAAGATCTGACAAAAGCAACCCATGAACCAATCACAGGGTGACAGCTCACCGACAATAGTACGAGGAGGAGCACGCTCCAGTACAAAATGTCACTATCAGCCGCTGCCTACCCACAAACTCCCATCGTGGCACGAACGTAGCCCATAGTTTGTGGAAAAGGAATATTATATACAGCTGGCCGTACCTGCTTGGAAACCTACATTCGGCTATAAATACTCCAACACCTTGGAATGGTATCATCATCTCCTCTCTAGCCATTTCTCTCTATATACACTTATATTCAGAGCAACCTAGTCTGATTCTCACGCCGGAGGGTGGTCACAAGGAGGAACCCCCCCCCCCTTCTTAGTGACGAGCTTACGGTGTCTGTTTTGCAGGTTGAGAAGAATAACCATCTTTGCCGGACTTAACCCTCGTGGGAAACATCTATTTACCCTAAGATTATCCTTAATCTGCCGGGGTCATTTAGTGTTTCTTCAATATCCATAAATTAATTCTTTATTATTTTTTTCTCCTTTGTCTTGTTATATAGTAAATGGTGATTGGATGATAGGTGATATATCATATGGTATTGATCAAAATTGAGTCCCTATATTTAGGACTTACTTTAGTTGCCATATAACTTATCCATATAATAGGGAATGGATTGGAGAGGTGATTTTGAAGGTTTTCTTAAGCTTTACCCTAAATTATATGGGTTTGACAACTTTAGAGAATGGGTTAAGAATGCTCTTAGGATGAATGAGTTTTATTATTAATGTATACATTTGCTTTATTTGATGTTTGTAACTATGAGTAGAACCTGGGTTCTACAACTCACACCGATTAGGCGATTAGATATTTATATCAAGTGTCTTAAAAAATAGGGGCTTTCATAATGGTCTGGAAATGCACACCGATTAGAAGTTTTATACTACAATTTTATGTTTTTATATCTTCATTTCATATGTAAAACGCCCCCATTTCATGTAATTATATCTCAGTTTCATGAGGTTAATAACTGAACCTGACTGTGATATGACACAGAACAACTTAAACTAAATTGAATGTAATCTACTAATCTAAATGTAAATTTAATTCATGCTACTTTGTAAAACTAGTATATTTTTAAATTCATGTTATTCTTGTAAAAGCATACTTTTTGTAATCTTGGTATTCAGTTAATAGTATTTTAAAAAATACATGTAATTATGAACATAAAAGTGTTTGCAGATGATCCGCACTACTGTTTTCCTGCTTCTTTTGACTTTTTATTTTTTTCACTTTTCTTGTCTTTTGACTATTGGCTGTCTTAGGAACGGAAACCTTTTATTGTACCAGTGCAGCATATTCATACGCTTCTTCAATCGCTACACTTTGGTTTTGCATTTTTTAATTTTGTTTCAGTTTGGCTTTTATTTAGTTTTTGTTTCTGGTTCGGTTTTCATTTTTTAGTCTCATTTCAGTTCGTTTGGTTGTTCAAATTCGGTTTTTGGTCTCATTTAGGTTTGGTTAGACAAAAGATCGTATTAAAACAATGGTCGGGTTCGGGTCACTACTCATTTTTGTCATAACCGGTCGACTCAAAAAACTGTTATTTTGGTGTGACTCGGTACGAGTCCGGGTAAACGAGGTCTGTTATTATATACACGTATAGGATTTTTTTCATTTTTGTCTAACTTTTTATGGTTTTGTTACTTTAAGATTATTTCGTCGCGGTTTTTTTGGTTTTTAACTGTTTATGGTTTTGTTACAATAAGATTATTTTCGTTGCGGTTTTTTTGTTTTGCAATTTTTAGTTTTCTTTCAGTTTGGCTTTTATTTGGTTTTTTTTTCTAGTTCGGTTTTCATTTTTTAGTCTCATTTCAGTTCGTTTGGTTGTTAAAATTCGGTTTTTGGTCTCATTTAGGTTTGGTTAGAGAAAAGATCATATTAAAACCATGGTCGGGTTCGGGTCACTACACATTTCTGTCATAACCGGTCGACTCAAAAAACTGTTACTTTAGTTTGACTCGGTACGGGTTCGGGTAAAAGAGCTTTGTTATTATAAGGTTAAGGGTAATGGGGCTTGGTTGAGCCCCAAGTGATCCAATCAAATTCCGACACGTGGGCGATGACATGGCACTGGATCAAGCCCATCAACCAAGCCCCAGAGGGTGTAGTGGTCCAGGTGATCCGGGACTTGATCCTGTTATTTATTTATTTATTTATTTTAAATATTAATTTTAATATTAATATTAATATTCTTCTTCACATATCACACATGGCTTCTTCTTCACCTTCACCGATCACACCACCACCACCGATCACCGGACCACCGGACCACCACCACCACCACCACAGATCACACCACCACCACGATCCGGGGCTTCTTCCTCCCAAAACATACACACACTCCTTTCTCTCTCTCTCTCTCAAAAACCCAACATACACACACTCCTCTCTCTCAAAACATACACACAATCCTCTCTCTCTCTCTCACAAGTTTGAATAAAAAACCCAATCTCACAGATCATTCCTCTTTTGCGCCCCGCGGTCCCAGCCACGGGGCCAACCGCGCCTCGGCTCACCTGAGGGGTGTAGCGGTGTTCGCGAGCCACGTAGGCAGCCGCGCCCCCCGTTCAACCCCCATTACCCTCAGCCTAAACACGTATATCAATTTTTTCTGGTTTAACTTTTTATGGTTTTGTTACAATAAGATTATTTTCGTTGCGGTTTTTTTGGTTTTGCATTTTTTAGTTTTGTTTCAGTTTGGCTTTTATTTGGTTTTTGTTTCTGGTTCGGTTTTCATTTTTTAGTCTCATTTCAGTTCGTTTGGTTGTTCAAATTCGGTTTTTGCTCTCATTTAGGTTTGGTAGACAAAAGATCGTATTAAAACAATGGTCGGGTTCGGGTCACTACTCATTTCTGTCATAACCGGTCGACTCAAAAAACTGTTATTTTGGTTTGACTCGGTACGGGTTCGGGTAAACGAGCTCTGTTATTATATACACGTATAGAATTTTTTTTCGTTTTTGTCTAACTTTTTATGGTGTTGTTACTTTAAGATTATTTCGTTGCGGTTTTTTTGGTTTTTAACTGTTTATGGTTTTGTTACAATAAGATTATTTTCTTTGCGGTTTTTTTGTTTTGCGATTTTTAGTTTTCTTTCAGTTTGGTTTTTATTTGGTTTTTGTTTCTGGTTCGGTTTTCATTTTTTAGTCTCATTTCAGTTCGTTTGGTTGTTAAAATTCGGTTTTTGGTCTCATTTAGGTTTGGTTAGACAATAGATCGTATTAAAACAATGGTCGGGTTCGGGGTAAACACTCATTCTATCATGACCGGTCGACTCATAAAACTGTTATTTTGGTTTACGGGTTCGGGTAAACGAGCTCTATTTTTGTATAAATTTTATTTTCAGTTCGGTTTCGTATCCGTTAGGTTTAGTTTTGGTTTGGTTTGGTTTGGTTTGATTTATTGTATCATTTTGATTTTGTTTTTTTATAAAAGTAAGAGCATTCCTATCCAACCCACCATAGTATGTGAGGGGGTGTTTTTATTATTTAGAGAGTGATTTAGGGTGTTGTGAGTGAATATTTTTTATATTTTAGAAAACCTGGTGATTTTTCTGTATATTTGAAAAGTTACTGTTCACCCTCTATAATTTTTTAATATATTTTGGAAGTGATTGTGAGTGAATGAGAGATAAATGGTAATGATAAATGTATAAAATAGTATTATTTAATTGAAAAGAAGAGAGATAATATAGTGTGTTTTAATGTAATTTTGGATTTAAGGATAGAGAGTTGGATGTGAATGCTCTAACTTATCCATAGTACATGTCACCATTATGAAATTTGTATTACTAGGCAAGTATCAAACGTATTTTTTTTTAAAAACCATTGTAATGGCATATATTATTTGTAGACAAACTTTTGGGTTAATATGCAGATGATAGTGATACATATGCATTAATTTACACGTGCCTGTATATGCTTTGGATTTGTAATTCCTTTTCTGCGATGTTTGTTTTTATTATATATAAACTTTATTTTCATTTCGGTATTGTTTTGTCATTATTAAGATTTTTTAGTGTTGGATTTTTTAATTATTTTAATAAATGTTTGAAGGATTTTCATACAAGAGTTGGTAGTATTAAGGTCAAGTGTGTTGATACAACAGGTCCAGCTGTTTTTGTTGGTGAACTCAACAGGTCCGGTGAATGCTTTTGTTGGTGGGCTACCAAGTAGTTTGGTTTCAAATGCTTGTCCATTTAAGGTAACTTAAAAAACTTAGACACCTTTTTTGTTTGATGTTTTTTTTCTGTAATTGTAATGAAGGGACAAAAATGTGTTTGCGGGTCATCCTACTTGACCGATTCATTTATGGCTAAACTTATCTTGATCCAACCTTTCCCATATAATCGATCTTATTTTTTAGGATAAGAAGCTAAGGGATGCACTAAAGTTTGTAAACGTTTGTGGTGCCATCACCATGATAAAATAGAGGAGAAATCCCTTCATTGCCACAAAGGAGGTTGTTCTTAAAAAGTTGGAGTATCATACTATTATTTACTTAAGAAAACTTATAGTTAAAACAAGGACCAAAAGCCAGCTAGAAAACTTTTTATAATTGATCTTAATGTACATTTAACATGACGTAAATGGAAAGGTTATTTGGTTTTCTCTCGAATACGCATCTTTTTTCTTGTAATAGCATTAAAGAATGAACATGTTACTATAACAGGGTTGGTATAGTCTGTATTCATTTTTGCCTTGTTCTTTTTCGAGTAATCAAATCAATATTCTGTTTCAATATCAAAACTCTCTACAGAGTCTGCAGTTGGTAGTCTTGCTTCCATCTTTTCAATTCTTTTTTTCCGTCGAGACACTGAAACAAAGATTAGTGATTAATGGTTACACCATTTTCAATTTAACTTGCAGTTAACTAGCTGAATATGATACAATCACAAACCGTACCGGCGCCATCGAATTCCTGTTGCGTCTCCGTTGCAAACCAAAATCATACGACCACCATTTCATCCCCGCCGCAACTCGCGGGCTCAACTACTAGTATATATAGATATATATTGAGAGAAAGAGAGAGGGAGAACTTTCTTATGCATAACATATTGTAGAGTGTGCTTTGTGTGTTGTACTACACATATAGGTTTTATTGCTGTATGTACAAGTAGGTAATCACAAGTTTCTTTAACGTGTAGTATTCTACATGTCCTTTCAATATACCATATCTTATATTCTACCATGTTTCAGTATACGTGTAGTTTTCACTGTCACGTTTTAGTGGTTTCTTCTTTTATATAACCATTTAGTCATTCACTCACATCTCAAAAAAAAAAAAAAAAAAATTATAATTCCAAGATCCTAGTGAGCAAATATCCAATTAACCACATCTCCACACATTTTGATTTCGGTTTTGTATTCTGTATATAACCACCAGAAGGTTAGAGCAAGGTCAAAGATAGATGATGTTAAAAATAAAAAGAAGATTCAGGTGATGTGGATGTACTCCGTGAGCCTTTGTAGCATTTTCATTTTTCAGTGATGGATGCAGAACAGTAAGTGATGGTGTTGATGATGTACTATATTAAAAGTGAAACGTTTTAGACGACGAGTGTTGACCTGAAAGTATTTCAGGCAGTTGCGAACGTCAAACCATGGCTTTGGTCCAAAAAGGCAAAAAGTTGCTAACATTCGTAACATCATAAACAAGAAACTTGCTACACGTGTGGTGAATCTTAGCAGGAATTTTGACCAAGTTAACAACCTAAATATTTGAATCAAATTAAAAACGATTGTTATCCTATGTCAGCCTTTGTAGCATTTTCAATGTGTTCATTTAGGGAAAATTCTTAAAATGATTTTAAGAGAGAGAAAGTAGTAAATAGCCCTAAATCTTAACACATTCCTAAAATAGCCCATCAAATTTGGACTGAGAAGACGAGATCTGGAAAAATCTTTAGGCCAATAAAATTTTGACAAGTGTCAAAATCCGACTGTTTTTTTTTAAAATGTTGGAGGACCAGTTCATATTTTCCATTTAAAGTTATTCTAATAAAACAATCTTTTTCGACGGTCTTTTAATGTTTTCTAATGGATCCCCTCAACTTCCAAAAACATGGGAAATTGTGCATTCAAATTAATTCTTTTAAGACACATTTCGGGTGAATTTCTACCAAGAAGACGAGTTAGTAATTTATTTCTTGTGTGTTGAAATCTAGTCCACACCTTCAAAATTTATTTATAATCCGTCTACACCGACAATATACTATGCGATTCCGTCTATTCCGACATGATCATCCAAAGAATATACATGAGTTTATCTTCTTCATCTTCCCATTCATACCACCCTAAACCATCCTCTCATACCACCCTAAACCTTAACTTCCATGGAGTTGATGAAAAGATGTGAATGAATTATTGAGGATTGAGGAAGATGATAGATATAATGTTAATATGGACGGACAAGTAAGATTATACTACATAATCGTCTTCTTAGTACAAATTAAAAAAATTTGTGTCTTGACAGACAAATTTGTAATGAACATTTTTTCATGAGTTCAAAATTTGTAGGGTGCAGATAAGAATCTTTAATAAACCGTCTGGCAAGAAAACTTTTAATATTAAGATTTAGTGAAGAAATATAGATGGTTCCCTCAATATTTTCAAAAACATGATCCCCCTAGTTCAAATTTACCAAATAAGTGTCTTGAAAGACAAAATTATATGACACATTTTTCCATGTGTTTATATTTGTAGGGGTTAGATAAGAAAGCTAAATAATTCGTCTTGCAAGAAAGCTTTGAAAAATAAATTTTAGTTAAAAAATATGGACGGGTCCCTCAATATTTATAAATATATGGTCTTCTTGGTACATATTCACCCGAAATGCGTCTTGAAAGACTTAATTTGAAGGCACAATTTCCCATGTTTTTGGAAGTTGAGGGGATCCGTTAGGAAACATTAAAAGACCGTCGGAAAAAACTGTTTTATTAGAAGAACTTTAAGTAGAAAATATGAACTGGTCCCCTAACATTTTTAAAAAAACCGTCGGATTTTAACACTTGTCAAAATTTTATGGCCTAAAGATTTTTCCAGATCTCGTCTTCTCAGTCCAAATTTGATAGGCTATTTTAGAAATGTGTTAAGATTTAAGACTATTTATTTCTCTCTCTTAAAATGGGTCATTTTAAGAATTTCCCCGTTCATTTATTTTAGTTGACAAGTCATTACGTATATTCCCTTATACTTATGGTTGGTGGTGGTGTACTAACAAATGCATACTACTAGCTACTTATCTAGCTATTTATGTTGTAATCTTGTCTTACTTGACTACTTTGCCACGTGTACGTTTTAACGGGTGTGGTAATCAAATAGTGACTCCAAATGGGTGTAGCCAGCCTACAAAGAATCTTCATCTTTTGTAACAGTGATGTCACATCCAGCCATCAAATAGAATGGCTCAAGTATGTGGCCAAATATGTACACCCACACTTAGATACCGAACATTTTTCAATTATCAAGTGATGTTGGCATTGACGTTGGTTAAACTAATATCTCTTTAGACAATAAACCCATAAACCCGAACTAGATTTGAGCACCCGCAACGCGAGGTCACTAAATACTACTAATTAAATAATTAGCAACATAAGCAAATATGCTTAATAAATTTTATTATTATATTATACTCTAACTAGCATTCCATAACTATTAAACCATATAGGACGGAAATGTCTTGCCTTAACCTCACCACAAGTCTATCTTTGTGGAAACTTATGACCTCTTGATTAACATAGTTTTTTTAATTTCATCTTGTTAATTATGGTGGTCAAAGAGTTGGCATTCTTTCTCTGGTATCCTATGAAAGATTATCCAAATTAATTTGTTTGGGAGTTTAGAAAATGAAGATGTTTGTAAGTTTTTATTTTGTTTACGTAAATTAAAAATTTTAACCCAAAAATCAACCCAGTTTAATCTCACACTTCAAGTTGCATATAGTATATAATCAACTGATCTAGTTTAAGACAAGTAATCTATGGACTAAGGAGCTGTTTGTTTATCTTTGAAAGGATCCATTCAAAGATTGAGATTTGGTTCGCTCAGACATTGGAGTGTTTATTTCATCTAAAGCTAGCATCTAAATGGCCGAATAACCTCTTACCCATTCAGCCAAAAATCATCGCTGAATGAAGAATTGGCCATAGTTACCCCTCTTCTCCATGCACACCACCACCACCATCCTCGTGACCTCAGGCTCAGAGTCTCTCTGGTTTGGAATGTACTATTTCTGTTTCATAATCTACTTATGCTATTCTCTTTTCCTACATTCGGTCGATTTTTCTGTTGTTATGGTTTGAACGGCTAGGTTGTGAATGAGTTAGGGTTTGTGAACGTATTAGGGACTTATTCTTCGATTAAATTAGAAATCAATCAACATGTATAAATTTGTGAGGTTGTGAACGAATTAACAATTTATGCTCTTATTGTAGTTTGGTTCAATTTGGTTTCGGTATTTTGCTTGTTCAAACCGACTGTTTGCTAATAGTTTTATATTTAGCACGTTAATCTAATAGCTTGTTGTGCTGTGTGCACATAAGCTGTTTGATAAATTTCTTGGACCAAACTCACATCAATTTAAGAATGAAATCAATATCAGTTTTACTTTTTGGGTATCAGCCTCTTACTCTTAGATTTAGCTTTGGTTTGATTATTGGATTGATTTTTGTTGATGATGTAAAAGATAAGACTTCAAGAGCCCATATATATTTATTTGATTATTAGAATTAGCTGCATGTAAGGCCCCGGTCCCGGTGCCCTACTTTGACATTGGATTTACTTATAAACACAATTCTAAATATTTGAGTTAATTAAAACTTTTCGCGAAATATAAAAACATCAAACATATTTTACAAAATCATAACATTTTTGTTTAAAACATTCAAATTGTCTTAAGATAAAATATCATAACTTTCCTTCACTGGATGCTAGTCAACTCAGTCTATGCCATGTGCCCCCCTCCCCCCTCAAGCCAACTCCTTCATTTTATTTGCCTGCGTGCATACTAAAAGTCAGCTACGCTGAGTTAATCAAGCAACATACAATACGTTCATATATTATATACTTAACCTGCTTTAATTTCTTTCGCACATACATAAGTATATATCTTCATCTTACTTTCACACTTTCGTACTTTCATTCTTTCATACTTTCGTACTTTCATTCTTTCATACTTTCGTTATTTCTTGTTTAAAATTACTAATACATACATAACTATCTCTACATTTTAAATAGCCTTTTCCATATAATCTCTCAGATATTATAATGGTCTGGTCCCTATCCTCTCAGATATTTTAAGGGTCTGGTTCCTATCCTCTTAGATATTGTAAGAATCTGGTCCCTATCCTCTCAGATATTATGAGGGTCTGGTCCCTGTCCTCTAAGATATTATGAGGGTCTGGTCCCTACCTTCCATATAACCATACAGCCATACATTCCTTGCCATATAACCATACATTAGATATCTATATATATTTATACATAAATACATAAACATTTACATATACACTCCTAACCTTTTCTACATTCGTTCATCATTTCAATATCATTCATATATCTTTCATAAGACATTCATATAGCATACACTTACCATTTAAGGTAAGTGTATTAACTATCACATAGGAGTATGCACGCAACCCCGAAAAACATAAAAGAGAAAGGGGCTAGAAACTCACATGAGTCCTGTTCTTCTCCGAGTTAACAATAATGCCCTTCCTTAGTTGTGTATGGCTAACTGTATAATAGTTATAAGTATCAATTAACTACTTCTAACTATATCATCTAATCGAACCACCATTGTAATCGAATCACAATTCTAATCGAATGACAGTTCTATTCGAATGACAGTTCTAATCGAATGATCATTCTAATCGAATGACCATTCTAATCGAATCACAATTCTAATCGAATGACCATTCTAATCGAATGACAGTTCTAATCGAATGACCATTCTAATCGAATCGAATTCGATTCGATTACTTTGTCCATTCGATTCGATTACTTTTCCCATTCGATTCGATCACTTTGCCCATTCGATTCGATTACTTTGCCCATTCGATTCGATTAATTTTCCCATTCGATTCGATTACTTTGTCCATTCGATTCGATTACTTTGTCCACCCGACTCGATTACTTTTTGTTTGAATATGATGTAGTAAATTATGTCAATAAGTGCTTAACTTGCTTGCAAGTCAAGGCAGAGCACCAGAAACCTTATGGGAAGATGCAGCCTTTAGAAGTACAAGAATGTAAAAGGGAACAAATCACCATGGATTTCATAACTAAGCTACCGCGTACAGCTAAATATTACGATACTATTTGGGTGATAGTCGACCGTCTAATGAAAAGTGCTCACTTTCTGCCATACAAGAGGCCATCTCGTCAGAAACGTTAGCAAATGTGTTCATAAAGGTGGTTGTGGCTAAGCATGGAGTGCCACTGTCGATCGTTTCCGATAGAGATACTCGATTTACTTCAAGATTCTGAAAGAAGTTCCATGAAGCTATGGGAACAAGATTGAACATCAGTATGGTGTATCATCTTCAAACCGATGGGCAGTCTTAAAGAACTATCCAAACCCTTGAGGATATTCTACATGATTGTGTGTTAGGCTTTGGAGGAAGTTGAGATGATTACTTGTATCTTGCCGAATTCTCTTATAACAACAGCTACCACTCGGGTATTGGTATGCCGCCGTTTGAGATGTTGTATGGTAGACGTTGTAGAACTCTTGTATGTTGTGGAGAGATTGGTCAGAAAGAGATTGGAAGTCTAGAAATTGTGCAAGAAACCTCTTTGAGGTTTGATCAGATCAAGGCAAGAATGAAAACTGCTCATGACCGTCAGAAGTCGTATGCTGATAATCGGCGACGACCAATCGAGCTTAACGTTGGTGACGGTGTGATGCTTAAAGTCTCACATTGGAAAGGAATTATTCATTTAAGAAAGTGAGGGAAGTTAAGTCCAAGGTACATTGGACCTTTTAAGATCATAGATCGTGCTAGTGAAGTAGCTTACAAGCTGGATTTTCCAAAAGAGTTGGAAGGGATTCACTCTACTTTTCATGTTTCACACTTGATAAAATGCTTATCTGATGACACTTCTCATGTGCTATCGGTAGACATTGAGGTTGATGAACAGTTAAACAACATCGAGCAACCTGTAGGGATAGTTGACCGTAAGGACAGGCAGCTTCGTCATAAATTTATTCCTTTAGTGAAAGTGATATGGAAGCATTGTAGAGGATCGAGCACTATTTGGGAAGTTGAATAGGAGATGCGCAAGTTTGACCCGGATTTTTTTAAGTAAAAGTTAGTTTCAGGGACGAAACCTCATTTAAGGAGGGTAGACTTGTAACATCCCATGATTTCCTTGAGTAATATTAAAATATTAATTACGCTGGAAGAATTAATCTGGGCTAGTAGAATAATAATAATAATAATAATAATAATAATAATAATAATAATAATAAAGATAATAGGATGGTGGGAAAAATAGATGGAATTAATTATGGACTTAAGGTGAAGATGAGTCTAAGGTCCATATGTTTATACACCGTGTAAGGCGTATATGTATATGTATATGTATATGTATATGTATATGTATATGTATATGTATATGTATATGTATATGTATATGTATATGTATGGGCTTATATGTATGTGTATGCCGTATATGTATATAAAGGATATGTACGGGCGTATATGTATATGTATGTGTATGCCGTATATGTATATGTATGACGTATATGCATGGGCGTACATGTATGTGTAAGCCCTATTTGTATATGTGTGACGTATATGGGCATATATGTAAGTATAGGCAGGACGTGTATGTGTATAACGTGTATGCATGCCATATGTATGACGTGTATGTATATATGGCGTATATGTATATAGGACATGTATGCATGTATGGCGTGTATGACGTATATGCGTGTATAACGTATGTGTATACATGACATATATGTTAGTATGACACATACGTATATAAGCAAAGAATATGAACATATATGGTATATACGTTGAGAACAAGGAACCAGTTAATAATGAAAGGTAATGATTAAAACGAGAAAGACCTAGAAAGAAGAACCAAGGACACAAACGAGCACTAGAGTAGTAGTTAACTTACTTGCCTTATTACAATCAGTCGTGCACAGCTCAGAAAGGGGGTTACAATTAGCTCTGACGTAACAGAATCCAGGTGAGTTTCTAGCCCCATTTCCTTGTTATGTTTTCGGGGCTGTGTGCATACTCGATGTGATTAGTTAATACACTTACCTTAAGTGGTAAGTGCATGATATGTGAATGTGTTATGAATGATGTATGAATGATATATGGATGTGGTATGAATGACTTATGAATGATTTAGGAAATGTTAAGAATTGTATGAAATTACATAAATATGAAAGTAATGAAATGAACATATGATGGTATGGTTGCATGGAAAGAAGGGCACCAGACCCTAATAATATCAGAGGATGGAGGGAACCGGACCCTAATAATATCCGAGGATGGAGGGCACCAAACCCTTATAATATCCGAGGACGGAGGGCACCAGACCCTAATAATATTCGAGGTATGTGGGGTGAAATGCTCTTTATAATGTAAGAATAGTTATGAATGTACAGTGTATGTGAAAGAAAGAAAGTATGAAATAATGTATGTATGAATGTACGAAAGAAAAGTAAACAGGTAAGGCATATAATAAGTATCTTCGGATGCGTATGTGTAAGTAACTGTATGTAAAGTATATAACCTGATTAACTAGAACTCACTTAGCGTATCTGACTTTTAGTATGCACACATGTAAATAGGCTAAGGCAGCTAGCTTGAGTGAAGGCGCATGGCAGAAGAATAAGGAAGCTGACATCTGAAGACTTATTATATGATGTTTGAACTTAAATATATGTTTTATATTGTTTAAAATTTGAGACTTGTGTATTGAATGGTTGACCTTTATCTATTCCACGAAAAGTTTTAATTAACTCTGATATTTAGAAATGTGTTTATGATTAAATCCAACGCCAAAGTAGAGCTCCAGGAATGGGGCCTTACACGTTTTTGGTATATTATATTTTTTAATACATTTTTCTTGCAAAATTATTATTATTATTACATATCTATAAGGTTTAATAAATATTAATGTTATTATTATTATTATTATTATTATTATTATTATTATTATTATTATTATTATTATTATTTTAACAAACCGAACGGTATAACCCCCCCCCCCGAGAAGTCACCGTCTTTCGTTTAACACATAATAAATTATAAAACATAAACAAATCTTTACATTTTGTAAAATAGATAAATGATATTTAAACTCAAACCGAAAAACAAGTTGTTAAATTAATTATAAATTTAAGCAAGGGAATAAATGTCATAAATTGTCTTCGGTTTTACATAAGAAATATTTATCTTGGAAATATTAACTAGTATACGATTTAACTTTTATTTAATCTCTAGACCTTTGTACCTATAAATTCATAAACCGTCACTTTTATTATTTTGCTCATAACTATTATTATCGTTAACAACTAGGAACTTCTGTCGACATACCCCGAGGAGCTTGACTGCTTTTATCTTAATTTTTTTTACCACCACCTCATCACTTATTCTACTCTTTAAGGTGAGTGTACATACCCCCTTTTCTATCTTTTATATTTTGGGAGTAGCATGCATACCTTATCTACATTACTCATGTTTTACACCTATTCAAAACACAATTCAATATATGTTTATGTATGATTATTGCATGCTCTATGATTATGCTCTATGTGTTTAAATGTTTATATTATTGTTTGATCGTTTGGTATCTCATCCTCATCTATTCTCATCTAGTATGATCATACATTTACCCAAGTACATTGGTTTTGTATCAATAGGAATGGTCCACATCTATTTAGTTGTTTACATTTTCATAGGAATTGTGATGCTCAACATTAACATAGGAATTGTGGTTTTTACCTATATATATATCTCAACTAAAACTTATGTATTCTCACCAACATTCATGTTGACAAACTCTATTTTTATACATGCTACAGGTACAAGTATCTGACATTGTTCAAAATTAGTTTTACCTTAGGATATAATTCAAAATATAAAAACTTGATGTATTTGTTTCTTATTATTGAATTTGTGTACTTGTTTAATGTTAATGAAATTAAATAATTATTGTCGCTTTAATTAGTTTCTTTTGAGCTACTGTCCAATCAATAAGTTATGCCCCAACATGTTCCGCCGCCTTTGGTCGGGTTGTGACAGATTGGTATCAGAGCCGAAGGCTATAAGATAGATGGTTAGATATAACGACCTAGTAGCATGCTTAGGGTCCTTATACGTGTCACACCCCGGCTTAGGGCCTAGGCGTGTGACCACAAGTTGGTACCTGTTTTATAAATACATCAGAGTTGCGGTTTATTTTAGCGGAAGACTTTGGTTTGAATATAATATTAATTTATTTGAAAACTTCTCGAATAATAAATACCCGAGTGTTTGATTTATAAATCGTATTTTGAATCTTATTTATAATATTTTAATGATTTAAAATTGAGCAATCTATACCTTGCGAGCGTCTATCATCATGAATGATTATGTTCCTTGCTACCTGTGCTAATATGTCCCTGAAATTTGGGAAAAATACGTCAGCTATATGCTGGTGAACACGTATGACTCTATTAAATAATTTGACTGACAATTACAATACAATGATAGTTTTCTTTTACACTCAGCAGATGCACGACCACATATGGGCTTTGTACCACTCCCCTACACACACACAATTGTTCCCCCGAGCTATATGCCTATAGCCCCTACAAGGAGAACTAGTTATGACCGTTAGCCCGCGGCCTCCCTGGCCATTGATTGATGGACTGAACAGTTATGTTTGGATCCAGACACATGTGTACTCGGTCTGAGTTGCCTTTATTTTCTATATTGTATTATAAAGTTTTAGAGATTTAATAATCTCATGTAAACATTGACTGACTCGTTAAACAAAGACCCGTTTATCTTATCGAGTATAAAATATGTTTTGACTGATTGAAAAGGTTAACGTATTCACCTGTGATTGTCTGTTCTGAATGATTGGTGATCTCATTTGACATCTTGACTGTGAATGATTGATTGATTGACTGACTGATTGATTGATGACCTATAATAAAATAGGTATATAAATATCCGGATCATCTTTTGATCCGGCTATAGACCTTTAGTCTGGTTTAAATAGCTTTAAACCTTGATTGATCATTTGTTTGAATAAAATATTTAGACCCGTAGTCTTTCTGTTTATTTACCAAATCATATGATGAGTTTCTTCTTCATGAAGAAACATTCATTGACTGCTATGCATGTAAAATCTTATGTTTCTTACACATAAAGAAACAATGTTTTCACTATATTCTTTGTATACGAATGCTATGTTTCTTAATCGTGAAGAAACTATATTTCCTTATGAATGTAAAACTGATGTTTCTTAGTTGAAGAAACACTATTATAATCCTTTGTATGTTTAAAGCTTATGTAAACATAATTATGATCAAGGTTTGGGCTATACCCCTGACTATGGTCTAAGCCATATAATAATAGTGTCACACCCGGCCCTGAGCGGCGGAAACAGCCGGGTGCGCGCGAGTGGGGATTGATAATTAAGCACGGGCCATTGCAAACATTCAAAGTAAGATTTTCATTGCGCATGAAATGTTTAATACAAATACATTACATTGTTTAAAAAATTACATAAAAACATCCAAGTATAAAAACTGTTGAAGATTTCCACGCCATATCCCCTTGCGCGGCGGGAACAACCACGCGCATCGAAGGGATAGAACTAAAATCTTCCAAAAAGCTAGTTTTAGATGTTCAGCGTGAGGTGCTCTAAGTGTGACTCCAAGCGCTACCTATTTATCTCCTGAAAGACACGTAAAACATTTGAATCAGTATAAACTGAGTGAGTTCACAAGTTTTAGTAACTTGATAAATCGTATTGCATCATAATCTTGATAAAAATCATTCTGAGACATAATTCTGATAGCATCATTAAAACACATACTTGGTAAAACATAGTTCTATCAACACATTCTGATAAAATCGTTCCGCGGGTTACGCGCGAACATTTCTGGGAACTGTGCTCGTCTGTGTAAGTGGCGCTGCCACTACGAGCGAAACAAGTAATACCGTCCCGCGGGTTATTCGCGGACACATCTGAAAAACCGTGCTCGTCTGTGTAAGTGGCGCTGCCACTACGAGCGAATAATACCGTCCCGCGGGTTACGCGCAGACGTTGTGCCGGAAAACAAGGCGCTCGTCTGCGTAAGAGGAGCGACCTCTACAAGCGGGCTCAAACCCATAGTACTGCCCCATGACCATACTAGGCACTCGTCTGTGTAAGAGGTGCGACCCCTACGAGTGGGAGGATCAAACCAGCAGTCCCTACCCTTAGAGTTCCAATGGTAAAGTGATCACTTACTCGAATTCTGGCGCACATACATCGTAAACCATAGATAACCGTTTGCATTGCTCATCATGAAACATAATTTAAACACAATCATTTGCATAACTTGTAAGTATAACATGATAAATCGTAATTTAAGTACGTGTCCCTCGCCCCGAAAACAGTTTAAAAACAGTGAAAATAGTGAAAATAGGGGCTGTGAGACTCACCTGTGGTTCTTGTTAAGGGATTAATCGAGATTCGGGTTTTCTTGGTGTTGGCCTTTGAATTGAAGGTCTAGTAACTGGAACGGAATTGAAAATAACGGATGCTTGGGAGATGTTTAGTGCAAGTTTGCAGTTCTTAAGAGAGAAGTTTGAAGTGTGCTTGGGTGATAATTTAGGTTACATATTTATAGGCAAACTCAAGGGAACACAATCCCTTGCTTTAGGGGATTGTAATCTTTTCATATCTAGGTGTAATGATGATAAAGTGTGGAAATTATTATTATTTATTTAAAAGTGGAGTAGTGGATAAAAGATTTTGATTTGATTTGGTCAGGACATGCAGGTCTGGGGTTGGTGAGAATAGGGTGGCTGACAGTTGACTTTTCATGTTACAGTGTGCTTTTTTTCAGGTACTTTTGTCAGTGTACAGTAAAAAGTGGAAAATCTCTGAAACACGCTACTGTTTTCTTTTGGGCGGGAGTAATCTCCTTACATCTGGAGAATAGACTAAGTGTTCTGCGCGTATCACTTGGTGCGCATAGCTTTCTGCATGAAGGACATTTCTTTGCTGCGGGTAGGTGCGTAGCCTTCTCGCAGTCAGGGACATTGAGTTTCATTTGTAGATTCTCCAGGTGGTCTTGGTATTTCAACATAGTGATCAGTTATGTTGAAGTCAATTCCATCTTGGAGCTTCAGACAAACTAGCTCTCAATGTTCCCGCCATGCGGGGAGGTTAGTTCCCCTTCCGCACGCGCATAGACGATTTGGGATGCACCCGCCTTAGCATCATGCGAGACGGTTAGCCCATTAGACAACATTAAGTTATAGAAACATAAAACCAATACACTCGCGCATGGCGCATATAACATATGCCCACGCAGGTTCTTAACATGGTGCGCTCGCGCAGGGTGCACATAACAAATACCCGCGCCGATTCTAACATAGCGCGCTCGCGCAGGGCGCACATAACAAATGCACGCGCTGATTCTAATATGGCGCGCTCGCGCAGGGCGCACATAACAAATACCCGCGCCGATTCTAACATAGCGCGCTCGCGCAGGGCGCACATAACAAATGCACGCGCTGATTCTAATATGGCGCGCTCGCGCAGGGCGCACATAACAAATGCACGCGCCGATTCTAACATAGCGCGCTCGCGCAGGGCGCACATAACAAATGCACGCGCTGATTCTAATATGGCGCGCTCGCGCAGGGCGCACATAACAAATGCACGCGCTGATTCTAATATGGCGCGCTCGCGCAAGGCGCATATAACATAATTACCTAATATTTAGGTTGATTACTTGGTTTAAGGGATTGGGAATTTACCGGGTGTCACATTCTCCCCCTGTTAAGAGAATTTCGTCCCGAAATTTAGGAGACGTCGCTGGCAGAAGCCATGTTCTGAAAGAGGTGTGGGTATTTCTTGCGCATCTGGTCTTCTCTTTCCCAAGTGAATTCAGGCCCACGCCTCGAGTTCCATTGAACCTTTACTAACTTGATTCTGCTTCTGCGTAACCTTTGTTCTTTCCAATCGGTTACTGCTATAGGTTCTTCTACGAAGTGCAGCTGTTTGTCGATGTGAATCTCTTCCAACGGCAAAATCAACGTTTCGCCAGATAAACACTTTTTGAGGTTGGACACATGAAACGTATCATGAACTCCACTGAGTTCGGCGGGTAAACGGAGTTTATAAGCAACCGGACCGATCCTTTCCAGGATCTCAAATGGTCCAATATAGCGCGGATTCAACTTTCCTCGCTTGCCGAAACGGGGGACTCCTTTCCATGGAGAGACTTTTAAAAGTACTCTATCCCCTACCTGAAACTCCAATGGTTTCCTTCGCACATCTGCGTAGCTCTTCTGTCTGTCGCGTGCTGTCTTAAGGCGATCCCGTATCTGAAAAATCTTGTCTGTTGTTTCTTGGATCAATTCTGGACCAGTCATTTGCTTGTCACCCACTTCAGCCCAGCACAGTGGGGATCTACACTTGCGCCCATACAAAGCTTCAAACGGCGCAGCCTTGAGGCTTGTGTGATAACTGTTGTTGTAAGAAAATTCAACCAATGGGAGATGAGTATCCCAGCTACCTCCGAAATCGATCGCGCACGCGCGCAGCATATCTTCCAATGTCTGGATTGTTCGCTCGCTTTGCCCATCCGTTTGAGGATGATAAGCTGTACTCATATCAAGGCGAGTACCTAGAGCTCCTTGTAACGATCTCCAAAACCTTGATGTGAACCGACTATCTCTATCAGAAATGATGGACACTGGGATTCCATGTTTTGAAACTACTTCTCGAGTATACAATCGGGCTAACTTTTCCATCTTATCGGTTTCCTTGATCGGCAGGAAGTGTGCTGATTTAGTTAGCCGATCTACGATAACCCAGATTGTGTCATAACCCCCAGGTGTCCTTGGCAGTTTGGTGATGAAGTCCATAGAGATTTGTTCCCACTTCCACATGGGAATTTCTGGCTGCTGAAGTAACCCCGACGGCTTCTGGTATTCAGCCTTTACCTTCGAACACGTCAGGCACTTACTGACATACGTCGCGATGGCGCCTTTAAGATTGGGCCACCAATACAGCGCTTTAACATCTTGGTACATCTTGTCTGCGCCAGGATGTACGGAATACCGCGTATTGTGAGCTTCGTTTAATACTTGCTCGCGCAATCCTCCCTTGAGAGGGACCCATATGCGGTTAGCGAAATATAAATTGCCGTTCTCTTTAAGTTCCAAACTCTTAATCATACCCCCAAGGGATTCGTTTTTAGCAAACTCTGGTTTCAAGGCTTCTTGCTGAGCGTCTCGGATGCGGGTAGAGAGATCTGCGCGAAAGGTCAACCTTAGAGCCTTGACTCGTAGCGTTTTTATTCGCTCCTTCCTACTTAGCGCGTCTGCTACCACGTTCGCCTTTCCAGGGTGGTACTTTATTTCACAATCATAATCATTCAACAATTCAACCCATCTTCGTTGCCTCATGTTTAAATCCTTTTGATCAAATATATGTTGAAGGCTCTTGTGATCCGTAAAGATTATACACTTTGTACCATAGAGGTAATGGCGCCAAATCTTTAGCGCGAAGACAACCGCTCCAAGTTCCAGATCATGCGTTGTGTAGTTCTTTTCATTGATCTTGAGTTGGCGCGAGGCATACGCTATGACTTTGTCTCGCTGCATAAGGACACATCCAAGTCCCTGATGTGAAGCGTCGCAGTAAACGACGATGTAATCCGTCCCCTCGGGCAGAGACAAAATTGGCGCACTACATAACTTCTGTTTCAACATTTGAAATGCTGTTTCCTGATTTTCGCCCCAAACAAACTTCTTGTCTTTCTGAGTTAGCGCGGTCAGTGGTAGAGCTATCTTGGAGAAGTTCTCAATGAAGCGTCGATAGTAGCCAGCTAGTCCTAGGAATTGCCTCACATCAGTTGGGGTTTTTGGCGCTTCCCAGTTTTCGATGGCCTTGACTTTGGAAGGATCAACGTGTATTCCTTTCTCGTTTACAACGTGACCGAGAAAGTGAACTTCTCTAAGCCAAAACTCACATTTGGAAAACTTCGCATACAACTTTTCTTTCCTCAACAATTCCAAAATCAATCTCAGGTGTTGCTCATACTCGGCCTTGGTCCGAGAGTAAATCAGAATATCATCTATAAACACAATCACAAAATTGTCCAAGTAGGGTTTGCACACGCGGTTCATCAGATCCATGAATACAGCCGGCGCATTAGTTAGCCCGAAAGGCATCACTAAGAACTCATAATGGCCGTATCTAGTTCGGAAGGCTGTTTTCGGCACATCTTCCTCATGGACCCTAAGTTGGTGGTATCCTGACCGTAGATCTATCTTCGAATAATAACTGGATCCCTGCAACTGGTCAAATAAGTCGTCAATCCTTGGTAAGGGGTACCGATTCTTGACTGTCAGCTTGTTCAGCTCCCTGTAGTCAATACACATCCGGAAGGAACCATCCTTCTTCTTAACAAACAGTACTGGAGCTCCCCAAGGCGAAAAGCTTGGGCGTATGAAACCCTTATCCAATAGTCCCTGTAACTGACTGGATAGCTCTTGCATCTCAGATGGAGCTAATCGATAAGGTGCTCGAGCTACTGGCGCAGCTCCTGGGACTAAATCAATACGAAAGTCTACTTGTCGCGGCTGCGGCAATCCAGGCAAATCTTCAGGAAAAACTTCGGGAAATTCGCGCACTACTGGTAAGTCTTCAATTCTTCGCTCATCTCCTTTCTTCTCTACTACATGCGCCAGGAAGGCGTAGCACCCTTTCCTTAGGCATTTACGCGCCTTTAGGCACGAAATCAGTTTCGTCGCAACTCCCCTTCTTTCCCCTTGAATTACCAAGGTTTCTTCGTTCAACAGTGGGATCCGAACCTGCTTCTCATGGCAAATAACTTCCGCGCGGTTCTCGACTAACCAATCCATACCTACCACAATGTCAAAACTTCCCAAGTCTATTGGTAACAAGTTAATATTGAACCCGTGACCTCCCATGACTATAACACATTGTTCAGTTCTTTCGTTCGCGCATAACTGCCTACCATTGGCTAGTTCTATAGTATAAGGCGTGTCTAGCCTACTGGTTGCTAAGCCTAGGGAGTTTTTAAACTCAGCAGATATAAAACTTAGGTCAGCGCCAGTATCAAATAAGACAGATGCAAAATGGCCGTTAAGCAAAAACGTACCGGTTACCACATTCGGCTCTTCTTTAGCTTCACCCGCGCCGATCACAAAAGCTCTCCCGCGAGCTTGGTTTCCCCTTTGCGGGCAATCCCGACTGAAATGCCCTGGCTTTCCGCATGCGTAGCAGTTGTCACTGGCTCCAGCTTCTTTAGCACGGCAATTCACCGTCTTATGCCCTGGCCTGTTACATTTGGCGCACGTGACACTCGCGCATTCACCCTCGTGGTGAAACTTGCATTTGTTGCACCATGGGTAAGGCCCGCTGTATCCTTTCCTTGATGGCTCCGCGGCTTGGATCGCGTAAACCCTTGCGCTTTCCTGCTTCTTGAACGGTGGCTGCTTGGAGTCGGACCCTCGGTGGTGAGAGTTCCATTTCCTCTTGGAGTCAGAGGTTCGCTGCTCGTTTCCGCGCGTAGTCAACATACCCGCACAGACCGTATCCCTTGTAAGGGTGATGGCCCGCGCTACCGCTTCATCAAAGGTTGGAGGCGCTGCGGCGTTGAGCGGAACCCTAACAACAGGAGGTAACCCAAAAATATACCTCTCGATCTTCTTTTCCTCCGTGTTTGCCATGTCTGGCACCAACTGGCAAAGCTCGTTGAACCGGTTGTTGTAGGCGTCGATATCCGTTCCTACCATGGTGTGGTTCCAGAATTCCTGCTGCAGACTCTGGATTTCTGCGCGAGAGCAGAACTTTCTCATCATCATTTCCTTCAGTTCCTCCCAGGTCTTGTGAAGAGCAACTTCTCGCCCCAAAGTCTTCACTTGAAGCTTCCACCAAGACGAAGCTGCTTCTTGGAACATGCATGTCGCGTAAAGGACCTTCTGGTTCTCACTACATCTGCTAATGGAGAGAACTGTCTCCATCTTGTCAATCCAGTTGTAGAGCCCAATGGCCCCTTCGGTACCCTTGAATGGCCAAGGCCTACAGGCCATGAATGTCTTATAGGAGCATCCTTTGTCCAAGGCTCCTGAATCGTGTTCTGGGGTCTCGTTCTGACGACCCTGACTTGATTCGGCCTTGCTGGCCTCATGTGTCGCGATCGCCTGCGCGATTATTTCCGCGAGTTCCTCGGGTGTCATGGTGATTCCCTTGGCTCTAGTCGGAGGCATTCTCGCTTTAAAAGAGAACGAAAATATTTTAAACTTAGCGCATTTACTCTGAGCACATAATGTTCTTTATCTTTATTCACTAGACACTGTGTGACCCGTGTTCCTAAGTGTGTGTATAGTTTCTTTTGAAAATATTTTCTTTGAAAAATATTTCATGCGATTCCCCAACGGTTATAGTCTAGGTTAAAACTTCTTTTCCTAGTACGCTATAACCAGTGCTCTGATACCAATCTGTCACACCCGGCCCTGAGCGGCAGAAACAGCCGGGCGCGCGCGAGTGGGGATTGATAATTAAGCACGGGCCATTGCAAACATTCAAAGTAAGATTTTCATTGCGCATGAAATGTTTAATACAAATACATTACATTGTTTAAAAAATTACATAAAAACATCCAAGTATAAAAACTGTTGAAGATTTCCACGCCATATCCCCTTGCACGGCGGGAACAACCACGCGCATCGAAGGGATAGAACTAAAATCTTCCAAAAAGCTAGTTTTAGATGTTCAGCGTGAGGTGCTCTAAGTGTGACTCCAAGCGCTACCTAGTTATCTCCTGAAAGACACGTAAAACATTTGAATCAGTATAAACTGAGTGAGTTCACAAGTTTTAGTAACTTGATAAATCGTATTGCATCATAATCTTGATAAAAATCATTCTGAGACATAATTCTGATAGCATCATTAAAACACATACTTGGTAAAACATAGTTCTATCAACACATTCTGATAAAATCGTTCCGCGGGTTACGCGCGAACATTTCTGGGAACTGTGCTCGTCTGTGTAAGTGGCGCTGCCACTACGAGCGAAACAAGTAATACCGTCCCGCGGGTTACGCGCGGACACATCTGAAAAACCGTGCTCATCTGTGTAAGTGGCGCTGCCACTACGAGCGAATAATACCGTCCCGCGGGTTACGCGCAGACGTTGTGCCGGAAAACAAGGCGCTCGTCTGCGTAAGAGGAGCGACCTCTACAAGCGGGCTCAAACCCATAGTACTGCCCCATGACCATACTAGGCACTCGTCTGTGTAAGAGGTGCGACCCCTACGAGTGGGCGGATCAAACCAGCAGTCCCTACCCTTAGAGTTCCAATGGTAAAGTGATCACTTACTCGAATTCTGGCGCACATACATCGTAAACCATAGATAACCGTTTGCATTGCTCATCATGAAACATAATTTAAACACAATCGTTTGCATAACTTGTAAGTATAACATGATAAATCGTAATTTAAGTACGTGTCCCTCGCTCCGAAAACAGTTTAAAAACAGTGAAAATAGTGAAAATAGGGGCTGTGAGACTCACCTGTGGTTCTTGTTAAGGGATTAATCGAGATTCGGGTTTTCTTGGTGTTGGCCTTTGAATTGAAGGTCTAGTAACTGGAACGGAATTGAAAATAACGGATGCTTGGGAGATGTTTAGTGCAAGTTTGCAGTTCTTAAGAGAGAAGTTTGAAGTGTGCTTGGGTGATAATTTAGGTTACATATTTATAGGCAAACTCAAGGGAACACAATCCCTTGCTTTAGGGGATTGTAATCTTTTCATATCTAGGTGTAATGATGATAAAGTGTGGAAATTATTATTATTTATTTAAAAGTGGAGTAGTGGATAAAAGATTTTGATTTGATTTGGTCAGGACATGCAGGTCTGGGGTTGGTGAGAATAGGGTGGCTGACAGTTGACTTTTCATGTTACAGTGTGCTTTTTTTCAGGTACTTTTGTCAGTGTACAGTAAAAAGTGGAAAATCTCTGAAACACGCTACTTTTTTCTTTTGGGCGGGAGTAATCTCCTTACATCTGGAGAATAGACTAAGTGTTCTGCGCGTATCACTTGGTGCGCATAGCTTTCTGCGTGAAGGACATTTCTTTGCTGCGGGTAGGTGCGTAGCCTTCTCGCAGTCAGGGACATTGAGTTTCATTTGTAGATTCTCCAGGTGGTCTTGGTATTTCAACATAGTGATCAGTTATGTTGAAGTCAATTCCATCTTGGAGCTTCAGACAAACTAGCTCTCAATGTTCCCGCCATGCGGGGAGGTTAGTTCCCCTTCCGCACGCGCATAGACGATTTGGGATGCACCCGCCTTAGCATCATGCGAGACGGTCAGCCCATTAGACAACATTAAGTTATAGAAACATAAAACCAATACACTCGCGCATGGCGCATATAACATATGCCCACGCAGGTTCTTAACATGGTGCGCTCGCGCAGGGTGCACATAACAAATACCCGCGCCGATTCTAACATAGCGCGCTCGCGCAGGGCGCACATAACAAATGCACGCGCTGATTCTAATATGGCGCGCTCGCGCAGGGCGCACATAACAAATACCCGCGCCGATTCTAACATAGCGCGCTCGCGCAGGGCGCACATAACAAATGCACGCGCTGATTCTAATATGGCGCGCTCGCGCAGGGCGCACATAACAAATGCACGCGCCGATTCTAACATAGCGCGCTCGCGCAGGGCGCACATAACAAATGCACGCGCTGATTCTAATATGGCGCGCTCGCGCAGGGCGCACATAACAAATGCACGCGCTGATTCTAATATGGCGCGCTCGCGCAAGGCGCATATAACATAATTACCTAATATTTAGGTTGATTACTTGGTTTAAGGGATTGGGAATTTACCGGGTGTCACAAATAGTACCATAATGACTTAGGTTAGAACCCTTACCTTACACGGGTATTCGAAGTTAGATACCTAAGTTTGTACGAGCAGCATTTCTACTCTATGTCGCGTACTGGTGCTTAGATTGTCAGAACTTCGGGGCTTAGCACGAACTTCGAGGTTCCGTCGGTATGTGGCACGGATTACGAGGTAACGATTGTCGGGTCGGGGCACGGAAATAGAGGTAGTGAGAGAGTAGTTCTAGAGAGAGAAAGAGTTTGGTGTGAAATGGGAATGAGCTGTGAGCCCCCCTTTTATAAGCTGATTCTGGACCCCGTCGCGGTACGCGATGGGTTCCTTTACCCCGTCGCGTGCCGCGGCGCCGCAATATTTACGCCGCCATACCACGTGCTGACACGTGTCCTCTGACTCATCAAGAGTCCATCGCGATATGCGATGACCTGAGTTATGGGCTCGTCACGTAGCGCGATGGGTCCCTGAACTCAATTTTTTACTTTTAGTCCCTTGTCTTTTGTTAGCTTGTCACTTCCGGGTCTAACTCCCATTGTCCAAAAATACTAAGGCGGCTCTCGGCGATGCAAGCGTGCGAAGTGCAAAGTGCGCCATAAAAGCGCCACATTGCGCCCAACGCCCGAGCCCGAGGCCGTGCGAGTGCGCGTCGGGTGCTTCGCACCCTCCGCTAGGACCACTAGGTACATTCTAGGCATATAAGAATATTATTATGGAAAATCTCTTCCTTATAAAGAGCTTCCATTTCTTTACCACTTTCCATGTGGGATGGGTTTTAACTTTCTTATTTATACCCATGTGGAAATCTTCCACTTTCTTACATCTTTCAATGTGGGATAGAATTTTCTTATTCCATATTACTAACATGAGATGATTTTCTTTTATAAAATATTTTATTTCCTTATAAAATATTTTATTTTTCTTTATTTAATTTTTCTCATTACATAATTTAGAGAATAATTTTGATCATTCAATTTTATTAAGTTGTCAAATTTGGATCGAAATTTTGGGGATGTTACAATACGTGTGCCTTTACGTGTTTGCACCCTGGATTATATTATTGATTGTAATAGCTTAAATATTATTTAATAATTTAATATTATTCTTGTACAAAAAAGTACACACTTATTCCGAGGCTATGCTTCACTATCAAAATTATTTTTAAAACCCTAAAACGATTTTTAATCGTGAAATTCCTTAAGATATCCCACTTTGTTTTACTCCCCTCTCATTGAGGATGATTTGGGTGACGGATATTTACTATACTGTAAGAGGGACACACTTGTTCACCGAACCCTTGATTCCAAGGATTGCAAGCCTAAGGAAGTGCAATGCATCTCAATCAACTGCGATACACGGTTGCCTTCCTGGAGTGTTAGGTGAGGGTGTGGAACTTATTAAGCCAAAGCATGTCACACCAAATGTACCCGAATCTACTACTCTCATTGTATCAAATGTGGTCATGTGACGATCATACCCTTAAACCATAATCAAATTCACGGTGATACGGGGCTAAACTCGGATTTTCCTTATGTTGTTTTAGTTGAAAGAATGAGTGGGAAAAGCCATGGTGATACATGGATACCCCAACTATTCACCTCAACACCCTTATCTCTATTTAATAAATTTTAAATATTTTGTTGGAAAATTAAGCCATGGTGATACTTAGATATTTCAGCGATGAGTTTTTTGTTTAAGTTTATGATTTTGTTATGAATGATTGTTTTCTCAAATTATCAATTTTATCAATACTCTAAGTTAAGGCTAATGCAACTTTATCTTGTATCCTCGTGAACTTTCAAAAAACTCAAAATTTCACATAGTTATACAATTTTTCCAAAAACATAATAAATTTTCACGTTTCGTCATTGTAGCTTGTCTTCTTCCCGCCTCATCAATCGTAATCGTCGCACCGGCAACTCGGGCCATAGCATGTCATCCCGCATCGCTAAGGGAATCGTGGAAGCTCTCCCAACAATCATATCTCAGCTCCAAACTGTGAATGCCGCTTCTACCCCTGTGAATCAGAACCCAATTGCTTGCTCCTTCAACCAATTCACAAGTGAAAATCCAACTGATTATGTTGGAGCCGAGGGTGCTACCACCCTCCTCCAATGGTTCAAACATATGGAAAGTGTGTTTCTCCATTCTGCTTGTCCGAAATACAAGAAAACCACCTACGCCTCAAGAGCCTTCAAATCGAGTGCCCTCACTTGGTGAAAATGGTAAAAAGTGCGCTCTTGGGGCTGAGGTTGCCATGGCCTTTCCGTGGAACGATCTCTAGAAACTCATGCTCGAAAGGTTCTGCCAAAATATGAACTCAGGAAGTTGGAAGAAGAGTTTTGGAAGTTGAAGCAAAAAGGTGGTGATAATACCGCTTACAATAATCGATTCCACGAATTGAGCCTTCTCATTCCGCATATGGTCACTCCTTTGGAGTGGTCCATTGATAAATACATATCGTGCTTGCCTATGAAAATCCAAGATTCCGTCCTGAGTCGTGACCCAAAAACCTTTAATGATGCCGTCACTCTAGCCGGTACTCTCACCGAAAGCCACGTTAAGGCCGGGACCTTGATGCAGAAGAATTCCAAGAAGCCTAATGATAAGCCTGCATCCAATCCCACGAAAGCATCCAAGACCGAATCCTCTAAGCCCGAATCCTTCAAGCACAACAACAACTGTAACAACCTTGGCAAACACAACATCATCCCACTCTTAGGCAAATCCCACATCGGCCGTGGAAAAGAGAGATCCTTGGTTCATAAGTAAATGTCATGCCTCTTCAATCACCAACTCGTTTTAGGCTTAGTTGGCTGTGGAGCACATGAAAACTCCACGGTTAAGCGTGCTTAGGTGGAAGTAGTACTAGGATGGGTGGCCTCCAGGAAAGTCTCCATCTGGGCAACGACGTGAGCTCTTCGTGGGTAGAGCGGACAATATTGGTGGTGCGAGGGGCCGAATGTTACAGGTGGTATCAGAGACACTCTTTTGCCATTCGGGATGATGGGACACGCCTCATCGAGGACGATGAGTCCAAAGGGGGGTTGTTTGTAACACCCTTGGCAAACACAACATCGTCCAACTCTTAGGCAAATTCCACATCGGCCGTGGACAAGAGAGATCCTTGGTTCATAAGTAAATGTCATGCCTCTTCAATCACCAACGCATTTTGGGCTTAGTTGGCTGTGGAGCACATGAAAACTCCACGGTTAAGCGTGCTTAGGTGGAAGTAGTACTAAGATGGGTGACCTCCTGGAAAATCTCCATCTGGGCAACCAAAAAAATTCCGTGAGCTCTTCGTGGGCAGAGCGGACAATATTGGTGGTGCGAGGGGCTGGATGTTACAACAACTCTCCCCACTATCGCAACAATAAAAGAAAGTCCAATTCCCAAAACTATGTCTTGGCCCAATTGCAAGCCTAACAAGCCCAACCCACCAAGAAGCCCTACACAGAACCCCACCCATTATGTGATACGTATAACTTTCACCATTCGCCTAACCTCAAGTGTCTACAATGCACCCATTGCGGTCGATTTGATCACCTCTATATCACATGCCGTGAACGCAACCAAATCATGATGAAACCATTTACCTCACCACTTACCCAAATCCAAACTTTACCTTATGCTCAACCGTTTACTCAAGCACCCTCAACTATTAGAGCTTGTTACAACTGTGGAGACCCTAGATATTATCGCAATGCATGCCCAAGACTCGCACACATGAACCAAATTCATTCCTACCAAACCAAACCACTCAATATCAAGCTTATCAAGCCCAAATAAATCAAATTCATTTAATCCAAGCTCAACCCATCCAAGAAATTCAAGCCGAACCCATTCAACCAATTTAAGTCAGCCTAATCCCAATCAACCAACCTACTCAAGGTGCTCAAATACATGCGTGTTACATCAATGGTTCCGAAGTCTAAGCCTAACCCTTCATGAAGACATGCTACGCAAGAGACGTTTATTTTGTTTTATTTTTCTTGATCATTTCATTTGCATCCATTGTAATGAATCCTCTAAATTATCGATTATGTTATGAAATGAAATTGTAACACTACGCAAAGAAATATCGCTAATGTAATTATGATTAGCAATATAATATCATTTTACGAATAAAATCTTCCTTTATTAAGATTCAAAATCTTGCAAAGTCAACAAAAGTCCAAATTTTGACACGTAACGAGCATAACGCGAAATAACCTTGGGCAGCGGGTCAGAATACAAATAAATCATTAATATGATTAAATGACCCCAAAAATTTAAAATATATGTTAAAAAATTAGTGATAATGTTTAAAACATAATTGTAGAAGGCTCGAATCGCAAAAAATGAGACATAAGTAAACGAAAGCCAGTAAGGACCCGGAAAGGACCCGACACAAACTATTTTCAGAAAAATAGTTTTTATAGTCGATATTGGCAGAATTTTGATTTTGTTCAAAGTTTGAAAAAAAATATTAAAAACGAGATCCAATTGATTATCTAAAACTCGTAATACGTTAAACCGATTAACCAAACTAATTATAACATAACCCAACCCTTTCATCTCCCCACCCCCTTGGCCGACTAACCTTTCCACATCACCACCCCACCTCTCTTCCCCCCAATAGCCTTCCACCAATTAACCCCTCCAATTATTGCCATCTTGTATAAGTTTTGATTTGTAAGCAATGTAGATCATCCACCTTGCACCCTATATCACAACAAGTCACCACTCTACTCCCTCCTTACTCTCTTTATATACACGACAGACACACACACACACAAACACGTTCACTATCATAAACTCAAATTCAAATCATCAACACACACTCATATTAAAGCTTATATCAAGATCAAATGGTGATTAGCATCTAGGAGGAGGATCAAGAGGAAGGAACATCACACACACAACCACCACATTCTCATCTTCATCCTAAGACCCTCAAGAACACAAGTAAGTTATGATTATGAGTTAGTTTCTAAGATTAAATAGGTTAGATTAGGTGTTTTTGAGTTGAGATTGAATTTGAAAATTGGAAATTAGGAATGTTGGTGTGTGTGTATGTGAGCCGTGTGTGTGTATGTGTGTGCAAGGGGGAGTATTGAACCCATATACATGCATACATTCATCTTAAAGTTCGTATTTTGATTGTTAAGATTGATTAGAAGTATTGTTAGAATATTTGTTATTTAGGTGAAATCATGGATGAATTTGAAGTTTGAGTTTGATGTTAGGATGAATTTTGAATAGCTAATCAATAGGAATAATGATCTGAACATGAATCATTGAATTGCTAGTATTAAAATTGGATAAAGCAAGAACTTGTTCATAGTTTGCAATTTGGGGATTTTTGAATTTCTTGCATTAAATGATGATTTTGATGAATTAATGAAATTTGAAAGTGATATGGATTAATATTAAGTAATATTGAATAGGGTATATGCTAGTGGATTTATAAAACTATTAGTTTGAAATATAATACTTGAAGATTGTTGAAATTGTTAGATTTCCGAATAAGGAAACTTTTTTGAATGAAAAGTTGAATCTTTGATTATGATGTTAATACTTAGCATATATGTATTTGATAGATAATGAATTGCTTATTTGAATTAGGATAGAATGCATTATTAAAGTATATATTGGATTAGCATATTGATCAATTGTCACTTACTTGCTAGAAATAGAAACTTTGAAAACTTGAATAATTAAAGAATCAAAATCTAAATAAACAATAGGACGCATGAAAATATGTTAGAATGAGATAAACAAAGATTTATACTTAACCATGATTGGAAGATTGAATTAGATAGAATGATCAAGGATTAAAAGTTACTATAACAGGAAACTTTGGAAATTCATAGAGTGATGAAATACATGAACTAATAATTTGATAATTTGATGAATTCATTATTTTATGATGATGGGAATAATCACAAGATTGTTGGGTTGATTCTTAAAAAGAACATACATGATTAATCACACATGTTAGAACATTCTAAATAAGAATAAAGAGTATAGTTGAAATGTATTAAATGGCTTATTGTGAGAATCATGATAATAGTCATAAACGATACAAATATAGATGTGATAAGGGTATGGTGGATACGCTGCTGATACATCATATATATAAGTGTTCTTATCATACCTTCCATTTGTAGCGTTAAACGGGCCATTCGAAGTTCTGTGTTATTTTTATTTATTTATAATAAAAAAAATCTCTCTTTATTTTGTTTTCCTTCTTTATGTAAAGGCATTTTTTTTCTTTTCTTTCTTCTCTAATTTCAAGACGAAATTTCCAAAAAGTTGTGAATACTGTAATATTCGTCAAAATTCATACCCGAAAACGCGACCCACTTATTTTATTTTTATGTTTTTAATATTATTATTATTACCCGAACTATCGTAATTCATCATTAATTTATTTATCATTTTGATAATTAATTATTATTACCCGGCACTTGTTTTTGATTTTGTTTATTATTAAATCGTTATAAGTTTGACTAGTATGAAACCAACCTTAACATTTGTTTTTACCACTTCTGTCTCCACACTCAAACACCAAGAACCAATATGCAAATTATAAATATTTTTTTTCTCTTTCTCTTATTCCCTCCCACCGTCGGCCAACACCCCCTTTTTACTTATTTCTTGTTTCTCAAAACTCGACATAATTAACGGATTTGACATTACCAAGTCGTTCATTTTCCTTATACGAGTTACACCAACAATCTAATTATAGAAAACAATAATGAATTGATAGCTAAATTATTAACATTTGAACCGTAACTTTCTTGATCATAAAAAACTATATTAACACGGCTATGATGCAATTAAACGATACCACATACTTTTTACATCATCACAGCACTAACACTAGTACAAAATCGGGCTTCGGTGACACACAAATCGTCATTGTAGGTAGTTAGTGACGATTTTTTTCGCTAAATATGTCACCAAAGGCCGCGCCATTGTAGATGTTGTTTGGTGACACACAAAAAATCGTCGCTGTAGCATATAAAAATCAGTTACCGTAGAGTAGAGGTGTCACTATAGACCAGTGATTTTTGTTCCAGTTTTATCTAATAATGTCAATATGAACCATTTTTAGTGACATATGTTTTTTTGGTTAGTGGCAATATATCAACAATTGGTCACATAAATTTGTTTTTCAATGTGATGTTTTGCTAGAAATTGGTCACATTACACTATGTTAAGTGTGACTATTGGTTGGTATTTAATCAAAATTAGAAACCAAGTCGTTAATATAAGTTGTGACTATTACATACCTTCTAGTGACATAACACAAATGAAAATGTGACCTAAAACGTTTAATATAAACTAGTCTTATTTTAAGTGTCACTGTTGTGTATCCGTTAGTCAAACTACGTTTGAAAATTTCTTATTACATTTCCATTTAGTGACATATATTACGTAGTTACATGACCCTAACACACTTGTTGTCACACTATTATTAATAAAATGTGAGTTTTCATGTATTTTACTGACAAATAATTTTGAACAGTGTGACTATATGTAGTTAGTTATCACACAATTGTTAATCTAACTTGTGACTATCACATACCTTCGAGTGATATAACACAAATGAAAATGTGACCTAAAACGTTTAATATAAACTAGTCTTATTTTAAGTGTCACTGTCGTGTATCCTTTAGTCACACTAAGTTTGAAAATTTCTTGTTACATTTCCAGTTAGTGACATATATTACGTAGTTACATGACCCTAACACACTTGTTAAAACACTATTATTAATAAAATGTGAGTTTTCATGTATTTTAGTGACAAATAATTTTGAACAGTGTAACTATATGTAGTTAGTTATCACACTATTGTTAATCTAAGTTGTGAGTATTACATACCTTCTAGTGACATAACACAAATGAAAATGTGACCTAAAACATTTAATATAAACTAGTCTTATTTTAAGTGTCACTGTTGTGTATCCTTTAGTCACACTAAGTTTGAAAATTTCTTGTTACATTCCCATTTAGTGACATATATTACATAGTTACATGACCCTAACACACTTGTTGTCACACTATTATTAATAAAATGTGAGTTTTCATGTATTTTAGTGACAAATAATTTTGAATAGTGTGACTATATGTAGTTAGTTATCACACAATTGTTAATCTAAGTTTTGACTATCACATACCTTCTAGTGACATATCACAAATGAAAATGTGACCTAAAACGTTTAATATAAACTAGCCTTATTTTATGTATAACTGTTGTGTATCTATTAGTCACACTAAGTTTGAAAATTTCTTGTTACATTTCCATTTAGTGACATATATTACGTAGTTACATGACCCTAACACACTTGTTGTCAAACTATTATTAATAAAATGTGAGTTTTCATGTATTTTACTGACAAATAATTTTGAACAGTGTGACTATATGTAGGTAGTTATCACATAATTGTTAATCTAACATGTGACTATCACATACCTTTGAGTGACATAACACAAATTAAAATGTGACCTAAAACGTTTAATATAAACTAGTCTTATTTTAAGTGTCACTGTTGTGTATCCTTTAGTCACACTAACTTTGAAAATTTCTTGTTACATTTGCATTTAGTGACTTATATTACGTAGTTACATGACTCTAGCACACTTGTTGTCACACTATTATTAATAAAATGTGAGTTTTTATGTATTTTAGTGACAAACAATTTTGAACAGTGTGACTATATGTAGTTAGTTATCACACAATTGTTAATCTAAGTTGTGACTATCGCATACCTTCTAGTGATATCTCTTATTTTAAGTGTCAGTGTTGTGTATCCTTCAGTGACACTATCTTTGAATATTTGTTGTTACATTTCCATTTAATGACATATATTAAGTAGGTACGTGACCCTATAACATACTTGTAGTCATAGTCTTTTCTAAAGACTGTGACTGTTTATGGGATGTAGACACAAATATTTATGTAGGCAGTGATTATATGTAGTTAGTTATCACACAATTGTTAACACAAAATTACCGATATATACCTTTTAGTGACACTATCTTTAATGAATGTGACCATATATATATGTTAGACACAAATTATTTAGTAAAATGTGACTATATATAGTTTATAATCACCCAAATGTAACCTTTTAGTGACATGATAATTTAAAATGTGACCAAAAATGAATTATAATCACATGATTTTATTGCAATTCACATTTAGTGAAATTTGCGAAATAAGTATAATAATGGATAATATATAAATGAAACGATAAAAAAATATTATTAATATAAAATGAAATTCTTCTACATATATATAAATTTTTAAACAGGGGTAATTACAAATATGCATACTAATCTAAATCTCACTAGTTGAATTAATTAAGCCGGCTTAGCTGCTGCATTAGTACTACTCCTGGTGAACTTCGATTTAATATTATTTAACTGGACATATTCTACTGTTCCTTTTGTTTTAGGTGTTTTTTTGACCTATGAATCTTTCGGTTGATTCCGCTGCTGACCATCAACATGTTTAGTAGTTGTCCCGTTTTTGAAGTCATTGACCTTTTGATTTTTAGTTTGTTGATCATCCTGTGTCAACACCATTTAAAAAGGAAAAAAAAGCACCTAAGTTGTTTGAAATAGTTTAATACTTTAAATACAATTATGACAGTAATTACAGAAACTCACATCAATAATGGAAAGACCCTTCGGCTAAGGAACAAAACTGCCAACTGCATCCCCGACTGTTCGCGCATCAGGGATTTTTTGAGGTAAAAATGCTGCATCTTTTATCGATCGGTCAATCGACACTTTGTAGCAGTCCTCTTGGACTGGAACATTGTGACATGTTTGTAGACCTTCGAACAAGTAAATCCTACCAGAAGCGACAACGTTTCTCTTGGACACAATTGCTAGTCGACACTTGAAATTCTATAATTACTTTTGTCATTATATTATAAGGAAAAAAATACGAAGACATATTTGTAAAAGTAAATATCCGTTCTCCTTTTGGTGAAGGAGTATTTACTGGCACAGGTGAGCTTTCCGCGTTATTTTTGACGGTTTTGGAAGATTCCTAAATAACATTTATAATTCCCACAATTAATTAATGAAGATTGTAAATTACTGAATTATTCAAAGAATAACTTACTTGATTGACTTTCTCATGTGTACAATGTTTCTTTTTGCCTGTAGTAGAAGTTGCTCGGTCATTCTTACAGGACAAAGTTGTAGTTTTTTTTTCAGCTGACATCCACCTGATTGACTTGGAGACTGATTTCCAGGACCTGTCTCATTGCCTTGATAAAATACTCATATTTAAAGTACAATGTTATATTAGAATTAAATTAATCAAAATAATATTAAAATAAAATAATAAGTTACTAGAGTTATGTTAACCTTTGTGGATTGTTTCAGTTGAAGTATATGACCAGTAACGGTGTCGTCATTCTGACCCACTGAATATGCAGTTTGATTCTTCTAGGACGCACTTGAATGTGTCGGAGATTTATTTTCATGAGTACAATTGATTAGTAATGGATTAATTGATTTATATTTAAAAAAATATTATAGACAGATTCACTTACTTGCTGTTGATTCGGTTTTGTGTCCACCCGAATCCCCTGAATAACAAGGCTGGATAGTAACGCTCTCATGTCAGCTTGTTGTTTATCAAGCGCATTTTTCATCAACATAAGTTCTTCACCTTGTTTCTATCTTTCTTGTCTCTCTTTTTCCTTTTCGTCTCTCTCAAACTGGACCATAAGTTGAAGCTCCTTTATTTGTTCTTTCGTCGATCCTCTAACTCGTCGTGGACCGTGTATAAGACCCCAAAATCCAGGAGTGCTACAGTTGGTAATCATCCCAAACATATTCTGTGACACTCGTCAATTTCAGGTTAACTCCGTTAATCCGAACTCCGTTAATTCAAACTTAAGATCACTTGAACTATAACGCACATCTCTTTACATTTAAACTAGGGTTTTAAATGACGCTTGACAATCACTACACATGTAGTCTTTCGGGATTGCACCGAAACGCACACGATTCGACTCAAACCATTGGTGAACAAACGACAAATATCAAAACAACAAATACTTGATAATTATGTGTTAATCTATATGTTACTTGATAAGTTATGTGTAATACTAAACACAAGAAACAAGAGTTATTGTTTACACTAGAAATTGAATAACTAAAAGTAGAGGGGCCTTTGTGAAACATACTTAATATTATAATATTAATAAAACCCTAAACTCCCTCCCCTCCCTCTTAATCGATCGGCTCCCCTCTCCCTCTCCTTTTGGACGGCCGAAAGCAAGAACACACACACACACAAGTATTTTTCCAACCTTCATCAAAGGAATTAAGGTGCTAGATAGGTAATTAACAACTTCTCTATGCATTCTATGTGTTTAACTTTAATATTGAATGGGTTAATCAAAACCCTTATTCTTTAAAGTGATGATTAAGATGAGTTAGGGTTTGATTGTATGTTTGATGATGAATTGCTAGTGAATTGATAACTAGTTGAGTTATTATTGCCTGTTAATTACTTGTTCTTTGAAATTGAACTTTCAAGTAAAACCCTAACTATGTTTGTAACGTGAAATTGATATGCATGGTTGGTAAATCTTGTGTCTAGAGTGATATATGCATGAGGTATGATTCATAGATTGTTGTTATGTTGAGTTTTGATGTAAACTGGTACTAGACAGATCATTGAATTGATGTTTAGATGACTGTAACTGGATGTTAATTTGGTAATTGGTCGAAATTATTAATACTACAGTGTACTAGGTTGAGTCTAGTGTCTAAAGAGTCCAAATTTGTAATTTTTGGACATGTAAAAGTTAACTTTTATTATTTTACAAAACTGTAGTGCAAGTCTGAATTGTGGGGTCTGCTGTTAGGCTGTTTTGAAATTATCATATCTCATAAACTACAAGACCAAATGGGCTGGTTCCACTTTTGGAAGTTAAAATTTTGAGTTAAGAAGCTAACCCATTTAGTCTTGCATTGATTGGAATTACCATTTAACGAGAATCACAAATAACATTCTGTTGCGCATGATTTTGACTGCTGTGAGTTTACTGTAATGTTTTGATCATTGTGAGAAAACTATGTGCAATAAAAATACAATAAAAATAGTTCTGGAAACCTAACTCATGTGTTCTTTTGTGACGATTTTGGTGAATTAATTGATATGTTATGATCTGTTTAATAGAGTAATCTTTCCAAGTAGAAATCTGTCTTGATAAAACTAGCTGCTGAGCTATGTGAAAATACATGAAACGTGCTTGTTGATAGATAATTGCTATGTTTTTGACTAAATTGCCCTTGTGGGGAATAATTGCTAGTAATGTACAATGTTAATACCTGACACTTAAGTAGTTGTTCACACATGTAACGTATCACCAACGTGTTTGTCGAGTCACACTTATTTCACAAATGAAACACGAAACGCATCTCATTCATAAGTTGTATGTGTCGAGTCTAGGGACTCACTCGTAGTTTAAATACTTAGAAAATCTCGTGTTTGTTTTTAGAACACTAGTGAGGATTTTCTGTGACGCACACCTTTTCTCGGATCTTTTGGTTATCTTCGCAAACAGTGAGTTTCACGTCCCCTTTTTACCTTTTTTAAACGCTTTTATTTGGGGGAGATAACATACTCCAACGCTGTAGATTTTGTTTAGTTTTTATATATCACTTGTAAGGCTAAGTGGCAAACAAACCAACCAAAGTCCTTCATTACATCGAACCGGTTAATATTTGTATAATAGCGAGTCACTGTTGAGTAGTACTACAGGGTTTGACAAACCCCACCCAACTCTAAACTCGACTGTAGGTCGAGTGGGTGTAATCTTGGCTAACACATTACGATGGTCGTGGTTGACATGGTGGCAAGGTAATTGATAAACAGTCAGCTTCGGTGTCGAACACTTAGTAATACTTGTTGATAGGTTAGCTACCTATTGATATATAAATTGACTTAACACTATCTGGTAACGCAAACGCAAACACAAACGCAAACGCAAAACGTAAACGCAAACGCTTTATTTATATAAACTTGTGAACTCACCAACCCTGTGTTGACACTTTTAGTATGTTATTCTCAGGTAGCCGAGGCGGGCGCGCGGTTTAGGACATGCATTCGCTAAACACAATTGTTTTAAAAACTGCTTTTAATTTTTGTCTTGATAACTTGTGTTTTTAAGTCATCCTGTGTGGCGCAACTGTTTTGGTTTACGATTTACGCTTCCGCATTATTACTTAAGACTTGATGTCTTGGTTGTTTGAAAACTTTATTTTTTGGTGTTTGATTATAACTAATGATTCCGATCCTGTTAGTTCACACTCTCTGACGGTAAAACTCCGTTAGTGGATTTTGAGGGTGTGACAGATTGGTATCAGAGCCATTGGTTATAGCGAACTAGAATTGCATGCATACTAGACTATAACCGCAACGACCCATTAGTTATGATCTTACGCACTGCATATAAGTATATAGATATGATATATATTAGTTACTCATTTTCTTTATCTCTTAACCTCATTCATTCGTACGCGCGTAACCCATACACGACTTATCCTGTAAGGATGTCGACGCCATCGTCATCATCATCCGACCCGATGTCTCACGCCCCTGGAAAGGAACTGCATCTTCCCAACTCATCACCACCCCGAGTAGTGCTGGCACTAGTAGCCCCCGCACCGAAGAGGTATCGCCCATCTGGAGACGTGTACGAGGACAATGGTCACTGGAGTTGGTACCCAGAGTCTAGTCGAGCGGATCGTTTACTGTGTGCAAGTTCCACCGCTACCTCTCCCAGGTTGTCCTACATCCTTCAAAACGCTACCACCCCTGACACTCTCAATGGAGCGCGCTTTCGCAGTCCTCGTTTCTTGTTTAGAGCGTCAGGTTGACCTTATGCACTCGACTAGAGCAAACGTGAGAGAATCGAAAAAGAATGGAATCGAGGTCCGAGAGAAAATTTCCTTCCTGACCGAAGCCATGAAGGAAGTTCAGGATGCTCATGTTCAGCAAATGAAGATAATGAACAAAATGCAAGCAGAGATGATAGATTTGCGTGACCAAATTTTTAGTGCAAGAGCCCTTACAGCGACAGCTCTAGCCCGCTGCGACACACTAGGGGCGCAGATTGCCCCGGATGCAGAAGAACCTGAGGAAGAACCTGAGGAAGATACTGAGGAGGATGCACACTCGGACGTATTCTCAGGCGACGACATCTCAGGATGATAACACATAGATGTCTGGAAGAAACGCTGGTCATGGTCGCGGTAACATTAACCTAACCGCAGCAGAACTCCAAACCCTACTGAATGACTATGTGGTGGCAGCTCTAGCTGTGCACGTTCAGAATCAAGCCAGGGGTCAAGCCGGAGTCTGTACTTTCAAGAACTACCTAGACTGCAAGCCTAATTCATTTGACGGAACTGAGGGAGCCATAGGTTTCCTTCGTTGGGCCAAGAAGGTAGAGTCAGCTTTCGAGATGTGTAACGGTCCACCAGCCAGCAGGGTCAAGTTTGCTGCTGGAACATTGCAAGATTCCGCCCTCACCTGGTGGAACTCTAATGTGCAAATTCTTGGGTTGGAATTGGCAAATGCTATGAACTGGGAAGAATTCAAGAACATGATGCGAGGAGAGTATTGTCTTAGAGAGGAAATCTCAAAGCCGTAATCGGAATCTTGGGCGTTAAAGATGGTAGGTTCTGAGATTGAAGCCTACGCCACCCGTTCCCACGAACTGGTGGTGATGTGTCCGCGGATGGTTGACCCGCCGGGTAAGAGAATCGAGATGTATATCGATGGTTTGGTACCCCAGATTCAAGGTATGGTGACGTCTTCCAACCCGGCTAAAATTCAGCAAGCGATCTGAATAGCCCACAAACTGACGGACCAAGTAGTGGCACAAGTTACGTTACCACCTAGAGGTTCCACCTCCAAAACCCGTGATAACACAAGCAATGACAACAACAACATCAACTCTAGGAATGGAAAGAGAAAGTTTGACAACACCAGGTCCTCATCATCGAACCCCCCCACAGCAACAACACCACCGTAAACCCGAACTCGCTCGGAACTTCAATAATCAGGGTTCCAACAATAACAACAACGGTGGTGGACAGGGTTCGAGTTGCTATGCTGGAAGGTACCCGAAGTGCAACAAGTGCAACTATCATCATGCTGGACCATGCGACCGTATCAAGTGTTTGCGATGTGGTAAATTGGGTCATCAGGCCAAGGACTGTAGGGGAGACCTAGTGGCTAAGGGTGCTCCTAAACAGCCTACAGCGAAGAAAGGGTGCTTTGAGTGTGGTCAAGAGGGTCACTTCTGGAAGGATTGTCCCAAACTGAAGCACAATGAGAACAATGAAGGCAATAACAGTGGCGGGAGCAGTGGTAAAGGTAGAGCTTTCGTCATTGGGTCGGGCCAGGCCCGTAGCGATCCGAATGTGGTTACCGGTAAGTTTCCTATGAACGATTGTTTTGCTTCTGTTTTGTTTGACACTGGAGCTGATATGAGTTTTGTATCGAAAACGTTTAGTAAACTCTTAGACTTAACTCCAACCCCGTTAGATGTTAAGTTTCCTGTTGAATTAGCTGACGGTAAGTCTATAGAAACAACTCATGTACTAGCGGGATGTAAGTTGAAACTGTCAGGTCATACCTTCGATATCGACCTTATACCCTTTATGCTTGGTAGTTTCGATGTCGTTGTCGGCATGGACTGGCTATCCGAGAATAGAGCTGAGATTATATGTCACGACAAGATAGTCCATATCACTACCTCTTCCGGCGAAATCATCTCGATACAGGGCGAGAAGAGCGGCATGACTACAAGCGTCATCACCCTCATGAAGGCGCAGAAATATTTACGAAAGGGTCATCTGGCGGTTTTAGCTCA